>NC_142067.1:102578719-103839344 GCF_059756535.1 Pantherophis guttatus | reverse complement strand
CAGGCAAAAGACCAGGTGTTCAAATAGCTGGGGGAGTTTGACGATGTCCAGTCTTTCCTTGTACTTTATTCAGAGACAAACAGATGCCAGTTGCCACCATTATTTGGGGGTTGTTGTTTTTTGTGGATGGATTTTATTCCAGTCTAGACTGAATGTGTATGTTTTACTTAAGCCATATCTGAGAAATATGGCAATCTTGACTTGCAAATCACTTTCAGCAACACCTCTGCTCTGTGGTCTTAAGAAACTATAAACAAAATGCTTGTAAACATTTCTTCTTTGACTCAGTGCTCAGCTGTATGGCATGGATATAACGGTGAACTGAACTACAGAGTTCTTATATCTTTCTCTTAGTGCAATATGATTACATAGGAGAGTTGTGTTTTCTCCTTTCCTTTCCTCCTGTGTATGATTTGTTAAGATATGCCAGCTGTGGCTGCTTCTACCTCCCTCAATGTCAGAAGATGAAGAATCAAAAGTATGCTTTAGCCTTTCTTGATGGAAGGATATTGCAGATATCCTTTATCAGAGTCACTGAGGATTGGAATGGTCTTTTAGCCAACGACCTATATGTTTCCTGATTCTGTCTTTTTCTTTCTCTCCTTCAATAGCTCAGTTATAATTTCATAGTTTCCAGGGTCTGCCCTATCTCTCAAGATCATTTTTATAGGGAGCATTGACTATGTCCAACAGCCAACATCTCAGCCACATCACTGCCATTAAATTGATATGAAGCTGGACTTGGGACCCCCAGCATCTTTTCACCCATGGTTCAACAAAACATAGCTTAGCACAATGTGAATGAATCAACTCTTCATGTTCTCTGAGCAGTTTATTTGTCTGAGAGAGTTGGAATTCATTGTTTTTGTTTAAGGAACATACTTTATACAAGACCTAAAGATAACTGTTGTTGCAGGACACCTATATTCTCTGCTCTGTTTTTGGAGGAATCTTCCAAAAGGGCCGATAGAGACCAAGCTATTACCGAAGCAATGTGGTAAAACTGAACAAGTGGCAGTTCAGTTTTCGAATAGAAAAAATCCGCAGGCCTTTGTACCATTCTTAACACTAGGGAGCACAATTTCCTTAAAAATAAGACTCACTGGCAGAAATAGCTGTGGGAAGAGTCAAAGGGAAATCCAGGCCAGCTCCCTTTCAAAGCTGCAATTTGGCACTGCTCCGACCAATGTTCTGTTGTGGAGAATGACAAAGCATCCAGATATGATAGTGCTAATGGTAAACAATGGCAGCTTCTCCAGGGCTTCAGGAGAAATGCTTTATTTATAGTTTGGTGCACAATGCAGGAACAGGAGTTGATTTTATGTTGTGTATATTGTTTGAACTTTTCACCCTGCCTTTGTAAGTGAAAATTCACATGGCAAATGAGTCTTTAATTTGGCATTATGGTTCTTGTAAGAGTGAGAGATTAACAATTACTGAACAATGGGAGAGAACTTTTTAAGTGAGGGAAAAGAAAAATCTATACTTTGTATTGATTAACTCATTATTGGTAGTGTTGTGCTGCTACCCAAAATGGTTCACTTACTTCTTGCATATAGCAGATCAATGTTTTCTTGCTGGAGAAAGTCCAGCCACTAAAGACATCTGGCAAGTTACTCTTGGATGAAGAATGTGGATGAAGGTTATGGGTCTTTGATCAGATTCAGTAAGGTTCTTTTTAATTATTATGTAGAAAGTCGATCCTCTTTTCTATTTCTCCTCGTAGTTAAGAAATGACATTGGGGCAAATTCCAGAGTCTCCCTCAACTGATGAGAGAAAGACCACCAAACACAACAGGGAGTTACAAAATAGTCAGGTAAGTGGAGTGTTACACAGTGCCATTTAATGTCTAAATATGAGCTCTGTTCTCTAAGACAAGTATGAGTAAATGCTTCCAATGCTTACACTGCTATGAGAATAATCTGTATGGGGATAGTGGTTAGGGCCAGAGTCCAAAACTGGTGAGAATTTTACTTCTCTGTCACATTTTATATCTGAAATGTAGCATCTCTCTTTATCTTATAAACCAAAGACCTTAATTATTTCATTTGTTATGTTTTTGCTTTACTTGTTATCATGGTATTTATATCTCTAAATAAATAAATTTCTTTCTGCCATGGAGCGAGCTGCAAGGAAGAAACAAATGCCTTTCAGTAGAAGCCTGAACTGATCTCTTGCAGAAGGCCTTTGAAATTAGGTTGCGAGCAGCATGAAATTAGATGGAGGTTGCTTCTGGCTTTAGGACCACACTTGGTTCGCTCTTGATCTAAAACTATGAAGCACAGAATCTGAAATTACTTAGTTACACTATTGCTTTTAGTTAGTTTATGAATACAAGGATTACAGGCATTGCTGGAATGTTTTTGTTCTTACGATTTTTGAGTTCGGCAATTCAAATGTTTATTAATTACAGTTAGCTTTTTTGTTGCTCATGTATAACTGGTTAAAGGTGTAGGAAAACCACTTGTAAAAAGATACAATTTTTTTTAAAAAAAAAATGGAAATCAAAATTTCTACCAAAACAAGGAAGCAGGAAAATTGAATAGCTTTTAGGAGTCACTTTGGTTTAATGGTTAGAGCATTAGGCTGGAACAGTGGTGAAATGCACTTACCTTCACTACCAGTTTGGGAGTGTGAACGTGTGCTCACCCACGCCTCTTCTGCACATGTACAGAGGGTAAAAAACGGGACGTAATGATATCCCGGCAGGTGGGCGGAGCCTCCCACCACCAGCGCTACCAGTTCATGCGAGCCAGATAGATCCAGCCAGATTTCACCGTTGGGCTGGAAACCAGAAGACCCCGAGTTCTAGTTCCACCTTAGCCATGAAAGCTACTGGGTGACTTTGGATCAATCACTCCCTCTCAGCCCAACCATCTGACAGGGTTGTTGTGGGGAAAATAAGAGGAGGAATGTATGTTGGATATGTTCTCTACCTTGAGTTATTTGTGAAAATAATAAACGTGGGGGATATATATAAATAAATGAATAAATAAGTACAAATAATGAAAAAAGACCCTTCACAAGGATTCAAACATTAGCACAAGCATGTTTCTAATATGGTATCTTGAAAGGATACTCTCTCTCTCTCTCTCTCTCTCTCTCTCTCTTACACACACACACACACACACACACACTTCAGAAAAATTTTACAAAGACAATTACTTAGGTTCTATCTTGCAACCCATTCCCATTTTAGAAGAGCAGTTGTATGTAGAGAATAAGAGGAGAGTAATTTTGTGTAGACCTTCAATTGAATCTCGAGCACATTTTTGATTAGGATAGCACATTACAGGATAGTTCATTCAGTTCATTTGCTCCCCTTCAATTAAAGGAATGCTGGAATCATTGTGGCCTACGTTTCACTATGATTATGATTATATAATAGCATAGCCAGTACAACTTTTGCCTTGTGCTGATTTGAAACTTAGCACAACTATCTTTTTTTAATTAATAGTTTTCGTTTTGAACTTCCAACTTCTCTCTGTGATTATTTTTTTTTTAAATCCACTATTTGCCTAGTCACCTGAGTTAGAAGTGTTCTACCCAAACAGGCTGATAGGTCTTGCTTGTCAGACACACAGTTTTAAATTTGCAGTAGAAATTATAAATTTGTAGTAGAAGTAGTGAATCATTCCTGCAACCTCAACATTAGAGGATCAGGGATAGAACCTTTCTCTCAATAAACTAAATATAGACTTTATTGTTGTTTATTGTTACTATAACTAGTATGTCTCCTATTATTGTATATTGTATATGTATGCATATGCATCTGTGTATGTATATATGTATGTAGGTATATAGTGTGTGTATGTGTATAATATATATATTTCATAAATCAATCTATTTCAAATTCATTATGTCTGATCTTTAGGTTCGCCTACAATTTATTTGCTTCATTTGTTTTAGAATACAACACAGGCATTAGGATTTTCAAAAACCAGTGAACATCAAAGTTCTGATTTTAAGTTTGAATTCAGAAACTTTCTCAAAGATCGCTAATTGTAGATTTTTAATATCTGATATTTTACTTTTCTACAATTTTTACCATAACGTGACTTCAGAATGCAATTGATAAAACCCAGCAATTTGATCAGCAAGGTATATTGGAATCACAGTCTTTTTGAACATTATTGTTAAAAATCTGCAAATATTTTATAAATAAGATATCCTTAAAAGCTTTAGCCTTAAAATTCTAAAAAAGAATGAATTCATATTTAAACTTTCAAATATCATTAATTCTGCATTTGAAAACACATATAAAATAAAGTGTGAGAGACATTACATTTAACCAGCTACAATGTATCCTAATGCAAGTTGAAATTGAAATTCCAGTCTTTGTTGGTTTGTGAATTAAATTTCTCAGCATTATGAAACTAACAAAACAACTGGTCCAGATATTGAAAGCGTATAAACCTTGTAAACAATAGCACCACCATGAGCCTGCCCCCAAATTATTTCCATCAGCTCCCTATGTTTCCAGTTTTGGATCTCAACATGATGTTCTAATCTCTTCTTAACACTGTTTATATGATGTCCTATCTAATTAGGAAAAATGAGATATAATGCAAGTGCTTATGCCAGAAGTAGTTTAAATACAGCAGTAAAACAGAAATGGACACTTTCCCACCTTCCACTAGCCTTGGATTGAATTTGAAAATCTTATTTCTTAGGTTAACAGTATTCCCCCCTCCTCCTCATTTTTTAAATGTCTCTATTCAGCTCCTCTGTGTAAAGTAGGAGACAATTGAAGTTTATACTGAGCAACAGTTTTGCTTCTTCAGGAGACAAAAACAAGAAAAGAAAAGAAAAGAAAAGAAAAGAAAAGAAAAGAAAAGAAAAGAAAAGAAAAGAAAAGAAAAGAAAAGAAAAAAAGTAAACTAGAAGTCTTTGTGCATATTCAGAAATTTTTTCTATGGCTTTTGTATTATAACTCAATACTCTTGAGTCAGTTGCCCTGCTAATACTTTATTGATCTTGTTTAAGTGCTAATGATAGAATCAATCAGACAATGATTCATATTCCCAGAGATACCAATTGAAAAGCAAATAGTCTGTGTTGAGAGTAAGGGATGAATGGAGCTGGCTGCAGAGCTGCTATAATATTATCTTCAAAGGGTCAAAGCTGCTAAAAAGCAATACAAAATTGTATTACATGAATGTATCATGCCTCACCGATAGCTTTCAACCAGAAGCTGGATGGGGTGGCAACCTTACATTATAGCTAGGAACTGCACAATCTCAGATGTAATAGGATCAAGCAAGTTTGGGATGTGCTACAAAACTGTACATAAATGCCTAGGTAAAAGAACAATACTGTATACACGGGAAATCATCTCTCTTGTTGTTTGTTTTGTTTTCATACACCTTTTTGTGCTTAAAAGGCTATCATCCTAAGCACACTTTTCTAAAAGTGAATTTCAGGATATTGCTAGATTTTCTTTGTAATGTATACAATATGTATTTGAATGAAATAAAGTCATTGTAACTGGTAATTTTCCATTAGTCAAGCACCACTCTTCTAGCTCTGCTATTTTTGAGTGACGGATAGCTTTGTTTATTTGAGACTGAGGTCAAGTTGTTTGTTAAGGAAGTGAACATTATTTAAAGTCCATAGATAGAATCTAATGTCATAATGTACTATTAGATTAACTATCAGAGAATGTTTTTGTAATTAGGATAAGGTACAAAAATCTTAAAACCAGAGGTGGGGAGGAAACAATGAATTGGCTCTCAGGTAACCTATATAGCCTAACTCGTGCATGTGTGTGTGTAAAATTTCATCACTGAAGAGGAGACTTCAAAAATAAATGTAAAAAAGTGCTATTTCTTTGCTAATTTGCACCCAACTATTTTTGAAATACTCTGTTTATTCTTGTCTAATTTCATCACAGTAATGGTTGGATGACTCTAAAAATCCATGGGTCACTTGTGAGAAGGTGAGAAATGAACTTAGGCCAACTGGGTTGAAGGAGACATCAATAAATCTGTTTCTTTTCTTTTCTTTTCTTTTCTTTTCTTTCTTCTTCTCTCTCTCTCTCTCTCTCTCTCTCTCTCTCTCTCTCTCTCTCTCTCTCTCTCTCTCTCTCTCTCTCTCTCTCTCTCTCTCCTTCTCTCTCTCTCTCTCTCTTTTTTCTTCCCAAGGGTGGTAAATTATGCATATTAGTTCCAGAGCTGGCACATTATCAGTATGTATCCGGTGAATTTAAACATGGATCTAAAGCCTCTCTTGATCCAATCAGAGACATGCCTCTGATGTAGCTCAGCTAAATAATGCTTCTGGGCCAGAGGACTCTCTTTATGTATAGAAAGAAGAGAACTAAACAAATGTTCTGCTCATTCCACCAGATGAAACAGATTTGGCATACACTGTAGACTTTTTTTCAAGCAATGCCATCTGATGGGAGGCATGTGTTGTCTATTTTGGTGCTCACCCTTGTAGAACAGATTGCTTGCCCAAAAGATTTTAATGGTACCAACTTTATTAGGTCTTTCAAAAGGTTTTAAAATCCTGGCTATTCCCATAGGCAAATGGCCGGAATGTAGCATGAGTTTTTTTCTAAGAGAAGTTGTACATTGAATTGTCTCCGTGTTTACTAATCTGTTCTCTTTGCTGCACACTGTTGTACGATTTTTTAAAAAAATGTGTTTGTAAACTATCCAGACTCATTTCTTCAGCTTGTACAGGCCATACAAGATGGCCAGTGGCTAAATATCTTATGGCTTCTGATATCCTTTCTGGAGGTCACAAGCGTATGATCTACAAAGGATGCTCGTCTAAAGCACCAGGCTAGAAATCAGGAGACAAGAGTAGTAAAAAGTCATCTGTGTCACTTTGGGCCAGTCATTCTCTCAGCTCAACTCATCTCCCAGGGTGGTTGCTGTGGGGAAAATAGAGGACGAAGGAATATGACTATTGCCTTGAGTTATTTATAAAAATAATAAAGATGAGATAAAAAAATCTTTTGAAATGCTGCAAATAGTCACTTTACTGCTGTGCAGTAAACCAGCTGTTTAGTGAGATGTCTCAAACTGACAACTCTTCATACAGTACTATTCCTGATCCCATTACAAGCATTATTTTTCATTTTAAAAGTAATAGGACATTTTTCCCATTAATAGGGGACATTTTGCCCACTTTCCTTTAATGTCCCCAGATTCCCCTTTGTTCACTCCATTTTATGTGTTACCCATATACAGATGTGTGTGGGCAGCTTTTTGTATCTATGAAAGTGTGTAACCTTTACCGACCAAAGGTGAACACTTGATGAAAAGCTTTCCCAACGATTTATTGTTCCACTGAGGATAACATTGTGACAACATTTTGTATTATGAGATACAATGAAAAACAAAAACAGACTGCTGATATATAAATGCTGCTTGTTATTAATTTTTATTCATTTGTTTGAAGGGATCATTTAGCCTCATATTGGGAAAGAACACCCCCCCCCCCCATCTTTATAAAGAAATGGATGAAACCAGGAACCACAAAGTAACCTTGTTACTTTCCTAGATCGGGATGCCCTTGCCATGGTCACTCATGCCCTTGTTACGTCTCGGTTGGACTACTGTAATGCCCTCTACATGGGGCTGCCCTTGGGATGCACCCGAAGGCTACAGTTAGTCCAGAATGCGGCCATGTGGGTTGTTACGGGGGCTTCTCAGTATTCCCATGTGACACCTCTCCTGCGCGAGCTGCACTGGTTACCAGTGGTTCTTCAGGTTCGTTTCAAGGTGCTGGTGCTCACCTATAAAGCCCTACATGGCTTAGGCCCGGGGTATCTGCAGGATCAACTCCTGCCATCCTCCTATCGTCTGGTGTGCTCACACAGAGCGGGCCTCCTCAGGGTGCCGTCAGCCAGACAATGTCAGCTGGCAGCCCCCAGGGAGAGAGCGTTCTCTGTGAGAGCGCCAACCCTCTGGAATGGGCTGCCCACCGGCCTCAGGACAGCCCCTGACCTCCTCTCCTTCCACCGCGAATTGAAGACGTGGCTTTTCCACCAAATGGCCTGAATCTGTAGGGGTGATTTTTAACAATTTTAATTAAATTTTTAATTAATTTTAACTAATTTTAAATTGACTTTGATGTTTATGTAATTTTTTGTTCTTTCTTGTAAGCCGCCCTGAGTCCTTCGGGAGAAGGGCGGCATATAAATAAATAAATAAATAAATAAATAAATAAATAAATAAATAAATAAATAAATAAATAACCAACCTGTGGTGAAATTCAGAGAGAAATGAACATTTTAGCTCTTATTTTTAATGAATTGGTTAATCCAGCAAATATATAGCTGCCAATGTCTGACCCCATTACTGTTGGATGAGGTTAAATTAGACTTCAGAACTGTGTTATTGATAGGACTTTTTAAAAATTAAATTAAAAGAAGGATGGGGCATTAAAAAAAACAGTCACACGTATGTTATGGATGAGACCTGTTAACAAATTTTATACTGGTAGTCCTCGACTTACAACAGTTCATTTAGTGGCCATTCAAAGTTGCAACGGCACTGAAAAAAGTGACTTAGTACCATTTTTCACGCTTCCAACCATTTCAGTATCCCCGTGGTCATGTGATCAAATTCAGACACTTGGACACTCTCCTATATTTATGACGGTTGCAGTGTCCTCAGGTCATGTAATCTCCTTTTGCAATCTTCTGACAAGCAAAGTCAATGGGGAACCTGGATTCACTTAACAACCATGTTATTAACACCTGCCAGTGATTCATTTAACAACTGTGACAAGAAAAGTCATAAAATGGAGCAAAACTCACTTAACAAATCTCTCAGCAACAGAAATTTGGGGCTCAATTGTCATAAATCGAGGACTACCTATATGTCAAGGTAGATTCTGTCACCTTCCATGATCAGTTTTGGATCTGTAAATGATCTAAGATAATTTGTAAACATGAGAAAGAGGGGAGTCGGTCTTTATAACTTTACTATTAGGCTATTAAGAAGCTTCTTCAGGTTTCTACATATAATACATTAGTGATTTAACCACTTTGGCAAGACTCTAAAGCACAAGATTTCTCCTAGCTCAAGAGCCACATTAGAAGGAATGCTCTAAATTGAGATAGATTGTACATAAAGTGTAGGTTGTAGGCGTTTGAGATTGACAGGAGTAAATTAAATCTGTTCAGGCTTAGGATGTAGAAAGTTCATGTTCTGGTTTATTGCTGTTCTATAGTTGGCTCTGGCTACCTCCTATTTTAAACTGGAGACTTTCTTTTTATGCATTATTTATTATTATTATTTTCCATATATGATTTTAGCCCCCATCCTTAACTTCAGCCATGCATGAGATTGAAAAAGGGTGTCATGATGCAATAGCTTGTGTAAAAAAAAAAAAAAAAAAAAAACCCACCCTTGAGCATCAATAACAAAAACAGTTTGTTATGCTGGTAATGATCATCCATTATATGGTCTAAATAAGCAAATGCTTCATCCTTTTGAGACAAACAAATTCAGATTCAACTATTTATTTTTGTTTCTGACAACCAATTGGGAGAACTGGTAGCGGCGGTGGCGGGAGGCTCCGCCCACCCACTAGACATCTCTGCACATGCGCAGAAGCGTTATGCGTGCTCAAGCATGCACACATCCACAAACGAACTGGTAGCAACAGGTAGTAGGGGTATTTGAAACCCACTACTGGCTGAAACTCTAATTTAGCATTTACTTGAATACAAAAAGATTAACTGAGATTTTTTTGAGGGCTAAGCTTTCTACTTGTCTAAACAAACTTGTTAGGTCTTAATATCTCTTAATATCATTAGATATTATTTTCTTAATATAATTTGTGGAAAAAAATGTGATTTTTCATATTCTTACAGAAATGAAGTGAACATGTTTCTGACCTAACACCTAACGCTACTTAAAAGCTATTCTTCTTGAACATAAATGGAAGCTTTATACATCCTTCAAAAACGTTTGCATTAGCTATCATGATTTATGGTTTGGAAAGTATTTATAACTGTCAACATGTGTTATTTTTTTTTTAGTGACATGCAGATTAGGTTTTTTTTGCAAGAAAAGGAGGATATGCACATACATACACATACACACACCCCCATATTGTTTCTGGAATCTGGCTGATTAACGCAGTCACAACAATACTCTTGAGATCATGGCTTGATACCATTTAAGCCTAGGTTTATTTTTTGTCATTTTAGCAGTCCCTCTTGAAGACATTGGAATACAGTCAAATTGTCTGTTTAACTACAAACTTAGAAATTCAGTTTTAAAAAAGCCTTGTTATTCAGGAATCATGATACCAAAGAGAATAAACCCCATTTTTATTTGTATTCATTTTTTATTTTATTTTATTCATTTTCTTTCATCTGAAGACTATATACAGAATGCAATGCAGGAGGAATGTAAAGGTCTGGGTTGCTTATCAGATTTACTTATCCTTGTGATCTCTCCCCGTCCCTTGGCAATTCAGACTGAGGTGATGGCCTCAGTCTTGAATCAGTGAGATATATAAGATGTAATGTGATTTAGCATATTTATCCAGAAGGGATTTCTAGTTTCTTCTCCTAGCTAGGTGTGATGTCTTTGATGGTAATAAATGGTGATGAGAAACAACAAAGCGAATAGAATAACTGAGTAGCAGTGACAAATGGGGAAAAAAGCATGTAGATTAGCTAACTCTTTTTGGAAATTAGGCTAGGATAATTCCCCACCCCTCTAAGATGGCAGTGATGTGAGTCAAATCACCTTCACTTTCTTTCTTTCTTTCTTTCTTTCTTTCTTTCTTTCTTTCTTTCTTTCTTTCTTTCTTTCTTTCTTTCTTTCTTTCTTTTTCTTCCTGCCTGCCTGCCTCCCTGCCTCATTTCCTCATACATACATTTCCTGTAATTATTTCAATTTTCCTACATCAATTCTTTGAAATATACTGACTACATCATGCATTTTTACAAATGGCTGTATATGTATTCTAATGTTTAGAAACCATTATAATAGATACCTACAGCCCTCTGACATTCAGCAATACCTAAAACCTGCTTAGTTAATGGGAATTACGAGTAGAGAATTCTTCTAGTTCCTTTTGAGTGATGGGATTTCAGCTTTGTTCCTATGGCTGCATTGTTACATTTGGAAAGAGAACTCTAGAAAAGCAGTAGATCTAACGGAATCTTCCCCCTCCTGCAGAAGTATTAGGAGGATAAAAGGCAAGGAGATCTTTAAAATGTCACGTGTCCATTTGCAATGTTTTTACCAGGTATGATTTGCCATTGCATTCTTTTGTTTTTATTATTATTTTTCTGTTCTGCTGGTAGTGCCTGCAGACAGATATTATAGCAAGACTCAGAGATATTGTGAACTCCTGTAGCTCCAGTGAGGAACAAATGAATGCTTGTTAATTTACCAGGCTATTGCTGAAAATTCACAAGATTTTGAGCTATTAGCAGCTATTATAGAAATTTAGAAAATATCTAAAAACTTGGCTCTGCCTTCTTGCCTGGGGGGTGACAGAGGGGTACACAAACGTAGGACTGGTTCATGGCCTGAAGGCCCTGCCCCTGCCTTTTAATTACCTTTTAATGTTGAATTTTTTTAATGTTGCCTCTGTTTTAAATTTTTATATTCAGTTGTTATTAAGTTATTAAGTTATTGAGTTATGTTTTTAACATTTTATTTTATCTCTGTGTGGGAAATGGGCAGTTTCTAAATATAACAAACAAACAAACAAACAAACAAACAAACAAACAAACAGACAGACAAATGAAAATAAATTATTAGAGAAATTGCTTCAAGAAGTTTCAGATTTATTTCACCATGTAGCCATAGGTATGCAGATAGATATATGATGAATAGCTTTTATTTGAACTGGGCTGATGGTTTACAATGACAATATAACTTGTACATCCTGAACTAACAAGGAAACATAGCATTTAAGTACCTGGATTTTTTTCGAGCTTTAATAATTTTTAATTTCTTGATCCAACAAATTTTTAATGGGTTGTCACTAATGGGAGAAGTAAATGCGTACATTAAAAAAAAAAAAAGGAAGAATTTTACTTGTTTTTAATTTATTACATTGTTTCCTGTCTACTTCTACAAGAGTCCGGGCAATTTACCAAAAAAATCTCCCAGAAGCACAGCAATAAAACTACTATTCAGTGAACAGTTAACACCAAAATTTCTGACATTGTCAGAAAGCATCTATAAACAGAATAAATTTCAGTACTTCTGAAAAACCGGAGTTTTCAAAGTATAGCAATGTTTCTACAACAGTTGGCCCAGGCAAAGGTCAATTTTTCAGAATAACTTGTTATGTTTTCTTTTCCGTGGTAGATTGCATGATTAGTTTGGCAACTGTATAAAGCATTGTCATCTTTTGGAGACAGTCTTTTATTTCAACATGACCTTCCTTTGAAGAACAGCCTGGTCTGCTTCAAAGTGAAGAGACACAAGGCAGTTCCATCTTAATCTTAGGCGCTCCAGTTCAGTCTTCCCCTAATGGTAAGATGTGTTGATGGTGATGTGATAATGGTTAGATGAGCTGCATTTCTAATGTGCAATTGTGCAAATGAAGTGTAAATCAGTATCTCTTATCTTTTTTTGAGTGCTGTGGCATAATTACAAATTATCAAAGTTTGTTGCAAAATCAAATTCAGAAAGCACACACAGGCAGACTGATGCAGCAGGATTCATTAACTTCTTTATATACATAATAATACATGAAGATAAATGTACAATACCAATATAGATTCTTCTTCAACGCAGTAGCAGTTACAAGCAAAACACAAGGCAGGAGAGAACAGTTAGTTTCATTTCAGCAGAGCAGACAATCCCAGGCTTGTTTCATTTCAGAGCTGAGCACAGAGCTTAATACAAAGAGAGCCTCCTCTATACAGGGCAGTTAAGCTTCTGCACAGACTCAGTTGCCACACCCAGACTTCTAGCTTAAGTTTCTGTTTCTAAACAGCCTTCATTGGCTGAGCCTGTTACCATGCCTATTCATTGGCTGACCTATTCCAGTTTATGAATATTCATACTCTGACACAAATCATATCAATCATAGACTCATAGGGCTAGAAGTGACCTTGGAGGTCTTCTAGTCCAAATTCCTGCCCAAGGCAGGAATTCTTATTCCATCCTGGACAAAGAATTGTCCAATTCTTTTTTTTTAATCTTCAAAGATGGAGCATCTATAAGTCTGGGACACAAGCTGTTCCATTGACTAATTGTTCTCATTGTCAGGAAATTTTTCTTAGTTCCAAGTTGGATCACCTTCTGACAAGTGGGTCACCCATCGCTTCTTGTCCTTCCTTCACTTGCTTTGGTGAATAAATTGATGCCCTCTTCCCTGTGACAGCTCTTCAAGTATTAGAAGACAGCTATCATGTCATCTCTAAGCTTTTTATTCATTAGGCTAAATATAGTACCTAATCCCGTTAGATGTTCATCATACGGTTTAGACTCCAGACTCCTTATCATCTTTGTTGCTGTTCTCTTCAATCTTTCTAGGGTCTCAGCATCTTTTTTGTCTCATGGTGATCAGAACTGGATGCAGTATTCCAAGTGTGGCCTTTCTAGTACAGTATAGAGAGATACTAACACTCCTTGTGATCTTAATACTATCTCTTTGTTAATGCAGTCCAGGACTGAATTGGCTTTTTTGGCAGCTGCAGCACACTGCTGGCTCAATGGTCACCAGGACACCTAGATCACTCTCATAGTGATAGTACAATTGCCTATTGTACCTCTGCATTTGTTTTTTTCCTACCTAAATGCAAGATCTTACTTTTCTCATTATTGAACTGCATCTTGTTGATAGGAGAATCCCACTTTGTAGGCTTATGTTGATGAAACATCCTATTTGAATCTAGATGATAGGTGAAATCTCACTTGAGTTCTTTTTACTTCATGACTCAGTATGATGGTTTTGTAGAGATCAGCATGTGGAACTGGTGTTTAATCATCATCATCATCATCATCATCATCATCATCATCATCATCATCATAGCATTTTCTTGCAGGTGCGGGACCTGCTTTTTTGATCCTTCACCTTTGGATCAATCAGTGCCATTTCACATGATCAAATGCAACAATCAGATCCAATTTCATGATTTTCATGTTTGTGTTAATTGTATCCTGCCATATTTGCTTTGGTCTTCTGCCTGGGGATTAGTCATTAATGTTAAACTTGTAGATGGTACAGGCAGTGGTGTGGGATCCTGCTCATAGAAAGTGGCCATACCATTGCAGACATTTTTTCTGCATTTTCTCTGCTATTCATACAACACCCATTTGCTGCCTTGTTGCATCATTGCTGGCATGGTCAAGAAGGCAACTCCTTGGAGATTCCAGCGGCTCCGTAGGACATTGAGGACGCTCCCTGGGTGAGCGCTAGCCCCGTGACTTTGTTAGCCGCTAGAACAGCAAAAAATCAGCTGTCTAGCGGCGAAGAACCTTCCCCCCCGGGAGAAGAGGGGGAAGTGAGCAGCCAGGTGCAGGGTAGAGCTCCATAAGAGCCCTAGAATTAATTCTGGGGCTCGAAAAGTGCGAGCTCCCCAAGAACCTGGGAAAAGCTCCAAAGCCGGGACGCCTCTGCCAGAAGGCAGAGCAAAACGCCACGTCCGCTCCTGCTTTTAACTGATACAAAGAGAAAATTGAAGCAGGCAGAACAAAAACAGGAGACTACATAATTGCAAGTACTTACACTTTAATTCCTTTGAACATCGTTTCTTTTCGAGCCTATATGAGCGGAGCTGGAGTGGAAAGGGAGGGGAAGATGGCGCTGGCTCGTTAAGACAAAGAGATGAAAGTGAAACTTAAGAAGAAAGTTGTTACAGGCTTGTTAACTCATTAATGCCTACCAGTTAACAACTCCGCTTAAAAAATTTTTGGATTTAATCTTATATCCTGGACTTTGGGAATTAAAATTTAAAGATTTTAAAGATTTTCTGATTTTTTCTCGCTGGCTATAAGAACTGTTCCTGAGACTGTGTAATTTTAAAATGGCTTCAAAGCAGACAAAATTGGTGTTGCCTAAAGCAGCGAGTGCGGGAAGTTCCCCAGCTCAAACTAGTAGGTTGCAAACCTTCTTGCCTCCGGCAGATACACAAGCTCAATTACAACCACAGTTACAACCACAAGCACAAATGTTAACACTTGAGATGTTTCAGGAAGCCATGAAAGAAATTAAAGAAGGTTTTAAAGAGGACATTGCATTTGCATTTAAAGGAGTCTCAGATCAAATGGAAGAAATGAAGGACATAATTAAGACAAGAAATCAACATATAAGGGAAGATATAGTCTTTGCACTCCAGGGACTGGCAAAACATGTTAGTTATGTAGAAGATAGAATTGATGAGGTTGCTCAAGCTAATGAGATTTTAGATGGTAAAGTTGAGGAATCACAAACCAAGATTGACAAAGCAGAAGCTGAAATGTTGTTGACACAATGTAAGATGATGGAATTTGCCGTGAGAATAAGAGGCTTGAAAGAAAATCCGAAGGAAAATTTGAAAGAGATCTTTGAAGATGCTCTGGCACAATTTATAGGAGTGTCCAGAGGTGAACTCGAATGGCAAATGGATCGGATTTATCGTGTTAATTCATGGGTAGCTAGACAAAGGAAATTACCAAGAGATGTTGTGATTTATTTTGTTACTAGAAGGATTAGAAATGAGATTTTACAAGCTGCCTACAAAAATAAGTTGCAAGTGGCAGGACAAGAAGTTGCAGTATTTAAAGAAATACCACCCAAAATGCTGAAATCCAAGAAAGAGTATGCTTTTCTGGTAGATGAGCTGAGGAACCGACAGGTACAATACAGATGGGAAGTCCCAGTCGGATTATCAGTGGATTATGCAGGAGAGCGATATCGCCTTAATACAATTTACAAAGCAAGAGATTTTTATAGTAATATATTAAAGGCTGGACAACCACCAGTGCCAGGAGGCAAAAAAGCAAGAGAGGCGACAGAGGGAAGAAAAGAGGATCTGCAGAAGCAATCGGAAGGCGGAGCTATGAGTATCCAGGAGGAAGTACTGCAACTTTCAAGTGCTGTCCAAGCATGGGATATAGTTGAAAAACAAGAAGAAGGCAAAGATCAAAGACAAACCAGAGCAGCTACTAAACGTAAAGTTGAAGAGTTAAAAAAGTTACAAGAGCAGGCTTTATCACAAGAAGTGAATACTGGTGTAGAAGCTGTGGGAGGGGCGAGACCTAAGAGAAAATTCCAAGAGGATTATCAAGCGGTTCTCGCCAAGCTTCGAGATTCTGAGGATGGCTTCTAGGTTTTTAACCTGGAATGTTAACGGTTTAAACTCACCACAAAAAAGGAAGAAAATATTTCACCATTTGAGACAATTTAAAAATGAAATAATATGCCTGCAGGAAACACATATAAGGACAACTGACCAAAAATATTTAATAAATACAAAATTGGGAACACATTTTGCTGCATCAGCCCCGGAAAAAAAGAATGGAATAGTGATTTACTTGAAAAGAGATTTGATGGCTAAATTAGTTGAGGCAGATCAACAAGGAAGATTTCTGGCAATTGAGATAATGATAGAAGGAAAGAAAACACTCTTATTGGGGATATATGCCCCCAATCAACAGCAAGAGAAATTTTATAAGTTGATACATACAAAATTATTACATTGGGATTATAATTCATGTATACTGATGGGAGATTGGAACGGAGTGTTAGACCCTAGTATTGATAAGAAAAGAATAGTACAATCTACTAAATTGCGATCTAGACTGCCTAAGACTTTTTTTGATATGATGGAGGATATGGAATTAAGAGACATCTGGCGTGAAAGGAATCATAGAGAACAAGATTTTACATTTTTTTCAGATAGACATCAATCCTTTTCAAGAATTGATTTTATATTAATTACAAATGATTTTTTTTCCAGGGTAAAGAAGATAAAGATTTGTCCCAGAATTTTAACTGATCACAGCCCAGTTTGGATGGAACTGGAGTGTGGGGAAAGAGTTAGGAGATCTTGGCGGTTAAATGAAAACCTTTTCAGATATGAGAAAAATGTAATAGAATGTAAAAAACTAATGAAGGAATTTTTTGTTTTTAATATGAACAAGGGAACATCTATGGATATGGTATGGGATGCTAGTAAAGCATATATGAGAGGAGTTCTGATAAATATGAATAATGCTTATAGGCGTAAACAAGTGGAGAAAAGGAGGGAATTAGAAGAAGAGATTAAGAAAAAAGAAAGGGTGTTAATTGATAACCCAGGGGATAAGAAAATTAAAGAAGAGATCACTTTATTACGTGGGCAATTTAATATGATGCTTTCAGACCAAGTGGCAACCAATCTACAATATGCTAAACATAATACTTTTTGTAATGCAAATAAACCAGGTAGATGGTTGGCATACATGCTGAGGAAAAAACAAAAATCTCGTACCATAGAGAAAATAGAGTATAAAGGTAGAGAGCTGTATCACCAAAATATGATTAAAAAGGCATTTTTAGAATTTTATGCAAGATTGTATACTGCAGACAAAATACAAGGTGCAGAGGTAGAGACATATCTGGATAGACAGAATATTCCAATAGTTACAGAGGAACAAAGAGAACGGTTAAACCAATTAATAACAGAGGAGGAGATCCTCTCAACAATTAAACAGTTAAAAACTGGTAAGGCTCCTGGTACGGATGGATTAACAGCTGTGTACTATAAATATTTACAATTGGAGATGGTTTTACCTCTTAAAGAATTATTCAATAGAATTCAGCTGGGTGAAGGGGTACCACCTTCATGGAAAACAGCTTTTATTTCGTTAATTCCAAAAGAAGATCAAGATTTGACACAACCCAAAAATTATAGACCTATATCCTTATTGAATACAGATTATAAAATATTTGCTAAGATATTGGCAAATAGGTTAATGCTAGTAATGCAGAAGACGATTCATGCTGACCAAACTGGTTTTATACAAGGTAGACAAATGAAAAATAATGTAAGACAAATTGTTGACATATTGGAACATTTGGAAAGGAATAACCAAATCCCTGCGGTGCTTATATTTCTGGATGCGGAAAAAGCTTTTGATCGATTAGATTGGCAATTTTTATTGAGAGTGGTCAATAGGATGCAATTTGGGAATTGCTTTATGCAGTCCATAAAAGCAATATATCAGGAACAGACAGCTCAGATAATTATTAATGGCAGTTTGACAGAAACTTTTAAAATTGAAAAAGGCACGAGGCAGGGATGTCCCTTATCGCCATTATTATTTATATTAACTTTGGAGTTGCTGTTAAATAAAATACGTAATGCAGATGGGATAAAGGGAATCAAAGTTAGAGATTATGAATATAAGATACGGGCATTCGCAGATGATTTGGTTATGACCTTAACTCATCCAGTGGAATCAGCAAAGGTTTTGATTGATATAATAAAACAGTATGGTCAAGTATCTGGGTTTAAGATAAACATTGGAAAAACAAAGATGATAGTTAAAAATATGACAGCTAATCAAAAAGAGGAGTTACAAAGGGTAACGGGATGTGAAATAGTTAAAAAAGTCAAGTATTTAGGAGTTTATATTGCATCTTCTAATGGTAAATTGTATAAGTATAATTATGAATTGATATGGCATAAAATACAAGTTGAAATGGATAATTGGAAAAAACTACAATTGTCCTTGTTGGGTAGAATAGCAGTTATAAAAATGAATGTGTTGCCTAGGTTTTTGTTCCTCTTTCAAATGATACCAATACTAAAAAAGGATGCCAACCTGGAAGAGTGGCAGAAAGGTATTAATAAGTTCGTATGGCAAGGTAAGAAACCAAGGATAAAATTGAAAATAATGCAGGACATACGAGAAAGAGGAGGACTGAAAATGCCAAATTTAAAATTGTACTATGAAGCAGCTGTTTTATCAGCAATTAGTGATTGGATTAATTTAACAAATGGAAGGATATTGAATATTGAAGGGTATGATCTGGTCTATGGTTGGCATGCTTATTTAGTGTATGAAAAAAGGGTGGACAGAGCATTTAAGAGTCATATACAGAGAAATGCTTTATTGCGTGTCTGGAAGAAATATCAATATAAGTTAAATGAAAAAATACCTATATGGACAGCACCCAGGCACGCAATAGAGAATACGAGTATAGAATGTAGACAGGATGTAATTACGTATAAAGATATTCTCATTATGGAGGGAGGTATATTAAAATTAAAATCTGTGAATGTGTTGAAAGAGGAGAAAATAATTCAAACATGGTTTCAATATGTACAGTTACAAGCCAGATGGAGAAAAGACCAGAAAACTGGTGTTATACAAAGTGACGAAAATTTAATTAAACAAATTAGAGATCAAAGCCCAATGCATATAAAAAGATTGTATAATATATTGATAGAGATGGACTCGGAAACAGAGCTAGTTAAGGACTGTATGATAAAATGGGCGCAGAATTTTGAACAGCCAATAATGATGGAAACGTGGGAGAAAATATGGGTAACAAATGTGAAATTTACCAAAGCGCAAAATTTAAGGGAGAACTTTTATAAAATGTTTTATAGATGGCATCTAGATCCAAAAAAGTTATCTCGTATGTACCCGAATGTACAACCAAAATGTTGGAGATGTAATTGTGAGGATGCTACTTATTTTCACATTTGGTGGACATGTAAAAAGGTTAAAGCGTTTTGGATTAAAATCTGGTGGATTTTACAAAATATTCTTAAAAAGAGGTTGAAATTTACACCACAGCTGTTTCTTTTGGGTATAGTTACGGATTGTACAGTTATAGAGACTAAATTGATTTTGAATTTAATAACTGCAGCAAGACTGTTGGTGGCACAATATTGGAAGAAGCAAGGTTTACCTACAATCCAAGAGTGGACAATGAAAGTTATAAATCTAGCGGAAATGGCAAAAATCTCGGCGTACCTGAAGGATCATTCAAATGAAAGATATTTAAGAGACTGGAGAAAGTGGATAGATTATATTCAAAATAAATATCGGAATAAGAAATTGCAGATAGGTTATGAATGATTATATAGATATTTAGTGTGTCTTTAAGTAATAAAGTTAGGCGGGTAATTAGGGAATTGAAGAAACAAGAGATGTGAAATGTCATAATTGTTTAGATTAGGATTGATTATGATTGTTGAAGTTTATACCCTGTAATTTGTTCTGGGAAGGGGAGGGGGGAGGGGGGAGGTTGAGGTAGGGAAGGGGGGGAGAAATATGTAAACTTTTTGTAAAACTTTTCAATAAAAAAAAAAAAGAAGGCAACTCCTTAATGACCAACAGAGCATGAGTATTTCCATGGTCTGTAAAGGTTGCTCAAAACTTTTGATGGTAGGCTGGATCCTCCTTGTTGATGTCACTGGAAACTACTCTCCCTCAAAGATAGTGCTGAGCTGAATGCATACCAACTAATGTCAAGCTTGGGTGACAAACCAGTTGATAACTTTTTGTCACAACTAATGTATAAACAATCATATACAATAAGAAACTCATATTCAATGAATTTTCTGCTTCTGTTCCTGCTGATCCAACATTTAGTGCAGATGTTAACATTATATTTTATTTTGTTTGCACAGAAAGAATATGCTGCAGAATAAACACTGGGTACAGGAAATAGTCTGGCATTGAGATTTAATTCATTGTTTGAATTGCTTTTTGTGAGTCTGTGACCTAGCTTCTAAAGTTAATGTATAACCAGTCAACAGAACTGCAAGGGTAACCAAAATTAGCTTTTCCAATCCAAAAAATTTGGCTGGAATGTATCTGTCTCAGTGATCTATGGAATGACTAACATGTCTAGAAGGGCTTTTTACTTTTAAGCATGAAGACAAACTAGAAATAACTGTATTATTGTGCTCATAAAAATTATACCAAGAGAAGAATAATAGCATTGTCTATTTGTGCTGGATCCCTTGGAGCACACAGGAACTTTTTTCCCACGTTCTCATCCTCCATGCTCTTCCATACTCTATCTTCAGTGCACAGAAGCCATATGGGCATTTTAGCCAGAAAGATGAGCTGTTGTATAACACAAGCTCCTCTTCAACAATTTTACCTTTCCATCTGTGATATTGGAAATTTGGGAAGTGAGGAATAAGACTATACTTATAGGATAAATTATTAATCTAGGAAGAACATGGGAACTTGGAAAGCTCTTGTGGAGAGAGTCAGACATGTTTATACTTGTGATGAAAGTTGGAAGTCACTTCTTTATATAGTTCATGGTTTTTTTTGTATTTCTTTAATTTTTCTCCTTTATTTTCTCCTGCCCTTTTTATCCTATCTTGCTACTCTCTTCTCTTTCTCTCTTTCTAAGTTCAGTTTGTATTAGTTTGTATCATTGCGATTAAAATTATTGTTAAAATTATGTTAAAAATGAATCCGACTTTTGATCCACTAAGCCACTTACTATCAGTAGTGATTTTGGGTGGCTTTCCAATTTTTCAAGCAAGATTCTTTGTAGCCTACCTGGGAGCTTCACTACAAAAACCTTGGTTAGTAAGCACCCCTTTTAAAATATATATATATATATTTCCAGAATATCTTGAATGATTTCATTGCACATTGAATTTGGATGTCCTTTGTAAAGAGACATAGATGTCTTTATTTAATGTGTGACCAACCATACGCTAAATAAATAAATAGATGTCTTTATTTTTCCTATGAGCTTTTGTCCAAGTTTTCATGATAACAAACTTCTAGCTGTTGCTTAGAAAGATTTTGATAGCATCTATATTGTATCATCTCCAAGCAGGGGTGAAATCTACTTACCTTCCTTACCAGTTCAGAAGTACTCGCTTCGCTTGCGCACGTGCATGTGTCACATGCACATGCAGACCTTCTGCGCACGCACAAAGCCGCCTGCACATGCACAGAGGGTAAAAGTCACATTACTTCCTGGTTAAAACCAGGAAGTAAAGACACCTGGGCGGGTGGGCAGAGTCTTGTGCCGCCATCGCTACTGGTTCTCCGAACCACCTTCCACAATCACTACCAGATCGCCTGATCCGGTCCGAACCGGGAGCATTTCACCCCTGTCTCCAAGTCCATCTCTGGCATTCTCTCTTTGCCCTGTGTGTGCATGATCTTTCTCTGCATGTGTAATCCGTATACTTTTTGGAAGAAAGTTCAAATTTTACAGCACAATATGCTTGGATTCAGTGAAATTTCAGCTGTAATAAACATTGCGGCTCTTAAGTTCAGGTGAAGCTAAACTGGACTACAGTTTGGCTATTAAGCTACAGGAATGCTAAGTATTTATGTCGTTTTTCAGAAATACAATCTTAAGTGGATAAATACACTGGTATTGCTAAGTAAAACAGAACGAGTATGAAACTAGTCATCTAAACAAAAAATGAAGATAATTTTCCAGTATCCAAGGAGAGTCAAGAAATATTCTGTAAACTATCAACTGAACTATTGAGCTCAGGACTACTCACAACCATATTTTGATTAACATTTCAAGACCTTTTTGCTCATATATTAGAATGAGACTTTTTTCCATCATAGTATTAATAATTAGGTATTCCTTATTTCTAAAAGTATTTAAAGAAATACTTAAATCCGTATTTCTTAAAGCATCCAATTCTATTACTCTGAAATAAGGAAGTTCCTTTGCATCTAAGAACTTGATCTCTCTGGTGTGTAATGCAGGA
The DNA here is from genome assembly GCF_059756535.1 of Pantherophis guttatus. Lineage (NCBI taxonomy): Eukaryota > Metazoa > Chordata > Lepidosauria > Squamata > Colubridae > Pantherophis > Pantherophis guttatus. Next base: position 103,816,710 of record NC_142067.1, on the reverse strand, counting down.
CTACAAAAACAAAACAGGAGAAATCACAGCATAAGACTGAAGAAAAATGTAAATGGGTTACCACAAAACTATTATAAATGCTTTAATGATTTTAATAGCAAGAGCAGAATAAAATAAATCATATAGCTAGCAAAAAACTTTCCAGGTGTTTCCCTTGTAACTTGGGGATTGGAGCTACCGAGTGCCTTTGGAAGCACTAGATTATTTGATTTGGCTTTGGAAAGAAAACTATGAAGTGATATGAGCCTTTAGTTCTTTTTCAGCTCAACTTACCTCATACTATTGCTGCTGTGGGAGAGAAACAGATGCAGGGAGTTCTGGACTGTCTTGAACTCATGTGTAAAAGACTGGATATAAAACTAAGAAATCATCCATCCATCCATCCATCCATCCATCCATCCATCCATCCATCCATCCATCCATTTGTTGATGTGAACAGAAAAAAAATGCAATGTATAACCTTGTTGGAAAAATAATTTATTTTATGTATTAAATATATTTCTACATCACCACAATCAAATCTGTTCCTGGTAGCTTACATAGGAAAAAAACATAAAACACATCCAGTGCTACAGTACAAATAAAAACAAAGCATCCTTCAACAATACAAAGAAGATAGAAGAAAAAGCTGGTAACATCAAATTAAATCGGGGGAAAGCTCTGTGAAATGGCTTTTTTTTTTTTGCTTTAATTTATATGCCGCCCTTCTCCGGAGACTCAGGGCGGCTTACAATGCGTTAAGCAATAGTCTTCATACTTTTGTATATTTATACAAAGTCAGCTTAGTGCCCCCACAATCTGGATCCTCATTTTACCTACCTTTGAAAGGATGGAAGGCTGAGTCAACTTTGAGCCTGGTGAGATTTGAACTTGCAGTAATTGTAAGCAGCAGATGTTAATAACAGTGCTTTAGTCCACTGTACTATCAGGCTCTTTTCTTGATCTTCAACAACTTTTAAAAGACCAACAAGGGGACCTGGCCTAATCTCCAGTAAATAATGCAATAAACTTGCATAATTTATGAATCATAAAGATTCATCTTATGCTTATGTTTTCTGGTGACTCAGCCAGTGAGTGACTTTTGAGTGAAAATGTACTTGGTAAAATAGAATGGTATGATCCTGTGATAGTTTGTTCCTTTTTGTAGTTCTGGTCTGGCCATTGATTGAAATAAAGGACTCGATGATTTTGAGTAGGGTCTCTCATGAGCTGCAAGGTTGGCTAGGAAAGGACTTTCGCTGCTCAGAAGGCATGCTATAGGCCAGGGGTCTCAAACGTTGGCAACTTTAAACCTGGAGAACTTCAACTCCCAAAATTTCCCATTTGCCAAGGTTGGAGACCCCTGCTGTAGACAGTGTTTCTCAGCTGGCTGGGGAATTCTGGAAGTTGAAGTCCATGCATCTTAAAATTGCCGAAGTTGAAAAACACTGCCCTAGAGTGTCAACCATTGGAAGTTTGGAAAACTTTAGGAAGCTGGGGGTTTAGGAAAGAGATGGTTGAGGAATGAGTTTGGGATATATCTCCAACTTCAATACAATTTACCTGAAGTTTTGAACTTCTATCATTGTTGCAACTAAGATAATGAAAGATTAGGAACTGCCTTGCCACTGCCTAAAGCGTCTTATATTTCTTGCAGTGAATTGATTTCTTCAAGGATCTGATTGGAACCCATTAGGCCATAATGACTTTTCATAGATAATCAATCAAATAGGTTTCCCCGGATTATACGGTTGTTATTTCCATGTAACAGTGGGTATTACCCTAAGGTGCATATTGATCTGCTCTGAGAGGGAGCAGTATGTTTCTAGGCAACCATTTTAATGCCATTTTGCAGAATACTATTATAGTCATGTTACAGAAATTAGCATTTTCTGGACCAGAAAAGGAATCTACTGATGGAGTAGGAATGATAATCCACAAATGCTTTCAGTGACTTACCGGGTTGTTTTATGTTGAATGAATGGAAAAGCTCAAATTTTTAGAGCTGAATTCTTTATTTAAATAGGGTAGATCCTAGCACCAACATTTCCATTCTTTTCACTATGAAAAAAAAAATCAATATGTCCAAGTAAAACTAAAATGTAATAAAATTGAGAAGATTCAAATCTTTAGCCAAAGGTACTCTGAATGTCCTAAACATGGGAGCCACTTGTCAGGGATGCTTCAGTCTATGTCATGTACCACGAAAAGGTCAGACTCAGTGTTATATCTCATTCCCAATTTTTTTTCATTGACATCTATGATGTAACTGGACCAATTAGCAAAAAGGAAAATCCAATATGTTAAATTCCATGTCTTCAGCTTTTCGGATCAGATTAAAAAAGCACTATAATTTATGTTGCCTCTTTATGGTATTGCAATCAGGTTGAAATATTCCAGACAATGACATTTACTATTAATGAATATCATGAGTTTTATTTTTGAACTAGTTGGTACTGACAATAGATTGTGATGATAGAAATGAAGTATTTTGCATGGAGATGTTCAGAAGTGCATAATCATACTAAAGCAATATTTAATGCTTTAAATATAATTAATCCTTCTTTGCTCTCACACACATGTACACAAATAATTGTTACTATAAAGGCCATAAGGAACAATTCTGACACATGAAAATATTTGTAAATCTGATAGTTTCAGAATATTTAATAGTCTTATCGCTCATGGTGGAGGGAATGATCCAATTTGATGATGACATTTGATTGGGTCGGGTAACAAATACCAAAGAAGACAAAAACAAAAGTATATTGCAAATCAAGTTGAAAATAGCATAATGGAATTTAGAGAAACAAATATACAGTTCTTATATATAAGAAAATAAATCAAATGCCAGATATAGCATTACAGAGGCTTGATTTAGGAACAGTCTTATGAGAAGAATTTTGGAAACTCATGCTAACAGTGAGCATGAGTGACTAAAAAAGGAATGCCGAATTTTATGCTGTATAAATAGAACTATATATATATATGTATATGTATATATATATATATTTAAATTAAAAATAATAATAATTCCATTCTATTCAGTGGTCAGACCTCAGTTCTGTCATATCCCTTAGAGTGGACCATCTGTCTTCCTCTGTCTTATCTCTGCCTTCTGTTACAGAGGCTGCTCTGTCCTTCTCACCTTCTCTCTGCTGTCCTTTAAAACACAATCATCCTTCCCAGAGGCTAGACTGTATATTCTGTCAAGATTTAAACCTCTAAATACTCAATATCCACCTATTTTGGTTATATTTTTCGATTTTGTTATTGCATTACACTCTTTAGTATGATATATCATGCGAAAACTCCCCTGAAAGATAGGACATGGACTCGGTGCTTGTGAGGAATCCTCTAGAGCTGATGTTGAGGAAATATAATTTATTGATAGGTAAACAAAAATCTCTGATTAAGCAAATGAACAGAGGAGCAGAAGGTTAGAAGCAATGTGCCAAAGCTTGAGAGAACTAGCCTAGAAATCCTCTCAAGCATATCCAGTTGATGAAACTAAACATCGGGAGAGTTATCTAGTAACCAGATTATGATTTTTGAAGTGAAATACCTGCCCACAAGGAGAAGCAAAATCAAAATATCCTTCAGAATAAGAAAATATTCAACAACAACAATTTCATATTATGAGCCTCATATTTGTTTGAATTCTTCTTCCAAGGCTGTGCTAATGTAGCTCTCCTATTATTTTTACATTGACCAAAATTAATCTATGTAATGTAATGTAATGTAATGTAACATAATCTAATCTAATCTAATCTAATCTAATTTCCTATTATTTCAACAATTCCTTCAAATGCATGTTTAATCACTTAGAACATGGAACATAGAATAATAGAGTTGGAAGGGACCTTGGAAGTCTTCTAGTCCAAGGGACCTTGGAGGTCTTCTAGTTCTGCTTGAGCAGAAAACTGTATACCATTTCAGGCAAATGGTTATCCAGTCTCTTTTTGAAAGCCTCCAGTGATGGGGAACCCACAACTTTTGAAGGCAGGCTATTTTATTTGTTGATTGCACTCACCATTAGGAAATTTCTCCTCAGTTCTAGATTGCTTCTTGCCTTGATTAGTTTCCGTCCATTATTTCTTGTCTTGCCTTCTGGTACTTTGGAACATACTGTAGTTTGACCCCATCACTTTGTAGGAGCCCCTCAAATATTAGAATACTGATATCATGTCTTCCCTAGTCCTTTTTACTAGACTAGACATACCCAATTCCTGTAATCTTTTTTCATATGTTTTAGCCTCCAGGCCCCTAATCATTCTTTTTGCTTTTCTTTGAACTGTTTCCAGAGTTTCAACATCTTTCTTATATTGTGACCAGAACTGGATGCAGTATTCCAAGTATGGTCTTACTAAGGCTTTGTAAAGTGGTACTAGAACTTCACATGATCTTGATTCTATCACTCTATTAATGTAGCCTATGATTTCATTGGCTTTTTTGGCTGCCACTGCACACTATTGGCTTATATTTAAGTGATTGTCTACTAGGACTCCAAGATTTTGTTTTCCAATTCTGATTTCTCAATTTATGGACTAACCAAACCTGATTTTTAAGAAATTAGTTTCTCCAGTTTCTCTTAGTGTTAATATTTTGATGAAATCAAACCTATTAGAGTACTATCTTTTAAAAGGTGGCTATTTTTTGTTTAAATACTTGGGGTCTAAATGACAGCTATACTGAAAATATCCTAACTCAAAGATGTTTATGAAAAACTAGAAGAGGTTATATGGGGGCCAAACTGAATTGCAAGCATGAAATTAAAAGAGTTCAATTTTCTTCTGAATAGGTTCTGCATATGTGATGGCATTTCATTAGCTATGTTTTACATGGAAGTCTATATTATAATGGTAGAGCTTAGCTATTTAATGAGTTCTTTAGCAAGGATGACCTTTCAGACTATGAACTCTTATTGCTATGATAGTCAATAGGCTAGGAATTATGATCCGTAATGGAGCCTTACTTTAGTTTCTTGGGGGGGGGGGTGTAGTTAAAACAGATGTGTTTATAGTGTTCTACTCTATTTAGTTTCTCTTTATGCTTATTTACCAAAGTTCCTGCACTTATAGTCCCGAAGTGCTAAAATAGCACATGTCTAAGGAACATAATGTTAATATTCTTTTTTTAATTTAAAGCATTAAGCAAACTAGTCTTAGATTGTCAGTGGTGAACTTAATAGTTTCCACAACGAAGTCTGAATTTCAGATTATTTTTAAGCAATTGCAAAGATATTGGTATCTACAAAAAAATTGAAATGATTATGTTGCCAGGTTCAATGAGACTGGGAGAAATTAGACATCTAGAATAGAAATTGGACAAATGAGGTGATCAGAACTAAAAATCTAAATCTAATCTATAGCAAAGACATATTATGGACATCTCCCATCCAAGTAATAAGCTACATACTTATTTTTTTCCCAAAGTAGATGCTGCTTAATTTTTTGAACCTCAGCCAAATCCCACAAATGCACAGCTTTTTGTTGTATTAACAAAACTAAATTAAATCAAATTAGGGTTCACCCTGGCCCCACTCACATTCTCATTGTGTGTAGATCATCCAGGTATGCTCCATAGCAATCCCCAATATGGGGACTTTTCTATCAAATGTGTCAAGTTTGAAAGTGGGATCAATCAGCAGAGTTCTGCTCCTTTTCCTAAACTCACAATGAACATGTGTCAATTAAATAGAAAGAACATATCTTGCTGTCAAGATGGAATCAATTGCCTTCTAAGTACCCAAACTAAAACACTGTACTGTATAGGTCTGAGTTATAACTGTGTTTTCTAGCGGGTTATTTTGCACCTGCTGGGTCCTAGGCATTGATGAGGACAAGATAAGTAGACAATGTTTATGTATACCAGTAAAAAAACCATGAAAGGAAGGTGAAGTTTACTGTCCTTTTTACCTTTGATTACATTTTCTGAGAAGCCTTATGAGCCCACATGGAAAAACAATGTGCTAAATGAGACATTGCAAGGCAAAAACGTTATTAGCCACAATTGCTGAGAATAGCGTTATGTTTAGTTATAATGTGTCATTAATGTGTACATCCCTACTTGAAAAACAGGAACTAGGGATCAGAGGAAGGAAGAAAGAATCAACTCCCTCTTTTAATCACCGTGTCCTGGATTTGTTCCCACACCCCACAGAGAGTGTTATTTCATTCCATTCCCTTTATTGCTCCCTATTTCTAAAAATAAAAAGAATAAATTATCACACATCTCTCTATTGTTAAGAAATGGAGCATTCACCCAATTAACATCCCATTCAGTTGGTCTTCTGTATTAATCCCATGCCTTGTAAATGCCAATCTGTTTTCTAACAGCAAAATCATTTTGATATTTTGATGCCCCCGCCCCCCCAATGCCTGCTGCAGAGGCAGTTCGTTTATTTCTCTTGGTGAAGGTTAGATATCATCATGACATATTTCTGGTGAGCAGCAGGCACAGCTCCTTTGCCTGTGCTAAATCACCAATTTATTTGTGGACATCAGAAAAAGTGACCTTAAATTGTTTGAGTTAACACACGTGCATAATCTTTGTATATACCAGTTGTTGCAAATGGAATAACAGACAGGTGAGACAGTTGCTCAAGTATAGCTACCCTTCAATTGCAAGATAGTTTATTGTGCTCTGGAGTAATTCACATCCGTTTTTATTGTAAACAGTGGAAGTTACCCTTGTTCACCCACCGTTAGCATTTCTCTTTACAAAAAATGCCAAAAAGTGACCAAGTGTGTGTCTATGCTAAATTATTGGAGAAACAAACAAAGACATCGTAAATCAATTTCTCACAAAAAGCAAGACAGTTGCTTGTGTACTTAAATGGAGCTGTGCTTATTTTCATTCCGACGGTGAGGATGGATGAATAGGGGGAAAAAAATCACCCCAAATCTTGCTTGTCATATATTCACGGAAATCAATAGAACTCTTCATGTGCAAAATGGGATATGTGCCTAAATAGTTAAGAGGGCAAGAGAGGGGGAAAATGCTTCTTTCACTGTAAATTTCCACTATGAAATGAATTTTCAAAGTCACATATAAGATTAGCACTTGGTTTCCTGTTAAAGCAAAAAATAATTCTGGATATGCCGCAGAAGAATCCTGATTTCTGAAATATGCCATTGCTAAACTACATCTACTAAAGAAGTGTTTGTTTAAAAGCCTGGATCCAGGAAAGCAAAGAAGAATGAAGAATGAAAACAGATTCACTTTCATTAGTCATTTCCATATTTCTGTACTTTCAGAGTGCTCCAGTGTTTTCCTATGAATTTATCTGTTCATTTTAGAATAAACCTAGGTTTTATTCTCTTAAAAATGTTTGTCCCAAAAATGTAACTCTTATCTTTTTAAAAAAATTCTTTGATATAGGTCAGTAACTTTTACAATAAAATCTCAAATGCATTCTTTTCCAGATGAGTTTTGTGGATCAAATGTGAAAAATAAGAGAATCTATTTAGTATTACTAATTATTATTACATAATTGTACTTATAACTACTGTGAAGCCCTCTCTTTTTATTTTTTCCTTTTTTCCTATTTTTCTTACATTGTTTTTCTGATACTTTTTGCTTTCTCTTTGATTGCTTCCTTCCCTTATTTTATATTAGTTTTGTTTAGTTTTTAAAGTTTCAATAAAAATCATGTAAGAAAAAGAGAACCATTTAATATTAGTATTTCTGTAACTGTGAAATTAATTGGAAACGGTTTATGAGTTTCTCTTCAAAACTGCCAGTGGATTCTTTTACATTTCCAATGTACATAAATTTTAAATTATGTTGTGCTAAAGAATCTGCTTTTCTTTATCTGACTTCATCTTCACTTCAAGGTAAATTGCAATAAAAACCTGTCCAATTCAATATTCTGAGTTTGCTATTTAATATGTGATAGCATTATACTCTTCTTCAATTGGGTTCAAGCTAATTCTTCACTGAATTTTAAACTTGTATTTCACTACAACTTTAGAATGTTAAAAAAAATATTTTGTTTCGATAATCCCATAATTGTGACAATATCTAAGATTGATAGAAGAGAAATCACATTCCGGAGCACTGCAACTCATGTTGATATTGTAATTAATGCAAAATATTAAAAAAGGCAAGTGACTTCTTTTCAACTTCTCCTGTATCTAACTTTATTCCAAAGACTCGCCCATATTAATTAAATCAAACAAATTAACTCTGCCCTAGTTCTAATATTATACAGCAATAATAATCATTCAAGATCTTTGGGTTTATCATTTTAAATTTCCACAACAAAAAATAAATTAAGCAACTATTTATATGCTCAGAATGTACTCAAACTTTGTTCAGATCACTATGCAACTTGCCTTATTTGAATCTGTATAATTAAATATAATCTGTTTGTAGAGTGTCATATGACATCAAAAGTAATAATTATCCACTTTTCTAGTTTATATTCTTTATTCTCCCTCTGCCTTAAGAAATGAGTGATCTTTAGGCTTTTTGAGTTGATTTTCACTACTTTTTACATGTAAATTTTTTAACTTATATGTTTAAGATAAGTGCGTTTTTCTATTACTTCTACCAAGAGATGGAAGAGTGCATTTATTATTATTGAAATAATGAACACAAATCATTTCTTGAATCATTTTTCTGTAAAGCAGAATCTGGGGCTGCATTGAGAAACTATAAACCAAAGGAATTATTTTACTGTAAACACAACGTGACCTCCTCTATTCAAGGACCAGGGAACAATTGACTAACAGAGCATTCCAAATAATTTTCATATTGTATATAAAAATAGGAATTTCAGTGACCTCTGAGAGAGGCCTTAGATATAACTTTGTCAAAGCTAAAAGCTTATTCTTGATTGTAGGTATTATTGTTGGCAGCTACAAGAAAAACTATATTCAAAACTCCCATGTCTTGAATGGAATGCTTAAGGTAGAATGTAGTGCAATTTATTCCAAATTATGTTCTCTTCCTTCATTTCATTGAGCAATGGTAATTGGAGAGAACCCTTAATTTAAACTTTTGAATTGAAAGTCTCTCTGTAAGGAGTCCAAATGAGTCTGCAGGCTTCATTTTTTTAGGGTGTGGGAAGAGGTAAATATGTACAACAATAAGATGGGATTTATGGTTTTTATGTAATTGAACATTTGTATCCAGAAAATAACCTGTCATTTAGGATGATGGTAAAGTGAGATTTAAATTTTGCCAGGAAAGCTTCTCTGCAGATAAGGGACCTGTAAACACAGGAATAGTGAGTTGTTTTAAAGCATATATGGAGCTATTAATATAGCACAATGTCAAGAGACTCTCAAATAATACTGATCGGAAGATATATACTCCATTTATAATTGAAGGAAGTATGGGAAAATACAAATTCACAAGAGATAGTTGGTAGATATGTTATACAAATCTGCAGACATATACAAAAACATATAATCTAAATTATTATAAAATCTTTTCTTATGCTTTTCCATTCATTCTGTTGCGAGATTAAGGTAACATAATATTATAATCATCTGGAGATGATATTCCAGAGGGATTTAAGTTATTTTTGGGCCATATAGTGGTGAAAATGTCTTAATAGCTGTGATTAATGATGGCATATATTCCGAGAATACATATTCTAAATGTTATAAATCAAATGATGAGTGCTCAGATTGAAGATTTCTGGTCTTTTGGACGGGTGAGTGTAGATTTGTCCATTTGTATCAATAAAACCCAGACAAGCATTATTATATAGATTTCATTTCAGAAGCATATTGATTATTATCATTCATATGGGGCACATTTGAAAGAGGCTTCTTGCATTTCACCATTAAGGTTTCTTGTAAATTAAAAGCAAGGAAGGCCAAAGGAGATCCATCACACTTGATTAAATGATTCCTAGAGTATTTTTATTACTTTATTTTCTACCTTTGTTAAGTTGAATAGTTATTGCCACTTCTTTTTGGTGGGATTTGAGCAAGTGATCGTGAAGTCTTCTGTGAAACTTTCCCCTCCCTTGTTTATGGTCAGAAAAAGTTTTGATTATTGCCAGTATTGTTTCTGGTAGCCTCTCATTTTATGGAGATATCTGTTGAGATGCCTTCACACGGTAGCAAAAGTTTTGTGTGTAAAAAATTACTGCAAGTTGTTGTTATATAGATAAATACAAATTATTTATATAAATTGTCTATATCTATATAAACTGAAAGCAATATTTTAAGCATTTTTAACTTAGTTCACCATAGAATTATGCTGTATGTTTGGATTGGGTAGAAGAAGGATCCATGAAAGCTGATTCTTCTATTTGGTTCAATATATGACTTGAATTGACATAGAATTTTGTTTGTTAGTGTAGGTGTTTCCTTTGTATAATGTGTTCTGATTATCACTAATGGATGGTTTAAAGCATTGCTTCTCAACGTTGGTGATTTTAAGCCATGCTGGCTGGGGAATTCTGGGAATTGAAGCCCGCATAACCCGAGTTGCTAAGGATGAACAACATTAATTTAGAGAATAGTTTCTTTCCTTACCTTGAAAAGGAAATTGAATTTGTTTGGGAACACATTTTGCAGTTCTTTTACTGTGCAGAAATTTGTATCTTTACCTGAGATTCTAATGGTGAGATTCCATCTTTTTCTGATCTGTTCTGGGGAGTTGGCAATTTTTTGGAGAGATAATTTGTCACTATAGCTTGCATGCAGATGTAAACAGAGTTTTTACTCTGTTTCCCTTACCAGATGTCCTGCAGTTTGCAATGTTCAAAATGTATTTGTGTACCTGAACAATATTTTTGTGAAATATATAGATTTCTATACTATTCGGTGAAATTTGATGTCTTCAACTGAAGCAATTTCCAAAATCAGATGTAGCAGCTTTTGAATAAGCTTGGAAAGGCTCCCAGATATATATGCATTTACAAAGCAGAATTCCCAAATCCAGACCACAATATGCATAAACTTCTGATTTTTTTGCCACTGTATTGGTTTCACCTCCATTTCTTCTCATTCCCAGAAGGTCAGCTCTTTGTTTGAAAGATTAGCAGCTTTGTCCAGATTTCATGTATGTAGCATTTATATTCTACAGCTGCAGTTATTTATTTAAAATATTTATAGCCTCCCACCCAGAGGATCTCATAGTGGGTTAGAATCTCTGAAAAGCAAGATAGAAGAATGAAACCAAGTAAAATAAATAGTAAAACAATTTGAAGTGTATATTGACAAGTGCATGCCTGAATCTTTCTTCTTTTTAAGTTTATGTACTTATAATTATATACATAATTATTATGAAACCCTGACAAATTTTAGCTTATGTTTGCTATGTAGTCTGGAATTTGTGATTTCCTTTTAAAATGTTAGGAAGGGAGGAAGGAAGGAAGGAAGGAAGGAAGGAAGGACAGACTGGAACCACCGCCTGTTATGGATCTTGGAATGATTTGTTTGTTTTTTTGTTAGGGAAGAGGTATTATTCATCAAATATTATAATTTGGTACAATTTCAATTTTCGGTATTGTTGAGTTAATTTGATTGCCTCTTCGGGGTGAATACTATCTATTTTTAGAACAATACTGTTTTCTAATAATCAGAGCATACAGGTGTGTAAAATATTCAAAACACACTCACCATTTAATTAATCCTTCAACAGAAGCAAGAGGCCTTATCAAGTGAACTGCTATAATTAATTGGGACAGAAGTAGGCCTAAGAGAAGTAGGCTTAATTGCTGCTAAACTTTTGTTCCAGTTGCACTGAAAGGTCAGGATCATTTTTTTTTCTTCCATGCTTCATAGGGCACTTGTAGGATCCTTATAGAGGCAAATGTTTTTAATATTTCTCTAATGAGTCTTACAAAATAATGTTAAAGAAATGTTCACTGAAATGGTTCTGACCCATTGAGCAGGCAATGGGTGCCTCAGGTCACACACATCACTGTTTAAGATGGTATGAAAAATCAATAGCGTGACAAATGTTTGTGAATATGAGCCACACACATTTTGCAAAAAATATTTTCAAAGAAGAGAGTTTAGAGAGTGTGTAGCACTTGACCCCAGCTGCAGGACATCAGAATTATCCATGTACAGCTTTCATCTTGTTTCTGAAGAATGAACTCAATTTTTGCATGCAACCAACTTTGGTGCTCTAATACAAAAAGGAAGCAATGGCTCAGTGGCGAAGATGCTGAGCTTGTCAATCGAAAGGTCAGCAGTTCAGCAGTTCGAATCCCTAGTGCCACATAACGGGGTGAACTCCCATTACTTGTCCCAGCTTCTGCCAACCTAGCAGCTCGAAAGCATGTAAAAAATGCAAGTAGAAAAATTGGGACCACCTTTGGTGGGAAGGTAACAGCGTTCCGTGTGCCTTTGGCATTGGGTCATGCCGGCAACATGACCACAGAGATGTCTTCGGACAGCGCTGGCTCTTCAGCTTTGAAACAGAGATGAGCACTGCCCCCTAGAGTCAGAAACGACTAGCACATATGTGCGAGAGAAACCTTTACCTTTACCTTACAAAAAGGACAAGTGTACAATGAGTAGAAGAAACACAATGTCTGATAAAAAGGGGATTTAATTTTTATTGTGTGTGGAATTATGTTTCAAAATTTGCTTTTAAACTTTTTTTTTCTGTGCTCAATAACAGAGAACATGTTCTCGTTCCTGTGGGGTTCTAGAACAATGCTAGCAAATTTAAGAAGTGTAGATCTCAACTCCCAGAATTCAGCATGCTGGTTGGAATTTCTGGGAGTTGATGTCCACACTTCTTAATGTTGCTGAAGTTGAGGAACAATGATCTAGATCCTTGGAATATGTTCCAAAGGCATTCAGGTTCTTTTAATTATTTTCTGAAATCCCTCAAAGTGGAGCTACCCAATGTCAGTTGCCCTCTCATAACCATCACTAAAATGTCTATAGAGGTTCTTCTTTTCTAATATTGGAACTGCAACATTGCAAAAGGGAGACAGAGAAAATGTTGCCAGCAAGGGTGCCAGCAAGGGTTGTTGATTTATAGAATCCAAAATGTTTTGATGGTCATATATTTTATTCTGACTTTCAATAAGAAGGGAAGTTTTTTTTTAATGGGAAGGGGAAAAAAGCAAGCAAACAGTAATCTATTTATTTTACTGAGATAACCTCTGTAATGTTTTTTCCTATCAGACTCTCCTAATCTGGTGCCTTCAAAACATGATAGAATGCAAGTCCCAAAATTTTAGTTATAATGGTGCATATTGGGAGAGTTGTAGTTCAGTTCTATGAATGTGGAAGACATCATATTTTTAGGAATATGATGTACTGTATATGTGTTTTGACTATGTCTTCGAAGGCAAGTGGGGTTCCATAATTTAATAAGGGTTTTTTAAAATAAATTTTGGCCCTTTAGAACATAAATGTTACCTAAATTAAATTACCAGAAAGTGGATAAATTAGAAACAGCTTCTGCAAATAAAGGCCTTTGAGCTGCCCTTACTTCAATGGTGGGTTGCTCCCGGTTCTGTCTGGTTCTATAGAACCGGTACTAAAAGTAGCGGAAAGCTCCGCCCACCCACCTGGATGTCATAATCTGATGATCTGTCCATATGCAGAAGCACGCGTGCGTGTGCGCTCCCGTTGCAAACCGGTAGTAAAGGTAAGTAGAACCCACCCCACTTGTTTATTGGATAGATAAGAGTGTGTATATATTTCAGAGAACTAAGAGACTCATTGTTTTCTTGTTGATGTTTTGGGACTCAGAAGACAAATGAAAATACACAGTGAATGCTGAATTGCCTTTGCCCAGGGAAAAGTGAATGAAATGTCAAAAACAAGTTGATCCCTGGAACATTGCAGGTTGCAAATCCATTTCATTGCTGAATTTTGCAAAAGATAGCTGTAGGATTTGATTAATATTGGTAGGGAAAAGAAAACATAATTTATAAAGACAGTTGTAAAATGCTGGCCTAAGAGATTTTAAAAGTGTTTGGGCAAGGGGGAGAGGGAGGAAGACTAATACAATTGCATTCTGATGGGCAATTATTCCTTTCATCTAAATTAGACAGCCATAATATTGTTTGCTTATCTGAACACTTCATTTCTGAATACAATTTATGTAACATTTTCAATTCTCAATGATAATGTAAAAATAAACTCTATGGGTTTATACAGTGAAGTTATATCAGCAATATCTACTATGATAGCATAGGTGATAATTATAAGGTGATAATATTTTTTAAAAAGGAATTTGAGTAGCACATTGAAGAATACTTTAAGGGAATCCATCTGTACAAAGTTTAGAACTTTGGGAAGGTAAGGAGCCATTGAACCTTTGGATGACCAAAGAATAAAAAGGATGCTCAAGAAGATAAAGATAGCACAGAAAAACTGAGCAAATGCTTTGCTTTTACTTTAGCTACAGAAGATGTGGAATTGATACCTAAACTGCCATTGACTATCTCAAGGACAGAACCAGAACTAAAGGAACCGGAAGTGGCAATAGAAATTATTTTAGGATTTTGAAAGGATACACAGAACACATCACTAAGGTGCTGATGGCATCCACTTGAGAATTCCTAGAAAATTCAGATATGAAATTGATGACCTTCTTCCAACTGAGCTTAGTACCAGAGGTCTGGAAAACAGCCAAGATGGCACCATTAAAAAAAAAACAACTTAGGGAGATTCAGGAAATCACAGGTCTGATCACCTCAATATCTGTTCTGATTAAGTTGATGGAATGACAATTGGTGGAAAGGAAAAAAAAAAAACCCAATCCTCTGAGGTATATAAACCAGTCTTCCTGTAAGAAAATCAGCATGGACTCTGCAAAGGTAAATTCTGATTTATCAACTTCATAGAATTTCTTTTTGCGAACAACGTAAGACATGTTTACGGAGGTGACTCAGTTGACAACTGTATTTTTGGACTTTTAAGTAAACTTAGAAATCACAGAATAAGAGAGTCCATCCTTTTATGGGTTGTTGATCAGAAATAAAAAGCAAACTGAGAATAAATAATGTTCCCAATGGAGGGATGTAAGAGGAACTATGCTGGGATGTGTGCTTTTAAATTTGTTGCTAATGCTTGACTTGTTGGGTAAGCAGTGAGCTGGTCAAATTAATAAATGATATCATAGATTATTGTGAAGAATTTACCATAAGGATATTATTAAACTGGATAAAAAGGCATTTTTTTGGTAGATGGTATTCAATTTAAAAAATGTAAAGTGAGGCACACTGAGCAGAAAACCTGTAACTTCATAGGTATCCAGATAGGGTCTGAAAGATCTGGATTAACCTGGGGAGAAAAAACCTTGTTTTTTAAGTCAATAAAAATGTTGATTTAGTGTGTAATGAGTAAGAATGAATGGAATGTATTTATGTATAAAGATGATGCTTGCACCATACAATCTATCTAAAATTTAGATAGGTTGTATGGTGCAACCAAGAGTATGGTTTTTAAAATAAATATGTTGAAGATAAAGGTAGTTGTATTTGACATATACAATGGAGTGAATGACTGTAAATTATAGATTAAAATTATATCAAGTAAATTAATTTATGTACTTTAATAAGATAATCTTTTAAGACGTGAAAGTCCTGATAGAAAGTAGTGGGTAATAAATGAGGAATATATATTTGTCAAAAGAAGCACAATTGGCTTTATGTGAAAGCCACATTGTCAAGATATATAAGAACTGGGTATGACAGGAGAAAGCATAGAGATATGAAATACATGTGATAAAAAGAAGAGATAGAGTCAGAAATGAACTTAAGCTGAATGAATGGGGATTGAATGGATATTAGTGATTATTACAGAAGTCTTTTTAGGTGGTTTGATAAGATAGAATGAATGAAAACATTGGAAAACAAATATATAAATGAAGAATATATGGGTTGAGTAAAAGTGAGATATCAGTCATGACTGGAAACAGCTGAGCTGATCCTCAAAAAGATAAAGATTAAAAGTTTAAACAAACAAAGGCAATGTCTGAATTGGTGTCTGGATATAAAAAGCAAGAATAAAAAGATATAGCAGTTTCTCCTTTCCTTGTGAAGAGGAATTGCTTTGCACTGGTAAAATGGCACAAGACAGTAGCATACACAGCAAAAATATGCAGCTCCACAACTTCTTTTCTATAAAAAATGGAGAGCTGCATTAAGATTTCTATCGTCTTCTTAGCTGCAGCTATAGTCACAAAAAGAGGTTGGATGCTCCTTTTTGGCAATATCCATGCTAAATATTCTGTGCATGAATGTTAGCCTTTACAAAGGCAAAGATGTAAAAGTTGGAAATGTGCAAAGAATTGAATCATCACTATTTCTGCAGAAACTTTGCAGTAGCAATAGGGAAAGGCATTAATTACTCTCTGTTATTAGCATACTTAGCAACCTTCACAGAAATATCCTCCTATATGCTGTGTCCTACTTCATACTGTGCTGGCAATGTTGTCCTCTACATTGAATTTAGTGAGACTTACTTCCGAGTAATCCAACTGTTCCTCTCTGTATTGGTGGGGGGGATTCCATTGTATTTGGAAGAGGAAGGAAGGAAGACAGGCATTTTGGCAAATTCTTTTATACCTCTCTCCTTTGGCTGAATTTCTATTACACCCCCTCTGGCCAATTGGTTGGGGGCTAACTGTCACAGAGGGCAGAACATCCAGGACGAACCCTCTTTCTGCAAATGGGCAGTGTCAAAGAGTCTGGGACGAAGAGGCTGGTGGCCCATTCCCCAGGGCAAATGACTGGAGGCATGCCAGCTGAGGAGATAAGTCGGGGGAGAATCGCCTGAGGAGAAATGCCTGAAGAGAATGAAAAGTCAGAGACTAAAAGTCCCATTCCGCCGCAGAAGATACTGAAATGAAATTTATGAATTGAGTTGTCACAGGAGTTATGTGGCTGTCACTGTGACAAATTATTACTTCATTTTTTCCTTGTGTTCTGTCAAGACCAGTGGCTACCCCTCATGATATTAAGATTACCCCTAGTAAATTTAGCAGCACTATGGATGACAAGGCTGGTATGAACTCTAGAGCTGAAATGGTGTAAATTATTTTCAAATTCTCTTAATTCTGTTACTAACATCTTGAGACAAGACATTTCTAAACTGTATCTTTTTATTGTGTAAATTATGGGTGGGGGGAAAAGGCATATTTAGGGAGTTAAGGCTGAAGACCTTTCCATGACTCATTAGCTTAACCTAGTTAATGAAAGCCCATTGCTAATATAACTTCATGAAAGAAACCATAATTCTTCAGTATTTGTTGGAGGAAATTGGTTCATCTGGACTCAACTTTATTTTTTTGTGACGATAGTGCTGTGGAGGGGAGATAGGAGGAAATCTAACAATTGAATATACTTAACTATAGCCCTATCATGACCTTGAAAAGACCAGCTAATTGGGAATAGAACGGACAGTGTGGAAGATGTCTCTAAAAAAAATCTGGCTGTTTTGATTCTAAGTGTGCAAATGTATCATATGGATCACTATACAGGAAACTAACTACTTTTTTCTCATGGTGTACCTTGGGATGATAAAGAAACTGAAGATTTTTAAGCCTTATACAAAGTGTAAGTCAGGTGGGCCCAAACAGTTAAATATATTTTACTTGCTCTGTTGCAAGTCCAATCCACAGCCAATATCATACTTCAGGGTATTAGGATTTGTACGAAAATTAAATTGTGATTGTGCCAAGATACAGCACTGCCTGATACTTTTCCAAGTCAGAATTAGTTTTGAAAAATAACACTGTGAACGGAAATTGCCAGTCCTACCTAAACAGTAAAGATTAGAACAAGTAGATGAATTTATGTACCTTGTGGGAATGTTTACTAAAAACAGGAAAAGGGATGCAGAAATTTTGAGAAGGGCATATGCTGGTTGACAGTATGAGAAAAATTGGTAGAAATCTGTTTGTAAAAAGAAACGAAAATGGCTGTACATTCGAGTACACTTATACCCATTTTATCATATAGAAATTATATGAATGTATAGGGGGCAGTGCAGTGGCTCAGTGATTAAGATGGAAAGCCAGCAGCCCAGGTTTGAGACCCAAGCACCAAGTAATGGGATAAGGTCCCATCCTCGCCTCACTTCCTGCCCACCTACAGTTCAAAAGCAGACAAATGCAAGTATAAATAAGTATCACTTCAAAGAGAAAATAACAATGCTTTGTGATGCCATGTTGACCACATGACCATGGAAATGTCTTTAGATAGCACTGGCTCAATGGCTTTGAAACAGAGATGAGCACTGACCCCCTACAGTTGGCAATGGCTAGTGGAGTATAAGCTGCAGGGACTCCTTTACTTTTTAATGAATATATGGTATATCAAAAAAAAAATAAAATCAATTGAACAGTATAGAGAGAAAAGAATATAACATTGACAGAAATATGCAAGACACATTACTTAGGCAAGAGGTCCTGAAATATATATAGTATGTATGTATGTATTAGTCTAAAGAAATGAGACAACATTTGGAAGTAGCTCAGATAGATGCTTCTCTGATTGACTAAAAAAGGAGATACAGCACAACCAGTGTTGAAAAATTCAGTTAGTATAGTCTGTGTCAATAAAAGTAGTTTTACCTTGCTGCAGAGTTGATTTCCTGGTCTAGTCTACCTTGTAGGATTGACAAAATGGAAGCAGTAAATTAAAAGGTTGCTGGGTAAAGCAAAATAGATGCAATCAAAAATAATTGGTTGCAGAGGAAATGTGTATTGAATACAAACTTGAATGAGAAAAGTATGCTGAAATGATTTGGTCATACAACGAGAATGAATGAGATCAAATCATCAAACAAATACATGGAAGAAGAATGAATGAGACAAAAGGGGAAGACCCAGAAAGACGTTGTTGGATAGAATTGGAAAGATCCTGAAAAAAAGAGAGAGATAGGAAGTTTAATAAGAAAAAGGCAATGTATGGGTATATTGACAGTATGGCTGTTTTTGAAAGATGGAGAAAAAAAGAATGATGTAGTGAATAATATTGGTATAATCTATAGGTAAAGGTTTCCCTCGCATATATGTGCTAGTCGTTCCTGACTCTAGGGGGCGGTGCTCATCTCCGTTTCAAAACTGAAGAGCCAGCACTGTCCGAAGACATCTCCGTGGTCATGTGGCCGGCATGACTAAACACCAAAGGCGCACGGAACACTGTTACCGTGGTCCCTATTTTTCTACTTGCATTTTTTATGTGCTTTTGAACTGCTAGGTTGGCAGAAGCTGAGACAAGTAACAGGAGCTCACCCCATTATGCGGAGGGATTCGAACCATTGAACTGCCGACCTTTTGATTGACAAACTCAACATCTTAGCCACTGAGCCACCACATCCCTTTTAAATTTATTTAATATAAATATAAATTTATAAATTTATAAATTTATAAATTTATAAATTTATAAATTTATAAATTTATAAATTTATATATATATATATAAAATATAAATATATATAAATTTAGCTAAATCTATATATTTAGCTAAAATTAATTTTTAATTTAATTTTTTCTTATGATATCCTTATCTCTACTTTGCATTGCATTGTCTATGGAGATTCTCAATCATGAAAGTCATGGTTGTCCCAAAGGTCCCAAAGCGGGGTCAAAGAGGCCATCTACAGTATGTCAAAATTGAACAGCCCTCTCTCAAAGGAGAGGGAGGGATATGACATCGTCTATTGTCCTTTCAACAATTCCAAGAAGTCTCCACACCCATTTGCACCACTCAGGTGACCCTGATGATACAGATAAACCTCCAGTTGGCCTTAACGACTCGTTAAAAGAATGCAAATGACCAGCTGTCTGCAAAGAATATAAATCTTTCCATTCTCCACCATCCAGCCAGAGCTGAAGAAGCTTCTTTGATGAGAAACAAAACATCTTCAAAGAAAAACCCGAAAGTCCAGTTGCCTCTTTGGGTTTGCATTGCATTGTTTATCCCAAATACAACTATCTTGTGGGGTCTGTATGTAATCTGACACGACTGCTCCATTTTTTGTTTAACTGTCCCTCTCTGCCTGTAATCAATTAATAGACATGTGTGATTGGATTTCATTCCCCCACTTGATGATTCATATATTAAAAGAAAGACCAAAAAAAAAAAAAAATCTCCACACTGCCTAATCATCATTCCACACATCATCATCTTCCCAAGATCTCGACAGTAAACTTCAGGTTCGGTGTCCCCTGATGTTTAGGTAAGTTAACAGAACTCCCCCAAAGCAATTAAGAAATGTCACGGGTAAGGATCCTTGACACATAAATAGACTCTTTCTCCCGCTGTGAAAGATATTATGGTTAGAATCCAATGAACAGCCTCATTTAATAGAGCTAATTATCTCCTACTGCTTCCACATGTGCATTTGTTCTTTAAAAGTTTAGTTCATTAGAAATAGGCCAGAGGATTAAAAAAAAAAGTTTCTGTGCCAATCACTCTATCCTACATTATTGCTACATTGATGGGACCAAATTTCATAGGTGACTTTTTAACTATGGCAGCTTGCTAACTCTTTTATTACTATCTATGCTACGGCATTTACTGATGTCATTTGCCTAGGGCCACCTATAGGCAAATATTTTATTTTTATTTGATTTATATTTTATTTTTCTACTCTGCACGTTTTCTGAGTGGACAGAATTAGAAGCTAAGCAAAGCAAAGGTGCCACCATGAAAAGCAAAAATTCAGTTGTTCCAGTATCCCTTCATCATGGAGTACCCTGACTGCAATTCATGGAATTTGCAGTTCAAGAATACTGGACAAATGACAAAATCTCTGCTTTTGTTCTGTCTGCATAAGTGATCAAATCTACATGTATGTGTAAAATATCATATACTGTAGAACTGAGCTAAGAGCCATTTGATCATAGAAAAAATAGGGCTTTTTTCCAGTTTGGTTCTTATTTGTGATGCCACCCACTTCATTTTATTTTCTATTTTCTAATTTAGCATTTCTTCCTGCTTCTCAACAGTAAACCAGGACTGAAAATCACTGCTTATACAGAAGATCAAACTATTTTGGAAACTATCGGTAGTATCCTTCTTGCCTAAGGTTCCACAGTAACCAGAGGTGGGTTCTACTTACCTCCGCTACTGGTTCACAACAGGAGCATGCACGCGCATGTGCAGAAGCTTCTGTGCATGTGCAGATTGTCCGTGATGACATCCTGCTGGGTGGGTGGAGCCTCCCGCTACCATTACTACTGGTTTGCAAGAATCGGACCAAACCGGGAGCAACCTACCACTGACAATAACTCTTAGATTTTGGATTGGAGGGAATCTTACTTAGATTACTATTACTGCTAATAATAAAAGAGTCTATGAATAGTTAGTAAAACATGGATAAGTACAATTTCAAAAAATAAGTATTTGAACATCTGGACTGGATTTGTTTTTCCTCATTTTTCTGCAAAATAAAGAATATAGTATATTTATACACCCATATCCACATCTATACATGCATGTATACATAAAAACATACATATAAAATCCAAAACAGAAATGGATAAAATGGGAAATTGATTTTTTAAAAAAACTATCTTGAAAGTATCTATTTATTAAATGTAAATTGAATCAGAGAGCATCCATTAACAATTCTTGGTTTAAAAACCATTAACACATTGCCCAAGAGATACAGAAGATCAAGCTGCTTTGGAAATCATCAACTGTTCATTCCTTTAGGAAAGCTGCAATGGGATGCAGCCTCCAGGAGTAACACTATTAATAAGAATTCTGAGGTGTAAATAATTTTTCCCCATCCTCTCAAATCTCCCTGTTTTTAAGTGCATTGCTAACAATTTAATTAAGTATGTTGAAAACTGACAGCCTGTAGTCTTTAGCCATCAATATATATTATTTCAATGAAATTTACTGGATTGATAATGTTCACCTTTCTTTGAATATGATTTTCATCTCAGTTAATTAAATTTAATAATCATAGGTGGTCCACATCAACTCCTTACTTGCCATATGAAGCAGTTAGCAAGCCAGTTTGGTGAATAGCAATAGCACTTAGACTTATATTCTGATTCATAGTGCTCTACAGCCCTCTCTAAGCAGTTTACAGAGTAGGCATACGGCCCCCAACAATCTGGGTTGTCATTTTACTGTCCTTGGAAGGATGGAAGGCTGAGTCAACCTTGAGCCACTCAGAATCGAACTCCTGGAGTGAGGAGTGAGTTAGCGAGTTAGCCTGCAGTACTGCATTCTAACCACTGTGCCACTATGGCTCTGAAGGTAAAAATATGGGTGTCAATCCATCCCCAGTGCCTTCTTAGATTTAACTTCTGCTCAAGAATCAAGCTTCTAACTAATTCAATCACAGGACTTCCGTTAACACTAAATAGAGCTGTTTTTTAGGATCATGAAAGGTGCTTCTGAGAATTACTGTCTCTTGTGGTAACAGAACTAGCTTGGTTCTAAAAATCTCTCTCTCTCGATGGTTGTATGAAAAATATTGTTGTATATACAGTATTTTGTTTCACATTAATGTTTTATCTTTTAGGATTCTAAATGGTTATATTTTAATAAGGACAGGGGCATCTATAGAGACCACCAATGAAGTCAAAAAGATATTGTATATCAGAGCAGAACAAATGGAAAATTGGAAATTAAGTATTTACCAATGTTTTTAGTAGCTCTTTCTACCTTTCTATGTTTTGAAATCTTGAATAACAAAATTGTGCAAATATGGGCACTCAATTTAGGGATTCAAAAAGATCTCTATAATCCTTTTATTCTTATGGAATTTTTTTTAAAAATTATGGTTAATTTTCCATCAGTGATAACATTGACCACCAACTGTCCAACCTCAATTTGTCCACTTACTGATACTTACTCTCTATCATTTTTTTCTTTACCTATTTTTTTCTCTCTTTTTTTTAAATTTAAAATTATTAAAAAAAGAATAATTAAAAACGACATGGTCAAAATGGTGGATGAGACTGGGAAATCAAAATCCCTTTTGTTTTAATAGATATGTTTTAATAGAAAAGGAGTGGTGTTTCACTTACTGATAACTCCTGTGGATACCTTTCAATACAGAAAAACATCTGTCAGGCTCCAAAACCCAAGAAAGGCATGTAGTGATTCCTCTAAGCAGAATTCTCTATTGTTCCTCATTTATAGAAAATGTACTTTGCTCTCTGTTCACTTGCCCTGTTGGTGTTGGTGGGAGTGTTCTTGGTAGTTCCTTGATTAGGTTGTTGTTTACCATTTGATTGTTTGTCTGAATTGATAGTTTGGTAGTTCCTACATTGGGATATTATTTACCACTTTATTTTTGATCCAATATTAATTGTGGTATTAATCCCTGCTCAACATCTCTGGGTGTTGATTGCGGGCATGGAGATGTTGTGACCTTTTAACTTTTTGATTATCTCTTTTGAGGTATGTAGATGTTGTTTATCTCTATGTGCCTGTTGGTGGCTGATTTGTCTTAATGCCAGGCTTCCAGGCAATCTCTACAAGGTCTACTGTTTCTCCCAGTCTCTTTAATAAGCACATATTTTTTTCTTCATATCTTGTTCTGAACTCCCTGCTCTGCCACTGCTCTTTTTATTTCATGCATATTGCTACCCAAAGGACTATAGGGCAAATATTCACTTTATTGGCACTCTATTCCATACTGCAAATGTCTAAATGTCAACCTCACAGCAGCCAGCCTGCAAAAATTATTACTGGTGAAAGAATTCAGATGGAGTTTGTGTCTATTTTGTCTTGCATATGTTGTTTCACATCTGTGAAAAGGGGAAAAATGAGAATTCTGCATCACAGGAGACTTGTCTAAGTTCGTGATAGAACATGCACTGGAATACATAATAGTTGCCTCTAGTTGTATGAAAGACAATAGATACTTCTCTTTTCACTTTAGTGGAACAACACAAGTTTGCAGCCCAAGGAGATTACTGATCGCACAATGTTGTTTTGCTTTCTGGGTTACAAATCTTGTCTGTGTTCACCTCTCTGAGACTTACACATTGGATTTCAGGAAGCGTACATTGATTAATGAAGTTCAAAGCAAGGACAGTAAGTAACAAGGGAATCAATACCCATTATTTAAACATGGACTAGCAGCCTGACTTTATTGTATAACAGTGGCCTGGTGGGATGTTGTGACAGAACATTTGTTTATGCAGCTCTTTCCAGATGAGCGTTTTGTTGGTGTAAACTGAAACCAGAAAGATAGGGAAAACTAGGGGTAGACAAAAGGTAGTTTGGGATTTACCAGTATAGTTCTTCTGTGTCAGTAGCAATAGATTAGCAATCTCAACAAAAATAATTACTGTAGTTATTGTTTTGATAATTGCTACTTAGTTTCAGTATTCTAAAGCTGTTGAATAGTTGTATTCAGTTAAATCTCTTTGTGGCTCTTCTGGCCATTTTTACAGCCAAATGAGAGTAAAACAATGCAGATCTGTATAAGATAGGTACAACTAAGTACCTATTGCATGGCAAAAGCTAGCATGGCAAAAGCCAGTTAGCTCTTATTTCTTGCATGGCAAAAGCTAGTTAGCTCTTAACCAGCATTCCATGTCTATTTCTCTCTATTCCACCGTTGCAGAAATTAATTTGCATCCAGTTTAGGTTTTTTTTTTTTTGTTTTTTTTTAAGAAATAGAAAGAAAGAAGGATAAAGGAAATTTCTTTCAAAACGTAGTTGGGATTTGATGGAGAAAAGATGCTTTGGACTGTGGTGTATGTGTGAACTTGTTATTATTGTTATATTTTCATCTGCCTTTTTTATATGTAGTATCCCTAAATCAGCAAGATAGTTCAATGAATTAACATTAATAGTTTAAATACTAAATACCATTCTGATGGTAGGACATTTTCTGGTTTGAACTTTTTAAAAAATGCTGTTTATTCAAACAAAGCATTATATTGAGATATAAGGGTTACTATCAGGGGTCTAAATTGATCAGTAGATCTATATGAATATGTGGAGGCCATATGGTATATGTTTATCTTCCAGTCTGGGGAAAATGACACAGGTTGTGGAGCTACCTAATACATTTCTACTCTTCTTTGGCTCTGGTGCTATGCTCCAATTAACTAACTGAGTTAGCAGTCACTGACTAGAGTTAGCTTAGCCCTATGTATGGCTAGATTTGTTTTGCGCTAAATTTAACCCCTGGGGATTTGCTAAGTGGGTCAGTTGACTTTTTTTTGTATCCCCTCAACACACTAACCCTCCCTCCCACTGACCCAGTTGTATGCACAGGAACAGAGTATTGTGTGGGGGGGAAAAGAGGCTAAATAGGGTAGGGGAACATGTATTCCTCTCTTCTCTTTCTTTCCTCCCTCCCTCCCTTTTCTCGCTGTACAAGACATAAAATCAGCAAACTATCTGGGCAATAAAGACACAGAGCAAGCTTTTGGTTTGAAGGGAGTTCTGAGGTGATTTTTAAACATAGCACGATCACATCCTCTACTTTTCCACTTCTTAGCTTTAGTTCAGTTTACCTTGTCTTTGACTCCTGTTGTCTTTAAAGAGCTTCCTAAATGGTATAACGTGCCTGCTTTCCTTTAGCAATTCCCAGGCGACCACATCATTACACATTTTGCTCATATCCTGCTGAGGAGTTTCTTAGATAGTGATACTTCAGGAGTCTGGCTAGTAAGGACATCAAGTTCAAAAAGAGCAACAACATGATATTAAGGGCATGGTGTTCTGCTGGTAGCTAAAAAAAAAAAAGGAAAAAAAATAAAAGTAAAAAGCTTCTAAATTTCAGACTTCATAGCGTAGAGAGTAGAGCTTAAGATTTGCTGCAATGAGTTGCTTATCCTTAACTGAGACATTTATCACTGATGATTTCATCTACTTGATCTTTTATCATAACAGCCCTTTCTAACTGAGATTTCATTCATCTGTTTGTTCATGATTTTTTTGATGACAAAGGATCACATACACACACACACACACACACCAAAAAAAAAAAAAAGGAAAAAAAGGGGAAAAAACGATGGAGGCATTTGGGATTTGGAAACATTTTTCCCCCTTATGATTATTCCAAGATACTTCAGCTACATCCATTGTGGATTGCCATTTTGTCTAGCTCCTCAATCATGAGAAAGAGAAGCTGGTCAGAGTAAATTCCCAGGCACATTTCATGGTGACCTCACAACTGTCCAAATTGTTTCCAAAGATGCTAGACTTTCTTTCTCACTCAAAGGAAGCTGTTGATAATGTCTTAGATCAGTTTATTCACAAATGTGCAGCCAGATAAAAATAGGATTATGGATCAACATGGGATTTAAATTTAACTTTATCTTTCACTTAATAGCTATTGTGGGAAAGAGTTAATGGTCTGGCTTTTTCTTCATGGGTAGCACATATTATCATGATACATTAAACAGACACCACTGGAGAGAGGAATTCTTGCTGGGATTGTGCAAAACCATAATAAGCAGAGAATATGCATACATATAACATTCATTATTGACCTCTTCTATAACTTTAAAGTACTGGCATGGATAATATTAACATTATTTAAACTTGGTTTAAATTTGTTGCTTGGGGTTTGGGCAGATTTTTGGTAGATGTGGGTTTTTAAAAACAAGGTATTTGTTATTATTGCAACTATTTGGAAAAAGTGTAACACAATTATTGCTAGATATTAAAGGAAGTAACTGGATGATCAAAGAAAAATAAATGTCTTAAGGCCTTCCTAATTCAAGAAGGTACTTGGCAAAGAGACAGTGTGAAAAGCCTATTTTTTTAAAAAAAAATGTTTGTGGTGTTAAGGAGAGAGAAGTCCATTGGCTTAAAAAAGAAATATAAAAATGAGTAATTCTCTAGAGATAGTAGTTAATTTATATACTGTTATTGGTAAAGTAGGAAGTCAAAACCTATCCGGTGATGTAGGAAATCAAGAATTCTACAAGCCAAGGACAGTCAAATCCATTTCTCTGCCCTAACATCATCTGGCAATTGTGTGACTTTCTGAATGCTTGCATATAGATAATAAGGGATGATGGGAAATAAATTGAAACTCCAGGGAATTATATTTCTAGGACTGTGATAAGTGGGGTCATATTGTAGCTGCAAATATCTCCATGACTCCTGAGGTAGAATTCATAACCAGAGTAATTTTTTTAGCAACATTGACCAGTATGCCAGCTGCATCCCCTCATAGACAGTAATGTTTGTTTCTAATGATACATTTTCTACTCTCCAGATTTGATTTCTCTAATGAACTGTATGTGGAGCTGTCTTTGGGAGTCACTCAAAAACTTCAAATAGTACCAAATGCTGTACCCAGATTGTTCTCCAGAAGATCCTGTAAAAATCAGATTATACCAATTCTGAATATTTACATTGCCTGCCAATTAATTTCTGGGTCACTGTGGCAGAAATATATTTATTAGAACACATAATGAAGTAGATTCATCTACAAAGAGCCAGTGTGGGCTAGTGGTTAAGGCATCAGACTAGAAAGTGGGAGACTGTGAGTTCTAGGGCTGCTTTAAATGATTAAAAACCAGCTGGTGACTTTGGACCAATCATTCTCTCTCAGCCCAAATCACCTCAGAGAGTTGTTGTGGGGAAAATAGGGGGAGGAAGATGTGTTTGATATGCTCGCTGCCTTGAATTATTTATAAAAAATAATAAAGGCATACAAAGAAAAAAATAAAATACATACATACATACATACATACATACTTAAAAAGACACTTAGCAAGTTTTACACATTGTATCTTATTGTATAATCACTTTCCCTTTTGAGCGTTCTATCTGTGTTTACAGCATGTAACAATTAAGATAACAGCATGTACTCCCTAGTCCAATACCTACAGAAGGGAGGATGAAAAAAATGAAGCAAAAGATAATCTCTCATTTAGGATAGCTATGGTAGATGGCCATCCCTCTGAATGGTGACGAAGTAATTTTGTAAGGTACGTTATCAGATCATCTTCAGATCTTGTGTTTTCTGCACACCAATCCTTAGGGGAAAAAATGGCCATAGACCTCAGTCATTTTAATAATAAACTTGTATGTCATCCTATAATTCTGGGCACCATACAATATTGTTGAAATGAACTCTCCACTTGTACCTGAAGACCTAGAAAGATGCTATCAGGGATCCATCTGCTATTACTTTGGAGATTCCTGAAAAACTGAAGGAATATCGTCTGGTGTATTTTCTTCTTCCTTTGTAACTCTCTAAATTGTGAAAGCCAGTTTGGTGTACTGGTTAAGGCATCAGGCTAGAAACCAGAGGAGCAGGATCTTGGGCCAATGGGCCAATCACTCTCAATCTCAGGAAGAAGAAGGCAAGGGCAAATCATTTCTGAACCTTGCCAAGACAACTGCGGGAATTAGTCCAGGTAGGCAAGACTTGAAGGTATCTCCCAGCACGCACCCCACCCTTGACACCTTAATGTATACTCCCTAAAATTTCTTTGGCAGTCTCACCCTGGTGTGAGATTTCTGCCTTTGAATGCTAGAAGTGAATAGCTATTGAATGGCCACAAATGCCAGCATAAGCTCCCTGAGATGCAGAAATCCAGATGTCTGTCCACAGGTAAGTTTTCTGTAGTTCTTTTTTGTCTCTAACTCTTTGTTCAGAGTTTTGCATCTTAGATCTGGACTGGGGACACCTGGTGAACCACCTCGTCGTGCAGGTTTTCTAGCATCCACTAAAATAGCAATAGCGCTTAGACTTATATATTGCTTCACAGTGTTTTACAGCCCTCTCTAAGCAGTTTTACAGAGTCAGCTATTGCCCCCAACAATCTGGGTCCTCATTTTACCCGCCTTGGAAGGATGGAAGGCTGAGTCAACCTTGAGCCTGGTGAGATTCGATCTGCCAAACTGCTGGCAGCTGGTGATCAGCAGAAGTAGCCTGCAGTACTGCACTCTAGCCACTGTGCCACCGTGGCTCTGGTGGTTCATCTATCCCCTTGGGGTCAAGTTTTTTCTGTGGTGACACCAACCATAGACCTTTCATCTGCACTCATCATTAAGAGGGCTTTAAATGCATATCCCTTTCAGCTAGTCTGCTAAGTTAAAGTTTTTAAATGTTTTAAATCTCTCCCCAGTTATAATTTATTTCTACTTATTTACCTTACATATTTATATGTTTTAAATTATAAACATATTTTTTGGGGGGGATGTGTTATATTTGGTGATGGGCAGTTGAAAACTCAAGCTAATAATAATAATAATAAAAAATGAACAAATTAGGCCGAGCCAGAGAAATACCAGCCTGGAAAGTATGTTTTGGCCTGAACATGACTTTTGTTGAAAGAAATGTTATTGAAAGTGGGAAACGAAGTGTGTCTGTCATTCTAACAACGCAGGTCAAACAAGCTCTTAGTCTCTGGCATCTCTAGCCAGATTTTAGGCACAGTTATTGCTATTGTGAAAAAACACCTGGTTACAAAAATGCTGCTAAATTAGTTTTCTATCAAGCAGATTGAAGTTTTTAAACAAAAACAAAAGAAAGGCATC
This sequence comes from Pantherophis guttatus, assembly GCF_059756535.1. Taxonomy (NCBI): domain Eukaryota; kingdom Metazoa; phylum Chordata; class Lepidosauria; order Squamata; family Colubridae; genus Pantherophis; species Pantherophis guttatus. The sequence goes on along the minus strand of NC_142067.1, from coordinate 103,787,345 downwards.
TTCATAGCAGTTTCCTCTGATTTGCTGTGGTTGCTGCCCCCTCCTTTTTTTTTTTTCCCACAAATAGCCATAGAAAGTTGTGGCAATTTAGGGAGCTGAACACTCTTTGACTTTTATGTTTTGAATTTTCCTATCAGGGAGCTGATTGACTCATAGTGTTTTCTTGCCAGCAGAAGAAAAGATGATTGAAAGCTGGTTTGAAATTCACTTGTGAAGGATAAGTCTGGGTGGCAACAGGAGAACTGCCAAGGGGAAATGGTCCAAGAAATCAGAAAGGCTAAAGATTTGGTGTGTGCTTTGGTTGACTTTATTTAATTTCATTTTTACTCAACCAACATCCTTATTTTGTGTTTTTCTTCAAATGAAGCTCTTTTTCTCCCCTCACCTACGTAGGACCCATTTTGTGATGAGTCACATAGAAGAACTGTCTTATTTTTACTCTCTTTTTTATTAGCTTCAGAGGGGTGCAAAGACATGTAGTTTGGCTAAGGAGGCATCACTCAGTAGTAGAATCCCTGATTTGTTTGAAAAATTCCCAAAGTCTCCATTTTAAAAGAATCCTGCAAATAAATAATGAAAAAGATTTCTGAGGGAGACTCTGGGTCATTTTTGCTTAGATGGGTGCATAGAGTTTGATCTACTGAGATAGTGTTTTATGAAACTATAATTACTCTTAATTTAAACAAATGTATATAGACTGGTGTAGAAAACTGTGCAATTTACTGCCTCAAGAACTTAAAATCTATGTAGGATGTTTCAGAACTTTGATTTTTGTACGTTCTGATTACTGATCTCACTCATATTTTTCATCAAAGTATAGATAGGAAATAAATTCACTATGTCAGGTTTTCTATTTGTCAAGTCCTAATTTTGTTCTCCCATCAAAGCATGTTAAAATATATGTTTTGAGACAGAATATCTTTAGGTGCATACCCAAGGTGCATTGCATGCTTTTGCGTACAATGAGGTGATTATGACGTTATGAACTGTTTTCTGTTTTTCTTTTATCAACTCCATTTTCCCCTTTTGCACTAATCAGTAACTTCAAAGGTCTGAGACATGTAAAACCTCCCTCCTTTCCTGACTTCTGCCTGCTCTCATGTTGCCTTTCTCTCAAGAAGAGTTATACTAGCCTGGGGAAGAGGAACTGTTGTGTCTATATATCACTAAAAGTAGCATTGGAAGAGACCCAAATTAACCTTTCCATCATTGCTTTAAATTGGTTCCTTCCAGGTGCAATTGGACTACAACTCTCATCTGCCTTAATCAGCATGGCCAATGGCCAGTGCTGACTGGCTGAGTAAGAGTCAATCCAAGGACATTCGCAGCAGCTATTTGTCTTGCTTATTTCATTTTTGGTCTGTCTCTCATGCTTATTACCTCCCACTTCACCATCTTGACCTTGTCTAATTGTCAAGCATTATTTCGTAAATCTAAGTTTGAGCTGCTTAATCCTTGAAGGTTACAGCTAAAAATCTTTTTGAGATCCTATCATACGATAAGCCATTTTTAGACTCTGCACAGTTTCTCTGAGCAAACATGAAAATTCCAGGCATTCTTGGATTAAAATAGTTATGGGAGAGAAAAGTTAAGTCCTATCCTGGATTTTAAAATAGCTCTTTGCTCTTTCCTCTGTCCTTTCCTCACGACAGCTGATTACATCCCCCTCTTCCCTGATGTCTAACACGTCTTGCAACACAATCAATACATTTCATGGTGTGTTTACTTCAGACAATGTTCAGTTATTAGTGTGATAAAGGAGAAAGGACCTGTTAATCTAAAACACTCTTATGTCTAACACCAGACCATCAGTGCTAGAACCTTATTTTTATTTCCTTTGTTTGTGTCTGCTATGTCCTTCCTTTGGAAGAGTTATAGCCATTTGGTGGTTGTGTGTGTGTGTGGTTTTCTTCTTCTCCTCTAATCATTAATTTCATGTTTGAAACATCATTTGTCTCAAAACAAATATCAGTGACTGGCTTTCACCATGATTGCCTGTTAGACATAAACCATGGATACAAAAAGCTTTTGTGTGTGAATGTGTAAAGAACTGAATGGTCAGCTATGTGCTACAAGAGCATATCAGATACTGACTTGAAAATCAAAGGAAAACACTGTCAGTTGCAAAAGGACAAAGAAGCAGGAGAGCTTTGCTCTATACTAAGATCCAGCCCACCATTTCCCAGCACCCAATGCTGTAAGCGAGTAGGGATGGGGGAGAAATGGATTTACTATCCATTGTATCTCATTTGAAGCCAAATGCAACCCAAAAGGATCTTTCAGAATTGACAGATCCCAAATTTTGCTGTGCAATTCTTTAACCATGCACAAAAGTATGCAGTTATAGTAATGGAAGGCCAAATATGTTTATTATATGGCCCTAAGGATAGCAATATTTTGAAACAGTAAATCTATCTTTTATACATGGTGATGATACATTAGTAGAATAACAAGGACAATTTTTAAAAAGTCCAAGGAATTTTCTAGAATGGTATTCATAGGTTAATTGGAAAGACTTATTCATGGAGCATCAGGGAGATAACCAGAAAAGTATTTGCAAAATCATGACATTAAATCCAGCATAGCAGAAATGAGCATCATTTATTTGCAGTGAAAAGCTGTTAGCCAGAAATATTTTAATTCTGTACCAAAGGTCTAATCCTAAAAATTGGTGTAAACATAATATATCTGAGTGGCATTTGGCCATAGCTTTTGATCCTGCAACTATTGTGCCAAGACAGTATCATGAATCCTGATATGATTGAAATATTTAAGCAAGAAACTAATATGTCCTTTTCTTCTGAAAAAAGGTAATCTGTTCAGCTATGTTAGAGGTAAGCAGGAATGTCAAAATGGCATATGGCATTGCAATGCCAGCCCTGGCCTTTTGCTCCCCTGTGGTTGTCACAACATCTGTTGACATAAGGACATAGAATAGGTCCTGCAGACTTAAGGGAGGAGGGTTTTATTTGACTAATGTGCCATTAACCAACTCCATTCGCTTTTCTCCTGCTGCTCTTGAAAACTCCTCAATGCTCTGGTGCCAAATTTTGAGAGGAATAAGGAAGCAAGTAAAAGAAAGAAAGAAATTATTTTTTTAAAAAAAATCCTCTTATTAATAGGTTTAAAGAGTTCCCCTCTGAGTAAAATTGAACTTATTAAATCACAGCACCTCATTTAATTGCACCTAGTGAGAAAAAACTTTATTAAAGTTTCACATGCCATTTTGTTGATAATGGAATAGAAATTGTTTTCCATGTCTTTCTTTCTCTAGTTTTTTTTTTCTTTTAATTTCCTGGTAGCGTCTCTTTCAAATACTAACCAAGTTCAGCCCCACTTAGCTTCTGAGCCCCAGCAAATTGGGAAGATGCTACCACTTGCTGAGATAGTTATGAAATGCATTTTTTAAAAAAGCCCCAAATGGAATAATAAACATGAAGATGTAGGATGATGAAGTCAGTCATCCCTGTAAAAAGAGGTGTTCCAGGGTGTACAACTTGTCAGTATTTCATTGTACCTCCTCCTTGATTATCTACATTAGAGGGCAGAGTATATGAGCCACGGTGGCGCAGTAGTTAGAGTGCAATATTGCAGGCTACTTCTGCTGACTGCTGTCTGCCTGCAATTTGGCAGTTCAAATCTCACCAGCTCAAGGTTGACTCAGCCTTCCATTCATTTTACCAGGTGGGTAAAATGAGGACCCAGATTGTTAGGGGCAATATGCTGATGCTGTAAACCGATTAGAGAGGGCTGTAAAGCACTGTGAAGCGGTATATAAGTCTAAGCGCTATTGCTATTGCTATAATCTCAGCAGATTCCAAATGCAAGGTGCCAGTACTTGCAGTTCAGCTTCCCAAATCAAATTTAGATTTATCTTTGCTTTAAAAAAAAAAAAACAGACTCAGAAGTTGTTTAGTCATGACCCAGCAATTTAGCCATTATTAATTTTATCAGAGAGCTCTTAAGTATACTTGTCTCATGAGAAGTTTTACATACATCAGAAATGCATACCGCAGTATAATTTTTTATATCTATCTATGTATCTCCATCTCTGTCTCTATCCCCATCTCTCCCTTTATCATCGCTCTAAAAACTGGACACATTGATTAAACAATTTATAATGGGATAATATGAAAAGATTCAGAAGCAAATTGATTGATTGATTATATGCCATCAAATCTTTGTTGATTTTTAGAGGCCATATAAATAGATTTCCTCTATGACAATCTCTTTCTAGTCTGGTCCTTCAGTTTTTTCAATGATAGACTCATTGAAACTATAAATGAATCTATCCATAACACTCCTATCTGGGCTTATGATAATAGCAGTCTCTGTGTATATTTGTGAAGGTATGCTAGCATAATTGCATTGAGCGTGGCATCTCATTAACATAAACATATTTTACTGTTTAGGGGTTATCTTAAAATGCACAAATAAATTCATATTAGAATGGATTTTAAATTTGTGAGGCCTAATCTTACATTTGAAAGTCAGTTCGGTGTAGCAGTTCAAAGCATTAGATTAAAATTGGAAGAACATGAATTCTAGTCCTGTTTTAAGTACAAAAGCCAGGGGACCTTGGGCCAGTCTCTCAGAAGGAGGCAATGGCAAATCATGTCTGAAACCCTTTCAAAGAAAACTGCAGGGACTAGTCCAGGGGATCTCAAGGAGTTAAGATTCAGCCAAATGTACTCAAGAGATACTCATTCTGAACAGAAGTATTGAAGCAGAAAAAGATTCCATTTTGTTGGAACATGATGGAAAGCATACTTTTACCTTTCAGCAACAAAAATGTAGACTAAATTTTACACGAAAGGCTAAAGAATTCATTTCAAAATATAGGGCAGACTTGGACGAAGACTCAGAGGATACAGAGAAGGATTCATATGAACAATAAAAGCTTGAAAATACTGAAGAACAGATTGTGGAGATGGGAGCCACGGCTAAAGAATTTGTAGGCTGTTTGACTAATTATGGACTATACATTTATAATATGGAATATAAATGGAGCCAACACTACTCAAAAAAAGAAAAAAAAGGTATTTCATCGTCTGAGAAAATTAAATCAGGATGTAATATACCTAAAGGGTATACATATTTTAAAAAATGTAAAATATCTTGCTTATTTATAGCGTTTTTCATAAAATCAGTAAAACATCAAATACTTAACAATGAATAAATGAATATACACATTTATTTCATCAAAGTCTCTCTCTCTCTCTCTCTCTCTCTCTCTCTCTCTCTCTCTCTCTCTCTCTCTCTCTCTCTCTCTCTTCTCTCTCTCTCTCTCTCTCTCATCTATCTATCATCTATGTGTATCATATGTGGAGGGCAAACTTAAATAATTTTCCTTAGAATTAATTTACAGATTGCAATAGGCTCCTTCCTAGTGAAGCAAATGAAGAATTAGAGTCTTTTTTTAAAAAAGAAAGAAAGAATGGAAATAAACAGCATTTTACAAGAACAGATGTGGATAAGATGCCTCCTCAGTGATGCTAATTTAAGTTGAAATGCCTATGCCACTGTTACTCTTTAAAAAAGTATTTCCAAATGAGTGAGAATAACACCAGTGTTCAAATGGCCTTTTCCCTTCTGCTCCAGACGATTCCTATCAACAGCTTTTCCATGCACCCAAATAAATAAAATAAAATGGTGTTCTCCTTTGCATAAGTCGGCCTTTCAGGGTCCTTGCTTAATTCATCTTTGAAAGCAACATCAGCAAAGCAACAGTTTTAAAGAACTCATTAAGGTCCTAGCCTTTATGTCATCTAAAGGTTAATGATGCACTTCCCTAGCTCTTGTGAGGAAAGGGTTTTATGAATGCCTTATTTAAAGCTGCAAAAATACCCTTCTTGGAAGGAAGTGCATATTTATGTGCATTTTAAAACAAAACACATACAACATTTCCTCCCCCCTGCCCAATTCCAGAGAAACAGCCTGAACTGTCAGTTTGTCTAACCTTTCTTTGCCTGTCACTGCATTCTCATGATTAAATGTGACGATTATAATCATTAATGATGTTCTCTGTGGGTGGAATTTTGATGTGTGGAAAATAATTCTGTTTATATTGCAAAGTCAAAACCATCCCTTCCAGCTCAACACCTGGAGGTCTCTAGGTTAGCTACTAAAGGCTAGTTATATTTGTGTCACCGGATTTTAATATTAAATCCTGTAGCAATGGGAAAGAGGAAGGTATTTCACTCTACACTTTAATCTCTGCCATTCCTTTTAACTAGAATAATCTGTTAGACGTAAGTGAACTTGATTTGACCTAGACATGAACTTCTAAAAAGGGAGAGAAAAAGCAAAAGAACATGAGCGCGCAAGAGAGTTCTTGTTTAATACACAGAGAATATTTGTGCAAATTTGTGTTTTTGCCTGGAGCCTTGTAAGAATACATTAAATCTTCTTTGTCTTTGAAATCTTGTCAGTCCCGTTTGCAATACTCTATTGATGGGTTTGCAGAATCTAGTATGGCTACAAAGTTCTTTTTGTGGGGTTTGAAACTGGGAAAAAAAAATGGAATGAAATGTAAGGTTTCAGATAATTTGAAAATTGTGCATTACAAGAAATTTCCTCAGCAATGCCATTTTTGTTCAAAAACTTGTATTTCAAAACTGCAACTTTTCGTTTATGTTCTCCATGGATGTTAATATAAAACTAACTTGGCATATAGCTGGTATGTGTGTTAAAATGTAATAATAATTATTAATAGAACAGTATTAAACAATGCAATTTACGTAGTGAATTCCATAGATATAATTGTTAAGATTTAAAACAGTATACCTAAATATCTCGCATATTACATGCTCTCATTTTCTGACAAATTAAATAAAATGCTGAAATTCATCTATGTGTATGGAGCAATGTATGTTTTTAAATCTACCATGGTATGATTCATCCAAGATAATGGAAGGCATGCTTTACTCTCTTGAACATCTGTGTTTCAAAATATAAGGGTGTTTGTTTGAGTGTGTGTTTGTGTGTCTGTGTTTGTATGAATGCAAAAGATTCAGTGACACTATCTACTCACTCTAATACAGACACAAAAACTGAATGGGTAGCATCATGGGATCTTCTCCATTCATAGACACAGACACACCCAAAGAGAAACATACAAACACCTATATTTTCCTGGGGAATAAAGAGAAGCAACCAAATGAGTCAGGAAAAAATGTATTAGCTGCTTTTATTATTCAAAATGAAATGCTTTATATGTGTTTTCATGCATTACAAAGCAATACTTTTAAAGCATTTCCTCAGTGAAAGCAATATTAATAGTAGTTGTATCAACATAATTATTATTATTATTATCAATACATATCCTGCCCCTATATCACATGGTACTCAAACTAGTGAATAAAGTACAAACATTAATCAAAAACTTGTAATGGCAACTTGTGGTAGAAACGACAACATTTTTCTAACTGCTATAACAGATAAGATAATGAAGCTATCACATTATATAAACAATGATGTTAATGTAACCTAAACATTGGTATAAGAAACCTGAAGTAAAGTTGGTATGTTCAATGTTCTTTTTATCTGTAAAGTTCTTGTACTTTTAATCTGTAGATATGGGGCCTGGCTGGTCAGAACTGAACCTCTATTGCAGTCTCCCTCAACCCCAGAAACTTTAAGTTGTGGGGACCACAACTCCCAGAATTCCCCAGCCCCAGTGTAGACATTGCTACTGTATTATGGGTTCATCTTTCCCCTCTACTCCGATTAAAGATCTGTTCACAGAGGAAAAAAACGTGGAAATAATTTTATACTGCTTCCCCTTTGATAAATGGGTGTCATTTAAAATAAACTGTAGACGGTCTGAGCAATTAACAATATAGTTTTTCTTACACTGTAACATCTGAAAAAAAGAAATTCAGCATGTGAAAGGTCACATTTATTACTCCAGTTTTTCTTATTCAAAACTAAAATTTGGGAGACTGTTTACTAGGCATACCATACCTAACTGGCAAAAATCTCTAGATGGCAGGAAAGAGATATCAACATTTATTTCTGTTCAGTGCTACCATCAGTTTTCCAGTATTTTGCAACCGAAATCTGGTGGTCCTACAATAATAACAATTTAGAATGACACTAGGGAGATTTTATCTGTGGGTAAGGAAAAACCCCTCAGTTTAATCTATGTAGGATTTTTTTCTATGCAGATTGAACTTTGAGGAAAGCGACTAGGACCAAATCATTGTAACAACTGGGAGTGTAAAGTTAAATCCTGACCTCTCCATGGATTAGATTTCTGGAATTAATTTTTAAGTAGGAAAGACATAGCTGCCTTTTAAAGACTGCATCAATGTGAAGCTTTCTTGTAAGGCTCAGTTAATGCTCTTGGGACAAAAAGCACAAATCCAAATTTGTGCCTTTGTCCATTTCATTTGTTCATAGAAAATGTGTTTAGATGTATTTAGTATCTTAATAATGATTGCTTTTCAATCTATTATTCAAGCAATAGCTAAAATAAAATGAAATAATGAAATAAAATGAAATAATGAAATAAAATAAAATCCACCACCAGAAAGAATTGTCATAAAACCAAGAGACTTTTAGTATTGTTTTTCTTTTTCTTTCTTCTAATTCTTCACCACATATTCACTCCTTCATTTATTTTACTCAGTGTGAAAGGACAGGTTGGGAGTCCAACTGAGGGTACAATCTTGGTATGCATTCTCAGTGTACAAATTAATGGCTTTGCCTCTATTAGTTTAATTAATTTAACTCATTATTTAACCCACTTGTAAATTTTATGAAAACTTTTAATTTCAAGCCTTAAACAAAATTCCAAGGCAGATTAGAACAATAAAATGGTTAAGTAATATATGCAGTTTATTGTTTCATATTGATGAACCAAACAAACAATTTAAAAAAGCTCCAAAATAGGTTTTTGTCTTCTTGTTTGTAAGAATGGTGGCACTCACAAGATGTATAACAAAAAGGATGCAGACCACTTACATCCAGACATTCTTTTTAAATACATGATTTATAAACAAGTATTCAAAGACAAATATTTATTATTTATTAATTAATTAATTTAATTTATATACCGCCCTTCTCCCAGAAAGACTCAGGGCGGTGTACAGCCAGAATAAAACAGATATAAAATTTAAAAAAACAATTTAAGAAATATTAAATAATTTGGCCCATGTCTAATTAAAATAAAACTACCTGTTTTGGACATTTAAAAATTAAGAGTTAACGATTAAAAAATTTAAAAATTAGGCCAGCCCGGCTTGTTGGAATAAAAGTGTCTTGAGGGCCCGGCGGAAGGGCAATTCATTCCAGAGGGCAGGAGCCCCCACAGAGAAGGCTCTCCCCCTGGGAGTCACCAGCCAACATTGCTTGGCCAATGGCACCCGGAGGAGCCCCTCTCTGTGGGAGCGTATTGGCCGGTGAGAGGCTATTGGTAGCAGAAGGCGGTCTTGTAAATACCCAAGTCCTAAGCCATGGAGTGCTCTGAAGATGGTAACCAATACCTTGAATTGCATCCGGAGGACCACCGGAAGCCAGTGCAGCTCGCGCAGGAGAGGTGTTATATGGGAGCACCATGACACTCCCATAATCACCCGGGCGGCCGCATTCTGGACCAGTTGGAGCCTCCAGGTGCTCTTAAATAGTGTGCAAGTTTCTTCAAAGTGGTCACCATCACTAAATCAATTTACTTTAGCTAAGAAATTTGGACCTGTGACCACCTACAGATCTTATGCTAGTTGATTTTATTATTGATTTAATAAATATGATTTCAAACACTTGCTCCATTTTTATACGTTCACTTTGCAGAATATGCAAAAACTGCAGTTTGGTATTAAAGTCAACAAATACATATTAGTAGTTATCTGTAAAGTTCAATCTTGAGGTATGATTGCTAGAAATAATATATTTAATGAAGTCAATGAGAGATTTTAAATTTCATTAGGTGTATGATGACTTGACTCACAGCCAAGTGTTAGTTAATTTTCTATATTCTCTATTTTAATTTTTAAGGCAGCATATATGCTATACTTTGAAATGAACATTGGAGGTAAAATCAGATACATGAATAAATATTCCTCCTCCCAAAAGTCATTTATTTTGGGGTCCATTTAAAAAGTCTTTACAGATGAAATAAGTGATTAGAATGCACATGTTACAGAATAATTGTAACAGACCAGATGGCTAAGAAAAATTGATAAAAATAAATAAATAAAGGAACAAGAGAGGCATCCAATGGGAAGGCAACACCCCCCCCCATACACACAAAAAGTTAAAATGGCAACTCCAAGAGTGTGTCAAAAGCCTATTCCCTTTTTATTTGTCTGTTAATGGATGTTTAATCACACCTGCCATGTTGATGTTGTGTCCCACCCCTAAAAAGATACCCCTGGGAACAAGAATATTCAGACAATGTAAAACTGATTTGGATTATATGCATAATAAAAGAAAAGGTAAAAAAAGAAAGAATAAAGGTAATTCAAATACATAAGAATTAGGAAGCTTGCTTTAAAGAAGCATGGAGCAATGACATAAATGCAATCAAGTATTTCTTTAAAAGTTGGATTGCAAGAAATTGTTGCACTGTTTTTCATTTCCATTAAAGAGTGCACTTGTTCTATATTCTGGGGAGGCAATTTCAGTTTCCCTCCTCTGTTTTTCTATTTCCTCCCCAAAACATTTTGTAGCTTTTTATTTGACTACATTCGGGGAAAGCTACTGCTTAGATGAATTTTTATTTGTAACCACCATCTCAGCATGAATTCACCACTGAAGAATTTATTAACATATTCTGCTTCTCCACAATTTTAAGGCAATTTAAAGCTTAAAAACATATCTACAATAAATAAACATAAAACATTACAAGCAATGCTTTGTAATTACACATCAGCCAATTTCCTCTTCAACAAAGTTCAAGAGTCCTCCAACCCCTGAAATGTTTCAAACCATCAAATCTGCTTTCTGGTATTTGGGGGCCACTACAATTTCAACTCAAAGGAGCAGTTCTAAAAAAATGCACGCAAACTATCAAAATAAACAACTGGCCTCTAAAAGTGTCAAATAAGGTGAGGGGGAATCTTTGGGAAGCAAAGTCCTGTATTTGATTTGCAGAATCTGAAGCTCAAAATGACGTTATAGAGGATTGCACATCAGAACAACTAGACACAAGGACAGTATTTCCCCGCATACCATCACTCTTCTTAACAACTAATATCCATAGCAGTCAAACTATTTACTAAGACTGTATTACTATTATTCTTCTCATCCTTCTTACTATCTATATCCTCCTACTTATGACTATAATCTTGTTGCTTGTATCTTCATGATTTATATTGTTTTATTTAGTTTCCTTGTATGGTTTGATTGTTGATTTAGTGTCCTATGACTATCACTAAGCGTTGTATCTTATGATTCTTGATGAATATATTGTTTATGTTTACTGAGAGCTTATGCACCGAAGACAAATTCCTTGTGTGTCCAATCACACATGGTCAATTAAAGAATTCTATTCTATTCTATTCTATTCTATTCTATTCTATTCTATTCTATTCTATTCTATTCTATTCTATTCTATTCTATTCTATTCTATTCTATTCTATTCCATCAAAATGATAGAAGCAGAATCTTGCTATAGCAATGCCCTTTCCTGTGGGTGTGTGATGTTGTGACCCACATACAAAAGCTCATACCATAATGGCACAATACCGCTTTTATCGTATTCCCTAATTTGCCTTTGTTTAATTCATCAGAGCAGGGGCAAGTCAAGTGATTATTAAGCAAGTAGCAATAATGCTGAAAGAGAGCAAAATTGTAGGCTGCCTCACCCCCCTAAGACTAGTCAAATACAGAAGGGTAATGATCTCTGGGAGGTTAAAAGGTGGTTACCTTCTGCATAGCATTTGTGGCTTGAATCTAACAGAGTGGAAGGATGGAAGGCACTCACTATGAAAAATTAAAGTGATCCACATAAATAATTACTGTTGAAATTTAAATAGGAAAAGCCTATACCAAGTGGGATGGTATTTATATACTGAATGAATTGGGGCATGGTTTTCAACAGCATTTTGATGGTGGAGAAGGTGGATGTGATTTATTTATTTATTTATTGTTTAAATCTCTGCTCTCATTTTGCCTGAAGTCTCAACAATCCACCGAAGCTGAAATAACATGAAAATGACTATATGAGCTATCTTGGTAATGTCATTTGGGCCCAATTCAGCTTGCATAAAACATTCTTAACCAGCCACGCTGGAGGAGAAGAACTTCTTCGGTACTCACGCCAAGCATTTGCACATGTCTTGCTGCTCAAGGATGTGGTACAAATCTAAATCGGACATCTTATGTAAACATTCTTTATATGAAATGTAGGATTTTTTTATTTCATAAAACTGTTGATGTGTGAGACGTTTTCAGCACTCAGTAATCAGATACACTACCTTTCTGCACTAAGGAGCATTCTGTTTTTTTTACTCAATCTGCATCCTGATGCCAAGATTTTCTGCTGAAAGAGAAATAAATAACAATAGATTTTTAGGCAGAAGAATTATATTGTATTTTACATGGCTTCTCCCCACACTTTCTTGTGGCATTTGTCTTGAAACACAGGCATTCAATGTAGTTTACATTATATATTGCATTAAATGTTTTACATGCATGTTAACACAAATTCTCAGGATGGAATTAAATGCTAAATGTTTTTTAAATTTTAGATGGTCCTTAAGCACGATGAATTGTGATTTAGAAATGGAAATTATTTAAAAAAAAAAAAGAAGGTGGTGCGGAGACAATAAAGAAGAGACGAAGAAGAAACAGTATCTAGTTTCGGGAGTGACTGTGAGGGATTTAAAAACTTTGTAACGGTGGCAGAGCTTCAGTGAACAGATACTGTAACTATATTAGAGTATTAACTTGCAAATAAATAAAAAACATTGAGGCTCTGGAAGAGGTGTTTCAAATATTTTTAGAAGGCAAATTGAAGGACTTTGGAAACAAACCAGACGACTGAAAAGACACAAAACCAAGTGAGGATTGCAAAGACTTCAATTCTGGAACCTAATACAACGAAAGAAATTTATTTTATTGTTTGAGAGACTTAATTTATTTGAATTATTTTAATTGAATTATTTTAATAATATTTTAAATACTTTTAAGTACTTTTATTTATTTATTTATTTATTTGTTTATTTATGTAATACTTAATGTTTTAATATAGAATATAGTATATAATATTATAGCCCAAATAGTATAAGGTTTAGGATTACTTAAGTTTAAATATTAAATATATATTTTTTAATATATTCTGGAACCTAATATAACGAAAGAAATTTATTTTATTGTTTGAGAGACTTAATTTATTTGAATTATTTTAATTGAATTATTTTAATAATATTTTAAATACTTTTAAGTACTTTTATCTATTTATTTGTTTATTTATGTAATACTTAATGTTTTAATATAGAATATAGTATATAATATTATAGCCCAAATAGCATAAGGTTTAGGATTACTTAAACTTAAATGTTAAATATATACTTTCTAATATAAGTAAGAAAAGTTGGAATATATAAGTTTTGAATAGATATAATAATATAACACATAGCATATCTGTTTTTTCTTATTTCTGTTTTATCTTGTTTTTCTATTCTAATAGTTTTTTATGTGACACAATTTAATATTAATTTAAAAATTGATATGGTGTTAAAAGAATGAATTGAAAATTGATTATTAATATTGATATATATTGATTTAAATAAGAATAAATTTATTAAAATTGATAAAATTTATTAGAGATATAACTAAAGATTTAATAGAACTTATTAGAATTAATAATATATTTAAATAGAATATTTAGTTTAAAAACTGAAATATGACTTGCTGAGATATCATATTTTATCCCTGCTCCTCATTTAAATTTAATTAATCCCTCATATAATGATATTATAGTTTGAAATTTGACTGTATTTGAAAACTAAACAAGTGATATTGGCTTCTGTAATTATCAGAAGGAAAATCTTACTATATACTATAGACAGTGCGTGAAAATTTGGGAACTATTAAATTAGAAAATTAAGACGACAACTACTGGCTTATTAATAATGACAAAACCAGGTAAAAAGGCAATAGCCAATCAAGCAATGTCTATTACGTCATCAGCACAACAGAAAACAATAGACACAATGTTACTTTCAGAAAAAGAGAAATCTCCTCAATCAATTAACATCAAAAACATTCACTCAGTATTATCAATGATACAAGAGAGTATGAACAAAACACAGGAATCAATTGCTGATAATCATCAAGAAAGTAGGAAAAACCATGAGGATTTGAAAATAGACATAGGTGAAATTAAAGATAATCTTAAAAAAATGGATAATAAGATGGAGAAAATTCAACAAAATATTGCTAAAAATGAACAAAGGATCCAAAATATTGAAGATAAGATGGACAAAGTAGAAAAAAAGATAGAAGAGTCAGAATGTGCTCAAACAATAATAAACAAAGAACTGGAAGATTCAATTTCATTTTTAGAAATGGAAAAGGCGTTATTTTACCTAAGATTTCAAAATATAGTGGAAAACAGAGAGGAAGATTTGAGAGATGTAATGGTGGGAATTCTGGCTGAAGCAACGTTAAAGAATAAAGAAGAAATTAATAAGGAAATTGATGAAATTTATAGAGTATTCACAAATTACGCCCGAAGAAACAGGTTACCAAAAGAGGTTCATATTAGATTTGTAAGGAAGTTGGTGAAAGAGGAAATATACAAAAAAATGAGAGAAAAACCAATTATATATAAGGGAAAAGAAATAATTACATTAAAACAAATACCAAGAAGAATAAGAGAAACAAGGAAAAATTATAACTTTCTGACAACAGAATTACACAAACATAAAATAATGTTCCGGTGGTTAACGCCAGAGGGACTGCTTGTTTCATGGCAAGATAAAAAATATAAACTTGATACACTAGAGAAAGCACAGCAATTTTTTGATAGCAACTTTTTTCCTGAGGAAGAACAAGAATCTGAACCACAGCAAGAAATTGCAAATCAGGAGAACAAATCGAGAAAAATACAGCAAGAAGAAAGAAAAAGAGGGGAGAAAGAAAGAATGGAAAGAGAAGGAGCAAGGGATAAAATACAAATTACAGGAAAAAAAAGACACTAGGAAAATAAGAACATCAAGAAAATAGAAATTTGAAATGGAGAAAGATTTAAAATTGATATCGATTAACATAAATGGACTAAACATTCCATCAAAGAGATCACGTACTTTTAAAAATTTACAAAAATTGAAGATAGATATTATAACATTACAAGAAGTTCATATTAAAAAACAACAACGCAGTTTATTAGAGAACCAAAGATTAGGAAAACTTTATACGGCACTAACAGAACAAAAAAAGAGAGGTATAGCAATGTACATCCGGAATCATATACAATCAAAGCAATTATTTGCAGATGAGGAGGGTAGGATGCTGATGGTTGAAATTGAAACAGAAAAGAAGAAGATATTACTAGTATCACTTTATGCACCAAATGGAACCCAAATTGATTATTTTAAAAAGATGCACAACAAAATTAAGGAATTGGAATACCAAAACATATGCATAATTGGAGATTTTAATGCAATTGTAAACTTAGAGAAGGACTATAGGAGTTGTAAACATAATAAATCCAGGAAAAAAACACTTCCAGAAACATTTTATGATATAGTAGAAGAATTTCAATTACAAGATGCTTGGAGGGAACTCAATTATGATAAACAACAATACACATTCTATTCAAATCCACATCAATCGTGGTCCAGAATTGACATGGCTTGGATGACAGCAGAGCTTATAGCAGACATTAAACAAATAGAAATTACAACAAACACATGGGCTGATCATAGCCCCATTGAAATAACATGGAAGGGACACCAAAAGCATAAAAGGTGGATGATGGATAGAGATATTATAAATGACAAACAATATGTGGATATGATCCAAAAAGAATTGAAAATATTTCTACAAATTAATGTGAAAGAGCACACCAGTCTACAAAATCTATGGGACACAACCAAGGCATATATCAGAGGCTTAACAATTGCCTATACTGCACAAAAAAATAAAAACAAACAACAAATAAAACAAAATTTACAGACAATATTACATCAATATGAATTAGATCTACAGAAACAGCCATATAATCAAGAAATTAAGGAGAAAATAAATTTAACAAGGCATAAATTAAATTTGATCACAACAACAGAAATAGCAAGAAAAATAAAAATCGCTAAACAAAACCAATTTGAACATGCAAACAAAACTGGACGGTGGCTAGCATATAAATTGAAAATAGAAAAACAGAGGAATATTATAATACAGTTAAAAGATGTAGATGGTTGTTTATACCAGAATATTGAAGACAAAAAACGAATTGCAAAGGAATTTTTCAAAAACTTATACGTAAAGGAAGAGATTAGAGAAGAAAATATCATAGAATATTTAAATAAAATAAAGATTCAAGAATTAGAAGAAGAACATATAGAATTATTGAACAGACCAATCTCAATGTTAGAATTAATAGAAGCGAGAAAGAAACAAAAAAATAACAAGACACCGGGAACAGACGGTATACCGGCAGAGTTTTATAAGACATTCCAACAACCATTAGATGATATATTAATACAAGTTTTCAATGATGCATTAATGGAAGCTGAAATTCCGAAGTCATGGAATGAAACAATAATCACATTAATACCAAAACAAGATTCGGATCCCACGGAAATTAAAAATTATAGACCAATTTCTCTTCTCAATGTAGATTATAAACTATTCACATCAATTATAACACAGAGATTGAAAAACCTAGTCAAATACTATATACATCCTGATCAAAATGGTTTTATTCCTGGAAGACAAATTCATAACAATACAAGAACAATTATTGACACTCTGGAATTCTATGAGCAAAGATCGGAAAACCAGTTAGCTCTAATTTTCCTAGATGCGCAAAAAGCGTTTGATAATCTCAACTGGACATTTCTATTAGCACAATTAGAAAAAATGAAATTTGGAGAAAGATTTATAAAAATGATTAAAAAGATATACAACACCCAAACAGCAAAAATACAAATTAATGGAGATACAACTGAACAATTTGATATAAAGAAAGGAGTGAGACAAGGATGCCCATTATCTCCTATATTGTTTATATTAACATTGGAAATATTACTAGAAGAAATCAGGAAAGATACAGAAATAACTGGACTAAAAATAAAAAATCAAGAATATAAACTGCAAGCCTTTGCAGATGATATAGTATTCATTTTAGATAAACCCATACAATCTGGACCAAAATTAATGATAAAAGTACAACAATATGGAGAAGTAGCGGGATTGAAAATTAATAAACAAAAAACTAAAATTATAACAAAGAATCTTAACAAGTATCAAAAAGAAGAATTGGAAAATATATTAGGGATACAAATAGCAAAGAAAGTTAAATACTTAGGAATATGGATTACAAACAAAATATCAACTTTGAAGGAAGACAATTATATTAAATTGGCTAAACAAATAGAAAAGGATTTGGAAAAATGGGCAAAACTCCAATTGTCTCTTTTAGGCAAAATTGCTACCATTAAAATGAATATTCTGCCAAGAGTGTTATACTTATTTAGGGTAATACCAGTAAACCCAGGAAGAACATATTTTAAAGATTTAGACAGAATGATATTAAAATTTATTTGGCAGGGAAAAAAAGCAAGAATCAAATTAAAACATCTACAAGACAAAAGAGAGAGAGGGGGAATGGGACTCCCTGATTGGCAGAGTTATTACAAAGCCTCAGCGTTAATATGGATAAAAGATTGGATCGAACTCAAAAACATAAGAACATTAATATTGGAAGGTTTTGACTTAACAAGAGGTTGGCATGCATATCTTTGGGGAGAGAAAATTACAAAACAAGAACAATTTCGCAAACATATTGTAAGAGATAATTTGCTTAAAATATGGAATGAAATCAGAAAATATCACTATGATAGGATTCCTACGTGGACTTCCATAATGGAAGCACATATTTATCCAAATACAATAGATACAAATAAATTAAAAACATATAAGGACATCTTAAATGAAGAAGGAAAACTAAAAACAAGAGAAGAATTGAGAATGCAAAATGTGGAAATAGAGTGGTGGTCATATTTGCAATTAAAATCCAGATATAAATCTGATATGGAAAAAACTGGAATTCAAATGGAACCAAATCAGTTGGATAAAATTTTATTAGGCCCCAATGAGAAATTAATAACCAAAATTTATAATTTTCTATTGGAATATAAACTAGCAGAGGAAGTAGTTAAAGAGAATATGATCACATGGGCGACAAATTTTGGGTATGCAATAGAATTAAACAAGTGGGAAAATTTGTGGAAAAATATTAATAAATTAACATTATCTGTACCATACAAAGAAAATGCTTATAAATTGTTCTATAGGTGGCATCTACCACCGGCGCGAATTTCTAAAATGTTTCCCGGCACATCTCCACTCTGTTGGAAATGTAAAGCGCATAAAGGGACATATTATCATATATGGTGGTCATGTCCCAAAGCTAAAAAATTCTGGAACAATATAAAAATGCAACTGGAACAAATAATATCTCAAAAGGTGCCATTAAAGCCAGAAACTTATTTATTAGGAATACCTACAAGCAAATATGAAAAAGAAATAATATATTTAATAACACACATTTTGACTGCAGCAAGAATTATATACGCACAAAATTGGAAACAAGAAGAGGTCCCGACTCAAGAGAAATTAATATCCAAAATTATGGAATGCGCTGAGATGGATAAACTTACCAAGGAGATCCAAGGAAAAGAAGAATCTGAATATTATCTGGTCTGGCAAAAATGGTATAAATGGTTAGAGGGAAATGAAAAAAGAAGAGAAGAAGAAAGAAAGAAAAATTGAATAAAAGGAAAGATATCAATAGAGTAAAATAAAGTTTTAAATCAAATGAAATTTAAGAAAGAGACACGAGATATCAATAAAATAATATCATTATATAAGGTGAGAGAAATATTGTATATTGAAGAATATAGGATATTGATATTGTAACAATTCAGATATTATAGGTAGATGTTATAAAGATGATGTTTGTTGTAAATTGTTTTACTTGCATTTATAAATGTATTATGTGGTTTCTTAAATTAATAAAAAATTTAAAAAATTTAAAAAAAAAAAAAAAAAAAAAAGAAATGGACAATATTTTGCCAATTTTGAGCAGATATCAATGTATCTTTTTTTGTTGTTGTTAGCGTCATTGTACAAAAATATTTGCTATGAAATCTAGGTAATTTCTGAATGCACTAGTTTTACTACTACTAAGCAGCAGGATTGAAATATATAATCCTAAATGTTTTAGAAAGAATAGCAATGTTTTGACAGCTGGATGTTTGGCTAATTATGCAGATTTTTTCATATGAAGTTTCTTTTTCCCACCTTCTGATGCTACTAAAATCATTACTTAGAATTACCAGTATAGGGGGGGAATTTGTTTGTAAAACTTTGTAAAACTTTTCAATTAAAAAAAAAAAAGAATTATCAGTATGAAACTAAGGCTGAAATATGGTTTAGTTGAGTCGAACTGGAACAATTATTGTCGTTGTTTTCAACTTTATAAGATTAGCAATTAAAATCTCAGTAAGTGATTTGAATTGCTTGTCAAGAGATAGGGCAAGAAGGGAAATAAATAGTTCTAACACAATTGGGAACAAAGCTGAGTCCTGGCCATTTATCCCCTTTCAGTTGATAAAAATCTTTTTTGACCCATTGCCCTTTATCATACTAAGGTCAATGTGATTTATACCAATACCATTATTTTATGATCAGAAAGATTGGGTTTGACATCCTGGTACTGTCAGTTGGAAGTAACTGACAGAAGAGAAGGATATCAGATGTGTGTTCTGGCAGGCGTAAAGTATAGCAAACAGATGCTGCCTGAGAAGAGAGTGAGTTCTGAGAACAAGCTTTGAAAACATAATAATGTGGAATAAGAAATGAGCACATTGCAAAAGAAAGACCAGGGAAAATGGGAGTCAGAAAACTAACCTATACGAAAGCTATAATTTTATATGGTAAGTAAAATTGATATGACTCAATTCAATAGAGCATTGGTAAGATTCTAAATAGAGAACAGAATGGGGTATCTCAAATACCCATCCTTAACTGTCACCCATCTTTCTTTGAAGGTCCTTTCTATGACATGCTGTTCTTTGTTACTACATGGGTGATGATGAGAGGTTGTTGGCTAGGTTTGCTGAAGCTCTTGTTATAACTCATCTCTGGGTCATTGCATCCTGACACATATTTTCTGCATTACAATCACAAAGTGAGAAAGGCTATTGTGTGTCATGGGTGCCCTTGTGCAGAGCAAACCAAAGGAGATGGTAAAATGAATGTGGCACCTTTACACTCAATATTCACAGGTTGCAACTTTGCAAGGGCAAATGCATAGGCACAGGATCAGCAAATAGAATATGACTATTTTTATAGGTAGAGGATAATACTATGCATCAAATGAAACAGGAAGCAGGCAGAGGCCCTTCAAAAGCAGGATCTACACCACAACAAATACTGTACCTATTAGTCTCAATTTTTGAGCAACAAAATGCAAGGCTACTGCTAATGTTAGGGAACGGGATGTTTTTAGTTAACTGATCAAGATCTAGTTCTATATCCTTCAGTCTTCTATGAAGGAAGACTTGTGTTTCCTTCTGCTTCTGATTACCTAATGCTAGATATAGGTTGTATGTGTGATTATTAATTAGATTTCAATGGGAAAACAGAGCAATTATGTCCATATATAATTAAGAAGCCAAAGCCTTCCCTGAGTAAGTATGGCTTTTTTCTTTCTTGACTGGAAGGAGAGATGACAAGGCCTATGCCACAATAGGGTATCAGACAGTTACTCATGATTAGTGGTAACTTAGCATTTTGTACATTTTCCTTTCTTGAGCTGCTCTATAAGTCTTGGAAGTTTGGAGGTTAATTTATTATATATCAAGTACAGAATATCACATATCTCATTTTCTTGGTTTTCTTATTGTGGATATTTATTGTATGGAATGCACTCAATAGTGCAGCTTTTATTCAGTTGTGGCTTTAAATAGCAAAAGTGCAAGGTGAAGTGGATTGAAAGGTAGTTGGGGGCACATATGGACATAACATACAATCCTTAAGAAGTGATATTGTTTCCTGGCTGATAGCTAGGAAAGGAATGTGCTTGATTGCCCAAAGATACCACCTAGATTCCCACACAAGCCTTGAATCCCCTTCTTCCCTTCTAATCTGTGATCCTGCAAAGTGCCAAGAAACAGGACTGTACAGTCTTTTAAGTCTCCAATTCCATGTCAAAACATACAAAGTTGCTTTTTTAAAATTCTGCTTCTTAAATTATTCCTACACATTTAGCTGAGATTGTGGTTTTTGATGGTTTCATCACCGAATCCACCACATTATTTTCTTCACAGTGCCAGACAGAGGCAGGATCACTTGGTATCCTATATTCCATCTTTATTCTGCTTCCTTTAAGGGCATAAAAGGGTTAAAGCTGATACGCCCTTTGGGATTGTCCACTCCAATCACTCACAGTATTGCTTCTTTTTGGTATTGAGCAATGTTTCTCAACTTCAGCCATTGAAGCGTGGACTTCAATTCCTGGACGTTGAATCCATACATCTTAAAATGGCTGAGGTTGAGAAATACTGATAAAGAGAAACAGATTATGGAAATATTTCCTTATCATATCTTTTCTCCCATATTTTTACTGCCTGACTTTTATCCTGTTTTGTCAGTTATTTTTGTATGTTTCCTAATGTTCAGAAAATTACCATAAACCCATATTTTGCAGCTTCTCTTCTGCCTAACTTTTATCCTGCTTTTGCCAGGACTTTTGTATGCTTCATGGTGTTTAGTAAATCACCATAAAACTATATTTTGGTAGCTGAACTGAGAGGTGCATGTGTTTGTTTTGATCTGGATGTAGCGATTGATTGGATGCTTGGGGGATGGAAACTAAATTCTAAATCACCTGGAATAATACCGGACAACAAAGATTTGCTTCCTGAACAGTTTTAGATGTAGTTTATAGATTTTTGGCTGCTAATCATGAAAATAGCCTGCAATTTAATCTGCCATATACCATTTTACAAACATTTTCTGTTTTTACACAATGGCAAAGTACACTCTTCACTACCTATTAGCTATGATACACACATAAAAGAAACATATGAAAATATTGAAGTGTTGTTGAAGCACATCCAGTACACCAAGAACAACCAGTTGTTCAACTGGAGCCAGCTAGCCATTTTGGGGGTGCAATTAAAAGTCTTTTCACTCTTTCCAGCTTGCCTTTAAGTGACATTTTGATAACTGATCAGTTCTGTGTAATAAAATCCATTACACCCAATAAAAGATCTTAAACACAACATTTGTTTCCCTGAATCAGAAAGCAGAGAAATTGGCATATGTGTGGCTCAGACCAGGCCCAATCACCAAAACAATAGAGTTATTATCAACCTTGCTTTACACCACAGCCTAATGCAATGTGTCAGGCAGTAATCAGCTCTGTTTCACCGTGCTTTGCGCCATAAAAGCAGATTTGTTTAACTACAGCCTGCATTTCAGCTTGACTGAGAATGAAGAATAACTGACAAAGCTTGGCGGATCTCGTGGGTTAGAGCACAGGCACAGAGTGAATCCATCATTTGCTGAAGAGGTAGAGAAAAACTGACAAGCTCATTCATGCCTCAGAGTCATTTTTGGGTTTATTGAAAATGATAATCTGTGCACTTTGGATGAACTTCCCTACTGCTTAATTTAGTACATGTAGCCAGTGAGGAAACTTCTCTGCTTCCCTGCAGAAGTGTTGCTCCTCCAAGCAGAAGTCTCTCCAATCTCTTTTTCTACTACCTCAAATTCTTCTTGCCTTTTTGAACTTTATACAAACATGTCTCCTGCACACAGAAGAGAATTTCAGACTTCATGAAATGTTTAATAGGGTTTTTTTTTTTTTTTTGGAGTCAAAGATCTCTCTAAGCCATAGCATTTCAGCAACAATTTGAATTTGAGATTAAACATGCATGATCATCATCATTATTGTTTTCCTCACAACTTGGCAAATAAACATCTTGATTTCTTACTTTAAATAGATTAGCAATTTTCTCGTACGTATAAGTAATTGGGCTTCTGAAAACCGCTATGCAGAAATGATAAACAGAAAGGTTACTTTAAATTATGGTCTAAGGAAGCCTTCAATCAGATTTTTGTTACAGTATTCATACTTCGGTTCTTGTTATTACAAGTGATACTAGGGTGACTTGGAAAGTACCAGAGGATAACATGTATGACAGCACAGTGAAAACTGACAGATTGTATCAAACATTCATAGTCAGTTGAAAGTTTCTTTCCATAGATTCTTTTCTGAATCTATGTTTGGATAGGACGATAATAGTATTTCCTATTAATGCTTTTTTGGAACATTTCCCAAGGAAAAGATGGCAATAATGCAATGATTTGATTTTTATTGACACCTCTGGATGTGATGTTTTTCAAGATGGCTGCCCTCCCCCCCAAGAATTCTAATTTGATGGGTCACAGATTTGTGGTGGACTGTGATGAAATAAAGTGGGAAAAATTGTCACAAGGCTGAGCATCAAGAAGAAATGGAAATGCATTCATTTCTAAAACTTGTATATCTCATTAACCTTTCACTTTTCTCAATTTTTTTATCCTTTTATTTTTCTAGGGGTTTTTTGAGTAGATTTCTATTTTGTGTTTCATTTTCAACCATTTTTGTCACTGTCACACATCATATCTAAAATGTATATGACAAGAGGCCAATAAATAAATTTGAAGAGTCAGAAATATGATGAGCAGTATATAATTGTTTTCTTCTCATTTTGACTTTGTTGTGAAAAGTGATGTTCCAACATGCTATAATCCAGGTAGACCTAAGAAAGATGCAAATGTTAAAAATTCAGATTCAGAAAAGCAATTGCTCAGATTGAAATTGTCTAAAATGAAGCATTCCATACATCTTGTTATCTTGATTTATTTCTGATATCAGTGGAGGATACGTATCTCTTGACACCTAACATAGGAATTCATTTCTACTACTGTTTTGTCCTTTATGAATATATGAAGGAAACAGTGTACAGGTAGTCCTTGACTTACAACTGTTCATTTACTGACGGTTCGAAGTTAAAACAGCACTGAAAAAGTGACTTAGGAGCATTTTTCACATTACCACCACTGCATCATCTCCATGGTCACATGATCAAAATTTGGCTGCTTGGCAACTGACTCATATTTATGACCATTGCCATGTCCTGGAATCATGTGATCACCTTTTTGTGCCTTTCTGACAAGCAAAGTCAATGAGAAAGCCAGATTCACTTAACAACCTTGTTACTAATTTAACAACTGCAGTGATTCTCTCAGCAACTGTGGCAAGAAAGATCGTAAAATGGGGAAAAATTAATTTAATTAGCAGCAGAAATTTTGGACTCAACTGTGGTCATAAGTCAAGGACTACCTGTATTGGTAAAGATTTGCAGATAGCAAACAACAATTACAGAATACCCCCCCCCCAAAATTCTTTGGTAACCTCTTCCACCTAATTTTCCTGATGGGGAGATCCTGCCAGAAGACAGCTGAGAGTAAATGCAGTATGAAAACTGAAGGAACTCCCTATATAGTCTATATATTTCTATATTTCTAAATGAGCTAAGTAATATTCTATTAGAAATAATATTTCTGGAAATGCAAGTGAGCTTACACTGAAATTCATTCAGATCAGGACTGGACTCCTTATCACAATACTTTTTCTAAATGTATCACAGATGTTACCATAAACTACAAAAATTTATTTCAGGGAAGATATATGGTTGCCCACCTCACAAACAGTGACTCTGTTGAAAAGTTATGCAGACAGGAAGAAATGTACACGTGTGTCGGTATTCTTGTTCATTCCTTATTTTCTTTCTCCTTTCCCGATTCAATTTTTGGACAATGTTTTGGTTAAATCCTGTGTAATGATTCGGAATATAATGAAAAGGACTATTTATCTTCAGGTTATGGGGTAATGTTCGTGCCCCTTTGCAAAGTTTCACAGCAGCTCCAATCGAAACAGCAAGTAATCTCTTGGATATAAAATCCATCTTTTGATTTCCTGAGAAACACATTTGGAAAAATAATGTTTAGTAAGATTTGAATCCCCTTCCTGTATATAAAGAGGAATCTGAGCACAGACCCAGTCCCTTTGTCCACGGAGAACAAAAAAATGGTGGCCAGTTAGAGATGCTTGCTGTGTTTATCCACAAGGCAAACATTTAACACTTTCATCAGTTTCCTTTTATCTGCCTGGTCCTGTCGGCACCACTCAGCTCAGTTTTCCATCTGATGAGAGGGCACTTGTGTCATGGCAGAGAATGTGAGCTAATGAAAGTGTAAAGCTTTGGTTCAGCAGAGTAGAAAATTCTCATCTAGTCCACAGATATTGCAATCTGATATGATTGAGTTTTTAGCAGACATGGCTATTATGTGTTTAAAGGGCTGGGATTGATACATTTCTCCTTAATCCTTTAAGCACTGAACATCTGCATTTTTGTCATCATTATCTTTTCTCCTTGAGTGAATCTTTTACTGTAGCTTATGAATGTGGATTTCTCCTTTCCCCCCCCCCCACCAGTTACTTATCCATTTTTTTTCC
The DNA here is from genome assembly GCF_059756535.1 of Pantherophis guttatus. Classification (NCBI taxonomy): domain Eukaryota; kingdom Metazoa; phylum Chordata; class Lepidosauria; order Squamata; family Colubridae; genus Pantherophis; species Pantherophis guttatus. The sequence goes on along the minus strand of NC_142067.1, from coordinate 103,761,598 downwards.
TCTGCCATGTGGCTGAAATAGTGGAGGGCAGGCTGCAAACGTGAGAGATTCAGATCCACTTAACTGGTGAATAAGAGGGAAGGTAACTTGTTAAACAACAATTTGAAGTTAAATCTGAAGTTGAGCAATGTTGCCAACTCTACTTTCCATTTGATCCAATTTCACCAAGTTGCTTTTCTCACTTGGTTCTTTGTGGTTCATTTAGATGGTCAAACAGTAAGAGCAATTCACATTTTAATTTGCACACCACCCAAAATTCTCCATATGCTTGTTAGAATTGCTGACAAGTTGACTTTCTTAACTGTTTCAGAAAAGGATGCAGCTTTGTGAACTTGGATTGTGAATGTGGATTGTCTGAACAGAGTGGTTCTTTCCAAGGATATAAATGAGAATAATGCTGACAATTGGTGTGCTTAGGATCTACAAGTTTTATCTTGAATTGTCATAAATTCTGCATTTTACCTTCAAGGAAAAGCAGGTATCTGGAAAGAGGTAGCAGCTAAAGTTTGTTGCAAGTCTTTTGCATTACACACCTGGTATAATCCAGCTGTAACTTTTCTTTGAATTGGAAAAATTAACTATACTCCTTTGAGAATATTTTGAATCCTCACTTCTGATTTTTATTGGTGGCTTGAAGACCAAAAGACGCTAATGGACTAAAAAGTAATTCATATGAATGCATTTGTACACACATAAGACTACAATATAATTACAAGAAAATGAATTTGTGTTCTTTTATTTATGGATATGAGCTGTCCAGGGGTGAAATGCTCCCGGTTTGGACCAGATCGCCCGATCCGGTAGCGATGGAGGCGGGTGGTTCAGAGAACCTGTGGCAAAAATCCCTGCCCTCCCCCATGCCCAGCTGAGCTGCACAATCGTCAGAGGCTTTTTTTTTTTTACTTTTAAAAGCATTTTTTTTACAATCTCTTTGGCTGAAAAAATGCTTTTAAAAGTAAAAAAAAAAAAAGCCTCTGATGATCGCGCGGCTCAGCTGGGATCCTCAAAGGGGTTTAAAAACATTTTTTCTACAACCTCTTCAGAGCTTGTAGAAAAAATGCTTTTAAAAGCCTCTGATGATCCAAGCGGAGTTGCCTGATCGGCAGAGGCTTTTTTAAAAAGCTTGGATCATCAGCTTGGATCGTCAGAGGTATTTAAAAGAAAAAAAGCCTTTTTTTTCTTTTAAATGCCTCTGACGATCCAAGCTGAGTTGCCTGATCAGAAGAGGCTTTTTTTCTTTTAAAAGCTTCTGACGATCCAAGCTGAGTTGCCTGATTGTCAGAGGCATTTACTGTAAAAGAAAAAAAACCTCTGCCAATCAGGCAACTCAGCTGGAATCATCAGAGCCTTTTGAAAGCATTTTTTTACAACCTCTTCGCCGAAGAGGTTGTAGAAAAAATGGTTTTAAAAGTAAAAAAAAAATGGCCACGCCCACCCAGTCACATTACCCACCACCACCAAGCCACGCCCACAGAGCTGGTAGTAACAAATTTTAGATTTCACCACTGGAGCTGTCCCAAACATAAAGTTGAAGGGCATCCATTCCATCATTAACTAAAAATGACTTCACTTCTACATGTTTTGAATCTTTAAAAAAAGATGTGGAACTGAGATTTGCAGTAAGAATGGGTCTTTAGGAAATGTTAGACTTTGTAATCTTGGAGGTAACTTTATTGCCACCAACTTCTAGCTTTTTAAGTTTTGTGTAGTGGGAGCTTCATTTGAACTACCATTTGACCTATAAGACCAGCACTGTCTGACAGTTTTCACGTATCAAAGCAGCAGTAGTAGACCTCAAGCCAACTCTATCAGTCCTCAAGAAGGAAAAAATAAAATCTGACGGTTTTGAAAAGTAAACTCTTATTACTTAGTTGTGATTTTAGCTTGTTCAGAGGTTATTGGTGAACTAGTTCTTAATCATTACATGAGGCTGCTATGCTCAACAATAGGCATCAATAATCCTGGCATAATATTTTTATGTTGATAATTATAATGGCAGCTGATAGTATTTCCCTTTATTTCATTGTTATTATTATTTTTTTAATCAGAGTATCCTAGAAAAGTGTAAAAATATGACCCAGCATTTTCAAGCACTTTTATCACCAACACCTATTGCAATACTGACAAATCCTGTTTAGTGTTCCTTCATGGCACCTACAGAGCATCAAAGGTCATCCCAATTAATTATGTTATGAAAACCATTCTTTATATTTTTAATCTTTTGTTCTACTAAATGGCTAAATGGCTGACCTCTTCTAGTATATCATTAGATGATAACAATTCACATCGATTTTTATTATGTGCTTTCCCTTTTATTTATTTATTTTTTTAATGTAGGGGCAAAGAAAGTTCACTTCATGCCAATGGCAGTCTGCTTCCTCCTCAGCAAACATGTGGGGGTGCTTTGTCTGGACTTGCATATTGTTCATTTCACCCACATCTGATAACAGCATCATACATACAAAGAGATGTTTTCGAATGTACGTCAGTGGAAGTGAATGGACCCAAATTTAGAAGTTTCATGAATACATTGAACTAGACATAAAGCCACCTGAGAATTGGTGAATATTTTGCGATTCACATTTATCATAGCTGACAAAAACATTTTTGACAAAGCCTTCAAGGTTCTAGTGTCTACTTTCATTATGATCATTTAACACCACCATGATAAATTGAAGGAAGCAACAAGAAGCCCAGCGAAACCTGTGATCTAGCAAAGCTTATGTGTGCCCAAGAATTGTGCAGGCATGCCTCTGGCTTTTGCATTTTTTTTTGGTAGATGTACTTTTGTGACTTGAGTGTGTGAGAGCACAGGTGAATTACAGCAGAACACATTGTCGCAGGATTCATACCTAGTGTTAAGCTGAAGCTGAAAATGCAAAACTGTGGCTTAGTATGATGTCTGAAGTCTATTATTTATACGCCAAACCTAATAATTTGTTTAGACAAGTAGTAATTCCCTAGATCAATCTCATAATGCCTGAAGGAATGCTAGTGGAAGACCACAAGCAAATCCGTGTGTGCATGGGTGAAAGTCCAACTTCAGCCCGTTTTAAAAATAATCCTGTCCTTTTAATGAAGAACAGCTAGAAAAAGACGGATTAAACTCTCTAAAAACTCTGGACTTACTGGAGTCTAAACCAGGGGTGAAATGCTCCCGGTTTAGACCGGATCACCCGATCCGGTAGAGATCGTGGCAGGTGGTTCAGAGAACTGGTAGCGATCGTGGTGTGAGGCTCTGCCCACCCGCCCAGTTGTCATTTTAACCAGGAAGTAATGTGTTTTGTCCCCTCTGTATACATGCAGAAGGTTTTGCTTTTTTGCTTTTAAAAGTAAGAAAAAGGCTCTGACGATCATAGCTGAGCTGTGCAATCGTCAGAGCCTTTTTTTAACCTTTTAAAAGCATTTTTTTTACAACCGAAATAGGTTGTAAAAAAAATGCTTTTAAAAGTAAAAAAAAAGATCGCGCACCACAGCTGATCACCTCCCCATGCGGGCTTTTCTACTTACCCCATGCCACTGCGCACGCATGCACCTTGCATTTGGTGCATGGTGCGCATGCACATGCATGTGCACAGTACATGTTTGGTGTGCAGCGTGCATGCGCAGCCAGCAAACTGGTAGTAAACCAGTTCAGATTTCACCATTGGTCTGAACACTCTGCGGATAGCACCACTTGCATTTGCTTTGAGTTTGAAGATCGCTGGAGAGAGTCTAAGGAAGTGCCAAGGGTGGCAACTTACAATATTATTTGAGAAAAATTTGAATTTGTTGAGATAGGCAAGACCCCGAAACAAGATGCAGTAAGAATTCCAGGAAGAGAGTTTATTGTTTTCAAGTAGAATAATAGAATGTCAAGTAGCTGGCAGAGTTTCTGTCTGTTCCATCTTATATTACTCAAAAGGACATTAGAGTTTTTGAGCTTATTTTTAATGCTCTCTTTTCTATCAGTATTGAACTATCTGTCCTGAAAGTCACCCTTTAACAGACCTTTTAATCCTTCCCTGTGCCCATGGTCAGGTCTACATTCTTCACACTAGAAGCATGGCCAGGGGCCTTAATGAGAAGAGCCATGCCACCTCTAAGCTTGATCCCTACTTTACATGGCTTGTATATAAGGCCAGGGAATGGACAGGAGGTTTTTCATAGTATCATAGATCTGGAAGGGGCCTTGTAGGTCTTCTAGTCCAACCCCTTGCCCAAGGCAGATATTGAAAATGCAATCATTTTGAAAATGACTCACTGCAGGAGGAGAATTGTAGTTTAAGTTATGTTTAAAGAGCATATTGGTACACCCTTTAAAGTGACCAATCTTGGACCCAACAATATTAGACAACTATCTTGTTAGGAAAAGTCACTGAAAGATTTCCACTAAAGGACTTTGGAAGAAATAGATTACCGGAATTTTTTTTTTCATCGTTTCAGCCTTGGCAATGGGAAGAAATTACAGGTCCAATCACTGGCCTAGATAAAGCCTAGTTAGGTGGGGCATGAACTTATTATTTCTGCTATACCTCTGGACAGTCTTTTATACCACTGATCATATAACAAATTGATGTGGAATTTAGGAGTACTCCAGGATCCTCACCTCTCAGTGGGAACAGCAGGTAGAAGTGTGGCTAGATGGCCTTTGTCCATTGATGCCTGGTCTAACAGCTGCAGCCATTCCTGGAAAAGGGAGCATTAGCAACCATGTTCTTGTCATCTTATGCATGGTATCCTTTATCTTATGTATCCTTGGTTAGTAAATACAGACTTTACTTCAAAGATTTTTGGGACTTGATTCTGACTCACCATTTTACAGATGCAGAACATATCCTTTGAGTATTCATCCCTCCACCAATCAACCAGTGATCTCAGCCCTGATGTTTCTTCTGCACCTTCTGCTTTCCTTCCCACTTCTCACTAACTTGCTCAGCCCCAGTCAGTCTTCCTATTACACCCCTCCAATCTTTGGACCACCTTTTTGGTAATGTCCAAGATCCTAATTCTCCAATTATCATAGACTTAATGTCTCCCAACCTTTGTTGTAGGCTGGTGCAAAATCTCTTCAAATAATGAGGGCCACCTCTATTAGAGAAAAGCTGCACATCTGTACATTATTTTTTTCTACTTTACATTTACTTGATATACTTATAAGTGTATATCTCATGAAAAGCATGCATTTTGCAGTCCGCAGCCAAATTCAATATGAGAACTAGTTTTGATAAAGCCCAGTGAGAATCCCCCTTTTGAGTTTTTCTCAAGAAATATTGTTGTCTTTTTTTCTTGTTCTATAAATAAGTTACCTAATTGAGTCATATATTTTGGAGATCGTACCTAAGACGGTATATCTCACATGGTATACCATTCAACCATGTTGGAAAACAATGGTCTATTTTGGAATCATTTTGGGGTGTGGAAAGATAAAGAAGGATTAGAGGAACAATCAGTAAGAATGTTTATATGAACCAGATTAAACACACAACTGCTAATTTAATGATGTGATGATTTAGCAAACCCAGCAACTGTTGTTCGGTGCAGTTTAGACTGGAATGTTCACTCAGCTCCTTTCATTGTTGCTGCAGGCAGGATAAACTTGTTACTTATGACATTTCAAACTGCATTTGACCAGCTATTGCTTCCATTTTCCCCCTAGATCATTTTAGAGTATGGTATTTTATGGAAGGCACACTAGACAGCCTGGTGACAGTCACAGAAACAAGGGGTCATTCTAATGTGAATTGATCGAATGTGGTGTGAAAATGAGCTTGGAGATGTTTCATTATCAAACCAGGTAACATCATCAGTACACATCATCAGTGCAGTGATAATATTACCTAGTTTGGTAATGAAACATCTGCAAGAAAACAACCAAGTTCTGAGAGCATCAGGCAATCCTGACAAAACAGTGAGAATACACAGGTGAGTAAGATAGAGATATATCAAATAGCCTCAATCTAAAAATGAATAATTGAGCATCTATAAGCAGTATATGAGTACTGGGAAAGATGACTATCAAATTAGTTTCAAACTCCTTCTCCTGCAGTATACCCCTGCTTGATGTATATGAGCGATTTGCAAATTTCCAGGAAGTCAAGATAGATAGAATATGTGAAGGGAATTTAAATGCACATTTTTATTGTAGCACAAATCTGGAATGAAAGGGGAGTGGGTGGAAAGTTAAGTCAATGTAGGTTCTATGTGCTGCTTCATTTCTGGCATTTTAAGAAATGCTTCTGATATTAGCAGGAATGTCTTTTGACATGCCAACAGCACCTTTTAAAAGCTCCTTCTTGAAACACAGCATCACTGAACAGCTATCTGAAAACACCATTTGATCTGCTATAAATATAATACAGCACTATCTCTCAACTTTGGGAACTTTAAGATGCTACTGGGGAATTCTGGGAATTGAAGTCCACACATTTTAAACTTCCCATGGTTGAGAAACACTGCTCTACAATTTCTATGATCAATGATTTCAATTACTTCAAACTCACTGCTCTATAACTTCTATGGGCAATGACTTCAAAATGCTTTTGTCAACATTCAAGGACCACAGTACAATACATGACTTGTGCATGGAGGCTTTCAGAATCTCCTTGCTATCTACAGAGAAGGCTGAGAAATACCCTACTTGAAACCCTGGTAAGACTGAATGGCTTTGGGTACATGGGGGCTCCGGGATCTGGGACTTTGTCATCTTTGACTCTGGATCGGAGTCAAAGACCCAGAAAGACCCAGTCTGCAACTTGGGGGCTCTTCTGGACTTGTGACTCCTGTTTAAGGAACTGTTGGCAGTCGCAGCTAGGAGAGCCTTTCCACAACTTTGTATTGTGCAGCAGTTGCAGCCTTTCCTGGACCAGGATTCCCTGCATTCAGTTGTTCAGTCCCTAGTCATCTCACAAATGGACTACTATAATGAGCTCTATAGAGGGCTACTCTTGAAGAGCATTTAGAATCTATAGCTGGTGCAGAGTGCAGCAGTGTGGGTAGTTTTGGGGCCTCCAAAAATATTCCCTGTAACATCACTGCTCCACAAGCTGCACTGGTTACCAGTCTGCTTCCAGGTACAATTCAACGTGTTGGTGATCACCTTTAAAGCCCTTCATGGCATGGGTCCAGGTCAGGGGTGAAATCCAGCAGTTCTGACAGGTTCTGGAGAACTGGTAGCGGAAGTTTTGAGTAGTTCAGAGAACCGGTAGCGGAAATTTTGAATAGTCCGGAGAACCAGCAAATACCACTTCTGGCCCCAGAGAGGTGTGGGAATGGAGATTTTGCAATATCCTTCCCCTGGAATGGGGTCCGAATGGAGATTTTGCAGTATCCTTCCCCTGCCATGCCCATCAAGCCACACCACGCCCACCAAGCCACGCCCACAGAACCGGTAGTAAAAAAATTTGGATTTCACCATTGGTCATTTGATATTGAGGGACTAATGGAGGTGGTTGATTGAGTAATAACAGATCCTACCTCATGCCCACTCTGTTTCCAACCTCCCCATGTATCTTTGGTTTTAATATTTGTTTTTAACTTTTTATGTTTAGCTTATATATGATTGCAAGCCATCCCAAGTTACCCTATGATAAGATGAGCAGCTAAGATGAGATTGTTGGGGGCAATATGCTGACTCTGTAAACCGCTTAGAGAGGGCTGAAAAGCACCATGAAGCGGTATATAGTTTATTTTGATTTGTATACCGCCCTACTCCCGAAGGACTCAGGGCCATGAACACCCACAAGATAAAAACACATAAATACAAAATTTAAAAACAGAATAAAACCGAATTAAACAATTTGGCCGAAGACAGATTTAAAAACACCCCAATAAATTAAAAACAAATTAAAATTTGCATTTTAAAAGGGAAAAAGGGAAAAATTAGACCAGGCCAGCCTGATAGAATAAAAAGGTTTTAAGAGCGTGGCGGAAAGTGCGTAGATCCGGGATCCTCCGTATCTCCGGGGGAGCTCATTCCAGATAGTAGGTGCCCCCACAGAGAAGGCTCTCCCCCTGGGGGCCGCCAGTCAACATTGTTTGGCTGACGGCACCCGGAGGAGCCCCTCTCTATGAGAGCGTACCGGCCGGTGGGAGGCTACTGGTGGCAGCAGGCGGTCCTATATACAAGTCTAAATGCTATTGCTATTGCAATATGCCTTGTTGCAGATCTGGAGAGGGTGACATTCACAACCTGGGAATGAGGCTCTATTTAAAAATGGAAGGCTTCAGGCCTCTGTTGCTTCCATGCTTCTGCTACAGGCAGCATTCTAAGATGAAGAGTAAACTCCTAATTCTCAGGAAACCTCAGCATTGCAAATCCCCTTCAGTGAGCCCATGAGTGGAGCAGATGGCATGCTTTTTATTGAACTGGCAGCACTCGCAAACAAAAAGATTTAAGGTTCACCTTGGGGAGATGAATAATTTCAGGAAAAGACCTAGGATATTTTGATTGGGTCTAATGGGGACTCAGGGACGATATTCAGAACAGTTGGGAGAGAACAATGTAAAGGACAGAACTATAACCTATTGTGTCCTTTGACTTGTCTGTCTGCTTTTAAATAAATAAACACCTAGAAAGTATTAGGAATCGATGTTTTCCACACACGTTTGGAAATGAGATAGATTTACTCTAAGGCTACATGTATAGTAATATTTTCTAATCTGGTGCCCTAAAAATGCATCTGTGCCCCCATGGCAATTTTTTTTTAATTCCTATGGACTAGTAATATTGCTAATCTAACTTTTCTCTTACTACACTGTGTAAGAGTGAAGTGGAGACTACAGCTATTGACAGATACAAATTTTTGACTGATTTAAGTCATCTTCATATTCCTAATTCCAACCTGGAGACATGGGAGAACTTAATTACAATTTAATGCAAGCATGCATTTCACACTTTAAACTTTACACAAGAATCTGAACCTTCAGGAAAAGTGACAATCTAGGAACACAACTTTTATGCCAACCGTCCTCCAGCTCATGCTCTTCCAAACATGATTTGATAGTTGTGGAAGGAACTCCTCAGAACTCGGAACTAGTTTGATTTGTGCAAGACAGGGCATTTTGGATAAAGCAAGTCTGTTTTGAAGCCAGGATATTTCAAATCACTTCTAATTTAAATTTCATTCTGGAAACCACTGAAATATTTCTGGAATGATATGTTGCAGAGAGATTAAGTTCTCTGAAAAGACCTGTTTCCAAATTACCAAGTTTTGTATATCCTCTCATAGAACCATAGAATCAGAAAGGGACAGTAACCCACTGAATCCAGCTGCCTGGATTCAGTGGGTTACTGACCACAATTGAGCCCAAAATTCCTTTTGCTAAGTGAGGTAGTTGTTAAGTGAATTTTGCCCCATTTTAGATTTTTCTTCCCACAGTTGTTAAGTGAATCACTGCAGTTCTTAAGTTAGTATCAGAGTTGTTAAGTGAATCTGACTTTCCCATTGACTTTGCTTGTCAAAAGGTGATCACATGTCCCCAGGACACTGTAACCATCATAAATATGAGCCAGTTGTTTAGCATGCACATTTTGATCATGTGACCATGGGGATCCTGCAATGGTTGTGTGAAAAATTGTCATGTCATTTTTTTTCAGTAACCTTGTAACTTTGAATGATCACTAAATGAACTGTTGTAAGTCAAGGATTTCCTGCACAAATGTAAGTATTCCAGGCAGATAGGAATCTATGTCCCAGTGGAACATACTCACCATCTGTAAAATGGGAAAATTGCTCTCCCTGTAAAACTCTTGTTACTCTTAGGACTTTAAAAAACAAACAAACATTCACTCAGACTCTGACTTTATGAGCTCATGCTGGCAAATATTTATTAGAACTCTTTTTATCATTAATTATGATAAATTGCCATGACTCTTTTCTTTGACTTTGTATATGGTACAGTTACACATCTGAGATCAGCAAAAGTTTAGCCCGTATAATTGTAGACCGATGGTATCAATGGCTATAGAGCTCAACTGTTCTGTCTCCATTATTCAATCTTTCTTCTACTTTCTCTGAATTCTCAGAATCTTTTTTATCAGCATGGTATAAAATTTCCTCTGTGTCTCTTGATTCTGGTTGTCATTTTCACCCAGTGTGTTTTCTAATATGTTTGAATGTCTTTTTGAGTTGCTTCTGATGTCAGCTTCTGAAGTAGCACCTTCTAAATAAGGATTAATAAATCCTTATTCCTACTCATCGACTGATTTGTTACTCCAGTCTTTTGAATTTTTTCCAGCAAGGACTGCTGTGAGCTTACTTTTGCTGCATATATACTACAATTGTTTTTAAGTGGCTCACTACAGCAGAATCCTGTCTCTTAATCTTCATTTTTATTTCTTATATACAACAGTTAAAAGACTTTCATTTCCTCTTGTTCTCCTGAAAGGGAGTCATTAGCCAACAGTTCACTGTTGAATATTTTTCAGGAACTCTCCCTTAAATTCCTTTGCTAAAGTCCTTTGTTAACTTTCTCTGCTTGCTCACTCATGGAAGTTTCATCCTGAACTCTGACTGCCGTATATTCTTTTGACAATCTCTACTAACTCAGCAGGAAGATGTCACTAGTTACCAACACTGGGCAATTGGCAACTCTTAGAACACAGTCCTTGCAGTCAGTAGCTATTCAGAAGATGACTTTTTCATCTTTCTCATCATAGCACAAAATCCCTCAGAACCAAGTTGCTTTCTTATCTCTCCCCTCTTTTTTCCTGTTGACTTGCTCATGTTAATTCTATTTGCTCACTCAGCAGAAAACTGCCCATGTTGTGATGAATTTAAATTGCTGAGACCGGCATTGTAAAATGTAAAACATAGTATATAACATACATTATTTCACAGGTGTGCATTTGCTCCATTTTGTACAAGAAATAGGAAATAATTAAATTTTGGGAGAAATTCTAATATATATTGCCACATTAGAAATTATAGAAAATAATTGGTAGATGTTGGTGCTGGTTGATCTCCAAGCTTGCTGTTTAGCTTCCAAACATTTCATCACCGGGCTAGGTGACATCTTCAGCAGGACTTCAGTTGAAGCATCTTGTTTCAGTTCTTCACCGTTTTTATTGATCTCATGTTATCAGTGGGTCATATGACCAGCTAGTCATGCCATGTGACCTGTCATGTGTCCAGCTGATCATTGTGAGTGAAGGCTACCAAGTAAAGAGGTAGTTGGTGCCATCATTGGTTGGTCATTTGATTGATATGGCTGCTTATGTGTTCATATGCTGGCTCCAAATCAACATGTTTGTTGATAGATCTGTTGGTTGAATACCATGCTTCGATAAATTCATGTGTGTGGATATATTTTGACATTCCATAGAATAGCAAAAATGAGAAAATAGCAGCTACTGAATATAAAATGTATATAGTTTGTGGGGAGAGGAATGTGGCCCTTGTTCATTCTATCATCTCATTAATTTTTATGACATGCTAAACAGTTCCACACAACTTCAAAGTGTTCCCTACGGTATAGGTGAACAATTATTAATTCTTAAATTGTAGGCAATTAAAAAAAAGGACAAGGAAAATAGCCTATAAATAATGACAAATAAAGCCAAACTCTTTTTATTCTATTTCATTTCAGACTAGACTAGGTCACTGCACACTTGATATAAAACCTAATTATTCCCAGTTGAAAAGTTCAATGTCACTATTACATTCTGACCTACTTTTTTCTGCAGTCCTTGAAATTTTTGGCTGAGTTAATAGCTGGATCTGTTTAATATTGTCACTAGGCATTATGCCTGCAAATTGTTTCACATATACCCAATGTAATACAAAATGAGAAGTGTTTGTTTAAGTAAATTAAGAATAACTATTATTAGCCAGAATGATGGATCATCTCTGCTGAAGTTGTCCAATGAGGCCTTTTATATTTATCTCAGGTTACGTTGGATGCATACTCAGTATTACAATGAAATGTAAATGAAGTTGAACGGATAACATAAACCAGAAATAATATCTTTAAGGGGTTGAATTGATTATTCTAATGAAGTAAATGTGGCATTCACCATTAATTCTGTAAGCAGTATTTATGAAGTTTGCATTTCTTCATTGTGTTCCTAATGTTCTTACTCTTTTAAAATTTGATTTGGGCATGACTGCTTCCATTGCCCATTAGTTTTTTCTGAAAGTGAGAGTATGCCAGCATGTGAAAAATGAACATTATTAAGTGAGTTTGTTAGACTGTTCCAAATGGAGATTATAAAATTAAATTAACTATGTGGCAGTTTTGGGATTTATTTTGCTCCAATATTTTATCAGGAGAGACTATTATTGAAACACCTGCATCATTTCAGATACAAAAGGCTAGAAATTGGAAGGACCTGGAATAGTTCTGTTCTCATACTTCTTTTTGTGCAGGGACATGCCCTATTTTTTTGAAACAGAGTGATACTCTTGATACTCTCTAAATTTTAGAGACAGATGGAAGCAAGATATTTGTAGGCTGAGACAAGCAATTTATATCCCCATAGCATAATGGGTACGGTATTTAAATAGCTCAGATGAACATTTGATATAAAAAAGACTATGAATGTGTCTTCCAGATCTTGTTTTAAGTAATTAAGTGTTCATACATCCCCAAATACCATTAATACAGGCAGAGCTAGCTGATTTTGCAAGATACCCTAGCAAAAATTGCAAATGGCTGCTTCTGAAAATACCTGAAGAAATAACTGGTTCAGCAATATATATGTTTGTGAGTAAGGAACATAGAGGATGCTGCCATATTTATGAAACGTAATTTTTTCTTAGGGCTCGACATTGATTGGCTTCAAAGAGGACGATATAATTGTAAATACCTGTGGACATGAACATAACCCTTGTAAGGAACCAAAAAAGGAACCTTTCCTAAGGCCAGGTGTCAACTTGGAGGGCAGCTGTGCAAATTCAAGAAAATTTGTAGTTGCTTTATGGTGTTCCTTGCAAGTGATGTGTATATGCGTATGCAACGCCAAATCACCTTTTTATCCTTTTTGAATCAAGATCTCTCATAATTTTCTCAATCTCCAGAGAAATAGTCCATTTCTGGATCACAGAGAATGGATCAAATCCATTCTCCTAAAAGCATGTAGGCCACAGTCTCTTTTGGCCTGAAAGACTGAGAAAAAGATCAGTATGTAGGACCCTAAACTTAACGTAGGTATTAATATTATACTCTTTCCCACAGTGATAGTTAGCAAATGTATGTTTCTTGACAAACCAGGTAAGTTACTCCAGCAGATGTTCCATTAGTTTCATTCATTTAGAATCAACTCAAATTTGTAGATGCACCAAGGCTATGTAATTTACAGTGTTGCAGAAATAAAAAGCTATACAGACTTTACCCCTGAAAGGAACTAGTGTGGTTTTTTTTTTTTAAAATATATTCTCCTCTTACATTTTGAAAGGTATAATATAAGGATGGCAATGATATAGGGGAAAAAAAGGCTGCTTTGCTTTCTTAAAAGTTTATGTGCCAGAAAGAATCAATAAATGCTTAGTTTAACAGAGGTAGGCTTAGAATACTTTGGATACTTTTTGTTTCACCCAGATAGATTTGCCTGTTATTTGGGGAACCAATTTGGAGAATGGTTGCTGCTTTCCCTAAAAAGCAGACCCTTTGCATAAATCCATTTTATGCACCAGTTGGGCCTATTTCTGATCAAGAAGCTCACAAACAGTTATACCGTAGTTATGCCTAGTTTGGATTACTGCAATGCACTATACATGGGGCTGCTGTTTAAGATCATATGGAATATGCAACTGGTCCAGAATATGACCGTGTAGGCAATTTCACAACTGCAAAATGTTTGTGTAACACCTCTGCTATGCAAGCAACACTGGGTTCCCTATGCTTCTGGATGCAAATCAAGATGTTGGACATTTCCTATAAAACTCTACATGGCACAGAACCAAGATATTTGCAGGATTGCCTGTTTTTGACTCCTTCTGCAACCATATTTAACAGGATGTAGATTTCTTCTACGAAGTACTTACATTTAGCAGAAATCAGCAGAAGTTTCTCTGTTATGGGATCTGCCTTAGAGAACATTATTAACTCCAGGTTCTGAATGGCCTTAACCCGTTATCTTTCTTTAAAGCTTTAAAGACCTAGATTTCTCTCAATAACTACCCCTTGGTATTAGCAAACTGGATTTGCCTGTTTTTCTGGGCTATTAATTGATTTCTCCATGAAAATAAATGTTGACACCTTTGTATAGTCAGTTGAGTTTTAGTGATGGATCAGAGTTCATCTAGAGAACTTCATCATTTCCCTGTATTATAACCCATCTTAAAGAATCATGATGAGTCTACAATCATAGCTTCCATGCAAAGGAAACTACAATCATAATATGAAGAAGTTTAATATTAATTCTGGTCAGATATAAAGCAAATTGAAAGCCTGACAGTCTTCTTATAAGAGTGAGTGAGAAGAGGGTAGGTTGTAATCCTTATTTAATTTTAAAAAAACTTGCCTTAAGGTGCTTTCTATAAAAATGAATCACCCTATATATTTGACAGATTATGTAGTTAGCAAGGGAAAATGTTCTGCGATGAATTTTCAGCTTTTTGTGCAGTAATGATCCCATGCCTTTTATGTTATTATTGATCACAATCCAGTAAAAAAGGATTAACTTATTAACAAGGCGTGAGCGTGGAAATGTTTATGCGTGCATGTATGTTTGTACTGAAGTGTTTTCACCTTCTGCTTTAGTAGTTCTTTTTTTCTTCTCAACCATCCATTCTGAATTATCTCTCTAGCTAAGGACTGTCAATGACAGTTGAAGAAGGTGATCCTTGAACTGCAAACTAGAAAGATAAATTGGGTGTGTTGGATACAATTGGTGAGAACATAGAACTCTTAACTGATTGATACAGTGACTATTTAATCACCAGTAAAAACAAAGCAAAAGAGACACCCTATTCTTCTTCATTTCCACCAAAATGGATGCAATAACTCTTATCAGTTTGGTTAAGGGTTTGGCTTATTGAGGCCAAGGTGGTCTGAAATTATTACCACTGCTAACAGATTATGATTTTAATACCATAATTTTGTTTTCTAGATAAGCAACCCTGGTTTTGTGGTGGGAAAATGGGGCGGGTTGACCAATTACCCCAATCCCTTTAGATTTTTTTTTAATGGAATAGATTATGCTCATAAATCTGTCTGAAATACAGTATATGGTGTTGATTTGGAGAACTTTAATTTACTGAATATGAGTGTGCAATATTGAGATTTTTCATTGTAAAACTGTCTCAAATGATTTTATTTTGATTCATCTACAGATGGATGGTGATCTGGCAAAAGTGGAGATTATAAATATTTCTTTGTTATGGAAGATTAATCCTGAAAGCTTTTGATTTTGTAGGCTCTCTAAGTTTAGGTATGCAAGCACTTTTCCTTTCGCCCCCATACAGTCATGTCCAATTACCTAAATAAGTCCCTGCAGTTTTCTTGGCAAGGGTTTTTCAGAAGTGGTTTGCCATTGCATTCTTCTTAGGGCTGAGAGAAAGTCACCTAATTGACTTTAAGTCCAAAATGGGACTAGAACTCATGGTCTCCTGGTTTCAATCTTGATGCCTTAATTACTACACCAATTGCACTCCGATGCAAGAATTGGGAACCTATTAATCAGACTAATGTCCACTTTCTAGTGGCCATGAAATCTTCA
The DNA here is from genome assembly GCF_059756535.1 of Pantherophis guttatus. Classification (NCBI taxonomy): domain Eukaryota; kingdom Metazoa; phylum Chordata; class Lepidosauria; order Squamata; family Colubridae; genus Pantherophis; species Pantherophis guttatus. Next base: position 103,745,958 of record NC_142067.1, on the reverse strand, counting down.
TTTACATGCCAGTGTAAGGACCAAGAGTTTCAACAGTGATAGACAAATAGTTTTATTATGTATACATGATGTGCATGTATACATACATACACTTTTCTAATGTAAAATAAGAATTGGACTTCTATCCTTAGATTCCAGTTTCCTGTAAATAAAAGTTTATTTGTAAGAGAGTAAAGTTCATAGAATGTTATCTCTAAACCAACAGTGAGCAGCATTCATTTTATCTCTTCCTTGAAAAAAGAATGAGTTTTTTAAAAATAAATTCTACATTTCACCCCTTTCTCTTACTTGTTGAATATGTTAAACAAATGTTAGACCTATAAATAGCACATAAAGCCAACCCAAACAAAGACTATGTAGGACAGCATCTAGTGAGAAAGGAAATGCCAAGTTTATCTGATATGTGGATAATGTATAATTTCCAGGGCTGGAAACAATTATTCTTCCATGATTTAAGTTGCTATGGTAAGACAAATCCTGCTGATCCCTTCTCTTTACCCTTTTTTACAGAAACAAAAGTGTTGGTTTTTATTTACTAGCGAATAGACAGAGAATATCTTCTGTAACTTCTGTTCGGAAAAATAAATACAGTTAAAGTATGCTATTGATAATTTTGTTTTTCTCTTTTTTTTATGTACTGCAGAATATACATTAGCAAACTGTATCCCAAGCTTCAATTCTGCCAGAAGAGTTAATGTAAGTCAGCCTTTTCCAAAATAAGTTGGACTTCATCACCTGTAATGCATAGACAACAGACACAGCAACTGAAGCTCAAGGCATGTAGAAAGAACCTTGAAAGAAGTTCAAAAAGACATTCCATAGTCTACATTCCCCTCCACCCACACACCATTTACCATTTATTAATATTCAAGTAATACTTAATATGTTAGTGATTATGGGTACACTCAATCGTCATCAAGGGGCTTTTTAAAAAATATGTATTATATTTCCAGATGACAGATTTCTTCTCTCTAGATCAGTAGCAATTTAGACTTGGCAACCTTAATATGTGTGGTCTTCAATTACCAGAATTCCTCAACTAGCACTGAGAAATTTCTTCATGAATTTATAATTTGTTCATGAGTTTATTCTGGCTTTGATCCAGAAATTATCAGTTGGAATTTATCACATAATGGGGCTTTCTACTTTCTGTTTTCATGGCAGTGCCAAAAAAAAAAAAAAAAAAAGGAGTGAGATTCTCTCCTCCCAGAGGGGAATCCTGAGAGATTTTCATTTTCTTCACTGTCAGCTACCTACCTTATTTTCCAAATTCTCAGGAGCAACTTTGTGTTATCACACTTTCTTCAGTTCACCAACGGTACAGAGGCTGCCAACACCTATCCTTGGTCTCATTCTTCATTACTGCAATTGCTTTTTTGAAGGAGGGGGAAAAAATGAAAGAATCTAACCTACCAGTCTGCTGGGCCTGGTGGCTCAGCAGACTAAAAGCATTGTGATTAACACCAGCTGTCTGCAATTACTGTAAGTTCGAATCTCACCAGGCTCAAGGTTGACTCAGCCTTCCATCCTTTCTAAGGGTAGGCAAAATGAGGAGCCAGTTTGTGGGGGCAATAAGCTGACTTTGTATAAATATACAAAAGTATGAAGGCTATTGCTTAATGCATTGTAAGCTGCCCTGAGTCTCCGGAGAAGGGCAGCATATAAATCAAATTAAAAAAAAACCAAAAACCATGCCAGTGTACGGATGGAGTAACTAAGACTTCTCTAAGAATGACTGGGGCAAGTCACCAAAGGACAAACTGTCTTTGCAGAGTTTCCTCTGAAGCAGAAATTATTCAGGACTTAAGTTCTGAAGTTCAGTTCATACAACATCATGAACCCAGACCTAGGATGTTCCTGATCTCAGATTGCACAGGCAATAGAAGAATCACTAAATAAGGTGCCTCTAGTGTTGTGACTAGCCTCTAGTGTTGTGACTTGCCACATGGTTGTGAGTCTTAATTTCGTTTGTAGGGCATGTTGAGGAAGAGGATTGGTGGATTCCTGCAGCTTTGTTTTCCTCCCCTGAAACAGGGCTTGTGCAGGAGAATGAGTTTTGATAAATGGTTAGACTAATTCTTGGCTGGATATAATTTATAAGCTAACTGGCAATATGGGCACAAAGAAATGGCACAGAGAGCTGGGTTTCATCTTGCACCAATCTGACATCCTTCCAATTCCAGTCAGCTGATATTGAATGGAATTTAGAACACATTGCAGAACTGGATGGAACTGTAAAGATCTTTCAGGGAATGGATGAATGGTGTGGATAATTACTTGAAACAATCCATTGACACCATGCTGATCCCATCCGTAATAGACACAAGCATGATGATAAGCGGAGCACACTACGTTTTATATACCTAAAAGAGCCAGGGCTCACTGTATGTTTAAGGGGGAAAACCCTATTTTAAAACAGAACTAAGAATGACTGAACAATCATTCAGATGTGGGTTGTGGTGAGATTAAAACAACTGTGTCATGAAGACATAGCACATAGAAGATGTTAAGAGCCGTGGTGGTACAGTGATTAGAATACAGTACTGCAGGCTACTTCTGCCTAATACCAGCTGCCAGCAGTTTGGCATTTTGATTCTCACTGGCTCAAGGTTGACTCAGCTCCCCATCCTTCCAAGGTCAGTAAAATGGGGACCCAGATTACTAGAGGCAATAGGCTGGCTCTGTAAAATCGTTTAGAGAGGGCTGCAAAGTACCGTGAAGCAGTATATAAGTCTAAGTGCTATTGCTATTATAGAGCCGTGTTGGTTCTGGACATGGCCTCAGGAGTATCAGGGATATATAAGCAATACGATCTGCTCATAATGAGGACCTTCTGTCATATTCTGTATTTGCACATAATTTCAAATACATCATCATCATCATCATCATCATTATTATTGTTATTATTATTTGTATTATTTGTTAAATTTATTTGCTACTTATCTCACTCTGGGGCTGCTCTATGCAGTTTACAACAATAAAAAGGAAGAAATAAAAGAGTGTAAACAGAAGTAAAATAATAAAAAAATAAAATAAACAGTGAAAAAGACACAATAGAAATACATCAATGTGATAACCAAAAACATGGTCAGGTGGAAAGTAGTGTGTGTGTGGGGGGAGGGGGAGCAGTCTGCCATCAATCCAGCAGCCACCTCCAGGGTGGAACTCCCTTATCTGGTCCCCAGGCCAACCAGTAGAGCCAGGTCTTCAGGCTCTTTTGGAAGGATAGGAGGGTGGGGGCAGATCTTATGATGTTCAAAAGGGTGCATACTACAGTAGAGAAGACTCTTCTTCTGGATTCTGATAGTTAGAATTCTTTTACTGATGGGATCCAAAGTAGATCCTTTCTGCAAAAATGACTCGGATGGGCTAGTTCTAGTGGAATGAGATGGTTCATCAGGTAGCCTGGACCTATGCCATTAAGAGTTTTAAAGGTCATAACTAACACCTTGAACTGTAGTCAGAAGCAGACTAGTTGCCAGTGAAGTTCATGGGACAGAGTTGTAATAGGGGTCTCCCTGCTGCACTTTGCTCCAGTTGAAGCTTCTGAATAGATTTCAAGATTTCAGCACATTGTAGAAGACGAGATGAAAGATGACTAAGACTTGAGTAACTGAGTGCAAGGAGTCACAATACAGGAAAAATTGCAGCTGGTGCACAAACCAAAGCTGTGCAAAAGATCTCCTAGTCATACCCACCACCTGCTTTTCAAGCAGAAGACACAAATCCAGGAGAACCTCTAGATTGTGAACTGGGTCTGAACAGGATAGTTCAACCCTGGCCAGAACTAAGGATGACAAAAACTCAGATCCCAAGGCTCCATGCACCCAAGGCCACTCAGTCTTGCCACATTCATGAAGTCTATTGTCCCTCATCTTTCCTACAGCTTCCAGGCACTTGAGTCACCATTATTGCAATGCTAGTGACAAATGACCTACTATACATTAAAAAAAAACCTGAACAAAGATTATAGACTACCTCAGTGATACATAAAACATGTATGTCATTCTCCCAAATCACATCAAGAATGCATTCCAACCTGTGAGGGCTGAAGAGGAAAGGGAATTCATTTTATCATTTCACTGGTAGATGAATATCCTTGGAAATATTACTCTACCCTACACTAAAGGTTGCAGTTTACTGATTTTCCTCTCCCACCTTATATTCATTTTGCATTGTCTTTTAGATTGTAACTCGATGGGGAGGAACAACTTATCTTAATCAGAGTACAGTGCTAAACAACAACATTTGATAAATGATTACATTAAAAAAAATCTGAATGGATTATCTTTATTGCACACAGCCTTTTGCAAGGCACAGGAGAGGGTACCAAATGTGTGAATTTTAGCTCTGTAGTAGGAATGTTTTATTACATTTATTTTCTTTGACATGAATTCTATAATAAGATGAGAGGGAGAGGGAGTAGAGGGATGGGCAATAAGGATTACTTGTTTATGTAGAATATAAAACAAAATACTAAACACTGAAGATAATAACATCTAAAATTCACAAGAGTCACTGAAGTTATTGTAAAAATAGATGCTAAATATTATGTTCTCTGCTGACAAAATTTTCTAGCTTTGCAGGGAGGACAATGCAGGACTTGGCTCATTGCTTTACATAATGTATTCACTGTTGGGGATAGGGAAGTTTTTGGTGTTTCAGCATATATTACAGAATTTCTAATTTGGCCTGGGGAAAAATAGCACAGTTGAGCTTATTACAATTGCTGCTGAAGAGACCTCATTGGTGATAAGATCCTCTAATTGCCTCAGATGCCTTTGTTTGGAAAGAATATATTTGTATCCATCATCTGAAAGGCTGGCCAAAGATGACTTGGACATCAGTAGCACTACTTTTGTGTACACTGGCTTTTGTAGCATTCTGTCAAGGTTCATGAGGTAACCGTGATATTTATCTTGAATATCTGTTGCTCTTTTAAGGATCCTAACCATTTTTAACTAGTGTGAATGGAAAGAGTGATCTGTTTTTGTGTTTGCATAATGCTGTTTGTGTTTGCATAATGCAAAGTCTGCCCCTGTAGTGAAATCATGAGACTTCCTCCATATTGATTCTGGTGGGCCTATTCATTCTGCCCATAGTGTCCAAGAGTGAACATTATGAGTCCTGTCAGGTGAAGGAGGTGGGTGCTTGGAGGCAAAACGTTTCTGTTGACATCCCAACACTTTGAAACAAGCTCCATCTTAAAATCCAGATGATTTCAGTTGCTCATGTTCAGGAAAGCTGTTAAAATTCATCTGGTCCAGCAAGCTTTTGCAGACTAATATCCTATAATGTGGTTGTTCTCTTTATTTTAATTTGATTTTTTCCCTTATTATTATACCCTGTTTTCCCCAAAATAAGACATCCCTTGATAATAAGCCCAATTGGGCTTTTGAGCGCATGGCAATAAGGCCAAGTGCTTATTTCAAGGTTCAAGAAAAATATATAAGACAGGGTCTTATTATCATGGAATCATGGTAGTTAATAAGAGGCTTTATTACTACATTTATGGTTGTTTTTAATGAAACATCTAATTTTTAAATAATGTGGCAGAATATAATTGCTGGAAATCAATAAACCACTAAACAATATTCTCAACTTTCACAATGAACAAGGATGTCAGTGTTTCTGCCCCAAACTTTGTATCCTCTGTATTGAATCACCCAACTCTGCTGCCTAATGGGAGGAAATGGGAATGACTGTGTTCACTTTGATTCAGCCTATCTGTTTTGAAGTGAGATGGTTGTTTCATAAAGAAATGTTCATAAGAATCTCAGTTGTTCTAATTAGTCCTTAAAATGGAAGATAAGAGACCCCATACATGGGAAAGTGTATAAGAATATTGGCAATATCCAAGTTCTGAATAATGCATTTCATTCATCTCTGATGAAATGATAAGAAGCTGAGAGTTTAAGTGCTTATGAAGTTGTGTTTCAGCTCTACCATGATTAGATCATGTAGCTCAACAGAAGCTACTTTATGTAAAATGAAAATCTGCATGTTAACTAGTAGTGTACAATTACCCAATCATAATTTCCCAAAGAGCTAGAATATTCGTCTGAGATTTTATTTTTCTGGATGATATGCACAAAGATGGTATCTGATTTTTATCTACCTACCTACCTGCCCAGCTATCTATCTATCTATCTATCTATCTATCTATCTATCTATCTATCTATCTATCTATCTATCTATCTATCTATCTATCTATCTATCTATCTATCTATCTATCTATCTATCTATCTATCTACCTACCTACCTACCTACCTACCTACCTACCTACCTACCTACCTACCTACCTATCTATCTATCTATCTATCTATCTATCTATCTATCTATCTATCTATCTATCTATCTATCTAATTTAGTTGTCTATACCATCTATTGTCTACAAGGGTAAAAGTTCTCCCTTTCCAGTTGTATCTGACTCTAGGGACCAGTGCTATTTGTCTATAGTGCTCAAAATAGGTCTCAAGATGTATCTTGGCCTCAAGACAAACTCTTGAGTTGCCAAGTAAGAGAATTTAAATTAGAACTGGTTGATGAAATGTGCAGCTAAGAAGAAATTGTGCAGTTCAAAGTATGGGTTATCATCCGTAAAGCCCTAAATGGCACAGGACCAGGTTACATCTGGAACTACCTGTGGCTGAGGGCATTTTGACATTCTACCAGGTTAGATAAGATTGGTGTGCTCCATGGTCCCCTTTCTTAAATGTTGATGACGGCATCTCAAAGATGTGCTTTTTTGGTAGCTTTTTGGAACAGCCTCCCATTTGAAATCTCTCCCCCCCCCACCCTTTAACTTTTCAGAGGTCTATGAAAACTTGGATCTTCCCTCAAGAGTTGGACTGGAATGGCAGATTGAACCAGATTGGGGGGAGTTTGGAATGGTGCCTGGGGGCACTAATGGGAAGGGTACTTTTATTTTTAGCCATGTTTTATGGTTTCCTGTGAGCCACCAGAATCATTATATGAAATAGATAGCCATGTAAGTCCTGTAAATAAATAAAATAGTCTTGTGCATACTCTTTCATTTCACAAAGAGGATACATTTCATTCGGTAGGACTTTTTATATACTTGGCTCTTTGTAAAGTCAATATTAAGTGCTAAACAAATAGCAAAATAGCCGCAAGAGTGACTAATAGTCTGCTTCAGTGAGAGATATTAATGCTATAAACCTAGATATAGATGCCAGCTCATTGTTTTAGCTTGAAGGATAGAGAGGTCAAATTTACGAGAAAGTATTTTATTCTTTCTTCAAAGAAAGATGAAGGGGGAAGCCCTTCAGCTACAAGGAAGGCAAAACAATATACTGAAGCTACAGCCTCACCCAAATGAATTGCCTTTCATTGTGAGTGCTAAACTTAGACATTAACTTTGTAAAGGATAATTGAGTTTATTAAGCTGAATAAATTAGCGTCAAATGAGACATTTGATGAGGTGACAACAGTTGCATCAATAGAAAAGAATGACCAGAGTGGTATCAGTTTTGTTCTCTGCCTTGTTATGAAGAGACCCTAAATTGCATTTCTGTGCTATAAGATTAAAACATCGTGTGACACAGAGGTGTTCAGTTTCTAATCTTGGTTTCCCTCATTGATTTATAATCTTTCCCTACTTGCATCTAACTGTGGCAGAAACATGGCCTGACAACCTCTTTTATCTGTTGTGTTCTCAAGAGGTTGCCTTTATTCGATTCCCAAGCCACACCTGAGATACTCTTAATCATCCTCAGCTTTACCAGTGTAAAAATAGTGTTTTCCCCTTTATTCCAATCTAGGCATTGCTATGGATACAATGAGATCCATTGTGTTGACAGTGGTGGAGTCAGATGATTCCTGGGGTGAAATCAATCAAAACAAGCTGGATACCTTATTGGTTTGGTTCCCTCTAATTCTTTGTCTCTATTTTCTAAGGCTGCAACCATAATCCTTAACATATCTTTTTATGTTATAATTAAGGGCAACACCAGTCCTTGGCATTGTGCCTGTTGCATGATAGAAAACAGCAAATTTTTGTTTCTACCTTATTGAGCTATTAGAAACTATTCAGCATTATAACTTCACTAGAACTTTAGTACTGTATTGGCTAATGAATCAAATGTCATGCTGATACTTTTCTACCATTGCATGTATTTAATTGTTTATTGTAGCAGCATAGAATACCCTATTTCAATAAAAATTACATAGTAAATTACATAGATAGTAAAAATGAAATTGAAAAAAAAAGATTTTTAAATAATAAAAATTACAAATAGTAGATAATTATGTCCTTAAAGATTAAAAAAAACCCTTATTTGCTGCAATATATGTAGGCTACTGCATGATCAATATCTCTCTTTATGTCTACCTGTATATGTACAGTATGTGTGTAGGTGTGTAAGGAGGTTCAGGATAATTACTTTTTTTTGAGGATAACTGCTTATAGTTATCAGTCCGATAGCTTCCTTCTATCATCTAGATCTGAATTTTATGCTGTCAAATTTATCATATCTGAAATTTCTGTGAAATTCTTATGTCTTCTTGCCAGTCAAGGTATTATTCATATAATTCAGGTGTGGGGGTTGTTCCTATAAGATACATGTTTTGCAACTTGGAAAATATCAGACAGAATTAATATTTAGGATGCCAGTCAAATTTGACTGGATTTTTATTTTTATAAATTACCGTTAAAATTTTGGAACTCTATTCAGACAACGCACATGTACAAAATGTAGGTGGATATCTTGTTTGATAAGCAATGGAACATGATGGCATTCAAGCCAGTAGCTTTTAATGGGAATTAAATACAGGCAATTTTTAGGTGGATTGGATTAATAATATATGTGAGTTAATATACAATACAGTTACAATAAAGACTATTATTTAATGTTGATTTAGTATTAATGTTTATAGTATTGGCCCAATATTTAAAGGTAAATGTCTTTAAAAGTTTGGACATATCCTTCCAATTTCAGTGCTACAGAATCAACAGCAAAGAGATGTCACTTTGATCATATTAGTACAGAGAGAGTGGGCAGGATTCTCGGGGCTATTAGTATAACCACCTATGTCTCAGTTTTATGTCCCTTCTGGTTGGTTAAAGCCTTCAGGGAGAGAGTGGGGTTGTCACTGGAAAGAATTTGGTATGAATTGAACCAAAGGGATGTTCAATTGCTTATCAATTTGGGTAACTTCAATACTTCTCTATGCATGACTATAACTTTTGGTCATCTATCTTTTATTTCTGTTTTCAGGTATGATGATTTTGGTCATTGACTGTAGAATACAATTAAATAAACTGTATCTAGGTTTGTGGAAGGGGACACTACTAAGCTCTCAATAAACTAAAGGAAAACAATAAGGAAAATGGGAATATATGTTCTTGTTGGCACCAGAAATCCATCAAGTTCATTCTCAGCTGCTCGACATGCTCTCACCGACATTTATTTCTCCTCCATCAGTGCTGTCATAAAGAAAGCCAGTGCAAACTAAATCAAACTTCTGCAGACTTGGAGAGGGATTTCTAGAATCTATCATGCACAGTTCACACCATTTGAAGATTTAGTAATAATTAGAATGGTCAATAATTAAAACAAAATTGAAATCCACAAAAGGAAGATATTTATTTTTCCATGAAGTCAAAATGAGCTTCTCTGCCTTTGTTGAAATCAGGATTTCAACTTTCAACTTTCAACTATATTATTATATGATCTATGTTTGCCTTCATGTATATGAGGAATCGCCATTTATTTAAATTATTGGAAAATCAACTGAAACTAAAAATGTATATTTGTAAGAACTAATATCCTCCAACCCAGTATGAAAAAAAGTTTTTCTTCTACCCAGTGAAATGATCTTACATAACTATTCAATGCATTTATTTATTGATAGATTCTGCATTTTTACTAACATGAGATACAAGTACAAATTAGGCAAAACCTGACTCAAAAAGACTAACTGTGAGAGTGTTGTGGCTCTGACCCCCGAGGCCGACTTATCGGAGGGAGAAGGCTCCGAACATGAAGGAGAGGAGTTGGCCAGGCATCCCTCTCCAGGACCCTCCTCTCTGACAATGCCTCAGGTGTCTCCCGTAGGAGAAGAGATTGGCCAGGAGCCAGATATCTCCTCACAGTTGGACAGTGAAGGAGATAAGTCTTGGCTGGATCCACACCAGCGTCGGAGAGACAAGCGCACGCAACAGAAAAGGAGGCGTGCCAGAGATTAAGCTGAGTCATTGGACCACACCCCACAGGGGATATAAGGGGGTGAGGTGGCCATTCAGACTCTGTGACGGACAAAACTAACTACTATCGAGTCACATTGCATCTTTGGAAACAACATTATCTGCCTTGGATTTAATTGTGGACTGGACTTGACAATTCTTGAACTGTGTGTATCTTGTTTATGAGTAAAGTTCTTGGCAAGCAGCTACTGGGTTGCTTCCAATCCTCTTATCGAAATAATTTGGTTGTCTACCAGTTTATTTAACCCCCGGCTGTCTGTTTGTGTGCGTGTGTGAGACGGGGACAGAACAGAGAGGTACCTTGGAATCCTAATGGATGATCACTGAAATATGTGCCAGCATGGCTAGTCTAGAGAAAAGAAAGACTAGAGGTGACATGATAGCAGTATTCCAGTATTTGAGGGGCTGCCACAAAGAAGATTTTCAAAAGCATCAGAAAGCAGGACAAGAAACAATGGATGGAAACTAATCAAGAAGAGAAGCGGCCTAGAACTAAGGAGAAATTTCCTGATGGTGAGAACAATTAATCAATGGAACCAGCTTGCCTTCATAAGTTTTTGGTACTCCATCATTGGAGTCCCCAAAGTGCTTTTTCAATAGGCAATTGGACTTTCTGGTTTTTCTTTGAAGATGTTTTGCTTCTCCTCCAACAAACTTCTTCAGCTCTAAAGCTTGCCTCCAGAAGGTGCGGGTGCTTAATCACTGGAGGTTTTTAAGAAGAGACTGGACAGCCACTTGTCTCAAATTGTATATGGTCTCCTGCTTGAGCTGGGGGTTGGACTAGAAGACCTCCAAGGTCCCTTCCAGCTCTATTCTCATTGATTGAGAGATTGATGGGCACAAGTATTATTTCACTCAGTTCAAAATAGAGGTAAGCCAACCTTGCTGTGAAGAGAAGCACTCTCACTTAGATTGCTGACTCTTGATGACTGCAACAGATCCTATTATAGAATAATGTTTGTCCTCACAAGAATCCAACAAACAATTGAGAATCAAGAATTCATTCTGCAACTCTTCAATTCCTTCACTGTCTCTATTTCTGGTTCCCTAACAGCATTAAACCTCCTAGTTTCTTCCAAATTCTGCTAACTTGAGATCATACTGTGTTTTTATGCCAGCTCTGTGCTTTGTGTGTGCCTCCAGAAACACACCTTGGAGATTTTTTCTCTTTTCTTCTCCTTTCTGTTTGCATCTTAGGTGAGGAGAAAGGTTTTCTTTTTCTGGCTCACAGTCAAGAAAATTGATGATCTAATTCATACATTTCACTTTTTTTCTACCAGAGATTTCATTTTTTTTGCCCAGTATTGGTTTTGAACAAATTGAACTTCTGCTACTTGCAGGTGCACCTACTTTGTACTACTGCCAAACAATTTTTGAGACATTTCTGGTGTCACTGTTGTATCAAATGAAAGAGCCCATGTACCTGTCTTTTTAACACATTGATTTGGATGTTATTACAGGTTGGAACTAGCTGCATGCTGAAGTTTTACTTAGATTTAGATTTAGATTTTAGATTTTATTGAACTTCTATACCGCCCTTCTCCCAAAGGACTCAAGGCGGTGTACAGCCATATTAAAACACATATAAACTTACAAAATTTAAAAAACAATTTAAAAACGAATATATAAAAATTTGGCCCACAAAATTAAAAACTAACATACACCCATTTTAAAATTCATATTAGGCCAGCCCGGCTTGTTGGAACAAAAGGGTATTCAGGGCGCGGCGAAAGGTACGCAGGTCGGGGATCATACGAACCTCTAGGGGCAGTTCATTCCAGAGGGCTGGTGCCCCCACAGAGAAGGCTTTCCCCCTGGGTGTCGCCAGTCGGCATTGTTTGGCCGATGGCACCCTGAGGAGCCCGTCTCTGTGGGAGCGTTCTTCTTTTATTTTATTTAAAAAAAGAGATGATATAACTGATAAGCAGTAATAAATAACTTAAAATTGAAGCAGTGTTTGAATCCAGGTTCATCAATGATAGGGTATGGATGGAAGGGATGGAAGAAAAGTAGTTTGTAGGGGAAGATCATGGGGAAGGATTCTTCCCCTTCCTGCTTTTCACCTTTGATATCTGTTTTGGCTTGGTGTTGGTATTAGTATACATTCATCTTTTTTAGTTTTTTATTAATAAGTCTATTACGAGCTGCCATAATTCATCCTCCACATGAATAACAGAATAATAGAGTTGGAAGGGACCTTGGAAGTCTTTTAGTTGAACCTCCAACTCAAGGAGACTCTATACTTTATCATTTTTGACAAATTGATTGTCTAGTCCCTTCTTAAAAGCCTCCAGTGTTGGAGCGCCTATTACTTCTGAAGGCAAGTTTTTCCACTGGTTGATTGTTCTTACTGTCAGGAAGTTTCTCCTTAGTTCTAGGTTATTTGTCTCTTAGTTCAGTTTCCATTCATCTTCTTGTCTTGCCTTCTGCAGCTTTGGGCAATTAATTGACTCCTTCTTTTTTGTGGCAGCCGCTCAAATATTGGAGCACTGCTATCATATCAATCCTAGTTCTTTTTTTTTTTTTCACTAGACCATACATATCCAATTCCTGCAAATTCTTCATATGTTTTAACTTTCAACCCCCCAATCAACTTGTCACTCTTTTCTGCACTCTTTCTAGAGTGTCAGCATCTTGGCATACAGTATGCCAAGTGTGATCTTACCAAGGCATTATAAAGCGGTAGTATCACTTCTCGTGATCTTGATTCTAGCCCTCTGTTAATTCAACCTAAGATTGTGTGGGCATTTATGACAGCTGTCTCATATTTAAGTGATTGTCAAATAGGACTCCAAAACTTGTCTTGCAGTTACTGTGGTTGAACCAAGTTTCACCTAGTCTGTACCTGGGTGAAATGCTCCCGGTTCAGACTGGATCACCCGATCCGGTAGCAATGGAGGCGGGTGGTTCGGAGAACGGGTAGCAGAAATCCCTGCCCCTTTTTAAAAGCATTTTTTCTACAACCTCTTTGGTCGAAAAAAATGCTTTTTTAAGTAAAAAAAAAAAGCCTCTGATGATTGCACAGCTCAGCTGGGATCATCAGAGGCTTTTTTTTAAAAAAAGAAAGCCTCTGCCGATCAGGCAAGTCAGCTGGGATCGTCAGAGGCTTTAAAAGCATTTTTTTTACAACTTATTCAGCCGAAGAGGTTGTAGAAAAAATGTTTTTAAAAGTTAAAAAAAAAAAGTTGGCCACGCCCACTCAGTCATATTAACACCCCCCCAACTAAGCCATGCCCACAGAACCAGTAGTAACAAATTTTACATATCACCACTGGTCTGTACCTGTACATTTGGTTTTCTTTGCCTAAGGGTAAAGCCTAACTTTCTTCTATATTTAATTACATTTTGTTAGATAGGGCCCCGTGTTCAAGCCTATTGAGATCCATCTAGATTTTTGATCTTATCTTATGGGGCTATTCCTGCTAGTTTGGTGTCATCTGCAAATTCGATGAGTTTTCCTTCTATACCCTCATCTAAATTGTTTACAATATTGAAGAGTTATTTAATAACATGAAACTATCCTTTTTTTTCACATGCAGGAGAAAGGTTCCCCCCTTCCCCAATCAAGCAGCATTAAAAGAATGCAGTCTATGTCATGGAAGACAAATTGGATGCCAGAAGTACTTTTAAATAAACAGCTCCTAAAACAACCACTCAGAAGCTATTTGATCTTGTCTTCCTTAATAGTTTTTTCCTGGGATTTGGAACAAATGATAAGAAGAACCTGGACAAGGTTCTGCACAAGATGTTGTAGTCCTGTTTCCCAGGAAAATTGTGTGCCTAAAATCTAATTCAATAATGAATAATTACTGATTGCTCAATAAACCCTTTTTAGATCACAGTTTTGGTAGCATTTGATAAGAAACATCCTATATAAGGTGGGACAATGTGACATTTGTGCTCTGACAGACTTAACTCTTCTAAATGATGTACAAAGAGATAAATGCGATGCTATCATTCGCACGCTAAAAAAAATTAGCTTTTGCAATGTTGTATTTAAAGTCTCATTTCAAGTGAGAAAAGGCAGACAGGTTCATTTTAGCATCTTTTCCATGCAAACATAACAGATAGAAAAATAGATAGAAGATCGGTAGATAGGTAGAGCATTATTTTATGTATAGTTTAAGAAGCTTTCTAGAGGAATGGAAGGATAGATTTATCTCTCAAAGTGCCAATTTCTGGAGAAATATTATTTTACACTAACATGCTATAATCATAATGCTTCTTTTACCTGAATTCTAGACTTGCTTTCTCAAAAGAAAAGTTCTCTGAATTCAATCTAGCTTATTCCTAGGTAAGTGGATGTAACACAGCCTTAGAAACTTTAATGTCTGACATTAAGACTTGGAATAAATTACTCTGGAAGGATTTGGTGTGCTATTGCTACTGGGGATATATAGCTGGCATTCTCTGTATGACTGAAGGGCAGACTGTCAGCTATGTTCTTAAATTTCTCATCATTAGCTGGCTCGTGACAAATATGAACAGCATTAAATGCCATTTTTATAGCTAGCATTTTTTTTCTAATGTGGCAGGGTTATACTTCCAAAATGTCAGCCTTCTTGATAAAACAATCCAGAGTTTTTAGAACACATTCTTCCAAATTAACTTACTAGAAGTTTTTTTTTTCTTTTTTTAAATCCTCCTCTATGTAACTTTGAAAATTTTCAACAGCCTCTTGCTATACCGTACTGCCTTTCTGACATTCTTGGGCAATGCAGTTAGATGTTTGATTTTTTTTTTTTTTTAATGTTGAGATTTTATTACCACTGGCCATTTATGGTGTTTATGACTTTGCATATATGTATTCGCATTAGTTGTTCTCTGATTAGGTAGATATCTTGTCTTTTTGATGTAAAGAAATATCTGATGCATTTTGAAATAATACATTAATTAATGATGCTAACATTTTAATTATAGTGTGAAAAACATACATTTCTTTGAACATTTCAGCTTTATAAATGGATCCCAGCCCACTGTATGTAATATGGTTAAGAATTTTTAGTTTTGTTCTTAAATCTTAGAAAGCAGACATACTAAACTCAGATGTGCCACTTTCTAATACTCTTTTATAGCAACCAAATTACCGTATTTTCCGGTGTATAAGACGACTGGGCGTATAAGACGACCCCCAACTTTTCCTGTTAAAATATAGGGTTTGGGCTATACTCGCCATATAAGACTACCCCTCTTCCAATGCACACCAAATAAAAATTAAAAAAAATCAACTGGCTCACCCACAATGTAAAAGCAGCTGTGCTAGACCCAAAATGGCCCCTGCAACAAGCAGGAACCTCACACAGCCACAAAAAGCCCCCCCAAAAAAACTTTCACACTCTAAACACACACAACACAACACAACTGGCTCACCCACAATGTAAAAGCAGCTGTGCTAGACCCAAAATGGCCCCTGCAACAAGCAGGAACCTCACACAGCCACAAAAAGTCCAAAAAACCAACTTTCACACTTTACACACACAAAATTCCACATACAGCTTTGTGAGATTTTGTGTGTTTGTGTAGTTAGAGTGAAACACTACAGAAACACACTAAATCTCAGAAAGCTGCACAAATATTATTTTATTTTATTTTATTTTTATTTTTATATGAAAGCTAAATTTAAAACTTCCTAAACTTTAAATGGCTAGGTCTAAAAAAGAACAAATAAAAAAACCCCAATTGACTATTTTTTTTAAAGTTCCCAAAGGGGAAAAAAACTTACCCAATAGAACAGGGGTCTCCAACCTTGGCAACTTTAAGACTTGTAGACTTCAACTCCCAGAATTCCTCAGCCTTTGCTGGCTGAGGAATTCTGGGAGTTGAAGTCCACAACTCCCTGCTTGCTTGATTGCAGGCAGGGAGTTGTTTCCTGATGGAATAGATTCAGGCAAGCGAAGCAAGGCAAGCGTTGCGACTAGCAGCTGAGGTAAGCAAGCTGGAGGAGGAAAACTTTTTTTACATGGCTCTGGCCATCCCAGCTGAGTTGCAGGGAACTCAGCTGGGATCGTCAGAGCTGGGATCGTCAGAGTAAAAGGGAAAAAAACTTTTTTTTCTTTTACATGGTTTCTGGCGATCCCAGCTGAGTTGCAGGGAACTCAGCTGGGATCGCCAGAGCCATTTAAGGCTTGTCAGAGCCTTTCGGGCTGGTCTGCCTGGTTACAGGAGAACGACACCCGGCGTATAAGACGACCCCCGACTTTTGAGAAGATTTTCATGTGTTGAAAAGTCGTCTTATACGCCAGAAAATACGGTAATAAATTGGTCATTCTCAAAAGGAGTAAAAAAGCTAAACTTCACATACATTTTGAATGTACAATACAAAGTGCAACATTTTATAATCATGTAGTGCAAACCAGTGGTGAAATCCAATTTTTTTTACTACCGGTTCTGTGGACATGGCTTGGTGAGCGTGATGTGGCTAGCTGGGTGTGGCTTGGTGGTGTGGCAGGGGAAGGATATTGCAAAATCTCCATTCCCAGCCCACTCCAGGGGAAGGATACTGCAAAATCCCCATTTCCTCCCTACTCCTGGGGAAGGTTATTGCAAAATCTTCATTCCCACCCCACTTTGGGGCCAGCCAGAGATGGCATTTGCCGGTTCTCCAAATTACTCAAAATTTCCGCTACCGGGAACCTGTCCAGAACCTGTCAGAACCTGCTGGATTTCACCCCTGGTGCAACCTCTAAATGATACCCTTTTAAAAATAAAAAATAAGCAAGCTGCCCTTCTAACTTCTGTTTTCAGAAATCCCCCCAAGCTATGAAAAACAGCACCTAATGCTTTTCTCTACATATTGGTTCTGTATCACGCTCCAATCTGTGATTTCACATTGCAGTACATTGATTTTTAATGTTCTTCTAATTTAAGCCAAAGATATAGAAGTCTTAGCTCTCTTACAATGCCTGCTGACCTGAATTTGAACTTCCTTCCAGTCCCTACTATGTCCTACAAGCAGTCTGTGTATGCGTGTTTAAAAAAAAAAAAAACACAGAAGAGGAGAAAAAGGGGGGAAGCCACAATAAGAAAAAGGAACTCAGAAAATGATAGGATCAACTGGCTTTAATTATGTTTTAATATTGTTGCATTGTCAGTGTACTTCAGAATTGGTGGGGTGGGCTTAAGCAGATGGAACAGTCTCACTCACCCCTGTCTCTTTCCCTCTTTAGATCTCTTACTGTTATCTGATTTACTTAGACACAGCAGCTGGTATGCCTTGATTGGGTGAGCTTTGCAAGATTAAATTCTGCCACCTTGACCTACCATACTGAGCAACCACAGAGCTCGGGCTCACCCTGTGTTCTGGTGCATGAAATTAGTACTAGAAAGGAGGATAATATAGTGCCATAACATGGTGTGTCAGTCAGGATCATTCTGGAATTCTGAAAAGGAGGAAAAGTTCAGCCCTGCTGCCATGCCCTATTTAATAGTATCCAAAGGGGATGGGAGAACGATTACATAGGCCAACTGTTTTGAGTAGATTGGGGTGGAGTGGGGGTGGAGAACATCAGGGCAGTGGGATTTCAAAATGTAGTCCTCTTTAAAAGATGAATAGTGTCCTTGTAAGTGTACTACACTCATCTTGCCTATGCCTCATTATGAATTTCTGTTTGTTCAATTAGCAAAGGAGACGCTGAATTAAAATACTCCCTACTGAGCTGCAGTGGTGAAGTGGAGACTCAAACTGGCAGCTTTTGTTCAACTAAGCTGTTCTGGATGTCAGCGGAAAGCCTGTCAAAGTACTAAATGCCAAATTGGAACCTGGCTTTTTGGACTACTGAACCCGATTTTACAAACCAGTGTATCTTTCTGAAGCTAAAATTATTTTGGAAACTTGTGGCAGAGTTATGATGGTTCCCCAGTAGAGCCTACAGATTCCTATTTAAAAATTAAAACAGTAATACACGATGAAATTTCTAGATAACAGGAATCTATAACCTTTATATAGAAATTTTTGGCTTTCTATACCCATAAATAATCAGTATGTATAAGTATCATATTTATAACGCAGAGCAGCTAAAGGTCTGGCCTATCTGGGTTTTTGGGATGCTGAGCAACCCACTTCCCAAACCCTGGAGCCACTCTTCGGTTTTTTTACTCTCTATTCATCTCTTCAAGAGATGAGAAAAGAAGGATACAGGTTCATCTGGCAAAAGCTAGTTCTGACTCCTATTTTTGCAGAGGTCCAAACAAGGTTACTTCCAATTCACCTGCTCCCATCCTTCTTGTGGGAGGTGAGATGTGGCAAAATTTTGGATCATCTAGGATTCAAAGTTTTCTCTGAGTGAGGACAACAAAGGGAAATTTCTCCACCTCATTTCATCACTAGGAAAAATCATTCATGAAAACAAACTGCATTAAGAGATGAGTCTTCCTTTCTTCACCAGGGGAAATTCCCTGGAGCCACAGTTGGTGCCTCTAATTTGCTTGACCTCCTCCGTAGGGAAAAGGTTCATTAGATGACCTGTCAATAGATATTGTTCTAAGCCTTATTCATAAGCAAAATCCTAAATTACGGCTCAAGAAATATTTTGTTTGTAAAGTCCATGTAGGATGCTAAGTTGGAGATTTGGTATCACAATACGTTTAAGAAATTCTCACTTGTTTACTTACAGTTCATGGATCATCCTGAAGTTATTCCTGGACATGTGATTTCCAAATACACTGTTTCTGTCTCATAAAAGACTGGAAACAACTTCCATATGCAGTTGGAAAGGGAAGTGACCCTTCTTTTATCTGCATATATTCACATAACTTGTGATTCAGGCAACAAGGTTACAAATTTTACAAGACGGGCTTGGTGTCATTAATTAATTGCATGTGTAAAGAATTCTCATATTACTTTTCTGTAGCCCACTGTAGTGAATTATTAAATGACATCGCAATCGGCATCTTCAGGATTAAGTCAATAAAACAAGGAATACTCCTTCTACTGTCCTTTGTTTTGCAACTTTTTTCCTTTGTGCTATATTACAGCGGTCACCAACTGGTGGTCCGCGGACAACTAGTGGTCCATGAGAAAATGTTGGTGGTCTGCAGAAAAATTATTTGCAATTTTTATATTGCACTAAATACTATTTTTTTTAAAAAAAACATATTAGTGGTCTTCAGGATTTAAAATTATGAATTTAGTGGTCCCTGAGGTTCGAAAGGTTGGCGACCCCTGCTATATAAGACCACAATAGTATAATGATGATGGTAATGATGATAGGGTAAACAGTTGAAGACATTTGACAATGTAAGACACATAAAACACTAGCTCAAATCTTTTATAATTGCAAAAATGTAAGCCATTATATAAATACTGGAATGTGATTGGAAAAAAATCAAAACAGGTTATGAAATAAAAATATGGTGATCAACCAGAATCTACAGTTTATGGGTGATCTGAAATTCTGAAGGAAACTATGTATCTAAAAAGGAAAAAAAAATCATCTGGTTGTACATGTATGTATTTTAAAGCCCATACATTAACAGATGCTCCAGCAGAACATATGGCTAGGAATTAAAAGATAACGTGTACATGAGAATGTCAGATAAATAAGATAATGGTTAAATTCCCTTCCTTTTCTGTCCTATTTGCTAAACACATGAAAGCAAGATGAACTGAACATAGCTCTGTATCTAGCAAAAATATTCAATATTATTCATTCAGTGCCATGCTGCAAAAATTAAATGTTAACCTACACTATGTACACTTTTCTACATTATCTTCAACTGAACTTAATTGTCCTTTAAATACTGAGTCATTTCATAGGTTACAGAATAGGACTTAGAACTCTGTATTCATTGCAGATTAATAGTCAGTTGTGTTTATGGTCACAGTTATTACGGTTAGTGAGAATGCTGCTGCCAATATTGCTTGGCTAACATAACCAGTGGTGGTTCAGCCTATGTTTCCAAGTTCTTGGCATCCACAAATAAGACTGGGGGAAAAAAAACTTACCTGAAACCTTAGGGAACTAGTCCTGTTTAAGACACCTTTTTATATCTCCAGTTATCTCATGTTCAGATAACTTCAGATGAGATTATTTATCCAATTATTATTCTTTATTCCGCCTGATTCAGGTTCTCCACTATGGGAGCAGCTGGATCCTTAAAAATAGCATAAAGAATATTCTCTGCAAAACTTTAAGTGTCCTCGCAATGCTGAGGAAGCTTCAGTGTAAATATCTAATTAATTTGATTCTTTTTCAAGGAGAATTGTTTTCAGAATATGAATATTGCTTTGGTAAGTATGTCTTATGCATCCCAACAGTCTTATTTTAGACTCAGAAGTTGCTTTCAAAATTGCTTTATTCAAAAGCTAATTTTTTTTTTAATTGAAATTCTCCTAAATGGGTATGTGGTTCTGCACTCACTTCTGTTGTGAGGTGAACAAAGAGAAGGAACGCATATTAGATCTGTTTTTCAAATCTCTCTGGATAAGCAGACTTCCTGGTTTCCCAGCTTCAGTTAAATCTCAAGGGAAGATGCCATGAGCTGCTTCCCATTTGGGTTTGTTAAGGTCAAGGAGTTCTAAGGGAATTGAGGAGAAATGAAAGATGGGCGGCAGGTATAAAAAAAGCAGCAGCAATTCTTCACTCTCTCACGAGAATTTAAAATAATAAGAGTAAGAATAACCTAATCATGGAGGTGACTCTTTCACAAGACAAAAAATGTTAGCGTATCAAATGTCAAATGTTAACATATTAGTAGTCATAGCTACAGTTGAAAGAGGAAACATTTTCAATTCCTTTGTTTAAATAAAAAGAATGTTCACCAACATTTTCACCCAATGTAAAAAATCCAACCAACATTTGTGAGTAGAGTTTTTGGTAAAATACCAGATGATTTGGAGACATGAACAAGGCTATCTGCATACTTTAGGATGTATCTCTACATCACTGGATATTGATGGTTTGGGTTTGAAATAAAAAGGAAAACTAATATTGCATTTTAAATGGCTTAACTCATGCAATAACATCAAAATAATTTATTTTTGGAAAGTCAGAGGAATTGCAATTAGATATTGAAGAACACTTTTAACAGGAACATCTTCAGAGAACAAGGAATTGTAAGTCTCTTTAGAAATATAAGGTATTTCTGAAATTAATTACAGTAAATCACTATCTCACATGAATCCAAGTTCAGAGGCACCTGGGGATGGGAGAGGAAGTAGGTCTGAGTTTAAAGAATCTTCCTTCCTGAAAAAAGTATCAGTAGCTGACATGTTTTGACTGATTCATTGTATTTCTAATCTAGCTAATTACAAGAGTTATAAATAACTCACAAAGTTATTTGGGGCACCTGAAATCAGCAGTTCAAAATAATACAGCACTAAACCATATTAATAAGCAGCATGTAAGGATATAAAACTTTCCAAAGACCATGGTTTAATTCATATTTCATTATTAATTGAACAATTCAATCAATATTTCAATTTCTGCCAGTGAAAAGCTATTGTCTCCGGTAATAATTGTAATTAAAAACCAAACCAAACCAGAATATTACAGAAGGTTTTGGAAACATGAGAAGGATTCTTATTCTTTGTTCCACCCCATCAGTTGGAGTCACTGAAAGACATGTAGCAGATTATGCAACCTATTGATTATTGACAATTAAAAATCCTATTCAATTTGGCTGACTTGCTGAGTCTCTATGAAAGATATTTCATAATATCTCAATGAAAATCAGTTTGGAGAAAGCTAGGAATGGGGAAACGGAGCACTGGGAGGGAAGGTGTGAGTCTGATCTCATCCTTAGTTCCATTTACTAAATTATTATACTGCCCAGCAGTATAATAAACAATCATGGGACCACTACTTTATACAAAAGCAGAAATCATCGCTGGGTCAACAGTGCCTATATGATTAAACTTGCAAATTAGTGTAAGAACATACTGCTGCTTTTGTGTGATGTATTGGGAAAAAATGATAGAGATGAAATACTGATTCACTTTCAGCGCTCAAATATCTGCACATGTTTACCATTTCTCAGAATATATTCAGAAATAAGACAAGAAGCTTACTGTTTGCAGCTCTCTGTTTTGGGATTCATACAATAACAGTACAATCAGTAGGGCACCTACTGAACTTAATAAAAGTTGTCAGTACTAAGGTTGTTTCCATATTTCTTCTTCTCAGATCATAAATTGATTATGAGTGGAAATGTATTCTCAAAGTATTTTTAGCTCAGGATATTACTTTGCATGAATACAGAACAGCAATGCAATATTCATACTTTGTTCTGCTAAAATAGGCAGCATTATTTTCTTTTTAAAAATAGTACATTCTTTATTTTAAATTGAGGCTTTGAATAATAATATTTGAATAATAATATTTATATTTGTCTCAATTAAAGAATATATTACAAGTAATCATAACAATAATAAAATTGAACATAATGAATATAATAAATATACAGTACAATACAATGTAATTTAATAAACATTATATAATATCCTTATTTGGTTCATAACCTGCAGAGAATTTTTTTGCATTTTTAATTTTAAAATAAGGTTATGAATTAGATTAAATTTATTTTTGCTGAATTTAGTTCCCATTTAAATCAATGGAACCATCATTAGTATTTGATTTTAAGGAGCCCAAATATAAATATAGTTGTATTGCTATATTGATTAATTTGACAGCAAATTCAGTTGAACATATAGTACATGTGTCATGTGTTCATATGTGCTTATGGACAAATATATAAACATGAAAATTTACTATATAGTATGGAATTTATTTTTTTAACCTGTTTAGAATAAACATAAAAAAATATTTTTTAGAAACAGTGTAGGTTATCCTATTAGAAAAAAAATCATATGAACTGTAAACGCATAAAAATGAAAATATGAGATCAAACTATACAGCGGCTGAAAAATGTGGCTTATTTATAGAATAATTTACAATTCTATCCAAGTTAGAATGTTTGGTCATATCACACATTTCTGAATAAGAATTGCTAATGAAAGTGATGTAGCTGGTTGCTTACAATATTTCTCAACATGTTTAATAAATTGGGGCATAGTTCAATGAGAGTGTTTCATTTTTCCCAGTTTAAAAAAAGACTAGGATTTTCAAGGGCTGATCTTTCAGGATATTAATCTCTTGAAAATTTGTTTTATTGGTGTTGCATATTATATGCTATTTTTCTGTCTAAAGTATTTTTGCTAAATGTTTCTGCTTGCGGCAATTAAAAGACTTGTTGGCTTAGAGTGCATTGAAAAAGACATTAAACCGTTCATGGCAAACGGATAATTATTATTTTTTAATTAATAATGATTTTAAAAAATCAAATAAAAGAATACATGAAAACTTCTGCAGTAATGAGAAAAAACAAATTGCACAATAAGTTGATGGAGATATTTCATATGTGAAATGTGCTTCTAAATAACTGTATTTTCAGTCATTTATCAAACAGTCATTTGTATTTTCAGCCTACCAATTATCTGAATTTCGGAGTGGGGGAGAGAGAGGGTTTTCCAAAGCACAAGCTCAGCAAGAGAAAATGGGTTTCTTCGTATATTTCAGGAAACAAGGAAATACAGGTCCTCTGATCTCCCTTAATAAATTCAGAATATTTTATCAGTAGCAATAGTTAGGAATTTGAGTTCGACCAACTCATTCTATATTCTCTCCTGAGCATCACTTCTTCGCTGTTGTCGTTTTTTTTTTTTTTTTTTTTTTACTTAATGTCTCTAATTGTAGATGTGAGAGATCTTTGTTTCTCAAAAGGAGAAAAGATGGGCAAAAGCTAAACTTAACTTGAAGGCTATCCAGGAGTCACATGCTATAATCCACAGTGTGAATGTTGGAGTTGAAGAGTTCATCGCAGGGCCTTGAGCAATGAATCATTCGTAGGTTGGAGAAAATAATCCATACATTTTGCACATTAAGGAGTTAACTTAAAATTTGATGGCCAATTCACGAAGCTGCAGAAAGGTAAGCATCTTTTATTTTTCATTCTGTGCTAGGGGCTTCAGTGAAAGTAATCAAATATCTAGACAATTGCTTCTGTTAGAGCTGTTAAAAGCAAACATCCTTTGTCGTAGCAGAGAAAACCTGAATGGATGCAGTATTTCCTTCGATGAAAGGCAGATAACAAAACACAATCTTTAACAAAACACAATAGACAAGACTAATAAAGGTGCCTGGATGAACTGCTGGGTTTGTCTTCCTCGAATGAACACAGAATAATGACTATCATCATCAGAAGCAATATCCAATATTCAACACGCATATTGTAGAAAATGTACCTTTGTTTTTCAGAGCATTTCCAGTGCAACTTCAATTTGACAATTTATTGAAATCAAATGAAATTATTTTTTAGTAAGGAGTGTTTATTTGCATGTGTTTGCACACGCATATGCAGTTTTACTATGTGCTAGAAATTATTGTTCCAAAAGTTTCCTGATTATAAGATCGTTTAGATATTACAGCAATATGTTGTATCAATTTTTAAACAAGCTGTGCATGAATTCCCTTCCAATAACTTTTCATATGATTTTAGCTATTGTTAATAAATCTATTCACTTCGGCTGAAGCACTGTGCTATTTTGATATTTACAAAACAAAGCAGAATAATCTGAAATCCTACTGATAGAACATCCATATGATATGCATTTTCCATTTTTTTTAAAAAAAACTGACTTTTCCTTTTCAAATATTAAATAAGTCAGTTGATATGATAAAGCTTTATTAGTATATTTCAAGACCAGTTACACAGATCTGAAAGAACTTATGTGATACAATATGAGGAATAAATTATAGTTTTTTAAGAATAAATCTTTCTGTAATTAAGTATTTAGCCTGATTTAATGTTCTCTCCACAGCTGTTTTGGAAGGGAAGTATAGGAAACCCCCTTATGAAATTTAATACTGACACAGGTGCTATAAAAACTACTTCCCCTATTATTTTGTACTGTCAGTTCTATAGGGACATTTGCCATCAATTGATTGCCCTTTTTTAATCTAAATTTCTGGGGCACTCTGATAATTTTTATTTGCATTGTTAGACAATCAAATCTATTTCTCTAAAAGTAGGCATCTGCTACATTATATATACTGTAAGCTTTGCCCCCAAATGGTTGCCAACAATCATTGATGTTTTGATTGTTTTACTGAATGTATTATTATTGATCAATCACTGAAATAAAGTTTCTGTTTGTCTGCCTGCCTGCCTGCTTGCTGTCTGAGAGAAAAGTGCATAATAGACAATGGTTGTTAGAACAATTGAAAGTCTATGATGCAGCATCACACCATAATATGACAAGCAGCTCATTTTATTAAGTCCAAATTATCTCTGTACTTGGATATATTTTTAAAACTGGATGTAAATATTTTAGGTTATTAGAACTGGAGATACTGTCTATGAACTGTACGCAGATACATCTGTTTCAGGATTTTAGGACTGATATAGAAGTTTAAAATGGATCCTATATGACTTCTTTTTCCTGTAAAACATTGATAAGAACGGATATTTATCTGTCTGTTAGAGGAAGATATTGTCACAAGAAGAAAATGACTTGAGAATTACCAAGGAAAGTGGTGGGTGGAAATCAGAGTCCAAAGTGCTCAAGACTATCCATTCTCCTTTGTTCTTACTCATTTTCTCTCTTTTTTTCCAGCAATCTCTTTCTCCTCTTCTTTTTCAGATAACAGGCTTCTGGATAATAGCCAGATTACTTTCCCCAAAGAAAGCCCTTAAGTCTTGGATATGTTGTCAGGCCTGGGTCTCACAGGCAACTGGAGATCTTTTCAGATGGCTCCATTGTTGAGGTTACCATTTTCATAATCCCTATCTTTTGGGTTGTAATTTTGCTTTTATGATATTTGTTAATAAAATATTGTATACTTTTTTGTTCTTATTGATTCTTGTTTATTGCTCAGAGTCATGTTGGATGAGATGAATGGGTCTATAAATTTGATTAACTAACTAACTAAATAAATAAATACTTTCCAATTAAACTGAGGCTACATGAGATTAATTGAAGGCTACATGAGAACAGGAAGAAAGGAGGAGAAATTTCAGAAAGTAAAATAAACAATGACAAAAGTGAATGGTTTATTTGTTTGCTTGTTTAGTGCCTTGAAGTAATTCTTGACTCCTACCAACTGTATGGACAAGTAATGCAGTTTTCTTAGCAAGTTTATTTACCATTGATTTTATTTATTCCTAGAGCTGAGGAATGGTTTAGCTGGCTTTATGGCAAAAGCTGAACTCAAATTCACAGTCTCCAAAGTTCTAATGTATTACCTTTAACCCGGACTATATCAAACCGGCCTTCAATGGTTTGCTTTAATACCCTCCTCCAGGTAAATGTATAGGTAAATATATATACCATTACTCACTAGATTATTTACTGGCTGTACACAATTTGAGATGTTTACTTGAGGGCTATTTAACATTATTTCCTTTTAATGTCTGTCCTGTTTGCTAATTCAACATATGGTATAATTATATATTTAACTTCATCGTTTTAAAAGGTGTAAAGATCCATGTAATGTACAACAGAATTATTAATGCATGATAGTTCAGTGAGGATGAAAAACTAAACCCATCAGAATTATTCTACCAGAAACGCAGCATATATTTGACAATGTACAATACTTAAAAGTTAACACCCAGGTATGGGGTTGGAATTAGGAACTGATCACTCCCCAGAACACTGTGTATTTTTCATTTTAGATTTGGAGGATAGCAGCAAATAGGAAGAGGCAGAATTGCGTCAATTTTTAGAACATAAACCCAATGGAACTGTGTCAGCACAAAAATGCTCCGATTGGCCCCAGTAATCATTTTATTCACTGAATGTGAATAATTTGCTGTGTCAGCAAATTTAAAAATGCAGATTTTATAATTATAACATCTACTAAAGATTAAAAAATAATGAATACGGTTTAATCATAACTACACAAAAGAGCTCTGGACAGGTGACTGCCTGTGTATATAATTCCTCTATGCAACTGAAAATATACCGTCCCATACAGTTGCCACGATTTTTAAAATATATTATATACTATTTGTTTAGTAATTTCTCTCTGTGTAGTAAACCTTAGCCTGGGGGCCTTCATGTCTATTGAGCCTCATCTCCCATAATCCCTAGCTTGGAAATTCATTATTCTTGATAGAGTTTACAGCCTTCAGCGTCTGATACATCTGCAGAACCCCAGGTTCTGGAAAGCTGCAATAAACCCTTCATTTTTCATTTGTTGGTGGTTCTTGTTTGCAATACGTTCTGTTACTGAAATTTATGCATATCTATGAATAATTATGCAAAATGCTTTTATTCACTCATTTGAAACTTTCTTTAGGATACAAAGCTCTATGCATCTCACAAACTGAATGTTCTGCCAAACGAGTTTTCTTCAGGATTTTTTATCCCCTATAGTAGCTGAAGATTTCAAAATATCTCCCATCATTGCAATGTAGCTATGGAAACCTGTGACTCTCCAGATGTTGATGCATTAGAGCTCTCAGTATCTCTCACCATTAGTTCAGTCTTCTGGGACTTTTGAATGTTGTATTTCAATAACACGTAGAGGCTGTAAATATCCTAATATCCTGTACAAATAGGAGAGAAAAAAGTGAATAGTAGAAAAAGAAGTGAGGATTTTTATTAATGACCGCTGAGCTGTGAAATAACACTGTTTTTTAAAAAATCCTATTGTTCTTTATGTTCTTCACTCTCAGCTTAGTAGAAATACTCCTTATCTTTCATTAACTCAGGTCAGACTTTGTAATTTCAAAAAGTCACTTGTTTTTCTTGTCCTAGTGAAGAGTGGGCTGATGTGTTCAGAAGTTGATTTTTCTCCTTATATCGTAGGAAATCTCACAAGAAATTTATTCAAGTTATTTTCTCTAAGCAAAATAGTTAATTTCACCATCTCAGTTATCTGAGATGGCGAAGTCTCAATTTCAAATTCTTCCATTCTTCAAATTTCATTCTTCCATTATAGGTATATTGTTCTGTTTCCCTCTTTAGGCATATAACAACCTTGCAGCCAGTGGTGGGATTCAACCAGTTCTCACCACTTCGGGAGAACCGATTGTTAATTTCTGAGCAGTTTGGCAAACTGGTTGTTGGAAGAAATCATTAGGGCAGAGAACTGGTTGTTAAATTACTTGAATCCCACCACTGCTTGCAGCCAATGCATATATAAAAACAAAGTCCCATATTTTCTTTCCAATTGTTCATCTGCCATCTCTAAAAGAAAGCTGAAGATTTGATTTTTATGTTCATTTTCAAACTTTTCAGAAAGTATTTTTCCAATTCCAGAATTTCTTAACTGTATTATATGCCCATCAAAGTAATTTCAGACAGATTATGTTTCCACTATTTATAATTTTTTAAATTATTTGAAATACCTTAAAGTGGACATCATTTCTAATATTTCTGTTTAAATTTTCCATAAATAGAATAAACAGCAGTGGTGATAGAGGACAATGTTGTCGTGTTCAATTCTGTGCCTCATAGGGTTTGGTTAACTCATCACTTACATGGTTCTGAGCTTTCTGTGGTGTATAAATCACCTATATCTCCTGGAATTTTTTCCCCCAAGTTCTGTTTTTTCTACCACTTAAAATATAAAGTCCCAGTTCAAATTGTCAAAAGCTTTCTCTGCTTCTAAAAAAGATATATACAGCTGGTTTTTCATTATGCTGTTGAAAGTATTCTATTATATCAACCATGTTGTCTGTTAACTGCTGACTTAACACAGATTGTTAAAAAAAAATCCACGTTGATCCTCATGTGTAAAGTTCTATAAAATCTTTTTTAGTCACTCAGTTAATATAATTGAAAACAATTTATAATCATTATTCCAAAGGGAAACCCGTCAATCGTTCTCAGCAGAGGTTGGATCTTGACCTTTTTTAGAATTATGTTTAGGTATAACAGATCCTTGCATAATTGAGTTCATCAAATTCTTAAATGGAATTAATAGTTGGTCTTCAACATTTTTATAGTAAGTATTTGGCCCAGATGCCTTCCCTATTTGGGTTTTTTAAAAAATAGCTTGAGATATTTTCATTTTGAAAGTTGTTATTGGACTTTTCACAAATTGCTTTTGTGCTTTTGTGAGATAGTTTTGGCACCTTCTGATCAACATGTGCATTCCAGCCACTCCTTGTATCGAACTGTTAAGAATTAAATTGGTAGCCGGCAGCATGTGCTTTGATTAAAAGTAATATATATTTCCAAGAAAATGAAATATATTTTTGTGTGTACTAAATAGGAAATATTGGTGTTTCTTTTCTCCTCAGCAAAATCATGGCTATTTTTTTAAAAACAGAAAAGCTTTTATGGTAATGTTATTAAATTCACTGGTTTTATCAGAAATATTTAAAATCAGCTTAAAGTCAACTGAACTGACTTTCTTAATATCATAATATCTTTCTTGCCTTTATGTGGACAGTACTAATTTTATTTATTTCGTATCCATAATCCATTTCTTACTATCAATAATGTTGGGTGTTTTGTTTAATAGCTTTTTGTATAGACCTTCAATATCTTTAGGAGAAAAAAATATGGCATCAAATTATAGTATAACAGGGAGTTGTATTAAGTCACTCAATCATCTTTCACTGATTTAGTCCATAACAATTGACTTCAGTCACTGACAATAAGAGAAATATATATCTTGACAAGAAGCATATGGAATTATTAATTATAAATTTTCTAGTGGTATAATTCTTGGTAGGACAATAATATTACCCTTCATAACCATTGTTTTAAACTTGGATTAAGGGCACTAGCTTTTCACTTAATACAGAATCTCTCTTGAATAGTTTGAGCTAATTGCTTTCTTGTTACCTCAGAAAGTTGCTGTGGATATAAAATATGAGGAAAATCTGAAAATCTGAGATATACATACATACACACACACACACGTGTGTGTGTGTGTGTGTGTGTGTGTGTGTAGGTCTTTGGTTATTCGGGTTTTCTCTCGCGTAGAATTG
The DNA here is from genome assembly GCF_059756535.1 of Pantherophis guttatus. Classification (NCBI taxonomy): domain Eukaryota; kingdom Metazoa; phylum Chordata; class Lepidosauria; order Squamata; family Colubridae; genus Pantherophis; species Pantherophis guttatus. The sequence goes on along the minus strand of NC_142067.1, from coordinate 103,715,786 downwards.
GAGACGTGTCTTGGCCACGTTTTGACGAAGTCTCATTTGTCATCTTCAGACTGGTGTTTTCAGCTTCGTGCTTCTAGGAGCAATGTGTGATCGCAGCTGTTTCTTCCTTTTAACTGCTAGTGGGGTGTGAACTGATTGGGTGGGAACTTGGCTGTGTTCTGATTGGGTGGAGGTGTGTTCTGATTGGTTGGGGGTTGGCTGTGCTCTGATTGGATGGGGGTGTGTTCTGTTTGGGTGGGGGCTTGGTTGTGCTCGGGTTAGTCTGAGTTGCAGGGGGATTTGAGCTGGTGAGCTGCGTTGCTGTTGTTTGGCTTCATGTTCGTGGTTGTGCCACATCTTCATGGTGGGTATCAGTCTGCTTCATGTATGGATTGGAGGGGTTTAAAGTGGCTAATGATGCAGCTGCTGTCTGGCTTCTGGTCCGTGGTCATGCCTCACCATCGGTGTGGGTTTGAGTCTGATTTCTGCGTGGATGTGTGGTGGTGACATCCTGTGTGGCCCTCGTGAGTGTGGGTCTGGTGTCATTCCTCGTGTTAGGGACTCGTTTGTCAATAAGGGCGGGTTTCCAAATGGCTGGTAGGCAGGAGGTATCATCTCATTTATTCATGCTGTGTGGGCATTTTTCTATCTCGATGGCTTCCCTGATTATTCTGTTGTTAAAGTGTTCAGTTTTGGTGATAGTTCTGGTCTTTTTAAAGTCAATTTCATGTCCTGTGGCTCTAAGGTGCTGGACCAGGGAAGAAGTTGGTTCCTCTTTTCTGACTGAGTTCTTGTGTTCTTCAATGCATCCACTTATTCTTCTGTTGGTTTGTCCGATGTATGTGGTGGGGCAGGCGGTGCATGGGATTTCATATACTCCTTGATTTTCTAACTCAATTTTGTCTTTGGGATTTCTTAGGATGGTGGATATTTTTCGGTTTGTGCAGAATGCTGTCTTGCTGATTCTGTCTGTGGTGCCTTTTATGTATGGGAGGAGGGCTTTGCCGTTCTCTTGTTCTCTGTCTTGGATTTAGTGGGGGGTTCTTTTTGGATTAGGTTGCTAATCTTATTTCTTTGGAATCCGTTGGATGTGAGTACGTTAGTGAGGGTGTGTAGTTCGGTTTTTAAGTGTTGTTCGTCACCTAAGCATTTTGTTCTGGAGATGAGTGTCTTGGCTATGGAGTTGATCTGGGCAGGGTGGTGGTGTGAGAGTGCGTGCAGATAGCGGTTTGTGTGTGTTTTCTTCTGGTAGATGGTGTGTCCTAGGGAGCCATTGGATTTCTTGTAGACTAAGACATCCAGGAAGGGAAGTTGGTTGTTCACTTCTGTTTCCATGGTGAACTGTATTTTGGGGTGTAGGCTGTTGAGGTGTGTGAGGAAGTTGTCCAGTTTTTCTTTCCCATGTGGCCAGATTATGAAGGTGTCATCTACGTATCTGAGCCAGAGTTTGGGTTTGTGATCAGATTTTTCTAGAGCTTGGGTTTCAAAGTGTTCCATGTAGAGGTTTGCAATGACAGGTGAGAGGGGTGATCCCATGGGTGCTCCTTCTGTTTGTTTGTATTTTTGTCCATTATAGATGAAGTATGTGTTGGATAGGCAGTGGTTGGTCAGATCTAGGATGTGCTTGGGGGGGTTATATTTGTTTTGGATAGCTGAAAAACTAAACACACAGCATGAATAAACGAGATGATACCTCCCGCCTACCAGCCATTTGGAAACCCGCCCTTATTGACAAACGAGTCCCTAACATGAGGAATGACACCAGATCCACACTCACGAGGGCCACACAGGATGTCACCACCACACATCCACGCAGAAAGCAGACTCAAACCCACACCGATGGTGAGGCACGACCACAGACCAGAAGCCAGACAGCAGCTGCATCATTAGCCACTTTAAACCCCTCCAATCCATACATGAAGCAGACTGGCACAACCACGAACACGAAGCCAAACAACAGCAACGCAGCTCACCAGCTCAAATCCCCCTGCAACTCAGACTAACCCAAGCACAACCAAGCCCCCACCCAAACAGAACACACTCCCATCCAATCAGAGCACAGCCAACCCCCATCCAATCAGAGCACAGCCAAGCCTCCAACCAATCAGAACACACTTCCACCCAATCAGAATACAGCAAAGCTCCCACCCAATTAGTTCACACCCCATTGTGAACACATTGTGTTCTGTCCCCAACCACATGCACACACACCAACAGACGTTCAAGAGTTAAAGACCAAACCAGCTGGCAAAATCCTTTTCCTTATGATAACAGAACTTGGCAACAACCTAGTGGCTGCCTGCCAAGAGTTTATTATTTACGAAGAGGAGAGATAACTTCTCCCAACTCCTGGTACATCAAAAGAAACAGTTCAATAATTACGGAATCAATCAAGTCCAGAGATAATCCAGCAAAGTCTATAGAAAAAAGTCCAGCAATGCAGAATGGCATGGAAGCTTTCAGCTTTGTTTGTCACAAGGTTTGACTGGCCACCACGCTCCTTTTATATCCTGTGGGGTGTGGTCCAGTGACTCAGCCTAATCTCGGGCACGTCTTTTCTTCTGTTGCACGTGCTTATCTCTGCGACACTGGCGTGGATCCAGCCAAGACTCATTACCCTCATCACTGTCCATCTGTGGCTGCGTGGACGTGCTTGGCCCTGGCCCTATCTCTTGCCCTTCGGCGGACACCGAAGGCATTGCCAGAGAGGAGGGTCCTGGAGAGGGAGGCCTTGCCAACTCCTCTCCTTCACTCTTGGAGTCCTCTCCTGCCGATGACACAGGCTCAGTTAATGGAGCCACAACACATTGCTCCTAGAAGCACGAAGCCGGAGAATAAGTGAATGGAAAAACAGTTGGAGGTAAATATGCATGAAATTTCTCATTACCCACATTCAAAAGTAAAATTGTCAACATTTGAATTTTTTGTTTTCTTTGACACCAGGATGTTTTTTGTTATAGAAAAATAAAATTATAAATTGTAATATTTTGAAGCCGATTCTTGACTGCTCAGTTGTAAAGATACTCAATTTAGACTTCTTCGTTGAGAATAGATTACTTATGGTAGTTATTAAAACCTCACAATATACTTTTACCCTACAAGATTATTGCTGAATTAATTAGCTAGAGAAATTTATCCATATATTCTTCCTCATTATAAATAATACTGGTCCATGGTCTTCTAAGCAATCAAATTACTTCATTCTATTTCAACTCCATCATTCTACATTTTAACGGAGCTGCAACCTTTGCTTCTTATAATTATTATTTTTATTACATTTATTATTAAGCAGCTGAAAATGGCCAGAATCTTAAAAAAGTGGGTTGAGAGGAGTGCAGAAGGGAAATGTTTTGAAAATTAGTAGTAAAGTTCAATGAATTTCTGGGGTAGGTTATATACATTCAGAATGGAATTGATGCCAAAGAAAGGAAAAAGTAAACTCCTGACTGGCTGAGAAGACTCATCATCAAGGTTTGGGAAGTATATCATTAATATCATGGGTTAATTTTTTTATACAGTGAACTTCTGCTTGTTTTCAACTGTTTTAAAAAAAATCTTCCTGCCATGTTTGGCAACTTGAAGAAAACATATGAACCGATTTAGTAATGCTATAAAAAATAATTTAAGGGAAAAATGTGAAAACTTCTATCCTCCTGAGCAGGGCCAGATTTTCCTATAGGCTAACTAGGCTTCAGCCTAGGACCTCAAGATCAAAAGGGACCTACATTCAAATTGTTAGCAAAATTAAAATTACACTTTCACTATAGGTGAAAGGGCCTCATAAGTGGAATAGCCTAGGGCCTCTTTTCATCTAAATCCGGCCCTGCTCCTGAGTTTAGATAAGCTTTCCATTAACCATTTCTGATCTCTCTCTCTCTCTCTCTCTCCCTCCCTCCCTTCCTCATCTCTTTTCCTATTTACCTGTGAGATGACCAAATGACAGATACATCATCACTACAGCAAAATCCATTTTACCCCAAGTTTAAAATGGATTTTGGAGGAGGCCACATTTATTTTTAAACAACAAAGAGCATTTCTTTTATTTCTTTTTCTTTTGTTTTAAAACATGTTTCTGTTATTTTTTTCTTTGCCCTCTTAAAGCAGTGCTTGAAGCAGATGTTAATATTTTATACACAGTTTTCCTTAACCCATAATTGGCAATAAAGACAAAATAATTTAATGTTTCAAGATTTCTTAGTGTTAACTAATTAAAGCAGCAGCAGGCCTGGAGCCTGGGACAATGGCAAACTTTCAGATGAATTAATTTTATGGAAGACCAGCTGAGTAATTGGACGCCAATTACAGGCTGTTTAGCTCCTTCATCACCTTCATATATAATTAAATTCAATTGGTTGATACAGCTTCTATTTTTATGAGGGCACTTACAAGCTTTTTGAACCCCACTGTGACTTTGGAGCTAAGCCAATCAATTATTACTCATTTTGCTTTCAAATGGAAATTCTCTAGATTAGTCATATCTTCCATAATGCATTGCTCACATTTAAAAGAACTGTATGTGATGCTCTGTACTGTACAACTGAGATAGAGATAAAAAGAAATATTTATCAATTGTTGTTATGACTACTCATGCTACATTCAGTACATGAAATATAATTTGCATGTGTTTTGGATATTAATGTAGACATTGAAGCTACAGGGCTCTTAATGCATTACCAAGGGGCAAAAATAGGACTTTAATATTAGAAGTTTGACGATTTTCTATTTTATTATATAATACCATGTGGAAATTATTAGCTAGTGATGAAGGTATTGTAATTGTTGCACACATTATTATAAGGGCATCATCAACTTACCTTCATGATTCATTTATTGCCTAAGCTTCTTTGTGAAAATTCATTTTAAATGAGAATTGAGCTACATAGTTGTGGGCAAATGACTTTTTACTGCTTTTTTTAATCTTTTGAGTAACTTAGGAAGGTTAGTAATTTCAGGTTCATTTTTAGAAGATTTCCAAGTTGTGCGGAGGGATTAAAAGGATCACTCTCTGCCTCAAGCACTGAAGGTTTTTAGCTGCTTTATTTGGCAAATGTGGATGCATTTCCATGTGCAAATTGACAATGAATTATTAATGTTGCTTAATGACCTCTTGCCCATTGATGATCCATGAAAAATGTAGAAAAAATCCACCTAAAATTCATATGGTACCAATAAAATATTCGTTCCCCAGTGTTTATATCCAAACACATAATCCTCTGTGGGCAAGCAGGAAGTGATGATGATACTATCAATAGATTTTTCGCCACCTGCACTATGAATAATCAATAAAAAGATTACAGCATGAGTCATTTTTTTCCCCTTAAGTGCACGTTTCACAAGGAGCAATTTTCTTTCACTTAAATGCATGTTTCACAGATAGACATAGGCTAATGGGAAGAGAAACATCAGAAAGTATCATTCTGGAGTGGAGAGGATGACAAATTTCATTTTTTTAAAAAAAAAAAGAAGATTGCACATCAAATTCTTTCTGTTTAGTAGTCAAGGCAGCACCTACTATATGCTTAAAATATTCATCTCACTCTTGCATGTGATTGTAGAATGGGATAATAAACATAGTTTTCCCTACTAGTACAGGGTCCAGTTCTGAATGTTATTAAAATACAGTGGAGTCACTGCTCCACTAGTGGCTTAAGGTACTTTCACTACCCAATTTCACAGCAATATAAAGTTGGCTATTTACTGAACCCCCTTTGACTCTGTAACTTCTGTAGGGATTGGATGCTCAATTGTGCTATCTTCCTTGGAGAGTGTGTCTAATATCCACTGTCTTTTTATAGACTTTCTAATATCCTTTTGCTTTTTGTAAGTGTCATCTACTTGTGAGAAACTTACACAAAATGAGATATATAATAGAGAAAAGGAAGACTACTCTATCTATTCTGACAGCATTTCCAAGATTTCAACTTTGTCTTTTGATTTTGTCCAAAATGTAACTCATTCACACTTCAGTTTAATTGTCCAGATAACTGTCTTCTGTTTTATTTTTGGGGTTTTGTCAGCCCAAAATTTTGAACATTCAACTGCTAATCAAAATTGACTAGATCATATGAAGGCAGGTGTTCTGCAACTCTGGGTAAGGAACCCCTACGAGGTCACAAATGAATTTGCAAATGGAAAGAACTTATGCATATAAAGTAGGATCACTGTTAGAAACTGCTCCCATTCTTTCTAGGGAAGATGATGTCATCCTGTCAAGTACAATCCAAAGTGAATTCTTGCAAGGATGGGGTTAGAATTCTCCCGCTGTCCATAGAATACGAGATTAGAAAGATTGAGTTAGAGTGAAAATGCAGAATCTTTAATTTCACTTCATTCATGATTTTTCCTAAACTTGAGTCATCATTTATTGTGTGCTGATTATAGTAGATGGATTGCATCACATTATATTTTTTTCTGTATGGATTATGTGTGTCTGTATGGATTAAATTGTGTGTGCAGTAGTTGAAAGCATTAAATATTGAGTGGTTATTGTCTACTATAGGTATAATGTGGTCATTGTACCGTGTTTCCCTGAAAATAAGACCCTGTCTTATTTTTTTAAACTCTGAAATAAGGGCTTGGCTTTATTGCCATGTGCTCAAAAGCCCGATTGGGTTTATTATCAGGGGATGTCTTATTTTGGAGGAAATAGTGTAAGCAGATGAGGTAGTCTGTTTGTTACAAGAGAGGAACAGAAGGATGAACTGTGGTGGTTTCCTCCCTTTTTTCCTTTGTGAGAGTAGACATCTTAATCTAAATGTGGTGCTATTGACTGCCAAGTCTGTTAATGAAAAAAAAATGGCCTGAGAATTAGATCCCAGATGAGGAAATTGATCTGAGGTATACAATAGAGAAGTAGCCAGAGGAAGGAATAGGGCAGTGCCTTCCTTATGTTTTGGACTGCTTTCCATAAATTACCATATTTACAATCCAAAGGACTATAAGGAACAAGGAAAAATCTTGTTCTGATATGATTGTTTCCCATGTAAAGGTGGATATTACAGGGTCAATGTAGAGGTAGAATTAATGGTTTTATCAGTTTCATCAATACAGAAGTCTAAGTCATTTGATTGGCTAGAATATACACCCTATCAATTATTACTGAGGTTCATACAAATACTTAAATACAAACTGGAAAGCCCTCATTTGTATGAAATATTGATAGAAACAAAAAGAGTTTTGTAAACCTGACAATTCTATTTATTATTCATATTTCTATGCCGGCCACTCTCCAAGGACTCTGGGTGGCTTACACCAAAGACAGTATACTAAATAGCATATTAACAATCTGGGTCCTCATTTTACTCACCTCGGAAGGATGAAAAACTGAGTCAACCTTGAGCCAGTGAGATTTGATCTGCTGATCTGTTGAACTAGCAGTCAGCTGAAGTAGCTGCAGTACTGCACCCTAACCACTGCGCCACCTCGGCTCTTCTAAGCATCCTTGATAGTGATGGAATAAAAATACTTCTCTCAAAGCTGTTTAATTTCGAATAGCATGACAAATAATTTAGCTCATGCCATATATTAGATGTTATAATGATATTTATATCCCTGGACAAGTTAGTGGAGGTACTTTTATAAAGAAGACATTTCCCATATAAACAACTTGGGTCTGCCCACTTGCATATAGCTCCTTCATAGTTGGAATGTCACATTCACAGAAGATGGAATATTTTTTTCCCCATGAGTTTTAAGATGAGGAGGCTGAAATAGCTGTCATCCCAGAAAAGAGTTTTAGATCTCATTCTGCCACTGGTGTTAGTTTCAACAATTGCCAAATTGACTGATCAGTTCAAATCTGGAGATGTAGTAGAAATAGATTTGATCTGGATTGGTAGATCTCAATTTTGGCCTTATTATTTACTTTTATAGATCAAACAGCCAGACTTCCAAAATATTGGTAACCTTTTAAAGGAGGCAAGAAAGGTTTGTCTAATACTGATCAATCATCAGTTTATTAAATTTACACTTAAATTGAAAAGTTGCAGACTGGATTGAGGCAGAAAATACTTTTGCATCCATCAAGTAGACATTAGAAAACAGAACTGGATTAAGTTATTTGGTGTAGAAATACATTGCAATCAGGGGTAGGTCTACTTACCTTTACTACCAGTTTGCAGAAGCAATAGAAGCTTCTGCACATGCGCAGATCATCTATTATAATGTCCGGATGGGTGGGCGGAGCCTCCTGCCGCTTTTACTACCGGTTCGCAAGAACCGGACAGAACCGGGAGCAACCCACCACTGATTGCAATGTGGGCATCTGTCCTATATGTTACATTCCTGGATTACAAGAAATGATATTGGTAGAATGAAATTATGACAAAACTCAGAGATGTATCAGTTGTGCTTTCTCTCTCTCTCAACTATTTCTTGAGCAACAAGGGTTCTACATAAGCTCTACTTTTAATTATCTCAAAAGCAATTAAAATATGGCATTTTCAGCACAGTTGAGAATATGAATGGGATGGTTCTACTGTGAAGTCAATTCATATGAAGGGGAAGAAGGAGAAGACAGAAAAACGTTCATGCTTCAATGATCTGTTTAAATACATACTCATCTAACATGGAAACTGTCAGGCTTTCCCAGTTTCTATCATTATTTTGTAAGTAGATTTAAAAGCACACTTAGTCCCATGAGAAATAGTGAAAAGAGGGACATTTCACAAGGAACTAGATTTCTTTTATTTCAGTCTTGTTATTGATTCAAGATCCTGTGAGATACAGCTGGTCATAGTCACTATATATTTCAGTGATTGGCAGTTGTAATAGTAAGTTTTGCTATACAAAGAATATACCAATCTCCTAAAAAACAAAATGATGAAAGAAAGGCCAGTAAATATTTTTTGTTTGCATGGACATGCTTTCATGTGTACATTTATATAATTTGCATGTATTAACTTTTACTAGTGATTTGGGAAGCAAGAACATGTTGATAACTTTATGAGCTGCTTACCATTTCCATTAACTAATACAACACTAAACCTCTAAGCAGCAATACACACTTTCCTGAAGGTTCAAAAACACAATGAAGCATGCAAAATGACAACATAACATTGTAGGCACTAGGTACATATTATGCATTATAGCTTCGTTTTTTATTTTCACAAATTAAAATCCTCTAGCAAAATGTATCATGGATTGCGACTTCACTTATGCATAGTGGATATTTCTCAAGACATTTTCTTGGAAACATTTTTTTGAGATTTCTTTCTTTTTCTCTATGCATACTCCAAGGTAAAAAGGGAAAAGAAAAGAAGAAAAGGAAAAAGAAAACAGTTTGGAACAATATATTCCAAAATGTGTCTCTCAATGGTTGACCATTCCCCATGATGCTGTGGAATGATGGAAACATGGGACAGAATGGAAAAAGTTATACATTTCACAGACTTCTGAGAAAGATTGATTTCAGCCCTACATTTAGAGTGGCATGCAATTGCATCCCCAAACTGAAAAAGATGTTTTGGATTACTTAAAATTTGATTTTTTTTTTAAAAAAAATATATAAATATTTTTAAAAATGATTTTTTTTGGTCTTTCCTGAGTTGCCTGCCCATAGGTCAAAATTTGTTACAGAGTGTCTGAAGAAAGTTTAAGGTTCAGGGAGAAAAATGAGGCCAGGAGTGATTCTTTGGGTGGAAGTCTGCCCCAAATGTAGCCTGAAAGCTTAAAACAAGTTTGATCGGTCACCTTGGACAAGCTCGGAGTGGGTTGCATATAAAAACAATCGCCATCATTCATAGGCTTCAACTTTCACTAATTCAATCCTGTTGTGAGAAAATGAGCTAACTGCCTTTTTATAGAATTATTCATTATTGTCCCCCTGTCGATAAGAGCTGCATCAACGTGAGAAAGTAACAAGCAATAATTAAAATAAATGGGAAGGCTTCCAGGGGGATAAAATGGCTAAAGCTCACACTAAATAGCTCTCTTGCAGAGCTAGTTTTCCAGAGAAGGTCTTTATTGGTTTCTCACAAATTATATTGGTTGAGAACAGGGGTGAAATCCAAAATTTTTCCCTACCGGTTCTGTGGGTGTGGCTTGGTGCGCGTGGCAGTGGAAGGATACTGCAAAATCTCCATTCCCTCCCCTCCTGGGGGAAGATATTGCAAAATCTCCATTCCCACCCCACTTTGGGTCCAGCCAGAGGTGGTATTTGCTGGTTCTCTGAACTACTCAAAATTTCCGCTACCGGTTCTCCAGAACCTGTTAGAACCTGCTGGATTTCACCCCTGGTCGAGAAAGGATTGTTATACCTTTAAAAGGAAAGATCCATCTGGTTCTTCCTTTTTTCTCATTATACACTAGTGGCTCACAGCCTTAAATCTCATGTCATCTGCTTACATGGACTGTTGAATATTGCCTAAATAGGAAGCCTATTTTTCCACATCAACCCAAAAAGCTGTTCTGCCTTCTACTAAGTGTGGCAGAAGAAGAAAAGGAGTGGGAGAGAGAAAAGAAAATTCATCCCATTTCCAATATTCTTTTCTCTCCATGTCAAAACTCTAGAGGGAGAGTTTGTGTATTGAAATTTTTACGCATTACAATTATTTTTGCAATTTGCACTTCTGCTGCGCACTGAAACAGCATGACCAAGCATGTTTGTTTTAAGGGTGAAGAAATGATCATCACAAAGTTGCTACATCGGACTTGCAGAGGAAACAGAAACGGGAGACTGGCATTCAGTTATGAGCTTTGCAGTGCACTCTTCCAGCACAGGTAGAAAGATGGCAGGTTTGTGCAATGTTTCCCCTTCCATTTTATTTCTATTTCAACTACTTCTTGAATTCTGTTCAAATGGTGGCAAGTCATTCTTATACTTAGAGGGGATTTCCAAAGAAACTGGGGCACTTTTTAAAAGCTGCTACAGTCAATGCCATGGAAGCTTTCACTGTTTTCTTGGAAATTTGTCCAGTAAAACTCCTGGCAATGCATTTCTGGGAAAACACACGGATTGAGCTATTATATTGGTCAAAGAAGAATGCCCACACAGGGACATTTTATAAATCCAGTTCCCTGCTATCCTTGCTTAAATCATAATGGTCTCCAAAAACTGTCCATTCATATGATTCAAGTGGCTTCAAGGTAGACATTTTGCAGGGATAATAGGGGTTCCAGATTTGGTTTGCAAAAGTCCAGATGACCAGTAGAGACAAATGACAGAAATGCCAAAAAATTGCTCCTTTCCCCACTTTCTTGTTATTTTTCAGACTCTTGCATTCCAGATACAATAGCCTTAAAATATGATCACACATTAATCAGCTTGTAGGACTATGCACTCTTTTAAAAAGATTTCAAAAAAATATACTTCAAACCATGCATGCTTTGTTATTCTTCAAAGCAACTTTTTTAGATTTCTGTGCGGGCTCAAAAAAATGCTGCTGCTTTAATAAACATGCTAACTTCAATGAATAATTCCTTAAAACCCTTTCTGTAGAGTTTCTCAATCATCCAGGTCATGGTTGTCCCAAAGGTGCTTTTCAAAAGGCATCTTCAAGGGAAAAAAAATCAAGAAAGTCCAGCTGCATTTTGCAAAGCACCTTTGGGACATCCTTAAAACATTGGCATCCCTTCTTCACCCCCGAACTTGCATAGAACCTGGAAAAACTATAGGCTGCTTTAATGAAGAGCAGAAAATAGTTATACTCTTGTGATGTCTGAAGGAATTCTTCCAAACCGACCCAGATTATTAGACTTGGGCAGTCAATATATTTAAATGAAATAATAATAATAATAATAATAATAATAATAATAATAATAATAATAATAATAATGCATAATAAAGTCAAGGAATTAACTTCAGCCAAATACATTTGGCGAATTCGTAAGATATTAATGTCCAAATTGAGTGGAGGAAACATCATAAAAGCCATAAATACCTGGGCTATACCTGTGATTAGATACTCTGCAGGAATAATTGACTGGACCCAGATGGAGTTAGACAATTTGGACAGAAAAACAAGGAAGCTTATGACAATGAATCATGCCTTGCACCCTAAAAGTGATGTTGACCGATTATATTTACCAAGAGCAGAGGGTGGTCGAGGACTCCTACAAGTAAAGCAGACTGTGGAAGAAGAAAAATGCAGCTTGAATGATTACATCCAGAAAAGTGAAGAACCAATGATTAAGGAAGTAAATAAAGGAGGCCTTTTAAAGACAACTAAAACAAAAGCAGAATATAAGAAAGAAGTAATTGAGCAGCGAACTGAAAATTGGAAACACAAAGCTCTGCATGGCCAATACTTGAAAAGTATTGAAGACAAAGCTGACCAGAAACTAACTTGGAACTGGTTAAGATCAGGAGTACTGAAAAAAGAAACAGAAAGCTTTATTTTGGCAGCTCAAGAACAAGCCCTAGCCACAAACTGCATGAAGGCAAAAATTCAACATGTTACCACCAACAGCAAATGCCGCCTCTGCAATGAGAAAGAGGAGACAGTTGACCACCTGATCAGTGGGTGCAGCAAAATTTCACAAACTGACTACCTACAACGCCATGACCGTATTGCTAAGATCATTCACTGGAAATTGTGCCAGAAGTTTGGATTTGAGTACAGCAAAAACCACAGGGAACATCAGGTTGAGAAAGTTTTAGAGAATGAGAAACTCTAGATCTTGTGGGACTTTAGGATTCAGACTGACAGGCACTTGGTCCACAACACACCTGACATAACAATAGTTGAAAAGAAAAAAGTATGGTTCATTGACATTGCAATACCTGGTGATGCACAGATTGAAGATAAGCAGCAAGAAAAAATCACAAAGTACCAGGATTTGCAAATTGAAGTTGAGCGACTGTGGAAAAAGAAATCGTGTGTTGTCCCGATTATAATTGGAGCCCTTGGAGCAATACCCAAAGGGCTACCCCGCTATTTAGAAATTCTAAATTTGCCGGACTTGAACATTTTGACTCTACAAAAAACCACCCTACTCGGAACAGCTTACATCCTCCGATGATACCTTAACAGTTCCTAGGTCCTTGGTTAGGACTCGAGCTGCTGAGCTATTAACCAGCCTCAAAGGCTGTGAATCTCACTAAAGATTAACTAATAATAATAATAATAATAATAATAATAATAATAATAATAATAATAATAATAATAATAAACTTGAAACATGCACAGTGTAGCTGGCTTACCCACAAACAAGAATCCCACCGTATAGGAATCTTGATGTATGAGTGTGCTTAGGTTGTATTTCTAATGGGGGCTTATTTTGGGTGGCCATGTGCTTCTGGCTCTTAACTGCCAGAACAGAAATGATCTGCTTTCAGATTAATTCCTGGTTCAAACACAACCCACATATAAGCAGAACTTCAAGAGAATGTATTCTTAGAGGCCTTTCATATCTTTAATTTAATTTAATTTAATTAACCCACTAACTTTGCCTCCTAAAGTTGCTTTACTACGTACAGTAGTACAGTACCTTCAACAAAATCCCTCTTAGCTAGCCAGTCCTGGGCAATGATTAAAGCCCCCAGCCCACCCCCACAGGCAAACAATTATTTATACTGAAATTAATACACATACACACACACCAGTTCAGAGCATCAAGAAACTATGAAGGGAAGCACCGCAGTTTCACAGTGGAGTGGTTCCTTGTGGGAAAGAGAAATCCAGGGCACCAGAAAGGAGGATGAGGTGATGGTTTTATCCAATAAGAAATCACCTCCCTTAGAGCTCCAGAAGAAAGGTTCTAAAAAATCTTACTGCAGTGTTCCTTTTGAAACTAAAGCCAAAGCTGACGAACTTGTAGCAACGCACAATCTTTAATTGTGCTGGTCTTAAATATCTTGTTTCTTGTTTGGGGAAGGACATCTGACTCAGTTACTCTATCCTTTATTCTGTAGCTTTCTAACAGATTTAATTTCATTTATTGTTTAATGGCCATGTTCTTTAAGTACAGGTTTTGCATAAGGAAAAAGAGGCAGTATAATTGAAAATTAAGAGTTGCAAGAAAATTAATGCAGCTCCACTGACAATTTCTGGTGGGGTAGCAAGGATGCTGACAGAGGATAGTTCTTCTCCAGGGACTGACAGTTCCAACTTCCAAGTTGGAATTGATTCTGTGTGAGTGATTTCTATTCAGGAGAACGTCCACATGCAGGAATATTGAACTAAAATATATAATGCTTAACTTAAAAAAGAAGATCCATATTCATTTGGATCAATGCCAGTTGACCATCTGGGGTTAGGAGCACAATGATGAGAAAGGCTAGCATCACCACCTGCGCTCTGGATCCTTGCCTATCCTAGCTTGGAAAAAGCTGGTGCAGAAGATTTACAACATGACTTATTGTATTATTTATCTAAAAGATAGAAGTAAAACTTCTTTTGCTATCTTCTTTCCTCTGTGAAAGGGAATAATTTGTCTGGGCATGGTCTTTTTCAGCCTGGGCCATGACGTGACAATGAAAAAGAACAGAACAATTGCACATTTTTCTCCTCATTAGGGGCGTTGGAGTTTGATATCCATTCACTGACTTTTCCTTCCAGGCAGCTCCTCAGCATACTATTATTTGATTTGGCAGCCGTGTCTTAAAAGAAGCAGATTAAACAATGTGTTTAGAGGAAGTCAGCCTATTTGAAAAGTTACATAAGCAGCAAGGTGCTGCAACTAACATGTGCAAGCTGTTGGATGATCTAAGAGTTGGCCCGAGCAAGGAATGGCTTGCTAACTGAAGTCTAAAAGCCGAGTCAGCCTGAGTTGGTATCACCTGGAATATCACACTGGATTCTTTTCCATATGTAAAATTGGTCAGAGAAAAAAACAACAACCCAAAAACATAATTGGTAAAATGTGGAAGCATGAATAAATAACCCAAACTGAATCTGTCTTTTCTTATAAGGCTTATGCCATCTGAACCTGTCAACTCCAAGCCTCTGTAACTTTTCTTTTGCTAAACAATCTGGAGATGGTCTAACCTGCAGATGGGACAGACATTAGCATTGACAAACAGTATGCAGCATATTTACACTGGTTTACATTTAAACAAGTTGTCATTGCTGCAGCGTTTTCAAATTAGCCATTTGTGAAAGCAGGGAAGAGAAGTAAGAACTCCGAGTTGTATTAACTATCAATTCTGAAATTCTGTTTCCATCCAAAATCTACAACAGTTATTAAAATTATTTTGTTCCATTGAGTCCAATGGCTTTCTCATCTCAGCCTCCCTCATCTCACAAAAACAGGACACTTTCAGATGCTTCCCTGGGAGGAGCTCTTTGAATGGATAATCACTGGTTGAGTAAGTGGTTATACAAGTGCCTTGAACCCATGTATTAGAATCCATAATAAATCAAAACTACTCCTCTGAATTGCAGCCAAATCCTATTAGGAATAGTGCAAAACCAACAAGATTAGACTAATGTCATCATAGCATCTAGTGCCAATCAACAAATGAGCCGCTATATTTTTTACTTTTGCTTATTTTTATTTCTATTTCAGGGCCACCTAACTCCACAAGGATTCAAGGCAGCTTACACATAAAAAATAAAACTAAAAACAAGAGAACCAGAAGACAAAACCCAAAATACCTAAGAACAAAAAACCAAATCAAAGGAGCTTAACCACCATCCTAATCCAAGGCATGAGAGAACAACCAAATTTTATGCAGTTTGTTCAATGTTGAGTGGGAGTGTTATAAATTTATAGGGGGCATTTTTCCTCAAGGCAAGAGCCATGACCGAGAAGGCACTGTTCCTAAATCATGCAACATGTGCCCAGAAAATAGCCAGCAACTGGGATGCTGTAATTTTGTCTCTTTAAACCAGGGTCCCAAATGCGAGTCGTTGCAGCAGCGTCACCAGAGATGGGTTTCAGCAGGTTCTGATCAGTTCTGGAGAACCGGTAGCAGAAATTTTGAGTAGTTCGGAGAACCGGTAGTAAAAATTCTGACTGGCCCCACCTCCATCTATTCTCTGCCTCCCAAGTCCCATCTGATTGGGAGAAAATGGGGATTTCGCAGTAACCTTCCCCTGGAGTGGGGTGGGAATGGAGATTTTACAGTATCCTTCCCCTGCCATGCCCACCAAGCCACGCCCACCAAGCCATGCCACATCCACCAAGCCACACCCACAGAATCAGTAGTAAAAAATTTTGAAACCCACCACTGAGCATCACGTGACATATCGGTACTTTTCCCCCCTTCACTAAACTGGCATGGGCATGGCCAGCACATGATGGATCCACCCCGTGGGCCGCGAGTTTGACAGCCCTGCTTTAAACCCTCTCCGCATCCAGCATGGCAATGCTGTGCGGGGTGGGGGTGGAGAAGAAGGTGTATCAGTGGTGGGTTGCTACTGGTTCACCCTGGATCAGGCAAACTGGTAGTGGCAGCAGCGGGAGGCTCCACTCACCCGCTCAGATGTTTCTGTGCATGCGCAGAAGTGTTGCACGCACCCACGAGCAAACCGGTAGCGGCCAAAATTGAAACCCATTACTGAGATGCATGTTTGTGTGTAGGAATAAAGCAGCCAGAAAGTGTTAATTTTCTCTAGCAGCACTCACAAAGAGTAGGAGTAATGGGACTCATAAGGAGTAGTAGAAGCAGCATTGAGGAAGAGTAAAGTAGTGCGGAATAATTATCTCACCTCTGTCCCAGATCATTAAGAAATGTGATAAAAACTGCTTCTATACCAAAACCTATCCTGAAATAATCTGTTTTCTCTAGGGTCCTCTGGGACTGAAGCCAAATTAACTTCTCTACCATCTTCCCCAGAAAATTGGAAAATTGGAAACTGGAAGGAAATTGTTCAGGATAGTTGGGTCCATTTTGCAGTACCTATAGTTTCTAGATGGTCTGCAAAGACAGCCTCAAGTAGGCCAAGAACTTTCACAAGAGCATGCGTCACTGTAGTCAAAGCTCCCACTCCAGAAATGGCCACAACTGACAAATCAAATGAAACCAGAGGGAAATCCTCCTGATCACCTCCACTTGTCCATTCACAGTAGCACAGATCCAGAAGGATATCAATTTGTGGATGGACAAGTGCCATTCCTTCACTGGACACCATTGGAGGAATGTGATTAGCCGACAGTTATTCTATTTTCCTTCAATTTAGCTTTAGCCTGTTTTGACCCATAGAAATCCTGACAGCCTCTAGGCACCAGGGCAGCACTTTAACAGCATTCTAGCTGGGACTGAGTATCACCATTATAGAGATGCTCAATATGATCTGATGACTTCAGCAGCACCTTAACCTGGGAGTCGTTACTGATCTGATCTCTGCAGCACTAACTGGAACTGCTCACTGAAATAGGAATGGAAACATTGCAGTCTGGGTGGCTATTGTGGTCCCTGTTATTGCTGGATTTCCAACACCTGCTCAACAGATTCCCCAGATTTGTTTAGATGGATCACATCCTTTTTCACACTGAGGTTTGCACACAGAGTTGTACTTCAGGTAGATTTATCCAGGAGATAAAAATAAAATTAAGCTAAGAATTCCTCTGAGTCCCACTGAAGTCCTACAGATTTCACGAGCACCTCAATTTAATTTTTTTAAGTAATAAGGGTATGCCATAGCCTTGAGCTCTCATTCCTTTTTTGCCAGCTGAAAGTTCTTGCCCACCAATCAATGGCATCTGTTTATTTTGGCTGCCTTGTGTTCCCCTTACACACCAAATAGGTTAAAGTTAGCTTTATTGATTGATGATTGAGAGTGACCTCCTAAAATTTATGCACTAGTACTAGATTTTACCATGCCACAATCATAAAGGACACTAGTAACTGGTTATGTTTTTGCTGGGCCAAAAATGATAGACATAAGATTTTAACACAGGTGACAGACAAAAAAATAAGTCCCCAACTTTCTTCTGGATTTTTTTTTTTAAACTGCCAGATTTTGCTTATAGTTGTGAGATTTCCTGGTGATCCTCGTTTACCTCCTCAAGAACATCCAAGGGAGCTAAATGTTTCCACCCAGCTAAGGGAAAATTCATTTCATTTCATGATGGTTACTCTGATTACTGCCATGCATCACATAATTTTCTCCTAAAAGAACAATTCAACAGCCACTTTTGTAGAGGCTTTTGGAGGCTATTCAAACTGTGAGTTTCTTATTTAAATGAAATGGCTGTTAAAGGCATGTGAACAAGGTCATTGAAATGAACTCCATTGATGAAATGCCACTCAAACTCATATCATGTACTAGTCACTCTTCTGTTTAAATAGTAATATGAAATAGTAATATGAAAATATTCATATGCTTTTGATGCATATTATCCAATCCTTCCATTATGTACTATGAGCTTGAAGCAAAGAACTGTTATGTATGCTACTGTTTAACCAAAATATCCATGTACTTTTGGGTAACAGCTTTTATGCAATAGAACAAGTTATTTTAAATTTAAGTAAGGTGTAAAGTGAGTACTTCATTTCAACACTTTTCTTATTAACTAAAACTCTAAAAGAGCTTGTCTTTCAATGGTGAGTAATTATTAGCAGTGTGCTTCAGCATTGCTTGGAGCACGGACATATAGTTTGAGAAAGCTGGATAGCTTGATTTGCTATTATTGGTTTACTTGCCCAAGAAGTGCTTTCTGCATTGTTTTGCTCTGATTCCATGCCAAATAACAGTACCAGGCTACTATGTTTGTTAATTCCCACTCTCAGGATACTCGTTAGCTGGTGTCATACTTGCTCAAGTGAAACATTGAGGTTTAATTAGGTCTACATTCTCCTTAGTTTCATTTTGCAATATAGCTTGGTTTATACAGGTAAACCTTTTATTTCTGTAAAAATTTTACATTAGTCAAGTAACATTTCACCTATCTGATGTGCAGATCCAATGGAGTCATGCTGCTAGGACATGACATCTGTCCAAAGCCTCTGGAGGCCCTGCTTCAGTTCCCTACAGCTTCTAAAAAGAGAAATTTATTTAGCAGTAGTAGTCCTTTTCTGCCCCACTTCTTTTTCACCCCTCTAGAGTCTAGAAATCCTTTGGAGAAACTAAAATGCCGAGAATAACCATGGCTTTGATCTAAATCACATCTCAGAATTCTTCAAAATAAATCAGTTTGGCTGATTTGTACGAGAAAAAAACGGAGGGAGAGAAAAAGTGAAAGGTATTTTAGTTGGTGAGAGAAAGACAAAAGTAAGAAGACAAAAGAAGGAAACCAGGAGAGAGAGAAAGTGGGAGGCGTGTCTTTGCCTGTAGCATCCAGAAATAGACTCTTGAGGGCAAGCAACCTGTAATCACTTATCCAGTAAAAGCTTTACATTTTGACCCATGTTCTGCTTTAAATCTGACAC
Organism: Pantherophis guttatus; assembly: GCF_059756535.1. Lineage (NCBI taxonomy): Eukaryota > Metazoa > Chordata > Lepidosauria > Squamata > Colubridae > Pantherophis > Pantherophis guttatus. The sequence goes on along the minus strand of NC_142067.1, from coordinate 103,696,552 downwards.
TGTAGAGCAAACCAGGTGGTGTGATTTCCCTAATGTGGCCAGAGAGGCCAATAACAATCATCCTTAACTATTTGCAAAGTAAGTTCATTTTCAATTAAGTAAAAGCCAAGACAGTGTAGACATTGTTTGTGGAAAACCCACCAGGGATCCTACACAATGTCAGAAGAAAAGCAGAGTTAACCACTGAAACAAACGAACAAAAGAACAGGAGTGGCTTCCGGCATCTGGCATGTACCCCCTATGGACTTTGATAATGAGAATATTGGTGAGAATTGAGCTCAGCAGAGGAAGCTCATTGAGCTAATATTTGTAGGCCCAGAGGCAAATAAGAGAAGAACAAAAGGTAGCATTGTTCCAAATCCTCACTGGGTAGAAAGGCAGGGGTAGCTACAGAACCTGGGGTGTTGATGGCAAGCTATCTATCTGCAAAAACACAGAAGGAGAACCATAGTAACATTAGGAATGCTTGAAATGTATTATTTCCCCAGGATGAGAAATTCTCTCTATGGCACAGAACCGTTCATGAACGCGACGGGTGCAGAATCAGTGGATGGTTGGATAACATAACACTAATTATCTTGCCATGCAATCCTGCGTGACTCAAGTAGCAAACAAAATAAGCTACCCAATACCTCAATATTGATCTCTGGGGCTCCATAAATACAACTGTACACAATTAATTTCCAATAGTGTATAAGTACATCTTTACAAGTATCAAATTACCATCTTTATTTCTCAAGGAAAAGACAATAGACTCAAAGGACATCGTCTTGCTTTCACCAGCATGGTTTATTTGTGGAACTGAAGGCACATAATGCTCTCCAGGTTGTGTTCATGACAACTGGCATTTTCCCCCTGCCAAAATACAATCAATAGAATCTTTATTTACAATAAAGAAAAGTAATTCACAATGGTATATTAAAGATCAACCTGTTATGCAAGAAAATAATAAATCCTAATCAGATAGCGATGCTGCTGGAGGGGGCACCAATTATTTGAAGAGGATATCATAATCTAGATGCTACCTTGCAAAAGGTCCTCTTCATTTTTCATCATATAGAGTGGAAGAAGTGGTTTAGAAGCTGGATATGGTTCCAGCATAGATTCAGACTAGAGTAGTTGCTTCTTTAGTTGGCTTTCTGCCAAAGCTAAAATCCTGAAATCAATGCAGAAACAAATTAATAACAAGTGGAGGTGGCACCCACTGTACATATAGAAAGTGAATGAATGAATGAATGAATATTATTAGCTCTTTCAAATACTGGAGATTTGAGGTCTTACAAAATAACAGAGCTGGAAGGGTCTGTGTCTTTAGTCCAACCCATTGCTCAAGCAGGAGATCCTATGCCATTTCAGACAAATTGCTGTCCAATCTCTTCTTAAAAATCTCCAGTGTTGGAGCACCCACAACCTCTGAAGACAAGCCGTTCCACTGATTGATTGTTCTGACTGTCAGTAAACCTTATTTCTAGGCTGGTTCTCTCCTTGATTGTTCCCATTCATTGCTTCTTGTCCTTCAGGTAATTTAGAAAATTGGTTGGCCTCCTTTTCTTTATGGCAGTCCCTCAAATATTGAAACACTACTACCATGTCACTCTCTAGTGTTTCTTTTAATTAGACTAGTTAAATTCCTGTAACCATTCTTCATATACTTTAGTCTCCAGTCCCTCAATATCTTTTTTATATTGTGGCAACCAAAACTGGATGCAATATTCCAAGTGTGGTCTTAACCAAGGCATTATAAAGTTGTACTAATGCTTTGTGTGATCTTGATTCTATCCCTCTCTTAATGCAGATTAGTATTGCTGGTTCATATTTAAGTGGTTGCTCACTAGGACTCCTAGATTTCTCTTCCAGTTACTGCTTGTTGAGCCAGATATTTACCTTCTCTATCCTTGTGCATTTGTTTTTTCTTGCCTAATTGTAAAACTTGACTCTTCTCACTATTGAATTTCATTTGGTTGGATAGAGCTCAGTGTTCAGGTCTACCAAGATCCTCCTGGATCTTGAGCCTATCTTCTGGAGTGTTGGCTATTCCTGCCAGCATGGTGTTGTCTGCAAATTTGATGAGTTTCCCTTTTATCCCCTCATGTAAATAATTTATGAAGATGTTGAAGAGTATTGGGCCTAAGAAAGAATCTTGGGGTACCTCACTGCATGCTTTCCTCCATATAGCGGTAGTTCCATTAAGGACTACACATTGAGTGCAGTTGGTCAGCCAGTTACTAATCCATCTGGTGGTGATGCTATCTAATCCAGATTTTGAAATTCCTTGAAATTTCCTAGCCTAGTGTGCATTCTAATATTCTAGCACGAAGTAACCACAAGACAAATTACATTTTTTAAAAAATCAGTGCACATATCAAAGAAGTGCAAAAGTACTTAATATTTACAGGCAATCTTTCAAATTCTTTTATTCGTCATCTCATCAAAGAAGATAAAGGAGTACCTGCTTCAGAAGGAGAAAAAAATGACCAGGGCTAACGTAATTGCAAACAGAAAAAGGACATCTCAGTCGCCAGGTAAGGGTTGAAGAGCATCAGATTAAAAAGCAGAGGAGTAAAACGTCATCCTGTAAATAGCCTGAAGCAAATAAATGATTCAAAAACCCTTTATCTGTGAAGGAGATGAATAAATAGAAAATCATACAAAATGGAATGCAGAGGGTGACCAATATGGGGAAAGATTAGTTACAGCCCCAACCAGACAAATCCATATTGAAATGGGATTTTGTATTCCTTCATAGTGCAGCTATGCATTCTATGCAAAGTATTCAGTAACACCTGTACAATAGTGCTTACTACTAATAGTGCCTTTGGGAATTTTGGGGAAGTTAATTCAGATGAGGAGCAGAGCTCTCTGGTGCAAAACTGCAGTGCTTGCAAAGGGATATAATTTTTCAGGAATTTTTGTGGACATAGAAGGCCAATTACTCTATAGACAGACTATTTTGCCTTTTCTTTGGGGAAAAATGTTTCATTTCTAAGTATTTATATATTCCACTTTAAAAATGCAAAGCATTAAAGAACAGAATTAAAAACCCAGCCAAGAAATCTAAGAGATGAGCATAAAAGAAGAAAATCTAATATTACTATTGTATTCTGACCTGCTAAAATGAAAATCAGTGCAGTGTAACACATTTTTGTTTGTCGCTAATGGAGAAAACAATCATATTTAATCACAAAGAGGACCTGAGCACCTGGAATTCTATCATATACTCTCTTGCATATTTAATTAAATAAACACTAGGATGTAAATTGATCTACATAGCTATGGTTGCTGAATAATCTGTTACATAAGCAATGTTTCAAAAACATTCATTTACTCCCAGCATCTGCATATCTACACAAGATTTTTTTTTTTGCTTTCCAAACAGTTTTCTTAAGATTTCCTTACTACTATCTCAGTATTCTGTATAAGATGTTTCAATTTATGTATAGTTATAACCTGATGCACCTATCTGGGTTCTAAAAGAAGTGTAAAGTCTTTCCTCACGGGTGGGAAATTTGCCTGAGACCTTGGTTGTAGTCTGATCCAAGATGCACCTGGTTTTCTGAGGAGCTCTGGAACATGAAGTAGAAGAAGAGATGCCTAGAATACACTTGGAAGAAGAGAAAAAGTAAATAGAACTGGACAAGAATAAAAGCCTATATTCAGTTCTACACTGTGGTGATAAAAAGTAATGTATTTTATTATCTGTGTCAATAGAATGGATTGGAACAGAAGGAAAGGAAAGGAAAGGGAAGGGAAGGGAAGGGAAGGGAAGGGAAGGGAAGGGAAGGGAAGGGAAGGGAAGGGAAGATTCTAAGTACTTTTATTGCAGTTTACTTTAAATGATCACTGTGATTTCCCTAAACTCAACAATCTAAATTATCTGTAATATAAAATTTGTTCTCAAGATTGATGTGTCTGCCTGCCGTCCATCCATCCATCCATCCATCCATCCATCCATCCATCCATCTATCTATCTATCTATCTATCTATCTATCTATCTATCTATCTATCTATCTTTCTATCTTTCTATCTTTCTATCTTTCTATCTTTCTATCTATCATCACCAATAAATAAATATTGTTTCTCATTGAATTCACAAGAAGCTTTGTGCTTACAAATGCAGTCTAATGCAATAGCATGAATTTGCTCCTGCAGAAATCCTGTGTGATTGTGTTTTTGTACATAACAATGAAATGTTATAATACACATCAGAGAGAAGACAGAGTTCTTCAGTTTTCATTTTTTAAACTTGTCAACAAATGTCTGAACCCTCCTAACAATATATCCAGCTTCTAAGTAGATTAGTAAATATCATCATAATCAAATGAGAGTAAAGAGCCACTGTTTGCTTTAGTACTTCCTGTTTCCTCATTGTGTGATAATGTAAATCACTTTAAATGAGAGTGGCAAACTAACTCTGCCTCTTGTTGAAATGTCTTTTTCAAGCAGCTATGACAACTGCAACTTATTAGACACATATGAGAATATCCAGATTTAGGCAATTCTTCACTGACTCACTGTGATGTTTTACCTAGCAGAAGAAAAATTCAAGGAGACTCTTAGAAGAATTGATTATGACCTTGATGTAGGAGAAGAAGAGGCAGAGCCTGAGGGGGTGGAGTCAAGAGAGGCTCTGCCTAGAACTGTTAAGTGTCCAAAAATATTCCAAATCCAGCTCCTCTTGAATTCCATTGACTCTTACCTAGTGCCAATTTAGTGCTGTTGGTTAGTTGACTAGATTCTAGTGCCAATTTAGTGCTGTTGGTTAGTTGACTAAATCTTCTTTATTGCTTAATGTATGCTCCTGATTCTTTGTGCCTGACATGCAGAGGTACCCTTAAACCAGGGGTGAAATCCAGCAGGTTCTGGCAGGTTCTGGAGAACTGGTAGCGGAAATTTTGAGTAGGTTGGAGAACCGGCAAATACCACCTCTGGCTGGCCCCAGAGTGGGGTGGGAATGGAGATTTTACAGTATCCTTCCCCTGGAGTGGGGTGGGAATGGAGATTTTGCAGTCTCCTCCCTGCCATACCCACCAAGCCACACCATGCCCACCAAGCCATGCTGACAGAACCAGTAGTAAAAAAAATTGGATTTCACCACTGCCTTAATTTCACCAATGCTTTAATATATTGTCTCTCTTTAGTCTATAAATTAACTAAACAAAACAAACTGTGATTCAGTGTCATATTCAATGTTTTGTTCATTTCTAATATAAGTGGAATAAGTGGAATATAGTTAAATTCATGGTTGAGATGACTGGAATATTTTTTTTGAGGGAAATAGCATATTCGGTTAGAGGGAACCTTTCCTTACCTTAAAATTCAACTTAATCAACATGGTTGTTTTTCTACCTATCATACATTTTATTGTACTATGTGAATTTTCCCCTATTTCTTTTCTAAAATAGTTCACTTCAGAATATTGAACTAATAATGTTTTATTAGACAGATAACATTTGACTAGTTTGATGGTATATAGACACAAACATTTTTCAACTTAGCTTGATGAAATTTATACACTGATTGGCCTGCTAAAGAAAACCTCTTCATTTGAAGAGCATCTAGGGATATATTTTGAGATGAACTTTAAATATCAGCCTTTCTTCTGCCAGCCATATCCAGAGGAGTATGCACAAAATGGCTCCAACCATATAAAATGAAAATAAACTTTAGTATTCAGATACAGTACACATGATCATAAATAGCCATCAAAGAAATCTGTGAGCATATCATAGCCATAATGATTTAGACATTGACTAAAATAATGTAGATCATCATCATTGAATATCATATACAGGAAAGATAATAAAGCCTAAAAACAAAGATGATAAATAAGTTTCATGTCAGGCCAAATAGATTTGTCTGCTAGGCAGACCAATTGTTCTGCAGTTTTCTCTATCAGTTCTCATTCTCAGAAAGGAAATAATTTGGAAGTAATGTTTCTTGCAATGTTTTGCAGTTAATTAATTTAGAGGAGAATGAGAGAGAGATGTGTATGAATCTCCAGGTTTTTTTTTTCTCCAAAATCATTTCTCCAGCAATCTGTAATCCCCCTGTTTTTCAGGGTTCAGTGAAATCCCAAGGGAAAACTTGCTGAGAGAACATTTTCCATTGTCTTCTGAATCCAACAGGAGAACTCTGTCCTGGCAAGAACTTTGAAGAGGTTCTCCTGGAGAAGTTCAGGAAAATCATTCACCCAACCCAGTGAACAGAAATTTGTTAAAGTTATATACATTTCTATGCACAAACTGGGAATATAGTACTTTTAGTTCCCAGTGGAATTTTCTGGCATTTTCAGGGGAAATGATGGCAAGCTCTGTTTCCATGAAGCCTGATACTTAATTAACAACATTCCAAGGAACTGGAGGAATCCTTAGAATATGATTTGTAAAATTCTGACATTATAACATTCAAAATTTTAAATTCAAAATAAATTACTCATGGATTTTTTTTTTATGCCTAGCACAATATTTGACATAAAGTGTTACAAACTATACATATTTTAGACCAAAGCTTTATACAGACTACAGCAAAATAGATAATTGCCTGCTTAGTAAATATATAAATGATGGTTTGGTTCTTGTTTGACTAGATCATAATGAGTCTGGATGTTTTGTGAGTCCTCTTTGATTGTTCTAATTCTTTGAATCACTTCTGATACAATTGTTTAGCATATTTTGTTGATTACTATTGGTTATTTCTTTTAAGAATGGTTTTCATGTCAAATGAACAGCCATATAAGTAGAATTTATTTATTTATTTATCCAATTTATATAGCCCACCCATTTTGCCAAAACTGACTCTGGGTGACATGCAACAGAGCTAAAAACAATGAATAAGTATCTAAAAATTCCAATAAAAACATTTTTTTTAAAAAAAAAATAAAGAACAAACAAGGGAATAATAGACAAAGGGATGCCAATAATAATGGAGCCGCCTCACAAGTTCACCTATCACCCAAATAAATGAATAAATAAAGTTACAGGAAAAGATTATAAACATTTTGTCAAATTAAAACACCAATGAAATCAGTGGCCTATTTCAGAGTTCCCCAACGTTGTCGGCTTTGCAGACCGGCGTGTGTGTGTGTGAGAGAGAGAGAAAGAGAGAGAGAGAGATAGAGGGAGAGGGAGGGAGGGAGGGTGGGAGGGAGGGGATGGTTCCACATGAGTAGCTGATGAGCGCATGTGCACACAGCTCCATTTGCACAAGTGGCATGTATAAGCACTTGCCGCTCACATAAATAGAGCACACGCACATGTGCTTACCCGCTGGTCACGCAAGTGAGGATGCGCATGTATGCGTGGTTGATGGCCATTTCCATGGCCTGGTTGCAATCCCCTGACAGCCCACTAGTGGTCTGCGGCCCATAGGTTGGGAACCCCTGGCCTATTTCATCCTAGACTTCTCAAGGATTGTAGCATTTTGGGATTTATCTCTTCTGAATGTTTAATAGAGTTGGTTGTGCACTTTGTGACTCTGCAGGGTCATCTGCAGAAGGGGGTCAAAAATATCAAGATGGTAACCGCAAACATATGATGAAAATCCCATCAAATTGTAAGTGCTTCATGACGCACTATACAAAAATAGTCAGGGCTTTTGCCATTTTGACTTTTTTTTTTACCCTTTTTGCAGATGCCTCATGTTTATGCTTAAAATATATGCACATTCCCTGATGAACGGCTTGTCTAGAAATGCTGACTAAATCATGCAAATCTATGCATAAATTCCAGGCAGGAGAAATAGATCCTAAGGCATTTGACTCATTGCTGCAACTTTTACAAAATAGTATCATAAGAGAATAAAGACCTACAACACAAGAATGTTTCTTTATACTCAGCAGTTCAGGACTCAAGTGAACAACTGCTCTAAAACAGTTGTTATCCTGAGACATAATCTTTCAAGATTTTTCAGAACTGCTTTTTTTTCCTTGCTCACAACTATTTTTTTTTATTTGCTCATATCTTTTGCTTCCTACCAGAATTGCATCAGACTTGCAAGTAAAATCTTATTATCTTTACCATCTATCATTTATCTACTATATCTGTTCTCTCTCTCTCTCTCTTTCTCATCTCTCTATCATTTATCTATGGGTTTCCAATTAAACGTCTCCTTTACGTACATTTGCATTGTCCCCTGGTTTATGTATTACTGATTCAGGGTCAATTTCCTTGCTAAAATGCAGCTTTGTCTTTGCTGCAGGCATCCACACTCCATTTTAATGAATGATAAAATAAATTACATACATGTAAGCTTAATTAAAACATTGGCATCTTTATTATAATTTTGTAGAGGTCTTCATTTGAGGATTATTTTCTCTGCCATTAATAGTAATGCACAAAGTAATTTCCAAGCTTCCTACATGAAAAATGAGACAGATAACCTTATTACTCTTAGGTCTTTAACCTCAAAAGTAAAGATACCAATCTGTGTTGTCCTATTCTGACATTTTAAGATTTCCCTTTACTACTTAAAAACCTTCTCTAACATTTCATCAGCTCTGTTTGCCATATCATTTGTCTGGGGAAATCATAGATTCAACACGCTAGAGAAAATAGCATCATAACAGTAGCACTTTTTTGCAGACATTTTGGCCTCTGACAAAATGTTGTTGACACACTTTCAATTTCGTCCAGTGAATTATATCATATGAATACAGAACATCTTTGACCTGAGGTGCCCTTTACTTTGATAATGTACAATTATATGTCCTTTTAAAAAAAGTATTTTTCCATTTTTCCATTATAAAAGACCAACTTGTTTTTTGTTCTTGCTCTTCAGTTCCTTAACTGGAGCCTGGATAGCTCTGCAGACAAGGCACTGTAATTTAACACTTTAATTTACTTTGTAATTTAAAGTAAGTTCGAATCTTGCCAGGCTCAAGGTTGACTCAGTCTTCCATCCTTTCTAAGGTAGGTAAATTGAGGACCCAGTTTGTGGGGGCAATAATCTGACTTTGTATACAATATACAAAAGTATGAAGGCTATTGCTTAATGCACTGTAAGCCGCCCTGAGTCTCTGGAGAAGGGCGGCATATAAATCAAATTTAAAAAAAAACAAAAACTGCTATACTGTTTAGAGCAATGCATCAAATTGTGATAAAAGCTACAGATGGTGTACCAAATACTGTTCTGCTTGATCTGTAATGAAATTATCTACCTAATGAAAAAGGTATTATTATGATTATTACTAGCATTATTTGCAAAAACAAAGACTTGCAAATAGAAACAGAACAATTATGGCAAAAGAAAGCAAAGATAGTGCCAATAGTAATAGGCACTTTGGGTGCAATCCAAAAACAACTGGAACACCCCATTTGAATAGCACCGGCATTGATAGCATCACCACCGATCAATTGAAAAGATAGCTTTACTTGGTTGGAACAATTGTTATTATGACATGTGGATAATCTATAGTTAGATTTACAGAGTAAGACTGGTGAAAACATAACAATTCAAGTTCTAACCAAAGATCAAAGAATAATTACTGTTATTATTATTTATATCTCATTTTTCTCAGACAGATCCCAAGTTTCATTTCTTCACTGTGACCATTAAGGTTTCAAATTACAAATAAAAAAAATATGATTCTCTACATAACTACATCTAAAAAACAAATAAATTGGAACTTGAACCTTTATAATATCCTTTAGAAACCCTCCTTTATTTGATTTCTGAACCAGATATCCAGCTTGGCTCATTTTGGAAGTAGAGATGCAAATCTAGAAATGATTATCCTATTTTAAACAGAACTTCAACACTGACATAGGGAAGGTCAGTGTCAGATGATCTAGATGCCAATTTGATGGGTATGTGCAGGTACTCAACTTGCCAGTCTAGAATTGGGAACAAAATCTTAGTTATTGAGAGCAGCGATTGTTAAGCAAGACGGCTTCAGGTTTGCTTTATACAATGTCTGTAATCCTGGTATTCCCAACTGAGATGGTTAAGCAATCTCATGAGTCATTAATTAGATGAAGTGAAAGGGCTGCCTGCCAAAGGAATCTCAGCTCCATCTGAGTTTCCTTCCCAGCAGGCAGCACTTTCACTCCCCTTTTGAGTTTTCTATTAAGTATTTTAAGTGTTCTATTCTGTTCTGTTCTGCTGTGTTCTGTTCTATTCTATTCTTTCAGCTCCAACTTTTCTCCTTTCACTCCCCTTTCAGCTCAGAGATTCCCTTCTGGCAGGCAGCCATTTCAGCCAGCTCCCAGAGATGAGAGGGAGTTGATTTTCTGGGAAAAGTGGCAGAGAAGATTGCAAATGATAATCATATGATTGTGTGGCACTTGACAACTGATTGTAAGAGTGTACAGGTTGCCAAGCACCCAGATCAAGATCATGTGACAACAGGAGGTGGTGGATTAATGTTTTCCAACAGCTACAAGTGTTTTATGGGCCATAAAGGAAACTTTCCAAGACCGTCATAATTTAAGACTATTGTTAAACAAATGGTTGTAAGTTGAGGACTACCTGTAACATTTAGAATACAGTCATAGGTCCTATACATAATATTTTTAGTTTCTCTTCTGATGTCACATCACAGTTACTTCTACAAAGTTTGGAAAATCAAAGAACGGTTGCGCCAAACTTTATTAAAAATTCCATAATTGATGCCACATATAAGCATCACAGAACCACAATTCTCTGTGCATTCACTTGTGGTATACAGTATTTGAGTCCCTAGTTTAATTATAGATCTGCTTCCCACATATGTATGGGTAAGACCAACAAAAGAAAACAAATAATTAAATTTTCCTCAAACAGCACTCTGTTTGAAATGTACTAATTTAAATCTACCGAGCAAATAATTGTTAGTGTTTAGTAACCTAATAAAGAAGCAATCCGCCTGCTAAAGTTAATGTTGCAATTTATTTGAGATAAGCAATAGGATATCTGCTGTGACTTACCTAGGAATACAGGTTCATTCAAAAGTTATAAATCTTGTCTCCTGCTGAAAATCAATGAAATTTTAAATTGCTTAACTTTGTTCATAGTATTAAACCCAACAAAAGGATTAACATTTTAAAAGTTTAAATTCCCAGTCTAGCCCACAGTCTAGAGACCTTGTGTTTCCTAACCAAGCATTTACCATGTCTTATTTTATTTTGCATTTCTGAGATCAGCTAATGTTGACTGGATATTGTCACCTGTTATAATATGCTTTAAATTGGTTTGCCGTATATTTCAGAATATTTGTTGCTTTATGCTATTTCTTTCTTTTCCATACAGTATACTTTATATGCCTATTCATATGAATCCATGGCTCCAGTTAGAAGATCCATCCATCCCTCAAAGATACAACTGCCCTGTACTACCAATTGTAACATTCTACTGAAGTTTTTAAACAATGCACAGATTATGGAACATCTCATTGGAAGAATCCTGCTAAGGCAAAACTGATCTTCAAATGTGAATTCTACCAAATCATAATGTTTGAACAAAATAGCAAAAGTTGCTATCAAAAGTCGGCCGAAGAGGTTGTAGAAAAAAAAATACCTTAAAAAGCCTCTGACGATCCCAGCTGAGTTGCCTGATCATCAGAGGCTTTTAAAAGCATTTTTTTCTGCAACCTCTTAAGGTTGTAGAAAAAATGTTTTTAAAAGTAAAAAAAAAAAAAAAAAAAAAAAAAGTTGGCTACGGCCACCCAGTCACATTACCCCCACCACCACCAAGCCATGCCCACAAAACCGGTAGTAACAAATTTTACATTTCACCACTGATTTTATTTTACTATTATTGAACACGCTTAGTTTAAGGAAGCTAGAAATAGATAAAAAAAAATCCAGTTGCAAAGTTCAGGTAAGATATATTGCACAATATTTTCATCTAGGAGTAGTAATCTTTCTCTTTTACTTGTCTGTCTGACTTTAGTGGCCAGTGATTTCATATCCCCAATCACCTCCCTCTTCCTGCACATGTATCTAGCTGCATGACAATATTACTGTAATAACATCAGCATTTCTCATTCTCATGAGCTACAACCATCACAACAACAGTAGCTTTCAAAACAGGAAGATTTAGAGCATGACAATTGCAGGGATAATATTCTATGGCTAGTTAAGCACACAATGTGCCAGAAATCTTCAGACACAGGGCTAAAAGCATTTATGTGCAGCAATCTATTTTACAACCTGAAAGAAGTGAGGAATGTTTCAGAAATACATGCTAGACCTTTTTTGCACAGAAAGTAGAACCGTCAACATCCATGAAATGCAATTACTTATTTAATCAACTAGGTAACCTATTCCTTGTATTTCCGGTCTTCCTTCAGTGCTTCAGACTATGATACCTTGGCATTTGAATCATGAAGTGTAACAGTTGATCTTGAAATAATCAGGATATGTAGTGCAATACCATGATTCGTCAGATTTGTAAGGTTTTGCATTCTCTAGAAATCTTCAAGAAGAATGGTAAATGTAAAAAGATGGTTGGGGGGTTAGGAGAATTATTGTAGAGAGTGTTGGAGTATCTACTCATACATTCAAGATTTAATTACAGTCTTAATCCTACTGCATTCTCTGTTTCTTGATATGAATTTTTATTCAATTTCTTTGAATATCAAAATATGCCCGAATGCCTACTGAGAACAGAATAAGAGCAAGTGAAATAATATAGGATAAAGCGGGTTAAAAATTTTGATTACAATATGGAGGTTGAACAATAGAAAATATGCGGTTGAAAAGATTTAAATTTATATTATATATAATCTTAAATAACTTTTATGAAACAAGGTGCCTTTAGTATATGACACTAGTGAAACTGTCTAAAATGTATAAAGCTACTTTAGATCTATGTTGGAAATGTGAAGAATAAGAAGGGTCCTTTTATCATGCTTGGTGAATGTGTAAAAGAAGCTAGAAAAAAATTGGGTTCAAATTCACATACCAATTCAGAAGTTTTAAAACTCTTCCTCTTAGGATCTCTTTGGTCCTCGCTGATGGACCAAAACTTGGAAAAAAGTTAAAGATCTTTGTTTTTGTATATGACAACAGAGGCAAGATTATTGTATGCATAAAGATAGTTTTGGCAGTGAAGAATGGAATTGGTAATAGAACTTGTTGAGGTGGCCGAATTAACTTGTTTTACCAAGAAAAAGGCAATATCAATATTTACTGCTGACTGGAAAGTCCTTATGGACTTTTATTGGTAAAACAGGGGGAAAAAATGAACTTATGGTTTTAATGATTAGTAAGGTTAGGTTAGACAAAGAAGAGAGTCAAAATTTAGCTTTTAAAAAGAGGTAAATTAATAATTGTACTCATAAGTGCTCTAAAGAAGATTAGATTACTTCTTTGTATTTTTTAAAATTTCTTTTCTATTTTTTTAAACTTTTTTTCTTTCTTGCACTTTTAGTCCTTCCTTTGATTTCTTTCTGGGTTTTTTTCTTCCTTACTCTGTATTAGTTTGTACTAATTTTTGCATTTTTAAAAAATACTTTAATTTGGCCTTCTATGTACTGTATAATGCCTATTGAGGATACAGCTCTGTAAATTGCCTATATATTTTTCTTACAGAGAAAGAGACAAAAATGCTTCCATTTAGCACTTTAGGCACTTCAGAGAGCAAAGGAAATTAAACACTATAGGAGAAGTTTAATTAACGGACAGAAAGTATCATTTTATTTTTGCTTATTGTTATTGTAGGTCAGTGTTTCTTAAACTTGGCAACTTTAAGATGCATAGACTTCAACTCCCAGAAGTCCCCGTCCAGTTTCTGCCTAGGGAATTCTGGGAATGGACGTCCACACAGCTTAAAGTTATCAAGTTTGAGAAACATGCATGGAGGTATATTTAATAAGCCAAATCTTTTCTCAAATTTCATTTTATGAAGATGTGTAGGCATAGTTCATTACACAAAATATACACTAAGAGACATGCAAACAGTCAAGTTAATATTAATAGAATAACAAAGACTATTCTCTGTGGAAAGTGTGGGAATCCTTTTTCCATATGATTGCCGTAACCTTCGATAGTTGACCTGTAATTTTACAGCTATTCTGGCAAAAGAAACCATATTGAGTGATCTGAGGTACATGATAGCAAAAATCATAATTTTGTCCTCATCAGAACCTAGAAGACTGGGTTTCAATAATTTAAGAATATTTTCTCATAAAAATAAAGTGAAAGAAATAATGAGGCAAATTTTCACATGGCAGTATACACAGAACATTTGCACCAGGAAATTGATCCTATTTTCCATTCATTATTTATTTGGCATAGTTTGGAAAGAAAGAAAGAAAGAAAGAAAGAAAGAAAGAAAGAAAGAAAGAAAGAAAGAAAGAAAGAAAGAGAGAGAGAGAGAGAGAGAGATTGAGAGAGAGAGAGAGAGAGAGAGAGAAAGAAAGAAAGAAAGAAAGAAAGAAAGAAAGAAAGAAAGAAAGAAATGTCAGCTAGGTAACTTTAAGCCAGTCACTCACTCTCTCTGTGTCTCTCTCTCTCTTTCTCTGTCTGCCCCCCTCTCCCTCCTCTCTCTGTCTCCCTCTGTCTCTCTCAACATTTTTTTAAAGTTATGAATTCAAGTTCTCACTGAAAATAAGCTAAACTGTGGACCTTTCCCTATTTAAGCAAATCGTGGTACAAACATCCCCAGAATTTCTTTCTTTGGGTTCCTTTGAATCATCTACAACTAATAATTGAGGAAGTTTAAAGATATCCTCAACTGTCCTAGTGTTAAAATAGTGTTTTCTCTCTAAGGAGGCAATAAGCTATGGAGGCTTGTTTGGGGGATCTATAACATATATCCTTTTCTGTTTTTCTAATGATCTATATGATTTGAACTGATTCTTTTAGGTGAGCTGCCTGAAGTCGGTGGAATCAGGTAGAATATCTCTACATCTCCCTATCATTTATCTTTATTGGGGTTTGAAATTAGATCTATAAATTGCATCTATTTTGCATATGACATTTTAAACATACCCTTAGACACTCCAATTTTTGAGATCTAGTGGAGGGAGGAAAGAATTCGGTGGAGTAGGACAGAATTCAGAGATATTATAAATAATAATATTGATGATGATTATTCAGATTTTATTTATTTCTCAACCATTACCTAAAAGTGCTTTAGACTGACATTATTCTAATTTGTTTTATGTAGCGATTTTACATGAACAGGAATTTCCAGTTATTAGAGGAAGTCATGTTATATACTGATGGTTGAAATAGAAATGCTTACAAAACGTGATGTTTTTGTTTCTTCGTGACCATTTCACCAGAAAAGATATCAATTGTAGTTATAACTCATTTACTCATAAAGGTTACAACAGCTTGCAAAGGGTACAGAAATGATTTTGGTTGCAAAGTAGAAGTGCAACTACATAGAGAAACATCTCTACTTCAGAGAAATGTTTTCCTGCAATTCCTACCATGTTTGAATGCTCTTTTTGCTTACAGTAATTGGAATGTAGCTGTTGCAATATTTTGCATGTAAAAATAAATTGTACTACTTAAATTAATGTAAATAAAATCAATAAGACTTACTTCAGAGAAAATATGTTCACAGTGGGAGTATTAGTATGAAAGAGTCTGCTATATCTCTTTGGGAAATAAACTTGGGAATATGTATAAACAACATTTTTTGGCATCACCAATGAAGGTTTTTTGGGGATAAATTTATTCAGTAGTTAAGAACTGACAAAGTCATTTTTTTCTATATTGGTTTATGAAAACGGAACCTGTGCTTGACTCAGAGAGTTGTAACCGATTAGGGTGGTCCATAAATCTCATAAAAAAATAAAATGTTTAATTTGTTTTAGTTTCCAAACTGTCAAACTGAAAGTCCATGCTGTTTCTGAATAAAGATGGAAATATAATATAATACTGTAGCATGACACAACATAAAACATTGAATTACTTTATGTAAAAACATTATCTAACTATTCTGTATTTTTAAATGAATTAAGTGATTAATATTCATTAAATGTACAATTACATAATGCACATCAATTTTATGAAAATCCTTTTCATTGGTACTGAAAATAAGAATTCCTGAGAGTTATAAGTCCTGGATGATTTGCTACCTTAGAGAAAACAACTTCTTGCTAATGACTCTGTTTGTAACTAATGTTCCTAAATACAGTATGGATTCAATTTGCAGTACAAGATTGTGAACTAATTTGTACTGCATATATTGATATGCACCACACACCACAAAGCCGAAAAGATTTGAGAGGGAAAATAGTTCTCATAATTATATACAGTTTGTCATCACATGCAGGAGTGCACAGTTTAGCCAGCATTGCAAATTATAAAGTGCAGTGAAGTGGTGAGCTACTAATTACATAGAAATTGTTATTTTCTGTCAAGGCACATTCTTATTTGCCATAAAGGATGACCAGGGCAGTGAGAGAGGAAAATGTTGGATAACATAGGAAAGAGGGAGGAAAAAAGCTTAGATTTTGTCTCAAGGACCTCATTATAATTAAGACCTTTTTCTTTTGCCACAAAATTTTAGAATAATAAGCTTACATGTATACCTAACAGATAATCGAAGACTACATTAAAATATGAAACATTCATCCATTCTGTTTAGACACTGAGCTTGTCGATCGAAAGGTCGGCAGTTCAGCGGTTCAAATCCCTAGTGCCGCGTAATGGGGTGAGCTCCCATTATTTGTCCCAGCTTCTGCCAACCTAGCAGTTCGAAAGCATGTAAAAAATGCAAGTAGAAAAATAGGGACCCCCTTTGGAGGGAAGGTAATAGCGTTCAGTGCGCCTTTGGCATTTAGTCATGCTGGCCACATGACCACAGAGATGTCTTCGGACAGCGCTGGCTCTTCGGCTTTGAAACGGAGATGACCACCGCCCCCTAGAGTCAGGAATGACTAGCACATATGTGCGACGGGAACCTTTACCTTTACCTTTATCTTTTGGAACTCGGGCTGAGTCTACAGGGAGACTTTCAGTGGGCCAGGACTTGGTTTATGATAAGATGAATAAATATTATAGAAGAATCATTTATTTTGTTTTACCTACCTGATGGGTCCAAATGATCAAACATTGAGTTTCATGTCCTCATTTGCCTCATGTACGAATATGTTCCTGTCCTCCCATTTTAGACTCTGAGACTGTGTTTTGCTTCAGATTTTATAAACCTTAAGATTTTTTCAGTTAGGAGTGTTCAGATTGGATGGAGCACATGGTCAAGATAGTAAAGCAACAATGCCATTGAAGACCATCTATTTGTCCATGCATGCCACATGATTGCATGGAAAAAGGGTGGAACTTGATCATCCAATTCAAATCACCATCTTGGCTTTTGCTCTGTCTGGAGACATCACTATTATCACTTAGTACAGCCTTCCTTTTTATAATAAAAACCCAGCTGAGATCATTTAATATTAACATCATGAGTCCAGTGCCCTCTTCCATGTAGGACCCTAAATGAAAGCTTCTTAACCTGTGCATGAACATATCCAAAGAGAAACCCATTGCCTCTCTGGGAAGTGGTTCTTCCCTTGAACTACCCTACTGTTTGACAAGGTTTTTTTAAAATATTCAGCCCATCTTCCTGATCTATCTACTACATAATTTCATTCTGTCAACATTAACAACAGCTGTAGCAGGAGGACTAGAAATGCAGGAAGCAGTGGCAAAAAGAAAATTGGGGATAAATCCATATACAATAATCTAGTCTACTATTTTCTCCTGTTAGTCTTCTATTTTCTCAGTGTCGTTTTTTTCTTTATTTTTTTGTTTTTTAGGAAGAATGAGGAACAAAGGATTCCTTTCTTACTTCTTTTGAAATTGGGGGGGGGGAAAGTAGTTCTACTTATTCCCAGTGTTTTACTTCTTACTTTCTAATCAAAACAAGATGATTTTCTGTGCAGGTCGTCTGATTTTTATTGCCAGTCGTTTATTCTTTTGTCCTACCAAAAATATATATATTTATAGTTATCACATACATTCTAAGGTACACTGACAAGCCAGAAATAGATGAAAAACTCAAGCTATATTCTTGCTCTTGAGGAGGAGGAGGAGAGAGAGATGGATTGGGAGAGAGAAATGGAGAGAAAGGAAGATGCTTGTGCAATAATACTTTTTCAGAGAAAATTTTAAAAAGGTGCTTTATTATCATTAATGAATTACAGAGAACTTGTAGGTTTCAAATGTGTGTGTATACATACATACATACATACATACATACATACATACGTGCGTGCGTGCGTGTGTGTGTGTGTGTGTGTGTGTGTGTGTTTTCTTTCCTTTTCATAGGCTTTATGTGTATTTCTCTTTAGCCAGGTTCTTCCTATGTAAACCAAGATTTTTATGCAGCCCTAGTTCAGTGAAATCACAATCCACTAGTTTCTAGGCTTTTTTTTCTGGCAGCCACAAACACTCTGCTGCCCATTGGGAGACTAAGGAGACTAAGATAGATCTATTTTGGACTTATAAATCCTCATCAGTTAAACACACTCTCATCCCATGTATCCTTCCTGTAAAGGTACAGTATTTGTTTTCTTTCCTTTTCGTAGGCTTTACGTGTATTTCTCTTTAGCCAGGTTCTTCCTATGTGAACCAAGATATTTATGCAGCCCTAGTTCAGTGAAATCACAATCCACTAGTTTCTAGGCTTTTTTTTCTGGCAGCCAGCAAAGTACCTTTACAAGGAGTGATTTCACTGAACTAGGGCTGCATAAAAATCTTTATATGTGGTGGCTCAGTGGCTAAGATGCTGAGCTTGTCAATCAAAAGGTCGGCAGTTCAAATCCCGAGTGCTGTGTAATGGAGTGAGCTCCCATTACTTGTCCAAGCTTCTGCCAACCTAGCAGTTCGAAAGCACGTAAAAAATGCCAGTAGAAAAATAGGGACCACATTTGGTGGGAAGGTAACAGCATTCTGTGCACCTTTGGTGTTTAGTCATTCCAGCTACATGACCATGGAGACGTCTTCGGACAGCGTTGGCTCTTCGGCTTTGAAATGGAGATGAGCACCGCCCCTAGCGTTGGGAATGACTAGCACATATATGTGAGGGGAACCTTTACCTTTATACATATACACAAATGTATGTGTATATATACACACACACGTGTGTGTGTGTGTGTGTGTGTATGTATGTGTGTGTGTGTGTGTGTGTATGTGTGTGTGTCATAAAAAATTTGAGCAGTGCAAGATGTGCCTCAAAATTTTTGCTTCCATATTGGCAACTGTGGCTATATTAGGGCATGCAGTCCTTAGCTTTCAGTACTCATTTGGGACATTGTGATGTTAAAAGTGTGGAATACTGAGAATTGTTTGTTAATAAATTGCTTATTTATTTGATTAATTTCACAAGTTTAACAATATAGACACAACCACATTGTAGAGACTAAAGGTCATATTGAAAGAAGATGAAAATTCCATGTCCAAAGCAATGAGGAGGGAAACAAAACCAGTTCAATAATATGTTTAAAATGCTTAAAAAGTTCTGTAGAGAATCCACCAATTAAAGATTTCAAAATGATGTGACACTTTACACAATAATATGTACAATAGGCTAGGCCCTTCCTATTACTTTTACTCAAACTTTATCCTTTAATAAGTAATGAAGGTTTTAATAGCGTTGAAAAATACTACAATATTCCATCAAATCATTTCAGTACACCCAGTTTATTTTTAAAACTGAGGTTCTATTTCATGCATTTTATTCAGTTCAATGCTTCCCACCAATATATTTTCTTAAAAAATTACAGCATCTATAGGTCTTAATTTGAAGAAAGCTTTCACAGCCTAAGTACATGTCAAGTATTAGATAATTATCAAATGTATAATTATTGTTGCTTCCTACTGTTGGATGAAATTATTCAAAAATATAGAAGTAACTAGAAAAACAGAATTCTAAGTAGACCTGATAAAAATGGCATCAATGATGGAAAACAATGTTTTCTCCTCACTGGATCTGAAGTATATTTGTTTGAATGTGTACAATACCTATACATTTTCAAAGCAGGATTCCATGACCATAAGATCTCATCAAGGTGGACAGGTTCCTTTTGAATCACCTTTCACAAAAGATGAAAACCAGTTGCCCTGAGTCAGCTGAGATCTTCTGGTACTTAAGGGATCATTTATTGAAGCAAAGAAAACTGAAGATAGTAGATCTAGAGAACACCTGAGAGAAACTTTTGAGGTACTCATCCTCAATCAGTTACAAAATGGAACCTCCAACTAGCAAGAGGAGATGATTATTATTTTTTTTTGGTCTTTATTTCTTAAAAAAGTATTGAAAAATGGGAATGTTCCAATTTACTTTTCTGAGAGAAAAGGAATAGGCTTTGGTAGGCAGGTATGATGAATGGAACATCTAAATCCCTAAAGCTTGTGCAAAGCTCCTCAGTCAAACCTCTCTTGCTAAAGCTCTGTTCTGAAAGTGGCTTCACTTGCATCAATGATCTAAGCTCTCCTCTGTAATAACTTGAGAGTTAGCTTTCCTGTCCAAGCCTGCCAGTCTCTATAGAACTCCTAATTGTAGAACATACAGAGAGAAGATTAATTTCTAATCTCAAAGGAGTGCATGCAATTCAGACCCTTTGCTACATTGGAAAATTTAGGTATAAAGCTGTCTCTTTCGTTCCTGCATTTTCAAATCCAAATATGCAGTTCCAGAGTGATGGATAACTGTCCAGATATGCTTGTATATTTGTAGGCTATGGAAATGAAAAGTTAGGTTTTAAATATAGCTTTATTTTCTTGTTTGTTTATTTGTCAAACCAAGTTTTAAACATAAAAGGTAAAAGTAAAGGTTCCCCTTGCACATATGTGCTAGTCGTTCCTGACTCAAAGGGGCGGTGCTCATCTCCATTTCAAAGCCGAAGAGCCAGCGCTGTCCAAAGACGTCTCCGTGTTCATGTGGCCAGCATGACTAAATGCTAAAGGCACATGGAACGCTGTTACCTTCCCATCAAAGGTGGTCCCTATTTTTCTACTTGCATTTTTTATGTGCTTTCGAACTTCTAGTTGGCAGAAGCTGGGACAATTAACAGGAGCTCACCCCGTTACACGGCACTAGGGATTCGAACCACTGAACTGCCGACCTTTTGATCGACAAGCTCAGCGTCTTAGCCATCACGTCTCTCTCATTTTAAACATAGGGAGATTTTATTTGTTTGTTTATTGGTCAATTTGTATGTCACCTCTATCAGGGGGACTTTATCAGGGTAACTCTAGGAGATTTCCACCATGGGGTTAATATCAAACAAATAATAGCTCACAACCAAAAAAGTCGATGATATTCACCAAGGAGGAGAATGACTCAAACATATTTACCACCAAAAACATATTCCATTCTAGCCCAAAATCTGTTGAGAGTCAGATTCCAATTTTCCAACAGTATTTTTTTTTAAATCTCCAAATGCATACAAAAATAGAAAAGGAGCAGAAACTTCCCCTTCTACCTCTCTTCCAGATATGGCAGGTATTACAATTCTTAACATATTGCACTATTGACCGCACTATTTAAGGCCATTAGGAACTGAAGTTCAGGAACATGTCTTCCATTTGTAGTATAACACAGTAATTGGGGTGAACTTATTTTTCACCCTAAATCTTTAGGGAAGGGCGGCTGCTTATATAACTTGTAATTTAACTGTGCAGTCTTTATGGATATTTTAAACCTGAAAAATTCATTGTATGAGTTGCATGATCCTTATGGTGTATCTTTAAACCTGCACTGATATGGCATGGCAACAGAAGCAATCGCTGGTTTTTCATGGCATTGTTTTTGCTTTTTAAACTGTGAGCTACACAGAGTCATTGAGAGTCAGGCAGCTTCTAAGTAAGTAAGCCAAACTCTCTTATGCTGTCCATGAAGAAAAGCAAATAAATACGTTATCTCTGAATAGTGCAGCACTACATTTCTACAGAGTCAAGGACAAATTCAACTTTCTTAACTAGATCAATTGGTCTTTGGACTTCACCAGACATCTGTATATCGAACCTGAGAAAGAAGTGGGGGGGGGATGTAATTACCATTCAAGCCTTCATTCATTTGACATTCATAAAGTTTCCTAGCAACAAAATCTAAGGACAATGTTATTGCCAAAATAGGATAAAAATGGTTTGATTTTGCTAGTCTAGATATATTTAGACCTCAGGGAATGTTTGTGTGTGTGTACATACAACACACACACACATCTACAATATAGATATATACACACACATATATACATATAGTATATACTGTATGTGTGTGTTATTCATTTTATATGTTTTCTTTGCATGCTTTTTTCAAAATCTACAGAACTCTTGGAATTTGATTTATATTTGTTGTGTTTTGAGTATATTTTAAAAATTTTTTTGGAAAAATTCATTGAACCTAGTTTTCAAAATACAGTAATACATCTGGGACATTTAGATGATTTAATGAAGAAAAATATCCTTCCTTCTGTGATCCCACTTTGGATCATACATTGCAATGCTTTATTTTCTGGTATAAATAATTCCTTTCCATTTTATACTCTCAGTATGCTGGAATAGATGTGGCATTTTAGGGTTATTTACATCCGCATTATGAAGTAGCTATGCAATAGATGGAACATATAGTTAATTGGTCTTATTACAAAAGGTTATCAGTTGAATACAATGCAAATTTATGGCCTCTGCAATTTTAACAATATTTCCAAATAAAGTGCTAGGAGTAGATCTAGAGGTTTTCATAAATCCAATGAAATGTAGCAGATCCAAATCAGATATCATTTCAGTGAGTCTTCTTGGATATGAAAATATAGTCTCTACACATATTTAGAAGAGACTTATATTCCAGATGCAGATGGCATATTCTAGATCTGTAGAGATTACAATTAGAGTTCCCTGGATACTTTGGATTCGCAGACCCTACACATTTATAAAATAGCACACTGAGAAATGCTACTTTTATACTTATTATAAATAATATGAAATATCATCAGTGTCATAATCATGATAGTTTATTGGCTCATGGGATATTCTTGTTGCAAGAACATCCCATGACAATTTTTCTTTCGAATCCCTTTTTATTTCCAGCTATCTCCTGTTGAACAGATTCTGTAACAATAACAAAAATGGCATGAGAGGTTGTGAGTGAAGAGCAAATCAGTAAATATAATCTCTCTATTGCTTCTTTAGGGTGGCCTCCATTGGATCTCAACCTTCCCGAAAAACAAATCCTACAAGATGAAATGAGAAGCTGAAGATTTAACTAGATATTCTTGTAACTTCTGATATGACATTTTATGTTTACTTGACAATGTCCTTTAATCATGGTCTTTGTTTTGTATGGCATACATGCACTTCTGGCTAAATCACTATCCAAGTGAATGTGACTATTTTTCCAACATTTCCTGTATATAAAACCTAGAATTAATGCAGTTTTAAAATACGTCCTAGATAGTTTTTTCTCCTCTGTTACATATCTCTCCCGCTTTTTGCAATTTCTTTGGCTGCCTATGCTTTCCATATTTTATTTAATTTGAGGATTCTGAAATAATATTAGGGAATTCCAAATTAATCATAACTGAAGATTTCTGCATTAGAATAGTAGTAGATTATCCAAAACTACTTTATGTTTGTCTGAATTGAAAGAGGGATTGTTGTTTACACATCTTGAAATTGTTGTCTGGTTTTCCTGGTGTATAAGTGGACTCTCTCTTGAGAACTAGCCACAGAAACATCTGCTTAATATTTCTTATTTCACAGGCACAAAAAGCCCTTGAGCTTTAGTAATAAATGGACCATGTTTTGAAGCAATTTAATATATCCAAAATATGTCATTTACTTGTTTCAGCGAAACAAACAAAAAACTCTATACAACAGTGGTTCTCAACCTGTGGGTCGCGACCCCTTTGGGGGTCGAACAACCCTTTCACAGAGGTCACCTAAGACCATCGGAAAACACATATTTTCAATGGTTTTAGGAATAATTATATGGTTGGGGGTCACCACAACATGAGGAACTGTATTAAAGGGTTGCGGCATTAGGAAAGTTGAGAACCACTGCTATACAAGAAGAAACAACAACAACAACAACAACAAAAGTATACAAACATCAAGTATGAGACAACCACCAAGGAATCTTGCTGCTCTCTATTGCAGAAAAAAGCTTGCAAGAATTCAAATCATCTGGTTGCTCATCTGGAGCTGGGCTTGCTGCCAGAGTCACAGTGTGGTTTCTATACTGACTGTTTTTGCTTTGTGCCAATTGGAGGAGAATTGTTAGGAGCAGAATCCTGAACAATTTTGTTGACCTTGTGAAAGCCTTTGATACTATCAGCCAGTAAAGCCTGTGGAGGATCATGTCAAAGTTTGGTTGCCCTGTCCAATTCATTCAAATGGTGTGCCAGTTTCATGCCGGCATAATGTCCAAAGTCCTGGACATTGGCGAAACCTCTAAGGTATTCCCAGTCACCAATAGTGTTGAACAAGGTGATATGCTTGCGCTGTTCCGCAAGATGCTTATTGGCAACTGGAATCAGCATCAAGGACAGGCTTCCTTAACTAAGGTTAAGACTATTGAAATGAAGGCAGCCAAAATTTAATCCTTCAAGCAATGAATTAATGCCACGAAGAAGAAAAATGAAAATACACAGCCTGTTCTGTCAGTCATTTACAGTAATATAAATTCTGCAATCATTGGATAATGTGTTTTGCAACCACTAAGTCTGCATAGCAAGCTACAGAGTGGTATTGGTTCAAATAAGTTCTGTCTGTGTATGTATATGTGTCTGTGAATAGATTTGTAAGACAGGATTTAATAGCTTATGCTAGAGGGACTTGTAAAATAAGGGGGAAAAAAATCACAAGAGAATGTTGTATTTGCCAGGCTGACCAATCCATCACCATTAGCTGCCATTATTGATGGCCAACAAATTTTCTTTGCTGTTTTTCTTTAAGATTACACGTCTGAAATAAATTGTAGAAGTAATCCCTGGGGCCAATGCAAGAAATCATATCATATATCTCCAGTGTCTTGCACAATTATGCAAAAACTTAATCACATACAATATCTTTGCCAAGGTAATAGAATATTTGATTTTTTTAAATATTACTTTTCCAACAGAAATACTCTGTTATTAGTCATGTCTAAAGAGCTGGGGTAACATTGAGGACAGGACAGGCCTTCCAAGATTTTAAAAACAGATTGGATACCCCAAACTCCTTCTCTGTGACTCCTAGGGAGCCCTCTATTATATTACTGAATTTAAGCAAAACTGTAAGCCCTAAATATGCCAAATATTTTTGTTTAAATAAAAAAAAATCATATCTCTCCAAACCCCTGAATGGCTCGCCTACTTTTCATTATTTCCTTGCACAAAATTGGAGGCTCAATTACAGTCGTAAATCAAGGATTACCTGCAAAATACAGACTCTGTCCAAAATATTCACTATGTTCCCCAGCTTTGTCACATTTGTTTAACAGACTACATTGAAATTTTGTCACTGTTCAGGAATTAGCTTCCTAAGACAAAGATATTAAGCCCTTCAGGAGTTAACTTCTACTTGGTAGAAAAAATACCAGAAACAAACAAACATTTTTTTTCTTTATTATGAGCCTGCAATCTCTTTTTATCGGGGTGGAGTCGGGGCAACTGAATAGAGCTGAGTGTTTACTGCCAATCTACGACTCTGTCTCAAATATAAATACTTATCTATTTCTGTACCTTGACTAGATCTGAGCAGAACATTATACTGCCTGCTGATACTTTTAAATGAAAAAGGAACAATTTAGTGAATCTGTCATTGTCTGGGAGCTGTTTTAATACACCGACTATAGAATGGCTCTATTGTAACTGCATTCAGGAAGGAAATAAATCCTTGTACAATTTTGTATTGTGGCCTTTTCCTTATTCTCTTAGTGTTAAAGCTAAATAGGCCTGTGGGAAATATAAGGCGACTTGGTTACAAATTATTTCTTCGGTGGAGAAACATTTAGTCCGCACTTTGTGGGAAGCCAAACTTCACGTCTTATTGAACCTTGGATTAATGAGGCACTGATTTTTGGCAGCACAGAAGAAGATCTTTATTAGAGAATGACAATTGTGTTTGAAAAACTGGAGCTAATTTGACAGTTCTTTGGAATAGCATGCCCTATTGTAGATACATGTTAGGTATGATTGGGATGACCTGCTTGAACAACTGTTTTTTGCCTTATCCTATTTCTGCTTTTGTTTTCACTATGGTGGATATTTTATACTATCCTCCCACTGAAAATTAGGGTGCTGGGTGGCAAAAGAAATGGAAACATAATAGAATAATTAAGAAACATGAAGCTATTAGAATGTACAGGTGATATCATGAACCTTCATTTGAAAAGTAATACACACAATGATCTACTATATTTATAAGTGGAAATATAAAGCTGGAAAGATATTGTAAAAAAAGATTAGAAAAGTTGTTTGGATTTTCAGTAGTTATCAGCTTCAAGGAGCACAAATAGGCAACGTATTGTGGGACCTGGTTCAGGGGTGGGTTCTACTTACCTTTACTACCAGTTTGCAATGGAGCTGCGCATGTGTGTTTGTTTTACTCGCACGTGCGCACTCTTCTGCGCATGCGCAGAAGCATTCTGATGACATCGGGGTCAGTGGGCAGAGCCTCCCGCCGGTTTTACTACCGGTTCTATAGAACTGGTGCGAACTGGGGGCAACCCACCACTGGCCTGGGGGCATTTCATGTGAAGGATCTTACCCAGTGGTGAAATCTGAACCAGTTTGCTACCAGTTTGCTGGCCGCAATGTGCACTGTGCTCCAGCTGTGGCGCGCAATTTAACTTCGCTAGAAAGCAGGATTTCCTGCTTTCTAACAAAGCTAACAAAGCTGCACAGCTGTTTCTCCCCCTTGCTGTTCTACTTACCTTCTCAAGCCTCCTTTTGGTGCATACTGCACATGCATGCGCGCACAGCACATGCCAAAAGGAGGCTTGGGAAGGTAAGTAGAACAGCGGGAGGGGGGGAATCAGCTGTGCAGCGCAGTTTAGCTTTGCTAGAAAGGAGGAAATCCTAGCAAAGGTGAACCCCGCTGCACAGTTGATCGTCGGAAATATTGGTTTGGAGGAACTGGTAGCTTTTTTAAACTACTGGTTCACCTGAACCACTAGCTTTTTAAACTGCCAGTTCAATCAAACTGGTAGCTAACTACCGGTTCATCCGAACTGGTAGCTTTATTTTTTTACTACTGGTTTGCCCGAACTGGTAGTTTTTATCACTACCGGTTCACCTGAACCAGAGCGAACTGGTAGCATTTCACCCCTGATCCTCTCCCTAATTTAGAAAAAGTGAAGAAGGAAGAAGGAAAGAGAACACAATACATTTTTACATAATGGGTAGTTGAAAAAGGAACAGAATGGAGAGGTTTAGGTTTGTGATTTTTCATGATAACCAGGAGTAACATTAAAATAATCTTGAGAGAATTAAAAACTGACACCAGACAACATGTAACAACAAACTGACAAATACAGCAGAATTTTTATGCTTTGTTTTCTAACAAATTGTCTTCAGATATTCAAGAAATCATTCTACCATAACGACTAGTAGCCCCTCATTTTATAGGGATATACAGTAGTATGGTCAATTTCTCGTAGTATGTTGTCCTGGTGTTTATTTAGGTTTGTTCTGTTAGGGATGGCCAATCGATTCATTTTGATGTTTTGTATTTCAAACTTTTGTTACATTCTATTCCATTTTTCCATCAATTTTGTGTTTTGTTTTTAATCAGTATGAGACTCTTTTTACATATTTTAATGCATATTTTGTTAACATTTTATACATTTTTCTCTATATTTGCAACTGTTGCCAAAAGTCTTCCTTAATCTACTGGTGGTGCATTATTTTCATAAACAAATGTAACTTTGGGTAACCAATTCTCCTGCATGAATATTTGTCTATGTGTTTAAAACACAATTTTGTGCAAACTTTGGAGAAACATGAATTAGGAAGGCCAGTTCATCTCAATTCACATCTCAATTCATATATTTGTGTGAGACATGAAAGTTAGATAAATAAGTTTTTCCCTTTAATCTCTTGGCATGAGAAACAGACCAAAGGACTGGGGACAAAAAAAAAGGTCATTGCGAAGGACTGATTTTGGTTCACGAATATGGCAAACTTGGGAAATCACAGCTTAGATCTTTTAGACACAATCTTGTCACCTTGGGCAGATACATTATACAGTTTAAATCCCATAATATTTACTTGTAGGAAGTTTTCTCTTCGGTTCTATAGCTAGTCTCCATTGTTTGGTTGCTGATGGTATCATTTAACCAATGGCTATCCAAACCATAATGATGGGCCTGGCTTCGGAAAATTTGGTCAATGGAATAAAACTATGACACTTGTCCAAACAAAGCAACTGTCAAATCGTATCACAAGCTGCCTTTAAATAAAGACTTGCAGGGCTCCAAATTTGTTTTTCTTGAATGAACCTAAGCTTTTCCACTGTCATTACTCATTCCTTTTAAAAACAGTGAAAAATGCAATACATTACTCAACTGTGACCCAGCATGTCCTAAGGTGCATATTTTATTGATGTAAATAAATGAGATCCTAGCTTACCTAAATAGCAATGTTTTGATTTTATAGAAATTCTGTGTATTTTAAAAGCCGCTATTAGAGAAATGATTATTTTCCCTTGAGGTTGGCCCTCTTTTTCTGTCTCTTTCTAATCTTGCAAGAGAACTGCTAAGAGTCTGCTTAGTTTAAGCAGATAGGAACCCCTGGATACAGTTTGATTGGAGATAAAACTGGGAAAGTACATGGTTAAAACAGCTGCAATATTTATTGCTCTCCAAATCCATTTTTTTAAAATGTACAAAATGAAAAAATATTTTGGAAGTATATAAGTTTCATGATTGTGCAACTAGAAAATCCCTGCTGTAGAAAATGTGGAGTTGAAACTCTAGTATAGCTGAATATGAAATTAAATAGAGGGCCACAGTGGGATTCTACTGTTGTTATAAACTTACCAGAAGCAAATTAAATTGTGCTTTTTACAAGACTCAGAACCATAAAAAGTTATTGCTGCCTCCTTAAGCTCCTGAGGTGAGCTGTCCTTCTTTCCTTGTTCCTCAAATAGCAATCTCAGAAGCCAAGGCACAAGTAAATTCTATTCCCTCTACTCCAGCCTTAAGGTAGTGATTTTGTTTTGTCGACCAGCATTCATTTTAAAAGGTCACTGACTTAATGAACTACTTTCTAATTCATATGACTATTACTACTTGAGGAAAAATAGATCTATTTTAGTCATTTGTGCACATTAGTAGGGGGTCATTATACAAGCAAGAAAAATTAAAGAGAAAATTAAATGGTAGTTGGCAGGTTACTTATTAAGAGACAATACGCTTAGTGGGATAAGTGTGTAAGTTGGCCTGTCCAGTTTTGCATCTTCCAGTTGTTTCACACTGTCATCTTAACAGCTTCAGCTAGTATGATCTATGCTCAGGGTCAATGGGATTAGTAATGCTATTCTTCAGGGTGTGAAGTTCAGAAAGATTGACTAATCTTGTTCTCATTTGTTTCCAGACCACAAACAACAGAACAGACTTATGTACCACAACATTCTCCAGAAATGTGGTTTATCTCTAAAGATAGACACTTATATAAATCAGCAAACAGATGAAGAGGAAATGGCCTGCCTTGATCTTTGTGTCTCACCACAGCAGCTTGATAGGCTGAAATTAGAAGATGATATATTTTACAGCACAAAGTTAAATGCATTTCTCAATTTATGCAAGTCCAACCACTTCAGGTCCCAAGACTTGAGTAGTTGTACTGCGCCCTGCGGAAATCTAGGCTCCAAAAATTTGTTAATTGTCACAAGGCTTCTTCCTTATAGGTGTCATATACAATCTAGCTAGAACAAGCAAATTCACACAATGATTTCCCAGAGGTTGGCTCTTTAAGACCCTTGAATTACCCCATCATTTTAATGCAAACCTGAACTGCTACCATGAAGGCAGTCATGTAATAAATGATGTAAATGATATAAAATTGTGATCGATGATCAACCTCCAAGTACCACAATCCCAACTTCTTAGGCTAAGGCCACAAAAGGAGGGTTATCTTAAATATCTATATTATGAGACATATATTTTGAGGATGATAATGTATTTTATAGCATAATAAATTCATTTCAATGATTATGTTGTACATTTTTTTTAGCCAAAAAGGAAAATGAGAAAGGAAGATAAATAAGTGATTCCTTTGTGAAGGGACCCATTTTTTCCCCACTGCAAAGGATGTTAAGGAATATAAAACTAGTTTATTATAGCACAATGGCTGAATGGCTCCTGATATCTTCTTGTGGAGGAAAATAGCATCACTGGTAAAGTTCCATATGATAGCATATTTAAAAATGCCTACTAGAAAAGTGCTATGACACAGCAGTTCCTCCCCAAACTTAATATGTTAGTTGAATTAAATGTGCCCTTACTTTTTAATTATATATTTTATATATTAATATACTGTATGTTATATTAATTTTATATTCATGCAGTCAAATTTTTTTTAAAAATAACTAACTCACTAGTAGCTGACTTTTCAATAAAGAAGGTTTGCACTTCATGATTTTGTTTGTGTGACAGTGTCAATTGTCATTAATTCATATTATAATGAAAAGTTAATGGGCAATTTAGATGTAAAGTGGAATGGTGGAATCCAGCTAGAATGGTTTATAGGATATTGTAGCTTTGATGTTTTCTTTTTCCCCCAGCTCTGCACAATCAAAAATACTGGCTCTTTGTGATCATTTTTTCTATTATTATTTATTTGTTTTTGCAAATAACTCAAGGTGACAAACATATCCAACACACCTTTCTCTTCCTATTTTCCACACAAGGGCAACACTGTGAGATGAGAGAGTGACTGGTTGAAGGGCAACCTGTTAGATTTCATGGTTAACGCAGGACCAGAACTCATAGTTCCCTGCTTGCTAGTCTGGTGCCTTAACCAATAGACAAAACTGTATCAATTACCTCATTTGTCCAAGTTCTTGGGCTTTGGCCCTGGAATCTTGTACAGTACTAGTCTTGCCCCATTGAGCTCTGTAATTGAGGACTTGAGCTTGGTTTTCCAACAGCCTAACCACTGCACTACTTTCAACCTCATTCTGCATGAAAATCCTCCTCCCTCTATGTAAACTTTATCCTCAATGTCCATACTGTTTCTTCAAACTGGGGGTGGGTGGAACAAATCTTTCCTTTCATTCTGGTATCCTGGAAATTTTTTTTAAAAAAAAGTATGATTCATAACATCTTCAGCTTTTAAGGGCATTCTGCATTATGTAAAAACAGCAATGTTTTTCAGTTTACAGAGCTCTTTATGAGGCTCTAGGTCTGTGTAAGAGTTCAAAATTGCAGGGTGCTGAAACCAAGAATATCCTGGCTCCATCCTTTCAAATTCTGTCCTTATGCGGTCATAAGCAGTTGGTAGGTGGGATGTTGGAGCCACAAAGCAGTCATGGCAGCCACAAAGCATCTATGCCTCCAAATTCAATATGAACAGCTTTCAGACCACAGAGCATCTTCCTGCAAAACTCCATTTGGCAATAAAGTTTCCAGAAAAGGATTATGAGTCTTATTGCTGACATTTGCAGAGATGAGTCTATATTTAATGTACAACTCAAATGAGGAACATATTCCTTGTGGGTTAAAAGACATATTTGTGGGGAGTTCTGGATAATAAATTTCAATTGAAGTTGTTGGTTTTCTGGGTAGTCTGTGAATATAATATTAACTATTTGCAATAGAAGGATTGTTGCATAAAACAGATGTTTTCATTTTTCTAGAAGTTATATATTTATTAACTTCCTTCTGGGAATCTGGTTAGAAAAAGAAACAGGTTCCTACAAATTCTTTAGAAATCAGTTCTTTTCTAGATTAGATGTTGAAAAAACCCAATATTTTGACAGAAATTGATTGTTATGGTTCTTATGTTTTGCAAATAGATTTCTATGCTTTCCTTTTCTTAGGAAATACAAGCTTCCTTAACCTTTTAAATAAGTAAAATTTGCTTAGGGATGGGATTTCCATCTGCTGAAAGACCAGTGGGCTTCCTTGTGCAATTGGTTGGCCTCTGTGAGAACAGACCATTAGAGTAGATGGGCCAAGAATCCAATTCAGCAGGGCATTGCTTATATTCTTTGGATATGTTATGCTTTCAATAAGTGCTTAAAATTATAAAGATTTATAGCAAAAGTTGGACCTGTGAGACTCAGTGAAAATTGAATGAGAATTTATGGAAGGAGGGACTGAATAGTAGCTATAAGAGAAAGAGAAGGATCTAGTATGGTTGTCATATGCATGCAGCTGAGCCAGCTGAAAAGTTTTAATTTATCACGCAGCATCAGTTTGGATTCCCCTCCCAAGACTTGTTTTTCAGATAGTTGCAATATCCACTAGTCTGTCAACTAAACTACCTGTGCTTTCTTTGCTACAAATTTGTTTTAACAAGCAAAGAGATATAAGGAAGTTTCAAGCACAGTTGTTATTATTGTGTAGTGGGCTTCAGGAGGGAAGAAGCAGACCAGCATAGCTACAACATTTATTGACTCAAAACTGGGACTGAGGAACAGCAGGCAAATGCCTGTAATTTATACTCTAGGCCCACAGGGCCTTAACCAATCATAATACTTGAAAAGGCCTGCCCAAATGTTCTAAGTTTCCCTCCAAAACAGTTGGAGTTAACAGTTGGGGTCATCTAAAGGTTAGTTTCACTTTAGCAGTGCTTAACAGAACTATATACATTCAATGTATAACAGTTATAATTTATAATTATAACAGTTATAATTTTCACAAGTTTATTGGATGTAAAAGAGTGTGTGTATCTATATAAACAATACAGATTCTCAAACCAAATCTCATTTGAAGCTCATACCACAACCATAAAAATACCCACGGGGGACTTACCACTTTTGATTCTATAGCGTTAAGAATGAGATTATGAGACCAAGGTAACTTGGCATCTTCTGTTTATAGCCATGGTACATGGAAAGGACTGCTTCTATATTTAAGGAAGTATCTTGTTTGCTAATATACCTCAATGTTTGGTAGTTGCCCCTGTCCATAAGTAACATTTGGAGCAATAGTCTGCTAAGTGCTGCCTATTTCAACCAGTAAAGCAGAAGTTCCCAATGAGATCATTAAATCTGGAATAAGATTTCTCTACCACAGCAGTGGAGATGTCTAATAGTTCATCATCACTGCTAGCCAAGCTCTGCTTTATGTAGAAGCCCAAAGAGTGACTGTGAGAGGCATCTTGGAGTCTTAGTGGACAACTGTATTTTTTTAACTGTTTAACTGTTTTAACTGTATTTTAATATTTGTATTTGATGTTTTTATTTGGCTGTTCACCGCCCTGAGTCCTCAGGGAGAAGGGCGGTATACAAATTCAAAAATAAAAAAAATAAACCAGTTAATTATGAGCCAACAGTGTGCAGCGGCACCCAAAAAAGCCAATGCAATCCTAAATTGCATTAACAGACAGATACAATCAAGATCAAGTGAGATACTAATACCACTCTATAAAACCCTAGTAAGACCACACCTAGAGTATTGCATACAGTTTTGGTCACCACACTATACAAAAGATGTTGAGACTCTAGAAAAAGTGCAGAGGAAATCAACCAGGATGATTAGGGGATTGGAGACTAAAACATATGAAGAACTGGGCATGGCTAGTCTAGTGAAGAGAAGGACCAGGGGAAACATGATTTTTTTTAATTTTAATTTTAAATTTGATTTATATGCCGCCCTTCTCCGGAGACTCAGGGCGGCTTACAGTGCGTTCAGCAATAGCCTTCATACTTTTGTATATTTATACAAAGTCAGCTTATTGCCCCCACAAACTGGGTCCTCATTTAACCTACCTTAGAAAGGATGGAAGGCTGAGTCAACCTTGAGCCTTGGAGAGATTCGAACCAGCAGTAAATTGCAGGCAGCTGTGTTAATAACAGGGTGCTTTAAACCACTGTAGTACCAAGGCTCTTGGTACTAGCTCTTGATAGCAGTGTTCCAATATTTGAGAGGCTGCCACAGAGAGGAGGGGGTCAAGTTATTTTCCAAAGCACCTGAGGGCCAGACAAGGAATAATGGATGGAAACTGATCAAGGAGAGATTCAACCTAGAAATGAGGAAGAACTTTCTGGCAGTGAGAACAATCAACCAATAGAACAGCTTGCCTTCGGAAGTTGTGGGAGCTTCATCACTTGAGACTTTCAAGAAGAGATTGGACTGCCATTTGTCAGAAATGGTGTAGGGTCTCCTCCTTGAGCGGGAGGTTGGACTAGATGACCTACAAAGTCTTTTCCAACTCTGTTAATCTGTTAACCTACAGATTTAAACATTATGACATGTACTTTGTTTTCTGCCCTAAAATTTTAAATCTCTTTTCTGATAATTTATGTGCCACCAAATCTTTTTGACTGCCAAGGGCCACTTAGACACATTTCCTTCATGTCCCTAACCTAATCATTCAGGTTTTCTTCTACCCATCACCACTGTAACTGACTCCATCCACCTTGCTGCTATTCATCCTCTTCTCTTTCCATCCTAGTGGAATTTTCTAGAATTAGCACAGCTCTAGAAAAACATGCTTCATTACTGGGAAGTATTTTTATTCATATTCTGGTAGCTCCCCTCCCCCCTAGTGTAGTTACAGAGAACTGTGTGTTTGAGGATTTGTTAAACAAGGATAAAAGAAAGGAAAGAAGAAAAGTGACATTGGAGGTAATCAAGTGAAGACTCTAACAGTGATGAAGTAAAGTTATATGGGACTTTCTACTGGCCATAGCAGCGTTGCTACTGTCATCCAGAAGCTTCCCACTATACAAAGACCAGTGAAACTGGTTTCTACTATGGAATGGATGAAATGTTTGTGTGATCAAACAACACACACTGCTACATTCTCCATCAGACTTTTCATTTTCTGGGGAAGCAATGTTATGTAAAGAGAAAAAAGATGGGAAAAATAATAAGCCAAGGAAATAAAGTTCTGGGATAACAGAAGGAAAGTAAATATGGCTAAATCTACTTCACATCAACAACAATCATTATAGCTCTTTATAGGTTTTTGACCATCTTTGTTTCCATCATGTTTCTATAGTACCCATTTTCTTTTGCTCTTTATAGAATCAATCTCCTTTTGTAGAAAAAAACATCATGGATGTTAAGTGAGCAGAAATATTTTCTTTCTTATATTTATGTTCAAGCAGATGAAAAATGAAATGTAATCTAATAAAGGGAATTGTAAATAAGACAGAATTGAGGGGTGTTGATTTAAGGCAGAAATCAAATTTAATCATTTTCATGATCCATCCTTCAATTTAATTTTTTTGGGTACATGAAACAATTTTGTGGTGCTTTTGTCTAGGGAGGCTTTGAGATTATATTGTTAGATATAAAGTTCTAAAGATGAAACATAACTCTTCAATAAATATAGGGAGATGAGGGGTTGCTCTTTCCAAACATTTGCTTTTTGTATGATTCAATATAAAATTTCATATGGGTTGAAATGTTGGCTTATTTCTTTTTGTAAATTCCTAAGCTTACATTTTATTATCCACTTTAATAAAAATCTCATCTCGAAGTACAAGTGAATATTTCATAACAATAATTAGCTAGAAGAATAGGCAAGATCCTTATGTGCTTAAAACATGTCTGGCAGTCCCTTATTTATGATTTGAGCCAATGAATGATTGTCTGTTTAAAATTTGCTTTCCAAACATTTTCCTTCATTACCCAAAACTGCTTATCAAAAAGTCTTTTTTACCCAATGCAGGCAAAACACTTTAATGTAAATGTCCCTGTTATGATTGGGTAATAGCTTTGTGTGTTTTTATCCAAAGAAAAACCACTTTTACCCAATTTTAGGTAATTTACCTAGGTTTGGAAGCACTTATTTATTTATTTAGTGCATGGCATACACTGTCAGGGAAATCTACATGTGCTAGAAGCACAATGCAGTTCTGACAGACTAGGTTTCTAGTTCATTTTGTTTGGCACTTGCACATCTATCCTTGGTGCATCACGGAGGGTGAACTAGCTTTACATCAATTAACTAGCAATGCTCAGATTGCTGGCTCTTCCACACTATTCTGCTAGTCTCGCTTCACTTTGCCTGGTGTCACTATACCTCGCATCTCTATGTAACATCTGTCCAGCATCCCTACACAACATCTGTCCAGCATCTGTTTCCGTTTTCAGCATGAATACAACTCGGTTTTCCCCACCAAAATGGTACCCATTTATCTACTCGCAATATTGCATGCTTTCAAACTGCTGGATAGGCAGGAGCTAGGGACCAAGCAAAGGGAGCTCACTCTGATTTATGGAGCCAGGCTTGAACTGCCAGAGTGCAGAACATTTATGGCTGCACATTACCACATCCCACTGGAAGCACTGGTCTAAAGGGACAAGAGTCAGGAACCTTGTCTTGTATGGGATAAGGTACAAGTGCAATAAATGGAATTCATGAGAGAAGAATCATATGTTAGTTCTAAGACAAGTAAAAAGAAAAAGATGATAAGATCTTTCAAACTATTCTCAGACCAATGTATCTTTCCTTTGTCATAGGGTATATATCTTTGAAGGAATGAATGACAGACTTCTCTATCTATAGATCAGGAGAACAAAATAGCTTATTGGTCAATTAAAGAACCAGAAAGTGCTGTTTTTCACCACTTCAGCCTAGGAAAATTAGCCAGGAAAGTGAAACAGGGTCTACGCAATATCTCTTCTGGCTTCTGGCAGGTAAGATGGTTTCCTCCTTTCAGTGATGTTCATCTCATTGGCAGAAGTTATAGCCCTCCATCCAAAGAGTTTTGATCTCTTGGGCAATGAAAGAGATTGGAGAATAATTCCTTCAGCTCTTCATTACAGAGCCATTCAGGCTTTGTTTTTGTTTTTTGCTGGAAGAAGTAAATCAAGTTTTGTACAGGAACTTTATCTCCAGCAGAAATAAGGGATTAGATTGAGTTCCATTTAGATTATTTTTTTCTATCTTAGAGCTGGATGAGGGAAATATCCAGTCCTTCTGGATTTTCTGGGCAATAGATAAGATCCAGATGCAGTGGCATTCTACTTCACAATCTCAGAGCAATCAAGAGCTTTATTCTTATGTCAAGATAATGTGATTAGTTAAGTAATAGAAATGGTTTCATCTGGAGTTTAAATTTTTTATTCTAGTTGAATATATATGTGTGTGTATACATATACATGCAGGGATGTGCTGGCTCAGTGGCTAAGACACTGAGCTTATCAATCAAAAGGTTGGCAGTTCAGCGGTTCGAATCCCTAGTGCCGTGTAATGAGATGAGCTCCCTTTACTTGTCCAAGCTTCTGCTAACCTAGCAATTCGAAAGCATGTAAAAAATGCAAGTAGAAAAATAGGGACCACCTTTGGTGGGAAGGTAAAAGCATTCTGTGCACCTCTGGCATTTAGTCATGCTGGCCACATGACCACAGAGACGTCTTCGGACAGTGCTAGCTCTTCGGCTTTGAAATGGAGATGAGCACTGCTCCCTAGAGTCGGGAATGACTAGTACATATGTGCGAGGGGATCCTTTACCTTTACACACACACACACACACATTTGAAACTCATAACCAGATGTCTAACCTTTTGTCATCTTTCTTTTCTATTTTTTTAGAAATATATAATTATTATATTCAAATATATTCATATCTGAAGCCCATAGCCAAATGTCTTGCCTTTTATCAACATTTAGTTCAATTATGTTATTTAATTCTTTATTTTCCATTCCATCATTCTCCTATTTTTTTCTTCAGAAATTCATCTGAACTTCTGAAGGTGTCATCAAAATAATCCAAATGGGGAAAAGGGCATGTTGTATTCATGGATGGCAACAGATGGACTTGAAACATGGCACATTGGTGGTCCCATAGCTTTGTGAGTCCAGAAAATGGAGAGATAAAATGCAGAAAATCCAATGCAAGCTGGCACACTATAGAATTGGACTGACAGCACAAATACCCCTTGCTTCAAGTAATGAACATTACTGAAAGAAAACAATGAAGTATCGAAGTAAATTTCATTTCTCCTTCTTCTGCATGACAGCAAGACAAAAGTGACCTGCAAGCAATCCATTCCTCCTACTGAAAATCTGACATCTTGCATAGCAGTTCATTTCCTATTACAACTGCCAAGAGTATTTTAGTCTTCCAGAGCAATGCAATGTAGTATATAAAGCCCTTTTCCTCAAAAGCATTGATCACATGTGTCATACTTAAACTGTTATAATGAAAACTTCTTCAAAAAATATCTCTCCACCAGCAACACATCTAATGATATTCAGGTATTTTAAAATGTGCACTATTGAATATTATACAGAAATTACTAAGTTCTGAGAAATGTGGCAACTGTGGCATTATTACTGAATACATTTTACTTGTTCTGAAGCTGTGAGACATGCGATCAATTTCTAAAGAACTCTTAACAGTGGGAAGACAAATGGGTTGTAAGAAATAGCAGTGTTATATTTAACCACAAAAGAAAATACAAATGCTGGAGTTTTCATATATACAATAAAACACCCATCAGATATGAAAATTCTTCAGGATAGAGCAATAGAAATGTTAAATTGGATAGTAAAGTTATTGTCTAAAGAGCTGTGCGGTACACTAGGAAACACTAGGATCTAGAATTCTAATAGATGTAATATAACAAAGAAAAGTGGACTTGCAAAAGAATTGGGGAATCTTTGTTGTATGAACAGCATTTAAGTCAACGGCCGATTTAATAAAGATTTGGAAATTATTGTGAGCATGGGATATCACTTGTATGTTCAGTTTGAGTCTGCTAAAGAATGAATTTTCTTTAGGCTCAAGACTAAAGTATATTTCGTTTTGCAGTAGCTTCTGAAAAATGTTAGTAACAACTTACCCAAAGAAACCCACATGATAACATCTTTTACTGTAATTTATTGCACAGGGACATATCACATAGATACGTACATTACAAAATAATAATAAAACAATGGTATGCTGTTTAAGGCTATCAATGGTATCAATCAAAACAATAGATAAAACCAACCAGCCAAACCTTCACACTCTTCCTAGATATTTTTCCCCATTGCAACAGTTGAATAACCAAGATATATCCATTTATATTTGAATAACAAACTAAGCCTTTGCTCTGACTGTAATATACAATAATGTCATTCTAAATTAAGATTCTTTGTGATGTTAGCAGAAAGATATAAATACTAAACATGCAGAGCTTACCAGATTCCTTGGAGATGGCAACTGGTTGATAGCAGTGGTGGGTTGTCCCCGGTTCGCACTGGTTCGCAAGAACTGGTAGTAAAGCTGGCGAGAGGCCCTGCCAACTGCCCTGGATGTCATCATCGGCGATCTGCGCATGCACGATCCCATTGCAAACCAGTAGTAAAGGTAAATAGAATCCACCCCTGGTTGAAATGTATTTGAATGGCAACTGGTTTTAGAAATTTTTGCAGCCATTATTTTTCTGAGTGTTATAATAAAAGTATGACATCTGGAAGACTTTAAAACATGTTCATTAATTGTTATAATTTATGTAAAAAAATTACTTATAAAACAAAAGCATAAAAGACAGAGCCATAATTCCAAAGGAAAAAAATTGGAAGCCAAATCATTTTAACATTAGACCTTCATCTCCAACTCTGGAGTGATGGAATACAGGTATGTATTTCATTTTTCTAGAATCTTACTATCCCCAAGTAATATTTTTTCCTATTGTAGTGTCTTACATTAGTAGCTCTACCATAACAAAGTCTGCAAAATATCCTCAGGCAATACGTGATTACTATCTCTTAAAAATCTTAATATTTTTTTTTAATTTGATTTATATGCCGCCCTTTTCCGGAGATTCAGGGCGGCTTACAGTGCGTTAAGCAATAGCCTTCATACTTTTGTATATTTTATACAAAGTCAGCTTATTGCCCCCACAAACTGGGTCCTCAATTTACCTACCTTAGAAAGGATGGAAGGCTGAGTCAACCTTGAGCCTGGCAAGATTTAAACTTACTTTAATTGCAGACAGCTGGTGTTAAATTACAGTGCCTTGTCTGCAGAGCTATCCAGGCTCCTATTAACTCTCCAAAATCTTTTGAATTGGCATAGTTTTGAAAAGAACTATATCCCAATTTATTTTATGAAATTTAATTTGGGAAAGGAATAATTGAATTGTTATAATGTCTGAATGATGTAATAAAACATCTGTCAAAAGGATTTCTTGCGTTGGTCTTCCAAATATCACATATATTGATGTGCTACATTGTATGTATGTTATATCTTTTTTGTTGACCTTCTTAAGAGAGTTCATAAATGTTTATCAAAGGGCTACCATATTTGAACTAACTAATAAAGAAACCTCTAACTCTTTCCTGCACTCTGTATCTCATCTGAATGCTTGTAGCCCAAATATAGTAAACCTATTATACTCCTACTTTATCCCCCAACATTCCTAGGAAATAAATCAGGAAATAGGGACACATATGATCACAAAATGGACTTGGAGAGTTATATTCCAACACCAACTTGATTGACTGAAAATACATGAGTATGCGATTCACTACTATGGGAAGCATCTTCAGCAGTTCCTTAGTGGCTAATGGGATGCGTGCTGAGTTTCAGAAGAGAGCCAAAACAATATGTGTTTTGGAAATGCATCCACTATAAATGTAATGATAAAAGTGGTAGACTTTTTACTTTTGTCTTTTCTCCTCAAAGTAGACTTGCCTCAAGCCTAGGTCTACTTCAACTCCCATTATATTAGCCTTTTGACATGAAATATGGATGAGATGGAAATTATAATCTCTCAAGCTCTTATAAACAGCATATTCGGAGTGGGGTGGGAGGGTGGGGGCTGC
The DNA here is from genome assembly GCF_059756535.1 of Pantherophis guttatus. Taxonomy (NCBI): domain Eukaryota; kingdom Metazoa; phylum Chordata; class Lepidosauria; order Squamata; family Colubridae; genus Pantherophis; species Pantherophis guttatus. The sequence goes on along the minus strand of NC_142067.1, from coordinate 103,655,754 downwards.
CTTCAAGTAATTATTGATCTTGGTGACTGCCAAGACAAGTCCTTGGAATTATTTTTGCAAGATTTTGTAAGTGGTTTGCCATTGCCTGCTTCTTAGGATTGAGAAAGAAGGACTGATCGAAGGTCACTCAGCTAGCTTTGTGCTTTAGGTGGAACTAGAATTCACAGTCTCCCTGTTCCGAGCCTGATGTGTGAACTGCTACACCAAACTAGCTCTTGATAAACACTCTAATTATATTATTTAAAATATCAACTAATGGACACCTCTTGTTTTGATTGACATTACAATGTAACTAAAAGCAACCCATTCTGGATCGACTTGGAGCACCAGTTTCCGTTCTCTCTGTGGACTCTATAGCCATATCCAGTTAGAAAAGTTGGAACTGTTTCAGGCATTAGTGTAAAGAATTTATTTGATCAAGTCAGTCACCAACTGGGAAATTATATTTGTGAGCATATCTAGCACATCTAGTACTTTTCAATTTATGTAGCTTCTCTTGTGATAGTAGGTTAAGATAATTGTAAATTTCACAATTACAAATAATTTAATGTATATTACATTATATATCAATTATATAATTTATAATGTACAATTTATAATGTGTAAATAGTGGTATCAAAGAGGGTTGCAGTTCAAGTAAGACAATTAAATGAAAAATAATCTTGTGTTGTATCCAAATGACATTCAAATTTGTGCTTGTCGGAAGAAAGGAATTTCAGCCAGAAGGTTTGGAAAAAATCTGATTTTGCATCCTAGGGGAGGCACTAGGTCTGACACATTGCTTTGACTTAGATAAAATGGAACTAGTCAAATTATGAAATTAAAGTTCCTTTGAAAAAATTATTAAATAATAAATGCTAATATTAATAACAATCTGTTGATATAAAATTATCATTTTATCACTAAAATAAATAAATAAATATTTCTTCACTATACAACTACCCAATTGGGTCTGAGTTAACAATATAGTAACATATGATCTAAAGTTTTTAAAAGGATATGTGCAGACGTACAAACACATCAAAACATATGCACCAACAACTCAGGAAACTCTGACTAGATTCTGTAAAATGAAAACTTGTTGCTCCTTTCTTAATAGTTGAAATGATATTTGAGGAAAGATCATCTCTTCTGACAAAGGGATTTTAAATGGGTAAAAATAGTTGGGAGTGGTCTGTAAATGATTTTCCCCTGAATTGAGTCCTGCTGTTGAAAGAAAAAAAAAAAGGTGAGAATCAGAAGGATCAGAAGATCTCACGAGGATGTTTCCTAAATCTTCAAGAAGCACTTCTTTGGTTTTAAAACGATCCTTTCTTGCTTTAAAACAACCCTTTTCTAACTAAAGCAAATTTGCACAGCTGTTATGTCATGGCTGGACAACTTTCCCAGAGTTGGAATTGCCAATCATTGGATAATGATGATACAGGAAGAGCAAGGCCATTTTAAAAGGTTTTTGGTGGAGGAGAAGATTAAGGGTTGAAATTGGAGTAGGAAGCCTCCAAGGAGCAAATTGTTCCCATTTCCAGCTTTAAAAATCCTCTGCAGCCCACAATGGTCTGAACCTGTATCATCAAGTTACAGCAGCAAACAGTCAATCCTGACCATGGAATTTGAGACTATTGGCAGAGAGATTTTTTAAAAATATAGACTTTAATGCACTTTGCCTTCTAGGGGCCTCTTGCTTCCCCTTCCTTCCTTCCTTCCTTCCTTCCTTCCTTCCTTCCTTCCTTCCTCCCTCCCTCCCTCCCTCCCTCCCTCCCTGCCTGCCTGCCTGCCTGCCTGCCTGCCTGCCTCCCTCCCTCCCCATCACTAATATGTTTATTTTTACTAAATGATGATGGTATAATTTTGAGATGCTCCTGACTGCAGGCAGCCCACACACTGATCACAGTGTTACAATAGTTTTCCATCATAAAGGTCTAATCTCCATAAATTAACAACAAAAGCTTTTTAGTTTCATTTGCTACTGCCTCTTGCTTGTTCTTAGAACTCTTTTGGGAAAAAAATTAAGATGATACTTTGTTAAATGAATTAAAAGTCATTTGTTCTCTTTCATTGTGTGCGTTTCTTTGGGAGTTTTAAGTCACTTTAGGTTTAAAGTCTGGGTTCCAACTAAATCATGGCATATCCCTTACTCTAGAGCTGGGCTGTCAAACTCATGGCCCGCAGGCTGGATGCGCCCACACCCGGTTTAGTGAAGGGGAAAAAAGTCCTGATACGTCAGGTGACTCCGCCGTGATGACGCAAGTTTGACCCCCCCGCTCTAGAGCATTCAGTGGATTTTTATTTTAACAATTGATTTATATCTCACCTTTATTATCTTTATAGATAAATCAAAGTGGTGAACCTACAGAAAACTTCCTCCTCCTCCTCCCATTTTCCCACAACAGCAACAACCCTGTGAGGTGAGCTGAGGTGAGTGAAAGAGACTGCTCCAAAGTCATCCAGCTGCCTTTCATGGATAAAGCGGGACTAGAATTCACATCTACCCTGGTACCTTAACCACTAGGCCAAACTGACCTACGATAGGCAGTTAGACAAAGAATTGTTAGACAAAGAATTTGTCTAACAATTCCAATAAGTCCTGTGGAAAACACCAAACCTGAATATACCTATTGAGGCACTTAGGGGCTCATGGGTTTAAAGCAGCAGTGAAATCCAGCAGGTTCTGACAGTTCTGGAGAACTGGTAGCGGAAATTTTGAGTAGTTCAGACAACCAGCAAATACCACCTCTGGCTGGCCCCAGGAGTGGGGAGGGAATGGGGATTTTGCAGTATCCTTCCCCTGGAGTGGGGTGGGAATGGAGATTTTGCAGTATCCTTCCCCTGCCATGCCCACCAAGCCACACCACACCCATCAAGCCACGCCCACAGAACTGGTAGTAAAAAAAAATGGATTTCACCACTGGTTTAAAGCGCTTCCTGGAATTGTACCTGCAACATTGTGAGCAATCATCAGAAACAGTGGATTGATACCATGGTATACTCTTTATGACCAATCCTTCTTCTGAAAAGACTGCCCTGGATATAGCATAGCTTTTAAACAGAAAGCACGCTTCTTAGGATAACAGTCCAGAAAGCTCATTTTTGTAAAGGCCTATTAATGTCAGCATTCTGTGCTGACCTTTCAAGTTACCTTGAAGCTAAATAAAAGTTCGTTGTGGTCTGTCTAGGTGGCCTTTCACTTGTTTGAATTTCATGCCACAATTATGTCTCCAGGACATTATTATTTTTTTCTTCTAGGCATATTGTAATTGTTAACAGCATAGTCTTACTGTAGAGTGACTTAACTTCAGGAAAATAAACCAAAGCACAGTTTCACCTTTATGTGAAAGAGAGATTAATGGTCTTGAAGAGGAAGACATTCTAGTGTAAGACTTTCAATAAATCATTGTAAGCCGTTTGTTGTTTTTCAGCCAATTGCAATTCGTTATTTAGCAGTTATTTAGCAATGACTCAAAGCTTCACCAGCTTCATTATATAAGATAAAAATACTGCAGACACTAATAGGCTGCGTTTTCTCAGAAGACTCTCAAAAGATTGCATCTTGACCCCTTTTTTCATACAAGGTATCTGTGCTGGCAGTGAATTATGGTTTTTCTTAAGAATTTTCTGGGCCTTAAATGGACAGGAAATGTTTGCAGAAATATATGAGCTTCTGGTGACTTAGACAGTATTAGTATATCTAGTTTTATTTGTATGGATTCAAAGTTTTCAGGTTCTTAGATTTCAAATTATCAGTAAAAACTGACTCTCTAGCACACTTCAGATGACCATAATATAGAAGGTATGGGAATTCTTCGAATTATAATTCAATGCACTTGGAAGATGTAATGAAGCTTAGATCCACATATACCATATATAACCTGAGGGATGTGGTGGCCACTCTAACTTCCTAAATAGAATTCTTGAAGCTTTTCTTCTACAACAGACATGTCAAACTCAAGGCCTGTGGGCCATATGTGGCCCGCGATGTGATTAGATCTGGCCTGTGGGCCTTGAGTTTGACCTATCTGTTTTACAGAATATAGAGTTATTTCCACTATACTTTTCTACAGTAAAGCCCACTTGAAAGGGAATTTTCCTGCTCCTGATTATCGTTTCTTCACAGTTTGATTTTCTCTGGCTATTCTTTAGATTGACAAATCCAATCTGTGTTTCTTTTAACGTTTTATATTTGAACCTTTGTGATAAGATTATCCCACCCTTCCAAAGAGATAGGGGAAGAAAGTTTTTTTTATGCTCATAGCCTAATTTATGTTCTTCCATTTTCTACCTACTCTTCTAATGTTTGTTTTGTCTGAAGTATTCTGAATATTACCAGTGTATCTACAATATGGATTCAATACCCAGTTTTAAACAGTTTTAGACATTATTTAGAAGACTAGCTTATTTGGGAAAATAATTATATTTCCTGAAAGTAATCAAGCAGAAACTCATGAGATGTTTACATGGCTTCATGCTCTGATCCCCATCTGTGGAGGTAAAATCTCAACAGCTGCAGAACATGCTTTAAATCTTTGAATATCACACATAAATTCATCATCATATTTTACTGAAATATCAGTAGCATGGCCAAAATAATCTTATACATAATACGTATGACTGACATGGAGTCATATTAGATGCTCTTATTACGGGTTTGGGTACAAACTGAAAACAGACCATTTTTACCAGAAAGAATGGCAAAGTTGGCTCATATTCGGTGTGTTTGGGCATTTTTATACTAAAAGCTTATGGTTTTGTGTTATTTTAATGTGAAATGAGTTAAATTCTGTGGTTTGCACTGTGGAAATAACAACAACAACAATGAAATCTATAAACCACTGAAGATGTGAATTAAGTCCATTGAATTGATTGGATCCTTGTGAAACATCTCAGTTCATTTTTTCACTCTTTGAGAGATGCCAATTCCAAATTATAAGCAAAATAAAAGAATGAAAAATCAAAACTTCAGACCTAAAATTATAAGTTAGATTTGAGAACCATAAAAATGCTTGTAGATTTAGAGATATTTTGGCTTCTAGATAAGTATTATGTTTTCAAAGTTTCCTCTATAAATGTGTACAGTTCAAAAGTATTTTTTTTTTCATCTTGAAAGTTGATATTTCCACATGAGTTACTATAGTATTTGCAAGAAACTTATGGGTTAGTGACTCTACAGTCAACTGGGAATGGAAGATGCAGCTGATAGGTCCCCACTGGGACCTGTAAGGAACATATGCATGTATAGTAATGAAAATTTATAGTGATGAGAAAATTATCTCTATTAGCACTGGGAACTGGGGAAATTTCTGGTTTCATTGAAAAAAATAGCCAAAGCAATTTGTTATGAGCTTTTGATCCTGAATTTTGTCAATAATTCTGTGTTTAGGTCTAATATTTTTACTTGGTATCTTTAAGAGGAAGTATGAAATGCTACTCTCCCAGTAGAATTCCAGAGGGAAAAAATAAAAAAAACTGGAAAATACCATGACATTACTAAGAATGGGGAAAGCAACAGCCAAGGAAAAAATCAGACAGGTGGGAATGAAATAGACAAATATTATGGATTTATTTCATTTAATATTTGTATAAACTAAAAATGTAAACAAACAGCAAACAGATACTTTAGGAAAGGTTAGGAGAAAAGTAATTATTCTGTCTTGGTGGGAAAAGGTAGAATTTGGAAAGGAACATAAAACCCAGATGCACAGGACAGTATCAGAATCCTATTACAGAAAAATAGTTTTTATTTTCCATTGTTCTCCCAGACTTAATCAAAACAAATTCACTAAGTTTTTGAGGTCCTGGGTCAAAAGGAAAATGAAAACACTTTTTGGTATATCCGACCTTCCAGATTAGGCTATAAGCCTGCTGTTCTAGGTGGACCTCAATGTTCCTTTCATTATCAGTGTATTGCCTTCTTATATAAGCTATGGACCTGATTGTAGCCATGGTACTGATTAGACCTTATAATATCACCTTATGCATTATATAATCTCTGATTTTTGCCACATTTTCAGTAGTTGGTAAGTTTCTATATTTTAAATTCCAGCTTTCCAGACCTAAATTCACTCACTTATCTTTCAGTTGTGAATAAAATGAAGCCAAAGATTGTGAGCACGTACATGTATTACAGATCCACTGGACAGATACTTTGAAATATTTGGCAATGAGAAAGATTATGCATATTCCAAAGGGTCACATTGTTCCTGAATTGCTCACATTTTTAATGTTGCTGGCTATTAGATATCTGAAATATTAAGAATGATTGAAACCACTTCCCAAGACAATTATAGTTTGCATCAATATTTCAGGAACAATACATGCAGAACTGTTCAAAAATAGAAAATGATTTTGACTTTGTTAAGAATTATGCAAGCATATTTTCCCTTCCCTTTCTGCAAATTAATCTAAGAATCAAGAACAATTTTGATTATATATATATACACACATATATACAGTATATATATACAGTATATATACATACATATATATGTGTTTGTGTGTGTGTGTGTCTCTGTGTGTGTGTTCTTAAGTTTTCGCGGGTGTGCACATGCAAAAAATTAAAATCTCAGGTGTTTTCCCGCGTCATTTTAAATAAGTTGGTTAAAATATTTAAAATCCTGGTTAAAATCCCAGCTTAAAAACTTCTAAAAATCCTTACAGAGCACTCTGCAAGATCCTTTAAAACATCAGCTAATATCCTACCAGTGACTTTAAAAGTTTTTCTTAAAGCAACGTTTCGACAGGCTCACAACTGTCATCTTCAGGCTCTGTTTCATTTAGAAGCTATGGGTTCTCTGTTGCGAGGTCGGAGCTGTCGCTTATCTATATTTGCTGCTGCTGACTTATGCTGGCTAGCCTGCAACTCTGTTTCCCGATTGGAGGACAACAGTTTTTCTTCCTGCTTCCTCATCCTAGCTGCTTGGCTTCGTGTTACAGGCCCAGCTTTCTCAGATTCTCTATTATTATCTGTCTGCTGTAGAGGGGAAAGGATTCTGGTAGGCATCACAGCACCCTTGATTGTTAGTTGAGATCTCAGCCTGTCTTCTGGCTCGATCCTCTCTCTCTTCTTATTGCTAGCCACCCTCTGCAGAATTCTTCCCGGGTGGCTTTCTGATTGAGTTCTTGTGTTCTGCAATGTGTACATTTATTCTCCTATTAGTTTGTCTAATGTATGTGGCTAGGCAGATTTTGCATGGTATTTCATAGACTCCTTGGTTTTCTAGCTGGGATCTTGTCTTTGGGGTTTCTTAAGATGTTGGCTATTTTTTGGTCAGTGCAGAAGGCTGTCTTGTTATTGTGTTTGTGGAGAATTTTGCTGATTTTATCTGTGGTGCCTTTGATGTAAGGGAGGAGGACAATGCCGTTGTCCTGTTCTGTGTCTCGGTTCTTGGGGGATGTCTCCCTTTGGATTAGGTTGGTAATTGTGTTTCTTTAGAGATTAACAGAATAAAGCCAGCACCCCACACCTCCCCACCAGTATTTATAGAGAGATGGCAGCTCCAATCACGCTTTGCTTGCACAGACACGAAGCTGAAGGCACCAGCCTGAAGATGACGAGTGGGACCTCATCGAAACGTTGCCAAGATACTCTCAATCTTACACGGGAAAAGACCCAAATACACCAAAACTTGCATATGTGTGTGTGTGTGTGTGTGTGTGTGTGTGTGTGTGTTTGTGTGTGTTTTCTCAGGTTTTCGCAGGTGTTTGTATGTAGGTCTTTGGTTATTCTGGTCTTCTCCCACGTAAAATTGGAAGTGTCTTGGCGACGTTTCGACGAAGTCTCATTCGTCATCTTCAGGCTGGTGTTCTCGGCTTCGTGCTTCCAGGAGCTCCTGGAATTACCAAAGACATATATATATTGTCTATATTTTCTTCTTCTTTTCTTCTAGCCAGGTTTTCCCTACGTAGCCAAGGTTTATATATATAAACCTTATATAACCTTAAATATATATATATATTTCAAAAATTAAAAGCTATAGATTTTGCAAAGTAAATTGTTCAGTTCTATAATTATTTTTTTAAAGGAAATTGTGACAAAATAGAATTAGCTTATCTTGAAAAGTAAGGTTATTATCAGCATGTCATTGTTTATCTCATTCAAATTCTCATTTGCATGCAAATTATTCTAATTAGGTCACCGTTGAACAATATTTATGTAGTCACTTTCTAAAATTTAGCATAAAGATTTCCCAAATCAACTTAGCCTAATGGGTATTCCATTAAACCTGTAATAGTTCATTATCATTTCCTCAAGAAAAGGGAAAGGTGTATTTTTTCAGATACCTTGCAAGTTTGGTATTTGGCTTATACGTAGGATATAAGTATCATATTTTAATGGGAAATGTTTAAATATTTCATATGTTTTCATATACATCTCACATCCATCTCATACTCAATGCCTTTGCTTCCTTATTTTTCAGTCCATTTTCTAACGTTGAACTGAAAAGTTAAAATATAAATATGATCTAATAATCCCAAATTATGGCACAAAAGAAATGCAATTTTAAATAATTATTTACGTCCTTTTCACCTGAACCTTAATTGAAGATAACAAAAATATGTATAGTGCCTCAAATCATTTGCGGTATTGTACCATCAACATTGGGCAAATTGTTTTAACACAAATTTTCTTTATGTTGCATGGACGTCAAGTCATCATGTTGTGATTATTCTTTTTTTTTTTTTTAATGAGAAAAGCTTGTGAGGCAGAACCTTGCTGTCTACTCCAGCCCGCTCCAATGAAGCTCCTCTGGTACTGAACAATTGTTTTCACAGCCTCTCCCTGGAAGAAATTATGTAAACACCTAAAAAAGAAGCATCATCAGATCCTTCTAGAAAAGAGGCACCATCCAACACGCTTATGATAGGTAGAAAAGTATCTCAGACCTCCTAAAGGAAAAAAGTACTGGTTATAGGAGATTCAATTTTTAGGGGAACAGGATCTGTAGTCAGCAAACCAGTCATTCAGTCTAGGGAGGCATATTATCTCCCTGGTACAAAAAAAATGTGATAGAGATCCTTACTAAAATAATCAATTCCACAGATTACTACCCCTTTCTTCTCCTTCATATGGGGACTAATGACATGGCAATGAACCCCAAAACAACTAAAGTAAAAGAAAAGGTTCCGCTTGCACATATGTGCTAGTCGTTCCCAACTCTAGGGGGCAGTGCTCATCTCCATTTCAAAGCCAAAGAGCCAGCGCTGTCTCCGAGGTCATGTGGCCAGCATGACCAAATGCCAAAGGTGCACGGGATGCTATTACCTTCCCACCAAACGTGGCCCCTATTTTTCTACTTGCATTTTTTATGTGCTTTCGAACTGCTAGGTTGGCAGAAGCTGGGACAAGTAATGAGAGCTCACCCCGTTACACAGCGCTAGGGATTCGAACTCCTGACAGGCTCAACTTCTTAGCCACTGAGCCACTGCATCCCATCCCAAAACAATTACAAGAGATTAAAACAGCTAGATAAGAAAGGATTTAGGAGCACAAGTGGTATTTTCATCTATACTTCCAATAAAAGGCTAACATCCTATGAGGTAGCAAAAGTTTAGAAATGAACTACTGGTTTAAAAATTGGTCAAGAAAACTTTAGATTCCTTGACCATGATCTGTATTATCTACAAGAAGGGATGGCTTGCATCTCGGAAGAACAGGGAAGCCTTAGTAAGAACACATTGGAAATACTGTATTCAGTTTTTGTCACAACAATATAAAAAAGATGTTGAGACTTTGGAAAAAGTGCAAACAGCAACTAAGGTGGTTAAAGGCATGGAGACAAAAACATATGAAGAACAGTTGCAGGAAATAGGTTTATCTAGTCTAATGAAAAGTAGGACTAGGGGAAACAGGATAGCAGTGTTCCAATATTTGAGGAACTACCACAAAGATGAGGGGGTCAACCTGTTTTCCAAAGTCCCAGAAGGCAAGACAAGAAACAATGGATGGAAACTAATCAAGGAGAGAATGTAGAACTAAGGAGAAATTTCCTTACAGTGAGAACTGTTAAATCGTGGGCGATTGAAGGAAGACTCGAAACAATGTAACTGTAACTCTTTTATTTAACTCCAGAAACAGCAAAGGCAATTCAACCCCCGGGCAACCCTTTATATAGGAAGGGGCTGTCCCCGGCTGCAACCACTGACGTGCCTTCTAGTTTCCCGCTCTCAGGACTAATTCCTGATTGGCTCATTTGAACTGTACTTGATATCTAACACTCCTCCCCCCTAGTTCAGTGTCCGCCCGTCCGGGGTCTCTATGCTACGTAGTCGCGTAAGTAGGCGGGTCGCTTGGAGGTTCGACTGGACCTGCGCAGTTCAGTCGTTCCGGTGCCTTCGGGTTGAGAGGTTGAGGTCCGCTGCTCTCTCTGTGTGGGTTCCGGAACTCTCTCGAACTCGGTCTCCGGCATGGATTCGCCTCCTTCTCCACTTTACTTGGCTGTCCCTGCCGGCTCCTTTCGGTGCCTGTCGCCTCCTCCGTGGACTCAGGTACGTGCTCGCTGTTATCTTCTTCCGGGCTGGTGTTAGGCGTGTCCAGAACTGGCGTTTGTGTATTGGCCCGCTCTGGTACCGCTTGCGTGTCTTTTCCTTCCCCCTGGTTGTTGTGCTGGGTTTCCCTCTCGACTCTCGTTAATCTTCCCCTGAGCTGGTCGATGTGCCTTTTCCAGTGCTGGCCGTCTGTTGTCTGGACCCGGTAGGACAGGGGCCCCGTCACCTGGGTTATTGTTGCTGGTACCCAGAGTGGGTTTCCGCTCAGGTTTTTTGCGTAGACTCTGTCCCCTGGCTGGAATTCTCGGATTCTGCTCGTGGAGTCGGTTGGCTTCTCTGTGCTGTACTGCGGGTGCAGTCTGTCCAGAGGGGATCTCAGCTTACGGCCCATTAATAATTCTGCTGGGCTTCAGTGGGTCGTGGCGCTTGGTGTAATGTGCTGGATGGCTAATAGTTTATCTAATTTGGCCTGAATGTCCCCTGGGCCTAATCTCATAAGCGTCTCCTTTGTAGATCTCACCATCCGTTCCGCCAAACCGTTTGTCGAAGGTTTTTTGGGGGCCGATAAGGCGTGCCTTATTCCTTGGTCAGCGAGGAATATCTCGAAGTTGTTTGATGTGAACGGCGGCCTGTTGTCGGAGACTATGAGGTTGGGAATCCCATGTGTGGCGAATAGGCGTCTCAATACTTTAATCACTGTGTCTGCTGTGGTCGTCGACATGAGCACTACTTCGAGCCACTTTGAAAATGCGTCCACGATGACTAGGAACGTATTCCCTTTGCACGGCCCTGTGAAGTCGATGTGCAATCTGGCCCATGGTGTTCCCGGGTTTTCCCAGTCATGGACGGGGGCTGAGTTTGGTGCCGCCCTCGACTCTTGGCAGTTTGTGCAGGAGGACACCCACGTCTCGATTTCCTTGTCCATCCCGGGCCACCACACGTAGCTTCTGGCCAGGGCTTTCATCCTCACGATCCCCGGGTGCCCGCCGTGGAGTAATCTGAGTGTCTGTTGTCTTAGTGTGTTTGGAACAATGACTCTTTCCCCCCACAACACGCACCCCCTTAGTCCTGACAGTTCATTTTGCCTCCATTTGTATGGCAGGAACTCTGTGCTTATGTCTTTTTCCTCCGGCCACCCCTTCCAGATCCAATTTAAAATTCACGCCAGTATTTTGTCCTTTGAGGTGGCCCTCGCGATGTCGGCTGCAGAAATTCGGGCTTCCTCCATCATCTCGATTAGCAGGGTGGTCATCACTGGCGCTGGATCCTCCCCCGTTTCTGGAAGTGGGCACCTGCTGAGGGCGTCTGCATGGTCGATTGATTTTCCCGGGTGGTGGAGCAGTGTGTAGTTGTAGGCCGCCAGAAACTCCACCCATCTTAGTATTCTGGGTGACAAAACGGGGGGGTGTTGGTTTGTCTCCTGCTATGATGCCTAACAATGGCTTGTGGTCGGTTATTAGTTCAAAACTCCGACCATAGAGATACTCATGGAACCTTTTTATTCTGGCTACTGCGGCTAATGCCTCTTTGTCCAATTGGCTATAGTTCCGTTCGGGTTTTGACAAAGTCCGGGAGAAAAATGCAATGGGGGCCTCTGTTCCGTTAGGCATTTTGTGGCTCAATACAGCTCCGATGCCGAAGGGGGATGCATCGCAAGTTAGTCTTATGGGTAATGTCCCGCTGTATTGCACTAAAACTCTGTCTGATGTTAAAAGGTTCTTTATGTCTTTGAACGCTTTCCTCTCTCGCTCCCCCCATTTCCATTCTGCCTTCCTGTCCAGTAGCCGGTGGAGTGGTTCAGCAGTGGTAGCTTTCTGCGGTAGGAAGATATTATAAAAGTTAAGCAACCCCAAAAATGCCTGCAGTTCGGTTTTATTTTTTTTGGGGGGGGTGCTTCCTTGATCGCTCTCAGCTTCCTGGGGGTAGGTCTAATTCCCGACTCATCTATCAAGTATCCCAGGAACTCGACCTGAGTCTCTGCTAGTTGGCACTTGTCCCTTTTAACTTTGAGTCCCACTTTCTGGAACCTTGTCAGCACCTCCCTCAGCCGCTGCTTCAATTGAGCCATGTCCCTTGCTGATATTAATACATCGTCGAAATATGGGACGACTCCCTCGATTCCCTGTAGGAGTCGTTCCATCAGGCTTTGGAACAGCCCGGGCGCTACGCTCACCCCAAATTGCAGTCTCTTACATTTGAATGCGCCCCTGTGTGTAACAATGGTTTGTGCTTCCGCGGTGGCTTCATCTACGGGCAGCTGCTGGTATGCTTGTGCTAAATCCAATTTTGCGAAGATTCTTCCCCTCCCCAAGGAATGCAAGAGATGTTGGACTACTGGTACAGGGTATGCGCTTTGTTGGAGCGCCTTATTTAATGTACTTTTATAGTCTCCGCACAAGCGTACTGACCCGTCTGGTTTAATCGGTGTCACGATGGGGGTTTCCCATCTCGCATGGTCTATTGGCTCTAACACTCCCTGCGCGACCAGTTTATCTAATTGTTCGTCTATTTTTGGCCGTAGCGCAAAAGGGACTCTCCGGGGTTTGATTCGGATTGGGGCTACCTGGGGGTCTAAATTGAATGAGATTGGGGACCCTTTGTACTTGCCTAGCTCGTTGTTAAAGACCTCTGCGAACTCCCTCATCAGGTCCTCCTCCCAGGTGTCGTTTCCGATGTGATCGACGCCGGTGATGGCTAGCCCCAATGGCTCGACCCACTCCATGCCCAGCAGGCTGGGCTGGTCTCTGTCCACAATCGTGAGGGGTAGCGTGGCTTTGAATGTCTTGTAGGCTACGTTGAACTTGCCAATGCCTACCACAGGAATTCGGTTCCCTTGGTAGTCGATGAGGGTGAGGCGCTGTCGTTTGAGGTCGCGGGCTGTGATGTGTGGCAGGAGCTTCTTGATTGTTGTCCAGGATACCATCGATAGGCTGGATCCCGAGTCCACCTCCATTCTGCAGGGTCTCCCCTCGATCAAGACTGTTGCCACCATCTTATTTACCCTTCCCGCGCTGGCATGGCCAATCACGATGGTTTGATGGGTCTCGCCTCGATCCACCCGATGGTCATCGTTTCTTTGTCCTCGCCCAAATGGTTGTCTCTTCCCACTTGTCTGGAATTTTCTGTTGTTTGTTGGCGATCGGGGGGTCTGGTCCTCCTTGAGGCTGGCTGGGATGCCCTGTAGACCCTCGCTATGTGCCCTTTCTTTTCGCATCTTTGGCAGATAGCGTCCCGGAATCTGCATTCGGCTCTCGGGTGGTTCCCTTCGCATCCCGAGCACCAGGCTTCTCTCTTCCCCTGTTGTCTCTCCTTGCGATCGGCTCGGAGGTGATGGACTTCATCCTCCTCGTCCTCTTCCTCCGAACCGGATTCCACTCTTTCATAGTGCACGGCCGCCTCCTCCTTTACGGGCGGCCCGCTTTTCATTTTCTTCATAGCCGCCGCCGATTTCTGGGAAGCTTCGGTTGCGGATGCTTCTTCCAAGGCCTCCTTGAATGTAATTTGAGGCCGGGCCAGCAACCTACTCTGTAACGTGAGGTCCCTCAGTCCCAGTACTAGACAGTCCCTCATGGCCTCTTCTAGATTCAGGAAATCGCATGCAGCAGCTATTTCCCGCAAGGTCGCCACGAACGCACTGATTGTCTCTCCCTCTCTTTGGTCCCTCCGATAAAACTCATGCCTTCTTACCAGGGATGATGCTTGCGGTGCGTAGTGTGCCTTGAGTATTTCTTGCAACGTTGTCCAGGTCATGGCCTTCAGATCGGCTGGGGCGACAAGCGCTTTTGCCATTTTAAACACTGCCGGGCTGCAATGGGTGAGGAAAAGGGCCCTCTTCCTCTGCTCTGATAAGCTCAGCAGATCGTTCGCCTCCATGAACATATAGAATCGCTCCATGTAAGCTTCCCAATCTTCCCCGGTTGGGTTGAATGGAGCGGGCGGTGTGATTGCAGACATCACGATAGCCGATGATCTGACCGGTGTTTTGGTGGATCGGATGGGTGGCTGATGATTGCTTGGAGATTGATGTGCAGTCCTGTTCCTTCAGATCCCACCTTCGTCGCCAATGTTAAATCGTGGGCGATTGAAGGAAGACTCGAAACAATGTAACTGTAACTCTTTTATTTAACTCCAGAAATAGCAAAGGCAATTCAACCCCCGGTCAACCCTTTATATAGGAAGGGGCTGTCCCCGGCTGCAACCACTGACGTGCCTTCTAGTTTCCCGCTCTCAGGACTAATTCCTGATTGGCTCATTTGAACTGTACTTGATATCTAACAAGAACAATCAACCAGTGGAGTGTCTTGCCTTCAGAAGTTGTGGGTGCTCCATCACTGGAAGCTTTTAAGAAAAGACTGGACAACCACCTTTCTGAAATAGTATAGGGCAGGGGTGAAATGCTCCCGGTTTGGACCAGATTGCCCGATCCGGTAGCAATGGCGGCGGGTGGTTCGGTGAACTGGTAGCAAAAATCCCTGCTCCCCCCCACATGCCCAGCTGAACCGAGCGATCATCAGAGGCGTTTTTTTAATTTTTAAAAGCATTTTTTCTACAACCTCTTTAGCCGAAAAAATGCTTTTAAAAGTTAAAAAAAAAAAAAGCCTCTGATGATCACGTGGCTCAGCTGGGATCATCAGAGGCTTTTAAAAGCATTTTTTGTACAACCTCTTCAGTCGAAGAGGTTGTAGAAAAATGTTTTTAAAAGAAAAAAAAGCCTCTGACGATCAGGCAACTCAGCTGGGATTGTCAGAAGCTTTTAAAAGCATTTTTTTAACAACCTCTTCGGCTTAAGAGGTTGTAGAAAAAATGGTTTTAAAAGTAAAAAAAAGAGTTGGCCACGCCCACTCAGTCACATTACCCCCCCAAGCCACACCCACAGAACCAATAGTAACAAATTTTACATTTCACCACTGGTATAGGGTCTCCTGCTTCAGCAGGGGGTTGGACTAGAAGACCTCCAAGGTCACTTCCAACTCTGTTTTTCTATAAGATAAGAATAGTGGATGTTTCTGCCTTTGCTTATTCTGTCTGTTGTCCTGTATGTAGCAGCTCACAAATTGGCAATAAGTCTGTTGTAAATGATGTGGTGAGTTAATGGTGAAATTACAGAGAACCGTTTTCATATTATGTTACAGTTTAGGATAGAAGGAAAAAAAAATACTTGTTTCCTCTCATGAGGGCCCCATGTTATTTCTCACCTCCTGTCTTTCCTATCCATCATGCGATAGCAAGGTAGCTATTTTAAATGATGTTTGAATAGGAAACATCATCACTCTCCCAAGTTCAGCTGGAGTTCTCTTTCTTCAGCTCCTCCTCCAGAAGAAGTTTTGAAATTGAATTCTTATGCGGAATTTCTTCACAACTCTTTCATCCAAAAAAGACCAAGAAGAAAAGTAGTGTACCACTTTAGTGGAATTAGAATATATATAATTAGAATTAATTTAATGTCATAAAACACAGCCATTTTCATTTTAATTCTGTAGTTAGAAATTCTTCATACTTAATCGTTTATTCTTTCTCCAATAAAGGTTGACAGCATCGTTTAGTGATTTATATACTGTAAGTAACATGGACTTCATTTTTCTTCCTTTCCAATGTTATTATCTGATTGTTATTATTATTATTTTTTTTACAAAAGTTCTGAATGTTAAGGGCTCTGACTATGAGCAAAGATTGTAGGGAAGTTAATTGACTATTTATATGTGTCAATACACACTAGCCAACTCTGGTTTTAAAGACAGAAAGACATTGTACAGTGTAAAATCTCTCAACTTAAGATATTTTCCCTCCATTCAGAATGGACACATTTCTGATAGACTGGATGTTCACAATACATCTGATTTCTGAATTCAGTTTTTTAATCCCTAAGGCAGAGACTTTTTAAAATCATCATTATTATTCACATGCTTATCTTGCTCTATTACTTGTCCACTTGGCCTTTCACTGGTGGCTGCCCCTGTAAAGAGAGAAACGGTTCCATCTGGGTGGGGGGAAATTGTGCAGACTTTTGATTTCAGGAAAGGGCTACTAGAGATGCAAGGAATCCAGTCTAGGGGAAAAAGAAAATTAACATTAATAAGACTAGACCACCAGGAGGAGAAGGAAGGGTGAAGAGTGAGTGGATTTTAAACCCCGGGAGACAATTATGCAGTGATAATAACAGTGATAATTGAAAGAACACAAAAGTAGCACAGAGTATAGTATGGGGAAGAAGCAAACAGGGAGCTTAAGCAGCTGGAATTGAAGGGATAAGGTAATAGATGAGTGGTTTTATTTTGCTTTGTTTAGGATTAGATAGATGGTCGTTTGAGATGAATCGGAAGACATTTTCAGTTGCATGCTTTTTGTTTATGTAATATGGGAAATAGTTTATCTTAAGGAGAGAGAGAGAGAGAGAGAGAGAGAGAGAGAGAGAGAGAGAGAGAGAGAGAAGTGCTTTCTATGCCAAATGTATAATGTCTTCTTTTTCCCAATAAATCTTATACATTACTTTTGCATATAATTCCTGCAAGGGTCAGATCTTGTGCACTGAAAGAAGACATAGACTGTTTCATATTCTTAATAATTTGCCTTGCTGAATGATTGAAATCAGAAGCAGATAAGGAAGTGCTTTCTTCATTTCATTAAAAAAAAACACCACCCGGCAATCATCACATCATAACTTTTGCAAGTGTGGGAGACACACTAATGTTGGCATTTCTGTGCAGTCTCCATGAGGACAGAGCTGGATTTTGGTAAATTGCCATTTTTATGTCACAGAGGAGGGTTTGCACACAATACAGATAATTGCACATTATAAATTATATACACATTACACATTACAGTTACACGATATAAAAGGCTGAGCTTGAACATTTGCTCAGCTGTATTGGGGGCTCTTTGTACGGTTAGTTCAAACATTGTACAGCTCTCTGGAGGCAGGGGGAAAAACCCCCCAATGGAACTTTTTCCCAGCTGTTCTGGGAGTCTATAAATTGAACAAAGCAAAAAAACAGAATGCAATAATTTTTTGCACAACTCTGTTCTGTCTCTGTGGTGAACAGTCTATTTCTGAACTGTGTGTATATCACAAAGCATTTAATGAAATCAGTGGGCCTTACTTTGCATAAAAACCCACCGCTGCCACAAACCCCAATCCCACCCTACCAACAATAAACTGGGAGCTATTTTTTTAAAGTTGTTATTGGTCAAAGTAGAGAAACACAAAAGAAAAGAGTCTACATTAAATTGTGATTATGAAGAACAGTTTTTCTGAGTCAAATAGCAAACGTATATATTTGTTCCACTGTTTAAAATAAGCACTTTTCCTCCTCAGTTATTTAGGCTTATCTTCTTTGCTATACCCAAACCCTTCCACAGTCAAAGTTACTATTTGTTGCTCTAAGTAAGAGATTCCATGTTTTAGGAAAATAATTCAATGTCAAACTGAGATAAATAAATGTAATATTTTCTCAAATTATATTAACATACTTATTGTTTTAAAACTAGAACAACTGTAGGGTTGCCAGGTCTGCTTCCAAAAAATAGGGAACAAGCGGGGGTGGGGTGGGTTAAGTAGTAAAAAAATTAAAAAAAATACAATTAAATTATATATTTTCTTACAAACATTTTAACACATATTAAAATAATCACTTCAAAACTTTACTTAAAATTCAAAACATCAAATATATTATAATAATATGTAAAATATTAAATTACATTTTAGTTTGCTGTCGTGTGTATTTTTTATTTGACTGCGCAACTTTGATCAATTCTTTGTGTTTAAGGAATAATTCTTTAATTTCAGTACAATGTTGAGAAATATAAAAAAATATACAAAGTTCACTTCGAACTGATGGTACAAGCAGTTGGTTACGTTAGTCAGTCCACAAATTTCCCATGACGCTGAAAATTCGTTCAACATTTGCATTTGATACTGGAATTGATGCACAATACTGGAACAGTTTCAGTAAACTTGGAGCTGGCTCTTTCTTGAAAAAGTATGTCCACTTATCAAGGGATGAATTGCCCTGCAGATGAATATAAACTTCTTCTAAGGCAGAAATTTCATTGAAGAGAGTGTTGGGTGGAAGTTCTTCTTGCCATGGTGATAATAACCAGTTGTTCGTCATCTGGTTGGAGAATTATTGCGATCAATTAGATTGAAACAACTTAGCGTCTCATATACTGAATCGGTGAAATTATACCACTTTTCTAGGTACGCAATGGCTCTTTGAAACACGTTGATAGCTTCTTTCTTGAACTTTTGCACAGCATTCTCAGGCAAATGTTTTTTACGTAAGGCAAATAAAACTTTCATTCCAAAAAACTGCTCATCGTATTTTTTTTGCAAAGAATCACGCAGTTTACACATGATAATGTGAAGATCACATGCAACAATTTTCTTGCTTTCCAGCTTCAGTAGGGTGTCTTGCATTATTGACATGAAGAAGTGCATGAAATATAAATATAATTCTGAAATTGTTGGTTCATCGTCCTTTGCGAGTTCATTTTCCTGATCCGAAATAAGGTTCCAGATAACCTTATGGCACTCATCAGATCCAAGAGAAATAAAATACGATTTTAGAGGTATCCAGTTTAAAAGAAGTCTTTCGACTGCTTTAAACAAACTTAACCAACGTATTGGAACATGGCGCAAAACTTCATGGAATTCTGACTCGCAAAACTCAAAAAATGATTTCAACTCTTCTGGTTTCTTCGCAGAATTCGAAAATTCGGCAAAAACCTTCAGCACTACATTTTCGATATCAAAAGATAACTGCTTTAATGCATTTTTTGCGCTGTTGTGTAAAATGTGATTATTGCAATGAGCAGCTACAATATTGTCATTTTCCAGCAATAATTTTTGGTAAACAGATTTGGTCACTCCATAATTGACCAATGCATTATCTGCTGAGTAAGCTGAAACATTATTTATTTCCAATTCGTTATCACTAAGAACTCGACACAGCTGATTTTTTATTGATGTAGAATCTTGGAAATAATCCTCATAAAAGTCTAAAATATTCATACACAGTCCTTCACAAGTAAATATTGTGCAACAACTTTGCGATTTCCCTTGTTTGACGCGTCAGTGGAGAGAGAAAATGGAATTCCAGTTTTAAGATCATTGAGAACCAACTCAATAGAAAAAGGATACAAAACCTCATTGACAATAGCAGATGATTTGGTTCTTTTTTACAATTTCTGAATCATCAAAAATTTGTTTCATTAACTTAATACCACAATCTTGAGCCAGGAAAGAAATATGGTGTTTGATCCCATGGTAAGTTTCAGCCATTTCAGCAACAGTCACTTTCTCACTGAAAGAGGAGTCTTTAACAATGAAAAACGAATTGATTCACTTGTTGCTGGAAACTATTTTCTCCTTATCTAAATGATTTTTTGTGCTTGCATGCTGTGTGACAGCTTTTATACCATTATATTCAATTGTGAAAGATTTCTGACACAATTTACAGTAGGCCATCATATTTGTTCTGTCGGTTTCATTGTTGGTAATCCATGCAAAAGTAGCTTCCCAGTCTTTGGTGTATTTGCACACTCCTCTCTTTCGTTTTAAAAAATTTGAAATCTCGCCGCTGTCACTCTCATCACTTGACACCATTTTAGGTCAGTCGACACAAGCTACAATACATTTTAAAAATGTGAACTTTATATAATTTTATAATATATTTTTATTTTAATCTCATCATTAATTTTTTCAGAGAATCGAGTTCAATGGATATTCGATCTTTGTCTCATTCTAACTTATGAAAAAAAACACAAAACGCAATTATCCTATCCTTATTTTCTTAGACTGTACAGCTTTATATTACGTACCATTTCATCATAAAGCTTTTGAATTAAAAAAATGTCCACTATTTTGTGGAAAAAAATAGTGAACATAATGTGAAAAAAGCGGACTATCCGCTCAAATAGTGGACACCTGGCAAGGGTAAGAACAAGACTAAATTGTGAGACTTAAAGAACCTTCTAACTTCTTACATTGCCAACATAAGAAATCTAATGTGCCATTAGATTTGTTAAACCTTATTTGAAGGGTTCCATAGTACAGAGATACTATGAATTAATTTCATCCTTAAATTACAATCCGTATTACAGATTAACAGAGTTGGAAGGGACCTTGTAGGTCATCTAGTTCAACCCCCTCCCAAGCAGGAGACCCTACACCATTTCTGACAAATGGCAGTCCAATCTCTTCTTGAAAGTCTCAAGTGATGAAGCTCCCACAACTTCTGAATGCAAGCTGTTCCATTGGTTGATTGTTCTCACTGTCAGAAAATTTCTCCTTATTTCCAGGTTAAATCTCTCCTTGTTCAGTTTCCATCAATTATTCCTTGTCTAGCCTATAGGTGCTTTGAAAAATAACTTGACCCCTTCCTCTCTGTGGCAGCCCCTCAAATATTGGAACACTGCTATCATGTCTCCCCTGGTCCTTCTCTTTACTAGATTAGCCATGCCCAGTTCTTGTAACCGTTCTTCATATGTTTTAGTCTCCAGTCCCCTAATCATCCTGGTTGATCTTCTCTGCACTTTTTCTGGAGTCTCAACATCTTTTTTATAGTGTGGTGACCAAAACTGGATGCAGTACTCTAGGTGTGGTCTTACTAAGGCTTTATAGAGTGGTATTAGTACCTCATTTGATCTTGTATCAACATTAGTATTGCATTGGCTTTTTTGGCTGTTGCTGCACACTACTGGCTCATATTTAGCTGGTTGTCCACTAAGATTCCAAGATCCCTCTCACAGTTACTGCTATTAAACCTGGTTTCACTCAGTCTATATGTGTACTTTTGGTTTTTCTTGTTTAAGTGTAGGACTTTACTTTTCTCTACATTGAATTTCATTTTGTTAGGGCCCAGTGTTCAAGTCTGTTAAGATCAATTTGGATCATGAGCCTTTCTTCCAGGGTGTTAGCTATTCCTGCCAGCTTAGTATCATCTGCAAATTTTGTAAATTCCCCTTCTATTCCCTCATCTAAGTCGTTTATGAAGAGATTGAAGAGTACTGGGCCTAAGACAGAACGTTGTGGTACCCCACTGCTTACTTTCCTCCATGTAGACTTAGACCCATTAAGGACTACTCATTGAGTACGGTTTGTCAGCCAGTTGTGAATCCAATTGGTGGTGATGCTATCCCACATTTTTCTAGCTTACTAAGAAGTATGTTGTGGTCTACTTTGTCAAATGCCTTGATGAAGTCTAAGTATATTATGTCCACAGTATTTCACTGGTCTACTAATTTCATCACTATGTTGAAGAATGAAATATAAGGTTGGTTTGGCATGATCTGTTTTTAACAAACCTGTGTTGACTGCTAGTTATTGTTTACTTGTTTCTAGATGTTGACAGATCTGGGTTTTTATTATCTTTTCCAGTATCTTCCTGGGTATTGACGTTAGGCTGATTGGTCTATAGTTTCCTGGGTCTGTTTTTTCCCCTTTTTTTGAAGATGGAAACTACATCAGCTCTTTCCCAGTCCTCTGGTAGTTCGCCGGTGCGCCAGGATTTTTGAAAGATGTGGTGCAGTGGTTCTGAGATGACCTCTGCCAGCTCCTTTAGAACTCTGGGATGTAATCCATCAGGTCCTGGTGATTTGTATTCATCAAGATCAGACAGGTGTTCTTTTACTATTCTTTTGCTTATTTTTATTAAAATAAGCAGTCTGCCTTTTACAGTTATGTTTTTGGTAGATTGGGCTATATTTTCTTTTTGCGTGAAGACCAATGTAAAGAATGAGTTAAGCAGCTCTGCTTTCTCTCTTTTGCCTGTTACTTCCTTACCGTCTTCTCTCTTTAGTGGGCCAACTGTTTCCTTGATTTTTTTCTTGTTATTTATATGTTGGAAGAAACTTTTTTTTTATTATCTTTGACTTTTGTTGCAAGTCTTTGTTCATTCTGAGCCTTTGCTTTCCTGACTTCAACAGATTCTGGCTATCTGCTAATATTCTGCCTTAGTTGTGTGTCCCTCTTTCCATTTTTTGTACTTGTCCTTTTTGTCTTTCAATTTGTCAGAGAGATATTTGTGCAGCCATGCTGGTTTCTTCTTGGATTTCTTGTCACTCTCATCTAAGGTTCCTGCAGTTTCAACTCCCTCTATCACTTCTTTTCTGTTTGTAAGAATTAAGTCCAGTATGGCTGTCCCTCTACCTTTTGGACAACAAAGTTGTCAGCTAGGTTGGTTAGGAACCTATTTGATTTCTCACTTGGTGCAGAATTAGTTTTCCAATTGATATCACGGTAATTGAAGTTGCCCATTACTATTGTACTGTATTTCCTACATACATTGTTAGATGGTTGGCAAAAAGAACATGCATTTTTTCTGCTTGATTGGGTGGCCTATACACTTATAGCCATGTCATTTTTTTAATATTGACCCATATGTATTCTAGGAGGTTTTAGTCTTTGGTTTCATGCATTTCTGTAGCAATATAGTGGTCCTTTACATACAATGCAACTCCACTCCTCTTTTATGAGCCTGATTTTTTTGAACAGTTTGTATCCTTCTATCAGTATGTTCCAGTCATGGGTTTCATTCCTGAAACTAAATAACAGCTTCTCTTATTCCAATATATCCATCTTCACGTATTAATAGTTCTAGTTCACCCTGTTTGTTCCCCAGACTTTGTACATTTGTATATAGGCACTTGAGATCTTTGTGTCTGATGCTGGGTATGCTTTCTATGTCTCTTATTTGGTGTTTGAGTTTGTCTTCCTTCCCATCCCTCTTTACTTCGTTATTTGACTTGCTTTCTAGTCAAATAACATAGAATTAGGTCCTAGAGATCCTAAAGATTGGTCACTCTCCCCCCTCAATTAAAGCCCTCCTGTATAGCTGCCCATTTAGCACATGAGTCAAGGCGTTTTTTAAAAACCCAATAAATTCAATCAAAAACACAATTAAAAAATATGAACCAAAAGTACCGGGGGAAAAAAACTAATCTAAGATCCAATGTCTAAGGAAAAACATTTACCTGTATTTTAAAAAAACCTGCTGAAAACTCTCCTTATTAAACAAATTCTGGCCTAGCCATTGAAGAAGAGTCTGTTCTGGATTCCTCCCAGGGTAGGTGGAGGAGCAAAGGCTAGGAGGTAGGTCTTCTGCTTTCCAGATTATAGATGACATGGCTTCCTGTCATCTGCAATATCTGCCCTTCACCTTCTTGTGAAGGCCCTTACAACTTTTTGTTTCAGAAAACTTCAGCTTTGAAGATGTTCTTTCAGTAACATTCCATTTCATGTATTCCTTTTATTTATTATATTGCTGAGTTTTTAATTACAGGTAGTCCTCACAATTATGGGGATCAGGAATCCATTGCTAAGTCATAAGACTTGACATCATGTGACCATGCTGATTTAGAATGGCGATGCTGGCAGTTGCCATACTTAGGCAAGTCTCTTATGGTTGCTGCACTCTGCAGTCACATGATCATCATTTGCAACTTCTTGTTGGCTTCTCCACTGAATTTGTTTGTCTAAAGCTAGCAGTGAATTTTGCAAAGCCATATAACAGTTTAAGTGCCTAATCATACTAAGCACCCAAATTACTATTACTAACTGCAGAGACCCTGCAATGGCTGCTACTATGAAGACCAATCATATCTCTTGTTCACTGCTTTCATAACTTCAAATGATCACTGAATAAGTGGTCATTAAATGAGGACTACCTGTATTCCTATGCTCTAACAGACAGACAAAAACTCAATTTCAATCATTAATCAATAAAAATATACTCAGTAAAACAAGGAAAGTTAATCCCTAACGTCAAAGACTGTTGGCAACTATGCTGTGCACAATACCCAGAATGTTAGGGCGATATAAAAATGCTATGGAATAGCCAACAACATAGGACATTAGGAGAATATAACTCAAGAATTGTAGAAATAGATACATGAGATGAGCCGTAGGACTGTATAAATAAATGGTTAATATGATTGTAGAAAGATACTGCTGAACTTCAATGAATGTATTAAGGTATAAGCAAGTAAATTTGTAAATAGTATGATTAAGGAAAATTGGTTAAATGGACATTAATCACCAATGCGAAGATTTTCTAGAAGTTAGTCGATTGACTCTTTGTTAATGTATAAGTGTTTACATGTATTTGTGTTTTACGTTTGTTTATGTTAATAAAATTTAATTTAAAAAAAATGCTATGGAATATCATGAAAGAAAAATAATGTTTTGTTGTAAAACACTTCAAGTCTCCTCCATAAGGAAGAGCGGTACAGAAATAAATAAATAACCTGGAGTAGCTGTTACCACCAATAGTAGGAATAAAAGCAGCACTTTTTTTCCCCCTTTTGCATCTGCAAAAGTGTTCCATTTATTTTCGGGAAACATTCCAGAAATTCAGTGGAAGTCGAAGAGCTTTGCCAGGGAATATCCCACTATATTTCATGCCATGCACATTACAATTACTGTAGCAAAGTTGATCCGTTAAGGCAAACATGATGAGATTGCAAAGATTGCTCCGGTGTCTCATTCATTACCTATTTCCAAAAACTGAAAGTGGGTGCAGTGTCAGTGAAGAGAAATGGCAACAATAACAACAACAATAAATCTAGTTTATCTTTTGAAGATAAGCAGAGAAGGATTTTTGGGTGATTTGAATATCCAGCAATTTATTCTGTCAGCGATGCAACACAGACACACACACACACACACACACACACAGGGGGAGGGGAAGAGAGAGGGGGGAGGGGGGAGAGAGGGAGGGAGGGAGAGAGAGAGGGAGGGAGGGAGGGGAGAGAGAGAGACTATCTAACTGTGAACAAGAGTCTCCTGTGTGCAGTAACCAACCAGCCATGAAGGAAGCTCAATAGATTGGCTTACTTGGAGATAATCCAACCGCCTCTTCTCTACGTGAAAGCACTAAATAACAGATGGGAATAGGATGACTGATTTAATTAGAATACTTTAATAGAGGAATGGCTAAGCCTTTCACAGGTCTATCAGTCAGATAGGGGAGGGAGAATATTCCATTAAATCTTCCAAATTAATTGTTCCTTGGGGACAGTATGTCAAATAAAACAGATCTTGAAATAACAATAATTACAGCAATAACAGTAACAATAATATTGATTTTACTGGTTCATCTTGGAAGTAAGTTGTTATAAAAATGCTATATGATAAATGAGTCTTTACTGATAGTCAAATATTTATCTAGGCCTATTAATTGAAATTAAACCTCTGCTTAAGTTATATATTCATCATAATGGTAAGTGCTTGGAACTTTTTTCAGAGAGGAAACTAATTATTATAATTTGTGAAATATATAACCTTTGTCCTGTTCAAAATTTATGCAGTCAAGGTCTAATGTGTAGTGGTAGCAACTACACTACCACTACCAATGGTAGCAGCTGATACAAAGTTAGCTTCTGTGGCTGACAAAACAGGTTCCTAGACCATCATTTCAACAATTATACAATAAAAGCTGGTTTATGAGCCAAGCTGGATTCAGAGATTTGAAGCTCACACACCCAAACTGGCAAGATAAACTAGTATGTATAAACAGGCAGCCAGTCTCTTACTCACTTGACCAATGATGTCACCTAGTTGGGTAATGAAACTTCTGCAAGCAAACAACCAAGCTCAGAAGTCACCAAGATTTTGTATTAGAATACAAATTCAAGCTGTTCAAAATTACTTAATAACATAGCCTTTTTAGCTACCTAAAAAGCTACCAAGAGCCTGGTGGTGCAGTGGACTAAACTACTGTTAAAGTAGTATTTAGCTGCCACCTGCCTGCAATTACTGCGAGTTCAATTCTCACCAGGCTCAAGGTTGACTCAGCCTTCCATCCTTCCGAGGTAGGTAAAATGAGGACCCAGATTGTGGGGGCCATAAACTGACTTTGTATAAAATAGAACACCGCTTGGGGGGGGGGGCAAAAAGCCCTACTAAGCAGATATATACAAAAGTATGAAGGCTATTGCTTAAAAGCATTGTAAGCCGCCCTGAGTCTCCGGAGAAGGGCGGCATATAAATCAAACTAATAAATAATAAATAAATAAATACCTTATTTACTTTATTTATTTAAATACCTTATTTATTTAAAAATTTGGCAACATCTTTAATTTTACCTCATTGATGTTTTTCTCCCTGATAATCTGTAGTATAGATACTAGAAAAAAGTAAATAGCTGTGATGGTTCAGAGTGATAAATATTATTTATTTTCTGTACCCTGAAACAAAATGGAATGAAGAAGAAAGAAAAGAAAAGATAATTATTTGAATATTTTTTTAAAAAAAATAATTATAACTAGCTGAAGGATGGCCTACTGTTCATTTTCATGCTGACGTTTCAAGAGTGCATTGTTTATCTTACTATTTGGATCAGCTCTGATTGCAAGGAGAGTCCTATTTCCAAAGAGTAAGTAAACACAATTTATCAATTGTTAAATGCTGCCATTAATGTTTAGATAGATACCTGCAGAAAGAGGTCATTTTTTTAAAAAAAGGCAAACGACATTTTGTCTTCAAGGGCATTTCTATTAAATACTACATTCCGATTGGTTTGTAAATTTATGACAAATATTCTATATTTTGAAATATATTATTGCTCTCCAGAATTGCCTTGGAGCTGAGAAGATGAAGTGAGGGTGGAGATGTTTGCACGTTGCAATTTATAGTTATGGGGAAAAAAGGATTGGGGTTTCAATATATTTGGGGAAATATTGGTTGATTCATTGAGTTTCATTATTCTTTTTTTTCCATTTTCCTGACACTTGGTACAGATTTTTAGAAAGTGGTAGGCAATACTAAAATGTCGTTTTAAAATAAATATTTGTCTTGCATCGGTTGGTTTTATTTATTGTTTGATGGAGCCTTTTTATTCTTGTTTGTGCTTTTTGTAATAATGTGTTTTTATGTATATCCGCATGTATCTATGAAAGCAATATATACCAGCATAGCATCTCAATATCCCTGCAGCCAACTGATATATTAAGGCTATTTTAAATTGTGTGTTGGAGCTCTTCCACAAATTCAATACATGCGTAAATTCAAATGTTCTGGGGCTATTTTAACTGGAAATTTTTAGCTTGCTCCTTGTCCAAGAAAATTATTTTAACTCATCATCTGAAGAAAAAAACCACTACCACCACCCATCTCCTTCTTTCTTACTGTTGGAAATATGATTGCAACCCTTTTATTTGGTTGAGATTGGTTTAAAAATCTAGGTGAAGATAGTCCATCAGGCAAAATAAATTGTTCATGCAGTCATATTTAGAAATACAAAATTTATTATTCAGGAATGGAGATTTCAGAAATAGTTTCTCCCTTTTCCAGTTTCAAGGCCCTCAAACAATTTTATTTAATTTGGGAGGCATACAGATTAAATTAATTCTTAAATTTATATGCCTCCTAACTCCCAGTGACTCTGAAGGCTTATAATTAAAAGAGAAAAATGACATATATACAAATATCACAACCAACCAGAAGGTTATGCATAACCAATAAAATCCAAAACCATGGGGACTTCTAAGGCCTGGGAGAATAACCAAGTTTTAATTATTTCCTGATCATATATCAATATATGGTTATATTTAAGTAATTTTGGTAAACCAGAGTGATATTATATTGTACAGAATACAGTAAGACAGCTTTAAGTGATACCACCAAAAAATGGCAAACATTTTATAATTACTCCATAAAGTTGCCATCCTATTGTGCAATCTCGGTCCTCTTGTAAAATGGAGATATCCTTGAATGAAATCTCAAGAGACTTTGATGGTTTTGATTGAGAACGTATGAAATCTTATATCAGGTATCCAATATTTAGCTATCATTCAGGGTTTAGGAGTCAGTGTTCTTCTATTAATAAGGGCTTCAAGTGTAGGTGTGTCAAGTCAGGGTCTTGTGATGGGTCAGCTGTGAGTCATCAGTGAGTCTTGTGATAGGTCTTGTGCAGGGATGAAATCCAGCAGGTTTCTGGAGAACCGGTAGCAGAAATTTTGAGCAGTTCCGAGAACCGGTAGCGGAAATTTTGAGTAGTTTGGAGAACCCGCAAATACCACCTTTGGCTGGCCCTAGAGTGGGGTGGGAATTGAGATTTTGCAATATCCTTTCCCGAGGAGTGGGGAGGGAATGGGGATTTTGCAGTATCCTTCCCCTGGAGTGGGGTGGGAATGGAGATTTTGCAGTATCCTTCCCCTGCCATGCCCACCAAGCCATGCTCACCAAGCCACACCACACCCACCAAGCCACGCCCACAAAACCAGTAGTAAAGAAATTTTGATTTCACCACTGGTCTTGTGATAAGGAGATTACATCAGGTCAGGGTCCTTGGGAGGTGAAGTGCTAGTGTGAGAGAGTTGCATGGGTTGGTTGAGGGTCGGTGCTGTTTCTGGTTGTCTGTGTGGTTGATTTGGATTCTAAGGGGTTCATCTCACTTGACACACCCACACCTGAAGCCCTTATAAACAGAACTACAATGACACTGATATCCCCTAAATTCCATTGAAGATATTACCTAGCTGGTAACGAAACGTTCAGAAACCAACCCACAAACTTGGAGAATGCACCCTCATCCTACACCTGAGTTACAGATAGTCACTACTATTTAGTATCACCTCTAAAACAAATGAAGAAACATCCATAGCAGGGGTGGGTTCTACTTACCTTTACTGCACAACGGGGCCACGTGCAAGCACATTTTCATGACATCAGGGTCAGTGGGCGGGGCCTCCCGCTGATTTTACTACCGGTTCTATAGAACTGGTGCAAACCGGGGGCAACCCACCACTGATCCATGGGGCTCCTTTTAGCTTCATTGTTAGTCAGAAAGTTGCTGAGGTTGAGAAACTCTGCCCTAGATTACAGGCTTGGCAGCTGAATTGACATCTGATTGAGCAGATAAAATCTTTGTGTATTTGTGGATAATGTTTCATTCCTCCAGTAAGGACAGGGCCTATCAGGGTAATATTGTTCAAAATGTCAGCTCAACCTTTAGCTTTTTCCATTATTCCAGGGAAGCACTATTGATCCACTATGTATCCCACTATTTATTTTATCTCCCGTTTTAATTTATGTCTTGTTAGAATTGAAGTTGTGCGAAATTCCATGAATGAGTTCTGTGGGAAACTTTCCTGTGACAAAACAAACCATTTATATCTTTATGCTTTTAAATAATACTTTACTCCCAGCTTGTTGGCTGTTTTTTTATTTGTTTACTCGGATGTCTAGACTTATATTTTCCTCCTTTGTTATTATATGAAAAATGTTTAAAATGTGTAATAAGAGTTATACATGATTACACAGATGTTGAAATATTAACCATGCCATGATCCTGTTGTTATAGCAAATAATAGCTAAATAATCAACCCAAATTTGCATGCACAAACACAGGAGTAGGTTTGCTCCTAAAATAATCCATCTTGAAATATAATTTCTATCAGGATTTCTGCAATGAGCTAACTACCATATTCCATTGTTCTGAATGGGAAAATTAAATCTGCCAAATATTAAATTAGGGAATTGACAAAAGTAAAAGTGTCCTCAGGGAGGGAGTCAAAAGATCAATACGGTCACCACAAATATGTGATTGGAATCCTTTCATGTTGCAACCCACATAAAAAAGGGGACGACCTCCCTGGTCAAAAGCAAAACATCATTCTAAACAGCAACTTGGCCATGAAGAAATAAACCACCATGTCTAATATTTGTGGTAGACCTATTGATTGAAATTCTTAAAAAAAAAATATTTGCATGCTGTCTTGTTGTTCTTATAATCTTTTCTATAGTTTTTCATTTTAAAGTACTATTGACACAGTGTTTCCCTGAAAATAAGACCCTGTCTTATATTTTTTTTGAACCCTGAAATAAGTGCTTGGCCTTATTGCCATGCGCTCAAAAGCCCGATTGGGCTTATTATCAGGGGATGTCTTATTTTGGGGGAAACAGGGTAGCATATGCAATGGAAGGTTACATTTCAAATCTTGCTTGTCAGAAACTGATTAGGAAAATCACAAATGGAGATTACATGACCCTGGGATGCTGCAACTATTGTAAATATGTGCCGATTGCCAAGCACCCGGATTTTGTTCACGTGATTGTGAGGATTCTATGACAGTCGTACGTGTGAAAACAGTCCTAAATTACTTGTTTCAGTGCCTCCTGAACACTTGCGATGTAGCAACACATGCTACAAATGGTTGTAAGTTGAGGGCTATCTGTACTTGATGCCATGTACTCCTGTTTAAGAATACTTTGGGAGAAAATAGCTTGAGAAGAAAGTAAAAGAATGATGCCTGTATCTACACTGTGTAGATGGTGAAGGAAGGGAATAATTTTTGAATGAGTTGAAATGAAAGAAGTTTGCATCTTCCTCTAAGGAATCAAATCAATTGCCAGTGTTTTTTCTCATCAATCTTGCCCTCCTCCCATTTTTTCCTTCCCACCTTTAATTCTTTACTCATGATACAATATTTATTTAAGCACACTTTATTTGCTTCGCTGTCAGTGAATTCTAGCCACAGCAATTTCAATAGAGTATTTCAGTGCTGATTATTTTAATTATTTCAAACACACAGCATGATTGGCCTGAGAAAGTAGAAGCCATTAAAACATTTTTTTTGAGCAGCCTTTCCTGTTTAAAGATTTATTAATCAAAGAGAAATGAATTGTTGGCAAATGTACTAAAGAAGGAATGCATGAGAGTGAGATCTAATGTATTTACTTTAATAAATGTTACAAGGGCAGAAAGTTTCAGATATCTCCAGCATGGGGGTTATTGCTGATTGCTCTGCAAAGGGCATCTTCACTCTTCTGAAGGAAAGGACTATTGTATTACTATGAGGTTTAGTCATTTTCTGCTGATACAGGAATATGAGATGACAGACACCTGAGATAATAGAATCATACAGTTGTGGAGTTGGAAAGGACCACAAAGTTCAACTCTTGCAATTTGCAGGAAAGTCAATTAAACTATCCTTGAGAGGTGGCTCTCTAGATTCTTAAAAACTCATAGAGGTCCCACAACTTCTGTAGTTACTGTTGACTGTTTCACTGTTGTACATGTCAGGAAGTTTATTTCCCCCCCCCCTATATTTCAGTGAAATGTAGGTAGCTGCATCTTATAACATTATTACTGGATTTAGTAACTTTGGCAATAGAAAATAATTCCTGATCGTCTTCTCTTTTATGGATCTGCACACTCATGTTGTGTCTCTCCTAAATCTCTGAAGTTTATTTAACCTGTCCTCAAAGGGCATGTCCCTGTATCATCTTTGTCGAACTCTTCTGACCTATTCTAGCTTGTCAGTGTTCTTCTAGAAATGGAGTGACACCACTAATGTAAAGTAGAAGGTATAAAGGACTTTATACTTATTTGATAAATGCTTCATCTCATGCAGCCCAGGTCAGAGTTTTGTTAGTCCTTCTAGCAGTTGTTTCACCCAGCTGGTTCATGTTCTGTTTGTTGTCAATGGTTACAGACAAGTCCTTCTCTGATTTAATGCTTCCAAGCCATGAATTCCTATCTTTCATCTTTTTTCTTATATCTATCTATCTATCTATCTTTCTTTCTTTCCTTCCTTCCTTCCTTCCTTCCTTCCTTCCTTCCTTCCTTCCTTCCTTCCTTCCTTCCTTCCTTCCTTCCTTCTTTCTTTCTTTCTTTCTTTCTTTCTTTCTTTC
Source organism: Pantherophis guttatus (assembly GCF_059756535.1). NCBI lineage: Eukaryota > Metazoa > Chordata > Lepidosauria > Squamata > Colubridae > Pantherophis > Pantherophis guttatus. The sequence continues at coordinate 103,623,644 of NC_142067.1, read as the reverse complement.
TTTCTCTCTTTCTGTATTGTTCTTTGTTTTTACATGTTTTAACAATTGTAAAACTCTTAGAGTTGCTGGCAGTCAGATTGCATATAAATTTAATAAATTATTATTATATTCACAACAATGTGAAATCAAAGCTGCCAGTTCTTTAGTTGGTTTTGGCCTTCATATATGTCAAGTTCTTCCCAACAATCTAGGATATTGTAATGTAATTGGTATCATACATGTGCAGATGTAAGCAGTGTGACCTTTTGTAAGTGACAGATGGAAATTTTGCCAATGTGCAGATTTTCTAAATGCTGTCCAGTGCTTTATGGAATGGTAATGTGTGCCAATAACCACTGGGATCACCACAGTCAGTTTATGCTAAAATCTTTCAACTTCACTTTGTGATTTCCCCCCCTCAATTCTTTGTCTTCTGTTCCATTATTCCCTGGTACTGTCACATCAATTATCCACACTTTCTTGTTTTCAACCACAGTTAAATCTGGTGTGCTATGTGCCAAGACTTTATCAGTTTGTATTCAGAAATCCCACAATATTTTAACCTGTTCATTTTTTACTTCTTTGTCAACTATATGTTCCCACCAATTTTTCATTACTGGCACATTATAATTTTTATCGATGCTCCAGTGAATCATTTTGGCAACTGTGTTATGGTATGTCATTGTTTATAATCTACTCATATGATCTTACATTTTTATGTTTTGTTGTTTGTCAGCCAGATGTTTAGATTGGATTTGCAATATCCACCTATTAAGTCCTTCTCAGGAACATGGGATGGGCAGATGTTGTTATTTAATGGTGTGAAAGTATCAACACAACATATAAGCTGTTTCAAGAAAAGCTGCCTTTTACTAGTGATTTTGTCAATGCCAATGTTGTTTGAATTGTGCTTCAGATGTTTTGGGATTGCACCTCTACTTCTGATCCTATCTTTGCTTTCTTTTACCACAAAAACTTGTACCACAGTTTTTTTTACTGGAATTTCCAGGATATCTTCCATCTAAGTTCTAACTGGGCCAAACTTTCTTAACCTCTGAGATTGTTCTAAATTGGCTAAATAATAGTTTTTTAGTACCCTAAAAGTAAAATTATCCTGATTTTTTTTCAAGAAACTTTTCCCTTGGTTTTATGAAACTTAAATGTATTATTTTTCTTAGTGAAAAGTGAAATTCTTAGAGTTACAAAATTACAAAAGTCTTAGAGTTACAAAGGTACAAAATTATAACCTTACACTTATTTATTTACCAGGTGGCCAATGACCTAAAATGATCATAACATCTCTTCCAATGCAACTTCATAAATTTCTCATTCATTAATTAAATCTCAAACTATGACATTCTAAAGGAACTTTTTTTTAAAAAATGGGGACTGCAGGTAGCCAGAGGATTTGAAGACTAAGAATGATGACCTTGATGATGGAGATATGCAGGAGTTGTTACCTAGGCAAAAGGACTAGAGCATTTATTAAGTCCGATACAATAAGATAACATTCAGAAGTAGGTCAGGCAAATGCTTCCTTAATTGACTGAACTATAAGAAGGAGGAGGACATACAGTTCACCATCATACTTGCAAGATTCTGTAATTATATCCAATCTCAGTAAAAGTAGTTTTAGCCTTCCTATGGAATTGATTTCTTGGTTTGGTCTACTTAATGGGCAACAAACCCTATGTCAAGTCTGCCATAAAACTCAGGGGAGGGAAGGAGGGAGGAATTTGAGATGGTAAAGTTCAGGCATGGGGAGAAGAAGACAAACAATAGAGAAAAAAGAACCAGAGGTGCCAAATCGGAATAAAGCAGCTGCTAAGGACACCTGTCCTTGGAAAAGAATGTGAAACTGCCTCAAGAGGCTCCATGCATCTAAGCAGTTCCCCAAACATCAAATTGGCATGCTATTGGACACTGATGGACTGGTCAAGGAGGGAGGGTCAAGGGACCAGGAAAAAGTGTATGTGCGGGAATACTCAGATCTAACTTTACTTTCACTACAACCATGTAACTTTAGTAAAAGAACTTCACTTCACTTCAACCAAATGGAGTCGAGGATCTTTCTTTCCTAGATACCTAAATTGGGGCAAGTCCGATACCCAACCAGGAGATTTTTTTAAAAAAATATTCAAGCATTTTTTCTCTAAAAATAGAAAAATGTAAGCATTTTTCACAGGTTTTTTTCCCCCTTTTCCTTAACAAATTACTTGGTCATTTTTTTTTTTAATTTACACATTTTCTCTTTTTTTTTTTTTTTTTTTTTGAATTTGATTTTATTATAACATATAGTAATACAATCGGTACATTTTCGGTTCATTGGTGCAGTTATATACATATATACATCTGCATACATTATTGCTTGTCTTTTGTTGATATTGTTTCTTGGAGCTAGATTTAATTTCAAACATTTAAAAATAATAGTGCTCAACTCCCTAAGACTAAATCTAATACTATTCATATAGATTTTGTTAATTAGTTAAAATTTAATCTCTATTACCTTCTTTATTTCTTTCCCCCATCCATTCGTACCACATGTCCCACACGCTATAAAATTCTGAATCTTCTCTGTCATTAATTTCTGAAGTCAATTTGTTCATTTCGGCGCACTCCAATATTTTTCCAATAACATGTTCTTGAGGTGGTATTTGTTTTTCTTTCCAATACTGGGCAAAGGAAATTCTAGCGGCTGTCAGAATATGTATAATTAAATACTTTTTCTTTTTTGCATATTCAGTTTTCAAAATTCCCAGGAGAGAAGCTTTTGGGTCAAAATCAAAATTTTCTTTTATTATTTCTCTAATCCATACCCATATCCTCCTCCAGAATTTTTGTGCCTGATTACATGTCCACCAGCAATGATAAAAAGTACCCTGCTGATGGTCACATTTCCAACATTTAGGGCTCGAATTGGGGTAGATCTTCGCTATCCTGGCTGGGGCCATATGCCATCTATAAAACAGCTTGTATTGGTTTTCCTTATAAGCCGTCGCCTTTGTCATTTTAAGGTTGTTATTCCATATTGAATCCCATTCGTTCAAATTTATATTCTGTCCTATATTTTTGGCCCATGCTAACATCGGTTCTTTAACTACTTCCTCTGCCATATCATACTCCAATAAATAATTATATAATTTAGCTAAAATTTTGTCGTCCGTACCCATCCATATCTTATCAAATCCATTTATGCTCATTTCAATGCCGAATTCCTCCTTATCTTTTTTATATCTGGATTTAATTTGGTTATATGGCCACCAGTCTATAGAAATACCTTGTTCCATCAATTCTTCCCTTGTTTTAAGGTTCCCTCCCCCATCTAATAATTCATTGTATCTAAACGTTTTACCCATTTCTAATACATTTGGATATATTATAGCCTCCATGGTGGAAAGCCATCTCGGAATTTTCCTATAGTGCTTCTGTCTCATCTCTCCCCATATTTGTATCAAGATCTCCCTTATTTTATGTCTATGGAAGTAAGTTTTTATCTTCTTCCCAGTATCCCAGAGATATGCATGCCACCCCTTCTGGAGATCATACCCTTCTAGAGTTAACAGTCTTTTATTTCTTAGGGTTGCCCATTCTTTCAGCCATACTAGGTTTGCAGCTTTTTGATATAACTCCCATTTAGGTAATCCGAAACCCCCTCTTTCCTTCTTGTCCTGTAAATTCCTAATCGCTATCCTTGGTTTCTTTCCCTCCCAAATAAATTTCCTGATGATGCTATTGAGCTCCAGAAAGAATTTTTTATCTAATTTAACAGGGACCGTTCGGAATAGATACAATAACTTGGGTAATATGCTCATTTTTATTGCCGCGATTCTGCCTAATAATGATATCTGTAGTCTTCCCCACTTTTCCAGATCCTGTTTAATATTTCTAATTAATGGTAAATAATTATCCTCTCTGAGGGCCGAGCACCTTGATGAAATCCAGACCCCCAGGTATTTTACCTTCTTGGCGATTTGGATCTCCATTGTTTCTTCCAGTACTTTTTTCCTTGCCTCCGTCATATTTTTTGTTAATAATTTAGTTTTGGATTTATTTAATTTAAGGCCTGCTACCTCCCCGTAATTGCCCAATTCTTCCAGAATTTTAGTGCCTGATTCTAATGGTTCTTCCATGATTAATACCACATCATCTGCAAATGCCTGTGTCTTATATATCTCTTTTCTGATTGTCAGACCCTTTATTTCATTATTGTTCCTAATCTTTCTCAAGAATACTTCTAGTGCTAAGATAAATAGAAGTGGGGATAGAGGGCACCCTTGTCGGACCCCTTTTCTAATTTGAAAAGCCTTAGTTAGTTCTCCATTCAGTAATATATTAGCCTTTTGTTTTTGATAGATTGTGGATATCGTATTGACAAAATTTGATCCGAATTCCATTTGGATAATTTGTTGTTTCATAAATTGCCAATTAAGATTGTCAAATGCCTTTTGGGCGTCGACAAAGACCAATGCCATTTCTTTGTTCGGGTGTTCCTCATAGTATTCCAATATGTCTATTATCATCCTTGTATTATTCCTGATTTGCCTCCCAGGGAGGAATCCATTTTGGTCACTGTGTATTAATTTATTCAAAATTATTTTTAGCCTTCCTGCTAAAATACCCATATAGATTTTGTAGTCCGTATTCAGGAGGGATATCGGTCTGTAATTTTTAATTAATTTTGGGTCTTCTCCTTCTTTTTTTACTCTGGTTTCTCTTCAGATCGTATAAATCTTTCGCCTTTTAATTTACACATTTTCTCATGGTAGGGAATTTCTAAGATAGGGTATATTCTAAATTGTTAATTCCTTATATTCATTGAAATGATTTACTCCATTTTGCCCATCTCTTTCTGCAACATGGGTAAAGCTGTGATTCCACCAACATCTGGAAGTTCAGCTATATTTCTATAAATAAAACAAATAGCTATGGAAGAATTCTCTTCAGATTTGCTAATAGACTGTGCTGGCAAACTGGTATGTTATCTTGGCTGTCTTCATGCATTTTTATTGATCATGGAGTTTAGTATCGAAATAACCATAAAACCTAGGAAACTATGGATAAGTTATTATACTGTGTTTTATAGGAAAGATCTTCTGGACATTTTTCACAAATGCAAATAGGGTTGGTTGACTGAAGCATTTGTAATTAATTTTTTGGATGGCTTATAATTTATTATTTCTCTGTGAGTTATATATGAGCAGATGGCAATTTGTAGAAATGTTTATTCAGAAATTTTCTAATTTTAGCATCTAGCTTGCTCATCCTTTAGTATCTGCTCAGAAAATGTCCATACTAACTTAAATGAGAACATATTTCCACACCCTTTTTTCTATTCATTCTTTACCCTTCAGACCTTTTATGGTTAAAAAAAGGAGACAAAAATGCAACTAAAAATAACATGAAGGAAAAAAAAACTTTAATAATAATGCAATTCTGTGGAATTCAATAGCAGATGGTACCAAGCAGCTTCATGTCCATATCATATCATATCAGACTAAAAGGGTGTGTGTGTGTGACATTTTAGTAAATATTTTGAATCTTAGTGCTTTTTTAAAACAATTATGGATGGTATAAGGTCCCAGATTATGTCTTTTGTACAAGTATCATTGAAATTAATTCATAAGATAGTTTCTGAAGATAGTTTGTGATGAATCTTATTGAATTTTGGCTCATTAACCTAAGCATTTTTATTCATTCAACTCATTGACATACTATATATGGTCCTAAATTATCAGAAATGATTCAGATTCCCTACTATCACTCTTTCTCCATCTCTCCTGATTATATGCTTTTTCTGTCTTTAAAATTGTTACATTTAAAAAGTAAAATTATATAGACATTTTGTGTTGATTTCCCTTCTATCACCCACAATAATTGTTCATTCAGTGTGTTGAGAATGTCATGTTATCACAAGGGGATGAAAACATTGTTGAATATGACTATTGTTCAGCACATAATCATTGTGAGCCATCCTAAACTCCCACAATATCTCATATCATTCCCAAATAAGGACATAGAAATCCATTTCCCTAGGGATATCATTCACCATATCTTTCAGTGCATATCAGCCATTTTCTTCGCTATCGAATACATTTTAGTTGATTTTTTGTTTAAAAAAAGGCTATATTCAGATTACAGTTACATGTATGCATCAGCTTGATATGGGTACCTCTAGAGATACATGGAATTAAGGGAATTTAATAAACATGAGACAGCTGTAACAGGAAAAAAGTGACACATTCAAAGCTGAAAAGCCTGAAAGAAGGCTGCAAGTCTACATTAAATTTCAGGACTTTCTGAATTGAGCTTCTGATGCTGGAAGACTGACATGAATTTGACCATTGGGGTTATTGTCAGTGGTGAAATCCAATTTTTTTTACTACCTGTTCTGTGGGCGTGGCTTGGTGGGTGTGGTGTAGCTTGCTAGGCATGGCTTGGTGGGCATGGCAGGGGAAGGATACTGCAAAATCTCCATTCCCACCCCACTCCAGGGGATGGATACTGCAAAATCTCCATTCCCACCCCACTGTGGGGCCAGACAGAAATGGTATTTGCCGGTTCTCTGAACTACTCAGAATTTCTGTTACCGGTTCTTTGAACTACTCAAAATTTCCGCTACCGGTTCTGCAGAACGTGTCAGAAGCTGCTGGATTTCACTCCTGCTTTAGAGATACATGGAATTAAGGGAACTTAATAAACATGAGACAGAATGGGAAAAAAGTGACACATTCAAAGCTGAAAAGCCTCAAAGAAGATTGCAAGTCTATATTAAATTTCAGGACTTTCTGAATTGAGCTTCTGATGTTGGAAGTCTGATATGAATTTGACCATTGGGGTTATTGTGGCTATCTGAAAAGTTTCAGGCTGTGAAATGGAGCTTGCTATGCCTTCATTGGGCCTGGGAAGAAAGCAAACCAACGCTTCCATCTGAAATATTGGTAAGAGTGGCATTGAAATTTGAAATAATGGGTGGCTCTTTTTGCACTGAATTGGCTTTTTTGTTCTCCATGCTGTCAGCTTTGTGTCTTTGGAAAGTAGAATCCTTCAGCTTTAATTTATGGCTGTTTTTCACTTACCATGACACAATAAAATCTTTCTCCTTCCCCCCCCCTTTTTTTTTGTTTCTCACTTCTGAAAAGCCAAAACCAAATATTAACCATCTGGTTTGGGTCTTTGCAAGATAATTCTCCCATTATCTCTGCACCTCTGATTTTGCCCCTGCTGATGAACTTAAGTTATAGCATTTAGCTTTTTATGTCGTGCTTTCAAATTTAAGGACGTGGCTTTGATTAGCATTTGAGAGAGCGGGTCTAGGTAACAGGTGTCACCAACCTTTCGGACCTCAGGGACCACTAAATTCATAATTTTAAATCCCGTGGACCACTAATATGATCTGCCTAATGACTGGCTGGGTGGGTGTGGCTAGGTGGTCATGTGACTGGGTGGGAATAGCCAACTCGATGTCACATTGAGGGGTGCCTAGTTGGCCTCTATTCACCCCTCGCCTCCCAGCACTCCTCGCCTCCTCAGTTCAAATTGGATCTGACCGAGAAGGAGACTCATCAGAAGTACCTGACTGAGGACTACGAGCATAGGCTTTCCAAGCAGAGGGAAGATCTGTGGGAGTGCAAGGTCAGGTACTGGCGCCTGGAGGCTCAGCAGGCTGAGATGGTCAGCCAGTTCCAGGCCATGATGCAGTCCCACTGGAGCAAGGCCCTCCAGCTCTTTGCCACCAGTGGCACTTCCCTCCAGCCTTCGCCCAAAGCCCTGCACTAGGTAGGAGGCTGAAGCAAACCCCAAGTCGGAATTTCTCCCACCCTCCAACTGCACAAAAAGACCTCAAAGGGGGAGACTCTTTGTAGCAACACAAACGTTCACTGCATGTATCCCGCCCAGGGGCTGTAGTTTGAGGACTCCTGTTTTAGTGCAATATAAAAAATGCAAATAATTGTTCTGCGGACCACCAAATTTTTCTCACAGACCACCAGTGGTCCACGGACTACCAGTTGGTGACCGCTGGTCTAGAAGCATCTGGTATGGAAGGACGAAGTGTCAAAAAAATGAAGAAGGTGAGGGTAACCATGTGAGTGAAACTCACCCTTTTATATGTCTGTGGCATATATTAAAAGGTATGGAGCTTAAATCTTGAGGTCACAGACACCATCTTGATTTTATTAGCAAACACACACACACACACACACACACACACACACACACACACACACACACACACACACACACACACACATATATATATATATATATATATATATATATATATATATATATATATATATATATATATATATATATATATATATATATATATATATATATAGTCATATTATGCCACATTGGAGAGGCAGAAGAAACAAAGAAAGATACCAAAGCTGCATATTTCTAGGCTTCTTCCCTCAAACGTTTAACTTCTGCAACTTTGCAAAGAAATAAAATGAGGATAGTACAGATAATTATGACTTAGTTCCTCCTAGTAAACGCCAAGAATTCACAACAAGGATACTTAAGAATTCAATTTTTTTCTGATCTGAAGACAAACCCCCCACCCCAAATAAAAAATCCCTGAAGTGAAGTGACGTCAATGAGAATACTTAGTATGTTGAAAAGAGATTATCCTTTAGCAGAAAAGAACAGTTCCTGGCCCATCTAAACAGGAATCCCACTGGGCTTTCAATATCACACTTCCTTTTATATATAAGCAGTTTAATGGCTTTGGCAGCTTAATACAACCCATTTCTCTCTGAATTTTATAACTCTTTAGTCTTTCTGTGTCTGAGATGCAGCTCTCTCTTTTCACAGATAGAGGGCGCTTGGTTCCTCTTTATTGCAGATCGATAAGCCACTTACATCAGTTTTTCCCTAGGCAGACAAAACTGAGTTGAATCCAAAATATTAGAATAACATTTGTCTCCATTGCTGATGAAGGCCAGCACATATTAATTTGTCATTTGTGGCATATTTATCCACCAGATTGCAGACTATTGCCATACTGAGACTGTTAAAAGCTTTCATTAAAATGGATGCCTCAGTTTAATACATTTCAGTGCAAGTATGCTATTATGAAATGGGATACATATGTAAATGTATTTTAATTTTGAGCCCACTGAGGGTGTTTCTCAGAGACAGTAGATAGCAAAATGTGAATTAAAATACTAAAACACTAAAGAATTGGAGCAAAATAAAATTGGACTTTTTTTTTTTTTTTGGTCAAGTTAGACTTTCTTTTGTTTTGCCTACCTGAAGATCATTGCCTTGAGATTCGGTCAGTAATAGTAATTGTTACAATATCATAGTAATTTTGTTAAGCTAATGTATAATTTTTATTTGGCCTTACAGGAATTGAAGAAAACTTATGTAAAGCTGGGATGTGTATAAACCAAGCAACGTTTTACATAATCCTTTTTTAAAAATGAGAACACTAATGCCTACACTATAATAATTTACGCGGGGTTTCTTTTTTTAGTTCTGAGGAGAAATGTCTTGCTTTTTAAATAATAATATGAATTTTTCAATCATACTGACTGGGTGCTCTGGGTTCAACTTCTGGAAGAAACAATTTGCTTTGCTTGAAGAAGAATCTCCATTTTGTTAAATTCTGTAAAGAACAGAAGAGCCTAGCTGTCATTTATGTATACGTTATTAATTTGTTGAAGGAATACATCTCTGCAAAGCAAAGTTTCCCGAGGATATTTTATAACCTTTCAAAACTGTATGAAACTATAAGGTGCAGTGTCAAATGATCTAAGTCCATTAGAGTTAAAACACAAAAAATAAAAGTGTAACATATAATTCCTGACAAAATAGCCACTCTACTATTCCTTTAATATTGAGACTGACTGACTGAGGTTGACGACTCTGGTGTAGGTGTGGAGTTATATCGCTTTTAATGCCACCATTTTATCCTTCTCTCTTATTGGTTTCCTGAGTTTTAGAAGAGCAGTGAAGAAAATTGGTGAGAAAAATATTTTGGGTCATCCTGAGATTTAACCCTACTTTGCCAGCATTCACTTGTAAGACACTTAATCAACTTTTGCCCTCATCTACCTGAGCTTGGCAGGGATAAGTCTCCCTAAGTAAATGTAGCAATGGGTAGTGGAAGTGTGAAAAATATACAGCCACATCTGAAATCCTGCTGGGTGTGTGTGCATATTTTGAGATAGACCAGTAGATCTTTTCAGTCTGAATTCTATCTTCTATTAAAAGATTAGGGTTGTTTTTCATCATCAGAAGGTTAAGGCTCCTTCTTACTTACTAGTACATTTTAATATATGTCTAGCCAGAAGTAATTTTATTGGGTTTAATGGGTATTATTCCCAGATAAGTAATGACATTGTATATGTATAGCATTTATATAAATACAGAGAAATCCTACACATTCAGTAACTAATGTGTTGTGTTCTACCTCTTACTAATTGTTTCATAAAATTTATGTTATTTCAATGAGTCTGTGACATGATCAATTTTAACTGGATTAGTTTCTTATATATCTCACATGAAAATTCATTTTTTTTCTTTTTCACCGCTAAATGGACACTGATTTTACACTAGATAATGTAATGTTTGCTAAGGCACAACCATCTTGAACTAATTTTCTCATGACATACCTTTATTAGCATGTGTTATAGTTTGCATGCAAACTATCTAGAAAAGCTTGAATAATCTGTTTGACATAAATCATATTTTCTTCCTTTTTTCATAAGGCTGAACTTTTTCTTGTAACTTGTGCAATGGTCAGTTTCTGATATTCATTTTATTTGACTTATATCTGTCCAATTTCATTCAATTCTCATAATATTAAAAAAATTAAAACATGCAATAAAAATATTCTACCATAATATGCAGTTTATTCCAGCTGAAAAATTGCAAGTTGCAAAATACTATTCTCAAGTCATACAAATAAAGTTATGTATTATACTATTTTCTGTTATACTTATTTCCATCAAAGTTGTGGTCTTCTGTAAATGATTTATAAACTAAACTTTTTCAAATGCTCTTTGAATGATTGATTTTTCTAAACATTAAAAGAACAATTCTAAGTAAAGCTATATTAATAATTTACCATTGTCTTTAGTAAGTTTGTTCCAATGTGAAGTATGGATGGATTTGCTAGAATAAACTCTTACAGCATTGTCCACTTAATAAACTGGTAGATGCATATATATCAATTCTTATAACAATTGAGTTTATAAGGCAAATATGCCAAAGGTAATATCATTCATATGTGTATCTACAGAAATGGTATTCAGAGGAATGACTTCTAATACTTAAAATCTTATAGATTTTAAGACGACAGTACTTATAATCTTCATCACTACCTCCCACAAGTAGCCTTATACTCTTCTGATATATCATAACTAAAGATGATAGAGCAAGTAAATAGGAAAAACTAGTAGGAGTGTAACAAGGGAATTCAGCGAGAGTTTTTAGAGAAAGATTCTTAACAACTTTTTTCTTTAAAACTATGTTTATTTGGTTAATCTGAGAATGTGATGGGGGGGACAAGAAGAAAATAATCTATTTTATGCTAATTTAATGAATACAAGATGAATTGATGTGCCATGCAATATTTATGGTATGTTTGTGTTCCCACATGAAAAAATATATATTTGCAGAAGATGCAGGCTAGCTATTAAGGCTAGCAAAAGAAACCTTGCTTGAAGAAAGAAGAATAAAGATTGGAGCAGGGAAAAACCATGTGTCAGCTCATAAGAGAGATTTTTTTTTAAAAAAATCAAAGTCAGAATCTGCTACAAGAAGTTGACAAACGAAGCATCTCTTCAAAAAGAAGAGAGTCAAACAAAGGAGCAAGCTCACTGGATAAGAGCGATAACAGAAATAATAGATGTACAAGATTTTCTGCACAACTGGAACTCCAAAATAGCTCTCAGGCATTTGCAGAAACAGACTTTGAGTGTCCAAGAAAGAAACTAAAGATGAAGGCCAGAGACCTAAACAGCTAAAAAACAAAGATGACAGCAGTAGCTGGTGATTTTGTAGAATGAGAAGGTAATATGTGCTAGCCAGCCCTATTGGTTTATGAAGTATTCTGTCTCTCAGAAGAAGGAAAAAGGAATGTGAAGGAGACTCATTAGGCTACTCTCAGGTGTCAATTCCTGCTTATCTGTGTGAGAACCAATTATTCTCCCAAGTATTATATCTCACAAATTGTGGTGAAGAAATGTGTTATGCTGTAGTATGATAAACCTGATCAGAAGGATTCTAAATAGAATCCAGAGAGCTTTGGAAATGGAAATCTGGAAGTAAGAACTAAGGTAAATAAAGTAATAATTTGTGTATCACAAGTATAAGTGAGAGAGTAACAGTATTAAGGCCTGTTAGACCCCATGATAAAACATCAAGAAATCATTAAGTTCATGGTCTTTTTTTTTTTTTTATTACAAACTAATGCCCGGGATAAGAAAATAGACAAGATGAATGTGAACTCTTATTAAAGAACAAGTAATAGGATTTAATGAGATGTGCTGGGATAACTCCCATAATTGGAATACAGCAATTGATGGATAAAGCTTGTTGAAAAGGAAGCAAAGCAATAAAAAAAGGAGTAGGAGTTGCATTGCATGTATGAATACACACACACAAAACACACATTTACACAGAAATCCAAGAATATGAACTTGGCAGTTTCAGAGAATCTAGGTTAAAATAAGTGGAACAATGAATAACAACAACATCTTTGTTGTTGACCAGCTGAGCACTCAACCAAAAAAGCAGAAAATAATTGTGAAGAAGGACTTTAATTATTCTTGCAAGAGAGGACTGATAACAAATAAAAGGCTGATTTACTCAGTTTATATTTTGGGTCAGTTTTCTCTGAGAAAAAGAAATCAGATCAGACTTGACAGAATGTATTTCAAACTTGAGCAACAATTTCCTCTCCTTTTCCTCCCACCCATAACAATGAACTGGAACCTCCATCCTTCTACTTGTCCTTACAATTGTTTAGTGAAATGTGTATTTTCAGTTATTCTGGAGGATGAATGAAAGAGCATATCACTATAGGCTGCCAAATTCTTAGTAAATTGTGGGAATGTTATGGATGTAATATATCTTGCCTTCATAAAAACATGATGTTATGATTAATAAACTTATTAATAAAGTATGAGTTGGATAACATGTTTCTCAGGTAGACAGATGTCTTATTAGAAAATTATACTTGAAAATGCTCAACAATATTAATGAAGTGGGGCATATAGGTTTTTGTTTTTGGTACTAGGGCAGGGGTGGGCAACTGTGGCCCTTTTACAACCTGTGGACTTCAACTCCCAGAATTCCTGAGCCAAGCTGTCTCAGGAATTCTGGGAGTTGAAGTCCACAGGTTGTAAAAGGGCCACAGTTGCCCACCCCTGTACTAGGGTGTTTAAATAGAATTTTGGAATTATGGTTGATTACAAGCTGAAAAAAGCCAGCAATATAACATGGTGTTGAAAGGGCAAATGCAGTTTTAGGTAACAAGTGTGGTTTCCAAACCATAGAACATGTGCTCCAGTTATATTCTGTACTGGTAAAAGTATTGCACATTTACTTGAGCAGCGATTTTTTACAAAGATTTGGAAAAATGAGAGATGGAATGGAAGAAATGTGGAAGAATGGAGGGTTAGATTCCAGGCTTATGAGAACAGTCTTAGATAATTGCACAGGTTGAAGACTCAGAAAATGTAACTAAAAAAGTAATTAGCATTTTTCTACAATCAGGGTAAGTGTTAAAATAAGTTTATAATACGTTTAGTTTATTCTGTAGTGAAATCATAGTCTCTAAATTACACTAAGGCCGTGATGGCGAACCTATGGTAGCCATATCAGTGGGTACGCCAGCTCAGCTCTGGCACGCATGCGTGCGCCTGCCAGCTGATTTTCGGGCCTTCTGGGACCACCAGAAGTTGGGAAACAGACTGTTTCCTGCCTCCGGAGGGCCTGGGGGTGGATGGGTGGGGGGAAGACCCCGTTTTTCTTTCTCACCTGGCTCCAGATCCTCTCTGTGCATCTGGGAAGGGCGAAAACAGCCTTTCTCACTCCCTCGGAGGCTTTCCAGAGGCCTGAAATGGCCCATTTCCCAACTCCCATTGGGCAGAAGTGACTTTGTTGCTGTCTCCAGCCTCCAGAGACTCCTAGAGAGGCTCTGGAGGCTCGGGACAGCAAAAAACATCACTTCCTGTCCCACCGGGAGTTGGGAAATGGGCCATTTCAGGCCTCTGAGAGAGTGGGAAAGCTGTTTTCGCCCTTCCCAGATACATAGAGAGGATCTGGAGCCAGGTGAGAAAGAAAAACGGGCCAATCGGGCCATCACGTGCCAGGAGCAGGAGGGGAGTTGCATGTGCAGGGCAGGGTGCATAGAATTATGGGTGTTGGCATGCACATGCACGAACCTCCCCCGCCCCCTCCCTCTCCTGGCACGCGATGGCAAAAAGTGCATCACTGCACTAAGGAAACTTCCAATGAATTTGGGGAAAACCTGGCACTCTAGCCATATGAACAAATTGACAGTTGAGTTCTTCCTGATGGATTTTGGGAGAGGAAGAGGAAAAGGACGGAAGTGTCAGAAAGCTTTAAGTTGTTATTTCTAAAAAGAGCTGTGGATATGATTTGTCAGACTATAAAGCCCCTTTCATTTTTGTGATTTTTTTTTTGACAAACATAATCATACTGTATCTACAGTAAATGTACTTGCATTTAGAAAAAATGAGAATTGTGTCTTAAGAGGATTCTTACTTCTGTGCTTTTGTTTTACTTGCTAGACATATCGCTATCACTTTGCAGCCTGTCTGATATTATTTGCTTTGTGATCTTAAAAAGCCTATTAGTTGTTCCATGATTGCTCCCTTGGACTGAACAACAGGAAAGAATAGCTCATTGGAGAAACAGTTGGACACTAATGTGGGATATTCATGCATTCCTCTTACAAACTATGTAACTATGATAAATGTAACCATCCTTTTTCTTTTCTGTCAAATTGATTGAAATTAGTCGCAAAATACAAATGAAATTTTCAGCACAGCTGTGCATGTTATTGGCCATGGTAAAGCAATACTTGTCATACTGGAGTATTTAATCATGTAATTTTGAAATACTTTGAAAGGCACAAGGTTAACTTTCCGATTATGCTGCTTTGCCTTGGAACAATCAGTTTTAGAGAAATCAGCTGCCACATGCAACATGGAAGCATCAAATGAATAATTATTCCATTATAGAGTTGGATTCAGTTTATGAGATAAATAAGTTTCAGGGGACCTAATAGATGATGAAGAGTGGATTACCTACTAGGACTGCTACTACATACCTGCCAAAGGGAAAGGGGCAGGGTGAAATCCAGCAGGTTCTGACAGGTTCTGGAGAACCGGTAGCGGAAATTTTGAGCAGTTCGGAGAACTGGGAGTGGAAATTTTGAGTAGTTCGGAGAACTGGCAAATACCACCTCTGGCTGGCCCCAGAGTGGGGTGGGAATGGAGATTTTGCAATATCCTTCCCCCAGGAGTGGGGAGGGAATGGGGATTTTGCAGTATCCTTCCCTTGCCATGCCCACCAAGCCATATCACGCCCACCAAGCCACGTCCACAGAAATGATAGTAAAAAAAATTGGATTTCACCGCTGGAAAGGGGTATTTGAAAATATAGAACTGACCTGGAAAGATATCTCACAAACAATATGTTATATGCTATGAATATATTACAAATATGATACACAATGTATAATACATCAGAACAAATATGGGTATATAACCATACCTACTATAACCATATCTATTATAAGTCATGAGTATAACCATATCTAGCCTTTTCATGAACTCCCTGGGAAACCCATGTTGCTGGAATGTGTGTATCACTGAAAATAGAAGATCCTTGATGTATGTATACATGAATGAATTATTACTGATGATACCAGGTGGAACATTAGTGGATTGCATTTTTCATGGAGTCATGAAACAGTGAGTAAGAATGTGAAGTTCCTGACATGATCGAGCAAGATCATTTACCATATACATGGATTCAGAGTAAACAAACTGGGTATAAAGAGATGACTGGAATGAACCCAGATCCTGAAGTGCAAGATGACTCTTGTTGGAGAAGGGGATGCCCTGACTCTGTTTCCTGGCTCACTCTGATTACCTGTGTGTGAGTATTGTGTGAATATGTAGCCTAGTTGGTCAACAATACTTTTATCAACTTGAATAGCCTTGTTGAGCATCGTAACCTGAATAGCCTTGTTAGGCATAGTTTGTTGATAGTCTTGATAGCTACAGCTTATTATAGCAAGATAACTTTGAAATTAGACAAGTACTATATATGTACAAATATAAAGGAACTAATTAAGCTTAGTTGCACGCTTTCTTTGCTTTTTGTCTGAATAACACAAGAATAAAAAATGTACGGAGGAAAAAAATCTATTTTGAGTGCTTTGACCTCAATTTTATGACAATAACATGGCTTGATAAGGTTACAGTTAGTCCTCAGGGAATAAACAGCTGAGGATTTGTGTCTTGAGTCCACAGTTAAGCTGTGCAAGATGGCTTTAATAAAGGGATGCTTTGTAACTCTATTTGATGTTTATTTATTTACTTATTTAATCAGTCAATCAGTCAATCTTTCAACTTGATTTTCATCATCTAGATCAGTGTTTCTCCATCTCAGAAACTTTAAAATGTATGGATGTCAATTGGCAGAATTCCTCATCCAGCATATAATCTGCATCATCTATCTTCTCAAATATCTATTTGTGAGCCAGAATGGATCTCTGTATCATTATGAATGCAGATTCATCTCTCTCTCTCTCTCCCTCTCTCTCCCTCTCTCTCCCCCCTTCTCTCTCTCACACACACTGGTCAGAATAATTGCTTAGATTGCCAAAAGATCTGAATTGTTTTATATAATATGCATTGACTATTGTGAATAAATAATCTCTTACAATACAGCTTCCCTTTGAGGTTATCGCTATGTAAGTAAAAATAATTATGCATCATACCATGGGTTCTGACTTTAATTGATACTTGCCTATCTCAGGCATTTTCCACTCCTACCAAGTAGCCCTTGAAATAGTACATTAAATGAAGGCATATGGATCCATTTAACATGGTTTCACACTAAATTTGTACAGTGCTTGATCTTACCACTATATAATGGCACTTTTTTTTGTCGCCAACACATTCATGGATTACAGCTGACTGCTTTTATAGCTTTTAATTAAAGTCTGAAGTGGAAAGAGACTATTAATCAGTGCGTGAAGCCAGTTATAAGAAAGGAGTAGTGCAAACCCAGCATAAGACAGGTAGTGTTACATCACTTCTGCCACCTTTGTCTTTTGTGATTGAAACATCTCATTCAAATTAATTGTATCTTGGTGGGAGGTCTGGAAGTGTGCTGGGTTACTAGCGAACTGCAAATATATTGTGAAGCAGAATTTTTTTTAAAATGAGGATTTTTGGGGGAGAGGATACATTTGTTAAAATGCATGTAATTATTTTGAAATTAAAACAAAGGTTAATCCTATGCTGTGACGCCAAAGCGAAGTGAATTATTTTTTCCGTAAGGTTCGTATT
Source organism: Pantherophis guttatus (assembly GCF_059756535.1). Classification (NCBI taxonomy): domain Eukaryota; kingdom Metazoa; phylum Chordata; class Lepidosauria; order Squamata; family Colubridae; genus Pantherophis; species Pantherophis guttatus. The sequence goes on along the minus strand of NC_142067.1, from coordinate 103,606,098 downwards.
TATAGTGTTCTAGACCTTGCTATGATGATTAGAATATGCTGATGCAAATCTAATTCCTAAGAAAGAAAAATATATAGCAGACGAGATGATAAATTTCATGCTAATATCTGTCAGAGAGTGTATAAAAAAGTCAAACATCACGGAGGACTTACTCAGATTTATTTTTGTTTAAAGTGTTGCTTATATCTCTCCAACTTGTTTTTTATTTATTTATTTTTTCTTTTGCAATCTGTCTAGAGAAGAAAATGCCGGACTTACTATATATTGCTGCTGTTCTTAGAGGCACAGTTCCAGCAGACATAAATAAATGTTCTTCTCAAAGGCTACCAAACAGAAATAGCCAGCAAAACATAAAATATACATAAAAATAATAAAGATTCAGCAAATAAATTTTTAAAAATTTCTATACACATATTTGTTCAAAAGAAAGTCCCTTCAAAGTGTAAGAGAAGGAAGGAAAAATATAAACAAAAGCAAAGTCCTGCACAATGTCCAATTTCCCCATTTTCTTTCTTGGGTTTGCCAATTCTATCTGTCGCCAACACTGGGAATTCCATTCTCTTCCTAATAACTATGTACATGTAATGTACTTTTATATGCTATTGTTATAAACAATATATTTATATTGATAAGAATCACTTGCTGACTTGCAGGGCTGCTGTAAAAATCAAATAAATACATTTTATTTCATCTTATTTTATTATTGGATATGGAAGCTGTCTGACTCCTACTGAACTGGGAACCTCCAATCAATAACATTACCGATATTTTATTATTACAACAAATCAATTGATTGCAGATTCTGGATGATAATAATCACCCATAATTACAGGAATTTACAGAATGGTTATAGGAATTGGGTAAGTCTAGTCTAATGGAAAAAAAAGACTGGGGGGACATGATAGCAGTGTTCCAATATCTGAGGGGCTACCACAAAGACAAGGGGGGACAAGCTATTTTCCCAAACACCAAAAGGCAAGACAAGAAGCAATGGATAGAAACTAATCAAGGAGAGAAGCAACCTAGAACTAAGGAAAAATTTCCTAATGGTTAGCGCAATCAGCCAATGGACTAGGTTGCCTTCAGAAGTTGTGGGTCCTCCATCACTGGAGGCTTTCAAAAAGAGACTAGACAACTATTTGTCAGAAATGGTATAGGATCTCCTGCTTGAGCAGGGGATTGGATTAGAAGATATCCAAATTCCTTTCCAACTCTACTAGTGTATGTCTATGTCGGCTGGTAGAGTGTGAGTTGATAGATAGACATCTGTCAACTCCCAGGCAACCACTTTATCAGTTATATATAAATATATAACCACCCAGATTATTGAAGGAGGAGGAGAAAGAGGAAGACACCTGTTCTAGGAAAGGAAGACAAAATATGATAAATAAGATGAAACAGCTCTCCTCTAATTAGTATGTTTGGTTGAAAAATGGGATGGTGTGTGAGAAAACAGCTAAGGCTACCCATGATCTTCATTTACTGAGCTGTCAGATTGTCTAGCTAAGGAGAAGAATTTGCCCTTTTAAAAGAAAGACACAATTATGTCACCAGGGGATGGTAACTAAGCAAACCAAAAAAATGGACACAGCTGCAACAGCATTGGAATGAGGAGCAATGAGGAGCAAATCAAGTTAAAAACACACTATTTATAAGCCAAGACCACTGAAATATAATAGAACTAGAACTTAATGAATGAGTGTATGAATGCATGCATGCATACATGAATATAGGAATGTTATCAAAATAAATTCCCCCTTTTGGAGAATAAAATAGAAAATTAGAATTCAGATATCTAATCTGTGTGAAAATAATCTGGAAAATGGATTATTCTTCTTAGTAGAAGCAAAAAGGGAAAAAAGCTGACTAAGATATAGTAAAAAATCTATTTTCTACCCTTCCTTTTTTTGTCCCTAACGTCTTGAGTTTCCATCTTCAGCATATTTAAAGTGCTGTGGATTTTCTGATGAGTGAAACAGTCAGGGGGCAAGAAGGGACAATGGGCACAGGCAGTAAACTGTTTTTCTGAAAACAAATGACTAAGGGTGGGTTAAGTAGTTATCCAAACATTTCCTAGGGATTCCAGGAAACCTATTGGGGGTTAGTGACAGCTTGTCACTTCCCCTTTTGAAATTCATAGCTGTAGGGAGCACTGGATGGCTTTAGATGCTTATTTACTGTAGCTCATACATATAGAAACTCAGTGGACTGATCAACATAGTGATGGAAGTTAGTGTTAATCCTAAAACAAAACCAAATATAAAAAGTACAGGAAAAAAATGCCTTATCCTAGGTCAGAATTTTTACCTGTCTACCCAAATGGTAGGATTTAAGGCAGAGATATTTTCAGTTATGTCCTTTAATTTAACTCAAGATCCAAGGTTTGATCCTGGGATCTTTGGTATGCAAAGCAAATAGTTTACCGCCAACATACTGTACACTCCCTTCCAATCACCCTTGTGGCCTTCTGTAAGGGCCCACCCTGGTTTTTATAGTATGGATTTAAATGTAAATTAATGTATACATTATGCTGATTTTTTTTAATGGAGCCATGAACATTAGACATTATGTCGGTTACAATTTTGTACCCTGGGGTCTTTCCTTGAGCTTTAATTTGTTCCTTGTCAGCCAAATAAATCTCTTGTAGTGTTATAACATCCTATTATCTATGGCCAATCTGCTTAGGTAATCACATTTATGCTGTTGGTTTGAGCTCTGAACTTGGCAATTTGGTTGCAAATGTTTCGTCACCATTCGAGGAGACACCGTCAGTGCATTTTGACTTGAAATTCAAAACTCACTGACAATGCCTCCTTGAATGGTGACGAAACGTTTGCAACCAAATTGCCAAGCTCGGAGCTCAAACCAACAGCCTAACTACCAATGTGATATTCAAACACATTTCAATCACATTTATTTCAATTAAATCTTCTATGTTTAGTTGCATAATATGATCTGGAATCCAATATCTTTTTTTCAGTGAGTTCTTAAAAGAACTGTTGTAGTCTAATTGTTGCCTCTTCTGTAAGGGATGCAATAACCAGCTTGGTTGCCATGTATATAGATTTTTTAGCTGCTCTGTTAAGACAGTATGTTGCACAGAGTATACCATCATGGAGGTAGTCTTAACTCTAGGAAACCAATTTGGGATAATATACCATATCTTATGATCCCGATGAAGAATGGCAATTAAGATGGGAAATTTCATACCATGCCATACTGAATACTGTGTACCTGTATGGGGAAGAAGTTGTCATATCAACAAGAATAATTTTTACCTTAATGACACGATGAAAATAATATCTGGAAGTCTTAAATCCATACCATTTTTATGACTCCATGTTCTTTCTAATATTTCCCCTCCTGATCTCATGCAAAAACAACAGACAGTCCAACAATGGTAAACATGTCATCGACTCCTAGAGATCTTCCAATACATAAAATATTGGACACTCTACTTCTCATGAGACTTAAGTCTAAGAAACCAATTTGGAATATTATATCGAAGTCTTGAGTTCTAGATGAAGAATGGTGATTAAGATGGGTGATTTTTAATAACTACAACCAAACAGATCATGCAGATCCAACAAAACCACTTCCAGAACTGCAGTTGCCCCCAAAATATGGAGCCACCTGAATAGAATCAGGACAGACCATGCCAGAACTAAGGCAAAGCTCTTTAAGTGGGGAATGGCAAGAGCCTACAATGAGACTGTGGTGCTCTGGAAAAAAACTATAACACATGTAGTTCAAGACTGCCAATTTTCAAGGCACCTGGGATGATCTCATCACAGCCACACCAGAAGCATTTAGATCAAGGGTGTCAAACTCACCTTGTCACAGTGGCATCATGTGATGTATCGGGACTTTTTTCCCCTTTGCTAAACCAGATGTGGGTGTTGCCAGCTCATGACGCATCCGCCCAGCGGGCCGGGAATTTGACAGCCCTGATTTAGCTTCTTTAGATATTGAATTAGAACCTGCATCCTAAAAGCTGATTTTTTTTAAAGCAACTGTTTAAACTTGTTGAGCAGCAGGTACAGAGCATGGTCAGGGATGACTTCATCGAGCTTTGAATAATTCAGTACTTGTAGCCCAATCTATAGGAGAAGATCCTTTCTACAGTGACTGATGTCCTCAAACCATCTGTTTGGACTTCTGCAACACACTTTACATGGGACTGCCTTTAAAGACTACTCAGAAGTGCAGTTGCCCATGTGTTTGCTAGTAGGAGCACATTTTACCAATAGTGAGGTTCTTGTACTGATAGATTTCTGGGTACAAATTAAATAAGTCTTGGTGCAAAACTATAAAGCCAGGTTTGGCCTCCAGTTATATCCAGGACCATATTTTTCAACCAGGCCAATTCAATTTAGCCAGGAAAAGCTGATATTGGCTTTTTACTTGTGGCAGTACCAGTCCTTTGGAAAGGCTTTCTGGTGGACATCAGATTGCCTTCTTTGACAGTGTTCCAGAAGAAGCTCAAAACAGAATTCTTCTGGAGGATTTTTGGTTACATCTTAAATTAATAGATTGATTCTTTTTTATTTGTATATTTTTGTACTCCAACTTTTATTTTAATTTGTATTTTGGATGAATTCACATACTTTTATCTTGATGAACTACTAACAATCCTTGGGGATTGTGGTGGAAGTTAAATATGATTAATAAATAAAGTAAACCAACTGTTTGGTAAACTAAATGATAGAATTAGCTAATTAAACTTCACTTATCAACAGACTTCTGAATAACATACTGACATAGCCTGTTTGTGGAAGAATTCTCTGGAGTCCCAGAACGTAGGCAGAAAAATATTTCACAAATAAAAATATTTTTTAATCCAGTGAGACACTCTTCACAGAAGGACTGAAAAATTAATACACAGCCTGAAATGAAGTGAACATATAAACTCCAGGTTGTCTTCATATAACCTGTTAAATATTAGGTTAAATGATGGGAGAAATGTTCTGTTTTGAGTAAAGAGTATTGCAAAATACTGCAAATTTAGACTGAGCTGGGCATATAGTATTGTGCAAAAGTTTAGGCATTTGTGCAAAAATGTTGTAAATTAACTATGCTTTCAGAAGTAGAAGTGTTAATAGTTTATTTGTATTTGTTTACAAAATGAAAAGTAAATGAACAGAAGAGAAATCCAAATCAAATCAATATTTGGGGTGACCACCCTTTGCCTTCAAAACAACATTAATTCTTCTAGATACAGTTGCACAAGAGTTTTTGAAGGAAACTCAGCAAGGTTCCTTCAAGGTTATTACAAACATCTTGGAGAACTAATGACAGATCTTCTATGGATAGAGGCTGTCTCAAATCCTTCTGTCTCTTCATGTAATCCTAAACAGACTCAGATGATATTGAGATCAGGGCTCTGTGGGGGCCAAATCATCACTTCCAGGACTTCTTGTTCTTCTTTATACTAAAGATAGTTTAATGACATTGGATCAGTGGTGGTTGCCCCTGGTTTGGACCGGTTTGCAAAAACCGGTAGTAAAACCGGTGGGAGGCTCCGCCCACTGACCCGGACGTCATCAGGAAGTTTCTGCGTATGCGCGCGCGTGGTCCAAATTGCAAACCGGTAGTAAAGGTAAGTAGAACACACCTCTGCATTGGACGTATGTTTGTGGTTATTGTCCTGCTGCAGAATAAATTTGGGGTCAATCACATGCTTCACTGATAGTATAGCATGATGGATAGGTACCTGCCTGTCTTTCTCAGCATTGAGAACACCATTCTCCTGACCAAATCTCCAACTCTGTTTGCAGAAATGCAGCCCCAAACTTTCAAGGAACCTCCAACATGATTCACTGTTGCCTGCAGACACTCATTATGTATGCGATTCAGCCCTTTGACTAACAAACTACCTCCTGCTACAGCCAAATATTTCACATTTTGTCTCATCAATCCAGAGCACCTGCTGCCATTTTTCTACACCCAGTTCCAATGTTTTCATGCCAAGTTGAGATGTTTAGCTGTGTTTCCACATTGGAGATATGGCTTTTTGGCTACAATTCATGAAGACGACTTCTGGCCAGACCTCTCCAGAAAATAGATGGGTGAACCTGGGTCCCACGCTGCATCTGTGATCCTCAAGGTTGCCCATTTCTTTGTACTTCTTCAAAAGAGCTTGAAAAGAATCCCTCTTGAAACCGCAATCTGCTTTGCAATCTTTGCCTGGGAGAGAGCTTGCTGATGCAGTATAACTATCTTTCGTCTTGTTCCTCTGCTCAGTTTTACCATGGTATATGATCTGTGACACGAAACTGCCTTCCACAATCTCACTTTAGTAGCAGAGTTTGGCTGTGCCTCACCCAGTTTTAAGCCTCCTACCCAGCTGTTTCTGTTTCAGTTAATGACTATGTTTCAACCTACATATGAAATTGATGATCTTTAGCCCCTGCTTGGTATAATTGCTTAATCATATACCTGACTCTAATCCTACAAAATCCCTGACTTTGTGCAAATGTGCAAGGGTAAGAATTGATGCTATTTTGAAGGTAAAGGGTGGCCATCCCAAATATTGATTTGATTTGGATTTCTCTTCTGTTCATTTTCCTTTCCATTTTGTGAATTGATAAAAATAAACTATTAACACGTACATTTCTGAAAGCATTCTTAATTTGTAGCATTTTTGCGCACTTGCCTAAAACATTTGCACAGTACTGTATATCTGAGAGAATACCTTTACTCTTAAGAAGTACTTTATCTAATGGCAATGATAGTGAATCACAACTTTGCCTCATTGGCTAATTTTCACCTCATAATAGTTACTATCTCAGCCTGACATCAGCAATATTCCACAAATCTTCCAAGGACAATTTTATGAACTTTTTGATTCTGTCCTTTCACATTACCTACTGTCTTCTCCTTTCATTAAATTTGCCAGCCTAGCTGTTTTTGTACTCCATTATCTGTTTCCATCACATGTCCTAAATATGAAAATCTCTTGTCATATAATAATATAAAAAAGCTTATGTGTCCCAGGACAGGTTGATTGGTTTTCTTGAATATTCAAGTAGGCTTAGTAACTCTATCCAAATTTTCAGTTTTGGTAGATGCTTTTTTTTTTTTATCACTACTTCTTGATACCTAACTCTCTAAATTGAATGCCCCTGAAAAGGCCACTGGCTCAGCTATTTTAATCTTTGTGGTCAAAGAAAAGTTCTTAATCTTTTCAAGATTATCAAGTTGGCATTGTCTTTGTGCTGAAGAATCTGTCAATTCTTCATAGTGGCTTGTTAAAATTATTTCTGAGTCTTTGACATGGATATGAATTATTTCTGGACATATACAGTATATGTGTGACAGTTAATATGTTTGCTAGTCTTGATTCTTGTGAATGGGCCTTAAATGGCCAGTGTATAGTGTTCATGGAATTACCAGTGTCCTCTAGAAATTTTTGTTTTGTATAGCAGGCACCTTAGCTATTGAGTCAGAGGAGAAGATTAAAACAAATAGAGACTGAAGTAGCTAGAAATAGCCAAAAAGACTGTGATATAGTATTGGTAATTTCATTTTTGAGAGACGAAAAAAAAATGTACTCATTACTTTGTCTCTATCTCTCTCACACATAGAAAACGTACTATAAAATAGAAAACGTGTGATAAATCAATGACAATACTGAATGTATTTTTATTTGAAGGTGTTACTTAATTTTTAGATGTCACTATATCTTTTTATTGCTTTATTTTTCTGTTTATAAAAATGTACAGGTTATTTTTTATTATTTGTGAGTTTTGAAAACAGCAAAATCCATTTGTTTCCACAGTCAGTATGGAAACAGAACAAGTGGTGAAAAGATACTTAAGCATTTATTTCAAACTAATCATTTCAATAAGTATGTAATGCTGTAGTTCATGTTTTTTTCTGTCCAGACATAGAACATGAATCTTTTAGCTCATTAAATCTCCAAAGTCTATATTATACCATCATGATATATAGTTATAAACATTTTGCTACATAAAAACACAGCCTGATGATGGGCTTATTTTGTTTCTCTGGGGTGGAAAAGAATTACAAACTAGCTTGGCCAGATTTACTAATAAGTCTAAATTTATTTTTAATTAAAAAATTAATCAAAATAATTCAAGGCAGGAGGAAGGGAGGAAGAAAGGGGCTTAGATATTCCATCTGCATTAGGAGCTCTGCTTTGAAAACCCAGCACAATTATGTGAACAATAATGCAGAAATAATTAGTCTATACCATGAATGTTTTTGAAATTGCATGAAATACCGTTCAGGAAGACAATAATTGAAGGATGGCAGACGATGATTGATCATAGATAGAGTCTGATATATATGCTTACTGTAGAGAGTATGGACAATGACCTTGATGGAGATATGCAAGAACTATTACCTAGGCAAAAGTGGTTGAAACGTAAGTCCAGATCAATGAGATAGCATTTGGAAGCAGTTTGGGCAAATGCTGTTTTGCTGCCATATAAGAAAGGGAGGAAATAGAGCACAACCAGTCTTGTGAGATTCTACTATTACAGACAATTTCATCAAAGTAGTTTTAGCTTTTCTGTGGAGTTGATTTTCTGGTCTGGTCTGGTCTACCTAGTGGGAGTGACATACAAAAGAATGCCTCAGTAGATTAGGCAGAATGAATGGAAGTAACTATAGGATTGCAACCCAACATATGTAGGGTATTGCTTGGTAACCGAGACTGTTATAACAATCCAAGGCAGCTGTTGTCCCATTACCAGGATAGGCTACCAATCATTTTTGGATGGCAGGAAGGAATGAGGTTGGATGTTGTTGACTAGGTGGCTCAGTGGCTAAGACACACAGCTTGTCGATCAGAAAGGTAGGCAGTTCGGCGGTTCGAATCCCTAGTAGAGGTTTCCTGCGTGGGGGTTGGGCTAGATGACCTCCAAGGTCCCTTTCAACTCTATTACTGTTACTCACACAACCACCATGAAAATGGTCCCCAGTTATATTTTCCTACATGTATTGCTTTAAGTGTCACAAAGAATTTTTCTTAAAAAAATTAAAATCGGTTGTTTTGTTAACATGTTATTAATATAATCAGTTGATTAATACTTGGGAGATTTTTTTTAAAACAGGTTTTGAGCAACCAATGTTGCTCAAAAGTACCAATGTTTATTTGTTTTTGAGAGGGAAGGCAGAGAGTTCATGTTTAAGTATATTCCTAAGAATGCTCCTAAAAAAATATGCAAGTATAAATCTTGAAATGCACTTGCCTTTTAGTTTTTCTGGGTGCATTTTAATAATGATTTAGGACAAAAGACATCTGAACCAAGCAGGTTGTCTGTTTTTAAATGTATGAGTTTATTGTAAGCTGGCTAGACTTGCTTTGAATAGTGAGATGGGTGACATATAAACAAATTAAAAACAAACAAACAAACAAATATGAAAATACAATGTTGTGATTTAAAAAGTGGACAGGTCTTAAATCATACACCTCACAAGCTTTTTAGAGTCTTATGGGGATGACCCTGAAGGCGGTTTTTCAAGTATTCATTTAAACTTTATTTCCCTAACTATGTGTAGATGGTCCTTCCCCTTAACCAGACTAACTTAACTATATTTGCCTTTCACAATTTAACCTCTGGATTTCAACAACTGGGATATCAGCAATGGGCAGAGTAACAGGGTATTTTAAGAATTATCTTCATGTAACTGATGGTACCCAAGTTGCGGAAGAATATTCCTTACAATACATATACAGTACCACTAGATTTTTGCAGTAAATAAACATCTTATCTAGAAAACCTGGCATTTTCTTGAGCCTTTTTCTACCAGCTAAATCAGGGGTCAACAAGCTGTGGCTCTGGAGCCGCATGTGGCTCTTACACCCCTCTGCTGCGGCTCCCTGTCACTCAAAATATGTGTCACAACTGCCAATGTGCGAAACCTGCCGGGACACGATTTATTGAACTTTTCAATTCCCAGTAGGTCAACCATGGATAAATCCAAGAAAAGACAAATTTCAGAAGAAAACAGAACATTTAATTCAACTACGTATGCTAGTTTTGTGGCCGCTCAAGAAATAATCAGACATGGGAAGGGTTTTGTGGCTCCCGGTGTTTTCTTTTCTGTGGGAAATGGATCCAAATGGTTCTTTGAGTGTTTAAGGTTGCAGACTCCTAGGCCGCATCATAGTGCAGCGTGTTATGTGATTGGGAAAAGCCCTTGTAGGCCATTTAGATTTCTAATATCTTGTTGGAGTGTTTCCAGCTAATTATTGGTGGCTTTTATTTCTGCACTCCTAAGTCATTCTCAAGAAAGGAAAGGCTCCTGGATAGATTGTTTGTAGTTCCTTTGCATTTACTCAAAGTGGAGATAATGGCATGTCATGTTTATTTATTGTATCTTCTTTGGATCTTCCTCCCAAGAATCATTTCAGCCTGGGTAACTTAAGACAAGGAAATTTGCAATAGTACCCATACAAAGGTCACATATTTAAGAATGTTAAAAAAAAAAGTATCATTTGACATCTGCATATAGCAAAAAATAAACAATCCCTCTCAAACTTAAAGTATCTTTAAAACAATAATATAAAAACCTAAACAAAGCAAATTCACATTTCTGAGAATAGTCTTCATTCATCTTGATATCATGGGATCGAATTTACCAAAGGCTGATGCCATTAATTCTCATTTATGAACTCAGAGCAAAATCACTGGCTATGCTCAAAGTTTTTGGCATGACTGCACTACTTTACTTTAGCCTTCCAAAGCTATGAGATAGTGAGTTTTAATTTCTAAAATTATCAACCATGACTATGTTTACACATTTGGAAAGAACCCAAAACTGAGGAAGGTTTTTTTAAAAAAAGTTCAGGAGTTATGATATTTTTGTTTCTTAAAAAATGCATTTTATATTTTGATACTGTATTTCAAATATTTTATTATTACGGTATCCTTAGCAATAATTCTTTAATTCTAAAGTTTACACCCTATTGTAGCTTTTAACAGTGAAATGTTTAATAGATATTGAAATGTATAAAATAGTGACTTTTCAAAAGGCTATCCAGTCACTCCCAAGATGGAATGAAATCTGACATGGCGATTTAATTCCTTAAACATCTTGTTTTTATATTGTTTAACTTCTGTTGCAGCACTCAAGAAATGACAGTGTGGTTTGAAAGTGATATATATTCTTCAAATGAAGCCTACATCTACTCAATGGTTATGAACATTCAGCCTGCCAACAAAGGCATTTAAAGTCCTCATTACCAGAACTGAACATTATAGATTTTAGGAAGACATTTGATCTTTGTGGAAATCCACTTCTGATTTTAAAGTTATTGATGTAGTAGGAAATTCTATTACATTGAGCAGCAGAGGAGCTTTGAATGGCTTACATTCTGCCGTTTCAGAATGTTCACCATTATGAACTTCAGCTACTTCCTCAATAATACTTACAGAATTTATTTTTGAGATGCATTTTTGTATGATGTTTTGTAATGTTTTTTTTCTTAATATTTGTAATAATTAATAGCAATAGCACTTAGACTTATATATCGCCCCTTAATATTTTTCAGCAGTCCCTGGTGGATAACAATGTCAGCATTTTGTCCCTAACAACCTGGTCCTCATTTTACAAACCTTGGAAGGGTAGAAGGCTGAGTCAACCTTGAGTCGCATCAGAATTGAACCGTCAGCTGTGGTCAGAGTTTGCCTGCAATACTGCATTCTAATCACAATGTCACCAGGGCAGAATTAATAATAATTAATTAATAACAATTTCAGGTATGTATTATTGTTTTAGCTTTGCATCTGTTGCTCAGAATTGCCTGTTTGGTGAGATGTGTGGCTATATAATTTGGACAAATAAAATAATAAAACTTCTAAATAAATATAAAAAATAAGATAATAAAAAAGTTACAATGAAGCTATTGCATTTCAATAATAGACCATACATTGTTACAGGAGTTCTTATTACAATATCCTTTTTATGAACAATAATAGAAAATCAACCAGCCCCTTCTGTTCATTGTATAACATGAGGAAGAGCTGGAAGAACTTGTTTTTCTCTCCTCTAAGAAGATAAAACAGAATTAGCTGTCAGCATGTTATGTGTTAGTTTAACCACCTTTTTTTTTTTACATAGTCACCATCCAGCCAGCTGTACTGTGAAAGAGCTTTAAGACAGTGTAGAAGAGAAATCTGATTTAATTAAAAAAAGGACATTTTCATAAGGATATCTTTTTAAAAAGATATATCTCCGACTGTAATATAATTTTAAGAAAATGGGTAGTCTTACATGCCAGTGCTGCTTCCTTATCCTGATTAAGTCCGGAATGTTTATAGAACTATCATGATCATATCTCATAATTCTGCCCTGGACCAAAAACAGAGTCTCAACTCCTACTCTTCTTTAACATGGAACCTTTCAGCTCTACTCATTTTAATAGCTTTGAAGAGAACTCATAAATCTATTCTAAACACAAAATTTCACTGCTAAGGTTTAATAATGTTTCTGAGATCTTCTCTTCTAATTAATTCCAAAATCCAGGTCAAAGATATTCCATTATTCACTGTCAAAGAGGGGTTACATGAAATTGGTCATGAATCATGAGATTGCCTATCACTAGTTCTGACTTTGCTTACTGAAGATTCCTTTCTTTCATTGTTAGCCAGACACTAAATCTGATTGTTTCAGGGTACACAATAAGTAGTTTACACAATTATTTGGGAAGGACTTAGTTATTTGTTCTTTTTTCATGCTTAAATTGAACAAATGGCTTTAAAACGTTCCAGATGGAACAGCATCTCGAAATCCTCCCATTCTACCATCTGAACTACCCAAGAGATCATTGAGACAAAACTGCAGAGAATTAGTAAGGTTTCTTTAACTGAGAAAGCACCACTTACAGGATGGATCTGTAGTGGGGTATGTAGGTCAATATGATTTTTAGACTATTTTGGATTTTATTCATATCAATCCATTTTCCACCAAGTGTTGTACAATTAGTTTTTCTTTGTGATATTTAATATACAGCACAGGCATCTATGAAATAAGCATGTTTATAAGTCCATGTGATGACTGTCAAGCATACAATTGTGTAGGGTTTTTTTTTTTTCATTTCAGTACCTTGTAGACCATCTACAATTTCTTTCCAAAGTATGAATTTAATTATGAATCATACAATTTTGTTATTTAAGCTTTTATTTTTTAGTATTACTGTACATTCTGAAATAATAACTCTAATCACTCTGTTATTAAAGTAGAAATTCACAGGAAGATTCTGATTACATATTTTATTAAATTTGAAGCTGAAGGTCACTATAAATAGCCAAGATCCAGAGAAATAGTATCAGGGAGAGGACAAATTTTAGTTCTAGTTAATATAAAACAAGCAACATCTAAATTTTCCTTTCTCAAAGACATTCCTTCTGCTGCATCCTTCCAGCTGGTTCTAAGTGCCTAACCATTTATTACATACAGTACATGTTCTTATAACAAATCCCAAATGAATATTTCCCAGTTTAAGCAGCTTTGTGAGGATGAAAAAAATGAGTAAGGTATATGCAGGTGTGGGACTATGTGTATCTATGGTTGTCTTTACAGTAATCTCTCTGAACGTTCCACATTTTCTTGCACTAAATTAAATGGCAAAGGAAAATTTCATTTCTGGACAGCAAAACAAAATACAGGGTGAAATAAAAAAAATATGCATTATGAATATGAATATGAAAATATGAATTAATCTCATGAAGACCACTAAGTCTTAGAGGTCACTAAGAAAAGCCACTATAGCCACTAAGAAAAACAAAACAAATACTGGATCACTTTGAGACCAGAAAAAAAAAATGTTTTAGAAGACGAGGAAATCTGAGAAATAGTAAGACGGGTTTCTCAATGTCACAAAGCCAGAGATGTAGAGCTATCTAGATGTCAGAAAAAATAGATATAGAATCAGGGGTGAAATCCAGCAGGCTCTGACAGGTTCTGGATAACCGGTAGCGGAAATTTTGAGTAGCTCGGAGAACCGGTAGCGGAAATTTTGAGTAGTTCAGAGAACTGGCAAATGCCACCTCTGGCTGGCCCCAGAGAGGGGTGGGAATGGAGATTTTGCAATATCCTTCCCCCAGGAGTGGGGAGGGAATGCAGATTTTGCAGTATCCTTCCTCTGCCACGCCCACCAAGCCACACCACACCCACCAAACTACATCCACAGAACCGGTAGTAAAAAAATTTAGATTTCACCACTGTACAGAATGATATCTTTTCCTCCTATCTAGTGGTTGTCTTGATTTTTGTAGTCCAGAAATGGTAGCCCTATAGAAACTGTTGTCATCAACTGTATCTCCCAGCATTCTTTATTATGACACTGGGCTTTCATGGCTGGCCTCAGCCAAGCAGTGATGAGCTTTCTGGTTAAATGTTCAGTTATCTGTGAGCTGCCACAAGGTACACTACAAAACAGCTTCTATGGCTTCTGAAAATGCCAGCAACAGCTGCTAGCAAAACATCAAAACATCACCAGAAAACTAAGCCATAGCCATTTAGTCTGAAAACTCATAACTGATGGATTCTTCACAATTCTTCAACATCTGGAAGATCCAAGACTATACTAATAGCAAATGATTTTTCTAAGTTTGAATCGTTATGTAGGCACACCAGCGCCATAGCTGCCAAACCATACCCAGCTACAGAAAGAGAATATAAAAACCTTCACCCGTACAATATAAGGTTTAATGTAATAAATGAAATTTAAAAGCCATCAATAAACTATTAATGATTGTATAGCCATAAATTAGCTTAGAAATCCAACAATTCTTTGTGCTATGTAAAACAAAAGTCTGTTCAGGTATACAACAGGCTAATCTACAAGGGCAGTTTGTATCTTGGCCAGTTTGTATCTGAAATTGCTTATTCGCATGAGCTTCTCCATTATTTTAATGTTACTAGCAATTATCTAGAAAGCCCTCTAATCAGCCTTGGCAATTTGAAAGGTGCCTTGCGATCTTTTCTAAAAGCCACCCTCTGGTTCTTGGTACAAAGACATTGAGGTAACCAGCAAATCTTTGAGTGCTTTCTGTCATTTTATTTTACTGAAGCCTTGCCATTTATGAATTTTTTGCTGCCATTATTTCAGGTTTTTTTTTCCCCTCCTCGTTCCCTTCTGACAATTCTGTATTCATTGTGTGAATAACACCAAAAAGCATTTTCGCACTTCTCTCCCACTCTTTTTGTTCCATCTGTGAATGTTTTTAAGTTAGGATGAAAGAAAGCCATTTTTAAACCCATGATGCAGCCTTACCCTCAGAGGTTTGGATTGAGACCCACATCACAGCAGACGGAAATTCGAAAAGCCTTCGAGTATCACGTGTGAAAATGTTTTAAGCGTTCTCATTTTAAATCAAGCAATTTTCCATGACGCTTCTCCTCCACGATGCTCCCAAAAGTAAAACGTTGCTTTGAGTTTTAGGCAAAGTTTAATTGCTCTTAGATGTTTCTAATTGTCATCTACCCCCCACATAGATTTCCAGTCTGTAGTACTATTTGCTCTACAATACTGTTTGCTGATTATCTGTCTCTGTTGATCCAACATCCATCTTTTTATAACTCAATTTCTTGTTTCTCTCCAACTACTGTACTTATTTTTTTTTAAAAAAAATTCACAATATTTGTTCATTTTGGCTTCCAGCTTAGAAAGTGCAGACTCTAAACCTGTTAGATAATTAGAGCAATTTCCTTTACAATCTTTATAGAAAGTGACTTATGGTTTCTGTCTCGTATGTTTAAGGGCAGAATTTTCCATTGTCGCTCCTGATTTTGAGGCAATCAACATTTTTTTCTCTTGATAAAGAAATGGTTTGGCCACAACTTAGCTCAGTTTCATGCATTTATGCTTTGCTGAACATGACTTAACTGACTATAATTGTGTATCTATAGATGTGAGAATTACAATGTGGTCTTTTTTGACTGGAAAAAAAAAGTTTTACTTTCCCTGAATTTTGTAGCAGAATAAGCACTAAAATAAAACTAAATCTGCTGGAATATATATATATATTTGAAATTAGATTAGTTTCTACAACATGGATGGTAAATACTCTATTAAGTCAGATGTTGCTGCCTTCCTCCTTTCTTCTTCTCCTTCATCTAGCTCAGTCTTTTTCTAACTTGGCAAGCTTAAGACATGTGAACTTCAACTCCCCAAACTCTCCAGCCAGTCCATACATCTTAAAGTTGCCAAGTGAGAAAAATACTCTTCTAGGGCATACTGTTGAGTATAAAGCAACTATCAAGAGAACCCCATTCTGTTGCAAAGTTCATTTTCAGCAGTACAAACTGAATAAAGGAATAAGAAAGCCTTGAACTTTTGGAATAAAAGGACATCAACAGATGGTGGCATTAAAATGTTACCCAACAGTCTTACTGTCCCAATTGACAAGCCCTGTTCTCCTATGGTAATGTGGCTGGAAACTTATGATATCCTTACCTTTTTAATTCAAGATAAGTTATAGATTGTGATTGATATATTAACCTGATTTCAGTTTCCAATCTTTCAAGATCCTTGAAAGATCCACTCCTCACTTTCCCTAAAGTGTGTTGAGGTGAGACAGATATAAATGTGCATAAACAGATGCTTGTCTTGTTATCTGTCAATTACCCAACTAAAACAAGTAACACAAAACCAATTTCCAAAATATATACTGGCTGACATAGGTGCATCTGGGGTGTGTGTGAAGCAGGAGTAGGCATTGAATACCAAACAATGCTGCCAAGAATGGGAGTACTGAATCCAGGTCTGTCTTCATGGCATTCAACCCCTGAAGTAGCTTGTAGATGGCCAGGAAACCAGAATGGAATAAGCAGAATGGAACTTCCTTTTAAAAAAAATACAAACAGTTAAAAGGCAGCCATGTGAAAGCTCTTGGGGGTAGAAGTAGAAATTCTGTAATGCAGGGGTGAAATCCAGTAGGTTCTGACAGGTTCTGAAGAACTGGTAGTGGACATTTTGAGCAGTTCAGAGAACTGGCAAATACCACCTCTGGCTAGCCCCAGAGTCGGGAGGGAATGGAGATTTTGCAATATCCTTCCCCTGGAGTGGGATGGGAATGGAGACTTTGCAGTATCCTTTCCCTGCCATGCCCACCAAGCTAAACCATGCCCACCAAGCCACACCCACAGAACCAGTAGTAAAAAAAATTGGATTTCACCACTGCTGTGTACAGTTGTACAGTGCGCGATCTGTTGTCACTAATGGCTAAGTGACAACAGATGGAGCGCTGTACAACTGGCAGAACCCAACCCTTTAGCACAAAAAAGTACTAATCTGGTTTTTTTATTTTTAAAAGTTCTAGTTTCTCCATTCTTTAATTTGAAAAGTGATAAATTGCCCCATTACGATAACATTTGATAAGATAAAGCTGAACAATATTAAGAAAAATCAAAACATTGAATAGAGTTCTGTGTTTATTCTATTTTTCTTGCCGTACAGATTCATGGTGAGAAAGTAAATGAATTTGCTAATTTCATGCATTCCTTTAAAATATTATTGCTTACCTAATTGAAAAAACCCCACCAACCACCCTATGTTCTTTAGTTAAAACAACTCATTCAGTGATATATTATATTAATGTTCCTGGGTATGTTATAATCAGAGAAATTGTTATTTTTTTCTTTAAAAAAAATAGAGTTCACAACATATCAGCAATAAAAACATGGCTTGTTTGAAGTTAATAATATGGAATTACGAATTACTCAGTTAATTGGTTCCAGTCCACTGCAGTGTTTAACAAGATCAGATATAAGTAGCCTAATCTTATGAAATTAGTTGAATAATTTCAAGCAAAAATAGGGCGAAAAACCCACCGCTGCATACAAGAATGGCCAAGGGACTATGACTTTCCCACATTGTTCAAGTATACGTCTTCCTTCAGTTGAACAGAATCTTTACAGACTTTGAAGAATATCAAAAGGCAACTGGTGTACACCACTCACACTATAGCCGTGATTGTGAACCTATGGCATGTGTGCTGGAAGTGGCATGCAGAGCCATCTCTCCGGGTATGCAAAGCCATCACCCATTGCTCTTCCAGGTTCCAGTGCATTGGCTAGCTAGTCTCATGCACATGGGAGTGCAGGAAACTGGAAGATCAGGCTCCCAGTGCGCATTTGTGCACCGGGAAGATGATATTTAAGTTTCTGACACACGCATGCAGACCAACTACCTGGTCTTCTGGTTTCTGGCATGCATGCATGCGCAAAGACCAGCTGGCCATGCGCATGCATGTTCCAGAAATTGGTAGATCATGTACCCAGCATGGCATGCGCACTGGGTGGCTGCTCTTCCAGTTTCTGGCACGCGCGCATGTGCACCCTCCCGTTTCAGCACTTGGTGCTCAAAAGGTTCACCAACACTGTACTATAGAATATCCTGATGCAACTCTTCAATACTCAATTCCTGAAGATATAATTCAGACATTTTACTCCTGCTTTCTTCTGAGTGTGAGCAAAGCCATATTACCGTGCTTCCCCGAAAATAAGACCCTAACTTATATTTTTTTGAACCCCGAAATAAGCGCTTGGCATTATTTTCGAGGAGGTCTTATTATTTTGGGGTGTGTGGAGGAAACCAGAGGAAATGGCGGGGACCGGCTGTGCATGCGTTTAAATATTTTTGAGGAGGGCTTATTTTCAGGCGGGGGTTTATTTTAGTCCGTGCACTCAAAAGCCCAATTGGGCTTATTATCAGGGGATGTCTTATTTTAGGGGAAACGGTATATGGTCAGATTGTGCACACTTCAAAAATTATTTGGAAGAGGCACTTAGGACTTCATGTGGGTGGAGAATGTTTCTCCTATTTATTAAAACAGCTTTTTTTGCTTTTTTTTTTAGACCACTGTCCAAGCAAGGTTTTTTTTTTTTTAACTGCTTTTAGGAGTCTCTTCATTAAAATTAATACAATGCTTAAGAGGAATTATTTAATGAGAGCAGAAAGAACCTGTGGTCAGGCAAATCCAAAACAGTTCTGAATTATTTCAAAGCATGGGCAACTTTAGTGAGTAACCAACCGCAGCACTAATGACTGCTGGCTTCAGTGTCCAAAATGCAGTACATATATCTATATTAAAGAAGTTTCAGTATTCTGCACAGTCCACCACCTTGGACATGAAGTTCGGTGCATGTTTCTAGAAAAACAGCCAATACTAACATATTCATTTTGATGTGTATTCTCCATTGTGTGGGAGCTTACTGTCCTGTAGTCCCTTTCTCTTCAATTTATTTAGTTTTTCTTTATTAAACTTATATGCTGCCCATTTTGCCAAGGCAACTCTAGGTGACTTACAATCTTTCAATAAAATATGAATGAATGAATGAATTTAATGAGTGCCAATACAAGCATAATTTCCCTTAATAATGATCCCAGCGCCACAGTAAGCATTCCAAGGATGGGGGAGTGGAACTGTAAGATTTGCCCTCTAACCCATCATCCTGGTGACTTGAGTTCTGAAATCCTTTTGCACCATTTGGGATCTTCCTGGTATTTGAAGTCTTCTGATACTGTAAAGGAAAGGAAAACTAAAGGAAAATTGTTACCACAGTTGCAGTGGCACAATTTTTCACTTAGCAATCGTTTTGCTTAACAACTGAGTTGCTGATCCCAGCTAGGTTTAAAAACCAAGGACTACCTATAATATTCATAGTCTCTCCATAATGTATAATATTTGCTGTAACTGAAATGGAAAATTATGAGAATGATGGAAAATAATCAAATTACCACTTTTAATGTTATATACATTGCATACAATACATTACTTTAAGGTCTTGCATCAGACTGGCCCTATATTTTTTTTAGAGTGATCCCTTACATGATGCAATCAATGGGATTAAAATGGTAGGTGTCTTAACAAGGGCCTCTATAAAGAAGATCAACAATCAAGATGCCTATCTTGAAACATATAAAAAAGAGTTGACCTTGACCCAACTTGACTTTTTTATGTTTTGTTTTTTCCGTCTCCTCTGAGAACATCCCTCTGATCCGATATCAGATCCTTCCCTGGCTGAGGAGTCTATTCTCCAGTCTAAGAGCTTGGGTATTCCCCTCCAAATTTTCAGCATGAATTAAATCATATGACTTTCCCATTGGGAGGCCATGCTTGCCTCTGTGTCACATATAAATATTTGCTTTTATATCCTTCTCCTGGTAAATGGATCTGCATTATACCAGTAGAGAAACTTAAGATCACATTTTCCCAAAAAGAAAAAATGCAAAGCAGTGAAATGTCAGTTGACAACTTATCTTTAAAGAAATGCACAAACAGTAGCAAACCTTTACATGTATAAATATCAAGATATTGTCTCACACTGTCCTCCCACATTCTTGGCAGCTTGTAGATGCCCAGTTTCTAGCATTAGTTACACTTGGGTTGCAGAGAAACTGTAAGCTTTTCTAAACCTATTGATCTGCAGACCTTCTGAAATTAAACTGCCAGGTGTCACTGTGTGCATGATATGTTATTGATTTTCTTCCAAACGCTTTGGAGAAAATGTGAGGAAGTAAGGAAGGGCATGACAGAAACAGCTTAGTTTCATTGGGATGATAATTTTATTATGCATCAACAAAGCTCAGCTAATTTATTGTCTTCTTTCAGCCTTTCTACATAAACACATATATTTAAAAACACATTTAAGGAAGTTTGATTTTAAAGAGGCAGAAAGCTTAAAAAGGCCCCAGATGATATTTAAAAGAAACAAACAAACAAAAAAATGGGTGGATAGCAGTGGTGGGTTCCTCCCGGTTCGGTCCGGTTCAGCCGAGCCGGTAGTGACGATATGACGACACCGAACCGGTTCTCCCCCCCACCCTCCCACCCCCCCACCCCCCCATGTTATTCTTACCTTTTATTTGGTCCCGCCCCCAATCTATTGCTGCCTCCTGAGTCCCAGCTGATGACTAGATGGAAAAAAACTGTTTAAATTCTTGCCGCAGGGCTTCAAAGGGCCGTCCTACAGCTGATCAGTGTTAAAAGCAAACAAATGAGTTGGGTCGTAAGTGCAAGGACTGGTCGTAAGTGCGAGGACCTTCCAGAAATGACTCTGACCAGCTAGCCATGCCCACCTAGTCACATGACCTCCAAGCTACACCCACAAAATAAGCCACGCCCACAGAACCGGTAGTAAAAAAATTTAGAACCCACCCCTGGTGGATAGATGTGATTTTAGATCACATCCTTGTGATCATTCTTACCTAAGTTTTTTCCCCCATTCTGTTTGTTGTATATTTATTTTTAAGCAATCCACCAGAAATTTTATTTTTGATACATTTTTCCTTTTCAAAATAGCATTTTCAAATCTCATTTTGTTATCAGATGTTTGTATTCTGATCAGAGGTGGGTTTCAGCAGGTTCTGACCAGTTCTGGAGAACCGGTAGCGGACATTTTGAGTAGGTCGGAGAACTGGTAGTAAAAATTCTGACTGGCCCCATCCCCATCTATTCTCTGGCTCCCAAATCCCAGCTGATCAGGAGGAAATGGGGATTTTGCAGTAACCTTCCTCTGGATTGGGGACAGAATGGAGATTTTACAGTATCCTTCCCCCGCCATGCCCACCAAGCCATACCCACAGAACCGGTAGTAAAAAAATTTGAAACCCACCACTGGTTCTGATGTATTTGAATTTATACATCTATCTGCTGACTTGCAGATAATGGAAGAAGGTTGAAACAGGACAAGATTTGCTAGGACAAGCAAATATGGAATTGCTGTAGCCATCACGGATGTGGCAACATAGTGGATTTCTGTCTTACCAAATTCAGTTTTTTTTAGTGATTTCCTCCTGAATACCATGCAGGTGATCTGTAGACATCAGTGTGTTCTTACATCTAAGTTCTAGTTCGTTGGTGTAGTTAATGAGCAGCGGATTGCAAAAAATGAAGAGAGATCAAGTCCTATGACAATGAATGAATTAAAGGTCAAAATTCATAGAAGTTAAAGAAAGGAGTACAAAGTCAGGTTGTTTGATCAATATTAAAATAGACAGTTTTCTATTAAAATTCTGGGAGCTACCAGGGTGGAATGGAGATGGATTATGAGAAGGACAAATACTTGCATATAACAATATAAGGGGTGAAGAATTACTAAGCTTTTTTGCACTTGTGATGAAAATCAGACGTTTCTTCACAAGTTTTCCTTTTTCCTTTCCCCTCCCCTCCCCTCTTTTCTTGCACTTTTTCTTTTTCCTTTTTTGAATTGTTGTCTTCTACTATTGTTCATTAAAAAACTTTCAATAAAAATTATTTTAAAATGCTCACTCAGTAGACGCTCAATACCCATTTCCTGTTTCCCAGTCAATAGCTGACCTCATCTTTTGTTTTATTACACAGACTTCTTAAGTATCCCCTCTTCACTGCATTAAACTTACTTTTATTTTCCTGCTCAGATAACAAACATCTTCTACAGAACCATTTCAGCTTCTTCTGACATGTATTCATTCCTCAAAACAGATCACTCTTCCTAGCTTCTCTCAATTTCCTATTTTTTTTTGGTGAACAGTCACTCAAGATGCAACATTCATTAACTTGCTCTAGTTTTTCGCAATTTTTATTATGCTGATTCAGAGGAGAATATAATGCTGGACTCCCTGCCTTCTGTATAGGAAGCTAGAGGCTATCAGCCACCTTGGAAAGAAGGATCAGAATCAGTGATTGTAGCTGCTGATTCAGAGAACTAAGAGATTGGAAGCTGACCTTAATTATACTGCAAGTGGAGTTTGGCATGACAAAAAGAGCAGATATAACCACACTAACTAGTTCAAGATAGGAACTCTTGGCTATATCAGAACATCCTTCCACTGCAGGAAACAACTGTCTGGATTCCCGACTGGTGTTTCTGTGGCTTTCAGTCCTTTGTGCCCCAAAGCATATTTTGGATTGTCTTTTGTGGATTTCTGATTGTGGATTGTCTTTTGTGGATTTCTAATCCTAGACTATTTTTGGATAAGCCAACTTTTCTGCCTCCAATCTCTTTGAGTGAGCAGCATGGCAAGATCTTTGTCTTTTCTATTTTCAACTTTTTATGGTTCTTGCTTGAATAATCAGCTCCAATCTCTGCCTTGGGTCCTGTTGACCCAAGCTGATTAAAGTTCACACGGTTGTAACTGCCTTGCTTTTTATGGTGTTAGTCTCAAGCTTTATAAGACATATATTTTGCGATCCTCCACTTCCCTCCATGTCAAATACATCTATGCAGATGCATTTATTTTCATATGGGCATTCCTCTTTGCATTGTATTGTGCAGTCCGTCTCACGTTGACTCACAGAGAATTTTCAGAAATGAAGAGGGAAAGGCTTGCAAAGAGTGTGCAAACTACCAAGAAACTAGAGAACTTTTAAAATAAGAAGGCTTTCTCTTCACTGAATCACTGACTGTGGAATATGTAGTCTCCTCTTGAATTCTTTTTAGGATATATCTATTTTCCCCTACCAGTTTCTTCCAGGCTAATGGCAACTGAATAAATTTATATTTTCTCTATTTATGCCCATTGTTTTGACAGCTACTTTGGTGTAGTGGTTAAGGTATCAGGCTAGAAACTGGGAGTCAGTGAGTTGTAGTCCCACCTTAGGCACAAAACCAGCTGAATAACTTGGTGTCAAATCTGCCATCACACTGCTTCAGCCCTGCTTCACTTTAATGGCAGCCTGCCATAAAATGTGAAGAGGGGGTGAAAGAAGGATATAAGGAGGGGCAAATGACAGGAACCAGAAGTGTCAACCACAGATAATGGTTGAATGATCTAAGGACACAGCTGGCATGGAAATGGAATGCAAACACCCACCAAGGAAGTGCCAAACTTTAGAACTGTTACCAAAACAACTAATTTGAACTTTATTGGATACTAGCAAGATGACCAGGGGGGAGGGCCTGGGAGAAGGGGAAATTATTGACTTTATGAGGGAATCTTTGTTCTGACTTTTTCTACATTTGACTTTAATAAAATATACCTTTTGCTATAAATGGAGTCAAGGGTCTTTTTTTTCCTAAACGCCCAAGTTGGGACAGGCCCGACACTTTGGACCAGTCATTCTCTCTCAGCCTACGGAAGAAAGAGGCAATGGCAAACCATTTGTGAAATTGTGCCAAGAAAACTGCAGGGACTAATCCAGGCAGTTGCCAGAAGTAAAAAAAAAATGACTTGAAGGCACCCCCCCAACCCTCCCACCAGTAAAACAAACTTCACATTGTTTACTATCTGAAAGAATTTCTGCCCATATAAATATTGTCCAATCCATAAGGAATAGATGCGAAGGATTAGAGTCTAGCTCTTCTACTATGGAAAGGGCATCATGCTGCAATGCTATTTCATTTCTCTGGGGAAACAGCAAAATCAATTTACAACCTCCATAGGAAAATAATTTCGTCTAGACATATAGGCACGCAGCACTCAATAAACATAAAGTGCTTGCCACTTCTGGTCAGTGTAGCCAAAAATGGCTGGCTGTTATCATTACTATATTTTTCTCCTTTTTTTCCCCACTGTGTATATATTCTCTCATTAAACTTGGCAGATGTCAGAACAAGCAAATTGAATTGCCCCCCCCCCCAAGTCCCAAAAGTCTTATGAGACAGTGACAAGTGTAAGAGGGTGACTATATTGATAACTGGCAAGTCTCTTTTCATTGGCTCTTAATTTCAGTTGTCAACACTTAACAGTGATATCTTTCTTTCAGGTTTCTGCATAAGGCTATTATTTATTTCCATATCATTGAATATGTCGCCCATTTTCCATTTTAATTGGTAGTTCATTTGCAGTGTGGTTTGAACCGACTGCGGTGTTCAAGCTGGAGGAAGCTGGAAATAAATGGAGCATCCATGTTTTTAAATTATTCTCAGCCTATTCTAAGAAGAAAATAATGGCAGT
The DNA here is from genome assembly GCF_059756535.1 of Pantherophis guttatus. Lineage (NCBI taxonomy): Eukaryota > Metazoa > Chordata > Lepidosauria > Squamata > Colubridae > Pantherophis > Pantherophis guttatus. The sequence goes on along the minus strand of NC_142067.1, from coordinate 103,581,242 downwards.
AAAGTGCATTTAGAAATCTTTGTGATGGGTGTTAACTTTTGTGCAAAGGGGGAGGGGATTGTTGGAAGTCAGCCCTAACCTAGGATTTCTTTTAGTATAATTGGCTTAAGTTAGATTTCAAGTTGTTTTACAGGATATAATACATACAGCTAATAGACATGCTGGCAAAGGTCACTACCCTGGGAATAGAAAATTATGCTGTGCCAAACAGTTCACTCCACTTTTGAATATGCTCCATTTGTGAAGGTGGAGAATACAGAGTGAATGGAAAAAGGGGTATTAATTCTGTCTCAAATTCTTTTGGGAATGACCTTAATTGATTGATGGCAGATGACTCTTTTTTCCTTTAAAAGAGCGGCCCTTCACTTATTTTCAACAAATGAGCATGCAGTGCTTTATGACCAGGAGATCAGTATTTTTAAAAGAAGAAGAAGAAGCAGGAAGAAAATGGAGTGCCCTTGTCATGCTGCACATATGTGCAAATATTTTTTGGAAAAAGAGGGGAAAAAAATCAAGACTTCCGCAAATGATGAGCCTGATTGACCAGGCATTGTTAGCAAAAAATGCTGGCGTTTTGCTTGCTTTAAAAGAGGTTATCATTACACACCATGTTAAACTTTCCCAGTTCATGTTTTTTTCTCTGTACTGTCTTTGAACAAAATAAATGTTGAACTGGAACCATTTAAATTTATGGTTTGCCAAAATGTCTGCGGTAATTTGTATACTCCTGCTCCTCCCAGTTAACTGGGTTTATTTGGCCTTTAAAATGCAATGAATCAAACAATTAATCAATATTAAAGAGGAGAATTCAAGATTGTGCTTTCACCTTTTATGTCACAACTGCTTCTATATCAAAACTTTCCCCCGTAAATGCATTCCTCCATTTACTTATTAAAGAATTAGGATTATCTCACTTCTAAGACATTCAGTCAATGCTATGTATTTTCAACAGACTTATGAATTCTGATAATTCCCTGCATGTTAGTTATGCATATTGTTTACTTCCAATCAAAATGTATATTATAATAGTCAAAGTTCACATGTGATTTACAATGTAACTTGAATTAAATTTCTCCCTTCCTCATTGACACGCTTATCCAGTGGTGGGTTTCACTTACCTTTGCTACCGGTTCGCTCACGCGTGCACGCTTACTTCACTCGCACCTGCACCACTTCTGCGCATGCGCAGAAGCTTCTGCGCATGTGCAGAACGTATTTGATGATGTCTGGGTGGGCGGAGCCTCCTGCTGCCACTGCTACCATCTCCCGAATCAGGGCGAACCGGTAGCAACCCACCACTGCTCTTATCTCACCCCAATTACAAATATATTCCTTCTTTACCTGGGTTAAGCAAGGCATTAAGGAGGATCTGATCTGATCCAAAGGGTTCTATTGGTATCATTAGAATCTTAATAAAACTATAATATAATTAATATAATAATATAATATAATATAATGAAGTTATTTTTTTCAACAAAGATGTCAGTTAACCTAGCTAACTTATGAATTGTGTTTTGGGGTGCGGTTTGCCTCTCACTGGTTCTCAGTGCATAAATATACTAAATCTAGTTCAGAAATGTTTCCTTTCAATGGTTAGAAGCTCTAGACCAGTGATGGTTAACTTTTTCGGCACTGAGTGCCGAAACTGGAGCGCACGTGCATGCCTGAGTGCCAGAAGAGAGCAGCTGGCCTGTGCAAATGCATGCAGCAGCCAGCTGCTCTTCCGGGTTCTGTCACGTCCATCATGCATGCGCACTGGCCAGCTGCTCTCTTCGGGGTCCGGTGTGCACATGCACATGTGCATGCATGATGGAGCCTGGAAGAGTAGCTGGCGATGGTGTGTGTGTCCACAGAGAGGGCTTTGCATGCCACCTCTGGCACACGTGCCATAGGTTCGCCATCACGGCTCTAGACAGCCTCATCTATAATGGATTGTATCTGAATTCAACAAGTTATATTGAAATCCTATTGAAACCACTGGGAGAAGGTAAGGCTTCTCAATTGCTTTCAGTGCAAATATAGTTCATTCAAAGGAGTCTGGATTCAGGGTTGTATTTTGCTACCTTATCAGTTTTAGAATTCTTCCAGCAGTATTTAAGTGTAATTTCTCTAAAAGTGTAGCATCATATAGGCATAACTATCAGACATGTGATAAACCAAGGAAAAATTCATTTATACAGTCCTTTCATTTTACTTATTTCAGAATTTTGGAATAACAGATTTGGAAAGAACTTTGGAGGTCTTCTAGTCCAATCCCATGCTCAGGCAGGATAAACTATACAATTCCAGACAAATGACTGTCAAATCTCTTCTTAAAAATCTCCAGTGATGAAGCATCCACAACCTCTGAAGGGAAGTCTTTCCACTGGTTAATTGTTTTCACTGTCAGGAAATTTCTCCTTAGTTCTAGGCTGCTTTTCTCCTTCATTAGTTTCCATCCATTGTTTTATTGTCTTGCCTTCTGGTACTTTGGAAAATAGGTTAACCCCGCTTCTTTGTGGCAGCCCCTCAAATATTGAAACACTACTGTCATGTCACTCCTAGTCCTTTTGTCACTAGACTAGACAAACCCAATTCCTGCAACCATTCTTCATATGTTTTAGGCCCCTAATCATCTTTGTTGGTAATCAAAATTGGATTCAGTATTCTAACTGTGGTCTTATTAAGACTTTATAAAGAGGTAGTAATACTTCATGTGATCTTGATCCTATTTCCCTGTTAATGCAACCTAGGATTGCATTGGTTTTGTTTTGTTTTGTTTTGTTTTGTTTTGTTTTGTTTTGTTTTGTTTTGTTTTGTTTTGTTTTGTTTTGTTTTGTTTTGTTTTGTTTTGTTTTTGCTGCTGCTGCTGCACACTGCTGGCTCATATTTAAGTGATTATCCACTAGTACTCCAAGATCCAAGATCTCACAGTTATTGCTAATGAGCCAGGTTTCACCTAATTTGTACCTGTACATTTGATTTTTCTTGCCTAAGTGTAAAACCTTACTTTTTTCTACCTTTTTTCTACCTTGAATTTCATTTTGTTAGACAGGGCACAGTGTTCAAGTCTATCGAGATCCATCTGTATCTTGAGCCTATCTTCTAGAGCTGTGTTTCTCAACCTTGGCCGCTGGACGATGTGTGGACTTCAACTCCCAGAATTCCCCAGCCAGCAGAGCTAGAGTGTTCTAGAGTGTTGGTTATTCCTGCAGGTTTAGTGTCATCTGAGTTCTCCTTCTATTCCCTCATCTAAATAGTTTATGAAGATGTTGAAAAATACTGGGCCTAAAATGGAACCTTGGGATATCCCACTGCTTCCTTTCTTCCATGTAGATCCATGTTGAATGTAAATTAATATGAGAGAGATCTCATATTTTATTGTTTTCTCCTTCCATCTTACTGTTTCTCAATCCTGGCAAGGTTAAGATGTATGGACTTGAACTCCCAGAATTCCTCTGCCAGAGTTCTGATAGGGGAAATCTATGAGTTGGTCCACACATCTCAAACTTAGAAATACTGATCTAGAGTAACATTTAACATTCTCTCCTGTCTTGTATAAATTGTCTCTTGAATTATTATTGAAGGAGCCGCATGTTTCTGCCAGATAAAGAGATTACATCAAAGGCATTCCTTAGTGTCATAGATGTTCTGGGTATATACACCGTTTAGTTTTACTCATAAATCATCAAAGACCAGACCAGAATTGTTATTAGAGTGCCACACAGGCAAGTGAGAAGTGGCTTTTGGGCAAAGTGAGTTTAATTATTAGTCCTGTCAAAGGTCAACTGCTGGTGGAGACTTACAGCAAGATGACAGGCTGTGGGTTGGGAGATTTTTTCTTAAAAAAGAAAAAAACATAACCCTCATTTAAAATTAGTTTAATGCAGATAGAAGCATTCACTTTAAAACTGGGACCTGTGCCTCAGACATAAATCCTTCAATGTGAATTATTTGTTATTTCAATGGGCACAGTTGCCAAAAGGGGTTTAGCTTGTTTTTGAACTAATCCATGTTCTGGATTTGCACAATGCTTTTAGCCATAAAGTAAACAAATAGGGTCCACACAATTTCCTAAGCTTTTTTTTTAAGTCTCTAGATCAGTGGTTCCCAATGTGGGGCCCACGCCCCACAGAGGGGCAATTTGATTTTTAATGGGGGCAATTCTAAAATGAACGATTAACTGAATTTTTGAAAGCCCGCTAATTGTTCTTATATATTTGTGATGAAACAGCTGTGTTTCATTTACCTATTGTTGTCTTTGTTAAAGTGCATTTCCTAGGGCCTGGTCTGAAAAGAATATCCCAGCTGGAGGGAGGAGGGAGCAGCTGCCAGCCAATCAGATGTGTTCCCACTAAGGATCATGGGACTGGCAGAGTCTCTCTCTCTCTCTTTCCTGTAGGCTTTGCTGCTGGGTGGTTGCAGGGAGAGTTACTCTGTGGGGAGACAGAGTGGGTGGCTGCTGGGGGAAGCCCAGCAATGAGGATACAGAACCAGGACCCAAGTTTAAGTAAGAAATTGTTAGATTTATAGTTATTTTTAGTCTGTGTTTTCCCAGGCCGTGTTTTACAAGACTTTTCCTCTCGGAGCAATATGGGGCTGGGCCACGCATGCGTAGTCCTTGCCAGGCCTGTGTGGTTCCCCTCCACCTACTGAACTACCAAAGCATTTTCCCACTAAGCTGCAGGTTCAAACCGAGTGGGTGAGGTTCATAGGTTACAACCCCCTTTCATTCATGACAATTTTATTATTCATAAATTAAGCTAAGAATGTTTTTAAAATTTTCCTCTTTTTGCACCATCTTCTTTTAATAGTTATTTCTTATTATTATAGCATGACTTTGTGATGAGATAGAAACTAAATACCAAAATTCAACCTATTTTGCAAGAAAACTGCTGCTACCGTTCCCATCTTCATATTTAGCTGAATGTGGCTTTAGTGCTGTAAATGATTTGCTACTGAAGAAAAGAAATCAACTAGATATCACTGAACACGGAGACTTAAGAATGAAGCTGACTAAATTGGAGCCTAATATAAAATCTTTAGTCTACTTAAGTAGACTAAAGCTGTAATCCTACAACATTTTCCCGGGAGTAAGCCCCATTGAAGATAGTGGTACTTACTTCTGAGTAGACATGCATAGGATTGTGTTGTAAATATGATCTTGAGATGAGCTCAAATTGTATTTTGCATTTGTTAGGTACCTTTATTTTAATATGTATAGTAATTAATATGATCAATGTATTACAGAAAAAGCTTTCATTAAAATTATTTTATATTTATGCATTTCAGTTCTCTATTATATGTTTTGAAACTTTATTTGCTGTTTTTTCATATCCCTTCATACTATTATTTTTTAGGTTCCTCAGTACTTCTACTGTCTTTTGTTCTTTTATTTTTCTCTTTCATGGATGCCATGTTCTTTGGAACCTTGTTTAAACCAAGTTAATGGCCTTTTAGGCTTCCTTTGCATGAGTAGGAGTTCACTTTTTGAATAGTAAGAATTATATGTCATGGGGGGGAGCATCAGGATTTTAGAGATGCTTAGGTGGAGCATGGCCAAAAAAAGGTTGGGAACCACTGCTTTAGATACAAATTAGTATACTTCTTTTAGCTTTCCTGCCATAGGAACTTTGTTTCTATAAGCAAAGTAACATCAATGGATGCTAATGCATCCATTTCACCCAAATATTGAATGTTTGCAATTTCCAAATTAAATATAAATTAAACACAAGCCACTTTAAAAGGACCCCAAACTCAAAAGTTCAGCAAATAATTTCATTAAGAAATGGTAGCAATTCAGTAGCAATACCGAAATCTTACAAAATTGTACAGGTTTTAATTCTAATCTGAAAATGATTTTGGGACACTGACACATCATGCAAGATGATGTATATAGCAGCTGAAATGGATGTGGACTGTTATGTGCAGAAATTGTTTCAAATTTCTAGAATGGGTTGCTGCAGGGGTATCAAACTCGTGGCCCACAGGCTGGATGTGTCATGCAATGACCACACCCACTCCCATTTTAGCAAAGGGGGAAAAAGCCGCAGTACATCACATGATGACAATGTGATGCCATGAGTTTGACACCCCTGGTATAGAGGCTACGAATGCAGTTTCAAACACATGGAATTCAATTTGTTATAAGTTCCTCCATTTTGTACCTAAAGAATTGGATGTCTAACATCCAATTCTAGAGGAACCATTGTGAGAATATTTATGGCAAAATGGAACTGTAATAGCATTCAAATCACAATAGTAGGAAAGAAATACACGTCTGTAACAAATTTTACCCATGAGGCTAATATCTAGTGAAATATAAGCCTTTTATCATATTCTAAACATTTTAGCAGATATGTGAAAAGAAATATCTGTTTTGAAAGTTTGCATAAAGGCATAACATTCTTTCTGCAACTTGTCTTTTATTGCTAGAGCTGTTAGTACTATTTCATGCACACTCTAGTTCAATTTATTGTTACTCACTGCACACTGGATTCTGCATTCCCTTGTTCTCTACCTGAGTGATTCAGACAGATGTGTCTAGCATACGGAGCACATAGCTCTCTTCAACAAGGGGGAAATAATTACAAATTATCCAGAGTCGTCTTACAGTGAGATGGGCAGCATATATATTAAATACATGAATAAATGAATAAAGATCACTTTCAATTGAACCCTGAGCCTCTCAAGGTTCTAATTATATACACCGACCCACCAAATTTAAAGCTACAGCAAAGGTTTACTAACTGCAGTGTGAATTTGTTCTCATACTCACACCCATATCACTACTTATCCCAATTCTGCTCAACTAAGCTGGCTAGAGGCTAGTTAGAGGAGTAGGATCCAACATGTCCAGACTAAACAAGGAGTGAATGGGCTTCATGGCCCAAATTTATCCCCCCAAAGTCTTTTCTTGTTGATTGACAGGTGTAATAGGCCCAGCCTCCTTTGTTATGTCTTATGATGTCATTTCTCCTTTGATCCTTTATGACTCAGTTCTTTTTATTTGTTTCAAAAGGAATCATTTTGATAGGATTCCTAGCTTTTATACTTTTTGTATACAACCTTGTTCTTTTTTAAGGTTATGGCTTGTCAATCAAAAGTTCAGCGGTTTGAATCCCTAGTGCCGCGTAACAGTGTGAGCTCCTGTTACTTGTTCCAGCTTCTGCCAACCTAGCAGTTCGAAAGCACATAAAAACTGCAAGTAGAAAAATAGGGACCACCTTTGGTGGGAAGGTAACAGCGTTCCTTGAGCCTTTGGCATTTAGTCATGCCGGCTACATGACAACTGAGATGTCTTCAGACAGCGCTGGCTCTTTGGCTTTGAAATGGAAATGAGCACTGGCCCCTAGAGTCAGGAACAATTAGCACAATATGTGCGACGGGAACCTTTACTTTTACCTTACACCTGTAAACTTCAGCCTAGTTTTATACTCCATCTCCAGATTTGTTCTTAAAAGCACAACGTCAGTGCTATATGTTTTTGATGGACATATCTTTCAATGTCAAGTGGATGATGCTCATCTCAACTTCCCCACACGAAACATGAAGGATGGCAGAAGTGACATACTGGACAGGTATCATAAGCCTGACCTTCTCTCTTTGCCTGCCCTTCTTCTTTGTACTAATTGAAAAAGAATAGATGCTCTTTTAGACTTTTTTGACACAGAACACCCTCAACTGGACTTCCAATGCCGGTGGCTACTTATTCCAGGAAAATCAGACCAATTACAATTTTCAAAAGTAAAATTTGGACACCTTCCTTCCTTCCTTCCTTCCTTCCTTCCTTCCTTCCTTCCTTCCTTCCTTCCTTCCGTCCTTCCTTCCTTCCTCCCTCCCTCCCTCCCTCCCTTCTTTCCTTTTTCTTTTCCCTGTTATATATTCTGGAAAGTGGAGCAGAAATTCATCTACCAAGTGCTGTTTATGAAGATGTGATGATATTTGTTCCTGCAGGGATAATTTTAGGTTCTTTTCCTGGCTTCAGTCAGTGATTAATCAGTCTTTTGGACAGAAAATGTATTTTGCTACTTTTACTAAGAATATGCAAAGGATGAAAGCAGCAGTCTAATGAAGCCTTATAAACCTGACAGCAAAAACAGCAAGAGTAGTCAAAACATTGCATAACTCTGGACAATATGAGTCTCTCTTCAGTAGACATGCAACATGACAATGATTTCCTACAAATATTTGGTTCCCAAATAATGAAGTTCTCTGTTACTCTGATAATATATCTCAAAATTGGGGTATTTCTAAGCTTTTTGGCAGTTTTTGTAGCTTTATTTTCTAATTTCCTCTTAACCGGAAAAGTACCTTCACATTTTTTTGCAGCCTTCTAAGCACATCATAATTTAGAACAGAATGATAAAGACAATATGAAAATATTTACGATTGGCTGCATTCTGAAGAATTCTATCTGAGATCTATGGAGCAAAATGTATAAGGTGACTTTTAGTTCATCATACAGTGCCCAAATCTATCCAATAGATATGGGTAGCCAGTCAAACAGGCCTGGAAAATTTATCTTGGGTAATCATCATATGTATCTATTTTCTGTATATAACAGAATAATAGAGTTGGAAGAGATTTTGGAGGTCTTCTAGTCCAACCTCCTGCAGGGAACTCTAAACAATTTCAATCAATCAGAATAGAATAGAACGATTTCAGACAAATGGTTGTCCAATCTCTTGTTAAAAACCTCCAGTGTTGGAGCACCCACAACTTCTGGAGGCAGGTTGTTCCCCTGGTCAATTGTTCTTTAGTGTCAGAAAATTTCTCCTTAGTTCTAGATTGGTTCTCTCCTTGATTAGTTTCCATCCACTGCTTCTTGTCCTGCCTTCAGTGGTTTGGAGAATAGGTTGATTTTCTGAATTTCTTTTTGTATTGTAGTGTTTCTCAACCTCAGCAACTTTAAGAGGCGTGGATTTAAACTCACAGAATTTATCAGCCAGCTTGGGAGGGTTCTGGGAGTTGAAGTCCAAACTCTTAAAGTTGCTGAGGTTGAGAAAAAATATTCTACCATATATATTTGGAGTGTGGAGATCTTCAAGTTGATGACAGAAACGGAAAGAGAACTCTTTCTTGAATTGATATGTGAAATGATGTGGCCCTTTTGCTTTTAAAAACAATGGGAAGTGGTTGCATTGTTATACATTTCTTCTTCTCCAGAACATATAATAGATGGAGAAGTTTCTGTGTCTCCATAGAAAACTTTTCAAGATTTTGCAGTTGCTGGACTAGATGAAGGGAAGCTTGTGAGATAATGTGAAAGACCACATCTGGTAATGTCTTCACCCAATGAGCTGAATTAGGCCACCTTCATGACATAAAGCATTTCGTTAAAGAGATTCAAAGCCACTTCATAGAGTCCAAGTAGAAATTGATGGACTAAATTATCTTCTTGTTCTATTAATTATTGTGGCATATCTAAATACATCTATAAACACCTTAGAGTTACGATATACAAAATTAAAGAAAAAACTACAAATGTTTCTATCTTTTTTATAATTTCAGTAGGAAAAGCTTGGGTTTCTTTTGTTTTGGTCTATAAACAGATTTATTTTATTAGCAATAACCAATAATGTTTGGCTAACTTGAATGAAAGAGCTAAATTAGACTAGGCAAACAATTTAGTATTTGATAAACAGAGCCTTTTATTTGCAGGTGGAACCCTGAGAGCACAGTGATATGAATTATTGGTTGCTAAATATATATTTTTCTCTTCTTAATACCAACATATACTAGGCTTGGCATAAGCTAGAATGGCAAGTTTAAAAACCGTCTTACTTAGCAGGAAATAAATTAAACAAGAGCTCCATATTAATAACAGTCAGTCTGAACCTAAAGTGGTTTACTTCCACCTCTCAGTAGAGTTGCAGCCTAGATGTAATGAAAATAAAAATATTAGAAAGCTGAGAATATTAATCAATAGAAGAACACAGTTATTTGTAATCGAGTTACTATTTTCCAACTCCAATAGGCTCTGAATAGATTCCAATGGTTGATTTGAGTCTCAATTTGATATAATTTGAACTGATTTGGAGAATTGAATTGATTTGATTTCCATTTTCAAAAATACTTCTAAATCCTTAAATCAATTTGGATGCATCTGATTTGGCTTGATAGTTCAGTTGAAATGAAAATGACTTGCTTTTGTGTTGAATTTCCAAACCAAAACCTCTGTATGTCCTAATAAATCCTTATTTATTCTTGTCACTTTACAATTTGTTTGGGCTACTATTTGAACATTCCACATCATTGTGGCCTGTTAAATTATGGCCTGTTTTAGTTGTTGATGAAAGCTATGAGCTTATTTCTTTTATCATGGTGAATTTTATGCTTTTTGAAAAAGAGAAACTTGCTATTTTGCATTCCTCTTATATCATCTCCAGTCTAATCGATTTTTCAAGAAATAACGCATAGAGGATAGATAGGAGTGAAAGTCCTTTCCTCAGGATGCATATTATTCTGATTAAATATTTGGAATGAAGATTAAATGATTTTCTGTTTTAGTCTGATTATGCCATCTGAGTTAGCCAAAAAATAAGGGGGAGGGGCAAACACTTTAAAACAACACAAAAATCATCAGACACTTGCGTTTCAAGATTCTGAAGTGAGTCTTCAGATGACTTTGTGATTAAAATAGTTTGATTTGCATTTTCTGAAAGGAGGAAAATGAATCGTAATAAGAAATCTACCTTACTCAAAGATGCCTGAATATTCTTAAGAATCTGTTTTGCCAGAACTGTATATGTTTGGCTTTTGGAATGCATTTGAAGGAACTCAGGTTTTGAAGGTCTTTACAGAACCCGATGTAATTTTAAAATGTTAATATTACTTTTGTGAAATACATTGCTTGCATTTATAAAGGGTGTCTTAATTGGATAATATACTGTCAATTGCACTGCAAATGTTGTGTAATGGCAATGTATAATTTTCCTGAGAGTTTGACTGCACTAGGGAAGTTTATCCCATTGCATTTTCTTCTACACAATTGCTTCCACTCAATGGTTTGTAATTCCTGGTCTGCCTATTGGTATTTTAATAAATGGAATGTAAAATTAGATGAATTAACTGCTTGTGTATATCAAGGCTCTAAATGTGTTAGAAAACATGAAATCATGAAAAACAAAAGACCCTGAACATGGTGCTATCAATGGTATCTTCATCCTTCATAACTGATGTCTGAGGACACAAGTTATTTTCTGCTAAGGCTACAGTCTTTTAGGATACTCATTTTGGCACTAATTATGGTGGCATAGTTGTCACAATTTTCACTCTCTTTTTAACATCTCCTTTTATCTTATTGAGATCGCTTCCACCTTTTCTCTCTCTCATTCTTTTCTTTTGTTCCTGTCTCTGTTCTACTGGGAAAGGCACAGTATGCTCTTATCTAAGGCGATGTTTCTTAAACTTTTTTCTCAGGAACCCTTCCCACTTTTTAAAATAATGGAGAAGGCTAAAATAACATTGGCTATATTTATCAATATTTACCATATTAGAATAGAATAGAATAGAATTTTTTTATTGGCCAAGTGTGATTGGACACACAAGGAATTTGTCTTGGGGCATATGCTCTCAGTGTACATAAAAGAAAAGATACGTTCATCAAGAATCATAAGGTACAACACTTAATGATAGTCATAGGGAATAAATAAGCAATCAGGAAACAATATCAATATAAATTGTAAGGATACAAGCAACAAAATTACAGTCATACTGTCATAAGTAGAAGAAGATGGGTGGTGGGAACGATGAGAAGATTAATAGTAGTGCAGACTTAGTAAATAGTTTGACAGTGTTGAGGGAATTATTTATTTAGCAGAGTGATGGCATTCAGGGAAAAAACTGTTCTTGTGTCTAGTTGTTCTGGTGTGCAGTGCTCTATAGCATCATTTTGAGGGTAGGAGTTGAAGCAGTTTAAGCAATTTATTAAAATTAAAATGGATAAATTCACTGTCACTATCTCTTCTCACAATTGTTTGATGGGATCTTAATATTGTGTTATTTTTCAACATAGGCTAATTTTGATTTTCTAGATCCCTGAGAGCGGCTTGGGAGAGCCCCAGGGGTCTTTAAACCACACTTTGAAGAAAAATAGAGTAATACAGTCAACTTTTGGTCTTGCTTATTCTATCCAATGACTTTCCTATTTTTTCCAGTTCAGAACTTTAATCAGAACTGATAGCGATTAATGGGTGATTTCATCACTACTGCAGAGCTCTGAATGGCTTTTGAAATTTGGCCAAGGCTCAGAAAATATTGGTCTACATGTAGTGCAAGAGCCAAATGTTTGAACTCATGCTGGACATCTCTTCTTTTAACAGTGATGGACCAGGGGACACACTATGATGCAATCAGTCATGGCATTTAAATCATGATTTCTGAAAGGATAACAATGAAAAAAATCAAGTGGAACATCTGAGATGAACCAGAGGACTTAAATATTGTCAAAGACCCTGAAAATAAACCTAATGTGAAAGAGGCAACACCGCTCTGATATGTTTCATATGGCAACTCAAATGTTGAAGAAGGCAATCTGCTTACTTAAGCTTCTGTGTTGTAACATGTTCCAGGCAGTCATTGAAGGTTTAGCTCCCCAGAATTATTTTAATTAGCTGGTGTGTCTAACCTGGACATTCACTTCATACATTCTGTGGTGGTCATATTTTTATTAATAACATTTACCATTCCTATGCATACTGCATACTAGTGTATGACCCCCTCTGAAAAATCAAATGGGAGCTGCTCTTCACGAAGTCAGTGTACAGCTGTTTGCTCAGTCTCAAGGGAGGAGGAATTATTTCAAGTACAATAAGGGCAATTCTGGAGGTACGACATGCATTTAATAAGAGATTGAAACATGGCTGATAAAGTATATATTAATATTTATTGAAAGGTTTGCATGGTTTGAATAAGGCTGCTGAATGCATCTGTAAAAATTCTTCCTCCTCTTCAATAGAATAGAATAGAATAGAATTCTTTATTGGCCAAGTGTGATTGGACACACAGGGAATTTGTCTTGGTGCATACACTCTCAGTATACATAAAAGAGAAGATGCATTCATCAAGAATCATAAAGTACAACACTTAATGATAGTCATAGGGAACAAATAAGCAATCAAATCATATTAGGAAACAGTCAATTTAAATCATAAGGATACTAGCAACAAGGTTACAGTCATAAGTGGGAGAGATGGGTGATAGGAATGATGAGAAGATTAATAGTAATGCAGATTTAGTAACTAGTTTGACCTTGTTGAGGGAATTATTTGTTTAGCAGAGCGATGATGTTCAGGAAAAAAACTGTTCTTGTGTCTAGTTGTTCTGGTTTATAGCATCGTTTTGAGGGTAGGGGTTGAAATAGTTTATGTCCAGGATGTGAGGGATGTGAGGGTCTGTAGATATTTTCACAGCCCCCTTTTTGACTCGTGCAGTATACAGGTCCTCAATGGAAGGCAGGTTGAGCAATTGTTTTTTCTGCAGTTCTAATCATCCTCTGAAGTCTGTGTCTGTCTTGTTGGGTTGCAGAACCAAACCAGACAGTTATAGAGGTACAGATGACAGATTCAATAATTCCTCTGTAGAACTGGATCAGCAGTTCCTTGGGCAGTTTGAACTTTCTGAGTTGGTGCAAATCACCTTAAACATAAATTGAGATGGCAATATAATTTCTGTGATGAAGAGCTACTCATATACTGTACTTCTACCCTTACCTGTAAGAAAGATATGCTATAACCATTCTGTTTATGGATCCTTCTTAAGTAATATTAGGTAATACATTTGGAACTGACATTTTAGTAGTTAACTTTGTGCAGTCAGAATCAGTTGAAGCAAATGATCTTAAAGATTCATTCAAAACCTTATATGGAATTTGTGGATTCATATCAGAGGTGGGTTTCAGCAGGTTCTGACCAGTTCTGGAGAACCAGTAATGGAAATTTTGAGTAGTTCGGAGAACCGGTAGTAAAAATTCTGACTGGCCCTGCCCCCATCTATTCTCTGTCTCCTGAGTCCCAGCTGATCGGGAGGAAATGGGGATTTTGCAGTAACCTTCCCCTGGATTGGAGAGGGAATGGAGATTTTACAGTATCCTTCCTCTACCACGCCCACCAAGCCATGCCATGCTCACCAAGCCACACCCACAGAACCGGTACTAAAAATTTTTGAAACCCATCACTGATTCATACGGCAGATCTTTTAGGCACCCTTATCCAACTCCATATATGTAATGGAATGTACTGAGGTGGAGTCCCAGGAAGTAAATTTCAGAGGAGTAAGTTGGTTTGTATCTTACACCCTGCCACTATGTGTTAGACTGTCTCTGTGGCCTCTCTGCATAGTCTCCACCTTGGGGCTTCTCTAGTGTGGTAGACCCATACTTCGATGGATCTGGTGCTTAGTGCTTGTTCTTGTGCTGCTGTGATGATTGCCTCAGGGCTGTCATTTAGTCCAGCCCATTCCAGTCACTGGTAGGATTTCCCAATGTCTATCACCTCAGCTCTCAGTTGATGATCCAGCTTTGCAGACCAGTGGTGTGTGTGTGGGGGTGGGGGTGGTGAGTGGGGATGGTTCAGTGTAAGCGTCAGGTGAGTGTGAATGCACAGCTCCATTTGCATGAGCGGCAGGCATGAGCGCCTGACTCTCACACTAATGGTGTGTCCTAATACATGTCCTCCTACTGCGCGCGCAAGTAGAGCTGCGTGTGTGCATGTTCTTGCCTGTTCTTGCCTGTGGCCCAGTTCTGAACAATCTGTAGCCTGGTAGTGGGCTGTGGCCCGGGAGTTGGGAACCTCTTGTATATTACATGCAGGGTCTTGTCTTACCATGGCACTTCCTATGCTTGATCTTTCTCCCATGTCTGCTGCTGCCTCTCTCCCCCGCCTTTTATCTTCCCCCATTTTCTTTCTAGGGCAATCAGAAATAGGAAAATAAACTTTGCATTTAAAAAGTTCTCTCTCTCTCTCTCTCTCCTTCCCCTTTCTCTCTCTCTCTCTCTCTTTCTCTCTCTCTCTCTCTGTGTATATATGCGGTATATTGAATATTAGCAAGTATCTAATTTAGATTAACAATGTTTCCCCTTTCCCGGGTCTTTGTGTTAAATAGTAATCAAGTCTGGGATTTATTAGGGTTGGAAAAACAAGGCTATTTTAGTCTAGAATAAGCAGCAAGAGTGCACCAGTTTAAATTGTTTCATAACAATGAGAAGATCAAACTGCATTCCCTAGCTGCGTATTTAAGAATGTTGGCAAAAAGGCTGAACTCTACCTCTGAGGCCCATTGAATTATTTAATGATTGATTTAGCATATTTATATGGTCCCCTCATCCAGTAAAGGCATTCTGGTAGAACCTTATCTTGCCTGCACTGGAGCCAATATGTTTAGTACTGCCCAAGCCTTTATCAATGGTAGACATCTGTTGAACTTGTATACCCCTCCATTTAAGTCTTAGGAGGAAGACTGCTGATATTTCATTTGAAAGTTACCAGTCTCCAGACTACCAGTTGATGTGATAAGTGGGGAATACTTTGCTTTTTTCCTTTGTTTTCTTGTATATTTGTGCAGTCGCTGAAGATTAATTTGATGCAAAATTAGGCATTATCATGAGCTGGACGCTATGAAATAGAAGGCTGTCTGATTTTGATTATGGCTATCATATTCCTCTTTGAGTATAATGTGGAAGTTCTGACGTCTTTTAAAAGAATGAGCAATCAACCACTCTAATGTCAGTTTTAAATAGAATGTTTGACCCACAGAGTATAAAGTACCAAAGAGGAGAAATAAAGCAAACACATTAAGAAATAACAACCTACCCCCAGGATCTTAAAGGAAGTTTCACATTTGTCCACATCTACCAATATTAGCAGTTAATTTAGTAATCTTTTGTCACTTAGTTTGAAACAATGACATGAATATTAATGATGGGGACAAGTAAACAAATTACTGGAATGAACCTATGGCAGTTTGCTCAATGGGATTTGAAAAAAAAATATACTTGTGTTAGAAATTAGAGTCAAAAGGAATAGGGGAAGGAAGGAAGGAAGGAAGGAAGGAAGGAAGGAAGGAAGGAAGGAAGGAAGGAAGGAAGGAAGGAAGGATGGATGGAAGGAAGGAGGGAGGGAGGAAGGGGGGAAGGAGGGAGGGAGGGAGGGAGGGAAGAAAGAAGGAAGGAAGGAAGCAAGCAAGGAAGGAAGGAAGGAAGGAAGGAAGGAAGGAAGGAAGGAAGGAAGGAAGGAAGGAAGGAAGAAAGGAAGGAAAATTGACTTGGCTGATAAAGAGCTGATTTAAAAGATGTAAGGCTAAGAGAAATAGAGGTTGTTTTAAATATGATTACATAGAAGAGATATCAAGCCTCTGCAATATAATTATGAAATACTTTCTAAAACCACGCTGACCTAAATTTTGAGACATAGCCAACATGTCTCATTCAATTAGATTTTCCAACAAAGAGACGAAGGCAAGGCACCTTTAGAATAACATTTGAAAAATAACTGTAGAATTATCAACACAAGAGATGATCAAGGATATAGCTTTCCAGAATACGATGGAGAGTTTAACTGAAAGTTTACCAAATTCTGCTATTGCAGTTGAAGTTTAATGACATTTGCAATTCTAAATAGGCTCTCTGGCTGCCACCTACTGGTGAAGAGATGAATCACTGTTATAAGAATTCAGACCGTGTATTGCACATACAGGTACATGAGACACATTAACCCATATATAGATTCCCCATTCAGATGCCGACCCCAGATTTTCTGCATGAGAATTCTTGACTGCTGATAATTAACCAGTCATACCTGGCATAAAATTAGCCCTTTGACAGTTTGGACATCTTGGATCTAATAAAAATGATAATACTGAAGCTAGCAATTCAGTAAATCTTGATGTCTCACTTTGGTGACAAGGATTTAAGGGTTTGTATGTGTCTCTCTCTGGCTCACACATTTCAAGAGGCCTCTGCGTGTGTGTATGTGTATATATATATATATATATATATATATATATATATATAGGCGTGGTGGGAAAAGAGGAAGGAATATTAAGCAAGTCTGCCACTTTGAATTATAATAAAATTAGATATAAATACATAAATAAATGGACTAGGGGAAAACTTATTTCAAGGAAATTGTTTTAAATATCATTTCTCTCTTATTGTGACCATAGACAATCATCTGCCAACTGTTTGTCAATTAATATAGTTAGTCAATGAGGCATCATGGAGTTAGCCTCAGTTTCTGTAAGCCTTCCAGACAAGAAGCATAAACCACGCATGCTAACAATACTTTTATTGTAAGATTAGCACAAGTTATCCCATAGTTTCTAGTAACAGAATCTTGCAAATCTGAAAGAACGTCTTCTCTCATTTATTTTTGTTTGATTATGTGCCATCAGGTTGTTTTTTGACCCCTAATCTAATGATAGATTTTCTCCATGAGGATTTATTCCCTAACCTGTTTTTTTTCAAGTCTCCCAATGATGTACTCCTTGCTACTGTAACTGAATCTGTCCACTTTGCTGCTGGTCATCCTCTTCTTCTCTTTCCTTTCACTTTTTCCAATATTAGAGCAGGAGTGGGTTCTACTTACCTTTACTACCAGTTTGAAACAGGAGCATGCGTGCATGCTCGCTTTGCGTAGATTGTTATTTATGATGTCCAGGTGGGTGGGTGGAGCCTCCCGCCGCTTTTACTATCAGTTCTAAAGAACCAGACAGAACCGGGAGCAACCCACCACTGCATTAGAGCCTTCTCCATAGAGCTGAGTCTTCACAGAATGTGTCCAAAAAAGGCTAATTTGAGCCTGGTCATTTGAGCCTTGATCAGTGGTGGGTTGCTACCAGTTTGCCCCGGATCAGGCAAACTGGTAGCGGCAGTGGCAGGGGCTCCACCCACCCGCCCGGATGCTTCTGCGAATGCGCAGAAGTGTCGCGTGCACATACACATGAGCGAACCAGTAGCAAACTAATTTGAAACCCACTACTGGCTTTGAGTGAGAACTTGGGTTGATTTGTTCAATGATCCACTGATTTGTTTTCCTGGCTGTCCACAGTATTCTCAGGAGTCTTCTCCAAAACCAAAGCTGAAAGCCATCAATACTCTTTTTATCCTGCTTTTTAAAATCCAGCTTTCACTTCCATAGAATGTTATCGCCTTATTTTTACTTTCCAGAAAATTAGGGAGGGTCTGAGTTCCCAGTCCCTCCTTCTATGAGCTGCGATACCTTTTGCATGACAGCTGCCTAGGTTGCAGGTTTTCTTCCTGTCTCCCAAAGTCTTTCCCACATACAATTATGGTGACTTCATCAACAAATACTTGCCAACTCAACTCTTCCTTAACAATAATTTATAGCATTTCCAAACACCCTTGCAAAATTTTCTTCATCCAATTTGTCCATTGCATCCCTCCTCTTCTACTTATTTATCTATTAAATTTATATCTTGCTCATCTCACTGTCAAGAAACTCTATTTCCCTTATTTTCACAAGCATAGGATTTTTTTTTAAGCAGTCAAAATCTGCTTTTATCATATGCCCCCAGTATGTGACTTTCTACTACTGTACCACAGACTTCAAATAATTCAGAAAATATGGTTTGCATTTTACTGCATGCAGGAGCAGAGCACCCCTTTGCTATTCATTACAGCAGCCAGATTTTTTCGGGGGGGGGGGGGGCTTCTGTATTACTCTCATTAGTTGCATTAATGTTAATGAATGAGTTCATTAAGCCTGATGCATCTTTTTTTCGGGCTCTCATGGGAGCTTCAAACCAGATTTGCGGCTTTAGGAAACAACATAAAGCATACATGTATGAGGTTTGAAATGTTCATTTCAAACTTTTTTTTTAAGTTTGAGAGATCTTTGGTGCTCTCTGAGCTTGCTTGTTTTCTTCAACCTCAGAGAGGACAAAGGACCCCTCATTTCAACCCTGAGCTACAAATATTCTCCTTTATTGGTAACATTTAAAAGTTTGCTTAGTCTAGTTTCTGACTGCTGATTATCATCTCCTGGGTGTAGTCTATCTAATCCAGAATTGTTGAAGAGTTTTTTTCATTTATGGTACTCTCCAACTCGATAATATGAAGGTGACTATCTTCATTCTCTCTTTCTCTCTTTCTCATTGTTCAGCTTTCATACTCATGCTTTGCCACTGGGAAGACCATTGCTTTGACTATTCTAAACTTGGTTGTCATAGGAATATCCTTAATCTTTACAATATTTTTTTAATGTTTGCCATTATTTATTTATTTAGCATATGGCATACAAAGCCAGGGAGGCTACAATGTCATACACATGGTAGAAGTTCTGGCGGATGACAGTCACTAGTCTGTTTGTTGCATCGGTGCACCAAAAGGGGGCAAATTAGCTTCACAGCTGCTGGCCTGCAGCCTTCTCAGAAGAAATTGGCCATTGTCTTCCTTTCTTGGATTTATCAGTTCTTTTCTCACCAACACAGTGTCATCTTCATTCCTGAGTTTAAGAAAGCAAAACTACTTACTCCCTTCTCTTCTCTTTAATTGTAATTTCATGATCACTCCAGTTAACTTGTCTTCTTAATATTTAAGATTAACCCAACATTTTCTTTTTCTAGTTTCCTTTTCCAATGATCCATTTTAAGTTTTTCTTGCTTTTGGTTTGTAAGGTATTGTTTGTAAATCTCAGATTTTTGTCTCTTATGATTTTACCTATCACTTATTCTTGTATATTTGTTCTATAAGTTACATATGTATGGGAACAATATGCATCCTTGTCTCACCCTTCTCCCCATTCACAACTGATGCATACACAAACTCAGATCTTACAATAGCTTCATTGTAAAAGTACCTCAGAAGGATAATCCAGCGGTTTGGCACATCTATTAACTTTAATATGTTCCACATTTTGGCATGATGCAGTATGTGCAACCAATGATCTGCATCAAGTAAACAAATCAATAAATCAATCAAAGATAAGCATATTCTGTATATTGTCTTCCCTTCTCCGCTGTTCATATAATTCCTATGTGTTTTTCTTTGTTATTTCTATTCCATGTCCTCTTTTGAAATTGTCTGGTCATTTAGCCATAACCTGGCAATCAGAACAAGAAGAATATTCTGTTCCTGAATCCCTGTACTTGATTCAGACTCTCTTTAACTTTAAAATAACAAATTACTCTATGTGATTTCTAAGAGTCAATAATGACTTGATAGCAGATAATCAATCAATCTAAAGAAACTATCTAAAGATAATAAAATTGCATTTGAGTTTACCACAATTTCCAAGATCTTAAGGGAAAAATGTCAAGAAGGACATAAAGAAAAGTTCACTTTTGGGCTCATGGTATCTTTTCTTCCACTTAGTATTCAGATTTTTTCAGGCAACTAATCTCTGAATTCAGACGTTATAAGTGGCTTATTTCCATCAAGAATGTTTGTGTTTAAGTAGGATATAAAAGTTAGCCTATTAGAGTAGTAATTCATAGAATCATGTCTAGCATGTCTAGCAGTTATTTTTAGAAAAGAAGAAATAATTATGAGAATATGAGAAACTAGAATCAAGAATACTTTTCTCTTATATTTATGTCCTTTGACCAAAAGTTTAAGCATATGCAAGCACATGACCTACTCTGGTCAAGAGACCTTACAAAATTCAGGCTTCAGATTTCAGGACAAGATATCAATCACTGCTACATTCAAAGAGCTATGCAACACAAATTGCCGGCTCAGGATTTGAAGCAATTTAGAATTAATTGTCAAGAATTAAAAGAAAAATGGACTATTTTAATCCCATTCTCAGTATGTCATTTCTCACATTCAAAGTGTTAACACAGTACTATAGCTGTTAGAATATTTAAACAAAGGAAATGAACTGAACTAAGTTACAGATTGATATGCTAAGTGTAAAAATAGATATATTTTACAACATGTTTTTCTTCTGGTTTTAATTCTGCTGGTTCACGAGAACAATGGGTTTTTCCAATTTAAGGAACTTAACCTCTCAAGGATGAGAAAATAATATAAGATTTTTTTTTAATGTACAGAAGATATATAGGTGGGTAACATGTGGCTTGCCAGTTGTTGATGGCTGATGGAGTTTCCTTTCCTTTCCAACTTTGACAGGTACAATGAAATAACATTAAAATAATGAAATTTTAATTCCAGATATGCTTGTAAATGAAGAAGTTCCATTGAACCTAAAAGTCCTTTCTTCTGAAAGAGGCATGAGATTGCCTATTTAAGAATTTAAAATAAACTTATTCAACTCAAATGTACTACTCTGTATCAATCTGTGACAAATATTTCTATACCATAATTTACAGCATTCTTATTATTGGCTGTGTTGATTAATTTCTTGTGATTGGATAACCAGAAATCCTTCACAGGGGTTAAAAATATATCTCACTACTACCGTACCATTTCTGCCTTTTTTGTCTGTTTTTTTTCCAGCAGTATTATTAAAAAGAAGACCTAGGGTTAGAAAAAGAAAACTGGCAAAGATTTGTAAGTTTCATCCAGATAGACTGCTGAGATATTGAGCAGAGCCTGCTAATTCTTAATTTTCCTTGGTCAAAATCTGTAAAAGAAAACCATTTATTTAAATGAGTTACATCTGCATATGGATGCATGCGTGGTGATAACAATATTTTTTTAAAAATGTAAAAATTGCCTGCAGTGAGGAAATTTATAAAATATAGAATGACACCAGGAACATTGATATTAAAATATTTCTCAAGCAATTTATATCAAAGCTGAACTACATATGTAAGGAAAAGTTACATGCTTAGCTGTTAGGGAAGTTGCAAATAAAAACAGATGTGAATTTATTTATGAATGTAAAATAAAAAATAGCATCACCAACAAAACAGAGTTGTTCCTTACTGATGTGAAGTCTAAAATGGTCCAGATTTTTGCTGCTCTTTATATACCTACATAGCCTCAATGTATACTATGAATTTCTGGAATTACCAAACCTGAACCAGCATTAAATGGACTCTCAACCTGCTTTCTCATTTAGCTCATGATCTGGGGACTAATTTTTTTTCCAAATAAGGACCTCTTTTCACCTTGAGTTTCATGATACATTTCAAAACCTTGCATACAACAATTGTTATTTTTTTAATGTTGTGCCATAATAGATGAGCCTATTTATATTCTTGTGATTCTGAGGAGGGAAATTAGTTTGCTCCAGTGTGTTGCACCAAGTATCTTAGATAGGCACATATACCTAAAATGTATAAATATATGTGCAATATCTCTAAATAAATGATAAATTTTAAAGGTACAAAATAAACAAAGGCACGTTTCCCTTTTTATCAGGAGTTATCATTTATCCTGCAGTTGTCTGGTTGCAATGAAATTAGTGTAAACACTAATTTCATTGCAACTAGGGTACAATGTAAATGCACCTAGGGTAAATGCACCTAAGGTGTAACCAAGAAAGAGTGGAGTTGCACTTGCCAACTTGTTCTTGGCCTCCAAAGATTGCTGAAGCTTTTCATAAGAGATTGTATCCTTTGAATTGTAACTAAGCAATCCTTTGTAGTGGAAAGGGAAAGCCACATCACTAGATTTCTTCTTCACTCTCTAGCTTAGACTGAGCCTCTATCGTTCAATCATCTCCTGGGGGCTTTATATAATATTACTGACAAAAGACTAGGGCTTCCTCCTTCCCCCATATGCATTTCTTTGAAGGAAAGTCCATTCCTAAAATCAGATTTACCTTTGCCATTGATTTTGCTTTCATAGTCCATTCTTCAGAATTTTGGTTGATATTGATCCATAAGCTATTTTTGCCACCACCACCACCCACTTAGTTGGTGTTAGTGATTGAATTTCAGAGAAAGTGATGTGCCATTGCCTGATACTGAAGTACAATGGGAAAAAGACAAAGGAACATAAGGAACGGGACTGCAGAAGAGAGGTAAAAGGAAGTAGCTCCATCCTCTTTGGGCAATGGTTGGGCCTACTTTTGATTGTGATCAAATCAGTAGTATGCAGCCATAAACAGGTATGCTTTAAGGAAGTTATAAAAAGAAAAGCTAGAAAGAGAAGTGAACTGTAAAGTTGGGTGTCTTCTTGAACCTTACAGCATGCATTATATCCATGCACATTAGAGCATAAAGACAAGAATAATGGCTTTCTATGGACCAGGGAACATTATGGTCCATGAAAGTTCTCCCTCTCTTCTTTCTCTCTCTTTCTCTCCTTCTCCCTCTTTCCCCCTCCCCATCTCCCTTCCCCTCCTCCTCTCCCTTCATTGTCTTCTCTCTCTCTCTCCCTCTCTCCCTCTCTCCTATCTATCTATCTATCTATCTATCTATCTATCTATCTATCTATCTATCTATCTATCTATCTATCTATCTATCTTCCATCACCTATCTATCTGCAAGCTGTGGTGGCACAGTGGTTAGAATGCAGTACTGCAGATAATTCTGCTGACTGCCAGCTGACAGCAATTTGGCAGTTCGAATCTCACCAGGCCCAAAGTTGACTCAGCCTTCCATCCTTCTGAGGTCGGTAAAATGAGGACCCAAATTGTTGGGAGGGGGGGGTTGCAATATGCTGACTCTGTAAACTGCTTAGAGGGGACTGGAAAGCACTGTGAAGCGGTATATAAGTCTAGTGCTATTGCAATCCGTATCTAGCTATCATCATCTGTCTGCCTATTTTTTACCTTCAGTGTTTAAAATCTTCTGAAATAGCAATTTCAGTGGTTTAGATATTCTCACTCAACGTTTCACAAGAAGTAATATCACAACATTCTGGCCATTAAAAAATAAAATTGGGGGACTGAGAGTGAAGCAATCCTCACAAACAACACATGGCTGACATATGGTAGTTCTGAGGACGGTGTTCCTCAGAAGTTTCAATTATGATGCTGTGATCCACATAAAGGGAAAGGTTGGGAAAGAAGGTTTTAGGACTATAACTACCCATATTTTGGCGTGCTTTATCAAAATAAGAATAAAAGAAGATATAATACAATTTCTGTAAAATCACAGTAGCCATTATTCTAAATATGCCTGTTACAAAAAAACAAACAAAGAGAAGAGTTTACTATTTAGTAGCCTCATTTAGCCTTGATGCATCCTTAGTTTTTCTATTAAAAATATGTCAAGCAATTCACATATAACATTATATGATATTTCTCTCTATGACCATGACCAATTACCAGTTTGAGGATTCTCTTATTTTTAAATTTCTGAACAATAGAGTTTAGTTAGAGGAACATGAGCAAATCAGGAAAAGCCCTGGGGTTTTCTTACTTTGCAGTAATATATTTCTTGAGGAAAAAACTATTTTAAAAGTAAATGAAATGGCTGAAATTAAGTCATATTCATATTACACTTGAAGAAAAAGGCAACACTGAGAAGCTAAAATTTCCTTTTCCCTCCTTCCTTTATTTTACCTGTGCCTCCCATTCCAACTGCAAATTAGGGCAGACTGGCTTCATGGAAATACACTGTGATTATTTTAGTGGTACTGGTATGAATGCATCAATTAAACTACAGGAGTGGAATTCTTAATAAGATGCTAATAAAGGGGGGAAAAATCCCTCTGTACCTATTTGGCCCATTGCCTTCTTGTTTTACCTCCTATTTTCACAGCCCTGACATGTAGCAGTGCATATTTTAACATAAAATAGCACATCTGAAATCCTAACATGTATATTTATTCGGGTGAAGAAAAAAGACTTGTTTTTTTGGCAAGAAAAGATTGTATAGATTTCTCTCTGTTTCTGTTAACCTGCCCTTCTCTCTCTGCCCCTTCCCCACACATACATACGAGGGAGGGAGGGAGGGAGGGAGGGAGGGAGGGAGAGAGAGAGAGAGAGAGAGAGAGAGAGAGAGAGAGAGAGAGAGAGAGAGAGATAGATTTTTAAATGCAAAGTTTATTTTCCTATTTCTGATTGCCCTAGAAAGAAAATGTAGGGCTGCCCACCTTGTATAATTGTACACATTGTATAATCCCTGTAATAAACATTAATACAAATGTATGGAGATTTCACTTTAAAAGCCTCAGCAATTCAGCAATAACATTATTGTATCTTCTATGTGAAAGAGGAATTTTAAGCTGTGTTTGAAATATGCCCCTTTGGGATATTGTGAGAAAAGATGCTTCCTCTCTGAAGCATATTTGAGTTCAGTGTGAATGTATTAGAGAAATGTTCAATCACTGTATAATAAAACTGCAAACTCAAGATAAGTTTGGTGTTATTCATTGTGACATCATGTTGTGGTTGTGAAATACTTTTCATTCTAGGAACTTTTCATAGAGGCCTCTCTTTACATCTGTAACTACTCTATACAAAGAGAGTCTCACAGAGGCACTTATTTACTTATTTATTTTCCTTCCACCTTTATTATTTTTTAAAAAATAATTCAAGATGGCAGATTTATCTAATATTGTTTCCTCCTCCTATTTTCCCCACAACAACCCTGTGAAGTGGATTAGGCTGATCCACCTAACCCTGTGAGGTGGGTTAGGTGTGAATTTCTCTAGGGGTTCATGATGATTGGCAGTTTTCATACAGGAGGATGTTGGGGTTCTTGGTGGTCTTTGAGCTTGGTTGTTTTCTTTTTTCTTTTAACATCATTTTCTTTTTATTTGGAGGAAATGTGAATCTTGGCACAGCTATCTTTAGGACTGATCATCTCTCATGCTGATTGGAAGGAAGTCTTATAGGAAGTTCTCTTCAAGGTTTCTAAAAAGAACTGCTCTTCTTCCAAGAAATCATGATCTCGTTCAGCTGTAATTTTATGCAACACCAATTTGGCACATAAATCTGCTGGATCTGGTCTTGGAAGTCCTTGAGAAGCTCCAGTGTTTCCAGGGTTGACTTTAGGTGGAACAGTAACTGGAAGAGGCAAATAATGCACGTTGGAGATTAGTTTGTCAGGAGCTTGGTTGTTTTCTTATAGGCATTTCATTAGCAAATTGATAATATACTGACGATGTTGTCTAATTTGGTCATGAAAGATCTGCAAGAAAACAACCAAACTCAATTTATTTATTTATTAAATATAGTGGCTGCCCATTTTACTACAGAGTAAATCTGGTTGGCTTACAATGTTCAGTTTTGAGCTACAAATATTCTTTTCTATCAATAGGAGGATGTTGCCTACAAATACTAAAATCAACAAAAACTCAGAGGGCAAAATCTTTAATTCTATACCCAAATAATCACAAAAGTGAAAAGTGAAGGAATTCTATAGCAAACATTTGGATGATCTGATCCTTTTATCAAACTGATGAAATGAGCTTTGTACCATTGCAAAGCAACTCCACCCACTCCACTCCACTCTTCTTCTCTCTCTCTCTCTCTCTCTCTCTCTCTCTCTCTCTCTCTCTCTCTCTCTCACACACACACACACACACACACACACACACACACACACACACACACACACGAGTCATGGCAGTACTCCTGTCATTTCATTGTTTCCCTCTTGACACCTCTGCATTCCTTGACTATATTTTTAAAACCTGTCATAGCTTTTTTTGAAAGTCATCATTTATTCTTTCGATCAACACCCACTGGTGTCCACTACAGACATTTGTTTACTTTGTCCTAATATCTTTAGTTAATCTCCAGAAGTAAAAAAAAACAAACAAAAAAACCCCCACCAAAACTTTTAAAATAAAATTCCTAGATATCCCTTTCAGTTACTTACACTGAGAAATAAGTCACATTAAATTCAGTTACTTTTCTCCCAGGTAATAGAGATATAATAGTAACCTTTTCAAAAGTATGACAATTGCATGGAGTGTAAAAAGAAGAATGCACATTCATTTTCCATTCTCAGATAGGCAAAGTACATGGCCATGTGAGCTAAATTATTCCCAGATCACTGACCTCATCCTTTCTCCCACATTGAAATGTTAAGCAGCAGCCCGATATCATATCTAAACCAATTTTATGTTGAGTGTGCCTGCAAACACTGGAGCTTAAGGAAGCTTACATCGGTGGATGCGAAGAGACACCATGCATAAAGTAAACTAAGGCTGTTTTACATTAGGATTAATGATGATCTTTAAAGGAACCTTTTGGTTTAAAAAAAATAGCATACATGAATTCCAAAAGAAGCATTCTATTCTTTTATATATTTATGCAGAGTGCAACAGTACAGGTACACTTGAATTATCTCAAGTCAGGTACAGGTGTGCGCTTGAAACCATTTCTTTTCTTTAGCAGGGATGGTTATATTGACTGCTTTGATTAAAGAAAAAAAAAGACTTCAATATTTACTTCTGTTTCTATGTGGAAACCGCTTCTGGACTTTGTGCTTGAGGTGGGAAAAAAATGAAACTTTGATTTTGGGTTTTACCAATTAGATGGATTTGTTGTTATAGAAATAGCTAGTTTATACTGTTATGTAAAAGTAAAAAGTTGAGGTTTGATGTTATTATCTTATTCTACTGATTTTTTTAAAATGTAAATCCACATCTATAATAGAATGGTTATACAAAAGCAGGTGCCTAGTCTCATCCAATGTGTTTTCCTCCTTGACCACTCCAGCATGCCATGGCTGATTTTAGGGGCATTTGATCTACAAACTATTTTCTCAGGTGTTTCCCATTTTGAGGCAGCACCAATTAAGTCTCTTTAAATTTTTCCTTGTTGCTCTTGGATTGTCTCAGAAGTTGCTTTGAAGCAATTCTGACCATTATGTCTTATTTTCTGCATCTGGAGTTGACCTCAGAATGAATGAGTGGCAGCCTTCCACTTTGTGGATGACTTTTCAGTTGAATAAGATGGTAGATGATAGATAGATAGATAGATAGATAGATAGATAGATAGATAGATAGATAGATAGATAGAGTTTTAATCGCTTTCATATGCACTTGCTATCATAGTCCATAACATTTGAGAATATCAACAGACTAATCTAGTTTTTCTCCATGAAGTTAATATCTTTAGTTTAATTCAGATGTGCAGGAGCCATGGAGATGACCTAGGAGAAGACATACAGAAGCCATTAGGATAAAAACAGGTGCTGGAACATGTATTAAGTCCAAGAAGGCAGGGAAGTACTGGAAAAACCCCAGACCTTGACTCTTTATTTTATTAGAAGGTAAAATTTGTTACTATACTCTTTCTCAATTATGGGTAGTCTTTGTCAATTATGTATAATACTAGTTTTTCTCTGAAGTCAGTTCTGGTCTACATATTAAGACCAAAATTATACCAACTTTTATCTAAGAATTAATCATTAGAAATGTTTAGATTGGGATTGGAAGGTGATCCCATATAATTGCTACATTGCATGTCAGGGGTACAAAACGTGTAGCTTAGGAGGGGGGTACAGGTGACCAATTAACTTTCTTACAAAGCCTTCTAGAATGGTTGGGAAAAATAGTTTAGACATGTTTTTGCAAGCTGGACCCACTTTTAATTTTAAGTCCAGCAGACATTTTTAATTATGGCCCCCAAGGTTGCACCCACTTTTGGGAGTGTGATCTCAACATGCCATTTAAAACCTACTGTGATCAAGTACAAGATTTATGTCCAGGATATACGCAGAATCCATGCATTTGATGCTATGTCATGTCAGACACATACTGGCTGACATGAACTATCACCATGGGCAATGAAGTCAATAATTAGGACATTGGGCTATTTAGGACATTGGGACAAACTCTTTATCATGTCATATACCGGGACAGATGTAGCAGAGATTGCTTTCAGTTCTGACCTGTATTTATAAGGCATTATAGGAATGTTCTGTCTATGCAAGCCAATCTTAGCTAATCTTTTTTTTTTTTTTTAATGCTTAATATTTGGTATAGGAGACATGAGAAATTACTAGAGTTATGGAACGGACTGGGAAAATTTCAAAAGAAGGTGAATAGTACAATATTGTTGCCAACAAAGCTTCCTGGACATGATATAGTCACCAAGCATTCAACTCATTCTATTAACAGATTAATAGCCTCTGCTGTCTCTCCTATATATTATCTATGTGGCATTTCAATCTTGTGACAAAACCGGAAAAACAATCTTCTATATTTTTCTAGGGACAGCTATGCTAGATGCTGGTAGTGATGGTGCAAATTGTTTATTTAAAACTGGAGAGAGAAACCCATCACTTGCTGTCCCGATATTTCTGGGTAACTTTGAGTCAATCACCATCCCTCTACTCGAGGATTGTGGAAAATATAAAATGGGTTAGGTTAAGCCACTTGCTTTGTTTCAAGTTTTTCCAAATACAAAGCAAGTGTCAGCACTTCAAGCTGCATTTACTCTAGTGCTGACATAAGAAGGAGAAGTGGAGGTGTCTGGAAAGGGACGTTTGACTTTTTACCTACTTATTTTCCCTGGAGATAATATCCCCTAGGAGATGGGATGGGAGGGGGAAAATTCCTTTGAGCTGGAGCAGTAGATTAGGGGTAGAGTGACTTGGAAGATGGCCAATGAGTGCAGAGGAATGGGGAACGGAAAGGGAGGGTTTTGGGTCTGGAAGTCAGTGTTGGCTGCAATGGAGTCGGAGTTAAAATGTCATGCTTAATAAATGGGAGTTTTTCATCAAAGACTTTGTTTGAAATGCAATTTATTTGAGACGACCTCGAAACTTGACAGCAAGTTTGGTATAATTTACAGGTTGCCTGGAGTGGCCAAGAGATTAGCAATAGCACTTATATACCACTCCACAGTGCTTTTACAGCCCTTTCTAAGCAGTTTATTGTCCCCAACAATCTGGATCCTTATTTTACCCACCTCGGAAGGATGGAAGGCTGAGTCAACCTTGAGCCTGGTGAGATTCAATCTTCCAAACTGCAGGCAGCTGGCAGGCAGCAGAAGTAAGCTGCAGTACTGCATTCTAACCACTGCGCCACTGCAAGTCTTATATTGTTGGATTAATGTAACATGCCAGAAATATGAGACCTTTTAATGTTTAAGAATGTGGTAAGAACATGCTTCTTGATGTAGCTTATTTAACACTATCAATACATTTCTTACTTGCCTCTCAAAACTATGCTCTCCCCATAATGGTAAAAACCAGTGGTGAAATCTAAAACTTGTTACTACTGATTCTGTGGGCGTGGCTTGGTGGGGAGGGTAATGTGACTGGGTGGGCGTGGCCAATTTTTTTTTACTTTTAAAACCATTTTTTACATGTAAAACAAAGTAAAAAAATGCTTTCAAAAGGCTCTGATGATCCCAGCTGAGTTGCCTGATCGTCAGAGGGTTTTTAAAGAGGCAACTCAACTGGGATCATCAGAGCTTGGATCGTCAGAGCCATTTAAAAGAAAAAAGGTGGTTTTTTTTTTAAATGGCTCTGACGATCCAAGCTGAGTTGCCTGATCGGCAGGCAACTCAGCTGGGATCATCAGAGCTTGGATTGTCAGAGCTTGGCTCATCAGAGGCCAAGAAAAGAAAAAAAGCCTCTGAAGATTGCGAGGCTCAGCTGGGCATGGGGGGAAGGGGGCAGGGATTTTTGCTACCAGTTCTCCGAACTGCCCACTGCCATCGCTACCTACTCGCCCAAGCTGGTCCGAACCGGGAGCATTTCACCCCTGGTAAAAAAAACCCATAAAATTCATCACCAAGTTCTAAAACCTTCTAAACAATGTTAAATATAAGGCAGCTACATTTTACCTTTTCTTTTAAAGAAAAGCCTTTTCAGTTAAAGTCAACAAACACACATTATTTTCAAATTCCTTGTCTTCTAAAGAACATGCTGCTTTATACATTATAATCAAAGAAAACTAGTGTCAGAGGGAAAAAATATCTTTATATAAGATCACGTTAAAATTTAATGGAAAACATTAAACTTTGAAACTTTTTTTTTGGCCATAAACACAGTTTGTTTACCTTCTTTTTGGTCCTTAAATCCAGATGCAGAATGTCTAAAAATGAATCTAAAAGTGTTTAGGAAAAGAATCTGCAATCTTGAACCTAAAGGTTGTTTTGTAGTATAATGTGTTGGTGCTGTAATGGTTGCAAGCAATTGCCAAAGTGATCTTCAATTGTTGAACAGGATCCAGATGTCTCTCTCTACTGAGTATAATTCCTGTGTGAGAAATCACGTTTTCCCAACACTGCTTGAAAAACATTTTCTGCAGAAGCAGGTAATCATTAATTGTGATAATAAACTTACTATTGATGTGATAATTTAAGTGTCCTATACATCTACAATAGCTTCCCTAACCCTGGTGGTCTCAAAATGTTTTGGAATATAGAGCAGTGGGAGTTCCAGGGGGGTAGGAAGTAGTCAACATACCACAGAAGACTTTTTTCTTGTTAGGAACTCCCAACTTTTCATAGCAGTGGTTTGATGAAATTGATAACATCCCCCCAAAAAAGAGAAAAGAAAAGTTTGAAGAACAGGAGGGAATGTCTGACACACTGTATGAATTACATTGTTTACATGTACAAGGTTTGAAAGGGATGAGGAGTATAATAGTGGTGTAAATAAATAAATTGCATGGTATAACCTAGTTTTAGATATGGTTCCTTTTTTATGCTTTTCAGTTCTTTCGCTATTCATAACTTTTGTTCCTATATCTTGTATAATATTGCTTATTATAAAGGAAATAGCATGCTGGATATACATTTTCCTTACTGATTAGAATCAGGTCAAAGAGAATGGATTTCCTAATTCACAATTTCAGCTATGCCCAATGGTATTTTGAAATTTTCCCCAAATTTACATAACGGCCTTTCAAGAATATTCTTGAAAGACAGGACGTGGAAGAAGAGGGGAAGGAGGAGAAGGAGTGGCAGACTAGAGGCAGCTGAGCCCACATAAGCAATTGGGCATGGCAAACATCTCAGAAGGGACCCTCCCTAATTTCTTAGACCATAAAAGCAAGGGAGGAAAAATGATGTATCAGAATTGTAAAATTTTGTTATTGCGACCTTATAATAAAGGTAAAGGTAAAAGTTTCCTCGCACATATGTGCTAGTCGTTCCTGACTCTAGGGGACGGTGTTCATCTCTGTTTCAAAGCCGAAGAGCCAGCGCTGTCTGAAGATGTCTCCGTGGTCATGCGGCCGGCATGACTAAATGCCAAAGGTGCACGGAACGCTGTTACCTTCCCACCAAAGGTGGTCCCTATTTTTCTACTTGCATTTTTACATGCTTTCGAACTACTAGGTTGGCAGAAGCTGGGACATGTAAGAGGAGCTCACCCCATTACACGGCACTAAGGATTCGAACTGCTGAACTGCCAACCTTTTGATCGACAAGCTCAGTGTCTTAGCCACTGAGCCACCAGGTCCCAACCTTATAATAAAGATAGCATTAATTCTCATTGTTGGTGCTCCTTGTCTGGACTACCTCAAATGGCTGACAATTTTGGACCAGAGTGATTGAATGGATGTTTTCTTCAAATATCTCACAGAGAAGGAAAATGTCTCCAGCCATTTATCAAGGCCAAAACACTTTTTTTGTGGAAAGAGTACTTCAGTGGGAGGAATACTGTCATGATAGTCTCCTTTGATAAGCCTGTGGTGTAGTGGTTAAGGCATCAATCTACAAACCAGGACACCACGACTTCTGGTCGTGCTGCAAGCACGAAGTGAGCTCAGTGCCCTTGAGCCAGTAACTCTATCTTAGCTCTAGGAAGGATGCATGACAACTCACTTATAAAACCTTACGAGGACAACTGCAAGGACTAGTCAACACTGATTTGAAGACATTAAATTAAAAAAAAATCCACCCAAAACATCACATCCTTTGGAATTAAATTCGAACATGGGTAACTGAAACATTATTATCATTTCAATGAGTTTCTAAATGATTTTCCATTTACTGTACTGCTAGATAAAAAAGCAAGAGCAGTTGCCTTCACTGTGCTAGTTTTAAATACTTTAAAACTACAGTGCAACCTATTTGGTGGACTCATTTTGAGCTCAAAGGCCTCGGGAATTCTTTCAAACATCATATTTTCTTAATATAAATCACATAAATGGACTCTGTCTTAAAGGTAGAAGCTATATTTCTTCTTCTGAAATGAACATTACATAAAGGATATATAAACACAGAAGTGAATTTTATCTTTCTTTTGAAAATGATACCATATATGCAAAGTCTTATCTAATGCCAGTTTATTTCTACCAAGACATCTCTGACTTTCAAAACAGCAGGCAACACATAATAAATATTGGAAGATTGATTTAAGGGATATTGCACACATATCCAAATCATGACACTGTAACTCATTGCCTTTATTTAATTTTTAATTAAAATAAAGACTATCTCGTCTGAACATTTGTCATGTTCAGGTGGAGACAGTCTTCTATAGGATTATGGATTCCTTTTTTATTGCTTTTAAAATTGTCTTGTATCTATCCTGGAAGGAAGACCAATAGTGGAAGCCAATACTCCAACCACTTACTAAAGAAAAAAAATGGAATAATTGATGATGAAAATTAAGCCATTGGAGTTAGATGGTCTATGAATTCAAATAAATTATAATTATCTACAATTTAAAATCAAAATCGTCTTTCCTTTTTAACCTTTTTCCTCCCTCCCTCCCCCAACCACAATTTTGCTACAGTTCTTTCCTGGATTTCAGATTCCTACAATTTAGCAGAGAGGAAAATAGTTACACTTCACTCCACCAAATATTCTAATTAATTGCAGAAGCCATAATAGGCCTGGGATTGATTCCAGATTTGGAAGCAGAAAGAAAAATAGCCAACTGCATCAGAAATCTTCTGCCACAAAAGGTCAAAGTGAAATGCTACAAAATTTGGGGTTTAGGTCTCTGCCTAAAATTAAAAGTAATTCCTTTCCCAGCTTTATTTTCTCAGGGTTTCTTTAGCTACGTTTGCTGTAAAGAAAGTGACGAGGTTACAAGAATTACAACAATTGAATGAGTTCCTATTTAAAGCCAATTTAGAATTTAGTAATATATTTAATAATATAATACTAAAGAATATTATGGCGACACTTTCTTCATTTTCACTTTCAGGGCCTTTCTGTGAATTGGAGAATCAGCAGGCCTTTTCACTGACAATGAAGGAACTTATTGATGGTTGTTTACAACATTCAAGAGCTTTACTTTTGTAGGAAGTGACCATTACAAAAGGCATAAGATCAGGCTGTGTTAATTCCTGGCATGCCGAGATATTTGCCAGGCATCCTTGGAATACCTTTACACTCTACCTATTTTACCTAATTGGGCTCAACACTCGGACTACACATAGTCTTTATTTAGTGACCACAACTGAGACTGGCAACATGGTCATTAAGCAAAATGGTCACTGTGAAACCACAACTGTGCTTACGTACTTAGCACAGTTACTATATGAGGGTTTTCTATGGAGAGTCTCAGTCCAGGTCATGATTGTTCCAAAGGAGTTTTTTCAAGAGGCAACTGGACTTCCTGGTTTTTCTTTGAAGATATTTCACTTCTTATCCAAGAAGCTTCTTCAGCTGAAGAAGGATTGTGAAAATTGATCTCAAAGTTACTTCTTCATTACTGTTATAACTGCAAATAGTTACTAAATGAGAACTACTTGTAGTATCTGGCAGTGACATTTAGCTATCCTTGTGATTCTTCCTAATCTCTCTCCCTCCCTCCCTCCCTCTCTCTCTCTCTCTCTCTCTCTCTCTCTCTCTCTCTCTCTCTCTCTCTCTCTCTCTCTTTCAAATATTGTGCAGATGACTGCTCACAGTTTTGCTAACTATAGAAGTGCCCAGTTGGATCCTTTTCAGCTTTCCATATCATTAACTTATTATTTCTATTTTCTTTTTCACTTTTTGAGTCAAGCATGTTTACCACTTACTGAGGTGGTAACAATAATAACAGAGTAGTTATCTCCATAGTACAAATTGCATCCATTAGAGTATCCTAGCAAAAATATAACTATAGATATAATTCAAGCCATGACTGATTCTGAAAAGAAATAGAAATTCATAGGAAGATTGATAGCATCCTGGGGGTACACCTGGTCCCCTTACCATGATTACTAGAGTAGGCAATAGTACAGTTGTGGTACTTCAATTATTGGACTATACTACAGAATATCATTTTGATGCTAAAATGTTCAGAATATTTTTTAGGGTTTCTCTCTCTCTAAAATCAGCAGTATTAACTTTTAATAGTTTTTCATACTATTCTTTCTTTCCCATTTTTGTTTCCTCAAACTTTTTCTTAGGTAAACACTTGACATTTAGTGAAATTATATTTTCTGTCCCAGCAACTGTGAAGGAAGAATTATAGCAAATGCATTACATTTTGATGTGCAGCTCAAAAAGCACATCACTTGCTGACGGGAATAAAGTCGCTTGTCACAAAAAATGTATTTGCTGCTGTCTAAAAATTGATACATAAGTAGTGAAAGTCACTAGATGGTTTTGAAACTAAAGATGTGTGATAGGACTGTTGACCTTTTTCTAACTGAAGTAATACAGATAACAACGCTTGTTGCCGGCATTCAATAAAGTCTCTTATAATGCATGGCAGTATGCATTAGCAGCTTCTGCATGGATTAAAATAAATCTATTGTTGTTGACTTTCTCATCTGTTTGTATTTAGATCTAGATTGGATCCACACATGACCACTGTGAGGCTGTGTTCTTTCAGCTTTCTTGGATATTTAAAGGAATTTATTAGCAAAACCAGATGAGCCTTACCAATACTCCGATATGATGATGGATTGAAAGTAATGTATCCATTTGTAATTCATAAAAACAGAGATAAAACAATTTAAGATTTTTTTTTCTTTTTAAAATAAGGCTGGTCACAAAAAGGTATCAGTCTAAATATAGCTTTTGGAATATTACAAGGACAAAAAGGCTTTACTGGATTAAACCGTGAATGGACAAATGACACACTTTTGATAAAACGTCATTGAAGCCAAGGACTTAGCTTGTTCCCTTCCTTTAATGATATATTAGACCGTTCTATGAATAATTCAAATCTTTATGCACACTATTATTATTTATATCAGCTATTTTTGAACTGTAGCTTCTATCAGCCTTAACTACATATATAACTTTTGCACAGTAATCAAGAAATAATTAATGTGGAGTTATGGAGAAGAATGCACAGAATTTCTGAAGCCTATAATGTTCCTTGGGACTACATGAAGCTCATATGCAGCAACACTATTAGAGAAAAAAGCAAATTCTCAATTAGACTGTGCATTTAGAATAGAATAGAATGACAGAGTTGGAAGGGACCTTGGAGGTCTACTAGTCCAACCTCCTGCTCTGGCAAATGGTAGTTCAATCTTTTCTTAAAAACTTCCAGTGTTGGAGCATTCACAATGTCTGGAAGCAAGTTGTTCCACTGATTAATTGTTCTAACAGTCAGGAAATTTCTCTTTAGTTCTAAGTTGCTTCTCTCTTTGATTAATTTGCTTCTTGTCCTGCCTTTGATTTTTTTTTGGAGAATAGTTAAGAGGAAATAATATGCAACGTTCGTAGTATATAGCTACTATATATTAGGTACAGTGAAGAAATATTTATTCTATGGGGAGGAAATAGAAGTAAAATAACATGTCTTCTGTTTCTGATATAGAGTGGACCAGTCTTGACTGAGCAAGACCTCATAAGGAATATAGTATAGGCCTTAACCTATTGATATTCCATAAAAATGCCATGCCCATAGAGGAAGAGCCTTGATAGTACAGTGGTCTACGCATCCTGTTATTAACACAGCTGCCTGCAATTTCTGCTGGTTCGAATCTCTCCAAGGCTCAAGGTTGACTCAGCCTTCCATCCTTTCCAAGGTAGGTGAAATGAGGACCCAGTTTGTGGGGGCAATAAGCTGACTTTGTATAAAATATACAAAAGTATGAAGGCTATTGCTTAACGCATTGTAAGCCGCCCTGAGTCTCCGGAGAAGGGCGGCATATAAATCAAATTAAAAAAAAAATTGTATCTTTGGATGCCACTAGACAATGTCTATGAATGCTCAAAATAAAACCATGTGTGTAAATCAATGAGATTGTTAGGAATTCCAGGCTGCACAGGGTTCCTAATGAGGTATATAATTTTATTGCAAACCTGATGGAATATGTGGTACCAGAGGATAAACTGAATTGGGGTCTGGACTAGTTAACATACTTCTTTCTTCTTCATATATCAGTGTCTGATGGATATCCCAATATCGATTGGCATACTCCTGGTGATATATGACTAGAATAAAAATGAATAAAAATAAATGTTTTTACAATATCCTGAATAAAATATCCACGAGGAAATCCACGTGAGAAAAATATTACTGTTGCTTAGTCTGTTCAACTAGCTATTATTATTAAATCTGCAGAGTTTGCCATGTCAATCAACCAGATTTCTTTTTTTGAAGAATAAGTTTTTGTAAGATGATCCTGAGAAATGTTGAAAACCTTCTCTTTGATCATTTAAGTTACCAGTTCTTTGTCTGAAAAGCACTACTGTTGGGAATTGGAAAGCCCAAGGAACAATTAAGTATATCAAAATTATTCAATAGTTATTAACAGAGTGGCACTGTGGCTTAGAGGTGAAACGGTAAATGCTCAGTTCCACTCAGTAACCCTGATTCTACCCCAAATAAAGGGATTAAAGGGTCATAAAAATAAAAAAAATCAATAGTTAATAGCACAGTTATGGGTTCCAAGACCAAACAAATTACTATTGATAGCCATTATTTCTCATCATTTTCCTCAGGGGTTTTCCCCCCCAGTAAAAATCCTTTGAGTACTGTATGATAATATTAAGCAATTTAGATGGTGTGAATAAAACATTTTGATTATTTATTAAATTCGTTTGCTTCCCATCTTGCCGCTACTTATTATGTTGCTATAACAAACATGAGAAATGACCTAAGCTCTTGATACTTGTTTTGATGAAGATAGTTGTGCTGAGGTAGAATGTGCAGAATTATAACTTCTTTCTTGCTTGGCCATCCGTGCAAACAACGGAGTACAAATTAATCTGAAATGACGTTAATTTACTGGCAACCCAGCTATCCCATTTTGCCAGATACTTTAATATTCCCATTCCCAAGAGAGAGAGAGAGAGAGAAAAAAAAATCACAAACAGACAATAAACAGGCTATTCTTATTCAAGAAACCAACATGAAACTAATATTTTAAACTCTATAGTTAAAATGTAATTTATTTAAGGAAATCAGAATTTACATGACAGTTAAACATAAAAGACTGAAAATATTCTAAATGGCAAAGGATTATGCTTACAGAATACAAGTTCACTAGTGCAAAACATCTGATTATGTGCTCTGTTTTTTCCTGTCTTTTTGCTGTTTTAAATTAATTTTAGGACAAAAAAGCAAGCTTAATTATTTTCTGCAGCCTTGATAACTTAACTGGAGTTCTAAGAGTTTTGTATTCAGAGACAAATTTCATTGAATCTTTGTAATTTCATGGATATCTCCATTGCCTTTTTTCAGGATTTTAAAAAATATTATTATTAATAATATTATTATTTCCAAGTTAGCCTACACATACACCAGAGGTGGTATTCAGCAGGTTCTGACCAGGTCTGGAGAATGGGTAGTGGAAATTATGAGTAGTTCGGAGAACCGGTAAATACCATCTCTGACTGGCCTCATCTCTGACTGGCCCCATCTATTATCTGCCTCCCAAGTCTCAGCTGATTGGGAGGGAACAGGGATTTTGCAGTAACCTTCCCCTGGAGTGGGGAGGGAATGAAGATTTTACAGTATCCTTCCCCTGCCACGCCCAAGCCATGCCCACCAAGCCATGCCCACAGAACCAGTAGTAAAAAATTTTGAATCCCACCATCGACATACACATAACTCCCGTTCAAATGCTAAGCAGTACTGACTCTTCTTGGCTTCACAAGACTTGACCATGTTGCTGTCACACATGGAATCAATTTTATATCTACTTAATATAAATTAGGAGATAGCCATATATTTCTTTAGAACACAGATATGATGGGAAAAACCAGTAGCTTCAGTCTTAATAGTTATGTCTAAATCAAGACTCACCATTAGAAGTGCCAAATCTGACTTCTTTCTGTAGAAGTGCTTGAATGGATTGTTCTGAGTTTCCTGCAGGAATCAATGTAGTTACATTTCATCATTACTATACAAGATAATAAATTCAACCTTCATATTACTAGAAAAACAATAACCATATCTGCTTTCCCCCTGCAAACTACAGGGGGGATATGGGCATAATTTTGGATAGAGGTCTTTTATTCTTTCTGTAAATATTCTCTTCCTAAGCAAGAATACCCACGGCAGTTTAGTTGGTTTTTCTGCCTGGTGACCTCTCAGTAGATTTAGTGTTATCTGCACATACTTTATTATATCCCTTGTAAATGATTTCACTGCATTCTTCTTAGGTGCCTGGTCTGGCAACTGCATTATCCACAATGTCTGTATACATGGGATCTTGCTTCTCCTTCAACTAGAACTCTGGAATAACTCTTACTTTATCGCCATCATAGCTGCCAACCTAAGTCCAGCAAAATTAAGAAGGAAACCAATTATAAACAGGCAGGTATTTTTTTTCAATATGGATTATTGCCAATAATTTCTTAATGCCCATATAATATTGAAAGCAAGCATATAATGAGTCACTAAAGTTTATACAACAAACAAAACGAATTAAAATTTAGGCAATATCCTTACTGTTGGCAAAGAGTAGCAATTTTTTTTAAAAAAAAATCAGTTTTGGCAAAGTTTTAAATAAATGGCTTATGTAGTATTTCCCCCGTTAATTCTATTGTGCTAAATTTCACAATATCCTAAACTAAATTCGAAATGATGGCATGTTTCAGTAATAACTTAGGTCTGTTGTCTGGATTCAGTTATGAATACTTTAGCATGTTGACTTCATTGAGAATAAGCATCTATGGATGCAGTCGAGCATTTATGAACAGATGTTATATTACAGGATTTTTAAAGTGTTTAGTCAACCCTAAATTAATTCTAATCACTAAAGCAGTTTAACTATTTCTTTTACATTGCATGAAACAACCTATTCATATGCATTTCCAAACATTACTTTTGCAACGTATGAAGAAGGATCTGTAATGAATTTCTTGGGGGATCATGTATTACAAAGTCATAATTTACAGTTAGTCAAGGGCTAGCTCACTTTAATATCTACACCCCTGTATTCAGTGGGATTTATTTCTTTAAAAAAAAACGTAGTTTAGGATTTTATCCTATATATACTAATATGAGAATAAAATTTACTGGACAAGGGTTATTACTGACTTACTAATACTAATACATACTAATACAAGTGTGTTGCCTTGAATTATTTGTAAAATTAATAAAGACAGAATAGGTAAAGGTAAAGGTTCCCCTCGCACATATGTGCTAGTCGTTCCCGACTCTAGGGGCCGGTGCTCATCTCCATTTCAAAGCCGAAGAGCCAGCGCTGTCCGAAAACGTCTCCGTGGTCATGTGGCTGGCATGACTAAATGCCAAAGGTGCACGGAACACTGTTACCTTCCCACCAAAGGTGGTCCCTATTTTTCTACTTGCATTGTTTACGTACTTTCGAACTGCTAGGTCGGCAGAAGCTGGGACAAGTAACGGGAACTCATCCCGTTACATGGCACTTGGGATTCGAACGGCTGAACTGCCAACCTTTTGATCGACAAGCTCAGCATCTTAGCCACTGAGCCACCATGTCCCTAAAGGCAGGATAGAAATAACGAAATCAATAAATAATGGAATTTCCCATTAGCTTCACCTGTTACTGAGGTCCTTCTACATTGCAATAGTTCTGAAAAGAGTCACTTTTCACTGTTTATACATCTTTGGATATTTCATATGTTTGTTTGCTTATTAGATTTAGAGATTAGCCAGCTGCAAAATGACTTTGGGTAGCCTCAGGTTTTTTTATTTTTTAAAAAAGATAAATAATACAGAGAGCATCTGAAACATCCAGTAGTTTAAACCTTCTGCTCTTCTGAAGCATAGCCCAACTTAATTCATTCCCAATTTTTGAGTATCAGTTATAAAAATTGAACTCTATTCTTTTGTTATCTATTAAGGGATTGGACAATACTGGTTTCTTTTTTTATCTTAACGAAATAAAATTTTCAGGAATTACTGAACATTCTAAGAAGAGGCAGTATGCCAGATTTGAGTGTGAGGAAATTTTAGCCACACACCTTTTTCTCTCTGTTTGAAATGTATGCAGCTAAAATACATTTTATATATTCAACTGCCCTCTAATCTGGCATCCAAGAAGAATAAGACCACCTGATTCTTCTTCACTGAGCTAAGACCGCCATGAATTGTCTTATTCAGACCAATATTGTAAGGTTCGTACCAACTTAATCTGGAGATTTAATCATTCAATTTTGTTTCATGCAATCTGTTTCCCTGAAAATTGCTGTTTTACCAAATATAATTGCTTGTGAAAGAAAATGTATATATCAAAAAATATTCCTTACAATTCCAATTCCCAATCTATGTTGTATGTAACCTATTGCTCAAGATGTTTTGAAAATGCTAGACTTCATTTAAAATAAACAGGAATTCTGCTGAGAGAGACAACAGCATTACACAAGTGGAGTAAGGATTTAATTATTGTAGCTGATACAGGTGTTATGTTGCCTGTGCTTCTTCTGTTGGACAGCTTGGACTAACTTTGATCAAAGGAAGGATCACCCAAGTGAAAGGTATGGAACAATCACTAGACAACAAAGAACTTGGCTGTTGATCACCCTCAACAAATTACTATCTGAAGTTACTTTCAACCTTCAACAGCACTGACTTAACTGAAGACATAACTGCAATTACAGGATATTGAAACATAGTCTGGATTGCATTCTTTCAATTAAATAAGGAATATGATCCATTGCAGTAAATTGTCAGCAAGCTGCCTTTTACACAAAGCCCTAAAATGTACACTAGGAAAAACCCACAGACCTAAATTGTTTCCACCCCCTCCAAATTCTTTTATCAACAGTACCCTGACAAATCTCCTTCACATAAACCTTAGGCATAACTGTTTACCATCACAGCGTACTTACCATGTAATTCTGACTGAAATACAAGGCAAACAGAAGGATTTATTTTCAGAACATGATGGCCATATGTTTGGAATTGACATTAATGGAATTCATACTCCTGACTCTACAGATACTGTAAGTGGAAAATTCTGGACTATAAATACAGATTCATCGATTGCAACAAAGCAACTGCTCTTTTGCAGGATATGGGGATTGAGCACCAGTAGTGAGTTGCTATTGTCAGATAGATGGGCGATGCAAAGATTATTTATTTATTTTTATTTATTTATTT
The DNA here is from genome assembly GCF_059756535.1 of Pantherophis guttatus. Lineage (NCBI taxonomy): Eukaryota > Metazoa > Chordata > Lepidosauria > Squamata > Colubridae > Pantherophis > Pantherophis guttatus. The sequence continues at coordinate 103,539,092 of NC_142067.1, read as the reverse complement.
TTATTTTATTGAATTTGTATACCGCCCTACTCCCAAAGGACTCAGGGCGGTGAACAGCCATGGAATAAAACATATAAATACAACATTTAAAATAAATTAAAATGAATTAAATAATTTGGCTGAACAAATTTAAAACCCCAATAATTTAAAACCAGATTTAAAATTACCATTGAGCTCCAAAAAATCGTGTTGACATCTCAATAGTGCACCCTTTCACTGGCAATACTTATCCTTCACATGGCATACTTGTATTTACAATATAAAAATGGATGGATGGGAACATTATGAAGCCTGAATTTAATTTGATGCAATTTAAGTTTCATCATATTACATTAAATAAATTAAATACTATTATGATAACGTCCAATAATGTTCTTGCACTGTCCCATCAAAGCTACACTTAGTTAATAACTCTTGGAGGAATTCTGGCAGCTGCATCTAAGATGTTGAGGAGTTTATGTTTCTCTAGGACTTCGTATTAGGTATTGCCACTAAAAGGAAAGTCATAGCATTTCTTTTTGGACACAGAAAAGGAGGACGCAAACTGAAATTATTACCCATCACATCTTGTGCAACAGGAATTTACATTCTCTTGAACAGTGCAAACAATTTTGGCTCAGGGCTGTCTGATTTTCTCATTATGAGTATGGCAGAGAGGAAAATCAAGTTCTTATCTGTAGGCATAGATAGGGACTAAAATGCTTTACTATCCTTAACAGAATCTTGAATCGTTGCAAACCTATTGATATTTTCTATGAAGTCAAACCTATAGTAAATCATGCATCTGCCATGCTTATGTTTTTATTTAATGACCATATTAAGCTTGATTCCTGATTTTGTCAGCAGTATGGAAGTAATTTACAACCACCCTTCCAGTCTCTCTCTCTCTCTCCCCCCCACACAACTTCCCAGTCTAATTGACAGCTCTGGAATTTCCTAGAGGTTTCTATCTGAGCCAGACTTGTCCCTGCTTTGACACTACAGTTTTATCATCCTGCAATATGAATTGCATTTAGTTCTTACAGAAGAGAGAAATTCTTCTGCTTTCATATATCTTTTAGAACTGGAAGCCCTGAATTGTTGCTTTGATGTTTAATATCCAAGTATTTCTGAAACTTCTGAGGAAGAAAGGAAGGAAGGAAGGAAGGAAGGGAGGGAGGGAGGGAGGGAGGGAGGGAGGGAGGGAGGAAGGAAGGGAGAGAGGAGGGAGGGAGGAAAATTATTGATGCACTAAGACCATAGATGTTCATTTTTTAAAGTCAGTATTCAACCAAATCTCAGCCTTCTCCAGGTATTGCATTATAAATTCAATTATGGTTTGCCAAAAGTCATAGATAAGGAGAATTGTGGTCCAATACACCTAGAAGAGAGCAAGCTTGCCTTAATTTTTTTTTCTGAATAGTAGGTCGGCTTGCAAATACAAAGCCTTTATGGTTAGAACAGTTGCAGGGTAAATCCATATATTTAAGAAATTTTATCCTTCTGTTTGCATCTACTGTAATTTAAAGAGAAGGGGGAAGAGAGAGAAAGAAAGAGTGGGAGGGAGGGAGGAAGAGAGAAAGAGAGAAAATGACATCTGCAAATTTTTATTTGCTAATTCTCAAAGACCATGAAGCCTCCTGGGTATCTTTTTCATTTCCTCAATAGATAGTTTAGTTTTTAACATACATATTTCCATTGGCCAAGTGAAAGAGATGAAAAGCTTTGTGTAAAATGGATTTGGCATACACATAAAAGGAGACTTTGTATAAAGCAGGTGGCCCTAACCAGAAAGTCCTCTTCACCAAATATGAATGACCTAAGTAAGTAATAAAGTAAATATAAAGAAAATATATTTCCAAATGCAGTTCAAGAGAGCCTCTTTGAAATGAAAAAGGGTAAGTTGTTTTTTGAAGAAATAAATGAATGTAAAGTCCATTAAACTAATTCAAGGGCAAAGGAGCTGAAGAAGAAAAGATACTATTCTGAACCTCCAAGAGTTTTCTTTGTAATCTTATGCTTCACTACACTTTTTGTTCCATTTTACTTGTATTGTATTGTACTGTATTAAAGGAACATATATTAAATAACACTGTCTTTGACAGTAGTTCAGGTTGGGTAAGATGCTCACTTAATCATGCTCCAGGTAGCTCACTGAGGTCAATGGAGCCTAAGTCAAGCATTTAAATCTATTGACATCCAGTTCAGTTCAACTTATGGCCAACTGCCCTATCTGTATTCTGTACTCAACGTTCTCTCAGTGTGGCGATGCTAGATCCAACTCAGATATGTGGGGAAACAGCTGAGTGGGGGATCTCAGTCAATCCACCATAAAGCACATTTAGGATTTAAAACAATACTTTTAGTTTCTTATTCCAACACCCAGTTAACACTTGTTCACCTTATTGTATACCTCCCAGAGGCTGATTGATTGATTGATTGATTGATTGATTGATTGATTGATTGATTGATTTTGTCGCATTTCTATGCTGCCCAACTCCCAAGGGACTCTGGGCGGTTTACAACAGAGAATAAAACAATGCAACAATATCCCATACAAAAGTTAAAAGAAGACATTAAAACATTAAAACGTTAAAACACATACACTCCAATTTGTGGCCGGGTCTCTCAAGATCACTATAACGAGATCAATGGCCCCAGGCCTGCTGGAAGAGCCAGGTCTTCACCGCTTTCCGGAAGGCCAATAGGGTGGGGGCTGGTAATCGGTTCCAGAGAGCCGGGGCAGCCACAGAGAAGGCCCTCCCCCATGGGCCCGCCAGCCGATGATTTGAGATAGGCAACCTTACAAATTGAATTAATGAATGAATGATCCCCCAAATCTCTCTTACAAAAGATTTCTGTCACAGTGTAATTTTGAACTAAGAAAGGAAACTGTTACTATCAATGATGTACTGCCAGAAAAGAAACAAAATGTATTGAAATAATGTACAGATATAAAGCCTAAGCAGGGCAAATGTCCTGCCTGTCCTGATTTCTACTGGAAAGTTGTTACCTTAACTCACCTCTACTGAATTCAGCCCCACTAGGTGCACCAAACCAGCAAATCAACTCCATAGGGAGGCCAGCAGAGGTGGTATTCAGCAGGTTCTGACCAGTTCTGGAGAACTGGTAGCGGAAATTTTGAGTAGTTTGGAGAACCGGTAAATACCACCTCTGACTGGCCATGCCCCCATCTATTCTCTGCCTCCTGAGTCCCAGCTGATTTTGAGGAAATGGAGATTTTGCAATAACCTTCCCCTGGAGTGGTGTTGGAATGGAGATTTTATAGTATCCTTCCCCTGCCGCGCCCACCAAGCCATGCCGCGCCCACCAAGCCATGCTCACAGAACCAGTAGTAAAAAAATTTGAATCCCACCACTGAAGAGCAGTATTACCATTTATTAAGAGTGGGTATGATAACAGAATTTTGTAAATCTGATTGTGTCATGCCTCCTTCTCCTTCTTACATGCCAGTGAATCAGGGAAACATCTGCCAAGTCACTTCCAAATATTAGTTTTTTCATAGGACTTATAGAAAGTCCTATTAATAGATGTCCGGATAATAAATAGTTGGAGGTTTTTGTACTATCTAACATGAGAACAGCACTATTTTTAAAAAATAAAAATACTGGGGGAAAAAACCTTCTAGATATAATGCTTAAGAAGTCTTTCCTACCCATATACCCCCCACCTCAATAGTCATTTAGTCAACACAATTTATACTCTTCTGGTTAAATAATATTTGATGAACTATAAATTAAAAGTTTGTCAGATACACTATGTTTTGAAATGATATAGTATGCAGTGTTATATGATATCATATATTCCATTTTACAAAAATTATATTATAATCAGTCTATGTTACATTATTGCAATCATTCTATTTATAAATATAGACATATTTAATATTATATACAATGTATTATATTTTATATTTTAAATAGTTATATTTATAATAAATATGTTATTATATTTTATAATGTATTATAAATTATAATACAATGTACTATAAATCTCGAGTTGGATAGCTCATTCCTCTCCTATCTTTAGTCAAGAAGTACAAGAACACATAAATATTCTTTTATGTGTTAACATGATCAGTCCAAGGCTATCCAGTAAAACTGTGGCTGCACTCAACCTTCAGCATCAATATAAGGGCTCATTTATATGTTTCTGAGAGTCACCTTGAACCACGAGTTGAGTGACATATAAATTTGATAAATAAATAAATGGTGTGAAGATGACTTCCTGTTTCCTGAGATCATAGTCTCACAATGAGACTCCATCTCATAGGCATCCAGAGATATTGTTATGCTGGCATTATCCTTTTGTCCTGTCTTACAATGAGGCCCATCTGCAAAGAAACGGAGATGACAACTCACTTGAGTTTAAATGCTGTCATGGTCAGAAACTATGGAATTTTTTCTCTATTTTTTTTAATATCTTCTTTTTTTAATCCTGCATTTTCCCCCTTTGTCATTGTATTTGTTTATTGATACTACTGAATTGCAAAGGATAATATTGTACCTTATAGGTACAATATTATTGTGCTGATCAATAGGGATATTAGAAATATAGCTAGAGAGACAGATACTCTTTTTCTTCACTCTGTTGTGGTTTCTCCTGAACTGGAGGATGTTCAGAGCCCTTTGCTTTCTTCTCTTTTGCCATGTTTGAAGAAAAACACTATACTGTATATGCACAGCATGCATATTAACTTTGTACATCTTACTTAGTACATTTTAAACACAGTGTTGATAGTCTTATATTAAATATACTACACCCACATTTCTGCTAAATATAGATTCCAGTGAATGACCTGGAAGAATCCAGCTAGGTATTTCTATATTTTTCCCTAAAGAAATATCACATTAATTCAGATCAGCCATTCTCAAGTGGATTATGGTCTTTAGTATTTCTTCAACAAAAGGATGATTGATTAAATTAGGAGTATCCATTTAGCTAGTGCGAGTTACAAATTCAAGAAAAGCAATGAGGCCCTATCTCACTTTGAAAGGCAAGTGCATCAGCATATGATGTGGCTTGTTCTGCTGTTCTAGACTTATAGAATGAAAGTGGTCATAATCATTGGCCAGATTTCTTCTTTGGAGTCCCATTTACCTTGATCTGCTACTTAATGGACAGAAAATACGACATGGGATTCAGCTCTACAGAACAGGATAAGTTGTCTACAGCTTCTGAAACACATGTAGTCTGTCCTCTTTTGTAAACTCAAAGATCACACCCAAAGGTGCTTTTTTCAGGAGGCAACTAGACTTTCCTGTTTTTTCTTTTAAAGACATTTCACTTCTCATCCAAGAAGCTTCTCCAGCTCTGACTGGATGGTGGGGAATGGGAGGATTTATATTCCTTGCTCTGTCTGTGTCCTCAGTGTTTTCAAAAGAAAAAAAACAAGAAAGTCCAGTTGCCTCCTGAAAAAAAATCACCTTTGGGACAACCATGACCTGGATGACTGAGAATCTCTACAGACCCAAAGATCACACTGCCATGATTTTAACAAGAAGTTACAAATAAAAAAAATATATTAAGCCTTTTGTATCATTAGTATGTGTATGTATGTGTACGCGTACATGTACATGTACATATAGATTGTGTATATATAGCTATCTGGTTTATTCACATTTGATTTATTCATTGATCAGGTTTACCAGACCATCTTTATTCTCTGACTTTATTTCTGAAAAAGTACAATGCAATGCAAACATTTTGGAAGATGACTAGGGGATGAATGGCAAAAGTTACAGGAGACAGAAGCATGGGCAAAACATGAGGTCATAGAACTACAGACATAGAAACTGTGTGAAAAATATGAGGTTAGTTGGAAAGCTGAAGGCAAAACCAGATAGGGGAACTCTTGGCTGCCAAGAAAGAGATAACTAAAATATCTCATGGAGAATGGCTTGTTGTCTGTAACCTAAAGAATTTCCTTAAAATTACAAAGACCTATGATATAAACAGCAGCTGGAAGAATCCCAGGGAGAAGCTGGACAATTCCCAATGAGAACTAAGCTGACCAACCCTAGCTGAGACACTGAGGCCAAAAAAAGCTCTGACCTCTGATGAAATTCCCTATACTCTGTGAGAAGGCCTCTTCTACTGTATGAATCATTATGTCTATCAATAGGCAACATTAATAAGAAACCTTCTCTTTCATAAAATTGAGTTGTACTAAACTTGAGTTCTTGTATCATGTTTGAGTTAAACAGTTACATTGTTGACCATAATTGGTGAATAAAAATAAGCTATTCACACATAAACATGCACACACACCTATACGCAAACACACTCAGCTATGCATTTTTTAAAAAGGTGAGCCTTAAAATTTCAATAAAACCACATCAGAAGCATGCAGCATATAGAGCTTGGGGGCTGGAAAAAAGTGCAAGCAAAGAAATGCTTATGGTCCTTAACTACAAAAAAATGCATTCATTGATTTTTCTTATTCAAGAATGGCTGCTAGCAATCACTCCTGTTACGCCCTTTTTTTCTTATAAAATTTGTTTGCTAATATATTAGTTAATATCATCTATAAACAATCCCAAACCCGAAAGACTCTGGGTAAAATACAATAGGGAGAAAGAAAGAAAGAAAGAAAGAAAGAAAGAAAGAAAGAAAGAAAGAAAGAAAGAAAGAAAGAAAGAAAGAAAGAGGGAGGGAGGGAGGGAGGGAGGGAGGGAGGGAAGGAAGGAAGGAAGGAAGGAAGGAAGGAAGGAAGGAAGGAAGGAAGGAAGGAAGGAAGGAAGGTTAAAATTAAGCATCTTATATAGATGTCAAGATGACCAGACTAAATGGGCATATTCAACTTCAGCACAGTATACATATCAGTGGTGGGTTGCTCTCGGTTTGCACCAGTTCAGCCGAAGAGATTGTAGAAAAAAAAATGCCTTTAAAAGCCTCTGGCGATCCCAGCTGAGTTGCCTGATCGGCAGAGGCTTTTAAAAGCATTTTTTTCTGCAACCTCTTAAGGTTGTAGAAAAAATGCTTTTAAAAGTTAAAAAAAAAAAAAAGTTGGCCAGTCACATTACCCCCCGCCAAGCCATGCCCACAAAATAAGCCATGCCCACAGAACCAGTAGTAAAAATTTTTAGAACCCACCCCTGATACATACATACTCAAATGTAGATAATTAAGCACAATATTCCCTTTTTGAAACTTAATTATGCATACATCTATACTGGAGTAATAATCTAGTATTGTACCAATTGTGATTAGAGTGCTTGGCACAAAACCTAAAAGACTTTCTTGATATCTGGACACATTTATTTATACACTGTCCATCTTATCACGAGAGCATTTCTGGATGGTAAATATTGAATTCATCAAATCTGAACACCCTGATTTTACATACACACACAAAAGAGAAAAACCCATCCTGCTTGGGACTGCCTACGATCCGAGGCATTTCCTTAATAACTCTTAGGGCCTTTTTTTTAATTATTATTTGATTTATATGCCGCCCTTCTCTGGAGACTCAGGGCGGCTTACAATGCGTTAAGCAATAGCCTTCATACTTTTGTATATTTATACAAAGTCAGCTTATTGCCCCCACAAACTGGGTCCTCATTTCACCTACCTTAGAAAGGATGGAAGGCTGAGTCAACCTTGAGCCTTGGAGAGATTCGAACCAGCAGTAAATTGCAGGCAGCTGTGTGAATTATTAAGTTTCTACCAGTCTTATACTGTGAATCTAACGGTAGATTATTCACACATAAAAAATAATAATGACTTCCTACCACATGATTGGATAATTGGATAGAAATAACAGGAGTCAGTAGAAATATCACAGATAAACCTCCAAGTGCTTCAACAACTCTCTAAAAGGATACAAATTACCAGCTGTCTGTAAGGAATATAAATCCTTCCATTCCCCACAATCCTGTCAGAGTTGAAGAAGTGTCTTGGATGAGAAGTGAAATGTCTTCAAAGAAAAACAAGAAAGTCCAATTATCTACTGAAAAAGCACCTTTGGGACAACCATGACTTGGATGACTGAGAATCTCTACAGACTCCTTTCCTTTCCTTTCCTTTCCTTTCCTTTCCTTTCCTTTCCTTTCCTTTCCTTTCCTTTCCTTTCCTTTCCTTTCCTTTCCTTTCCTTTCCTTTCCTTTCCTTTCTTTTCCTTTCCTTTCCTTTCCTTTCCTTTCCTTTCCTTCAGCAAGATTATAACTTTGTCTAGGATATAAATAAATGTATTATCAGCGTAATAAAATCAGATAAACCTGCAAATTGTCATCAAATAAATACAGATCATCCTCTGTGAAAGAAAAGACAAACCCTCACAACTCTAAAGTAAGCTATATCTATAAAGATGCCTGCTTTGTAGACATCCACAATCCTCATTCTGGACTATGTTTCATTCTCTCCCACTTTGACAAGAATAATGATTCAGGGACAGGCTGAAGCCCCTCAATAAATTGTATAGTCTGGAAATTGTAGTGTTGTTCCTCCAGTGGCTTTAGAGATCCAGTGAACAGGAGAAAGTCCCAAACTTCCTCTTCAAACCACATGTTGCTATGCTCAATGACAGCAAGAAATTCAACATACAGTCCTATCCTTTGGGAATATTGTGATCAGAGTACTATAGCAGACTCCCTGAACATATGCCATGTTCAGGGCTGAAATATTACGAGAAACGGCACATTAGGAAAATTAGGTAGAAATATTGTTTATTCTGCTAGATGTCACCTGTCTAATTTCATAGGAAAAACAACAAAAATACTACCTCCATTCATAGAACTATTTCTGGCATTGGCATATTTTTGTTTGTCAACGTATGAACTTTCAAAAAAACAGAACGGGAAGTCTGGTTTCAAATGAGAAATGAGTAGAACACAAAAGGCATCATCTGCTTGAATCATTTACATAAATTACCCTGATAAGCAAGGGAAGAACTGCAATTATTCTCAGTGTATTTAAGTCTCCAACAAATAAAGAAAGGACAAGTTTCAAGGACAAGAGTCCTGGATCGGGACTCCTTATGCACAGTCACTCAGGCACTCGTCACTTCCCGCCTGGACTACTGCAATGCTCTCTACATGGGGCTCCCCTTGAGGAGCACCCAGAGGCTCCAAATGGTGCAGAATGCGGCCGCGTGGGGGATTATGAGAGCGAGGGGGAGCTCCCATGTGACACCTCTCCTGCGTGAGCTGCATTGGCTTCCAGTGGTCTTCCAGGTGCGCTTCAAGGTGATAGTCACCACCTTTAAAGCGCTCCATGGCATAGGACCTGGGTATTTGCGGGACCACCTTCTGCCGCTGATAGCCTCCCACTGACCAGTATGCTCCCACAGAGAGGGACTCCTCAGGGTGCCGTCAGCCAGGCAATGTCGGCTGGTGACCCCCAGGGGGAGGGCCTTCTCTGTGGCAGCTCCTGCCCTCTGGAACGATTTGCCCCCAGAGATACGAAGGATATCGGATCTCCGGGTCTTTTGCCATGCCCTAAAAACTTTTCTTTTCCATCAAGCAGGGCTGGCATGAAACCCCCCCCCTTTTTTTTTTAGCCTTTTAAATTGTCAATGGGTTTTAGTTTGAATGTTTTAAATTTTGGGCCAAAGTCATATAATTCTTTTAATAATTTTAAATTTTGTATTGGTATGTGTTTTAGTTCTGGCTGTGCACCGCCCTGAGTCCACTAGGAGAAGGGAGGGATACAAATTGAATAAAATAAAATAAATAAATAACAAATTGTACAATCCATCCTTAATTACAGCAAGCATAGCAGTGGCCAGAATTAAATAGGAGAAACACAGTGTTGTTCTTTCAATTGTTTGACATGGGGGAAAATTGTCATCTCTGACTGCCTGACTAAAGAGCTGGAATAGAGGTCCAACAGGAGTGAGCTTGGGCTGGGACAAAGATCTCAGCAGCAGAGCATTTGAAGAGTTATCTTGATCTGTAATTGCATGAAATTGTTGTCATGTGATAAGGAAGTTGCACAATAGACACAAATGCTAGGAAATATCTGTGGCATTAAAAGGAGCCTAAGCAAAATGTTACTATGGAAAAAAAAAACAATAGTGGAGGATTGTAAAAAGAAATCAAAATCATTTTAGGTGTAAGTAAGGATTTTATTAGAGGTTATTTTATACAACATAATAGTGAACTCAAAAAGAAGAGTCAAAATACAAGTTATTTTGAATGAAAAAAAAGAGAAAAGAAGAAAAATTAAAGAAATTTCAAGAGAAGATAAGTATTTCTAAAAAAAAGAGTTTTTACTTTATTTATTAAATTTATATGCCACCCATCTCACTATTATAAGTGACTGGGTGGCTGCAAGCTTATGTTATCAGTAAGAAAAATGGAATCTTAACAGTATTTATCTTAACACACCAGCTATGCTAATAGAAAGAGAAGGGGAAATAAAAACAAATTATGTAACTCAAAAATGTTGTTGTTTTGTAAAAGTTGTAAATGGAGTAATTAGAAACCTAGATTGTGTTCAAAAACAAGTTTGTAATTCTCAGCACAAGAAGAATTTTATAGATGAGAAATAATAGGCAAACACAAATGGTTAAGCTAACATAAGATAGTAGAATTTTGTCAAGAGTAATATAAAATCAAGAGAAGAACTGAAGGCACAGAATATGGCTATTGATGGTTTTCGTATTTACAGTTATTAGAAAGATTTACAGTAGACAAAAGAATTCATGGTTTTGAACACTATAACATTGAAATTGAAATGTACAAGTGATGAACATTAGAATTAGAATTCTTTATTGGCCAAGTGTGATTGGATGTACAAGGAATTTGTTTCTGGAGCAAAAGCTCTTAGCGTACATACAAGTAACAAGTGATAAATCATGATTATAATAATAACTTGGAAAATGTGTGCTGTTTCTGACACTTGTATAAATTCTTTTCACTAGTTATATCCATTATCAGATACAATACATATTCTGTCACTAGGAATATACAACTTAAGATTCAAGTTATTGTTATATCCTGTCAAAGATATTGTCAACTTGCAAAGCTTTCAAGTTGCCATGAGCAGGAGGGAGGGAGAACTGAAGTGAATTCCATACATTTTTCTGACCGCAATCAGAAGGAGGGTGTTAGGTTTCACAGCCAGACAAAGTGGTTAATTGGAGAATATGATTTATGACATGGCCAGGGCAGAGGGGAGAGACAGGGTCATAGGGGAACGTAAATCTACGTGGGATCAGTCCTGACTGCATCCGAGTATTGCCGGAATGGTGCTCCTAATAAATGAATATATTTCCTTTGAAGTTTGGATCATGGCTCATTAATTAATTAGGGCATCTTTCGGAAACTTGACAGATATGACAGCTGAAATCCAAAAATCCATTTAACAGAATAACAACGTTGGAAGGGGCCTTGGAGGTCTTCTAGTCCAACCCCCTGCTCAAGCAAGAAACCTTATACCATTCCAGACAAATGGCTGCCTAATCTCTTCTTAAAAATCTCCAGTGATGGAACACCCACAATTTCTGGAGGGAAGTTAATTGTTCTCACAGTCACAAAACTTTTCCTTAATTCTAGATGGGATCTCTCCTTGATATTTTTCCTTTTTGTTCTGCCTTCAGGGGTTGGGAGAATAGGTTGCCCCCTCTTCTTTGTGATGCACCCTTAAGTATTAGAAGACTGCTATCATGTCACCCCTAGTCCTTTGCTTCATTAGACTAGACAATCCCAATTCCTGAAACTGTTGTTCATACAACCCTACAGCATCCTAATCATCTTTGTTGCTCTTCTCTGTATTTTTTATAGAATCTCAACCCTATTTAGGTTATTATTTAGGAATTTAAGTTCAAACGAGTTCATAGAAGAGGCTAAAGTCAAACTGGGCATTACCTGATTTATAGCAAATGTAGTTGTGAACCCATGGATCAAATTTGTTCTTATTCCTTACATTGAAACAAATCAGTCATGTTTTTTGGTTTTCCCAAACAAATCTACAACATTGTTAAAAATGATTCACTTAAAACTGTGCAGTTGCTTGTCAAAACAGCAAGGAACCAGATGTCAAAATCTGATACAACCTTTCCTGTTCTACTTACTTGATACACAATCCTATAATAGAATTACTTTTAGCTATCTCTAATTATATATTTGTTTATGAGTTCAACTACCTCAAACAATTCAAGATAAATGTACACACACACACACACATACCATACACACATGCAAAGAAACAGAATGTGGTTTGCATCATCTTACCATCCAGAGTAATTATAACAGTTGAGTAAACAGCATTTTTCATAACTAAGACTGACACTGTTAAACATACTGGTCTTGTGTCTCAAATGGTGCCACAAGGAATTAATTTAAATAATAAATTAAGAGCTAAAGCAAAGTATGAAAGATGCTGTATGTTAAGTCTTATAATCAGGAGGCAAGATCAATTACACTGTGGGCCGATCATTTTTTAATCTTGTGTATTCTAAAAGTATAATAGAGCATTCTGTTTAATTTTTGCTCAGAAGGAGGTCATGGTTATCAGAAAGATTGCTAGGCTAAATATTGGGCAAACCTCAGGAATTAATGCTAAGAGAAATGGTGACAATCACCCTGCTATTTTCTTGAATTTCTTGATTATTCCACTGTACATGTATCATCTGTTTCAACTAAATTCACTGTTGTCTTCAACTACAATAGATAAACTTACCTCATTTCTAGTTAACAGATACATTTGAATTGCAAGTCCAATGGACTTTCGGGCATGGAATAGAGAAAGTTGTTCCCCCACTCCTGTATTTAATGTTAAGTAATCTCTTTTCATTGGCATATTCTCTCTCTCCCCAGAAAAATCACAATAGTCATGCTACCAAAAAATGCTTCATTTCAGTGGCCAGATGTTAGGAAACTGTAGGAGCCTAAAATGTAAAACTGGAACTTTCGAGCCACAGTTTACTGTCCCTAAATTGGTCCTTGATTAGCCTGTATTGAATGTTTGAGAAGAGAGACTTCAAAATTGCCAAAAACATTTGCCTTCTTCAATCACGAGGGAATTGGCCCGATGTTCTTATAAGAGGCTATCTATCTATATCGTTATTAGTGACATGCAGGCGACAAACAATCCCTTTGGGAAATGGAAGACAATTTGGCAGGCATAATTTTCATTATTAAAAAATGCCGAGTCATTACAGAAACCAGTATGAAAACCTGTGGATGGCTTTGAGTTGGAATAATACCCTGGAGGACCCAGTCTGTTAAGCCAAAAGAAATCAGATATTAATGAAGGAAATGCATTTTTCATTGTCAAAATGGATGATGCTTATAACATGTCAAATCAAATATAAAATCAAAATAAAGCAGTTCTGAAAACAATTAGAGAAGGTAATATAACTCACTGAGTCTCTGGCTAAGAGATATATACGGGCTCATAGAGTAATTTATTTTCTCCCATGATTTTCCCAGTAGGAGAGCTGAGAGTTCAGTTGAAACACTGCCCAGCAATTAAACTGAACATTTCAGCTATAAATCTGGATTGAATATCCCATTCCTATTAAGTGAGATTTAGTTGAAGTAGCAGAGAAAAACCACTATGTTTTAGCCTGCAGAATATTAATTTCACATCAGCAATATAATTAACTGCAGGAATAATGAGCAAGGACTGTGGATTTGATTCAGACTGAGATTTGCAATTGCAAAATGCTATCGGACAGTATCATTTAAAAATAATAAGCTACTTATAGGAGTTATAAATATTAATTCACTCGAAGCCCAACACTTCCCTTGAGAATCTCCTCCTTCTGAATTCCTAAACTCCCTGATTTGGTGGTTTTGGTTCCTTACCAGGTTGTGATGGCAGTGGGGTGAAAGCAAGACCTTTCTCTCATATTCTGAAATGGGAGAATGTCAGTGGGCAGCTAAACCACCTACCTTTCCATCCCTCCCGAGGGTGTATGAAATTTGATTAATTTAATAATATAGTTTTATAGTTTTATCACTAGCATTTCTAGAACAAGCTCATGGGGTTGATTTAAGAGTGCCAAAAACTGGGGGGAAAGCTTAGGCACATCAGATGGGTATTGGGCCCAATCACTTCAGGCATGTATTCTCCTCCGATCAATCATATTTTCAACACAATTCTTTCTTCTCTCTCCCTCCTTCTCTCCCCCTCCCCCTTCTACAAGTAGAATTCCATGTCTCCTCTTTACCTTTTATCTCCGCTTTCAGTTATTCAGCATTTTCTTCTGTTAAGACCTCCTCCTCCTTTTCCTCCTCTTCCTCCTCCTCCTCCTCCTGCAGTTTGTTTCCTCTCATTGTTCCCTTGTCTGCCATCCCCTCAGACTCCTCTCTTTCTTTTGCATGAAATTCCAATATAATCCAGCTGTAGGGAGTCTGCATTCTTCCTCCTATTCTTTGTTTAGCTGTCTGCCTGTATACAAGCCTTTAGGTAAGCCTGCATACATTTTATGGCCAGAAAAAGGCACCCATTCCCCCCTGGATCCCTTTATTAGCATGTTCACACACATACACAAGCACATTTTTGCTATACTTTGAAATGTTGCTATGGCTATGCACCAAGGGCTAATGACCCTGTAAAATGTCGTATTTTTGAGCAGGACTCTCTTCTTTATTTTTCCATGCTAGGCATTTGGCCAACCTTCACCACATATCTCAGCAGCAGGTACAATGAAGGAAAAAGGCATGTCTGAGAAAATTAATTTTCCAGATTTCTAGAACCAGGGTTGGCCCTCCTCTGGGTTATGTGTGAAATATGATGACAAATTGGAAAGAGATTTTCCTGGTTAACAGCGACTGACTGAAACTGCTTATTATTAAAAAGCACCCACCCTCATATACTCTGCTTTCAGTAATATGGCTCCCAAGGAACAATGGCAAACTGAAGATGGATGCACACGAAAGAGGAACCACTGAATGGATTGGCTCCTTGGAATGCCTCTCTGGAGCAAGAAGAGGACCCAAGATCACCCACAAGGGTTCCATACATTAGCTCCTCATGAGGAGACTACAAGACAGGGTTCTCCAATGGTTTTTAAAATTCTGAGAGCTGCGGGGAGGGAAGTCATCTTGCCTAAGCTACAATTCAATGTTTTCAAAAGAAGACTAGATTTGCACACCTCCTTCTTAACCACTGTAGGAAATTCATTGTTAATGGATTTTTGAATATTAAGAACCTTCAGAAAGGCAAGATTTATTACACTGAATTTCCTTGTTTGATTAAATAAACTTCATGCAAGTTTAAAGACTTCTAAAAAATATCGTAGAACAAACAGCAAAATGTATGATTAGAACACTGATTTTGGAAAGTTGCAATTTGAAATTATATATATGTATGTATGTATGCATATATATATATATATATATATATATATATATATATATATATATATATATATATATATATATATATATATATATATATATATATATATAAGATTTTGAAACTTACTGAAAGAAAACTTCCTATGGGAAAGCCTTGTTGATTAGGAAAAAAATGATAAGATGAGATTTTTATAGTTGATTAGCAGGAACAAGAAAAACTAAAGCTATAATTAAAATAGAAGACATCCAATAATACAGAATGGAGCAATATTATTTGACTATGGAAGCATTCAAGGAAATTTGAAAAAAAGCAGTCAAAATTACTCTTTTAAGTTTGTCTGCTAATATAAAAATGTATTCAAAATAAATTATGGAAGATGAGCAGTTTTTACTGATAAAACAGAGGCTGAGGCTGATTTAATTTGGATCTGAAAATATTGAAAAGTTTGGGCTTTTTAAGGTTAAGGTTAATGTTAAGACTGATTTGAAAAAAGTTGCACTGGATTTACAGATAAATTGGCCGATGTTTTAATTAAAAGGGATATAGAAATAATAAATGTGAAGAGTGAATAGCATAGCTTTCTAATTTTAGATTTATAAAACACACCTGTTAAACTTGTAAAGAAACTTCTGAGAAGAGACAAAGAGAAAATGATACAAAATCAACATGTTTGAAGGGATTAAAGACTTGATATATATATATATATATATGTTTTTCCTCTAGCCAGGGTTTTCCTACGTAACCAAGGTTTTTCTGCAGCCCTAGCTCAGTAGAATCACATCCACTCGATTCTGGGCTTTTTTCTTTTCTGGCAGCCAGCAAGTTTTTTCTGCCAGGTGGGAGACTATATAAGTCTCTCACCTGGCAGCCAGCAAGTTATAAGAAAAACTTATAGAAATAAATATTTGACCTCTACAGGGAGGAGTCACAAAATATGGGTGTGTCTGGCTGAAGAGGTCTAAAAAGGCCAAAATAGTGCTATCCCAGTCTCCCATAAGTCACAGAAGAAACAACATAAAATGTCTGACAGGTCTGAAAGTGATGAATAGAGATTTCATCCCACCATGGCCATTTTAACATCTTTCAACACAGGAAAAAACCCTGATTGCAAAAATATCGCACATTTATACCTATGAATCAAAAGAAATATATATATTGGAAGTGTCTTGGCAACGTTTCGACGAAGTCTCATTCGTCATCTTCAGGCTGGTGTTCTTGGCTTCGTGCTTCCAGGAGCAATGTGAGATCGCAGCTGTCTCTTCCTTTTAACTGCTAGTGGAGGTGTGAGCTGATTGGGTGGGAACTTGGCTGTGTTCTGATTGGGTGGAGGTGTGTTCTGATTGGTTAGGGGCTTGGCTGTGCTCTGATTGGCTGGGGTTGTGTTTTGTTTGGGTGGGGGCTTGGTTGTGCTCAGCTTAGTCTGAGTTGCAGGGGGATTTGAGCTGGTGAGCTGCGTTGTTGTTTGGCTTCGTGTTTGTGGCCGTGCGAGCTCTTCATGGTGGGTGTCAGTCTGCTTCATGTATGGATTAGAGGGGTTTAAAGTGGCTAATGATGCAGCTGCGGTCTGGCTTCTGGTCCTTGGTCGTGGCTCATTATCAGTGTGGGTTTGAGTCTGCTTTCTGCGTGGATGTGTGGTGGTGACATCAGGTGTGGCACTCGTGAGTGTGGGTCTGGTGTCATTCGTCGTGTTAGGGACTCATTTGTCAATAAGGGCGGGTTTCCAAATGGCTGGTAGGCGGGAGGTATCGTCTCGTTTGTTCATGCTGTGTGGGCGTTTTTCTATCTCAATGGCTTCTCTGATTATTCTGTTGTTAAAGTGTTCAGTTTTGGCGATAGTTCTGGTCTTTTTAAAGTCAATATCATGTCCTGTGGCTTTAAGGTGTTGGACCAGGGAAGAAGTTGGTTCCTCTTTTCTGACTGAGTTCTTGTGTTCTTCTATGCGTGCACTTATTCGTCTGTTGGTTTGTCCGATGTATGTGGTGGGGCAGGCGGTGCATGGGATTTCATATACTCCTTGATTTTCTAACTCAATTTTGTCTTTGGGGTTCCTTAGGATGGTGGATATTTTTCGGTTTGTGCAGAATGCTGTCTTGATGTTATGTTTGTGGAGGATTTTGCTTATTCTGTCTGTGGTGCCTTTTATGTATGGGAGGAGGGCCTTGCCGTTTTCTTGTTCTCTGTCTTGGATTTTAGTGGGGGTTTCTTTTTGGATTAGGTTGGTGATCTTATTTCTTTGGAATCCATTGGATGTGAGTACGTTAGTGAGGGTGTGTAGTTCGGTTTTTAGGTGTTGTTCGTCAGCTAAGCGTTTTGTTCTGGAAATGAGTGTCTTGGCTACAGAGTTGATCTGGGCAGGGTGGTGGTGTGAGAGTGCGTGCAGATAGCGGTTTGTGTGTGTTTTCTTCTGGTATATAGTGTGTCCTAGGGAGCTATTGGATTTTCTGTAGACTAAGACATCCAGGAAGGGAAGTTGGTTGTTCACTTCTGTTTCCATGGTGAACTGTATTTTGGGGTGTAGGCTGTTGAGGTGTGTGAGGAAGTTGTCCAGTTTTTCTTTCCCATGTGGCCAGATTATGAAGGTGTCGTCCACATATCTGAGCCAGAGTTTGGGTTTGTGATCGGATTTTTCTAGGGCTTGGGTTTCAAAGTATTCCATATAGAGGTTGGCAATGACAGGTGAGAGGGGTGATCCCATGGGTGCTCCTTCTGTTTGTTTGTATTTCTGTCCATTATAGATGAAGTATGTGTTGGATAGGCAGTGGTTGGTCAGATCTAAGATGTGCTTGGGGGGGTTATATTTGTTTTGGATAACTGTCAAGGCTTCTTTGATTGGTACTTGGGTGAAGAGGGATATGACATCAAAGCTCACGAGTAGGTCACTGGGCTGTAAGTTTTGTTGCTTTATGATGTCTATGAACTGGAATGAGTTTTTTACATATGAGGTGATGGATTCTGCATAGGGCTGTAGTTGTTTGGCGAGAAATTTGGCTAGGTTTTGTAGAGGTGAGCCTATGGAGCTGACTATGGGTCTAAGTGGGGTTCCTTCTTTGTGTATCTTGGGGAGACCATAAAGCTTAGGGCATCTGGATGATTTCTCTCTGGGTATGATTCTTTGCTGAATCTCTTCGCTGATGGGGGAGGCTTTTATTTTGGATCTGGTGGTTTTTTCCAGGTAGGTGGTGGGGTCTGTGTTTAGGGGTTTGTATATGGAGTCTTGGAGTAGGTTGGTTAATTTGGTTTGGTAGTCAGATGTGTTCATAACCACCATGGCATTGCCCTTGTCTGCTGGTAGGATTATTATGCTGGTGTCTTCTTTCAGGTTAAGTAGTGCTGTCTGTTCCTCTTTGGGTAAGTTACTTTTGGGTGGCTTGCTGGTGCAGAGGATATTGGTGATTTCGAGTCTGATTCTGTTTGCATCGTCGGGGTTGATTTTGGTCAGGCTGGTTTCAACTCCGCATATAATGGTTTCAGTGGGGATGCTTTTGGGAGCGACTGCAAAGTTGAATCCTTTGGAAAGGACATTGGTTTCGGCTTTGGTGAGGATCCTATCTGAGATGTTATGCACTGTTTGTTTCATGTGTGGCTGTGAGGGTGGAGGGGATTGTTTCTGGCGTTCTTGTAGTCTTCGGAGTTTGTTGGTGTGTGTGTCTGTCTTGAGGGTGGTCTGTGTTTCGGCTCTCCAGATGGCAAGTTGTTTGGATTTGTCCCAAAGTGCGGGGTGGATCTTGTTGCTGAGTTTGAGGTGAAGTGTGAGGAGATCTTTGTTGATTCGGTCTAGGAGGAATCTTTTTCTGTGGAGTTCATTTCTGATTAGGGCTAGTTCTGTTCTTTTCAGAATGCGTTTGGTGGCTGCAGAGTTGAAGTGGAATTTCAGTTGGAAGCCTGTGGGGATTAAATTTTGATCTCGGCAGTTGCGTAGGAATGCAAGGTCACATAAAATGGAAGCTCTTTGGACTTCGAGTTTTTCATAGGTCCTGGTCAGATGGTGGATTTTCTCCCCGTAGAGGTGGGATATTTGTTTTCTCAGGTTTTCGCGGGTGTTTGTATGTAGGTCTTCGGTTATTCGGGTCTTCTCCCACGTAAAATTGGAAGTGTCTTGGCGACGTTTCGACGAAGTCTCATTCGTCATCTTCAGGCTGGTGTTCTCGGCTTCGTGCTTCCAGGAGCAATGTGAGATCGCAGCTGTCTCTTCCTTTTAACTGCTAGTGGAGGTGTGAGCTGATTGGGTGGGAACTTGGCTGTGTTCTGATTGGGTGGAGGTGTGTTCTGATTGGTTAGGGGCTTGGCTGTGCTCTGATTGGCTGGGGTTGTGTTCTGTTTGGGTGGGGGCTTGGTTGTGCTCAGCTTAGTCTGAGTTGCAGGGGGATTTGAGCTGGTGAGCTGCGTTGTTGTTGTTTGGCTTTGTGTTTGTGGCCGTGTGAGCTCTTCATGGTGGGTGTCAGTCTGCTTCATGTATGGATTAGAGGGGTTTAAAGTGGCTAATGATGCAGCTGCGGTCTGGCTTCTGGTCCTTGGTCGTGGCTCATTATCAGTGTGGGTTTGAGTCTGCTTTCTGCGTGGATGTGTGGTGGTGACATCAGGTGTGGCACTCGTGAGTGTGGGTCTGGTGTCATTCGTCGTGTTAGGGACTCGTTTGTCAATAAGGGCGGGTTTCCAAATGGCTGGTAGGCGGGAGGTATCGTCTCATTTGTTCATGCTGTGTGGGCGTTTTTCTATCTCAATGGCTTCTCTGATTATTCTGTTGTTAAAGTGTTCAGTTTTGGCGATAGTTCTGGTCTTTTTAAAGTCAATATCATGTCCTGTGGCTTTAAGGTGTTGGACCAGGGAAGAAGTTGGTTCCTCTTTTCTGACTGAGTTCTTGTGTTCTTCTATGCGTGCACTTAGGACCAGGACCAGAAGCCAGACCGCAGCTGCATCATTAGCCACTTTAAACCCCTCCAATCCATACATGAAGCAGACTGACACCCACCATGAAGAGCTCGCACGGCCACAAACACGAAGCCAAATAACAACAATGCAGCTCACCAGCTCAAATCCCCCTGCAACTCAGACTAAGCTGAGCACAACCAAGCCCCCACCCAAGCAGAACACAACCCCAGCCAATCAGAGCACAGCCAAGCCCCTAACCAATCAGAACACACCTCCACCCAATCAGAACACAGCCAAGTTCCCACCCAATCAGCTCACACCTCCACTAGCAGTTAAAAGGAAGAGACAGCTGTGATCTCACATTGCTCCTGGAAGCACGAAGCCGAGAACACCAGCCTGAAGATGACGAATGAGACTTCGTCGAAACGTCGCCAAGACACTTCCAATTTTACGTGGGAGAAGACCCGAATAACCAAAGACCTACATACAAACACCCGCGAAAACCTGAGAAAACAAATATATATATATATATGCAAGTCTTGGCATATTTGGGTCTTTTCCCGTGTAAGATTGAGAGTATCTTGGCAACGTTTCGATGAGGTCCCACTCGTCATCTTCAGGCTGGTGCCTTTGGCTTTGTGCCTGTGCAAGCAAAGCCCTTTGCTTGCACAGGCACGAAGCTGAAGGCACCAGCCTGAAGATGATGAGTGGGATCTCGTCGAAACATCACCAAGATACTCTCAATCTTACATGAGAAAAGACCCAAATACACCAAGACTTGCATACCTCTATCCGTGAAAATCTATGAAAACAAATATATTTATACACACACACACACACACACACACACACACACACACACACACCATATTTTTTCAGCATATAAGACGCACTCCCCCCCCCAAAAAAAGAGATTGAAAATTTGGGTGCGTCTTATATTCCGAATGTAGCTTTTTCAAAGCTTTTTTGCAGCCCTAATGAGGCACTAGTGAGTGAAGCGATCGTCCACACTTCGCCTGCTTTTCTCATTGCTTCTCCAATGATCAGCTGTGCTTTAGAAGCTGTTTTTTATTCCCAACCCAGTGAGCGTGAGCATAGTGAGCAAGTGTGCTCAAACCAGTGAACTAATGTGCTGAAGCTGACCAGGCTAAGGATGCTAGCCAGATGAATACTGGTAGGCAGAATTTTTTCCCCCTATTTTCCTCCTCAAAAACTCAGGTGCGTCTTATACTCTGGGGCATCTTATACTCTGAAAAATACGGTGTAAAACAATTGGTCCCAAGTTTGACAATACAGTTCTAAATACAAAGAAATTATATCACTATATCACTAACGATCACATAGGAATAGATATTGCTTTTATTGCAAAGCAGAAGTTCAGACTACTTGAATAGTTCATTTTTAAGCATATCTAAAAACAGCAATGTATGGTATTGAGCATAGGAGCTTGCTATCTCACTTTTTAAAAACTTTATTGAAGTGTTGAACTTTGATCCCTGCATGCTGTGCACAAAGATCTCTTTCTCTGTCTTCCTGGATGATTATTTTGTTATCTAGCCTTTGATAGTGCCAATTGTCAGTGATGAAGAAATTGGAGTAATCTCTTCCCAAAAGCTGAGTTTCCTGGTGAATATGATTAGTGCTGGAGAAGCATAGAAAAAACACATCTATTTCTTCCTTGGGCTTTTCATTCACAGGTCATTGGTACCTTAATACTTGTACACAGTAGTGGGATTCAAGTAATTTAACAACCGGTTCTCTGCCCTAATGATTTCTTCCAACAACCAGTTCGCCAAACTGCTCAGAAAGTTAACAACCGGTTCTCCCAAAATGGTGCAAACTGGCTGAATCCCACCACTGCTTGTACACCAATTGCTACCTTTGGTGAAGCTATCATTGAACATACAACCTAAGTTTTCAGTGTAAAATGTGAAGGGGAAGAGGTTTGGGGGTTCGAATAGACCGTGGCCCGATATGCACACAAATGCATTAGCATAGAAGCTGATTGAGGAGTCTTGAAAAATTATTTTAATAAAACACATAAAAACAAAACCTACAAGAAGGCATCAACAGCCCAAAAGATTCTCCTCTCAACAAAGTCCATTTAGCAGCCTTCTCCTGCAGGTCTCCTCAGGAGCAAGGTAGTGACTCAGCTCTTTTTAATGGCTTCAGCTCTGCTCGGCATCTCTGCAGTCCTCTCTCTGAGGGTCAGCCGGCTCTGAGGTGAGGAGCAGCTGCGAGGCTCCAGGATCAGCTCTCTCTTCAGCTCTGTGGATCTCTGCTTTCAGCTCTCAAGTGGCTGTAATCCTGCTGCTACTTATATAGTGAGTGACTGACTGTTGGAAAGTGCGGGAAACTCAGAGCCAGAAGGCTGTGCTCTGATTGGCTCATTCAAAGTTGTTAGATTCCACTAACTTCACACATGAGGCGAGAGAAGTAAGCAAGAGAACTGTTTATTATTAACAACTTGAACCAACCAAACGGAGAACCTTTTGTCAGGGGCTGACAGCTCTTTTATACCCAAGCCGTCGGTCCTATCTCCAATCAGATAACTCTAAACTCCCGCGTTATTGTCAGCCCAGCCCCTTAACCAATCACCAGGCAGCGTCCCCGTTGCCGGGTCGCTGCCGAGACACAGCACTCCTTCACCCCCGGATGGAACATATGTAATCTTTAAGATATTCTGGGCGCCTGCGTACTCTAGAAGAACGCCGGAGCACGGGAGCGGATTCTGCCCCCGATGGTTCGGGCCCAGAAGGTGGCGCTGTCAGTACTGCATTCCGGCTGTCCACGGAACTGCTGACTCAGGTGAGTGCTGAAACGGTGGGTGGTTGGGTGGGGCAGGGATCTGTGAGTTGCTCAAGTGCAGAAACGGTGGGTGGTTGGGTGGGGCAGGGATCTGTGAGTTGCCCAGTGAAAACAGGTCGAGAGCGGGGCTGTGTGGTGCCGGCTGCTGGACACCCTCATTCGATACCCACGGGTGGGTCTCGCGTCGTCGTCTCAGTTGGTCCACATGCCGGTGACACGAGCGGCCGTCAGTCAGTATAATCCTGTAAGAACAGGGGCCGGTTATTTCAGTCACTCATCCCGGCAGCCACTGTGGTTCGCCCCCAAAAATACAAGGTCCCCCTTCTTAAATGCCCTGATGCTCGTACTGGCGCCTAGATACCGTTCAGGAGCATAGGTGGGGTGTAAACGATCTAGTACTGTTCTCAGCCGACGACCCATTAATACTTCTGCAGGGGTTCTGTGGGTGAGCGGGCACGGTGTCGTATGTTGTGTGGACAAATAGATGGCTATTTTCTCGTCCCAGTCCCCAGGGGACAAACGGGCCAACGCGTCCTTAGCGGATCGCACGGCTCGTTCCACCAATCCATTTCCAGTTGGGTGGTAAGGGGCAACAGGTGCGTGGCGGATTCCCAAACTAGCAAGGAAAACCTGAAATGTAGCGGAGGTGAACTGCAGCCCATTGTCGGACACCACCACGTCTGGAATGCTGTGAGTGGCAAACAGCCGACGTAGGACCCGGACCGTGGCCTCAGAGGTGGTGGAGAGCATGAGTTCCAACTCCACCCACTTGGATAGGGCATCAACTACAATCAAAAAGGACCGACCCCTGTAGGGACCAGCAAAATCAACGTGCAGTCTAGACCAGGGTCCCCTGGGTATTTCCCACTCCTGGGGAGGGGCGGATGGTGCTGCCGGTCTGGACAGCTGACAACTGCGGCATCCCGCCACCCACTCGGTGATCTCCCGATCAAGTGAGGGCCACTACACATAACTCCGCCCCACTTCTTTCATGCGCACCATGCCGGGATGACCCGTGTGCAGACTAGCCAGGACTTCGGTCCTGAGGGATGGAGGTACCATGACACGATTACCCCATAAGAGACAACCTAAGTGGACAGACAGCTCGTGTCACCGGGCTTGGTACGGGGCAAACTGGATAGGAACTTGCCCCAAAGGCCACCCCTTACTGACCCAGTGGAGGACCTTGGACAGGACCTGGTCGTGCAGAGAGTGAGCCGCTATGTCAGTGGCAGTCACGGGGAGAGACAATTCGTCCACGAGGAGGACCGACAGGGCCGGTGCAGGATCAACTACAGGTGATGGTAACAGGCAACGGCTTAAGGCATCTGCATGGGGAATAAGTTTACCTAGGCGGTGGACTAATGTATAATTATAGGCTGCTAGGAAGGTAGCCCACCGGGACATACGAGGGGACAGGATATTTGGCATTTGACGGCGACCATCCAAAAGGCCCAGAAGGGGTTTATGGTCTGTGATTAACTCAAATGCCCTGCCGTACAAATACTCGTGGAAACGCTTAATAGAGGCTACAGCCGCTAATGCCTCCCGATCAAGCTGACAGTAATTACGTTCTGTGGAGGACAACGTCCTCGAATAGAACGCTATTGGAGCCTCTAACCCATTGGGAAAACGATGGCTCAACACGGCTCCTATGCCGTATGGGGAGGCATCCGCAGTTAAGACCAGGGGTAGAACTGAACTATACTGCACTAGCACAGCTGATGATGACAATAGGTTCTTAACTACTTGAAAAGCGCGGTCGTGCACCTTTGTCCAAACCCAGGAAACGTCTTTTGATAGCAGCTGATGCAAGGGCTCGGCTACGGTAGCCTTGTGGGGTAAAAATACGTTATAAAAATTCAACAGCCCCAAAAAGGATTGTAGCTCAGCGCGACAGGAGGGTACAGGCGCCTGTTTAATGGTCGCGACTTTGGCGGGAGTGGGGCAGATTCCTTTAGCATCAACCAAATAGCCCAAGAATTCAATTTGTGGAACGCCAATTTTGCATTTCTTTTTGTTTAATTTGAGGCCAGATTTTCGGAAACGGAGGAGAACTGCTCTTACACGGTTGACGAGCTCGCTCCAACAAGAGGCGGAAACGAGCACGTTGTCAAAATAAGGCACCACTCCTGGCAACCCCTGAAGTAACCGCTCCATTAAATTTTGGAATAAGCCTGGAGCTATGCTCACTCCGAACTGCAGGCGCCGGCACTTAAATGCTCCCCGGTGGGTTACTATGGTTTGAGCCTCTGCAGAGGCATCATCCACCGGGAACTGCTGGTACGCCTGGGCCAAATCCAATTTGGCAAAAATGGACCCTGGACCCAGGGAATGGAGCAAGTGTTGTACTACAGGGACAGGGTAGGGATTGGCCTGCAACACCTTATTTAGCGTACATTTAAAATCTCCACAAATTCTGATAGATCCATCGGGTTTTATAGGAACTACAATGGGGGTCTCCCACCGGGAGTGATCGCTAGGTTCTAAACCCCCCTGGGAGATGAGTTTATCTAACTCCGCATCCACCTTTGGTCTAAGAGCGAATGGGACCCTGCATGGTTTGAGCCTAATTGGGGCGACCAGGGGGTCTAAGTTGAGTGAAATAGGCGACCCCATGTATTGGCCCAGGGAACCATCGAAAATGTCAGAGAACTCATTGAAAAGGTCACCCAAATTGCTCACACATGTGGAGTGAATCCCAGATATTCCCAACCCCAGCAAACGAAACCAATCCATTCCCAGTAAACTGGGAAGGAAACCTTTTACGATAATTAAAGGCAGGTGCCCCACAAACCCTTCAGTCTCGATTAGGAATTGACCCTGTCCCAATATTGGGATGACCTTACCCTGGTAGTCCCACAGCTTAACCAGGCAGGGTTTTAACTGCCCCTTTTGAAATTTGGGTAGTAGTCCCTTTAACACCCCCCAAGATAAAATGGACTTCGCTGATCCTGTGTCCACCTCCATCGGGCAGGAAACACCCTCGATCTTTACAGTCATGGATACTTTTGTGTTTCTGGATGGCCTGGAATGAGCAGTCACCTCAGTGATACGGTGGTCTCGTGAGACGGAGAAGCACTCCTCCTTCGCTGGGCGACGTGGCTTTGGCAATGCAGGGGTTTTCGGTGCAGACCGGCAGGCTCTTGCGATGTGTCCCAACTTTCCGCAACGTCGGCAATTCACTGATCTAAAATGACAGGTTGACCTCGGGTGCTCCTCCCCACAACTGAGGCAGATGGTTTGAGGCTTTTTAAATGATCGCTGCCCTTTATTCCTGGTCTTTGATGCCTGTAACCGGCTAATCTCTGCCTCCTCATCCAAGGTTTCGTCAGAGGCGATGTCTTGAGAATTCACTGAGGTTGTGGCCATACGGGAGGGTGGGTAGGACTTCCTTATCTCTGCTGTAGACTTCTCAGACATCTCTGCAGCCTGAGCCTCCTCGAGCGCAGTTTGAAGGTCTAGGTTCTTTTTGGCTAACAGGCGCCGCTGCAATCTGATATCTTTGACCCCACACACCAGCTGTTCCACTAGCGCGTCGTCCAGTTCCCTATATTCGCAATCGAGGGCAGCTGTTCTTAAACGAGCCACGTAATGAGTAATCGACTCCCCCTCTTCTTGGATGACTTGCCGGAGCTTAAAACGACGGGCAATTCGAGATGGGGCGGGGGAGTAATGTTCCTTAAGTCTTTGCCTCAGGCTGTCCCAGGAAGCTGTGTGAACGGGGTCAGGTGCGAATAAAGCCCGAGCAGTTGCAAAGACTTCTGGCCCACAGGAGTTTAAAAAGTGTGCCCTTTTTTTACTGCTGGAAAGGTCTGTGAATTCATTAGCTTCCAAAAAACATTCAAACCTTTCCATATATGCCTCCCACACCTCCGTAGTAGCGTCAAAAGGGGCGAACGTCAGCGGCGCCATCCCTTCTCTCTTCCTCTCACTCTGCCACTACGAGTTAGAAGCGGGGGGGGGGGGCGGGGATCTTATCCCATCCTCGTCGCCAGTGTTAGATTCCACTAACTTCACACATGAGGCGAGAGAAGTAAGCAAGAGAACTGTTTATTATTAACAACTTGAACCAACCAAACAGAGAACCTTTTGTCAGGGGCTGACAGCTCTTTTATACCTGAGCCGTCGGTCCTATCTCCAATCAGATAACTCTAAACTCCCGCGTTATTGTCAGCCCCGCCCCTTAACAAATCACCAGGCAGCGTCCCCGTTGCCGGGTCGCTGCCGAGACACAGCAAAAGTGTTCAAACCAATCAATCAATTAATTGCAGCAAACATACTGAGAGATTTTTCCTCTCAACATAAAAATTAAACTAAGGATCTGTGTGTGTATATGCAGCTTTCAGTCTTGCTAAGAGTCTCTGGCTTTCCTTTACAGATCATCTTCAATGGATCCAGGTGCCGAATGCAAATATTTTCCCAGTTCCATCCATCAAAACTACTGAGGTATCTGTGTAATCTGTTGTGTAAATCTTAGGAAATTTGCTGTTTCCCATCTTAGGAAAGAATGTACAGCCTTTTAAACTCAGTGGAAGATATTTGAAAGCAAAGTATATTTCTGGAGACATGTTTTAGCACAAGGGTGTCAAACTCAAGGTACGCAGGCCAGATCTGGCCTGCGGGGTTCTTAGATCTGGCCTGCGGGACCTGCCTGGAAATAGCAAAGGACCGGCCTGTGGTGTCTCTGCTAGTGAAAATGGGGTGTGGGGGACCACAGGCTTCCCTGTGTGGCCTGTTTTTGGCCTGGACGGCCTCCTGCAGCACTCTGCCAGCCAAAATGGGCCATGCTGGGGCTGCCCATAGACCCCCGTGCCCCATTTTGGCTGGCAGGATGCTGCAGGAGGGCATTCGTCCCATCTCCTCCCCCCTCCCCAGGCCCACAGAGGACAACTAGAATGCTGATCTGTTCCTCCAAGAAATCCAGTTTGACACCCTGTTCTAACATGTTCTAAATAACATGACATGCTTTGGGAAATATTAAAACTGATTTAGGAGTTCTTTCGTGAGAAAGAGAATCTTCTACTGATGTTAAATGATATAATAGAGAATGTTTTGAAGCACACCAAAGAAAATTATAATTTAATTAGATATGCTTCTTCTAGGGTCGTATATTTGGAACCAGTAAAATATTTGCTGTGGAAATAGATTAATTACAATAAATAAAAGCTATCATAATGAAGGCTTCTATGGGTCATTACTTCCATGGCTGAAATATGTTTCTATGTGCAGGATTTAAACATTGTAGATAGTCTGAATAAACTCTGGGGAGCTGAATTAATGAAACTAATTGGATACATAGCAGCTTGCAGATACGCTAGTGTAATACCCAACCCCCACTACCATTTAAATTAGTAGAGGAAAATTAAAAGACAAAAAATATAAAAATATATAATTTAGCAAATCATGTGAGTCTTGATTCTTTTCGTATTTTTTTTAGAATTTGCAGTGTGATCTAATTAGTATTTTGAATTCATTAGAACCCTTCATATATAATTTTTGACTGATTCCATTTGTGATCATTGAAAGAATGTAACAATATTTAGATTTATATTTAGATGGAAAGAAAGAAGTAATTTTGGACTGCAACAGAGCCTGTAGTACAGTGGACTAAAGCACTGTAATTAACATCTGCTGCTTGCAATTACTGCAAGTTCAAATCTCACCAGGCTCAAGGTTGACTCAGCCTTCAATCCTTTCAAAGGTAGGTAAAATGAGGACCCAGATTGTGGGGCAATAAGCTGACTTTGTATAAATATACAAAAGTATGAAGGCTATTGCTTAACACATTGTAAGCCGCCCTGAGTCTCCGGAGAAGGGCGGCATATAAATTAAAGCAAAAAAAAACAACAACAACATTTAAAACTGAAAAAGGGAACTGAAGGAATGATAGATGGGCAGGAAATTGGTCAGTTAATAGTTGGAAGATGGAGAAAGAGTGCAGTAGAGAATAAAACAAAAAGTTATACTTTTAATTTGCTCCTTAAAAAAAAAAAAAGCACATATTGGTTCTTAAAGAAACATCTTGAAACTTCAAATGATGCATTTGGAAAATTCTTCTTCTAGTCATTTGAAAACCTATTTAAATTTATAAAGATATTCTTCCTTACATATGGACAAGCAATACAGAACTACCATTTAGCCAATACTCATTCCAGTGTGATTCCTTCTACTTCTTAGTGTAGAAGGCAATCCAGGTTTTTCAAGCCACTTGGATCATGCATTCTCTTTTTTCTGTCTTAAGAAAAGACACAACAATAGATGGAGAGATTTCCTTGGATTAATTGATCCTTTCCTCTTGTACTGCCTCTCTTTTTTCTATCATTTTCTTAGTCTCTCAACTAAATTAATTTTCTAGTGGTACATCAAAAGTTTTTATAGTCCAATGGAGGTTAACAACTTAGTAGATGTAGCATTGATTGGGGCTTCAGGAAGGAATTTTTAAGGGTAGAATTCACTTACAATTATTCATTATTAGGAACTGTTTAACTGTTATGACATTCAATAATAAAAATATAGATTTGGAAGAAATATCATTAGAGTACCTAATCATTAAACTTGTTTTCACCCATCTAATTTCATCCAGTAATTTCATCTTCCAACTTGTCTTTCCCCCCAAAATCAACCAGTATTCCATACGCATAACCCATGTGTATCTGAATATTATTTATTCTAAGCAATTCTTCTTCAAGTACACAGTTCACTATAGTGATTGATTGATATAAAAAAGACAGATAGATCAATAGATAGATTGATAAATTATAAATAAATATACATGCATTTTACCAAAACTCTATAGCTTTTATTAACATTTCATGTCTGTTGTTTTATTACAGATAATCTGATTTAACTGATTTTGGCAGGCTCTATAGCAGCGTGTGGTGCTACAGGCTAAAAAACAAACAAACTCTATTACTACATGTGCCCTTAGGTCATGAAAGGGAGTTAGTCAGAGTCCCAAAGCAAACCTTTTTTTTTATTGTTTTACTTAGCTCAAACTGATCCCTAGATTTGTTGCTTCTGTATAATCTGAATAGATTATGATGTACAATTTGACTGCTAGCTAGCTAATAAGACACAGTAAGTGTAATAGAATAAGTACAACAGAACTGATAATGCTGATTACATCAATACTAATCATAAATCTGACATGTGTCAAAAGCAGTATTTAACTGCACTGTTTTATACATTCTTACTTTTTATCTCAACTTTGATCAAATTCCCCTGAAGTAATGTATAAAGAAACTCTATAAATTAGACAAATAGTTAAAACATCCAGCTAAGTCATAAAATAACTAGTACAAGAGCAGTCCTGTGGACATCAGTATGATGTCCAAATTATGTATGCACCAGTGCCGCTATGGCCATAGGCTATTGATGCCTTCCCAATGTTTTTGACCTAACTTCCATCAATCCCAGGTAGCAACAATGGAAAAAATATTATGAGTTGCAATCTAAAACCCCTGGAGTCACCAGCTTGTATACTTCTGCATGAATGAATCCAGGCTCCTCAAGGAATAAAAATGAAATGAAATATTTATACCTTTCTAGTAGACATTTGGAGGAAGTAAAAATGTTGGTCAAAATGTCTCCAAATAACATTTTTCCTCCTATATAATTCACTACAATTTCAGATCAGGAAAGTCCAAGTTATTCTTTTAATTGTTGCTCTAATATGATTATAAAATGCTGCTTCTAGATTAATTTCTGGAGAATGAAAAGAACTCCTAATGAGTTCTTTTCATTGAGGACCTACAATCTGTTTGTTAACACAGGGCCTCCCAACCTTTTGGATGCCAGGGACTGGTTCCGTGGAGGGTGGTTTTGCCGTGGATTGGGGGTTATGCGTGGTTTCACATGCTGCTTTGATCCTGCATGTGTGCGAATGAGGCTTTTCTCACTTGCCCAGCCCGGTTTCTGGCAGGCTGCAAACCAGGGCCAGTCCTCAGACTGGGGGTTGGGGATCCCTGTATTAACATATTTAGATATGCTGCTATGGGTCAAATCCACATTTAAGGCTACTGAAATGAATTTACTTCAGATTGTCACAGCAAGATTAAATCAGATTATTTCAATGAGTTGGAGTAAAATTAAATCCAGATTCAGTATGTTTAACTGTGCTAGCGAATTTTTAATTCACCTTGAAAATAGCAAAAAATATGACAATCCATCACATTTGCTAGAGCAATGGCACATATATCATTGCTGTGTTGTTTAGACTGCATTATAGCATTATTTCTTGGGATGTCACTCCTTTAGCTGTGACATTTGAAAAACATTGATCTCCAATAGTCTTCCCAAGTTCAAGATACATTATCATGTTATATTACTCCATTATGATAATGACAAATCCTTTACAAAAGAGAAATGCTGATTATTTTTGACATTAGTATAACAGAAGTAAATAGTTTGGATTTCACAATACCCATCTTTTTAAAAAAAAACAATGGGGGCAAAATGTTATTGGAGGCTGAGGGAGATTGTTATGTATTTATGTATATTGATTGAGCTATTGCTAGGAACTTGTGTGAAATGGCAGTTTGTTCTTGTTTAGCAAAACTGAAGTTTCTCAGATTAACATATAAAATAATAGTTGCTCCTGGAAACCTGGATAAAAATAGCGCCATTACTGCCCTTTTACCTTTAGAAGTTAGAAGTTCTGAGCTCTCAGGCCATCTTCTTATGAGCTGATAGTGGAAAAGCTTATTAAACTTTTTAAAAAGCATTTCAAATTTCAGAAAATGGACAATTGAATCCAATATTCAAGTTATTATTTGAAATATAAACATCATGTCTTGGTAAATGTGCACCTAGATGAAAGTATTAATTACCCCCCAAACTAAAAACTTCAATTTATAATTAAGGTGACCCTTCCATCTTCTTCAAACCGTAGGCTTCTGTTTATGTACAATGTTGTTGTTGTTGTTGTTGTTAGTTGCGAAGTTGTGTCCGACCCATTGCGACCCTATGGACTATGCTCCTCCAGGTCTTCCTGTCCTCTACCATCCCCCGGAGTCCATTTAAGCTCATGCCTACTGCTTCAGTGATTCCATCCAGCCACCTCATTCTCTGCCGTCCCCTTCTTCTTTTGCCCTCAATCTTTCCCAGCATTAGGCTCTTCTCCAGTGAGTCCTTCCTTCTCATTAGGTGGTCGAAGTTTATGTACATTATGTCATTATAAATTGTGTTAGTCCTTTAAAGTTATGAGATTTTTAATCCTTCATTTAAGATACTGATGATTAAAATATCCGTCCTTATGTTTGCAATTTCTTTTTAAGATACAGAGGATCCTTTTGTTTTTCCCACTTTTATCCTACGCAAATTTTTCTGTTGACTAAAAATATACAAGATGAAGGCAGGAACTGTTTATATGCATATGCAAAAGAGTGGAGCTAATGTACTCATCATAACTTAAAAACAGCTTGTTTTCCAATGTATGGAAATAAGTTCTCTGAAGCATCCTGCATTTATACATGATTTTCCCCCAGAAGCTAGTATTGTGTGTTTTTCATCTGCTCAGTGTAGCATTAAATAAATATATCTCTGCTGGATAGAGCTATACCAGCAGAATTTTGGAAATAACTGTTCTTATAGTTGTATGTGCATACACATCAGGGGTGGATTCTACTTACCTTTACTACCAGTTTGCAACAGGATTGCGCGCATGCGCTTGCTTCACTCATGCACACGTCTTGTTTCTGTGCATGCACAGATTGCCGATGATGACATCTGGGGCAGTGGGCAGGGCCTCCCACTGGTTTTACTACTGGTTCTTGCGAAACGGTCCGAACCGGGGACAACCCACCACTGATACACATGTATATGTACAGGATGTATATGTGTTCGAGAAAGACAGAAATAAAGAAAGAGAAAGAGAGAGGGAGGGAGGGAGGGAGGGAGGGAGGGAGACGGAGAGAGAGAAGGAGAGAAAAAAGAGAGAGAGGAACTCAAATGCCCCAGCATTGCTGTTGCAGGTCCAATTTTTCTTTCCCAAAATGCTGGATTTTCAGAAATGGATATACTGGTAGTCTTCATTTAGCAATTGCCTTGTTTAGTGACCATTTGCAATTACAATGGTGATAAAAAAGGAACTTTGCAATCACCTTTACAGGAAACTGAAATATTCTCATAAACATAGTTGCGGTTTGACTTAGTAACTGCTTTGTTTAACAACCAAGTTGCTGGTCCCAATTTTGGTGACTAAACGGAGACTACTTGCATTGATGTAGCCTCTCACATCTGCTGAAAAGTAAATTTCATTGGTTAAATGTAGTGTGGCACTATATCTTGAGACATTACACATCATGCTTCCTCCACATTTGCAATTTTGACTAAAACCTGCAGGCATTTCATCCTTGCATAGCTGATGCATTAGAGTTGAATTCCACTATTCTGTTTCAGCAAGTTCAGAACTGACAAGGCAATGGTACTGCTTTGACTCCAGGCAAAACTTTTTTCATTAGTAAAATCTTTACACTTAACTGGGGGGGGGGGAGTCTCTTATGTAAGTCAGGCTGTGAAATGTCGATCAACACTTTGCAATTATAAATGGATCAAATTCCTTCCTCTGCCTGATTCTCAAGGCACAATGAACTCTGGAACAGAACTCCATTGCTCACAGGGCTGATAGCAGAGATATTTGCTATGCAGGGAAGGAAAATGGTAATGACATATAACTGAAGTGGGTTTTTAACTTTTTCACCAGACCATTTGAATGGAAAATGTTGATATTTGAATTAAAGTTCTGAGATCACAGTTCTACTGGGTGGAACACTGAAAGATGAACAGCCAATCAATGTTGTTTTAATAGTCTGCTTTAGGAAAAGAGGTTTCAGAGACTTTTATTCTAATATCAAAAAGTAATCTAGTTCCGTTTCTTCATTCGGATTTCATCTGAATTTTCAGCCATAAACATTTGCACTGTGATATTTATATTCACAATTCATCTCAGTGGGATATTCCAAAACCGCACAGCTTATCATTTTGTACTGCTTTACTGCCTTAAAATGGGTATTTCAAGTTACTAAAGATTCTGTTCTGCAATGCCCTTAAAATAAGCTTCCTATACCTCATGAAAAACAAAAGGATTGTCATCAGGTTCTTGTAAACCAAAAGTGGAAGGATAACAACTATGTTTTCCTGTATTAAACAAAACAAAACAAAACAAAAAAACCAAAATTTCAGATTGGACTCTTTACTTCCTCCTCTGTATTCTTCAATTATCAACATCTATTTCTAAAAATGTAGGGCTTCCAGTTCATTTATAGAGATATATCCACTTCTAGACAAGGATGAATATATGTAGGAATATGAGCAATGGTAGGAACTTGCTCTAAGCAATTTCCTGTTCAGTTTTCCAATTTACCAATGAAGGAACTTTTAGTACCTAAAAACAACACCGCTGAAGAATCAACCTGAGAAGCATGAAAGGTAGGTAGCATGAAAAGCCTATTTCATTAGAGGATATGTTACAAGTATAATAAATATTATTGCTAGAGAATGTACATACATGTATGGATACACAAACAATAATATTGTACATTGAAGAAATATTAAACACCCTACACCAGTCATCTTAAAATTGCAATTAAAAGGTAAAGGTTCCCCTCACACATATGTGCTAGTTGTGCTAGGGGTCAGTGCTCATCTCCGTTTCAAAGCCGAAGAGCCAGCACTGTCTGAAGACATCTCCAAGGTCATGTGACTGGCATGACTAAATGCCAAAGGGGCATGGAACGCTGTTACCTTCCCACCAAAGATAGTCCCTATTTTTCTACTTGCATTTTTTACGTGCTTTAGAACTGTTAGGTTGGCAGAAGCTGGGACAAGTAACGGGAGCTCACCCCATTATGCAGCACTAGCCAACCTTTCAATCAACAAGCTCAGCATCTCTTAGCCATTGAGCCACCGCATCCCTTAAATTGTAATTAGATGACCACTAATTTGGAGAGCTGAAATTCCAATACATTTAAAAAGTAATGGTTCTTCACTTTGCGACCACGCTCTATATATTCCTCAGTTGTCTGTTCTTGCATCAATATTGAAAGCAGGAAGTTATGTTATTTCAGTTATGCAGACCTTAGGGGGAAAAATCATTTTCATTTACCATAAATTCTCAAGATTTATGGTGCTATTGTGAACAATTGCATGAATTGATGAAGGATGATGCATTCACTTCCTCACTATGAAATTTCATTGATAAAAGGTTCTGGAAAGGAAATTCAAAGAATGGCAATACTAACAATTCATACTAATGTTAAATATGACACTCCCAACAGCAAACTACAAATAGGGAATTAGGATTATTTGCAGTAGAAAATTGGGTCAGTTAGAATGTATGTCAATATTCTAAGAGTAGATGAACATTTGGAGGACTCATACAGCATTCAAAATAGAATAGAATAGAATAGAATAGAATAGAATAGAATAGAATAGAATAGAATAGAATAGAATAGAATAGAATAGAATAGAATAGAATAGAATAGAATAGAATTTTTTATTGGCCAAGTACGATTGAACACACAAGGAATTTGTCTTTGGTGCATATGCTCTCAATGTAGATAAAAAGACAAGATACATTCATCAAGAATCATAAGGTACAACACTTAATGATGGTCATAGGGTACAAATAAGCAATCAACTCATACTAGGGAACAGTCAGTATAAATCAAAAGGATACAAGCAACAGAGTTACAGCCATACAGTCAGAAGTGGGAGGAGATAGGTGATAGTAATAGTAATAGTAATGCAGACTTAGTGAATAGTTTGACAGTGTTGAAGGAATTATTTGTTAACCAGAGTGATGGCGCTCAGGAAAAACTGTTCTTGTGTCTAGTTGTCTTGATGTGCAGTGCTCTATAGCATCGTTTTGAGGGTAGGAGTTGAAACAGTTTATGTCCAGGATGTGAGTGGTTTGTAAATATTTTCACAGCCCTCTTTTTGACTCGTGCAGTATACAAGTCCTCAATGGAAGGCAGGTAGCAATTGTTTTTTCTGCAGTTCTAATTACCCTCTGAAGTCTGTGTCTGCCTTGTTGGGTTGCAGAACCAAACCAAATCAGTGTGCTTATTCTTCCTACTTTCTGTCTCCCTCTAGCTTCCACATATTCAGCTGGTAGAGACTCTGGAGGAGAATTTATATGGATGCAAGTTAATTCATGTGAACTGAAAACCTTTTTTAAAGGGTCTCTCTGAAACAGAGAGCTATACATGAGTTTAAGGAAAAGAGAACATGCCTATCCTTCAGATCTGCAGCTGAAAGCACGGAGGCCAAGGAAAGAAAAGAATGGGCTTTGTGTGTGGTCTTATTCTTTATTTGGTTTTAAGTCCTCTTTGCATTTAGCTGAATGCATGAACAGGTCTAGTGTACATTTTCATTTCAGAAACATTACATAATTCAGAGATACCAGTTGTAGTAGGAACTGAGGGGCTAAGAAATGAAAACTTGCATAATTGATTACTCTTGCAGTGCTCCTTAGGTTGTTTTAATATTTGTTTTGAAATTTTATTGTATTGCTGAGTGCAGAAAAAATGTCCATTGTTTGGGCCAAAAGATTGGAAACAAAGCGACAAAAGCATTTTTACAAGATTATTTTTTAATTTTACTCCACTTCAGTTTTAAAGTGAGGCGGGGGAGAGAAAAGAAAAACAGTA
Source organism: Pantherophis guttatus (assembly GCF_059756535.1). Lineage (NCBI taxonomy): Eukaryota > Metazoa > Chordata > Lepidosauria > Squamata > Colubridae > Pantherophis > Pantherophis guttatus. Next base: position 103,502,511 of record NC_142067.1, on the reverse strand, counting down.
GGCGGATAATTGAGGGATGAAGAAGGCTAGGTCATTTGTTTATTTCACATGGAAACATTTGTCCTCTTACAGATAATGAAGAAAGAATAATTGCAAAACAGGCTACTAATGGATTTGCTATGTCCAAAGAATAAACTCCACTAAATGCACTGAGCATAAAAAGCAAATACATTCTCAGTTTAACTTCCAGCTAGTTAGTCAAACTACCCAAGTTCATGATAAATAAATAACTAGATAAATAAAATCTTGGGAAGACTAGTGGCCTTCAGCATTCTCCAATGCTGAATGATGAAAAAGAAGGAACTTCCTGCTTTTCCTTAGATTTAATCTCAACTCGGCAAAATGCAAAGCTAATTCTGATGAAGGCCTTCCTCTCTGAATGCTCCTGTCTCAAAGTCTTCCTTAAATTTGTTGTAAGCATGTGTGTGTCTGTGTGTGTGTGTGTGTTGCAGTATGTAGCCAAAAAAGTCATAATGGCCATAGTTGTTTTATGGGTATTTGCATGTGTCAAATATGCAACAAACAGGTTGCCATCTTGAGGGGACTTTTTATGACATAGGAGGCATATATCATCCCTCAGAAAAGGGGGAAAGGCATTCAGTTTATATATTTTTATGTTTTACTTTTAATTCTTCAAGTGCATGGACATGTGAAATTACTATCATTTTGCATGACGGAAGATTTCTGCTTTCCCCTTTAAATAAATCTAGGCATTTATTTGTCGCATTTATTTATTTGTCGCATTTCTATGCCGCCCAACTCCCTGGGGACTCTGGGAAGCTTACAACAAAAAATAATGCGAACAATATACCATAAAAGTTGTTTTAAAAAAACATTAAAAACCCTTACACTCCATTCATGGCCGGATCTCACAAGATTGCAGCAGCGAGATCAACGGCCCCAGGCCTGCCAGAAAAGCCAGGTCTTCACCGCTTTCCAGAAGGCCAATAGGGTGGGGGCGGTCCGGAACTCAGGAGGTAATTGATTCCAGAGAGCTGGGGCAGCCACAGAGAAGGCCCTCCCCCGCGGGCCTGCCAGCCGACATTGTTTAGCTGACAGGACCCGGAGGAGACCAACTCTGTGGGATCTTACCGGTCATTGGGAGCTATGAGGTAGAAGGCGGTCTGTGCATTGCCCATTGCACATTATAAAAGACAATTTAACTGTTTCAGCTCCACTGAAAATTATATATAATGCTTGACATTGTTTATACAATACTGTGATTGAGAGGATACAGCATGGGTGTCAAACTCGATCACATCACGTGACATATTGTGATGTATCGCAACATTTTTTGCCTTTGCGAAGTCGGGGTGGGCATGGCCTGCGCATGACACATTCAGCAGGAAGGCCACCAATTTGACAGGCCTGGGCCACAGAGACCTGTGCCTAAATCCAGAAATCTGATTTCTCAATATATTGAAACATGTATTTCTAACAATATAATTAACTATAATGTATTTATATGTAGCATTGAGACTATTTGCTGTGTTCATAACTAATTTCTTTTGATTTTCTTCTCTACAATTAATTGTACAATTATTAAATTTTAAAGAGCCCAGTGTCATAAAGGGGAAAAGAAACAGGACATAACTACATGTTCCATTAATAGCTAAATAATTTTCATGAAAACAGAGAACTGCCTATGTACACCTTTAAAAGAAAAAGGCTATTCAGGAAGACACGATTTCAAAAGAAGAAGTGTTGACAATGAACAAGTTAAATGATGGTTCTCTCTAATAAATCACAAGCCTAGGTTTAATTGCTAACTTTAATTCTGGACAGATATCATTAGTGGTGGGATTCAGCCAGTTCACACCACTTTGGAGAACCAGTTGTTAACTTTCTGAGCAGTTTAGCAAACTGATTGTTGGAAGAAATCATTAGGGCAGAGAACCGGTTGTTAAATTACTTGAATCCCACCACTGCATATCATTTGAAATTGGTCAAGATCCAGATATAGGCAATTTCTCCTTTTTTAAAATATGTCTCTGATTTAATGAATCCAAGTTAACAAAAATATAAAACAGATTTGCTATTATATGTAAAAACAATGATAGAGTAAATTATTATTTCATCCAATTTACAGAGACAGTCAGAGACTCCTGGACTGATTTTTGTTTTTGCTTTGAAACCCCAAAACCTACCATCATTTCTTCACCCTTTTTCTCACCTGTCTTAACTTGCTTAGTTTTCTAAACTGGTCCTTTTAACTCTTTCACCTTGCTCCCTCAAGCCAAAATCTGCTGGGTTTACTATCCAGCTGTTTCATATCATCTTACTGTATTCACATCCAGAGTAACCTCAATTACATAGAATTCCTTCATGGCAAATCTCAAGCAATGGATTGCTTCATGGCAGAAATATTACATTACACATCGGTCACAGACTAACTTGCTCTCTACTGAGGCCATACATGGTTATCTAAAAGCAGTTATGAGAAGAATTAAGTCTCTGCATCAGCAGGAGTAGTTAGTACTTTTTTTATATAGTTAAAAGCTTAACAGTTTTTCTATTGCAGGATGTTTGCATTCCCTTGAAGGATGATTATGATAAGGTGTGAAATTCTCAGAAAGCATTTTCTTCTTTGGACTAATTTTTGTTAAAATAAAATTCTACCAGTCTTTCAGAAAGCAGCATTGGTAAGAAAGCCCTTCCTCTTTCTGCAATGATATTTTAACAAATCCCAATGTTGGTTGAAAATATTATTTGGCAGCAAAGAATAACCACAATTTTCACCCAGAGCTGCTGTCTTTGCATTGACACTGTTCTATTAACATTCTAGGAGGATATGATAGTCTGATTCTTTGTTTCGGTAGGTGCAGATCACTGGGGATACTGTTCCAGAAACTATTTGTACCTTTCATCCTATTGGCTACTAGCAATATTATGGGTAGAGATAGCAATTTTTTTTTATTCCTCTCTTTGTCTTTGCTTGCTTCCCAAACTAGAATGCCCTTAGGCCTTCTCTTTAGCTGAATTCAGATAGCTGAATCCATGTTCTGCTAAACTGATCCCTAGTCATCTAATATGAGAATTCCAACCAGGCTGCGTCAAAATTTTTCTCTACAGGAACTATCATTTGCCATCCACCATTCCTATCTCATAATTAAGAAAATTACTTTTATGTCAAAGGCCTTATATCACAGGGAGAATGCCTTGATGTCTATGACAACAAATCCAGGCAAGAGAATGTCAAGAGATTAAAACAGATGCTTTCACATAGCGTATGCATCAAAAATGATTACAGTAATTGTTTCATAGGCTTTAAATGCATCAAGTAATTCTGCTTTGGATTTGGCATTTAATAGTCCATGTAGGGAATGTGCAGCTCTTGATGCATAGCTGATGTTATTAATTACATAGAGTGGTTCGCTTATTACATTTTTATCATGCTTTTCATCTTTGCATGATTTCCAAGCAGTTTGCATATTGTACATTAGGGCCTCATTGAGCAATACGTCATAGTTAAGACTCTCTTTTCTTATGTGCCTGTAATAATTCCTGTGCATTTGCCACAGCTTTTTGCCCTCCAAAACAGAAGCTGTAATAGTGTTTATCCAAGGGCTGGTCTTGGATATTAAAAAAAGATTTTATATATACTCATAAATATACAAAGATACACACACACACACACACAAACACACACACTGCAAATAGTAAACGTCTAGCTTTGATCTTTGTTATGCTACAAAGTGTTAACATAGAATCCATGCTGTTTATCTCCTTGGGCTATGTTCTGAACTGCATATCCAGCCCCATGATCTTCAGCAGAAATTGTGTGTAATATCCCGAAGGACATTCATAGAATTTGGGCCAAAGGGATTATTATATTATGCAGATGATGCTGGTACTTCCCAGCCACCTGGCAAGATCAAAAGAAAGAGTGTGAGTGAGAAAGTGAACATTAAATTGCTATAAGTTGTTTTAGATATCAATTTGATTGGCAGGGCATGGTTGGATGAAAGTCAGACATTTTAGATGAATATACCAATTCAGACCTGCCAAATATATAGAATTATCTAGGAAATATACAGAGACCAAATCTGCACATCTCCTAATGAGCAAAGTAGCTGATAGCTAATGTCTCTATTAGAAAAAATATACAGGTAGTCCTTGACTTATGACAGTTTGAAGTTACAACAGACCCCCTCCCAAAAGCTACTTACGACTGGGTTTCAAATTTATGGCTGCTGCAGCACCCATTGTCATTTACTCTTACACGATAGACTGCAAGAACTATCTACCCAAGGGAATCAGGGCAGCTGCATTGTGCAAGAATTGGCTAGAGTTTGCAAGCCTCCAGCTTCCTTCCCACCCAGCGAACAAAGGGTGATCAGGCCATCTGGAGTTTACAAACTGCTGTTGTTGCAACAGGTGCTATTCCCATGATCCTATTTCTAGAGGCTCCTTTTTTTTTTTTTTGAGGAGGTTCTGTTTGTTTGTGGAATCTCTCCAAAAAGGGAGTACCCTACAGGTTCCCAAGAATAACACTTCCTTTGGCACAGGCTAGCTCTGTAAGAAAGCTGATTCTGTATTGGGTTGGGCACCTATCTCAGAAACTGCAAAAAAACAAAGGTGAATTGGGTGTTGCTAGACCCCAGAATGAGGAATGCAGTGGCTCAGTGGTTAAGATGCTGAGCTTGTCGATCAGAAGGTCGGAAGTTTAGTGGTTCGAATCCCTAGCGCCGCATAACAGAGTGAGCTCCCGTTACTTGTCCCAGCTTCTGCCAACCTAGCAGTTCGAAAGCACTAAAAAATGCAAGTAGAAAAATAGGGACCACCTTTGGTGGGAAGGTAACAGAGTTCCGTGCACCTTTGGCATTTAGTCATGCTGGCCACATGACCACAGAGATGTCTTTGGACAGCACTGGCTCTTCAGCTTTGAAACGTAGATGAGCACCACCCCTGGTGCCAGAAACAAGTAGCAGGCATGTGTGGGGGAACCTTTACCTTACCTAGACCCCAGAACAGACTGAGTCCTGCAATTCCCTGGGTGGGAAAGAAGTTGTAGGCTTGCAAGTTTTACCTGTGATAGCTTCTTTACCAAATGATATAAACTGCATCTTTTTTCTTTTTATGTTGTGACACTTTTCTCCCCAATATGGACGTATTAAAGTATACAATATTTTCAGAGAAAATGCCTACTAAATACCTAAAGTGGACTAAAGACAAATTGCAGGTTAAAAAAACCACATAGCAGGAAATAAATGGAACAAAATATGGTTATAACTGGAAAGGTATGACCATCAAATAGGCCAGACAGTGACAGATTTACCACTGTCTATTAACTATTGACTGCTGTTGCATGGAACTTTTCCAGCTTTCAATCTGAACACAAACAGGTCATTCAAGACTTCGCCTTTAGCTGAGAAGGAGAAATGGAGATGCAGTGATGGATAAAAATATGGCTTAGTTTTGTCATATCATTCTGTCTATAGATCATCAAGGGGTAAGTGTTAGTTAGCTTTGCAATCATGCATGAACTTGAATCAGTTTCCTTCACTGAGGTCAATGGAATTGAATCAATTTATACACAAGCACTTTTATTTTACAAAATAATGGATTGGGCTTTTAGCTGAAAAAAAAACCATTGATCTTTCTTGTCTTTTTCTTTTCTATGTGTTTAAGGGTTTTGTTTTTTGTTTTTTTGTCATGGCCAAACACTCACTGAGCTAATTTTGATTGCTATTGATAGTAGCAGAAATATGGTAAAGGGGGGAAAAAAAGCAAAAATAAGTATGTGAAGACTGAAATTCAAGAAGAGAACCAGCTGGAAATGTCAAATATGTTTTTAATTTAGTGTAAAAACAATAAGACAGTAAAAACATCCCCCAACAAGCAAAATCTGCTCTATCTTCTTTTCTTCTTAGAATGTTTCATTAGCATTAATTAAAAAAAAAAAGTTGATTCTGAGAGGCCTAAAGGAAACAATTATGTTCTGGTATATTTTTTATAAATTATTTAGGCACATAATTTTAAGAAGTGTGAACCGTCAGAGAAGGATATATGCATTTCCTTACATCAGATAATATTATCTGTACAGCCAAGGTAACATAAAGTACTAAAGTGATAGCTCTATCATGATTTAGGGAAACCTAGGATGAAACCTAGGGATGAAGTGACTCAGTGGCTAAGACACTGAGCTTGTCGATCAAAAGTTCAGCAGTTCAGCAGTTCGAATCCCTAGTGCCGGGTAACGGAGTGAGCTGCTGTTACTTGTCCCAGCTTCTGCCAACCTAGCAGTTCAAAAGCATGTAAAAAATGCAAGTAGAAAAATAGGGACCACCTGTTCTGCCCCAGCTCCGGATTCCCAAGGATTGTGACACACACCAATGGTCCTTATCAAATTTATAACGTACCAAGAATAAACAAAGTCCGGCAAAGGTTGGCAACCAGCCTAGAAAACAAGATACGATAAGACACTCACTCTTCAAAAATGCTCTGTAATAATTACACGTTGTTTCCAGCAAGAAATTATTAACTGTGTGAGACTTAAATAGGCTAAGGGAGTGGCCAATTATTCTCAAACCTTACTCTCGAGACCTCCTCCTGAGTAGCTACTCCTGCCTTTTGGCAGCCCTGTGTGCTTGAGCATTGAGGAATGGTTCCTCCACTTCACTCTCTCCACTTGAAGGAGCCTCTGGAGGTTCTGAAGGCCCTGGCTGAGTCTCTGCCTCTGGCACCACATCCTCTTCAGCCTCCTCGCTGTCCGACGTGAGCACCGGCTGCACAGGCTGCTGGCGCGACCCCACACCAGCCTCCTCCTCATCGGGATCAGCCATGATCTGCGCAGGCTGCTGGCGGGCCACAACACCACCTTTGGTGGGAAGATAACAGCATTCCGTACACCTTTGGTGTTTAGTTATGCCGGTCACATGTCCACAGAGACGTCTTCGGACAGCGCTGGCTCTTTGGCTTCGAAACGGAGATGAACACTGCCCCCTAGAGTCAGGAACGACTAGCACATATGTGCGAGGGGAACCTTTACCTTTAGGATGAAATCTCACCTTAAACCCACTCTAAAATTCAAATGAATGAAGTCCTTGTTATGCCTGCAGAGTTGCTGTATTCAATCCCCAATTCAAAGGTAGCACAAGATTTTATGAACTAAAATTGTAACAGTTAAAGAATTAAATTCATACAGGAAAGACCCAGGTTCTTATCCTAATCTCAGCCAAATATTTTGGTAGCTTTGGACCACTCGCCTTGGATTGCCTTTGAAGGGAATCTCACTGGATTGGAAAAGAGAATATGGTATACAGGTAGTCCTCAATTTATGACAAAATTGGGATCAGAATTTGTGTTGCTAAGCAACTCAATTGTTAAATATGTCACACTCATTTTTTGTTTTTTGTTTTGCAATGGTTGTTAAATAAATCACTTTGGTTGTTAAGTGAATCACTTCAGTTGTTAAATGAATATCCAAAGCAATCAACTTCCATTTTTATTCTTCCCTTTCTTTAAAGTTATTCGAATGAAATCACAGTTCCACTTAGCACAGCAAACCCATTGTCCATTGGGTCTCTATTGAACTCCATTGAAAACCTACATTCTTTCCTGAATTTTAGTCTGCATGATGTTACTGGTGTTATCATTGCATATTTAAGTTGCCCATTTTTCCACCCATTGATCCAGTTGTGTGAAGTAGATCACTATCAGCATATGCAGTGAATATGCAGCATATGCATAATTGGGTTCTTGTCTATTGAGTGTCAAGTGGGGGTAGCAAAGTTTAAGTCAGGAAGCAAATTCTGTCCAGATAAATATAATGCCTGCAAAAGGGAACAGGGAGCAAGAATTAAGGTGGTAAACAAGTGAGCTTTCACTAATGGTCAGAGCTAAGATGGTTTTAGTCCTTAGAAATAGTTCAGAGAAGAAATACAACAACAAATCCTAGTTTTATCTTTACACCCTGGTGACTCAGTAGTTAGAATGCAGTGTTGCAGGCTAACTCTGCCCATAATCTGGAGTTTGATCCTTGACTCAGCTTTCCACCCTTCTGAGATCAATAAAATGAGGACTCAGATTGTTGGGGGCAATATGCTGACATTGTAAACTGTTCAGAGAGTACTATAAAGCATTATAGAGTGGTATATAAGTCTAAAGTGCTGTGGCTATTGCTATCTTTATTGCAAGGCTATATTAACAGAAATAGAATTTCCCCCTTTTGTCTCCATAAAACTAGGGAAACATTTCCAGTGTTCTTCTCTCCTTCTGTGGACTGTTAGATGCCAGTTGTCCAGTCTACAGCTCTTCTTCCTCCTGTCTCCCAACGTCACAACCATGTACCACTACAAATGGCTAATGATTTTTCATCAACCTATGTCAATGGGAGGGAGGGATGGTTGAAGTAGGAAGTTGGTTCTATCCTGTGAACATGGGAAAGGTGGTTCAGGCCACCTGGTGGAGCTCTACAAACCATTGGTAGACCATGAAACTCACTTTGAAATCACTCTTTAACAAGTATCCAGGGGGTTCATTCCTTTTTGTAGTATGTTTGGTACATAACATATGCTAAGCAATTTGTTAAATTTGTAATTAAGATACCAAGGTAATAATTATCATCTATGTAATCTAGCAAACACCTTTCTCATATTCATTCATATTAGTCAAATCAAGCACATCTAAAAGCAAAAGTAAGCAGGTAAGCCTGAATTTCTAATGCCTTCATTTGCAGCTACTTTAGTATTCTGTTGATCTGAGTATTTTAAAAGGTAAAGCAGACAAGAAAAAACACGATAGGGATTTTTGGTAATCTTTCTGATTTCGTATGTGAGGGAAAAGAAATGCTAAAGTAACAACAGATCAGTTATAAAATTGAATTTGAGACAGTTGATGATAAATGATTGAGGTTTTCAAATAATTGCCAGAATTTCACTTACTGAGTTCAGCCAATGTCTTCATATTACAGAAATCAAGCTTGACTATTTTGTGGTTATTGGCACAGGCTTAACTGCAAAATTGCTTTCATAATGGATTTGAGGATCATGCAGTTTGCAAACTTCTCTCTTCTCTTCTCTCTTTCTCTCTCTAATGTTTAACAGGACAATGAAATTATCTTTTTTTAAAAAGTATAGGTTTCATTTCAAATTCATGGGGCAATTTCAAAGATGATGGTGATGGAAATCAAGTGCTATAGCAGAGCAGTTTTTGTAATACAAAATACAACTCAAATGAGGTGGAAAATAAAGGTTAGTCCTGAGAAATAAACAGTTATGATGTTAAAGTGTGATTATATAAAATGAAAGTAATCTCTGTTTTATGTTAATGATGTTATACTATATTTTGTGCAATATATTGTACTATATCTTTGAGGGAGATGGGCAGTCTACAAACACAAAATATAAATAAACATAAATATAAAATATTTTAAAGAAAACCCCTCCATGTTCCAAGAAATGCATGGAATATTATGTCTCTGTCTTTCTCAGAGAGAGAGAGAGAGAGAGAGAGAGAGAGAGAGAGAGAGAGAGAGAGAGAGAGAGAGAATTCTTTGCTACTTACTGCCATATTAGTGCATCACTATAATCTAAGCATAACCTAGTTTATAAAAACATAACATTCTCTGTATCTCATAATCATACTAATGATTATTGTAATTTTATTCTGATAGTCTTTTGGATCTGTTGATTTTACCAAACCCCCAAAATAATCTGGTAAGAAGCCTAGGTTTTATTAGTGTAGAAAATAAAGTTTTCTAAAATCTTTGAACACACTGCAAATTTACAAATTAGTATACATTCCCTCTCTTTCTGTGTTTTAAAAATGTAAATCCTACACCTGCAGTCTGAAAGATTCCAGACTGCTCTACACAATTAAATATCATTGTAATATAAAAACCTCAGCTGAAAATCACATACATACTGTTAAGCACAGTTAAACTGAAAGCAGCGAACAAAAGTATTCAGCCACCTAAAATGCCATCTGTTTAAAATGTCTGAGTCACTTTAACCTGGTGGTGGATTGAATACAGTTCAGGGCCAGGTATTCTTCCTTATATTTCAGATATGGGACATTATAATGCATCTCTTCTAAATAGTGGAATTTCAAAAGTTTCATCTTAACATGATGAAATTTAATACGTGAACAAGATGAAACTTAACATGTGATCTTTAGTATAAAATATTCCTTCATATATTTAGCTTCCAAGTTATTGAAAGTGTATGTTTTTTGTGATCTTCTGCCATCTCTACACATTGCACTCTTTACCAAGAAAAATGACCTCCTCCTTCTCCCAGGAACTTCTGTAACACCCAATTAGCCTTTCCAAAATGCAGGCAAGGCAATCCATTAGCAAATGCCTCTAGAGAAACCTGGTATTTACTGCTGAAGGTAAAATGGCTGTGGGGAACAGTGCTGAGAAATGGGGAAGAGGTCAGTGGTGGGATTCAAGTAATTTAACAACCGGTTCTCTGCCCTAATGATTTCTTCCAACAATCAGTTCACCAAACTGATCAGAAAGTTAACAACTGGTTCTCCCGAAGTGGTGCGAACTGGCTGAATCCCACCACTGGAAGAGGTGTACCTAAAGTGACTTAGCCATCTGTCTGCCTGTCATCATCGATAGCACTAGTTATTATTTTCCATTCCAATCAGGCATATATTTTATGGTTGAGCAACAACTCAACAGCTAACAGCACAATAATATTTCTGAATGAGCCAGGCTCATATGTAGTGTGGGTGATGTTTAAAAAAAAAGAAGAAAAAGAAGATGGCTATGACCAGGGGTGGGATTCAGCCGGTTCGGACAAGTTAAGGTGAACCAGATCTTAATTTTAATGGCTGACCCAGTCCACCCTGCCCCTCTCCTCCCAGGAGTCTCCATGCGGCCCGTTTTGGATGCCAGGTAAGTGCAGGGCCCACATGGAGGCTCTGGGAGGGAGAAAAATGGGCCTACTGGAAGTACCGGAAGTCCAGAAATGGGCCAGTTTTCGGCCTCTGGAGGCCGTGGGAGGCCGTTTTCACCCTCCCGGAGGCTCAAAAAAAGCCTCCAGAGCCTGGGGAGGGCCATGCCCACCCAGCAACCAGGCAGAAAAACGGTTGCTAATTTTTTTTTCAATCCCACCCCTGACTATGACTATAGCCCTGTTTCTTTTTTACAAATGTAAAAATTACTATTTCTGATCTAGAGACATCCTGTATTTTCAATCTGAAGCCAAAAAGGTGCTCTGGAGATCACATGGGTGTACTGTACATGGTACACCTTTCAGGAAGTCTGCAAAAAGATATTTCTTTGTGGAAGCTGCACCAACCCTGGGGGAAAAATCTGTTTGAGTCTATAAAACTCCAAACAGGACCAAAGTGTGACAAGTTGCTTTGGAACAGGCCTGGACATATTGATTTATTTATTCATTGATTAAAATTATATGCCATCTATCTCATCTAGAGATGACTCTAGACAGCTTATAAAAAATTAAAAACAAAATAAAACTTTGAAAATATTAAAAAAAATAATATTAACACTAAAACTGAGTAAAAATTAACAACAGGAGGGGAGACAGCAAGACACACATTGGAAGGAAATAGGGTTTTATCTTAGTCTGTTAATCATCTCCAAATGACATGCCCCTGTTGCAGTGGTGGGTTGCCCCCAATTCGGACAGGTTCGCAAGAACTGGTAGTAAAACCGTCGGGAGGCCCTGCCCACTACCCCGGATGTCATCATTGGCGATCTGCACATGCGCAGAAGCAAGGTGCGTGCACAAGCGAAGCGAGCATGCATGTGCGTGATCCTGTTGCAAACCAGTAGTAAAAGTAAGTAGAACCCAGCCCTGCCCTGTTGGGATCCCCAGCCAGTGGGCAGAGTCAGGTTTTCAGGTCTGTTCAGAAGAGTGGGTATGGATCTCTCCTTGGAGAGCATGATCTTCCAGATTCCTCCTTGACTCTGACTATCATTCATTTTCTGACAGGTTTGACAAGCATAGTCACATCTTCTCTGAACCATTGTTTTGACTTTAGATTTGAAGTACAGCCTATCTATATCTAGGTGTTCCTTCTTGTTCTTATATGTTAAACACAGGAATTTTTAATAAAACAATATATTCCTTCCATGTTCTGAGTCATCCCTGATAAGTTGCTAACACATTCTGTTTCTTGTTCACTACTTGTTGTCTGAAATTTAAGCAATTGTTTAAGTAAGATAGCTGTGTAGATAGATAGATGATAGATAGATAGATAGATAGATAGATAGATAGATAGATAGATAGATAGATAAACTAGCTCCTGGGGAAAAATGAGAACTAAAGTAACAGATGGGTGCAAAGTCATATCATCATATCATCATATATCATATCATATCATATCATAACATATCATTAACAGATTAACAGCGCTAGAAGGGACCTTGTAGGTTATCTAGTTCAACCCCCCCCCCATCCAAGCAGGAGAACTACATCATTTCTGACAAATAGCAGTCCAGTCTCTTCTTGAAAGCTTCTAGTGATGAAGCTCCCACAACTTCCGAAGGCAAGCTCTTCCATTGGTTGATTGTTCTCATTGTTAGAAAATTTCTCTTTATTTCCAGGTTAAATCTCTCCTTGTTCAGTTTCCATTCATTATTCCTTGTCTGGCCTTCAGGTGCCTTGGAAAATAGCTTTCTCCCTTGCGCTCCTGGGGCATGTAGAGCTGTCTATGATAGGAGGGCATCAACCTTCTCAAATATATTCCATCAGGAATTTTACCTATTGAGACCATGTTTTTATTGTTCCAGTGAAAGTAGATAATGAACTCTCTTGCTTTGTTCTGCAGAAGGAAATTGCAAAGGGCTTTGGTGGGATATTTAAAAAGCAGCTAAACTCATTCAAACAGCCACACAGTGGAAATATTGGGTGTGACTTCAGTCACTGCAAGAACCCCGGTGAAATATTGATCATTGACCTGGAATTTGATGTAAGATAGGAAGTGTTCTAGTGTTGCCCAGAAACTTTTCCTAATCTGTCCTGGTTTATATCTTAATCCATTTTAATGTGTCCTCCCCTGAACTGATCATGATATTCACATTGGGGTTGGACCAACATATAAAAAAGTAGATCCATATAAATTTGATTATTAATACTTTATTTTTGTCGAATCACCTTAAAACTGCCTTTTTGCAGTTGTATAACACTCCTGACTTATATTCAGTCTGAAGTTATTTTGCACAGTTCTTTTTCGTGGGGAAAAAATACTATTACCAAGCCAAGCATTCCACATTGTATACTGTTTTCTGATCCCTAAGTGAAGATTTTTGCATATAGATATCTATAACATTTAATTGTGTTATTGTCAGCCTATGTCTATAACCCATTAATACAGTCTTGTCTTTTATTTCTGTCTTCTAAAGTATTTTGTATCCCACTCAATTCTCCATTATCTGGAACTTAGATGTCATTGTTAAAGATAAATTTGTTGAAGAGTACAGGGCCCAGCTCTGACCCTTCCAACATCCTGAGTTCTCTTCCTCTAGAAATAAACATCTGTTTTTCTATTTTATTTTCAGAATAATTTCTTTGGAGGTTATTTTATCATTGTGAAGTAACATAGAATACCAGTGCTGTTTTCTGTTAGAACTCTCTCCATCACTCCAGTCTCTCTAGCTTCCTGATCTGAAAAGCCTTATAGGAAAAGTTCCTACAGAAGTTTCCCCTTGATATGTAAGTGAAATGTAGGACACGAGGGAGGCTTTTGACTGCTGGGGAGAAGTTGTAGAATGTAGGCTAGACACATGGACTCTCCTTGGCCTCAAATATATTCAAGAAACCAATATGAATACTTTAGCAAACTTCTCTTTTGGGAAAAAAAGTAGCATTTTCCCACCAATTTGAATGAGGCTTAAAAATTTGCAGAATCTCATTAGCATAATTTATATCTATAGCCCTAACTAAGCTAAAGTTTGGCCAAATTCCCTAGCTACATTTCAAATCAGAGATTGGTATCATAGGCTTGACACCTTGAAATCTAACTCACTATACAACTAAGTTGCTACAAAGAAATTGATTTTTTTTTCCTCCATGGAAGCATTTTTTTCAGCATCCCTCCCCCCATATTTATAAGCTTTAAGGAGAACACCAGATGCAAGGATCAAGCTGCAAATGATTATTATTTTTATCTTGTCAAAGACAGGAAACAGTTTTGCACTGAGCTTTGGGATAAACCTTGTTAAAGCTCAGTCGAATGGCTCTAGAATTAAAATCCCTAATACATAACCAATTTGGTTCAGCTCTGGTGAAGTAGTCACTTCTGGGGGCTGTCTGATGATCCTACCTTGCATCAGGAGATCCCACATAAAATGCCTTGAATTGGAAGCAACTTCAGAGCTGGTTCAACAGTGTCTAATAATGAATCCCGATGCAAAGAGAGTAATGACAGGTGTCTAACTTTACCAATAAGAAATGTAATTGTTTTAACAGATTTGATTCTATCACTAAGATTAAGCAGGTATACAACTGGCCTTGCCAATAAAACATGGGAATCAAAGTTAATTGTTCTGAAATAACAGGCTTACAGGGCAGATCATGGGGTAGCTAAGTAACCAGAATTCTTTTGATGTTGTATATCTGGACAAAATAAAGGCCACACTAGATGAGATCCAAGTGGGTTTGAAAAGTTCTCTTTAGCAACTCATCATGTATGGGGATTTGTCACTAGTAGAAAGGATTTACAGCTGCATTTGAGAAAATTGAGCTACTACTTGGGTTGAAGTTCTTTTTTTGGAATAAATTATTGAACAATCATAGTTTCCTTTCCTGATCTCCTATTTTTCCCCCTAGCTTGCATTTAATGGCTTTCTTCCAAAAGACTGTCAGACTTAAGTAATTGTCAGCAAGGGCTTCTGATTCCAAGGGGAAGATCAAAGTGAGCCTGCATAATGCATAAAGCAGGCATGTTTATAAGACATCACAAACAATCCAAATGGTTGTGACTACAACACATTTTGCTTTAAGCCACAGAAATGTAGGAACTCCTAAATTAAATCACTGGATATAGTTTAGAAGTCTGATTTAGAACAGTTGAGTATAGTTCTTGACAGGAGGAAAGGAATTTTTTTTCAGTTTAACTGGATCACTTCCTCTGAGACAAACCCATCAACCTCAATTAGAATGGCCAATAGCAAAAGATTACAGGAACTGTAATGCATATCTTATGTAGAACTCAGCTCCTTGCAGGGACTTGGACAATGAATTTGAAAGCAGAATCAGGGCTTCACTTAAGGACCCTACAGTATACTCTGTAATTCCATAGTAAAAACAAAAGTCAACCATTGCAAAAACTCCAAGATGTAACTCATTATGAAGTGTCTGCTTCTCCCATTTGAAGACACTTTTGCAAACAATCATCCTAGTCCAATATCTTGCTTTTGGGGTGGATACTTCTTAATCTGAAGTTGTCACTTCATGTTCCTGTTTTGAAAACTGACTTGCAGGCCTCCAACATTTTTCACTAAATAGGGAGAACAAGTGGAGCTTTTTCACATATTGAGACATCAAAGCGCAGGAATGGAATCCATGCTTTGCATGATTAGCATTATTTCTACCTGTAGAAAAGATTCAACAGGAGATGGGAAAAAGCTTTGCTTTGAACTATCAGTTTTACTAGTGAACTAAACTATGAGCCTTGGTGGAGCAGCGGACTAAATTGCTGTTAAAGTAGCACTTAGCTGCCAGCTGCCTGCAATTACTGCGAGTTCAATTCTCACCAGGCTCAAGGTTGACTCAGCCTTCCATCCTTCCAAGGTAGGTAAAATGAGGACCCAGTTTGTGGGGGCAATAAGCTGACTTTGTATAAAATAGAACACCGCTTGGGGGGTGGGGGGAAGCCCTACTAAGCAGGTATAAACAAAAGTATGAAGGCTATTGCTTAATGCATTGTAAGCTGCCCTGAGTCTCCGGAGAAGGGCAGGATATAAATCAAACTACTAAAATAAAAAAATAAAATAAAATAAAGCAATTGGAGATACTGATCAAATACAATAGTTGTAGCCTGGGATTGAACTGGAGGATCCTTGGTGCTCTCTGAACTCATTTTCTTGCAAATGTTTCATTACCCAAACTAGGTAACATCATTATTGCACAATGTACAGTGCACTGATGATATCTAGTTTGGTAATGGAACATCTTCAAAAAAACAACCAAGGTCAGAGAGCACTAAGGATCCCTCAATAGGAGATAGTTTATTGGCATGCACAACTACAATGATCACTGGGCTTCTCACTGAAGGAATGCAGAACAAGGCAAGGTTACAGATTACCATACATCATTTTGATAGACTACATTTGAATGTTAAATTAAATATTGTAAATCATATAATCACTTCTATCGCTAGAATTTCTTAAATAAAATTTAGGGGATGATTTTACTGTAGCATGGGACTGTGGGAGTTGATTCCTTCTGGAGATACTATACCATATACCATAAACAATATACCTATCTACTGCCTTCTTTCACACCAGAGAAAAAACAATAGTTTGGTTTTTGTTATCTATCTCCTTTTCGGTGTTGTAGTTTCAGCTCCCTGCACATGTGTTTTGCTCATCCATCCATCCATCCTCATCATTCATGTTCTTAAACATTTGCACTATAGAGAGATTGATGTCAGTAACTGTGAATATTAGCCAGATGGGGGGAAAAACACCTATGTGTGCTAACATAGGATAGCTTTCCATATTTCCTGTAACAGAGCACCAGGAAGTCTCTCAGTTGGATCATAATGTACCAGTGCAAAGAACGTGACTTCATATGATGCTTCTATTGGCTATTTTAGGCTACTGTGGGTATGCTTGCTTCCACCACAAATTGGAAGCCCCACTCACAAGACTTGTTACTGAAACAATAGGACCTGGCAGTGAGGTCAGTGTGCCAGAAAACTCTTCTGCGACTCACAGGCAGGAGGAAAATTTTAACATGGCCATCTTGTGTCCTGAGTGTGAATATGCATAATGTGTACACATTTTTGACCTATCGGGAGCCCTTCTTGAATAAATAAAACTGGAAAGGATGAAGAGGCCTCTCAATCAATTACCAGCAGCTTTACGGTAATTTTCAATTCTTATGCATGGATCTCAAAAATGGAGCATAAATATATTTATTGCAAAATAAGGTAATATGTATTTATTGCTAGCCAAACAGGTGATTTAATGCTTTAAGTCTTGCTAAAAGTGCAGTAAGCAGGATTGCTCAGCAAATTCTTTGATTTGATTTTTTTGTGATTATTTTTTATTCCTTTTTTTGTGGGGGAAAGAAGGCAAGAGAAAAAAAAACACATTCTTTATTAATGTAAGATTATGTAAGAATTAAGGTATAATCCTTACCGCAGGTTTTATTTGTTCACAACAAATCCCTTCCCTAACCCCTTAAAAAGCCAATTATCAGCCAAGATTCCCTCCAGTGACAGTCATTAGTCAACAGACAGGAGTGACAGTCTAGCTTGGTGTCAGCTCAGCTTCTGGGCCACAGCTGCCAACTGCGCAAACTTCAGCATTCTTAAACACTCAGTTGTAGGGTGACCTTGTGGTAATTGAGGTTATGAAAAAGCTCTTGTTCTTTAAAATCGTGAATGAACACCTTTCCCTGTGGGAGAGCAAGGAAGTCCAGCAGATACTACTATGTTGAAGTCATATGAAAGAAAGTGGAAGAAAGTAAGGAAGAGAACAGGGAGATGTGGCAAAGATATGGTCTACTTGAAGGGAATTATCCTCGCTTGTACTACTGCTGATGAATACACTATTTCAGCTTTGTAAATGTGATTAATTTATTTTCCTTGGGTGGCCCTATTCATGTATTAATTCCTATCTTGCAGGATCCTTTTTTTAGTCACTTGCCAGTCAGGACAGATCAAATGCTGTAGCATCTCTCTGCCAATAATATCCAAGTAACCTAAGAAGCCATGTAGAATGAATCTGTGGATAAAAAGACCTGTTTTATATTTGGGTAGGCTAGGCATAGGTAGCTCATGGACCATAATTCCCTTCAAGTAGACCATATCTTTGCCACATCTTATGTTTATGGTTCTTATAGACTCCATTGTGGAAATTCAGGCCAAACTGGCTAAGTGGGTGGGATGCTTGTGTGTTTTTTTTAGGTGGCTAGGAGTGATACAATACCTGACAATGTCACATAGAAGATTAAACTGTTATTTATTTATAGTTTCAGAAAAGAAAGCACAGAACAGTTGATATAAGATTGAAGGGGACAGATTTTGTTGAATATTGGGGGGGAGGGGAAATTCCTAACTCTAAGAACAGTTTGACAGTGAAAAAAATTGCCTCAGACATAGTGAGCTCCCCTTTAATATATGTACTGAAGAACTGACTGGAGAGATGTCTATTGGGAGCTTTGCCCTGCAAGGCATAGACGTTGAATTTTATGGCCTAACTGGCCTCTTCGTAATAATATGGTAAAAATAAAAAAAATAATTTCTTGGGGAACGGGTCCCTAAAATTAATGAAAAAGTGAACGTTTATTCTGCTCTTTCTCATCATATCTGCATCACTATCATTCCATCAAGGAACCCAGAGAAAGGAGAGATAAAAGAAAATAAGTAGCAATGGTCACTGCAGCCATGTCCATTCCTATGAAAGATCATTAGTTGTACAGTATCCTTCTATATTGCTTATGCTAGAGGATTATTCATACAGCTCTCTCCCTATCTGAAGGACTGAACTCAGTACTTAATAATATACAAAGTATTCAATCCGTATTTTAATATGGCTTTTATGCTTAGTTTCTGAGTGGTGTCAGACCAATTAAGTGAAGAAGGATGATATGCAAACAAAACCTATTGTGTTTATTTCCAGTGTCATCCAGATTTTCCCATAGAACTGGACCAGCATAAGAAGCAGCAGCTGCAGTTCTACCAATATAATACAGGATGAGTCCCAAACTTTCAGTTATAGTTACTGTTTTCCATGTAAAATATATGGCGAAATTTTAAAGGTTAGTAGTTGGCTTGCATAATATAGCATTTTATGGAGCAGCTTCTAGCACAGAAGATGTAGCTGTACACGGGCACAAATATTTATTCATACAAATGGTGCTGCAAGTTAGCTCCAAAATAATATTGTGCATCCATGGTCATCATGTTTTAAGCATCCTGGGTACAAGCGATTCTTTACTTATAGTAAACTCAATGTAGGTCATTTAAAAAACTAACTCTAATGGCTAATTCTTGGAAATATTTAATTTTCCACATATGATCATTTTTTAGAATAATCTACTTCAATAAGTAAGATAATGGACTTAGACTGGGGACGGTCAGATTTAAGTGTACATTTGATTTCAGAATGCAGTAGATAACTTTGAATCCACCAGCTTTACTCAACCCAGGATTCCTCAAATTATTATTGGGCGTAAATGTAGGAAGATGTCCCCTGAGTATATCATCTTGAATTCATAGAAGAAAGATGAGATATAAATACCATGGATGGATAGATGGATGGATGGATAAATTGAATAAAAGAGAGGCAACAATCCAAGAATGAAATGTGTCTAATCAGTAGGACATGAAATTATTCAGTTTTAGGGGAAAACGTGTGAACTCCCAGACATTTTACTTTAAAATATGTCTTTGAAATGTGCCACTGAATTATAATAAAATTGGCCTGAAATGACAAGCGTTGATTCTGTAGGAAAGGAAAATAGCAAAAGGCCAACAGCATATCAAGAATTCTGAAGCTTCCAAACATGTGAGACTTGAAGGGTTTTTTGTTAAAAAGAAATAACTCACACATTGAAAAATTCTGTATAAGATATGTATAAGTCTTCAATCAAGCAGGCTTATTTGAATGTCAAATATATGCACTGAGCATATTTACAAAACGAAATTGTTGATGACTTAACTCAAAAACTATGGAGTTTTAGGGCCTACAACAGATTCAAGATTCTAAACAAAATGAGAATAAGGTAAAGGTAAAGTTCCTCTCACACATATGTGCTAGACGTTCCCGACTCTACGGGCCGGTGCTCATCTCCATTTCAAAGCCGAAGAGCCAACGCTGTCCGAAGATGTCTCCATGGTCATGTGGCTGGCATGACTAAATGCCAAAGGTGCATGGAACACTGTTACCTTCCCACTGAAGGTGGTCCCTATTTTTCTATTTGCATTTTTTATGTGATTTCAAACTGCTAGGTTGGCAGAAGCTGGGACAAGTAACGGGAGCTCACCCTGTTATGCGGCACTAGGGATTTGAACCACTGAACTACTGACCTTTCAATTGACAAGCTCAGTGTCTTAGCTACTGAGCCACCGCGTCCCTGTAAAATGAGGATTAGTCCTTTTACAGATACTAACTTTTAAAATACAGAAAGACAGTCTGTCCTGTTACATATCTTGTGTACCCACTTCACGTGGGTCTGGCTGATATAACTGGGAAAAGATGGTCCTTCATATAACCTGGCCACAAGATATATAGGGCATCAAAGGTGATAACCAACATCTTGAATTTGATCCAAAGTGAATTGGTAACCAATGCAACTCCCACAAGAGCAGTGATATGTGTGCAAATCTCCACAAAACCATATGGGTTGCTGCAGTTTGAACCAATTAAAGCTGCCAGATACTTTTCATAATAATGTATTTTCATACATAATACATTGTAGGAATTTCAATATTGGTTGTCTCTGTCTTGGGATCAGGAAAGAGACAAAACCAAGGAAGCTGAAGAATGACAAAAAGATAAATAAGTTTATTATACATTGTGTTCTCTGTGTGGTGCAAAACCACTGTCAGCCTTACTAGATAAACCAGACTAGGAAATCAGCTCCCCAGGAAGAATAAAACTACTTTTTATTGAGGCTGGCTATTGGAATCCAATCTTACAAATTGGGTTATGCTGGGCCTCCTCTTCCTTATAATTTAATGAATTAGGAAGGCATCTACCTGAGTCTTTTCCAAATGTTATCTCTTAAAAAAATGCTTCATCTCCTTTTGCCTAGGTAACATATTTCTTGCATATTTCTGTCAAAGTCATCAACCTAAAGGCTTGATTAGACTTTTGCCTCACTGCCCATTAGGGAACACATGTGCCTGTTGTTTGGAGACAGTTGCATAGTTGCTGCATTTATACTTCTGTGGATGTTAACATTCTGTTAAGGGGTGCTCAAACAACAAAGCACAGAATAGGGAGTTCACAGAATCAGCCTATAGCAGTGATGGCTAACCTTTTTGCCATTGCAAAAGGTTAGTCACGCGCGCATATGCCCACCCATAATTCAATGCGCCTCACCCCCCCCCGCACTCCACCCCCCCACGTTCCCCTCACTTTTGACACGTGATGGCACGTGATGGCA
Source organism: Pantherophis guttatus (assembly GCF_059756535.1). Taxonomy (NCBI): domain Eukaryota; kingdom Metazoa; phylum Chordata; class Lepidosauria; order Squamata; family Colubridae; genus Pantherophis; species Pantherophis guttatus. The sequence continues at coordinate 103,481,248 of NC_142067.1, read as the reverse complement.
TGGTGGGCATGGTAGGCCGTTTTTTTGCCCTCCCCAAGCTCCAGAGGCTTTCTAGAAGCCTGGGGAGGGTGAAAACGGCCTTCCCCATCCCTCCAGATGCCCTCCAGAGGCCTCCAGCATGCGTGCTGGAGCTGAGCTAGAGCAACACTTGCGTGCCCACGGATATGGCTCTGCCTGCCACCTGTGGCATGCGTGCCATAGGTTCGCCATCACGGGCCTATAGGATGTGCATCTCCATACAATGTTTAATTGAGGTACGGGAGATGAGCGTGGCCTGTCTGCAACCTATGCTTACTCATCAAGTCCTTCACATCATAGGTATGTGAGGTACAAGTCTAAATCAAGCTTTACTTTCTACAGCCATCAGAGCTGCTCGGGTGGAATGGGCAGCCATCTAATCTAATCCTTCAATTATCTGTTCTTGAAATGATGTTACCTGTGCAAATTGTATTCAATTACAAATAACACTATGAAGGGATACTAATTTTGAAAAAGATGTGTAAGTAGATCAATCTGGTTTGCTAATGCCTTTGGTTTCACTGCCCGAAACAAGTGCCCACCTCTATTAACATGGCAAATGTTAGTAAATTCTGACTTTCAAACCTGAGAGCTAAGCTGAAATGATTTTTAATGCAGGCATGAATTAAGCTTTCAAGTATTAAGCTTATATACAATGTTCTAGAAAACATAAGAGAGAGACCAAATGGTTTAGCCTGATAAGTGTTTTAATAATCATCAACAGATAATACTTTAAAAAGTCTCAAAGACAAATTGTGTTTATCATGCATAAAATAAATGTTATCTACTTTTTTTCGGAATCCATCTGGCGCAAACCAGAAAAAGGAGGAAATGTTGTTTATCCAAGTAATACAAATTTCAAATAATGTGTGGGCAACGTTACTAAATCTGAAACTCCTGGTGATATTTTTCTTGTTACTGCTTGGATTAAATTGGATAAAAATATCAATAGATTCTGGAAATTATTTTATTCGATCAGTAAGAAGTCTAATATTTACAGAGCTGGTTGAGTGTCATGCTCTATGCTATACACCATGCGGATTAGCATTCTTGTAATAAGATTACAAGTACATACTATGTAAAACTATTTTTTTAATAAAATAAGAACATCCCTGCTGGATGAAACCTATGAAATCTAATAGACTGTATCTCTCAGTGGGCAGCTAGAAGCATTCAGAAATTTTACTTAAAAGCTAGGGGGAAAAAACTAGTTTATACATAGGAGTATGTCATCATTCTCACATTCTTTCATTTGCTACAAAGATATGCAAACCGGGTTTAATACAAACATATTGGTTAATTATCAGTTGGCAATGCTAATCAATGTTCTACTGTCTGGCTGATACAAAGCTGTTTTTAAAATAGATTACCTTACATAAAGCCAGTTTTCTGGAGAATTACGGTACCCATGAACTGCCTTTACAAATAAACAGTTTACAAATAATGCTATGAATTAGGCCAGTTATAAACATAGAAAGATAGATTTTGGTATTTGAAATAAACAGAAATCAGGAATAGGTTTGTTTTGTTTGGAAGTATAGGTGCTCCATGCTATCTTTGGGCTAACAAATATGCTCTGGGTTGGATTTAAAAGTCTAGTCCAAGAGTTAATGGCATGCAGTCAATTTAGCCATAAGGCCTCTTAGCTCCAAGGCCTAAGGGAGTCAACAAATTCTCGGTAGGCAAAAATAATTGTACATCTCAGGAAATGAATACAGAACTGCAGGATCAGGCCAGAGGCTCTGACCCTTCAATGGAGCAAACAGCCTGATCTCTTCCTCATGCCCTTCATGTCAAAGGGCAACATGTAGGCTTCCAGTGTAAGGATCCTGTATGTGCATCATTAAGTTGCACCTGTATCAATTTTTTGCCTTGGATCTCTAGAAACCTCTGGGTGGCCTTCTCTACAATCAGGATGAACAATGCATTGCCAGACTGAACAAAGTCCAGGTTGAACTAATTAAATTCAGAACTGTGATTGCATCATGCTACAAAGTAGTCATGAGAATGTCAGACTTTCAGACTAGCCTTTGACTGATGTAAGACCCAAAGGAATTAATGGGGTTTTAACAGATGAAGCTCTTGGAGCAGAGTTGCTAGTCAGAAGCAGCAAGTGATAGAAACAGCTAATTACATCCATTACCTTCTAGTTCATTTATTAAACACTTGCTAGAATTCAGAAAGCCACCGTCCACCAGAGAATTCTTCTCAAATGCAATGAATATGAGTAGAAGGACTTGTATCAAGTTTGATCTTCTCTTTCTCTCTTTCCCTTTCTCTCTTTCTCTCTCTCTCTCTCTTGTAAAGTGCAAGCTTTCATCATAAATCTCAAAGGTTTTTCAAGCCGTGGAATTTTAAAATGACTATCCTTGGTTGTTGCTGGCCTGCAGGGTGAAAAATCTACTATTTATATTTGCTTTCCACCAGCTTCTTTGAAATCCTTCTCCCCATGTCTCACCAAACAAGGCAAAGCAAATAACCACAAACGAAGTGCTATTTATGTTGTAGCATCATGTTTCTGGCTTACATTTTAAGGAAAATTCTTAAAATTACTGGATATGATTCTTTTGCTAGTTTGACAGTGATTTTTATTGTGCTGTCTGAATTACTCTTTTTGATGTTGTTGCTGGCTTTCATCTTTACTATTCTATTGCTTTTATTTTAGATTGTGTATACCATTACTGATTTATACATTGCCCAGGGATAAGTGATTGCTGGGAGTTCTGAAAATGAACTGAAGAAATGAAAAAAAAAATCACAATTTTAGGATCATCAGATACTAAGTGATCAGAGAATACATGTATTGAGAAATTTATTTTATTTTAGGCATTTTGAGTTTTGAAACAACTCAGAAACTACTAACACCTGGGTTATTTCAACTCATCATGTTTGTACATTGTCAAATTTCTGTGGGTGTGGATAAATATACAGGTAGTCCTTGACATAAAACAGTTCATTTAGTGACCGTTCAAAGTTACAACAGTGCTGAAAAAAGGGACTTATGAACATTTTTTACACTTACAACATTGCAGCATTCCTGTAGTTACTTGATCAAAATTCAAATGCTTGGCAACCCACTCATATTTATGACAGTTGCAGTGTCCTGTGGTCATGTGATCACCTTTTGTGACTTTGTGACAAGCAAAGTCAATGGGGAAACCAGATTCATTGAACAACCGTGTTACTAACTTAACAATTGCAGTGGTTCACTTAACAATTGTGGCAAGAAAGGTCTTCAAATGGAGCAAAATTCACTTAACAAATGTTTCACTTAGCAACAGAAATGTTGGGCTCAATCATGGTTGTAAGATGAGGATACCTGTATGCAAATAGAGGATAAGAAAGTAAAAATCTTTACAGGATTGGAATTATTATTTATGTACACAGACATACACAAGAATTTCACTAAACTTAATACATGTTCGAGAAACATGCACCCTCCCTGTTTTGTCTGTGAGTACCTGGAATGGCACAATTGCAACCTGCAACTGGAAAGAAATATGGGAGAAGCTTCTACTAATAAGTTCTGGCAGATGTCTAGGTATCCATGGTTCAAATTCTGTGGATTCATTGCCACTCACGTCCTACAGAATAATAAAGCATAGACCTAAAGCATTTATTATATAATATATAATAAATATTATAATAATATTAATAAATATTAATAATAATAAAGCATAGACATAAAGTCAAACCAGTCAGTCCTAGAGAGGATCTTTAAAAGGCCAGATCCTGAAGATGAAACTCAAATACTTTGGCCACCTAATGAGAAGGAAGGACTCACTGGAGAAGAGCCTAATGCTGGGAATGATTGAGGACAAAAGAAAAAGGGGACGGCAGAGGCTAGATGGAGTCACTGAAGCAGTCAGTGAGGTTAAATGGTCTCCAGGGAATGATAGAGGACAGGAAGGCCTGGAAGAAAGTTGTCCCTGAGATTTTGTGATGGATCGGACATGATTTTGCCACCAACAACAAATAGACCTTAAAGGTAAAATGGGGAAAAATGATTTAGGATTATCCATGACTCTGTTGCCTGTAGCTAGCATAATCTAGAGTGGATTGGAATGTAGCATATTTCATCTTTGGAAACAATTTAATTAAGCCAAAACAAGTGGCTTAAGCAGATAGTTAAACATTCTTAAAGTTGCATCACATAAGCCTGATGATCTTTGTCCCACATTGGAAAATCTGTGGTGACAAGCTTTGCCAGGTGCTGGCGCTTGTTGAACCTCATGTGAGAGCTATTTCAGAATTTTGGCATAGGTCTTGGTGAACAATTTCTTTCAACCTAATAATATTACTGTTTTGGGATCCTATTAAACAAATGCTCCAAACATAATTGTATTGGCATACTTTATGCTTTAAGTCACAAGACAGAAAATTATCCTGCATGGATAGATGGAGAAGGATTGCTTACTTAATGTTGGCTTCAAAACATTTGGTCCATTCTTCTGCTTAAAGGGACTGGAAAGGAAGAAGACTAGTGATGTCAAGCACAGGTATAGAGCTCCAGCTATTCTTTGTAACATGGCTTAAGAGAGACAAGCCTCATGTTGGCATTTTTTTTGAGAGAGTGAGAGTAAAGGTATTACCTTTAAAGCCCTACATGACTCAGGGCCAGGGTATCTTCGAGACCGCCTTCCAGCGCATAATTCCCAATGACCGGTAAGATCCCACAGAGTTGGTCTTCTCCAGGTCCCGTCAGCTAAACAATGCCAGCTGGCGGACCCGCGGGGGAGGGCCTTCTCTGTGGCTGCCCCAGCTCTCTGGAACCAGTTACCTCCTGAGGTCTGGACCATCCCCACCCTATTGGCTGTCCAAAAAGCAGTGAAGACCTGGCTTTTCTGGTAGACCTGGGGCCGTTGATCTCGCTCTTGCGATCCGGTGAGATCCGGCCATGAATGGTGTGAATTAGTTTTAATGTTTTTAATGTTTTTAATTTTTAAATGTTTTTTATAATGATTTTAAATGCATTGTGAGCCATCCTGAGTCTTCGGAGAGGGGCAGCATACAAATTGAATAAATAAATAAATAAATAAATAAATAAATAAATAAATAAATAAATAAATAAATAAATAAATAATAAGAGAGATGATTCACTCCCAATAAAGATCCGTGGTAAATATAAAGATTGGAAGAACATAAAGGAGAATATTTGTAGCTCAGGGTTGAAACGAGGGGTCCTTGGTGCTCTCTGGGCTTGCTTGTTTTCTTGCAGATGTTTCATTATCCTAACTAGGTAAAATCATCAGTGCTAGTCACAAGCACTAGCACTATGCTAGCATGGTTGATTTTACCTAGTTAGGATAATGAAACATCTGCAAGAAAACAAGCTATCCCAGAGAGTACCAAGAACCCCTCAAGAACATAAAAGTAAAAAATTAGTTACCTCCTTGTGTAGAATAGAATTTTTTTCCATTTCTTAAATATATGTGTATATCAAAAAATCACTACTGTATCAACCAAGATAGACATTTATATTCTAGAAGAGTTTATGGAATGGGAGTTTAATTTCTCATTTTTAATCCATTTCTGTAATGTCTGATTCTGCCATGAGAAATTTACTGATAAGCGGTCAAAACACAAACTACATTTTGGAAAATTGCTTTTGCAATAAACAGAAGTGTTTATAAGCAGGCACACAATGTATTACTTTTTTTCTCAAATACATATTAAGAAAGTTTGAAGACAGTGGCCCTAATATTTTTACAGTCCCATGGAAGCAGAAACAGGGAAGAAAGTTAATATTTTTTTTCTGCTTTCTATTTTTATTTTATTAGAAAAAAAGTTAAAATACAAAACTCTAAAAAAAATTAAAATACAAAGAAAAAGCAAACAAAACACTTGGAAAAAATGCATTAAAAAACCCCATATTATCTATATTAGTTGAATACGGATTAATACATTACTACTATTCCCACCCTTTGACAAACAGCCCCCTCCAAGTTTTTAAACTACTAAATCTATTTGCAAATTATTGATCTATCAGCTATATATCATATTAATGACAAAATAGTTAACGGGAAGAACAGTGATAATATAGGCAAGGTTAAAGCTTTAAAACCCTCTGTTAATAAACCGTTATTGTAATCAACTCATAGAAAATTTACCATGACATCTTATCTATCCCAAATCATCCCGAGAGTTAAGAGTAATTTACATGGATCAAATGTCCAAGTTACTAATGTCATAATTAAAAATATTCAAGGTGCTTTAAAGCTGCAGGCAAGAAGAAATGCTGTCTAGCCGGAGGATTATTTCTGGAAAGTGCCCTTGTAGAATGTTTGTGGATACCACACAAAGCATGCTGTGATTATGCCCAAATTGTGGGCAGACTCACAAGAACAACTCCTTGTAAAAAAGCTGAGATAACAGTGAATGATGAAAAACATCTTTAATGGTTTATCCTGCTTGGTTCCTGCTGCTTCTGCTTCCATATATTTACTTGCCTTTTATCTACCTGTGAATGAACTGATCTGAATTGTTGTTCTAAGGGGATTCTTTCTCCTTTTGTTAGTTCTAATTTGGGGCTGTACAAGTTGGTTTCTCACCTGGTTTCCTCTTCCCTTGCATACTTCCTTTCATACCCACCTAACTTTTGTACTTTCTCCAGTTTACCTCATTTATTACATTTGATACAGATCCCCCAGGATACAGCCATTTCTTGGAAGAAATGTGTTGCCACTTATGCATACTTTTTAAAGGACCAAGCCCAATTCAACCCAAGGACAATTGTATTGAAGTATAGATAAAAAGGCCTGTGTTGTCACCACAGGATATGCATCTCATTTTCTTGCTGTAAATACTTCCTACTGTAACATTATTCAGCTGTAAATCCAGCTATGATTGTTTGAAATAATCATTTCCACATTCAACCTTCCACAACATATGCAATGTATTCTAACAACCCTGTGTATCTAAGAGGAAGAAGCCGCTTTATGTTGGAATGTGATGATTAATCCAAGGTGAACATTTCTCCCTTATGTTTAAGTGTTCTGAAAAAGCGGACCACAATTGGAAAAGATGGGGGGAGTCACAACCAAAAAAAAAAAAAGAACATAGCTGAGAAAATTCAATATTTCGGATAAGAAGTGCATCTGATTAATGTCATGAATTGGTTTGGCAAACAAAGCAACATCAATGAAGTTGTCTCCAGTGATGGGGGAGCAAAGTATACAATCTAGAAACTGATGGGTCGACTCAGCTACTTAAATTTTGTAACTGCATCCGCAGGAGGGAGCAAATTCACCCCAGAATGGAATCAAATTACCTAGTTCCACAGCTGCTTCTGTTGATTGTCAATTAAAAATTGCCTTCTGGCTGTATTTCCATTAATGCTTGTATTGTTGGTTCTGAGGAATTTCCCACTTCTTTTAATGGGATGGCTGGAGAGATTAGCTCTTGCCATTTGAGAAGCTGACACAGCCCAGCTATAGTCAAAGACTCATGCAGATTTCAACATGTCTTCTCAGCATATCCCACATTATAATGATAATCACTTTCTTGTTAACTGTAACCAAGGAAACCAGCAATTTAGTTATTTATTAATTCATTGTCTCAAAATTTTGCATATTTTGAGCAAGTGTGGAAAGCAAGTGTGGTAGTTTGCGTTTTTATTGCTTTACTAAGCATCAAAAAGAAATCACACCCAAATATTTGTTTCCGGAGCAAAGTTAAGATTAATTATCATAATTTGCAGAGAAAGCCAAAACATAGCACACTGCAAATGTTATCTGGCACAAGTGGTTTCTGATGCTAAGATTAGAGCATCTTCTGGAAGAAAAAACTATCATTATATTTTTTGTTGAAATGCTGAAAACTGTAATACCGTAAAGAACATTTACTAAACTGATGATTTTAGAAAGCAAATGGAGGCCATTAAATCCAACACTGGAACTATTTAGGTTTCTGTTCCTCTTGACTAACTGACATTTCATATAGGGTGAAGCTCATTATAGGTGCAAAATTGTAAATGACTTGCCTAATATTACAATAAGTGGAAGAAAGCTAAGAGACATCCATTTTTCTAAAGATTGTTTGTCCCATTGACCTACTAATGAGGATTGAAAATCTTACAAAAATTTAATTCAGATGATACCTGGAACTGTAATCAGATGATACAGTTAAACTGTAATGTTTAACTGCATTTTGAATTTTCTTTGGAGATTAGAGTGTTTTCCATTTTGAATATGTATGTACAAGAAAAACTTTGCTTTTTTTAAAAAAAAACTGCTGAACTACCACACTTTCATTTTTGTTGATGCCCATTTCTGTTAAAGGTAAGGCATCTTTGGGACCTGCCTGGCATTTAGCCCTACTTTTGCAGCTTTCAAGGTCCGGAAAGATTTTCACTTTGAAATTTGGGGACATCATGGTCTTTGGTGGCATATGTCTATGAATCTATTCATGTAAACTGTCATCCTTAAATCCTTTTTTTTTTTAAGAAGCGAAAAGTGTCTACTGTCTGTGGGGGTGGGAGTGTCTGCAAAAATCTTTAAAAATTAAAAATCAAATGCAGTCTGAAGCAAAAAGAAAAAAAAAATCCCACCTCTGACAGACTGAAATGCTAATTAAGAGCATAAGAGTTTTTCATAAGGAATTGTTTTGAACACTCAATATGTTTTATTGTTTCTTGGAAGGATTGGATTGTTGGTGAAGTTCATTCTAACAGGTAAGACAGCAAAAGTGCACTTTTAGGTGTGATGCAAAGAAGGAAACAGATTTCATTACTGGGCCACACACTGGTTTGTGTGTCTGTGTGCATCAAAAAAGACGCATGTAAATAGGAATGATCATGTAGCCATTTTGATGTGTCTTCCCCACACAGATGCCCTTTTTAAAAATACTTTTGGGGAGTTTTTTTGCAGTTACCTACCATTCTAAATTACAATACAATTTAAGCAAAGCAATTCACATCCTATGCATTCCAGTGGCTCTGGCATTGCCCAGTTCTTCCACACAGGATAAAATATGCACATATATAAGCTGTAATAAAACGTGAGCAAATTGCATTAATATTTTTTTGGCTGGCGTTGCGATCCGTTAAAAGCCGGTGACCGCAGTTAAAATGGATAAAAGAATTTGCCTTCTCCAGCTGCAGCCTCCAAAAATAATCACATAGAATATGGAAATGAATTCAAGTCATTGAAATAACAAGAGGGGAAAAAAAACCCTACTCATATATACACCATTGCTGCTACCACATGGAGAAAAATGGTAAATGGATTTCCTAAGTTTTGGAAAAATGCCACCTGCCTTTCCAAACTAATAGTTTGGAATCTGATTATTAATATTTCCCCAGCATCTATTCTTCTAGCTTCTTATCTGTAAATGCAGGTGTACCATAATACTGTCAAAAAATTATATACTGTCCATATGACATTATGAAATGTTGAACTGAGACCAAGGATGACAAATGAAGAGGAGTTGAAATCCTGCCCTTTATATAGAGAGAGTTAAGGCAAGGTGAACATAAAATGTGCTATATTTATGCTTCCTATGATGTATTGCAGGGGTGTCAAACTCACGTCATCATAGTGGCATCACATGGCATATCGTGACTTTTTTTCTCCTTCGCTAAACCGGGTGTGGGCGTGGACAGCACATGACGCATCCAGCCTCTGAGTTTGATAGCCCTGCTGTATTGTAACATGCTTATCATCACTTTATTTTTAAGAACACTTTGGGTGCCTCCTTTAGCTTGGAGTTGGTAATGAGTAGTGTTGTGGCAAATGCTTTGTAGGAAGATGTGTTGCCTAGCAGCAGCTTCATCAATGGAAGTTGACTCTTTTTATTAGCGTGTTGAGGGCCCCAAAGAAAGGAAAGTTCTACACCGCTTGATTTCAATACCTGTCATTCCAGATTTCTATTGGTTATTTTACTTGTATCTTGTGAACCTAGATAATTGATTCAAACAAGCATCTAATTTGATTACTGTAAAATTAGATGGATTCAATACCTTATATACTGTCATTTTAAGAAATCTTTTATGCCTTTAACTAACCCCAATTCCTTAAATTAAACTCAAATATCAGTGTTCCTTTCCATAAATTGTTATTTCTGCTAGAATCACATGGGAGACAGGGCTGATGTTCTTTTTCTAGTCATGCTAGAAGAGTTACTGAATGTAACTCAAACAGGATTTATAGTAGCTTGTTGAAACTGATTGTGTTTCTTCACCAGGTTTCCTTCAGCTTCTCCTGGAGTTTCTTTTTGCCTTTCTGAAGCCAATTACTTTCTTCTGTTACTCTGACCAGAAATTGTTCTGAAGAATGACTTATGTATTTTTCTCCTGAGCACCTTTTATAGTTTCTCGCATTAGTAGTCTCTGCTGTAATCTTATACCTCTTCCAAGGTTATTTTTTAAAAAGATTTCTCTGCTGACTAGTGAATTTCATAACTGCTTATTTTTAAATATTTAGCAAGGGTTTTGACTAATCACCTACAATTGCTCAGTATAGGTTAATTCTTTAATTTATAAATACAAACCAGTAAAAGCCAACAAAATGTCTCAACAATATTTAACCTCGTGAGTAATAACCATAAACTATTAAAACAGGATTACAAAATATTTTAGCCAATATTTTTGGCCAATAGTGAATGGCATTGTGAACAAATGTTATTGAATATTGAAGGATACTTAGCTTATGGTATATTTGGCATATGTTCACTAAACCAAAAAAGTCCAAAATTATACAATAATTTCTTCTGAAATTATGGCTTTCATATTAAAATTAAGGCAGTTATATACTGTATATGTAAATGTACACACACAAACACATGTATATATATATGCTTCATAAATAGTGCATACAAACTATGCTATTAATTGTCATCTAAAATAACTAAATGTTTCAGCACATTTTCCTATGCAGTGTATTATGCAAAATGCTCATTTGCTTTATCTATCTTAAAGTGCTAGCTCTTTTTACAAGTTTTTCTACAACATAAAATGATATACAGTACATTCAGATGTTTTTTTTCTGAAGTGCTTCCTTATAATATCTGCTATAAAAACAATATGGTAATAAAGTAATTCTTTTTCTAATACATACAGAGGCAAGTTTGCATCTGTGATCTGCCATATTTACACTTAAAGATCCATAACAAATAATACTGAAGTTAAAAAAAAAAATTATTCAAGAATTATTGTTACAAAGGGTTCTTCTGATGTTATCTAACCAATGAAAGTCTTATCACAGAACCTATCCTTCCTAGAAACAATATTTTTTCTAGTATTACTAGGTAATGCCATATGATCCTGTCTTCTGAGACTTTAAAATGGCATATATAGCATAGTAATATAGCAACTCTGACTGCTAAGATAGAATTAGAATGGGCTTGCCTAATCAATTTAAATAAGTCTGGAAAAAAACCCCAAGGCCAAATAAAAACAAATCTTATATATTGTCAGAGACAGCATTTCTCTGTGTAATAAGAGTTTTTATGTAACTCTTAATTGTCTTTATATTTATCTTTTTTTTTAACCATTTGTAAGCTTCTCAGAGTCATCTTATTGGTGAGATGGGCAGCATGTAAATTTAATAAGTAAATAAAATTTTCTATTATACTTAAGGCAGTTTACTGTACGTGGTCTTTCTGTATATACAAATGTTTCTATTAATCTTATGAAAATAGCAAAAGACTTAGGACATTACAGTCTAGTTCTAGTCTAGTTCTAGTCTTGGTGGAAAAGTTCATGTGATATAAACTTACCTACTGCAACACTCGATCTGTTCTCATATATTTTGCAGGGATATCAACAGTATGTCTTACAGGAGGGAAAGGGTATTTTCATATACAATCCTGTACCCAAAAGTTTGTCTAAAAGTGACATTATACATCCTACAAAGATTTCCAACTAATACAAGGTCACTGATTTGATCCCTATGAAAATTACAAGATATGTGTTTGTGTGTGTGTGTGACAGAGACAGACAGAAAGAGTACTAAAACCATCTTGACTCAGGTGCAATCAATTATTATTTTTTTAAGTTCACTTGTACAGTCATAAGTGGTACGAGCCAGGGGTGGGTTTTACTTACCTTTACTACCGGTTTGCAACGGGATCGCCCATACGCAGATCGCATCTGCAGATGATGAGATCCGGGGCGGTGGGCAGGGCCTCCCGCCGGTTTCACTACCGGTTCTTGTGAACCAGTCCAAACTGGGGGCAACCCACCACTGGTACGAGCATCCCTGTCAATGTGTTCCTTAATAAATTGGGATCAACTATAATGTTCACTACAGTCATAAGACTATAGAGCATGGCTAAGTAACCACCATGGACTAAGAAGGAAGTACTTCATATCCTGCTTGTGAACATGTAAATAGGCTCTATATAAAGAAGAAAAGAGCAAAAGTAAATAAATTTCCTTTTGTGCCTATAAAAAAGAAGAGGTCAATTGATCACCAGGCATCTGAGAGAAATAAAGAAATGTAGATAGCAACTTTTTAATACATATTTAAAAAGGGACAGAGTTTTGATCATAACTCTTCTGGGAACATCCTTGCTTATCCCTATCTTTCTCCTTTATTTAAAAAGTGTGTAATTGTGACCAGCATTGAACATTCTTCTGTTTTTTTTCTTTGTAAATTGTGTTTACCTAACCATGATTATTATTTAATGAGAAAGCTAAAGATTCCTCACAACACTTTGGGAGACTGTTTTAACAGGAAAAGGTTTCCTTTTCTTTTAACCAGGAAAAGGTTTCCTTTTCTCCAGTTTTTGAATATGAATTGGATTTCCTCCCAATCTACTTCAAATATAACTACTTCATAAAATATATCTACTTCAAATGTAAGACACAGAAGGATCTCGACAGACTTGAACAATGGGCACTATCTAACAAAATGAAATTCAATGGTGAAAAAAGTAAGGTTCTACATTTAGGGAAGAAAAACAAAATGCACAGATATGTGGTACCTTGCTCAATAGTAATAACTGTGAGAGGGATCTTGAAGTCCTAATGGACAACCATTTAAATATGAGCCAGCAGTGTGCAGCAGCTGCCAAAAAAACCAACACAGTTCTAGGCTGCATAAACAGAGGGATAGAATCAAGATCACATGAAGTGTTAATACCATTTTATAATGCCTTGGTAAGGGCGTACTTGGAATACTACATTCAGTTTTGATCGCCACAATGTAAAAAAGATGTTGAGACTCTAGAAAGAGTGCAGAGAAGAGCAACAAAGATAACTGGGGACTGGAGGCTAAAACATATGAAGAATGGTTGCAGGAACTGGGTATGTCTAGTTTTATGAAAAGAAGGACTAGGGGAGACATGATAGCAGTGTTCCAATATCTCAGGGGCTGCCACAAAGACGAAGTTCCAAAGCACCTGAGGGTAGGACAAGAAGCAATGGATGGAAACTAATCAAGGAGAGAAGCAACTTAGAACTAAGGAGAAATTTCCTGACTGTTAGAACAATTAATCAGTGGAACAACTTGCCTCCAGAAGTTGTGAATGCTCCAACACTGGAAGTTTTAAAGAAGATGTTGGATAACCATTTGTCTGAAGTGGTGTAGGATTTCCTGCTTAAGCAGGGGGTTGGACTAGAAGACCTCCAAGGTCCCTTCCAACTCTGTTATTTTATTCTAAATCATGCTATTTGAATTCACTCTTCTTCTTTTTCAGCAATGGACCTAGAATGATCTTTCAGCTCAGTATGAAACCTTTATCTTCCTTCCACCATCATTCTGTCCAACCCGAGTCTTATTCTAACGGTAGAATTGGCTCTTTCTTCAAACTTTGCTGGATATTGCTAAAACAAAGGCATTTGCTCTTGGAGTGTTTAAGGTAATGCTTGCAGAGGGAAATTCAATATCTTTCTCACAATAAAATGCACGATCTCTAAATCCAATAATTCACATCAGCATTTTGTTGCTAAAATGATCTCCAAATCTTATGCAGCGCCAACTCTGGGTTATCATCTATCGAAAGTGGGATCAACAGCTGATTTTGTACCTTGTACTCAGCTTTGAGTTGATAGCTAAATAATTCCTTATACAGTAATTACTGACACACTGGGCACTTTTTGAGTATCGTAGAAATAGAATAGCTATCCCGAAGACCATGCTTTTTTAAAAAAGAAGTATATTCTTTCTCTTATATATAAGGTGGGAAAATCCAATGAGAACTTTCTTGCCAGTTTCCAAAGGCAATGAATGCAACAAGCCACAAACAAATATTTGCATTCCAAAATGGTTTGACATAGAATTGGGTGGGATTATTTCCAATTTTTTTTAATCAACACGTTCTAAAAGTCTTTTTGAAGCAATCAAAGTCAGCTACATTTCAGCAGCCCTGCAAGTCTAGGCAGTTTGGTATATTATACACAATTTCCAACCGGTTTCCATTCTGTAGGGAATGTGTTCACCTGTGCTTACTTTTATTTGACTAATGATTTTTTCTCTTTTTTCCCATTTAGAATTGTAAAAATTGTAAAGATACATCTCCTAGAGAAGGTAACAGCTGAATCCTTTGGGGATATTAGTAACATTTGTGCAGACTTCACTGAATATGAGATGAGCTCAAGCTGTCATGCTTCGCAGCAACTTTCACACCCATAAGACTCATGCGTTGTTTGATTTTATTGCCTTAATGATGAGCTGAGTTTGCCTTAGCATCACTGTCAGGTTTTTTTTCCCCCCAATATGTTCTGCATTTTCCTTTTCTGCAAAATAGCACTTTAGCAAAGTGAAAAGGTACTATTGGAAAGAAAATTCCATGAAAGGACTCCGTTGCAATGCAGCTTGTCAAGCTCAGCTTATCTCTGTGATAATAAATGATATTTTTGCAAGGGGGTAAAATGAATGCAGTTAGGAAGTGCTAAAAGAAATAGGACTTAAATATAAAAGTTTCTCAAACTGAATAAGGAGAGCTGTCATGTACTTGTTCATATTAGATAAGGACTTATTTAAAACCACAGAATCAGTGTTAATTTTATTTAACTGAATTAATAATCTTATGGAACTTGAGTTCAAGCTATGCTCTATTTTATGAGATTGTTCTGTTCATACATACTTTTGATTGCTTTCCATCTGCTTTGATAATGTATAAAGCTGTACAAACTAGACAGGGGCAAACAGGTATTAATGCATTTTGCCTATTTTGAATGAAAACAATATAAGGTTATATTCTACAGTTTCTACAATCATTTTGAGACATAATTTGAGACAAATGACTAAGAGCTTGGCCTGTGAATAGCCTTCATCAGGATCTATGTTTGGAAAAGCCTTCTGTAATAAGAAAAAAGGCTACCAAGATTTAAGTCAATCTATAAGCGAGGCAAACAGAATGAGGCAAGGTATTGTTTCAATGTTATCATATATTATTATCCTAAAAATTAGCCATCTCCTACCTTCATGCATAGAAACATTAATTTTCAAGGTTCATTTGTTTGTTTTGTTTCAATCAAACAAGGACTCTTTGCAATTAACATAATCAACAACATTAAAAAACAAACATAAAATTCATAAAAATACAGGTGTACTTTATAACTGTCCTAACTGATCCTACATCCTAACTGATCCTACATTCTCTGGAAGAATTGATTATGACCAACTTTCAAGTTAGGTGCTAAGATAGTCTCAGGGAGAAGACTGTTGCATTAAACAGAAATAGCAAATTTGTTTGCCAGCTTTGGCGATCCCAATATTTCAGAAACAGAGACCATAATTACTGAACTTGAATTAAATAGAAAATAAGGTTTGGCTCTATTTAGAAAAAGTGGTCCTGAGTGAACTTGAAAGCCAAGGCATTAATAGTTTCCTAAATTAAAATAATGCTAATTGCTGGCAGTCTCAACATTAGAGGGTAGGTGTTATTTTGGGAGAAATAGATATTTTGTTTTCTTAAGACACGATATGGCAGGTTTATGACCATCATCAACTCACCATGGACAATTCACCATAACCAACTCACCATACCCAACTTGCTGCAGCCAACTCGCTGTGGGATAGCTCACCATGGTCAACTCACCACAAGACAATTCGCTGTGGGACAAGAGTTACACTAATATCAAAGAAATGGTAAACAGAATTGTTAAAGAATGGATGCAAAAGGAGGGACAGAATGAAATGTAATTGAAAAAATTAAAATATTTTTTTATTTATTTTAAATAATTGAATTGTTAAATTGTCCCATGGTGAGTTGGCCATGGCAAGTTGCCCCATTCCATGGGAGTTGGCCATGGCAAGCTGGCCACAGATTTAGGGGATCATTATTACTGTGATTAAAAGATAAGCAGTGTCTAGTCCAGTTATTAAATGTGGTTTAGGAATTATCTATAATATGCTTTATTTCACTCAGAAAAGAATGTCCCCATGCAGGCATAATCACATGCACCCTTCATTTCATATTTAGCTTATCAATATTCATGAAAGTGTGGTGAGAGTGAAAGCATACTTGCACTTATTGCAACAATCTTGATAGCATTGCAGTTTGAAAAGGCAAACTATCTGACGCTTTTCTGCTTACTCCAGGCATAACTTCTAAGTGTTTTAAAATCGCACTTCCAAATTTCCCTATTGTAAAGTGCGAAGTAATTTCCAATCCTGGGAATTAGTAACTATGAATTGCCTGCATTTTCCCAAATGGAGGTGGAATGGGCTTATAGGTTTGCTATCATTTCAATGGATTGTAATAATTGTAATGAAAGGTGTTACTTTCCTTGATTATTATTATTATTTTTTTTGCTTAGGCTAAAGGTAACAAATTGGTTAACGAAATTAACTGTACCTAGATAGGGATAATATATATATATATATTTTTAAAATGAAGCCCTACACAAGTGCTCCGGAACAGCCCTTTAGGGCAATGCAGTTCTAAATATATCACTAATCTCGTAAAAATGCACTACGTGGATTACCTCATATTTTAGATTTGAACACAAACTGCAAATTATCAGAATGATCAACTGTTGAACAGGAATGGAGAGACCCTGGGGCATGGCCCACCAAAATTGCTCTAATACATCATATTCCATTTCTGAATGGCACAAGGGCATTGCATCTTGACCTTTACAAAGTGCTGGAAGACAAGTTGAGATGTATGAGAGGCAGCCACAAGCCACAAGGTGCCTTTTCTTGGCTTCTTCTTTTTAGCCCACCTCAAAATGTCTGGGGCTGGGTGGTTAGCGGGTAAGCTGTCTGGCTTTACATATTCCAGCCAGCATTAGCTCCAATTCATCAACCTTCTGCTAAGGTCAAAGTTCAGAGATTTAGGCTGAACCAACTTTTTCTCTATTTTGGTTATATTTCCAGATGAATAATCAGTCCTGATAAGAGCTGAAGATCCATTAATTCCTTATAGCTCACCCATCCAACTCTAGTTAAAGAGCAGTTTATAGACACTTTTTTTCTTAATCTTGAAATCAAATCATGCTTATTTAAGAGATACATTCTAGGTATGGGACAAATGTGATGATTTATTGGGACTGCTTTTCAAACAAACTCATGGAATTTGCGTTGATCTGTCTGTCAAATCAGAATGACAATATAGATGGGGCATGAGAGCCAGTGTATTCTAATGACTAAGGTGCTGGACAAGGAGCAATGAGACTCAAGTTAGGAAGGGAAGCTGACTTTGAGCAAGTGCCTCAGCCCTAGATAGGATGCTGAAAGCTATCAGATTACCATACTTTTTGGAGTACAAGACCCAATTTTTTCCCTCTTTAAAGAGGCTGAAAATTTGGATGCGTCATATACTCCGAATGTAACCATATATGGTGTCCAAAATGGCTACCCGGAACAGCTGCTGCCTTCTCTTACCCCTTCTTCGCTTTGCCTGCTTTAGTCACTGGAACTCCCTCCAAGGATCAGCTGTGCTTTTAAAGCTGTTTTTCAGCCCCGACGTGAACAAAGTGATCTTCTGTGCTTTGCCTGCTATTCTAATTGCTGCTCCCTCCGACAATCAGCTGTGCTTTAGAAGCACAGCCCCAACCAGCCCCAATCTCAAAACCATCAAGTGAACTAATGTGCTGGGACTAGCCAGATGAATACCTGGTAGACAGAATCCCCCCCCCCCATTTTCCTCCCCAAAAACTAAGGTGCGTCTTATACTCTGGTGAATCTTATACTCTGAAAAATACTGTATCTTTAAAGGACTGCTTCCCCCCACATATTATTGATCTTCCAATTTAGGAACATATTTTAAATTCCAGAGAGCCAGTTTGGGGTAGTGGTTAAAATATATGGGTAGAAACTGGGAGATTGCGAGTTCTAATCTAGCGAGGTGATTTTGGACCAGTCATTTTTTTCTCAGGTCTTGGAAGGAAGCGATGGCAAATCACTTCTGGAAAACGTTGCCAAGAAAATTGCATGTATTTGTCCATACAGTCTGTAAGAATCAGACCTAATTGAATGGAAGAAAAAGAAATTTTCTAAGGAAACCTATTATCTTGAAATTGTTACAGAAATTGCTACACAGACAGAATCTAATGTATGTTCTTTGATTTTTTTCCTCCAACTATATGCAGCTTAATACAAAATTCAACATAATGACATCAGTGAATTTTATTCAGTTCAAATAACTTGTTGATAAAATGTTTTAGTAAGATAAGAAATGGAATTTATCTCAGTGGTAAGCACAAAACGTATCTCTTGAGGCTCAGTTATCACTTGTGATTAACTATTGTTTATGCTCACTCAGCCAGTTTCAGACCGTAAAATGGTGTTTGTATCCAGATCAATTTGATTTTACAGAATTAGTCTGAGAGGCACCATACCTAATGCTGCACTAAAATGTGTATGTATCTGCTTGCATTACATTTGGTTCAACTACTTATTTTGTTAGTCTACTCAAAAAAGCAATCTTTTCCCCTTTCTTATGAAAAATCAATCTTTACAATAAACCCATGTTGTTTGGTGTTCCTGATTCAATTATTCTGATTTAAACTTAGGTAGAGCGCAGGCTGTACCAAGAAAAGAACCATGCCAACCATACATAGATGAAAGCCACATGTTGTATCTGAGTCAAAATTGGGATCAAACTATCTATAATTCTTTGTGATCATGTTTTCTCTTTGGTGAAAAGTACTTCATGTTCCTGTGATCTTCAGGAACTTCCTGTGAAAATGTATCCTTGCTCATATACAGATCCAATATTTGCTTTTATATTTACATTCATTAGCATTTGCTAAAAGAATGAACAAGAAAAACTTCCACCAAATCAAACTGGAAACAGAAATATTTGCAGCAGATTTTTTTTTTTTTTTTTTGCAAACGTTGAAGTTTTTGCAACTGTTGAAATGTTCTTGCTGCAATTTCTAATTAGGCATAAAGAAGGACTATCTGAGTGAATCTATGTTTTGATACCATTTGGAAAGCAATGTTCCCTAAAAGTGCCTCCACTAAAATTCCATTTACAATTAAAATATATTTGCATCATTTTTCTTCTGCATCTGCTTGGTTTAATGGGCAACCTTTTATCTGCTCTTAGTAATAATGATCACCTTTGGATTTCAATCTACATTTTTTGTTTTCCTTTTTTATAGTCTATTCTTGCATTAATAGTTTGAACTTAATTTTTCCATTCTTCTGGACAATAGCTGCCCTGTGGGTTCAAAGAAATATTTTATAAAGTATTTTATATAAAATTTGTAGAATTCTGTATTATCTTTTCCAGAACTTTCTTGACAGTTCAGATCATGAGTGATTCCTCCTCCTCCTCCTCCTTCAACAAAAAGGAAAAGAAATAATCAGTAGCCTCTTTCTATCTGGCATAGTTGTCCTCTTCTTCTGAACATACACTTCAGGAGAGAATTCTGAGGGAAGCAGGGTGCAGCCATATAGCCAGCCAGATCAGCTCAATCAACCCTAGTAATCAATGGGGTGACAGATGTTGCAGCCAGCTCACCCTTGTTCAGCATTCTGAGTTACAAGATTTTCAGTTTCAGTCAAATTTCTGAACATTGCTTCTTGTTTCCAACAATAGCACCTAGGCTTATATGCTGCTACTTATTGCTTTACAGCATTCTCTGAGCAGTTTACAATGTCAGCATGTCCTAATGTTCCCTTTTATTCGTATCAATTTCATGTATTAATAATCATGTTTATACTTATATCTATTATCTAATACAGAGGTGGGCAACTATGGCTCTTTTATGACTTGTGGACTTCAATTCCCAGAATTCCTGAGCTAACATGGCTGGCTCAGGAATTCTGGGAGTTGAAGTCCACAAGTCATAAAAGAGCCATAGTTGCCCACCCCTGATCTAATACATGCTTGATGAAAATAAATAAATAAAATAAATAAATAAAAACCAACATGGTACCATTGTAGCACAGACACCAACTAAAGCTCTCCAAAACATCTTATACAAGCAAAAGACCCAGTAGCCCAAGAAATAAAATCAGGAATAACCTAGTGCAAACAACTCAAAGACTGTTACAGCATGGAGCACATCGATGAACACCGACTTGCTGTCAGAAGACATGATTTATTTATTTTATTTTATTTTTATTGAATTTATATACCGCCCTACTCCCGAAGGACTCATGATGAAAACTCCTTAATCTCACAACACATGGGCAACCTCAACCTCAGTTTCAACTGGGAAATTATTAGCATCTTAGGCCAAGCCATATACAAAAATGATAGGAATTCCTCAAAGTTTGGCATTCAGACAAATCAGCCATGATCAGACAAATCTACATATTTACATATCATCCAAAGGAGAGATTAAAAGCAGCCGATATTCAAAGAAGCAGGGATAAGGACTAGACAAAAACCCAAGCAGAAAACAATACTATAATTAAGGAAATACCAAAGAGAAAACCACACTCCCACCAAAATTGGCAGACTCAACTACTGCACATAACATACAACATACCCCACACTCTCTTGCACTGATGATTTACCTGGATTTACAGATCATCACCAAGAACACATTATATAATATCTTGAAAATTGTTCATTCTGTATATATCACCCCCTATATATCTATGGTCTGTGTAAAGTCTGATCCAGAGGTGAAATCCAGCAGGTTCTGACAGGTTCTGGAGAACCAGTAGTGAAAATTTTGAGCAGTTTGGAGAACTGGCAAATACCACCTCTGTCTGGCCCCACAGTGGGGTGGGAATGGATATTTAGCAGTATCCTTCCCCTGCCATGCCCACAAGCCACGCCCACCAAGCCACGCCCACAGAACTGGTAGTAAAAAAAATTGGATTTCACCACTGGTCTGATCTTTCCAGTGAAGGTTATATCATCTATTCAAAAATTTATGTTAGGCAAGTGGCATGAATCTGAAATTCTGGGCATCTGGTTTTTTTGAATCTTGCAAGTTCTTTATTTTAATCCTTGGCCTTTTGTTAGACCATATATAATTCATTACCTGTCTATGCCAGTTGCTTAATACCTTATTCTTAATAGAAACTGGAGCTATTTGAAATTGAAAATTTAGTGTCCATAAAATATTCATTTTAACTGATGCATTTCTTCCTAACGAAGACAAATTTAATTTCTTCCATCTAGAAATGTTCTTATCTGTTTGCATATTAATAAATAATTGTTTCTAAATCCTGATTTCACATGCAATTATATGTCTTACCTTCAGTGGTTATTTGAACTATTCTGTTGTGTCTTCATGAGACCTTATATAGTACTAAGCATGGCAGTTTGTTGTGTGCATTTCCATTCTATCACTCCTGGCTGAAATACTCTGCACAGCAGCTTGTGTGAGCTGCTTGCAACACAGTTCATTATAAATAATATTTTTTAAAAAATCCAATTAAAGTTTTCCTAAGGTAAAGAAAGGAATATGGGTTATAATGGACTTGTCCACAGAGACAAGATGAAACATTTAAATATGTTAGGGATAACTTTGATTTTGTTCCTTTGAAAGGGAATTTAAATTCATGTTGAAAAAAATTTACCAAATGGATGCAGAACCAAGAAAAATTATCTATGGATACATGTAAAATAAATAAATAAATAGAGAGCAGGACTTTGGCTGCATAGTTACAGCTACTATCTTGATTTTTTTGACCCGCTGATATCGATAAACATGGTAGACATTCAGAAATCTTTATATTACATCTGAAGTCTGAAGAAGACAAAATCTAACTGGATGCACCACAAAATTGATTCAAAAATCTATGTGACTTTTTTCTTGCAGCCTCCTGGACAGATGAGATCTACTATTACTGGAAATCTGACCTTATAATTTGTCTCTTTTTTGTTCATATGCTTGCTTTGACATTCTCACAAAACCCTTCTCGAGTTTTCTGCTAAAACTAATTTAAAGTGGACACCCTTCGCTTTTTTTTTTTAATTTGCATTTCTTCTACTTTTCTGCCCCTCTCAATCCTTTTTGGTGAGGAATGGAGTTTAATTTGCATCAAGTCATTCTAGCATAAAATTATTCTATTTGTGAGAAAGCAGCAACAAGTTCTGAAGTAAATCATCAAGGATTAGCTGAGATAGTTACTGGTTCCACACACCTTGCATATAAGGGAGAAATACTTCTGCTAGGGGAAGTGGAAGATAGATAAAAGGACTTCTGTAGTGGCCAGCACAACTCTCTTCCAGGGTTTAACAGCAGTTTTAAATACTGCAGTTGAACATGGAATATGTGAGAGAGTGAAGACACTTAAGAAATCCTCTTCATTTCTAATGCAAGTTGCCTTATTACTCACATAAGTTGCCTTATTATTCACTTTAAGACATTTATTGTCTAAGGCTACAATTTCTTTATATTACATGCAGCAATGATAAGAACCATAGATTGTAAATTTAGTCATTGGGGCCTTTCTTAATAGTTTCATGCTTTCCCAGCTATTATAGTTACTGTACTAAATTTTAATTTAGATGTAAATATGTAGAAATGGGTGAAATATTTGTGTTGTGATGAATAATGGACTTAAAAACTACATGACATGCTGGGGTCTGTATTTCAACAAGCAGGCACTGTTTAGAAAAAGAAGCAGGTTCTACCTTATCAAACCCCAAACTGGATTTTATGAAATATATTGTGATTATTCATCATGTATGTTACAGTTTTCTGCTTCTGTCTTGACACATACACATATGCATGCACAGACAGACAGACAGACAGACAGACAGACACACTCTTACATAGACACACATACATATACCCAGATATAGACAAAACTTTTTAGGTACTCTAGAAACCCAGGTCTTCGCAATGAGGCTACAACCTTAAGCTGTGACCTTCTGGATGAATAAGGAATAATATACAGCTTTTATGTTTTTATGTCTATTTGGATATCACCCAGAATCACTCTATGAGAGAGATGGATAGTTTTTAAACAGGATATACAAATAAAAATAAACAGCTAATGCCATACAGGTCTAACTAATTTGGATATTATCTACAATAAAGTCTGATTTGTTCTACCTTTTGAGCTAAGGTACTGCAGCTTCTTAAGCTTTCTACAATATTTTCTTGACATATCTGTTTGTTTGTTTTTTAATCAAATTTCTATACTGCCCTACTCCCGAAGGACCCAGGGTGGTGAACAGCCAAGATAAAATACAGATAATACAAATATTAAAAATCCCTTAAAATTATTAAATATTTTGGCCGAAACACAGATTAAAACACCCAATTTATAAAGCCACAAATTAAAAAATTTAAAAAAATTAAAAGAGGGGAGTTAGGCTAGGCCAGCTTGCTGAAATAGAAAAGTTTTGAGAGCACGGCGAAACATGCGCAGGTCCGGGATCTTCCGTATCTCTGGGGGGAGCTCGTTCCAGATGGTAGGTGCCCCCATAGAGAAGGCTCTCCCCCTGGGGGCCGCCAGTTGACACTGTTTGGCCGATGGCACCCTGAGGAGTCCCTCTCTATGGGAGCGTACTGGTCGGTGAAAGGCTGTTGATAGCAGAAGGCGGTGTCATAAATACCCCGGTCCGATGCCATGGAGTGCTCTAAAGGTGGTAACCAAAACCTTGAAGTGCACCCGGAAGACCACCGGGAGCCAGTGCAGCTCGCGCAGGAGGGGGGTCACATGGGAGTGCCACGTTGCTCCCATAACCACCTGCGCGGCTGCATTCTGGACCAGCTGGAGCCTCCGGGTGCTTCTCAAGGGGAGCCCCATGTAGAGAGCATTGCAGTAGTCCAAGCGGGAAGTAACGGCATGAGTGACCGTGTTTAACGAGTCCCGATCCAGAAAGGGGCACAATTGGCGAATCAGGCGGACCTGATAAAAAGTCCCCCTGGCCACGGTCGTCATGTGCTCTTCTAAAGACAGCCGTGAGTCCAGGAGGACACCCAAGTTGCGAACCCTCTCCGTGGGGGGCAATGACTCGCCCCCAATAGTCAGTGATGGCACCAACTGACTATATCGGGATGTCGGAAACCACAGCCACTCAGTCTTGGATGGGTTAAGCCTGAGTCTGTTTCTCCCCATCCAGATCCGCACGGCCTCCAGGCACCGGGACATCACTTCAAGGGCATCATTGGGGTGGTCCGGGGTGGAGAAGTACAGCTGAGTATCATCAGCGTACTGATGGTACTTCACCCCGAAACCACGGATGATCTCACCCAGCGGCTTCACATAAATGTTGAACAGAAGGGGTGAGAGGACTGACCCTTGTGGCACCCCACATACAAGGGGCCTCGGGGTCGACCTCTGCCCCCCTGTCAACACAGACTGTGACCGGTCAGAGAGAAAGGAGGAGAACCACCGTAGGACTGTGCCCCCCACCCCTAACTCCTCTAGCCGGTGCAGCATGATACCATGGTTGATGGTATCAAAATCCGCTGAGAGGTCTAATAGGACCAGGACAGAGGAGCAACCCCTGTCCCGAGCCCTCCAGAGATCATCAACCAACGTGACCAATGCCGTTTCCGTGCTGTACCCAGGCCTGAAGCCCGACTGGAACGGATCCAGATACAACGATCCATGTTATGGATCTACCTTCCATTTTCTGTTTATTTAGTGACAAATCTGAAATGTAGGAAAATAAAACTTCCCTTCTAGTCACTTATATCATTGCTTTAAATATATATTTACAATACATCTATGATTTATGTAATATGTCTATTATTGCTATCTTTGCTTTATTTTGCCAGAGTTATTCTATTTGCAGATCTTTGCATTTTCTGATTTTTTTCCAGCTTTCTCTTCTGTTTTTCAGTCTTCAGCTTCTGTTATGTCCACTATCCAGATTTTTTCCCCCTTCTTATCAACATTTGTTACGACTAGGGTGTTATGTAGCAGGTGCTTGTCTCTTTGTTATTATTATTCCAATCAATAGTTTCAATGAAGTAATCTTTTAATGTAAATTATCTCCAAATTTCATACAAAATTTCAAGCTATAACCACTATCTTATTTACCTATTTGGGGTGATCAATGATGAGAGAGATTCATTTATCATAAATATTGTATCTCATTTGGCCCCTTTTAGCGTTATATCCTCCCTTCTTCCTAGAGTTCAGGATACATACATACACACACATATTTCGCTGGTAAAGAAATAAAGAATTATCAGTGAAATATAAATTTGGTATAAAATGGTTTGTTGTGAATGTGACTGCTTGAGGGCTCCTGAATTGGAGCTGAAAGGCGAAAGGGATGCAGTATGCTCCCTCCCACATGCTGGGGTAGATCAGGTACCTCGATAGAAAAGCACTTTATGTATGTATATATATAAATATATATATACATAATATATAAATATATATATACATTATATATATATATATATATATATATATATATATATATATATATATATATATATATATATATATTATGTATATATATATATATATATATATATATATGTATGTGTGTGTGTGTGTGTGTGTGTGTGTGTGTGTAGGTCTTTGGTTATTCGGGTCTTCTCCCACGTAAAATTGGAAGTGTCTTGGCGACGTTTCGACGAAGTCTCATTCGTCATCTTCAGGCTGGTGTTCTCGGCTTCGTGCTTCCAGGAGCAATGTGAGATCGCAGCTGTCTCTTCCTTTTAACTGCTAGTGGAGGTGTGAGCTGATTGGGTGGAAACTTGGCTGTGTTCTGATTGGGTGGAGGTGTGTTCTGATTGGTTAGGGGCTTGGCTGTGCTCTGATTGGCTGGGGGTGTGTTCTGTTTGGGTGGGGGCTTGGTTGTGCTCAGCTTAGTCTGAGTTGCAGGGGGATTTGAGCTGGTGAGCTGCGTTGTTGTTGTTTGGCTTCGTGTTTGTGGCCGTGCGAGCTCTTCATGGTGGGTGTCAGTCTGCTTCATGTATGGATTGGAGGGGTTTAAAGTGGCTAATGATGCAGCTGCGGTCTGGCTTCTGGTCCTTGGTCGTGGCTCATTATCAGTGTGGGTTTGAGTCTGCTTTCTGCGTGGATGTGTGGTGGTGACATCAGGTGTGGCTCTCGTGAGTGTGGGTCTGGTGTCATTCGTCGTGTTAGGGACTCGTTTGTCAATAAGGGCGGGTTTCCAAATGGCTGGTAGGTGGGAAACCCGCCCTTATTGACAAACGAGTCCCTAACACGACGAATGACACCACTGTTTGGGTGGGGGCTTGGTTGTGCTCAGCTTAGTCTGAGTTGCAGGGGGATTTGAGCTGGTGAGCTGCGTTGTTTCCAAATGGCTGGTAGGCGGGAAACCCGCCCTTATTGACAAACGAGTCCCTAACACGACGAACACGGCCACAAACACGAAGCCAACAACAACAACGCAGCTCACCAGCTCAAATCCCCCTGCAACTCAGACTAAGCTGAGCACAACCAAGCCCCCACCCAAACAGAACACACCCCCAGCCAATCAGAGCACAGCCAAGCCCCTAACCAATCAGAACACACCTCCACCCAATCAGAACACAGCCAAGTTCTCACCCAATCAGCTCACACGTCGCCAAGACACTTCCAATTTTACGTGGGAGAAGACCCGAATAACCAAAGACCTACATACAAACACCCGCGAAAACCTGAGAAAACAAATATATATATATACACACACACACACACACACACACACACACACACACACACACACACACCAGTGGTGGGTTGCCCCTGGTTCGGACCAGTTCTATAGAACCAATAGTAAAACTGGTAGGAGGCTCCGCCCACTGACACTGACGTCATTAGAAGCAATCTGCACATGCGCAGAAGCTTCTGCACATGTGCAGAAGCAAGGTGCGTGCGCGAGCAAAGCAAGCTCGCACGCACGATCCCGTTGCGAACCAGTAGTAAAGGTAAGTAAAACCCATCTCTGATACATACAGACAGACAGACAGACAGACATACTACTTTCTTTCTTTTTTTTCTCCTCACAGCATCCCTGGATGATAGGCTGGTTAGTCCTTAGTCCAATGAACCTCCATGATTAAAGTAGTCTTGATGTTATGTCTTTTTTAATTCTTTTTTCAGCATTTTAATAATTATTACACACAGGTTCTTTTTCTCTGCATTTTGTAAAAATATAATGATGAAATATATGGAATGTACCACCACCGTAAAAATTTTTTAATACAAGGGCAATTGGAGGCTACAATTTTGCCACATTGCTTTTTATAAACCCATATCTATCTGTGAGTGCAAAGATGAAAGTGTGTTGAATAAAGCCAGAAAATATACACTGAAATTAAATCCTCATAAATTCCATATTGATTTTAACATCATTTGTAACAGAACTAATTTACAGCTTATTTTGGAAAAATTTAAGAAATGGCTCAAGTGAACAGCATCAATTTAAAACTAGCATATAGATTTAGAATTTGTTGGATTAGCAACTAAACGGACTGATAGTTGTATGGGTGAATAAAATGCTGCTTTGCAGGGGTGGCAGTGTTTTTAATCTACAAACATTAGCAGTACAAGGACAAATCAATTTTCTACAAAGCAGCCCTTAAAAGATGTTAGCATGCAGCAGACTTCTTTAGATAGCTACTGCTACAGGAACTAATTTTCTCACTATTTATTGAGCACTTTGATGATGAATGTAGCTAACAAAGGAAATCATCAGCCGACTTCATTTCATAAGTTTACTGCTGCGAATATAACTGTGAACATCTGAAGATGGTAGCATTTGAGCTGTGAGTCTTCCTGGCGCTGCCCAATCAGAGGAGGTGTTTGAATGGCCACCTCTGAATCAGGGCCTTCAGGAACCTATTCTCTGAAGTAATTTAATTAAATTGGGAGAGAAAATTCAGCAGGCAGGCACTTTGGATGACTATTATCTATTTCTAGAGGAGATGTTGGCCTTCAGCCTTTTATGTCACAGCCAGCCCTTTTATGGCATTCACCAGAGTCCCCATCAACTTTACAATGTATGTTCTTCTGAAAATTGGCAATATGGTTTCCTGTCTTTTGAAAACAAAAACATACCCAGATGTTTTAAAACCTTAACCCCTTTAAAAAACAAAAACTAGAAAATCTGAACTACTCAAGAAAGAACTAAAAGAAAAAGCATGCCAATGTGGTAGTTCTACCTTCTATTTCAGTCACTAAATCTAAAAGACTCCAAGAACTAGAGAGTGCCTATTCCTATTCCAGACCAACTCTGTCTTCCTTATGTCTCATACATGTTCATGTTTTCTTAATAAGAGCTTTGACCTTTTTTTTTTTAAAGACAGGCCTGCAGTGAATTATGTTACTTTGTGATTCTGCTAATGGGGATGTAGTCCAAGGATATATACAATAGCCACCCATGTTCACAGATGCTCTAGGGAATTAATATCTTTTGCCTCTGCAAAAGTGGACTGACCACTACAAGGTTGGGAAAAAAGTAGAAAAGTAATAGTTTTATCTTTGACTTTCATTGTTATACACAGAGTACTTAGCTACTTTATTACTCAACCTAGAAATCTTGTCTCATGCCTATAGTGCTCATTTCTCCAATTTTCTCTCTTTTTTTTTTCTTTAGGGTAATTTCTGTGCTATCACTTGCTATCTGAATTTTGGAATCCAATTAGTTTCCTCAGTATGCCAGCCATATTGCAATATAACTGTGGTAACAATTTACTCAAGTAATTCCTACATATTTTTATATATAAAAATCCATTTTGAGAATGAGTCATGTAAAGCTAATATAATGATATATAATTCAGATGTATGCTTTCATGGGAAGGTAGGAAGCGCAAGAGTTTAGGGTTTTGAAAGTAGTAAGAATTCCTATGAAACACTTTCCCGGATCTTTGTGAATAGCACAAATGAAGGTGGATGAACTGATCAATTTCAGGGTCTCATGTTTTTCCATTCATAAATTCAGTTTGTCTCATTTGTCTACAAAAAAATTAATATATTTTTATTCTCTTCTAAATATGCAATATCCATTTTTTGCCAGATTGTTAGGGCTAAGGTTTACAGTTTACACAAATACATTTTAATATGGATTTTTACATTGAGGTTATGAATATATGATTTTCAATACTATTTTCTTTATTTGTACATCATTTTGTGATTGTAAAATACATTGCAAAAGAAGAAGTATGAATTTCAAGTAAATTGAGATTTATATAGCCTTTATATTAGTTGTAAAATACAAAATTAAT
This sequence comes from Pantherophis guttatus, assembly GCF_059756535.1. NCBI lineage: Eukaryota > Metazoa > Chordata > Lepidosauria > Squamata > Colubridae > Pantherophis > Pantherophis guttatus. The sequence goes on along the minus strand of NC_142067.1, from coordinate 103,451,775 downwards.
TGAATTTATAAGCACATGAGAAATACAGACATTTCTCCCTTTCTCTGTTTCTGTAGGACCAAGTTGCAGATCCAAGCTGTTCTTTTTGTCCTCCAACACTATATTTGTTTTTAAAATACATCCTGCACTAAATCTACTGTTCATCCATTACAACATTCACTCATTTCTGAGCTTGTATGCCCAATGATTCATTTAGATTTGGATTCTGTAACCTAACTATAAATCTGCTCATTTGTTATGGGTTCAAGATAGATTTTTATATAGATTTATTTTTCTTCCTCATGTTTTCCTACAAGTGGAGGGTTCACTTTTTTTTAGATCAACCAAGTGTTGATCCATGGGGGATAACAGGAATTGACTGACCAGTTTGTCACATCATGGTGACTGGCCAAATTCTTTTAGCTGGTTTTCATGCCTAAGGCAGGACTAGAAGTCACAGTCTACTAGTTTCTAGTCTGGTGCCTGAACACAACACTAGATCAAACTGACTGTCTAGACTGTATTATAGATATTGATGTAATATGTTCAAGAAAATGACACACTTCCTGAATTACTCATATCTTTTAATTACAGACATTTGTATCATCATTTTAATCATTGTCTATTCCCTGCAAGATGAAGGCCTTTTCTGCATGTGGTCCAATATGGTTCTGAGCTTTCTTTTGCCAATTGGGTCTGCAATACTTGCTTATGTTGTCGATCCATCTTGTTTTAGGTCTCTTTTGTGGATGCTTTTTATCAAGTGGGATCCATTCTATGACTGCCTTGGTCCACCTGCCATCAGTTCTTCTTGCTATGTGACCAGCCCATTTCCACTTCAATTCTTTTCCTCTCTTGATGATACCGTATACTTTAGTTTGTTTTCTAATCCGTGTGCAGGTCTTGTCTTATAATTCCAAGCATGTATCTTTCTATGGCTCTTTGCACTACTCGTAGCTTTTGTATCAATTGTGAAGTTAGTGTCCATGTTTCACCAGTGTTTAATTTCAGTTGTTAAACAATTAGGAACCAAGTGATGTTTCTTCTTATCTTCAAATTCTAGAAATGCCCTATAGTCCCCTCCAATGACCAGTTGAATTCATAGGATCAATAAGGTTTCTCCAAGCTTTGCAATGTTCTAATATCTCAAACTGAAAGTCATACTGTTTTCATTTTAGAAAAGAGAAGTAATTTAGTTCAGCTATACAATGAAGATCACTACCCTGTTTTCCCCATAATAAGACATCCCCTGATAATAAGCCCAATCAGGCTTTTGAGTGCATGGCAATATGGCCAAGCACTTATTTCAGGGTTCAAGAAAATATAAGACAGGGTCTTATTTTCGGGGAAACACGGTATAGATAGAATAGAATTATTTTATTGGCCAAATGTGATTGGACACACACAATCACTGTTTCTGATGCATAAGTTCTCAGTGCACATACAAGCAACAAGTGATAATCATAATCATGAAACACTCAGTGACAGTCATAGGATACTAAGCAATCAACATAAATCATAATAGGATACTAAATAAGAGCAATCAACATAAATCATGAGATAGAACAGAATTATAGTCATAAGAATCTAAGGAAATAGATAATAGGACAGATGAGAGGATAATAAGTAATACAGCCCTACTAGGTGGTTTGACATCCTAGGGCATAGGCAGTGTTGTGGGAATTACTTGTTTAGCAGAGTGATAGCATGGGGGGTGGGTGGGAACTGTCTGTATCTGGTTGTTTTGGAGTGCAATACCCTATAGCATCATCTTGAGGGAAGAAGTTGAAACAGTTTATGTTCAGGATGGGAGGGAATCGGTTGACATTTTCACAGCCCTCTTCCTGGCTCGTGCAGTATACAGGCCCTCAATGGAAGGCAGTTTGGTTGCAATTATTTTTTTCTGCAGTCCTAACTGTCCATTGAAGTCTGTGTCTGTCTTGTTTGGTTGCTATGCCAAACCATACAGTTATAGAGGTGCAAATGACAAATTCAATAATTCCTTTATATAACAGATAACAGAGACAAGAGGCCCATCCAGAAGCAGGGATAAAACTTTATGTAGAAGAGCTGTAAGTCCTTGGTGCTCTGAGCTTGGTTGTTTGTTTGCAGACATTTCATTATCTGACTAGGTAACATGAGCTCTATCAATATCAGAGTTCTGATGATGTTACCTAGTTTGAGAATAAAATAACTGCAAGCAAATAATCAAGCCTAAAGATCATCAAGGACTCCACAGTTGAACCCTGAGTTACATATATTCTCTTCTATTAGAACTCTCTATATAGAGAGAATTCTATATGGTCATATTCCTGCAAGGATAACACTTCTTCCATACTATCTAGAGCATCATTAAATATTATTTATTTGTTTGAAAGAAAGCTAGATCAAAAGCTATGTGTTGCTAACCCAACCTCAAGATCTACTATCCTTGATTCTATGAGCAAATCATATCCTAGCAGACAGATGTTATGAAGTGATATTTGAGATGATAAGAATTAATGATTGAAAGCCTTCTGGTATTCTGACTAAAAACAGAGTACTCAAGTCAGTGTTTTCTTATGAAAAATGAAAACATCAGGAGATCCATTCAGAGATGTATCATCATCCATCTTCCTTGGAGAAGAGAGAGCTGATCCACTGAAGTTCTTCATTTTGTTTCCTTTCAAAGTGGAAAATAGTGCTTCTATAAATAAAATTGGAAGAAAAGCATACATTATTATTTTTTACTATACATAGCTAGCAAGTTTATTTTCAAAGCCATAATATTCATTTGCCAATGAATTTGGTATACCATTTTCTTCTCCACTTCATATTTCTCCTTTCAGTGAAAGCAGTTAACCAAAGTTAAAAGAAGGTATATTTTCATATACTGTAAGTTGCATGCATGTAGAATCTTGGTCACATATTTTACTTCTAGCAACTTTATAACGGTAAAAGTGTGTGTCACAGTTGAAATCAATCAGTATAGAAGAGATAGCAGCATTTTCTGTCATGTTTCCTTCCACAATTAATCCAGAAAGTTTGGACAGTGTTAGAGTATAGGTCTTGGCTTGAAGTAACCTGAAATAAAAGTCTTAACTGATTCATGACTTTTCAGACTGTCCTACTCAGAGGTTTGTTTTATAAATATCATATACAGGAATATACTTGATGAATAGCAGTGTAGATGTTACTTCTCCACAAAACAGAGCTATGAAAAGAGGTAGCATAGTCTCCAGGCATGTCAGTTATGAGAAAAATCTGAATATATAGGCTAATATTCTCTCATGGGGAAATCCAGTTTCTACCCTAAAATTAATAGGGTTTTCCCATGCCAACTTAGAACTGAAATTTGTGTATTTCATAGTTCTAAATTAAGAATGAATTTCTGTTTCTTCTGAAAAAACAGAATATACTGGAATCTTGTTAGTACTTTCCTTTTTAATGTATGAAGGAGAGAAATAGGTTACAAGCTATATATAATAGATTTGGATGCATAAATGGTTTATCTGCACAGAATTATTTTCACAAATGAAGATATGTGAATATGTTTTCTGGGCACATAAATTTAGAAGAGGCACAGAAGAGTCCCCCCGCCACCCATAACTCAATGCATGAGATTCAGGTCAAGACATATGAGTATTTTAATCCTCTCTTTGGCCCATTTAGGAAGGACTTGACTTTTCTTAGACAGTTTAAAAAACAACAACTCCTAAGCCACTTAGAAAAATGAATTTTTGCAACTGCATAGCTCAAGGCATGCTAACTATACATATATAAAAAGGCTCAGAACAGGTTATTGGCACATTAGATCAAAAGGTGGAACATCAGGTCACAGAAGCTACCAATTTCAACACAACTGCATCAGAGGTTGACTACTGATTCATATGTATGCTTTAGGCGGAATTTCAGTTGATGGCAATTCTGATCCCAGCTAGACTCATGCACTCTTCATTAGGGGATGCAAACTTAACGTACTAATAAAACCACCTCATTCTTGTATTTCACATCAGTTCTGAGAGAAAAGGACAAAGCAAGGGAAAAGGGACAAATATATAGATAGAAAGCCATTTTGTACTCTTCTCTCACATAGTTTTTGCTAGTATTGTTTGGGAGCAGATAAGAAGCCATTTTGTGGGAAGTAGCTGATAACCTTTACATTGAAAAGCAGCTCTTATTCTTCCAATGGTAGAGAAAAAATTGCTGAAGTAAATACTAGAGAGAAAGGAAGGGAGTTCGTATTTTAATTTTTTTAATCCCAGCTAAAACATTTGAATTTTTGCCTGCTGTCCTCTCCTCCAACATGCTCTTTTTTTTTTTTTTTTTGTATTCCTTTCTTTTGTGGCTTAGCCTTAATATAGCTAAAATTGGATATCAATTCTAACTCTACCTGGTCTCTGGTACAGTAGAGAGTGGGTATGTAGGTAACATAATTCTAGGATTCTTCAGAGCAGAAAAAAAATCATCCTCTACTGGACAGTCATAGGAACTGGCTTACTCTGGCACTTGATTGAAGGTAATATTGAGGATTTTGAGTATAACCTTGGCTAGTGACAGATTGCAGCAGTGGACATAAAAAGACAAAAAAAAAAGAATTAAACAAAAAGAATTCCTTCCTTGTTCCTTTAATACAATCTCTACTTTTCTCTAGGACATAATGCTTATTTCCAGGGCTGTATATATCTCTAAAAAAATTAACATCAGGTTTCATCCTGGTAAAGGCTTTTTTTTAAAAAGGAAATGTTTTCTTATAGATTTGGATTACTGTAATGGTCTCTACATGGGGCTTCCCTTGAAGACTGTCTGAAGCCATAACTGATCCAGAATGAGGCAGCCTATGCAGAAATGGATGCCCTAGGTTTATCCATGCAAAATGTCTGTTGTGTGAGTTACACTCATTTCCTTCCTGGTTGCAATTGAAGAAACTGATCATCAAAGCTCTACATGGTACAGGGTCAGGTTATCTGCAGGAGTACCTTTCCCTTTGCACCTCTACCCATCCAACCAGGGGACATGCTTCCTTCCATTAAATATTGCTTCTTTATGGGAGTAGGAAACTTGCCTTTTTCATGGCAGCCCCTGTCCTATGGAACGCTCTTCCCCCTAAAATTTGGCAGGTGCTACCCTCCTAGCTTTTCAAAAAATATTGAAGACCTAGCTTTTCCCTGATGGTTGGGATAAGATGAAGTGATTGAATGTGATGTCTAACTTGTGCCAGGTTTTTATTTAAAATATTTATGGTTTTAATAGTGTTAATATATATTTTACATTGTTTTGTTACTGATAAATACTTACAGTATACCATAGTTTAGTATAAGATGTGTGTGGGGGATAAATAAATAAATAAATAAATAAATAAATAAATAAATAAATAAATAAATAAATAAATAAATAAATAAATAAATAAATAAATAAATAAAGCAAGCAGTCAGACGGCAATCTTTGTAGCCAGAAATAAACAGAAATTAGTTTGAAGGGTAATATATCCAGATATTACTCATTGGAAAATGGGTCTTGCTCATCAAAATTTACTACCACATCATTAAACAATATTTCCTTCAGTTATTTACCCCTTCCCCCAAAAAAAGCCTTCCCATTTTTCATTCTTGGGTAAGGATATGCAAATCTGCCTAGACAGAATTCTTCTTATTACTTTTAGTTCCCATAGCTAGAATTTTAAAACAAATACCCAAATAATGCCTTTATATAATGTTTTTTATATAATGTTTGTTAGGAAAAAATATGTTACCTCTAGGCAAGATGGGTGGCATCAGTGGTGGGTTTCGCCCTGTTTCGAGCAAGCCGGTAACTGTGATGGTGAGCTGAGAGTGAACCGGTTCGCTCCGACAGTCAATTGGGCCCTCTTGCCAGTCCCTGTGCTATATCTACCTATATTTGTTCATTTTTAGCCCAGCAGATAGGCGCTGCAGAGCGGATTGCCGTGCTCCAGCTGTTCCGTAATGCAATGTCTTGCGCAAAGTGCATGCGCGAAGCGAACCGGTTGTAACACCGGTTGAAACCCACCTGGGTGGCATACAAGTCTAATAAAATAAATAAGCAATGTTCCATTAAGTTCACGGGCCTCTTCAACCAGCCCCAACTGCTCCTCTTTTCTTTTTTCTTATCTTCTCATTTGCAGTCAGTCCATTTCATAGTACAGATTGCCAGCTTCTTCTTAGTCAATACTCTGTCTTGGATGGAATTTAGCAACTTGCCTCTACTGAATTTAGCACTTATAGCTACACAAGAAGCTTAATCTCCCTGTAAACTAAGAATGATAGTTAGCTGATCTCTGGTTATAAAAACACAATGGAGGAGGAAAGAAAAGAGTAATACCCAGACCAATGGATATTCAAGCCACCTACCAATTATGGATTCAGGTAGGCAATAAAATCCTGAAATGAATGTTGCTAAGCTTATAGTATCCATTATCATACGGCTATTGGGCTGACTCCTATTGGAAAAGCAGCTTTCTTCCCTGTTGCATCCAGTTATGAAAGTAGTTTTGCTGCTATAAGAGTCAGATGAGGAAGGAATAGCAAAAAATGATTTTGCTGTGAAATTCAGATGTACAGACAAAGCAGAACCTGTTGTCTGCAAAATACCAGATTACTACTACAGGTAGTTCTTACTTAATGACTGCCCTGTTTAGCCACCATTCAGAAGTATAAATGGCATAAAACAGTAACTTTACAACTGGTCCTCACATTTACAAGCATTGCAGTGTCTCAATGGTTGATTGTCTCTTTTGAATGGCATGTGGATATTGCTTATCTCTAAGTGCTTGTTGATGGCTGATTTGTCAGGGTGCCAAGCTTTCAGGAATTCTTTAGATTTTTGGACTTAGCTTGGTACCGAACAGCGGTCACCAATGAGTGGTCCGTGAGGAAATTTTGGTGGTCCACAGAAAAATTATTTGCATTTTTTATGTTGCATTAAATCAGGAGTTCTCAAACTACAGACCCTGGGCCGGATACATGCAACAAACATTTGTGTTGCTGCAGAGAGTCTCCCTTTTTGGTGTCTTTTTGTGCTGGTCGAAGAGGGGCAAAAATTCTGACTTGGGGTCTGCTTCAGCTTCCTGGTGCAGGGCTTTGGGTGAAGACTGAAGGGAGGCCCTTGTTCCAGTGGGACTGCATTATGGCCTGGTACTGGCTGACCATCTCAGCTAGCTGAGCCTCCAGTTGCCAGTACCTGGCCTTGCATTCCCACAGGTCTTCCCTCTGCTTGGAAAGCCTATGCTCGTAGTCCTCAGTGAGGTGCTTCTGCTGAGCCTCCTTCTTGGTTAGATCCAAACTGAACTGAGCCAGCTGTTTTGCCATGGTGGCTGCTTCCTATTGGGGCCCTAAGGAGCCTGGGCGGGAAGGAAAGGAGTGGCTGGCAGGGGAGGGACGAGTAGAGGCTTGTGAGATGCCCCTCAATGTGAGTGACATCAAGTTGGCCATGCCCATCCAATCACATGATCACCTAGCCACACCCACCCAGTCATTAAGCAGATCATATTGGTGGTCCGCGGGATTTAAATTTATGAATTTAGTAGTCTCTGAGGTCTGAAAGGTTGGTGACCCCTGATCTAGAATGCTCCCAGTTTCTCAGTTGAAACTATGGTAAAGTCTGTCCATGTGCATGTTTAAGGAATTTTCATCATGTCTTCTGACTGCTAGTGGCTGTTCATGGATGCATTCTGATAATCTGCTCCCTGACTATCCTACATAGTGATTTACAATGTATGTTGTATACTATTTCTCCTTCTTCTGGGTCTTTTGGTTTACTTAAGTTTTGAATGGCTTTAGTTTGCATGTTTAATATTTTTTACTTTATTCATTTATTTTATTAGTCATATTTATTCCAGCAAGCTGGGCTAGCCTAATTTTAACAGTTTTAAATTTTAAATTGGATTTAATGGGATGTTTTTAATTGTGGGCCAAAATATTTAATCTGGTTTTAAATTGTTTTAAATTTTTATATTTATGTATTTGATCATGGCTGTTCACTGCCCTGAGTCCTTCGGGAGAAGGGCGGTATATAAATATAATTAATTAATTAATTAATTAATTAATTAATTAATTAATATTTCTATGCTGCCCACTCTCTGAGGACTCTGGGCGGCTTCTACCAAAGACAGTATACTAAATAGCATATTGCCCCCAACAATCTGGGTCCTCATTTTACCCGCCTCGGAAGGATGGAAGGCTGAGTCAACCTTGAGCTGGTGAAATTTGATCTGCTGATCTGCTGAACTAGCAGTCAGCTGAAGTAGCTGCAGTACTGCACTCTAACCACTGCGCCACCTCGTCTCTTTTATGATGATGCCATGTGTTCGTAATAGTTTGATTATTTCTGAGATGCTTTTGTGTATGACAGTGTTATCCTTAAAAAAAACCCTTTATTGCACTACAGCTTAATCAAGGAACTATCAGGAAGAAAATAACACTCCTACCAAAAGTGGCACATAAGCCACTGTATATAAACCAGTGGTGGGTTCCTCCCGGTTCGGTCCAGTTTGGCCAAGCCAGTAGCGGTGACGATATGACATCACTGAACCGGTTCTCCCCCCCGCCCTCCCCCCCATTCCACATTATTCTTACCTTTTATTTGGTCCCACCCCCAATCTATTGCTGCCTCCTGAGTCCCAGCTGATGACTAGAGGGAAAAAAACTGTTTAAACTCTTGCCGCGGGGCTTCAAAGGGCCGTCCTACAGCTGATCAGTGTTAAAAGCAAACAAATGAGTCGGGTCGTAAGTGCGAGGACCTTCCAGAAATGACTCTGACCAGCTAGCCACGCCCACCTAGTCACATGACATCCAAGCCACACCCACAAAATAAGCTACACCCACAGAACCGGTAGTAAAAAAAAATTAGAACCCACCCCTGATATAAACATACAGCAAAGCCTACACCTTTCTAGATGCCACCTAGTTGACTAATGAAATGTCTGCAAGAAAGCAACCAAGCTCAGAGAGCACCAAGAAGGACTTCAGACTTCAACCCTGAACAACAAATATTCTTTTCTGTTGGGTATTTTCTATAGCAGCTCACAAAATTCAAATTCCTTGAGTTTTCCTATAATTAACTTTGGAAAATGTGTCCTCCCTTTTCATGGCACCTTCCTCCCATTACCTGAAGTTTCATTCTTTACTCCAGTATTAGAACGCAATTATTTATTTAATTGTTGGACTTATTATCTATGTTTTCATTAAAAGAAGCGCTTAAGGCAATACACAGTAGAGGAACGTGTTTTTAAAATGCCCTTGAAATGTTTATTGTTTAAATTGAAAATACAACAATACGATTAAGAAATAAACAGCAGGGAGGTTGCACTTCTCTGCACTGTGGAATAATGATACCAGATAGTCTCTAAAAGTGATATGGCTAATTAATCCCCGGCATCTCCAGGTAAAGTAGGGAAAAAAGTCTGCATTTTCCTTTTCCATTTTTTTTTTAATACTCTACTCTTATAGTAATAGTTTGAATTTATTGTTTCCATTCTTTTGCATTGTGGGCTCCAAAAAAAAAAAAAAAAATCCACCTAGAAGCCTCTCCTACTGAGAGGCTTTTAGTAACATACTGGATTAGTTAGCCAATGATCTGGGTTAATTTAAAGTAGCTTCCTGTATTGTCTAAAACAGGGATGAAATCCAGCAGGTTCTGAGAGATTCTGGAGAATTGGTAGCGGAAATTTTGACCAGTTCAGAGAACCGGTAGCGAAAATTTTGATTAGTTCGGAGAACTGACAAATACCATCTTTGGCTGGCCCCAGAGTGGAGTGGGAATGGAGATTTTTCAATATCCGTCCCCCAGGAGTGAGGAGGGAATGGGGATTTTGCAGTATCCTTCCCCTGCCAGGCCCACCAAGCCACGCCCACCAAGCCACACCACGCCACCAAACCATGCCCACAGAACCGATAGTAAAAAAAATTCACCACTGGTCTAAAAGCTAAAGGCTGAAGTGGTGTATTTTAACTGTTTCAATGGACTTAAGACAAGTTTTGTAAACTGCCATGATTTAAAAATACATAAATACTATAAGAATGCAAATGACCAGCTATCTGCAAGGAATATAAATCCTTCCATTCCCCACAACCAGTCAGAGCTGAAGAAGCTTCTTGGATGAGAAGCAAAACGTTTTCAAAGAAAAACCAGAAAGTCCAATTGCCTCCTGAAAAAGCACCTTTGGGAAAACCACAACCGGGATGACTGAGAATTTCCATAGATATACATTCTATAATTAACTAAATGATTTTAAATTGGGAAAAAAATGAAAACTTAAAAATGTTTCTCCTTTTCTATTTGTAACGTAGTTCTACCCTCAGTAGTGTGACTTCCCGACAAACTAATTGGGCTATAAAAACACCCACAGATAAACTGCCAAAATGACAAGATATGTTAATAAAGTAGAAGATAACATTTAGTATTTAGATTTCTGTGTCTTGCATTTACTGTTGCGTGTGTTGTGAAAATATCCCAAGTGAAGCAGCCAACAAGTTGGAGAGAGATAGCAATGTGACCTTCCATTACATTATAACAACAATGAATATTGGCCAGGGAAAAAAGGGAATTTACCCAATAATAAGAGTTCTCTCCCTCCCTCCCTCTCATCTATCTATCTCTCATCTATCCATCTATATATGTATTATTTTGTGATTAATAAAGAATAGCTAAGAAAATTTACATCTTTAACATATACAACTTTGTTCAAGAGGATTCCTTACATCTCAAGGTTTTTTTTTTTTTTTTTAACCAGTTGGAATCTGAAGTCATGCCAATTCATCAGGTCAGGTAGAATTTATTTCAGGGTACTTATTCAAAGTTATCTAGTTCCTGCTACTGTCTGAATAATGTTATTTCATATTTTCCCTTTTTTAACCAAGGATTTTCCCCTCATTCATTCATTCATTCATTCATTCATTCATTCATTCCCAAGTTGGAAGAGGAATCAAGCTACCATTATAATTCCATGATTGCTTGTGCTGGAGAAGAAGGGACAATTTTATGAGCAAGGATTTCTTATTTTGAGTAGAAGAATTCATCCAAAAGCCACTGTTCTCAAATACATAAGCAAATGACAAATCTGAAAGGGCACAGGCTCTATTTGGACTTCCAAATAAGAAGTTTCATTATGAATAATGGTCTAATCACACAGCCCTATCAGGCTGTATGCTTCAGGCCTAATTGTAATCATTATTTTTAAGCAGTTAGAATTACTTGGCCTTCATGTCCTACAAAACTAGCAAAGCAGACTGTCAAATGCCAGCAATACCAAATATCTGTCATATTGATTAAGAAGAATGAACGTGTAGGATTTTAGTAAGATATGGGTGTTACTTTCACCTTGAAATATGATTCCATCCTTTCTTCTTTGCTAACCAGATTTTTTTCTTTTAAAAAAAAATAATAATTTCACCTGCTATTGATCACAGCGGTACGCTCTCAAACTGATTCTGTAATAATCTTGGTTCTTTCGAATAAGGAACGAAAAGCGGCAGACTTGCCTGGCCTTTCTCATGAACATGTCTATATGACAGATGGCTAAGCAGTAGCCTGGGAGCAAGTTCACATATGCATTTTCATCACTTCATGACTGCAACATCAGGACATGATTTATATGTGCAAATGAGTTAACAGAATGGATAGACCTTTTGAATAGCCCCACATCATAATGTTTTTAGTAAGTTAATTCATATACTTAGCTGCCAGACATCAAATATGCAGTAGCTCAGCACAGAAATCTAAAGGAAGTACGAACACAGATTTTGATTCAGACTCTCTTATGACCATAATTATTTTTTTTTAGCTGAGGTTGGAAGTGAATAGGTAGCCAATGTAGTTCTTGTGGTGTAATAAAGTCCCAGTTTCAATTAAGAGGTCTAAATTCTGAAAATCCGGGTATGCATAAGATGAAGCTTTTTTAAGAACAGTGACACATATACTATAGTATTTTACTGAGAGAAGTAAAAGGCACTTGAATTCATTTTGTCCATAAATGTATGTTGTTGGTCAAACAAAGAGACCTTTGAACATCTCTATTATGTCATGGGTGCTCCCCAAAGCTGCAACTATTCTCTTTCAGGGGTGTAATAGGTACAGGTCCAATAGGATTAAATAGTTCCATTTTCAAACTTTTTATACATTCGGGACTTGGGTGGCTTGCTAACATGAAAGAAAGTATGAATTTTGGTTCATATCCTATCATTCTGCTGGATAATATCAAGCCATTTGTCAGCTGAAGTTTAAGTGGATCATGCAGCAAGATTTTCTCCCAAATATAAAACTAATTTGTAGGAGAATGGGTGAAATGTAAAGTTCCTATAGAACATCAAGTCATTGTGTTGGAAGGGTCTTTATTAGTCATCAAAGTCAATCTTCTACTCAGGGGGGTATTCCCTAAAGCATTCCAAATGCAGCATCTCTTTGCAGCATCTCTTTGGGTTTTCTGGAGAACAATGTTTCTACTGGCTGACAAGTTGTGTAGCTAGGAAGTTCCTCCTGATGTGTCTTCTGAGTCATGGTTCTGGAATAGTCAAAGCCAGGTCTAAACTACATAGAAACCTAACAATTCATGCTAGAAAACCAGGGGTGAAATCCAGCAGGTTCTGACTGGTTCTGGAGAACTGGTAGCGGAAATTTTGAGCAGTTTGGAGAACTGGCAAATACCACCTCTGGCTGGCCCCAGAGTGGGTTGGGAATGGAGATTTACCAATATTCTTCCCCCAAGAGTGGGGAGGGAATGAGGATTTTGCAGTATCCTTCCCCTGACATGCCCACAAGCCATGCCCACCAAGCCACATCCACAGAATTGGTAGTAAAAAAAAATTGATTTCACCACTGTAGAAAACCCTCAAATATGCTGAACTAAAGTTGTTGGCTGTGAAGGAATTGGCCCCAAATTCCTACACAACAATGTAGGATATTGATCATCAGCTAACCAAAAGCATCTGACTTCAGTTATTGCAGTAAAAGATAGTTGCAGCATCTAAGAAGGCAGTTATTTTTTTCACATTGCATATTGGATTATTTGTTTATGGAATAAATGAAGCAAACAACAAACACCAGTGTTATCTACTCTTGTTATAAATCAGTTGGATACACACGAAACTCTGATGACGTTCATTGGTTAATATATGCAAACACTCCAAAAATCAAAAATGAGGCAAATGCTTTTCAGAAAACTACAGCTATTAAACGGTGTGGTAAAAATCTTAATATCTCAGAAATATTATAAGGCTGAGCAGAGCATCTCCCAGTTATACTTTCTGAAAGAGATCCTCTATGCAATAATAGGATCACAGTTATTACTGTGTTTTCTGTTTACATCCACAGGATTGTCCAGTTAGGATACTCTAGCTGTTTGAAGTTACAAAACATCAAAGAATTCTGATTAGAATTCAAGGAAAACTAATCAGTTGCACACTTCATGTGTATCTCTCAGCTGAAGAAGGAAGGAAGGAAGGAAGGAAGGAAGGAAGGAAGGAAGGAAGGAAGGAAGGAAGGAAGGAAGGAAGGAAGGAAGGAAGGAAGGAAGGATCGCTCAAAGGTACATCTTTTAAATTATATCAGTTGCCTGAAAGAAATGGATCAACAATAATAATAACAAAATCCCATAAAATCAGCTAAAGCAAGTGATGTTTCTCCTCATGTCTCACAAGTGCATTCTTATACCCAGCCAATTCTTTGACACACTAATTTAAAATGACATGGAACTGTGTAGCTGTTTGATTCCTGAAGAAATGATATTCCCCTCGGACCTTGTCACTACAGCAGGCTGCTTCCATAATGTGGTACTATGTAAGGTGTTAAATAGTGCTGAGATGAAAAAGGCAAGTTTATTTCACAGCAGGTTAAGTATAGAGAATTTATTGAACAGAGAAGTTCAGATTAGCTGGTGAAGGGCAGAGGGGAATACTTAAGTACTCTATGTTGACACTATGTCAACTCTTTCTGTAAGAACATAGCAAGAGTGGTGGGAAATCCTCTCCATGACATGTTCTTGTCAAGCTTGAAATTACTTTCAGGTCTTCTCAGCGTTACAGAGAATCCTTCATACATTTCTTTTACATTATTATCCTATACAGGTTCATGTCTACTTGACTAGTAGCTGCATTTAGTAAAGTGAGATTTGCCCTCAGGTAAAGATTCATCAAACTGCAGTCCTATAGCACAATCCTATTCCTTTTCACAGTAGTATATGTTGTAGGGCTTCGGGTCATCAATGTATTGGCTTATAGCAGGGGTGTTAAACTCGTGGCCTGCAGGCCGGATGCGTCACGCACTGGCCACGCCCACCCCTGGTTTAGTGAAGGGGAAAAAAGTCGCGATATGTCACATGATGACAACGTGATGCCACAAGTTTGAAACCCCTGGCTTATAGTAATTTAGCATCCAGTGACCAGATTGGGAGTTTTATGAATAGGAAAAAGAAAGTGTAAGCCTCCCTAATGCTTTTTAAGTAAGTCTTTTAATAAGAGTGTTTTTAAAAATCTACAATCAGTCTTTTGTTGAAAAGGAAATTCTCTGCCTCCCAAGTCCCAGATTATTGGGAAGAAATGGGGATTTCGCAGTAACCTTCCCCTGGAGTGGGGTGGGAATGGAGATTTTACATTATCATTCCCCTGCCATGCCCACCAAGCCACACCCACCAAGCCATGCCATACCCACCAACCAGTAGTAAAAAAATTGTCTGACTTCTGCACAGTTGCAGGCAAGTGTATATAAGACTGCAGCCTTAAACATTTAAAAGGCAATGTTACTAGCAGAGTGCCATCATTTCTGTCATTATGGTTTTTTGTTTTTTTTGAAATGGAATGCATCTAAATCTTAGCCATATTTAGTTGGGGGTACATATACAGAGTATATGTTGGGGGTACATATGCACTCTTGACTCTAGCTGTGTTGTTGGATGTTAAACATATTTACTCTGACATTACAATACATTTGAGTGTATCAGTAACTTTCCATAAGAGTTTACTAGATTTAGGTCCCGTTGAGCATCTGGTAGAGTATATATAGGATGGTAGCCTTAGTCCTACACAAAATCGTCTTGTGCAAATAGTAGCTACTGTTTATTTTCAAATCCTGGTTCAGATATGGAAAACATTCCAGACAAAATTAAACACTTTCTGGTCCTATCTATTTTTGAGGAATTTAAATTGAAGTTCAGGGAACTCAAAAAAATGTTTAACTTTGTTTGGATAGTGCCATTAGTGATTATCTTCAGATTAAATTGCAAATAATCTCCTGTTCTGACATACTAAAAGCCTGGACTCAATCTAGATAAATATAAGTAATTTTAATTCCTTGGTGGTTCAGTTTCTTAAGATCAATGGGTCATAACATTCATATCTGACCACGTTGTGTTTGTCTAGATGAAAGTAGCATGACCCAAATCAGAGAGATGGGAAATACGTAGTTGTAAATAAATTATTGGATCACAGTTCCCATAATTTATGCTGGTTAGATTTCTTGAAAGTTAACCCTAATAATATATAGAGAGCCACATCTGCTAACTGCTAGTCTAGACTAGAGTACTGTATGTCCTTTTTAAGAACCAGTTTCCATAAAATTAACAGGTCAAGACTGGCCATACTGTAATACATAAAAATTGTTACTAGAGTAGGAAAGAAAAGTACAGGAAATGTTTCTCCATTTGTAATTTATTTCATACAAGTAAATCATTATTAAGAAAAAAAATGAAAATAAAGGATTTAGGTTTGTGGCTGGTTGGTAAAATGGGAGAAATAGTTCAATTAATATGTCTAAATAGACATCTATTAGGGATTTTCTGGAAAAAAAATCCATAATATAATTTGGAAAATATGCTATAATATGATATATGGTAGAGTAAATGTATTGTGCAAGGTTATTTGTTAGAAATGCTTAAAAAAATAACTAAGGAAGAAGCAAGAGAGGATTGAACTGGTGTCAAAGAGCATTAGTGGGACATCAAATATTTTTATGTAAAATGCCAATTTACTTGAACTAAAAGTTGGGCATTGATTCAAACAATGACAATATTTAAAAGAAACACTCTATATTAGAGTAAAAGGGGCAGTGGTGAATATTGCAAACATCATGCTAAAGTTTAAATTAATTTACTTAGGGTTAGCAAAAATAACTTTTATGTGCATGTATGGAAAGATGACCTGAAAAAGCAAGTGATTTCCAAAAAAGTATATAAATCCATTAAAACATACAAAAATTGTGATTTATTACAGTGGTTTCCATGTTAAAATTTAAATTTAAAAACATGCATGGTGTATGCCGTCAGATGAAAGCAGAATTAGCAAGAGCTGTTTAGACAGCTGCATATCTTGAAAAAGCTGTTTTCCCCTCTCTGGATTAATATGAAATTTCCCTGCATGTTGAGGCTCCTCAGGATAGAACCCAACCTGCCGGGTTATTAATGGGGCAAGGAGATAACTTTGAAGGCATCTGTATAAAGATGCTGTCTACATCGTGCTCCCCTTGAGGAGCTCCCAGAGGCTCCAACTGGTCCAGAATGCAGCCGTGTGGGTGATTATGGGGGCGACAAGGCGCTCCCATATAACATCTCTCCTGCACGAGCTGCACTGGCTTCCGGTGGTCTTCCAGGTGCGCTTCAAGGTATTGGTTCTCATCTTTAAAGCGCTCCATGGCTTAGGGCCTGGGTACCTACAAGACCACCTTCTGCCACCGACAACCTTCCACCGGCCAATACGCTCCCACAGAGAGGGTCTCCTCAGGGTGCCGTCGGTCAAGCAATGTTGACTGGTGACCCCCAGGGGGAGAGTCTTCTTTGTGGGGGCACAAAGCTACCCCCAGGGATACGATTGATCCTGGACCTCCGTACTTTCCGCCAGGCTCTGAAGACCTTCTTCTTTCAGCAAGCCGGGCTGGCTTAAAATTTTTAATTTTTCTATGGGTAAGGGGTTTTAAATTGGGGAAGCCAAATGGATTTAATTATGTTTTAAATTATTTTAATTTTCATATTGTATGTATTTTAATCCTGGCTGTTCACCGCCCTGAGTCCCTCTGGGAGAAGGGCGGTATAAAAATTTAATCAATTCAATTCAATTCAATAAAGTGTGTGTGAGTTTAGTACAAAAGTAATCCAACTTTGGATCAGAAAGGAAGAAGTGTTTACAACGCAAGGTGTAATGGATAAGAGAAGATTAGAGTTAGGCTGTTGTCTATGATATTTTTCAATCCAATTCCACAAAATTGCTGAGATATATCACAAAGAGTAATCCCTAATGAACGAGAGTACTTTTCTCTTTCAGAAAGAACAAAAATATTTATTTCTTGATAGATAGGCAACTTTTGGTCATTGCCATATATTGAGCTGAAATAAATAATTGTAATTAAAGTGTGTTTTGAGCACAGAAGTTCACAAAGGTCTTGTCTTTGTGAAGAAGAATTCTGAGTGCTTTATTAACTCCAGAGTAAAGTAGCAATTGACCCACATCCTGGATAAAACAGCCATTGTATCTCTTTCTTAAGGCTGATATAAATGTAGTGAGTGTATACTATACCATGTTAAACTGGAACAGAAACAAGAAGTGAGATTGAGTGCTCCCTCCTTTCCTCTTCTTATGCATTCCCAGGAGGAAAGGTATGTGAATTACTATTGGATTTGTCCAATAGTATAATTTCAAGTTTCAAGGGCATCAATTGAGTCTAGTCTATTAGGTGAAAGTTTTGAATGCTGGCTTGCTGGTAGATAGAACAAATAGGTCATTCTATCCTATCCTTATTTCTCATAATGGTGATGAAGATAGGACACCTTTACACCATGAATGATCATTCTGGGTGAATCTAGGTAGGAGCAAACCAAGATGACTTAATGCTTAAGAAATACGTTTGCTTTTATATATCCCTCTTCCAGACAACAACTTAACCTAAAAGTACCCCTTTGCTAAGAAAAAAATATTACATTTAGATCCTCTTTTTTTAATAAAGATTTTGATTAAAAAAGGAAGATGAAGGTAAAAGTGATCTTGCACTTATCAAGTCATTCTATCAATTCTGTGTGTGTGTGTGTGTGTGTGTGTGTATAGCTTTTCATTGCAGCCTGGATGATTTTTATCTTGCTCCAACTGTCTCTAGTGATTTCAAGAAAACTTTCTTCTCCACTGTCTATTTGCATGGTGTATGAACTTCTGTTTAGTCTTGAAACATCATAAGAGGTTTAGGTATATCCCAATTACAAATTTAAAATGGAAATAGAAAATATGAATTCATGGTAGGATTACAGACAGAGACCTTTTCAGACTAAACAATTGGGAAATAATCTGCTAAAGCATGGCCGCATATACATCAAAAATAGGACTAGAAAAAGTCTGCGATGGTAGCCAGTTGTTATGAAATCAGAAGTCTGGTTTCTAGGTCTATAAATAAATAAATATAAATAAATCTGGATATTTCTTAAACTGAGAGACAAGCAATGCTGCCTGCACATATCACTCCCTGTGTGATCTACAGAAAGCTTCTCATCTCATCTTCTTAATTATACTCACTTTACAGAGTGCAACTGTGATTGGAAATAGAATTCCAATATACCAACAAGTTGTAATTAGTGTAATTCATTAATCTTGAAATGTTGCCTCAAGGAACATTAAGGTAGCATTTCCAGATACACAAAGTATACTAATTATAATACTTTGGCATATTGGAATCCTATTTTGAAATATAGGAACTCTAGACAATTTGAGAAAACAAAGTATTGTCAATTTTTCAGAACCGTTACTTAATTCAGATAAGGCTACAGCCCCTTCTATTGTGCAATTACATTTTGAGACTTCTCTCTACACATGGTTTTATTTTTTGCTCTTGAGATATTTTGGGATTATAGCCCCATTCACGCTTCATCTGAACAGGTAGAAGACTAAATTGAATAAAGAATGGCCAATGTATGCATTTCCTCCTCTCACAGAATTCTTGCATTAAGCTGAGTCTTGAGGGGAAAAGTAGTTATATACAGTCAGGTCCAGAAATATTGGGACATCGACACAATTCTAACATCTTTGGCTCTATACACCACCACAATGGAGTTGGAATGAAACAAACACAATGTGCGTTAACTGCAGACTGTCAGCTTTAATTTGAGGCTATGTACATCCAACTCAGGTGAACGGTGTAGGATTTACAGCAGTTTGTATATGTGCCTCCCACTTGCTAAGGGACCAAAAGTAATGGGACAATTGGCTTCTCAGCTGTTCCATGGCCAGGTGTGTGATATTCCCTCATTACCCCAATTACAATGTGCAGATAAAAGGCCCAGAGTTCATTTCAAGTGTGCTATTTGCATTTGGAATCTGTTGCTGTCAACTCTCAAGATGAGATCCAAAGAGCTGTCACTATCAGTGAAGCAAGCCATCATTAGGCTGAAGAAACAAAACAAACCCATCAGAGAGATAGCAAGAACATTAGGCATGGCCAAAACAACTATTTGAAACATTCTCAAAAAGAAGGAATGCACCGGTGAGCTCAGCAACACCAAAAGACCTGGGAGACCATGGAAAACAAGTGTGGTGGATGACTGAAGAATTCTTTCCCTGGTGAAGAAAACACCCTTCACAACAGTTGGCCAGATCAAGAACACTCTCCAGGAGGTAGGTGTATGTGTGTCAAAGTCAACAATCAAGAGAAGACTTCACCAGAATGAATACAGAGGGTTCACCACAAGATGTAAACCATTGGTGAGCTTCAAAAACAGGAAGGCCAGATTAGAGTTTGCCAAACAACATCTAACAAAGCCTTCACAGTTCTGGAACAAGATCCTATGGACAGATGAGACCAAGATCAACTTGTACCAGTGATGGGAAGAGAAGAGTATGGAGAAGGAAAGGAATTGCTCATGATCCTAAGCATACCACCTCATCAGTGAAGCATGGGGTGGTAGTGTCATGGCGTGGGCATGTATGGCTGCCAATGGAACTGGTTCTCTTGTATTTATTGATGATGTGACTGCTTACAAAAGCAGCAGCATGAATTCTGAAGTGTTTTGGGCAATATTATCTGCTCACATTCAGCCAAATGCTGCAGAACTCATTGGACGGCGCTTCACAGTGCAGATGGACAATGACCCAAAGCATACTGCAAAAGCAACCAAAGAGTTTTTGAATGGACAGAAGTGGAATGTTATGCAATGGCCAAGTCAATCACCTGACCTGAATCCCATTGAGCATGCATTTCACTTGCTGAAGACAAAACTAAAGGGAAAATGCCCCAAGAACAAGCAGGAACTGAAGACAGTTGCAGTAGAGGCCTGGCAGAGCATCACCAGGGATGAAACCCAGCATCTGGTGATGTCTATGCATTCCAGACTTCAGGCTGTGATTGACTGCAAAGGATTTGCAACCAAGTATTAAGAAGGGAAAGTTTTATTTATGATTATTATTCTGTCCCATTACTTTTGGTCCCTTAACAAGTGGGAGGCACATATGCAAACTGCTGTAAGTCCTACACCGTTCACCTGAGTTGGATGTACATACCCTCAAATTAAAGTTGACAGTCTGCAGTTAACCCACATTGTATTTGTTTCATTCCAACTCCATTGTGGTGGTGTATAGAGCCAAAGATGTTAAAATTGTGTCAATGTCCCAATATTTCTGGACCTGACTGTACATTTGAAATACAAGGGGGTGGGGGGTTGCATGTGATTTGGGAACCTGCATTATTAGTGTTCTAAAATATTTAGAGAAAGGAGTTTGCAGCCCAGCACAGCTGATAGAACCTAAAACATTGAGTTAGTGCTAAAATTCACAGCAAGAAACAAGCAATTAAAAATTTAAAACCAGAAGAATAACTTCATGATAGCACTAGCCCTGGACAAATAAAAGAATTGAATGTAAGGAAGGTGCTTTTTCAAGAGACAACTGGATTTTCTTGTTTTTCTTGGAGGACATTTCACTTCTCATCCAAGAAGCTTCTTCAGCTTGTCTTCAGAGAAAAACAAGAAAGTCCAGTTGCCTCTTGAAAAAGCACCTTTGGGACAACCATGACTTGAATGACTGAGAATCTCCATAGATATAAGAATTTAATATACATATATCTGAGGAGATCTAAGATGTTTGAGTTCATATAGTTCCAGTCTCAAGTCTTATGATTTCTAATTTAAGTTCAGAAGATGCCAATACTGAGAACATGAGCCTGGAGACAGAGGATTATATCAGACTAGTGATAAAGTCAACCATCCCATCCTTGATAATACAGAATCCATTGCTGCTGCTTTTACCGGTCCCAGAACTCTGATGTGCAATGGAGTTGTTTTTCTAATTTGTATAATGTCCCAGGACATGTATAATGTAACATTATTATTTTTTTAAATGTGAGAAACTGGTACTTGAAGCCACTTCAATGGATTGTTAATGTCCTTTTATCAGATAAATCTCTAATGCCTGCCGGATGTGTAGATTAGGAAAATTCAAGTTGATTTTCCTGTGTGCTTTTTCCTAGGGCAGAATTTGACTCTGTTGTAAGCTTAAAATTATTTATCAAATGCCACATCCTTTAATTTGCAATTTCCTATAGTTTTTAAAGTATTTTAATGTTTAAAGTACTTTTAACCCAAATTTCCAAAATGGAAATACTTTTTTCCAGCACATGAAGGAGGGCAATGGAGTGGATCCATGATGTATTATAGGGACATAGGGCTACTAAATTTTATATGACCACCGAAAGGCAGAATCAGAGTATCTGTGATTCCTGCTGCTGTGTATTTCAGAGTGACCATCCAGATATTGGCAGCTTGTTATGAATGTTAAGGATCCATTGTACTTGATAAGAGCAGTGGTGGGATTCAGGCAATTTAACAACCGGTTCTCTGCCCTAATGATTTCTTCCAACAACCAGTCTGCTCAGAAAGTTAACCGGTTCTCCCGAAGTGGTGCGAACTGGCTGAATGCCACCACTGGATAAGAGGCGCTATTGTTTGTATGTCTTTTGAAATCATAAAGTTGCATTGCACCTGGAAATATTCATATTGCAAATGTTGAGAGTGCTCATTAGGTATAGTTCAAAATTAATATGTATGGGGCATAGAGTCTTTACAGATAATGAAGTCAAATGTCTTTTCTCTACTGGAATTTTAAATGGAAACTTTAAGGAAGTTGAGTAATTAAGAAAACATTATTGAATACTAGTGTGGAATGTTTAATTTCTCTTCTTAGACTAGTTCAAATGTTGAAACATCATATACAAATGTAATGGGATATAATGGCAATTGCACTCCAGAGACTGCATTCCCATGTTTGTAAGAATCAAAGGCTTGAAAAGATATCCTCAAACTGCAGAAACAGACTGAGTGACGAAACTTTGCAGCACCACCTGCCACACAATTTATGCAACAGATTTCGCAGCAGTTAAATTAAGAAACCATTTGTCCATCTTCAAAGCTAAAGACAAAGCATCATATCATAAATGTTGTAAACTGGATACAGAATGAAAGGCCCATGCCATGTTTGTCATAAGAGGTTGTCTTGGAGATTTGGGCAACAATTTGGAAGCAATCCAAGAGTATGCCCCCCTCCCCCCTACTTAGAACCGGCTTTGTTACTTTGAAATTACCGCTGCAGCTTTGGTGAGTCGTTCATTCTTACATTCCCCACAAAGTTCTTGTCTAAACCTCAACACTAAAATTGCTACTTGAATAATTTCTTATCTCTATAATCTGTTTTTTATTGAGTCACACTGGTATATATTCATATTGGAACTGGCATTTTGATCAGAAAATGCTTCTGAATATAAAACTGAGTAGAGGAGCAATTTATTTATTTATTAGGATCCCGCCTTTATTATTTTTACAAATAATTCAGGGTGGGGAAGATATATAGCATGCCTTCCACCTCCTATTTTTTCCATAATAACAACCCTGTGAGATGAATTGGGCTGAGAGAAAGTGACTGGCCCAAGGTCATCCAGCTGGCTTTCAGGTTAAGGTGGTTTTTGAAATCATGGCCTCTGTTGAATAATTGTTCACAAACATAAAATAATACTGTTGACATCACTGAAAACCCCATTTTCCCCCAGGGCCAATGTGTTTGTTTGCTGCAGATAGCCTTCATGTACGTATAAGGATTTATATTAAATCACAAGGACTAAAGCTATATTTGAAGGAGAGCTTACCTTACACTTATAGCCTATCTGCAACACCAATGTATAGCCTTTGAAGTTAAGCCAGAAAAGCCTTAATCATGTTCGAAATGTTTGATTGATTTGATTAGATGAGACTTCTTGTTTGACTTCATTTGATTTCTGTGAAGATTTGTACTAGAATCATAGAATCAGTGGACTTTGAAAGTCTTTTAGGCCAATCTAGATCCTTAGGCAAGAATCCTTTTATCATCCTGGGATTTTATTTTGAGTCTTTTCATAAGAACCTCAAGTAATGGAACATCCACAACTTCAACAATAGCTTAACAGCTTTCATAATTATAGCTTCTATTATTGTGCTACCTGTAAAGAATCACAACAAGGAACAGCATTTAATGAACTTCGGTAGATCTTGGATTAAATCAGACCTGGTTAGTACTAGGATACAAGAACATTGGAAATTGAAGGACTATTGTCAGATTTATTGTTGTGGAGAAATGGAGCAAGAGTCAACAGTTATGCTAACTCTTTCATAACATTTATAGGGCCCTCTATTCTTTGTTGTGCTTTTAATTGTATGTAGCTGTGCAAATGATGCACCAAACTTATACAGTTTGTATCTGTATGTGTTTTCTTATCTTTCCTCCATGTAACTACACAAATTGACACCTCTTGTGTATCAAAGCTGCACAAAAATGTTACTGGTATGACTTCCCACTTTAAATGATATCTGTGGCATCCTTCTTGTTATCTTACATCTTTACAGTTGTAAAGTAATTGTTCCTCATGTTTGAGGTCTGTATAGAATGTATTTCTCCCTATTTGAAGTTTAGCTCTCGCTTTGTAAAGCATTTACCCATTGGTTCTTGTTTTATCCTTGGATACTATGGAGAATAAATCCACATCCTTTGCCCCAAGACATTCTTTCATGTATTAAAATATGGATATCCCAACTCCCCTTAGCATTCTTTTTTGTAGCTGAACTTACAAAATTTCCTTAACCACTCTTAGTAGGACTTAGCCTCAAAGCCCCTTTGTTATTTTTCTGCATACCCTTTCCAATTCCTCAGCATCCAGCAGTGGCTCCAGCAGTTTCCAGGAACAATATCAGAACTGTCTATCCAGAAGTGTGCAGTGATAGGAGCAGCTAAGATACTTGAGTGTAACCCTTAAACTTCTAGGCCTCTGATAAAATACTCAAAACTGAGGAGAACACTTACCACTCATAAGGGATTTTTTTTAAATTAGATTTTTGTCCCACCTTTATTATTGTAAAAGTAACTCTAGATGGAGAACATATATAGCACAGTATTCCATCCTCCTCCTCTTTTCTCCACAACAACCACATCCACCACCCTGTGAGGTGGAATTGGATTACACTGAGTGACTGTCCCAAAGTCACCCAGCCAGCTTTCATGCCTAAAGCAGAACTAGAACTCACAATCTCCTGGTTTCTAGCTTGGTGCCTTAATCACTACATCAAACTCTCTCTATCTCTCTTCATATATACTGCTTGAAAAGAATATATGCTTTTACTATATGTATACTTTCCAAATTTTACATATGCCTGTTTGCACTTCACTAATCTGCTCATTTTGTGACTCTTTTGAATTGCAGATCTGGAAGTGATAGATTTAG
Organism: Pantherophis guttatus; assembly: GCF_059756535.1. NCBI lineage: Eukaryota > Metazoa > Chordata > Lepidosauria > Squamata > Colubridae > Pantherophis > Pantherophis guttatus. The sequence goes on along the minus strand of NC_142067.1, from coordinate 103,427,109 downwards.
ATTAAGGTATGTGGGCAAGCAAGCAAGCATATAAATAAGTAAGTTTGTGAATTAGTTCAGGAACTGCAATTTGGAAATTGTGATATAAGCCAAATCAATTTCTTATCCTTCCCTGCTCTACAGATATTTGAATGGAAATGTTTAAGTTTGGGAATGTGCCTGAAATCCACCATTCATGCATTAATCTCATTTTTGTTGAGCACATACAAACACTTTCAAGTTCTCCCAGCTTCAATCTGTACCCTCTGGACCTCTTTGAAATTATCATTATTGGTAAAACAAAAGGCTGACATTCCTATGAAGACAAACTTCAAGCGTCTCTTACAGTCATGAAACAATGAAAATTAACATTAGGCCATCTGTTAAATGTCAAAAAGATTGTATTTTTCTCCTTTTTTTGGACTTGGAGGAGAATTTGCTATTACTACTGAACATGAAGCTATGTACATTAATGTGCAAAGAAATGTTTAGTAAATGATACAGAAAGTAAAATGATTATCCGCCTGTACCTACCAGTAATTTTTATGTTCAAGCAATTACAACTATACAAAGAACTGTCAATTTATCTTGAGTGAATTAAAGCTTAATTAACCTCACATCCCCTTAAGATCATTGATCTAGGGACAGCAAGCCAGTAATTGGAAGATGTTCCTACCAGTACCACCTATTTTCTCAGAATATGCACAAGCTGTTTTACAAGCTGTTTCCCCCCTCTTTCTCTGTAATTTATTCTTCAATGATATCTTGCAGTAACATACTCTTCAGCAGTCCATTCCTACTTCTTACCTGGGTAGTTCAGACATCATGCTGGCGTCAATATTTTTTCATAATAATTTTATTAAAATTACAATTAAAAAGATAAAACTAATACAAATTAAAGAAAAATTAGGAAGTGCAGAAAAAATAGAAAAAATAAGAATATACTAAAAAAATGTGTAAACAAACAACTTTCTCCTTCATCACAATTATAAGCAATTTTAGTTACTTATCATCTTCTCTTAAAATGCAACATATTACTTTTTTCCATATTCCATTTTATTGATAAACAATTTCTTAAAGCCCTATCATTTAGTCAAATCAAAAACCCATTAAGAGTTATCAGAAATAACACATCCATTTTAACCTTAATCAAGTAAACCAACTTTATATTCTTTCCTTTTCCTTTAACAATCTTTGTATTTAGTCCCTTCAAATTATGTCCCAGAACTTGGTTTCTTTTTTCTCCCCCCTCTCCCCCCCATTTTTCATTGTCCAATCTCACAAAATTCCTCAAAGTTTTAACAGGTCTATTTTGCAAAACCAATATAGGAAGATTATCAAGATCTCTCTTGGTTTGTTATTAGTATAGACCCTTTAATTATTGAGACAACGGCTGATTTACAGTATATGTTCAGTGCAGCATCTTTTTCCATATCATTTTTTTAGCTTGCCATTTAAAATCCATTTTCAGATCAATTTGTCTTGTCCAGGAAAACTAGTAACATCTTTTAAACACTATCTATAGAGGCAGACACTCTTAAAATTAACATCTGGGTCCATTGCTGAAAAATATATTTCAGTGTGTTCTCCTTTAATTGTAAGCTTCAGTTTCTTCTAGTTCCCTCTAGTGTTCAATTTATAGTTAGATTCACAATTTAAGACTGGTGGAAATCTAATACAAATTCTAACCAAGGATCTAACAATTATTAAGATAGCATCTACAAATATAGGTGGTTTTTTTTAAAAAAATAGGGTATTCAGGTCTGATAAATTTAAAAGTTCCAAATCTTGAAGAAATCCTTTTAATGTTGGTCTGAGGGCTCCAATCACAGTGGTGTAACAACAGATTTCTTTTTCCATAAGCAAGTTTGCAAGTCCCAATGTTTTGTATTTTTTTCCCAATTGTTTTCCATCAATCGAAATAGCAATGTCAGTGAAGCAGACTTTTTTCTTTTCAATAACAGTTATATCAGGCATGTTATGAACAATATGCATGGTTCGGATCTTTAAATTCCATATGATCTTAACCCACTCATTTTTCAAAACTTTCTCAACTTGATGGCCCCAATATCTTTTACTAGCACTGCTACTACTTTTTTTTACTATTTTGCTTTGCACTATCACTATATTCACTCCTCAGCTCCATAAAGCAATATGTTCCCTCCTGCCAGCCTGAAATACTGAGAACAACCAGCAAAATCTTTAGCTTGCCCTGAGCTATTGTTATGTAGGTCATTGTTCCTATGTAGCAGGAATAATTTCCTCTCTCAGACTCCACATTTTTTAAAAAAATAATAATAATAAAAGAGCTGCTGATTCAGTTCTACAGAGGAATTATTGAGTCTGTCACCTGCACCTCTATAACTATCTGGTTTGGCTCTGCAACCCAACAAGACAGACACAGACTTCAGAGGATAATTAGAACTGCAGAAAAAAACAATTGCTACCAACCTGCCTTCCATTGAGGACCTGTATACTGCACGAGTCAAAAAGAGGGCTGTGAAAATATCTGCAGACCCCTCACGTCCTGGATATAAATTGTTTCAACTTCTACCCTTAAAACGACGGTATAGGCATTGCACACCAAAACAACTGGACACAAGAACAGTTTTTCCCCAAATGCCATTACTCTGCTAAACAACTAATTCCCACAACACTGTGAAATTAACTACTAAGACTGTATTACTATTCTTTTTCTCATCCTTACTAGTACCTATCTCTTCCCACTTATGGCTATATCCATGTTGCTTGTATTTTTACAACTTAAATTGTTTTTATTGTTTCCTAGTATGATTTGATTGCTTATTAGTATCCTATGACTATCACTAAGTGTTGTATTTTATGATTCTTGACGAATATATTTTATTTTTTTCTTTATGTACATTAACAGCATATGCATCAAAGACAAATTCCATGTGTGTCCAATTACACTTGGCCAATAAAAGAATTCTATTCTATTCTATTCTATTCTATTCTATTCTATTCTATTCTATTCTATTCTATTCTATTCTATTCTATAAAATAAGCAAGACAAAACCAGCAGTTACAAAAAAGACAAAAACTGCCAAAATTCTTCAGTTTTAATCAAGCTCCTATTTATTAACTAGTAGAGAAAAATGTGAGCCACCCAACCACTATTTCCCAAACATGACCTGAAATTCACGAGACATGAATCAGGTAAGGCAAGAGTCCTCTGCAAAGGAAAATAAAGACATAATGTCTAAGAAAACCCCCATATTCTAATTTCAGTTATAGCCCAATGGAGCTGAAAATAAGTCAGCTCAGTTTTCAATACTGTCAAAATATCCAGTACTATCTCAAGACAGAGATTCCAAGGTGTTTAGAGAGTGGCTCAAAATTCTTCCCTCTAAAGGTATGTAGTCTAAGGTTTTTTTCATTGCTCAACATTCACTGCTCAACATTCAAGGGGAAAAAAGTTCCCATATGTCACGTGACGCTGACATGACGATGTGCATTTGACACCCCTGTTCAAGAATGTTAAGCAATTCAACATGCAATTCAACAATGAGCCATTCAACATGCATTTTAAAAAACATTATTGATGTTAATTGATTAGTTATTATGTTTGTTGTCTAACTTGTGAACTATGCAGAGCTATGCAGTTAAAAGATGGGCAGCTGTATAAATGTGATAAATAAATAAATAACAAAATTTTGTGGCTTTATTTAAGCAAACAACATGAACTTTTGGTTGCTTCATATTTTTAATGAATTTTGGAGTTCCACTGTCTCCATCTGGAAAGTCAAGTGTGCTACAGTACCTTCCAGGCAGGGTCAGATATGCTGCAGTTCCTTCCAGGCACTATATTCCTATTTTCTGATCTGTGTAGCTGTCTTCAAAAGCATTTGATAATGGTGTTAGCATCAAGAGAAAGATTGGGAAATGGCTATAAACTCATGCAGTCGATACCAGGGCTTATGGCTTCCTCATTTCCTGATTCAATTCATTGAATTAGGGAACAACTAAAAAATGAATGCCATGAATCCAAATATCAAATGACAAGGATGTCCATAAGGTAAAGTAAAAAAAAAAAAAAAGTCAAGAAAATGGCCACAAGTATGCAAAAGAAGTTCCACCTGTTTTCATGTTCATTATGCAACACCCATAAAATCAAAAGTTTAATGTGGTTGCCATCTTGACATTTTTAAAAAATCTATAGCCTGAAGATAGCCTTTAATGAAATCTTGAAAACAATAGCTTTAGCACCTACAGAATTGCCCTGATTTCAAATAAGCCTCCCTTCTGCTTTTTCTCCTCTTCAGAAGGATAACTTTGCTTATGAAAGAAGGATTAGCAGGCAAGGCCAGAGCAAATGCTTCAAATCTTATCTATCTATCTATCTATCTTCATGGGGGGGGGGAAATATACAGAGACAAATGCTCAGAAAATCCAAATTCATTACAAGCTGGGAGAGTTGACTCATCAGTAATATAATCCTAGTTTTCCAATCATAGGTATTATTCAGCAGCTAATTATGCTGAAATCCAGCACATGATTATATACACTCAAATCCCATCAGTTTCAATAGAACCTAACAACATATGTGGTGAAGTAAGGTCCAAGAGACAAAGAACAGACCTTCTCAAAAGAAGAAAGAAAAGGAGAAATGACATCTAACTAGAAGGAAACAAATTTCTTGTGCTGCTGCAGACTAATCACAAACATGATTTAATGGGAATAGACCACAGAGGGACTGGCAGAACAGAACAAAACAAAAACAAAGGTATGGTATTGCTTTCAAAGAGTGATAAAACACAGGCCACTGTGACCAATGAGATAAAATACTTGCTCAATTAGGAGACTTCAGACAAAGGGAAACGCCTCCACATCCTGTAACCTCCCTAGATTTTCTTGGCTGTGTTATTCCTCATAAGGGTCTGTCAAGAGTCAAGAAGCTTTTCTGAGCAGCTTATCATTGTTCCTGAATTGAACAATGTGCCTTTCCTAAGTCACACAAGCAAGGCGTTCCCTTGCATGTTTAGTAACAATACCAGAAGTCTGTTTAGGGAAAACATTAAACAACAGTATTTTCATGTGTCCATCTATAGCTGCGGTGAAAAAAAAAAGTCTGATTATTCTAGTGTGTGAAGTACATTAACTAACTTTTGCCCTGTTGGGTAATGGTCTATTTCTGCAGTCAAACAAAATGTGTTGGTTGCCAGTATTAACACCATGGAAATTAAACACAAGAAAGTCAATCATTATGTTACTAGTGCATCCTTGAATATTATAGAGACAAAATGAAAATTGTTTGGAAGAAAGGCAGGAGGTAAATCTAATACATAAGATTGAATGCACACACATATATTCTATTAGACTTCCTGCAACCTAATGCCCTTTAGATGTTTGGCTTACAGGATCTCTAGAGCCTGAAATGAATTCTAAAATAGGGCCCAATAATATTTCAATATTTATTGACTTACAAAAGAACTTATATGGCTGCTCATGTCACAAATGTGTTTCTGGGTGGTTAGCAACATATTAAAAATAATGCAAAAAAGAAAAAGAAAACAAAAAGGCATCCAAACCCCAATAATGGAAAAAGCATAGAAATGCGCCCTCAGCGGACCAGTTGTTAAACTGGTAGGATCCCACCCCTGGTATGTTGCCTCTATGTGGCCTCCTTTCAATGATCCTGGTATATAGCTTGATACACTTAACAGTTCTAAGAGAAGAAGTACATGAATAGATGTCTAGAACACCACTGGGAAAAGGAAAATAGTGAACCTAATCAAACAGGTAAGGATGTATAGTGGGGCTTACATCTTGTTGCCACATGGGTTCCTCCCCCCATCCTTATTACCTCTCTTGATAGCTACCCAGCAGCCTTGTGAAAGGTGACAAAAAACCAATGAGGAAACACATTGGAGGACCAATGTGAGAAATATTCTGACTTTTGGGCGGACAAACTCAAGTTAGATTCCTAATGGCTATGTCTGTATAAAATATCCAGAGTGTGACCACATGGAATTAGCTGGAATGAGTTTGTGATTCCTGAGAAGTGGACAGTGTCCTCCAGTCTGTAACTTGGCTGCATATTTGTTAGATTCAGATCCCTCCTGGATGGCTAAGGCCATGATGGAGATGATGTGGAGTTGTTGTCTGCTTCTCTGTGGGAAGGGATAGTCCGATCAGTCTTGAAAGAGGCTATGGTTCATCATTGGCCCAACCAATTGGAAGCTACAGCTGGACTAGAAAGTTGTGGCATGGACTGTTATGTGCATTTGTCCTTAGTGCTTCCTGAGCTACATTCATTTACGGTTGGTTTCTGGGCATGGGTCAATTTTCTGACTATCATATATGAAACCTACCAAGGCTTTGTTATTTAATGGTCTCCATATATTTTCACTTATCCAGTGAGATCAGCTAGAGTGGCAACTATCTACTTTCGTCAAATAAGCAATTTCATTTTGTGGGACCTAGGAAGCATTCCATTTTGATATGACTTCTGTCCTGTGGAACAATATTTTCTCAGAGACTCATACTGTTTTCACCTTTTGACTCTACAAACTGCTAAAGATCGTTCTTCCAAGCATTGAATTATGGTACTGATTGAATGACTCTCCATCTCCCTCTCTTTCCCTCCCTCCCTCCCTCTCTCTCACTGTGTGTGTTGTGTTTATTGCTGTTTGGTATTTTGGGCTCTGTTTTCCACTCAGTTGTCTTTTCTCTTCATATTCTCTGTTTTCTTTTAATGTATAAGTCACTCAGAGTCTTAAAGTTCAATTGAATTAAATTAAATTCTTCAATCTTGAAATTAATTAATTAATTAAATACTCTCATAGGTGATCTAGCATCCTAATCCACAGGCTCTGGAGCATATTCAGCATGGTTTTCATGGAGGTGCTTCTCATTCAAAATCTGTCTGTCAAACCGGAGGACAAAATGGTAGACTTTCCTAAACAAATAGGATGTTTGAAATAATCTTAGAATGATTATGGGTAGTTTCCACTAGATATAGATTAATTATGAGAGGGATTGGGCCATTTTTTTAAGACAGGAGAGGAAAGGCATGGAAACCAAATGACATATGTAGAAAAGTCTATCAAGCTGTGCCTAGTTTAGTATCACAGGACTGTTTTCTATGAAATATTTTAAAACAATAATCTTTATTACATTTCATAATAAATAAAGTAGCAGGATAATGAAGATTTATTGCAAACAGGTGCCATATTTAAACATAATACATTTGTAATATGTATAACAGCTGGCTGGAGAAGTCTATCTACATGATGCATATTAGCATGTATCTAGTAACAAATCACCATACATTTTAACTAGTTTGACATATAGGAGCTCACTTAAGAGATGCAAATTTGTGTTTCATTGCTATCCTGGTTCAAACAACTGTTCAAAATTAATCACACTCATCTACCTTCCAATTGTATGCAATTATTGCTATAATGTAGACTTAGCTGTTCAAGGGAGGGTGAAACCTTCTCCTCCTCCTCCTCCTCCTCCTCCTCCTCCTCCTCCTCCTCCTCCTCCTCCTCCTTCTCTCTTCCTCTCTCTTGTGCTTCATAAAGAATTTAGACATGCTTTTTGTCCCAAATATTAATCACATTTCCTCTCCAGATTTTCATTACTCAATTGACTTAAACACTGTGTGCTCAATCTACCTACCACCACCTCTATCTGTAGCTGATGAACATGAATAAGGATCTCTGTTATTTTCTGAGAAAGAAGAACTGATTGCTGTAGTTTTAATAAATAGCATGGTTTGGTAAAGGGCCTATACTTTAAATGTTGGTTACTTGCTTCAACAGGTTCATTGGCTTCATAAAATTACGTGTAATCCTTGACATACAACATTTAATTTAGTAACCATTCAAAGTTACAATTGCATTGAAAAAGTGACTTATGACTGTTTTCACGCTTATAACCATTATAGTGAACCCATGGTCATGTCATCAAAATTCAGATGCTTGGCAACTGATTCATATTTATGACAGTTGCAGTGTCCCGGGGTCACCTGATCAACCTTTGCGACCTTTTGACGAGCAAAGTCAATGGGGAAGCCAGATTCACTTAGCAACTGCATTATTAACTTAACAACTGCAGTGATTTACTTAATAACTGTGGTAAAAAAGGATGTAAAATGGGGCAAAATTCATTTAAGAAATGTCTCTCCTAGCAACAGACATTTTGGACTCAATTGTGGTTATAAGTCGAGGACTACCTGTATTCATCTACTAAGATAAATAATTACATAGAAAACAGATTAGTGATGACAATGAGAGATGATTCAGTGCCAATCAAATGCATGTGCATTATGAAAGATAACGTTAAACAATAAGTATTCAACGATTGATAAAATAGATGTGTGATACGTGAATGCTATTCTGTTTTTGGGTGCATGCATGTGTATTGCAGTGTACTGAAAGAAGCAAAACAAAACAAATAAAAACCCAATTCACCTAGACTTTCATGAAAGACCATCAGAAATGATACAGATCAGATGATCTGAGGTTGAGAAAACTTCCTGGAAGAAAAAAGTGGCAAAACACTTTGTCCTGTTGCCAAGACAACAGGGAATGACTATATTCATATACTTACAAGGAGGTGCTTTCTATATTGGATGGGCTCTTTTTCTTTTATTAAGGGGAATCTATCATCAGTATGATTGCCTCGGAGCTATGCTTTCTGTTTTGCACTTTGTCACAATGCATATTTTGTACTGAATGTCATACTTCATGCTTCTTCTAAGCCGACTGGGTGAAGAGGTTTGTTAATATCAACTCTTTTGATGAAGCTTAGTATGACACTCTGTGGATGCTCTTATATATGGTATAAGGAAGCCAAAAGGGGAAGTAGCAAAATACTGAACTTGTAACCCTGAGTGTTTGCAGGCGACATCCGTTTACTCTAAGCAAAGTAGATTTTCAAGGTGTACACCAGGTGAATATACTATTTTAGAAAAACAAAACAGGATTACTGTATACAGCATACTGTAAGTTGGGGTACGAAAGACACTTTTTTTTAAAAAAAAGAACAAAATGGTGAATCTATCAATGTCAACTCTCTTGCAACAGTCTATATGAAATCTGTTAACATCCACTGTTCTTGATTGAAATCCATAATTTAAACATGGATATTAATCTGGAGAAAACAAAGGAACAGAAAATGACAGATACAGGGGAAAATGCACAATTGCACGTGTCAAAACATAAAGATTATCTTTCGGTTACCCAATACCTTGTAGGCAATTTGAAAAAACAGAAAATTTAAACAAATAAGATTATTAGACTACTGATCTCATTTTTCTACAGAAATCATTTAAAAATCAGCTGGCAAAAAATCTCACAGGTACTTTTCCCGATCCTTGTCAATATACAGTATGTATAATACTAATACGTTAAATAAGTAATCATTTCCTTCTATTTTACAAAACACAAAGTCTACTGCTCAAAATGACTTCCTTGCTCTGTCTAACTGCAATGCGGGACCATTTTCATTTAGCTTCAGTTTGTGTACTCTCCCTCATATCCATTTTTATGGACACTGATATATTTAGTGAACTTTGTAAAACATAAGCCATACATTTAAATTGTTGCTAGTCACCCTAAGTTTATGTGTCCAAATCCATCCATCCACCCATCCATCCATCTATCTATCTATCTATCTATCTATCTATCTATCTACTATCTATCTATCTATCTATCTATCTATCTATCTATCTATCTATCTATCTATCCATCATCTATCCATCCATCCATCCATCCATCCATCCGGTATATTTCCTTTAATGTATATTTCAAAAAGTAAAACGAGAACTACTCAGTAGTCTTTTATAAAAAGGGACAGGCAAATTTATTTATGTCCTTTCAGACTTTTAGATTAGGAGGCATTTAAGTTCATGAATAGAAGTGATGAAACTTTCCAAGACAGAAAATCAGTGCAAGGTAGTTTAAATATTCTGTAGGGAATGGACTGTCTTCATATAATTGCATCCCCTCATCAGTGTGCCATAAACAGAGCAGGGTGCATTGTAACAATTTACAACCTAAGACCAAGCAAGAGCATTAAAATGATCCATTGTAACTTTAAGCTTTGAAATTGTGTAAGATGATGGGCAGTATGTTCTCAGCTGGGAAAAGTACCAGCAAATCACAGTAACTTCAGCAGAAGAAAAATGGTGATAATATTAGGTAAGTGGCTTCCTGTTGAGCAAAGGATCTTTCAGATTCATCTTTGCAGGAATAAGAGATTACTGAAATAGATTTGTGCTCTCTGAGTAAGAATAAAAAGAACATGGAAAAACTTAATAAATGCCAGTCAGAGATTTAAGTCAGATGTGCAGGCTATACTTTTCAAAACTTGCCTGGTTATAAAACTAAGTTCCTTCATATTATATATACAGTCATTTACTAACAAAAGTACAACCCCAAACCTTCTTGGTGCATTGTTTTCAGTGCTAAGGAATACAAGCAGGACTAGAACAGGTTCTACCTCTGAGGGGGATCACAATGGAGAAAAGTAAACAGACTCTTGCTGCCCATGATGTGATACAAAATGCTGTATTTTCTAACATGAGAGCATAATATATATTCGTTTATGGAAGATCTTGTTGAATGGACCACCTTTTCCACTTACGAAAAAGTTACTTTCCCCAGATTTACAACCTTTAATCTTTTTTTTTTTTGCCTCCTGTCATGCTCCATCATCTTAGCAATAGTGTCTTGAAAGTTTTGATGTGATTCAACCTCTGTCAATGGGAAATCTTTCAGAGTAAAACTTCTGCAAATGGAGCTATTGCCTGCCCTTTTGAATGCTTGAGATCATCAACACATGCGGGCAATTAATGGAACAATTATAAATGGGGCTATATAGATGATATTAAATCACAAGATTTCAGAAAGTCTTTGTCAACCTTTCCAAAGTTAGGGTAACAGGGGTGATATATGAAAAATGTCCATCCACCCAAACCAAGAAAGGCACCCAAGTTTCCTTTGCTGTTCCACATCTATAGATATAGTTTCTTTTGTTGTTCCTTACCTATAAATAGAATCTTGCCAAACTAAAGCAACTATTTATATTATTAAAGGTATAATCTTACTGATTCTAGGGAGAGGCTACCTTAACCCTTTTTCTCCCAACCAAAGTACTTAAACCTCACTTCTCTTGGTCCTTTGAAATGTAGCCCCTCCTTCCCAGGAATCCAGATCATATTCTACCACAGAAACAAACATAACTCTTGTAAATTACTTAAATAGGTGTATGTATAGGTTTTATTTATTCATTTGATTTTATTTATATCTACTTTTCCAATTTGGTGAAATTTAAGGCAATTAACTTACCAACCCAAATATTATGCTAGCCCTATTAGTGGTAAGCAGAGATGGAATTCAGCCGGTTCGGACTGCTTTGGGTGAATTGGTAGCACCGACGATAAGTTGGCCCTGCCTACCCATCCCCGCTCTATCCTGTCCTTTATTTCCTGCTTTGTAGCTCATCTCAATTGCATGGCACAGCTGATTCCCACCCCGCTATTCTACTTACTGTTGCTTACTTGGAAGGTAAGCAGCTGAGCTTCTAAATGCTCCATTTTCAGTGCTGTGCACAAGCACCTTAGGCACATGCATGTGCGAAGTGCGCACTCATCGAACCGGTTGTTAAACCAGCAGCATTCCACCACTGGTGGTAAGCAACATTTTGTAGAAACTAGGTAAGAAATAATAAGCTAAAGAAATTAGTATTTTATTAAATTTATCATAGCTGCTCTCTTCAGAAGATTCTGGATGGGTTATAGTATCCAAATACTATAAAAATTGACAACACCAATCACTTTAACTTGTCCTACATTAAATCTATCAGAGTAGCACCATTCACTGGCCTCCCTATGGAGGCAGAAAAGTGTTTAGCTATTGGGTAGCACAATTAAGCAGTATATTTTTTCTGTTGACTTAAGGACTGGATGACAACATATAGCTTGGTCAGGAGAAAAGCATTTTGACTATATTCTACACTATATACAATAAGTTTCTCTCTTCCTCATATTTTTATATGTATTTTCTCTTCATCCACAGCCTTTTATGCAGGTACTCCTTGACTTACAACAGCTCATTTAGAGACCATTTGAAATTACAATGGTATTGAAAAAAGTGACTTATGACCATTTTCACACTTACAACCGCTGCAGCATCCCCATGGTCACATGATCAAAATTCAGATGCTTAGCAACGGGTTTATATCAGGGGTGAAATCCAGCAGGTTCTGACAGTTCTGGAGAACCGGTAGCAGACATTTTGAGCAGTTCAGAGAACCAGTAGCACAAATTTTGAGTAGTTCGGAGAACCGGCAAATGCTACCTGTGACTGGCCTCAGAGTGAGGTGGGAATTGAGATTTTGCAATATCCCTCCCCTTGTGTGGGATGGGAATGGAGATTTTGCAGTATCCTTCTGCCACGCCCACCAACCCATGCCAACCAACCCATGCTCACAGAACCGGTAATAAAAAAAAATGGATTTCACCACTGGTTCATATTTATGATGGTTGCAGTGTCCTTGGGTCATGTGATCTGCCTTTGCGACCTTCTTACAAGCAAAGTCAATGGCGAATCCAGATTCACTTAACAACTGTGTTACTAATTGAACAAATGCAATGATTCACTTATCAGCTGTGGCAAGAAAAGTCGTAAAATGGGGCAAAACCCATTTAACAAATGTTTCACTTAGCAACATAAATTTTGGGCTCAATTGTGGTTGTAACTTGAGGACTTCCATTCCATCAAACATCCATTTTCATACTTCTCAGCAGTGCAATTCCATACACTTTTGTTACATGGCACTCTGTGGCATAATTTTCCACTCTATTGCATTTGGCTTTCATATCTTCTTTCTTTATATATTTTTCTATTTTGTGCCTTCAAGTCATTCTGGACTCCTGGTGACTGCTTGAACTAATTTCAGCAGTTTTCTTGGTAGGATTTCAGAAGTGATTTGCCATTGCCAGCTTCTTTCTAAAGCTTGAAAGTGAGTTATGGTCTAAGGTTACCCAGCCAGCTTCATGCCTAAGGCAGGACTGAACTCAGTTTTCCACTTTCTAGCCTGGTTCTGTTAACCACTAGACCAGAGGTCTTCAAACTTGGCAGCTTTAAGACTTGTGGAGTTCAACTCCCAGAATTCTCCAGCCACATAGCTTGAAGACCTCTACACCAGACCAAAGTGGATATCTTCCTCATGTGAACTTTCCCTTTATTCTCTTAAATGTATCATGTTGGCCCTACTTTACACATTGATCAAGGACTGAATTTTTAAGTTTCACACAAGATAAATACCACTACAAATCAACATTCTTCAATGTAAGGTTTATTGAAGAACGTAAGTGACATTAAGATACATTAAAAATACAATGATCTCTAGATTACCACATGTGTTTGAATAAACTTTCAATTTATTTAGCATGAAAAGAAAAAAAAAATCCCTCAAGGAATAAAAGCGACACTGTTCCACTTGACAAATCAGTCACAAACTCAAACCAGCAATATAGCTCTATTGCTAATTTAAAAGTATTATAAAATTGATAAAACTTTTCAATCAGATATCTATTCAAAAATAACTGCTCTGTATATGTTTTTCATTCAGTTTAAAGTATTTAAGTGATCAAGAAAGGTGACACTCAAACCCTAGGTTCTCTTAGTCTCCAGCATTTCTGATTACTATATTTTGTAAAAACAAAATGCTATACTCTAATTATACCCACTAGGTAGAGAGGTAACCTGAAATATTCGTAAGTAAAGTATAAGAAGCTTTGAAGTGACACAGTAGGTGGCTGAAGTGAGAATTAAAGTTGACATGCTTCTTAAGTTCTTATGGTATAGTTTTTAAAATATTCTACTTCCAGGCACCTGCTGATGGTAAGATTCTTCCAATCCTGTGATATCATTAATTAAGTTAATTTCAGCTATTTCAAAAGCAAACAAGTTATTCCTTGTGTGTTAATGAGAAGCCTTCACAAGATCTAAGTATTTTGTTTGCATATCAGAATGGAAAATAGCATTAAAGATCCAGGGTACCAATTACTTTTATGTCTATTTAGAAATACAGGGTCATGGGTTGACCTCTCCTCACACCCATTCAACCTACTGACATGGGCTTTCTTAATTATTTTAAACAGCTCTACCAGCTTCCAGCTTTAACATTTCCCTAACATGTCCAGAAGTTATAATGAAAAATGCTATAATGAAGAAAAGGCTTTTCATCATTCTTTTTACAAGCACACATTACTTCATTATTAGACCTTTGGCTTTGCATTTCAGAACCTGATAGGAGGGGATTGGTTAGATTACTTAGCACCTAGGGGGGGGTCTTGTAATATTTTCCCCTCCCTCCTTCCTTCCCTTCCCTTCCCTTCGCTTCGCTTCGCTTCGCTTCCCCTCCCTCCCTCTTTCTTTCTTTCTTTCTTTCTTTCTTTCTTTCTTTCTTTCTTTCTTTCTTTCTTTCTTTCTTTTTGTTTTCATGATACAAAACAATTTTCCACTCAATTCTTGAAAGAGATGTGCTATTTCCATTTGTATGAAACTGAGGTGGTAATCCAAATGCCTACAGATGCTGTTGATCTTAGGGACTGATGAATCTTTAAAAAAAAACAAATCCAATTTTTCACCATTTTTTTTTACAGTGAATCTATAGAAACAAACCAAATGAATTTAAGCTTTAATGATTCAGTGGTCCACCATGGGATATGAACCAGGAGGAGTAAACATTCCAGTACCCAGGATAAAATGCCTGTGGTTCCAACTAGTGACCAGAGCGATAGACTATACCCACCATAATGCACAGTAGTCAGTAGGAATGGTGTCATGTGTATATAAAATAATAAAACAAATGAAGCACAGCAGACACACTACACAGGACAGGTATTTTATTTGCATTGTTGTCTTTCTCTTCTTTTTATAACCCTGTAATCGCTTAATTTAGGGTACAGTTTGGGTGACTGAATGGAGCTGAGCATTTACTGGCCAGATACCCTTCCTGCCACCTACATGGAGTTTGCAGCAGATATTTTCTCTTTGTGCCCTGAGACAGAAACATCTGCCACTACCCAGGATTGAACTGTCAACCTTCCAAATGGGAGGTAAGCATCTTCAACACTAGCCACCTTGCTGCTCATGCTTGAGTTGCTGTCTGAGGATATCAAATCTTCAACCATCCTCAACATATATCATAGGAATAGATGCATTTCCCATTCTAAATCTTAAATTTAGAATTTAGCAAACACATGTTTTTAATTTACTTATTGAAGTGCTTAGTCTTCTTTTGCATGTTTAAAAAATGTATTGTTACTACTATTATAAGAGTGTCCCAAACATGCTCCCTTGATGAATCTGAAAAGGTGAACTTGAGGAACAGTTTAATGGAATTAAGTGGGGATTAGGACTAACATTGCATCTTCATGATAGGCCACCACATTTTCTGAAAAAGTCTTGGGTCAATTTTGCACACTTTTATAACTGAAAACTGAAATGCACAATTCAAAATGTCAGAATTTGTAAACATTGTAATTTTTAATGTGACAGGAAAGAAAAGATACTCAAAACCTAACTGGATTGTACTTCAATTAAATTGTACTTCAATTAAAATTAGCATGAAATCAAAAGCAGCTTTTGTTCTGGCCCTACTCAAAACTTTTAAGGGTTCAACCACCCATATGCTACTTGACTAAGACCAGAAAAAAAGTGGGAACTCTTCATTTAAATTTAACTTGCGTCAAAAGGAAATGGCAGACAAGCATTCGCAGTCATCACTGTGAGTTTCATTTCCCTTCACAAGCCTCTATTGGAACCATTTCTTTTTAGAAAACTTTTTTTATTGTTATTTGTCATGGAGAGACTTCATGAAGAAAGCCAACATTTGATTAGAAACATATATACTGTATGTCCAGTTCATCTGGATTCATTAATACCGAGTACAATAATCACCCTTAAAAAATAAACATTCAAATTTGGATTGGACAATGGGGAATGGGTGGTGAGAAAGTGCTTCAAAGTTGGATCACTCCAGGGATATTTTTTCCTTTCCATATTGTGATTGTGAACAGTTGCTCTGGCTGATTTATGATTATCTTTGGAGGTCCAGTTAATATGACCTAATGGCCTATTGAGACACATAAATCCATTAGCCACACAGGACAAAATAAGACTAGGCCTTTATAGCTGTAGCACCTTGACAATGACACTCTTTCCCGAAGGGGAAAAAAAGGCTTTTTATTGCTGTTTTGAAAAACAATAAATATAATTTTACACTATTTGGCTTTTAATAAATTATGATAGGGGGTACTCCTTGGGGCCTGATGACAATTGGGAATTGAAATTGTTGCCATTAAGCAATGCAGTCATAAACTGCTATAACATGTCAGTGCATTGCTTGGTGATGGCAATTCCAGGAGTCTTGGTTGCCAGGTAACCTCAGGTCATGTGGGTCATTAAGTGGGAAAAGGCCAGAGTCTCAGGTATGGTGTGTAGGTGGTTCAGTGGTACAGATGCCACAGGGTGATGGCATGAGCAGGTGCTAGGGAGTGCAGGCAGGCCAGTGAGGACAGCGGGCAGGGCTTGGTAGCATAGAATAGCGGGAAATGGCCACAGGCAGTCAGTGGGAAGTTTGGGCAATACAATGGGTTCTAGAGGAGTGGGGATGCTAAGGGTAGGTCTACAGTGTGTAGGTGAACCAATGGAGGCTGCAGGCTGGCTAGTGAGTGCAGTCTAATGGGAGCCAGGGCTAGGGCATCCCATGGACAGTTCTAGAGAGAATGGGTAAACTGGTAGTGGCTGCACACTGGATAGTGAGCCTAGGCTAGAAGGGGCCACAGGCTGTATCATCCAGCTGACCTTGTCCAGAATGCATTGCTTATTAGGTGCCTCCCATTGGACTGCTTCTATTTCCATTCATTTCAGAATATCCTTACATAATACATTCACAACAGAGACCAGCAGTATGGATTCCATAATTTCTGTTTTAAAAATTGGCACATTCCAGAAAGGTTAGTTTGCATGAATCCCAGTGATTTCAGTGGACTTTTAATAATGTGCTTGTATTTCTACCAAGCAAATCAATATGAGAAACTGATTTGATATGACTGAGACATGTGGGTGGCATGGATTATTGGTAGGAGTTCCATTCCAGCTTGCCAATCATGGGGAACAAAATTGCAGATCGTGAGAAAAATAATTTTGTGTTTATGCGTGTGTGTGTGTACCTGTGTGTGTACATGTATGTATATGTGTTTGTGTGCATATATACACACAAACACACACACACACATATATGCACACAGAATAACAGAATTGGAAAGGACCTTAGAGGTCTTCTAGTCCAACCCCCTGCTCAAGCAAGAAATCCTATACCATTTCAGATGAATAGCTGTCCAATTTCTTCTTTAAAATCTCCAGTTATGGAGCACTGCAGTTTGACCCCTCTTCTTTGTGGCAGCCCCTCAAATATGCTATCTGATATTTAAGTGATTTTCCACTAGGACAATCCCTCTCACAGTTACTGCTATTGAGCCAGGTATCACCAATCTACTGCCTATTCTATACCTGTGCATTTGGTTTTTCATGACTAAGCATAAAACTTTACTATAGATAGAGCCAAGTGTTCAAGTCAGTCAAGATCCTCTGGATCTTAAACCTATCTTCTTGTGTGCTGGTTATGCCTGCCAGCTTGGTGTCATCTGAAAATTTGATGAGTTCCTCTTCTATCCCCTCATTTAAATAATTTAGTGAAGGGATATAAATCATTTATACGGATGTTGAAGGGTATTGGTCCTAAGACAGAACCTTGGGATACCCCACTGCATACTTTCTTTCATGCAGATGTAGGACTACACACTGAGTGCATTTTGTTAGCCAGTTATGAATCCATCTGATGGTGATACTATCTATCCCACATTTTCTATCTTACCAAGAAGTTGGTTGTGGTCTATTTTGTGAAATGCCTAACTGAAGTCCAAGGGTAGTATGTCCACAGCACTTTACTGGTCCATTAATTTAATCACATTGTCAAAGAATGAAATAAATTTTGTTTGGCATGAGCTGTTTTTTGCCAAACTCATGTTGTCTTCTGGTTATAACTTTGCTTGCTTCTAGATGTTTACAGATCTGTTGCTTGATTATCTTTTCCAGCATCTGCACATGTATTGATGTCAGGCTGTAGTTTCCCAGATCCATTTTCCCCCATTTTTGAAGATAGGAATCATACCAGCTTCTTTTCCAGTCCTCTGGTAGTTCCCCAGTGCCACATAATCTTTGAAAGATATGGTTCAGTGGTGGTATTGTGTGTCTGTGTGCTTGCAAATAGTCATCCATCATTTTGCTTATGTATAAAACACATAAATTTAAATAACTAACCCTTCAAAAATCTCCCTGCAAACAAAACCATGTACCAAAGTCTCACTTATGTCAAATTCTTTACCACAGATAAACGGTCTGATTTGTATTTATCAACTGCAGATATGTGAAACTGTATATAATGGAACCAGCTGTATTTTTCTTTATCCAAATAAGAACTGCGTTTTTGAAGACAAGAAAAGAAACATAGAAAATGTCTTACTTCTTTAGAGATAATAGATGGCAAAAGATGTTTTTGACATGTGTTCAAATATGAGACTAGTAAAAAGGTATTAAAATATTTAAATGTGGCATATAAGGGAGAACTAGAAAAGCTATTGGTACAGAACAGACCTTTCCTAGTACTTTGTCCTATTAATATTACATGTGCTGATGTACTTGTGGCAGAACATCTTTTGGATATTTTTAAGCAGAAGAAAAATAACATGCAGAAAAGCAAGTGCACTGAAACAGAAGGAAAAAGACAAGGACATATTTTGCATGTTGTCTGAATTAGAAGGAATGGAGGAAAATGCACACAGTCAAAATAATACTTCAGAAGACAATTCTGTTGAATCAGCATCCTTTTCATAAACCACCTCTTTGATAATAAAAGGATTCTACTAAATGTCTCATAAAATGAACCTTCTGGTTAGAACAATTCTTCTTCCTACTTTGTAAACTTCATTACTATATTTTTGACATGGATTGTAAATCCCACATTCAGAAATGGAGATGAGAAAATAAGCCCATAATTTTCTACAGTCTGCTATGTGTTCAAACATTTAGGCAACAGGCAAACATATTTTTCTTCTGTTCATTCTGGATTGTAAATTTAGTTTTAAAAGAGAGAAAATTATTAGTGAGCATTACTGTATTCATTAATGGTAGGCTAAACCCATTTATCTTTATGGATAGATAACAAAAAATGTTACATGCTGTATATCAGATATTTCTTTATGATAAAATGCAGAAGCCCGAGTTAGAATAGGACATCATTTTTTTTCACCAAAGTCAGCATATTGCAGCTTTAAACAATGAGTGATAAAGAAAATAAATTCTAACAAATTAGAAATCATATTGAATTGGTATGTTGGATGATTACCTGAAAGGATTATGAATTCAAAATTTGATTAGAAACTATGGTTTACATTTGGTTTTTAAGCTGGAGATAGTCATCTCAACATGTATTGTATAAAGTAAAAAAAATCACAAAGGGAAAAATATTTCTGTATGGAAAGTATCAGCCCTTCATCCATCAATTCTCTTCCTCAGATTGTGTTCTCTGTTCACTGCTTTTCATAGCAGCATGAGGTTAGCTAAAATCCATGATTATTCCAACGTATATTCTCATGGTGGTTAAACAGATATAAACAGCAAATGGGATAACTCCTTCCCCTGCAGTTGGTCTTCAGCACATATTGCTTGCCACCAGGGGTGAAATGCTACCGGTTCGCACCAGTTCAGGTGAATCGGTAGCTGCGGCGACGGCGGGTGGTTTGGAGAACTGGTAGCAGTGGCAGCGCAAGACTCCGCCCACCCACTCGGATGTTGTTACTTCCTGGTTTTAACCAGGAAGTAACCTGTTTTTTACCTTCTGCACATATGCAGAGGGTCCAAAATTGCATGTAACAAGCAGAATGAGTGCGTGTGTGCACCACACACTTTCAAACCGGTAGGAAAGGTAAGTAGATTTCACCCCTGTTTGCCACCCTTAAACCTGAGGTAACTAGTACTGATTTTTCAAAGTGAGCAGTCCTTAATAGGTCTGACTTTCCTGAATTCTTTCAATCCCCTTTTAAAGTTTTCCAAGTAGGTGATCATCACCTTGCATAATTTTAATGAATTTCACAAGTTATCTACTCAGTGGATTAAACTGTTATATCATTAATGACCAAAATCTCTCAGTCATTAACAATTAAAAACAAACAAGAAAAATCAAACTAAAATCAAATGTTAACAGCAGTTAAAAAGCAATTAGGACAAACAAGTAGTATAAGTTGAATTAATAATTAAAGTTAACAGTTCAAATCAGCAGTTAAACAGTATGAAAGTGTTTTAAGGGCCTCTTAACAAGCTAATAATGATGTCAGGCCCTCTCGATTCCAGAGAGAGTGCATTCCAAGAGGCAGCCTAGTGACAGAGAAAACTCAGTCCGAATTTACAGCCAAAAAAGCTTGCAACAAATAGACAGAATGTCCTTACTTAGTAGGTGTGGGGGTTCAGAAAGAAATAAGATCCCTATTAAATAAGCCATGTTGATTTTAAAGTTAATGACTTTTGTATTTTGCCTGGAAAAAATTAACAGTCAATTCAGTATTTGAAAGATAGGTTTAATTTTATATTTCTCCTTCTTCTTAAGACTATCTTGGATACTACTGTGCTTTCTACCAGATTCAGAGTAAATAGAAGGCAGTTCTACATTAGTACATTGCTGTAGGCAATGGACCTGGACGTTACCAGTATGGGCTTCACAGATACAGATATTTATTTATCTAATCGATTGTTTTATTTCACTCTTCCAAAATAGCCACATTATTCAGCATTTATTAACAAATGTTGTAGCTATAATATCACCCTTGGGTTACATCAAATACATAATAATGTATCTCTTAATGAGGCCTAGATTAAAAATTCATTTTAATCATCTATCAGTTAGTCCAAGTCAATATTCCCACTTTCAATTTTTCCATATCGTGATCATTTTCCCAATTTTTAATATTGGATTCCCCATGAAGTCAATTAAGCATGGGAAAAGAATTGGTTTTTTTTTTTTCCCATTAGACATCTTTCTAGCAGATACAATTGTTTCCAAAGAGTTCTATTGTATTTAGACCCTAATACTGTCCATCTAATCAAAAGTGTTCTATTCATTATGTATATTATAATGTTCCCCAAATTGGAAAATGGACACATTTGTTGGCTTCTAATAATTAATCATAGATAAACTTGATAATATAACTGCAGATTTGGAAAATCAAATCCTCCCTTATTCACTGATATTTCCATGTTCTGTAAAGTTATTCTCAGAATTGAAGAACCCCATAAACATTTTTAAACAATGTTTATTTTCTGAAAATATTTCCCAGATATCTGTAGAGGAATATTCATTTTAAGAGCACCTTTCCCCAAAGAGTAAGGTTTTATGACTCCCTTCTATCCATAACTGAAGAAACCTCTTTATATATTTTATTTGTGTGACATGTTACTGAGCTATATCTTTTGGTATGCACATAGCTAAATATTTAATGGCTATGGAACAAATATGGAATTGATATTCTTGAATGGGTAGGTAAATTAACCATTTTCTCTTACTGACATCAGTTTAAATCAGTTAATAGACTGTCCTGATGTATATCATTTGCATGAACACTGGAATGGTAGAGTGATGTTTAGAAATAAACAGAAGTATGTCAACCCCTTGTCTGGACTTAAGCAATGTTTATCTGCTCATTGCCTTGGTAACAGATCTTCCTTCTCTCTGTTGAGTTCATCCTCTGTACTTTCTACACACAGAAAACTCTTTACTCAACTATGTGGGGAGCCTAGCAACTACCAGAACTGATTGAAAAACTCCCAAGAGAAAGTTTACAGGTGAAGAAGTGGTAACAGGCCAATGTCCTGGAAGTATGTTATATTATAAAGAAATGTAATTAGTTAGGATGGCCATCTTCATACTGTAAACTGTGAAGATGGAATTGAAGTTCATTTGTAAGAAAATGATATGATATGATTGTCTTTTTGATTTTGAAGAAACAGCTTTTCCTCAGATTCATCATCAAGGCACAGCTGGAATAGATCCACATCAAGCTCTAGATCTCATTTACTTGAGTGACCACCAAAACACAAATGTCATTCTTCCTGCTGAAGCAAAGAGCTGAAACATGAACTTGATACATTTGGGAACTGAATTTGATTTATTCTTTACTGATAACTTTTGCTTTAATCAGCTCTTATGAAGCTGCATTCATATTTTGTTAACTATTTTTATGGTTCATTGCATAGTTAGCCAGATGTTCAGACTGGATTTGGCATTCCCATCTACCTATCAAGTTCTTCCCAAGGAGCTGGGATAGGCAGATGTGGATGTTTGATGGTCTTAAAGGTATTGTCACAGGACACAGAACAGTAAGCTGTTCCAAATAAAGCTGCTTTTTGCAATTGACTGCTGGTGAGTTGTTACTATTTATTAAATGTACATATTATAGTATTTATATTATACCATTTCTATGGATGTCTTTACATCGTTATATCCAGAATGGAACTTGCAATGCAATGACTTAATGCCGCTTCTATCAGTTTACCCCTCTGATCTACCCCTGGGGATGATTCTTCCTCTTGCTAGCAGAACTTTCAACTTCTAAGGCATACTTTTAATTTGAGATGTTAGCTATTGTACCTGAAGACTTTTTAGCAACAATCTCTTCTGGAGATTATTCATGTTGCAGCTTCTTCCAAGCAGAAACATATTGTCCTGCTTATTCTAAAGATTAATGGCATTACTGGCAGACAATAGTTAAGCCAAAAGTTAATAGTCTGGAATATTTAGCAATAACTGCTTATTTCAGTAATAATTGAGATGCCCAGGAGAATGATTGAGATGAAGTTCAAAGCTGTGGTATTATCTAATTGGAACTTTTTTTTTTTATTAAAATGGAAATCATGCTCATACTTTCTCAGAGGAAAGCAGAAAAACAATATACACAAAATTGACAACTGAAGTCTAATAAGAAAGCTACACTGTTGATATATCAGAGGTGGGTTTCAGCAGGTTCTGACCAGTTCTGGAGAACCGGTAGTGGAAATTTTGAGTAGTTCGGAAAACCAGTAGTAAAAATTCTGGCTGGCCCCGCCTCCATCTATTCTCTGCCTCCCAAGTCCCAGCTAATCGGGAGAAATGGGGATTTTGCAGTAACCTTCCCCTATTTTGGGGAGGAAATGGAGATTTTACAGTATCCGTCCCATGCCACACCCACCAAGACATGCCACGCCCACCAAGACATGCCACGCCCACCAAGCCACACCCACAGAACCGGTAGTAAAATGTTTTGAAACCCACCACTGTTGTATATCATTGTGAATAGGAGGATGGACAGACAGAGCATGAAGGTTCTGAAACTTTGAATGAATGTCTCCACTATATTTCCATTTCCCCCCAAAAAAAGAAATAATATCAACCATACCAAGAATAGAATCATAATGTCTCATTTGCAAGGTTCTCAGCCATATATATAAAATTTATTTCAAGAAACTCTAACTTTATTTTCCTTTCCTCTTCTTAATTTCATTACCTTATTTATTCCTAAGCATCTTTAACTTATATGAATGTCCATTAATCTACTGAAATAGTGAAGAAACATATTTCTAAGAAAAGGATGGCAAGTGGTTTTTAAGATATCCCATCATGCTTTGGGGTATGCATAAGGAACAGATGCTAAAAATAGAAATAGAAAATCTCAAGGTTTATTTACTGCAGTTTCATAATCCCCATATTCTTTTTGGAGAAAGAAAACATCTATAACATTGTTTTAGTTTCTCTATTATACCGTTCCCACCCAAATAACAAGAAGAGAGGTACTGTGAAAAAGTAAGAGGGTCTGTTTCAGGGGTGAAATCTACTTATCTTCCTTACCGGTTCGGAAGCACACATGCTGCATGTGTCACATTCGCTTTGCGCATGTACGCGTGCATTACATGTGCGTGCACACCTTCTGTGCATGCACAAAACCTTCTGCGCATGAGTAAAACCTTCTGGTTAAAACCAGGAAGTAATGACACCCGGGTGGCAATCGCTACTAGATCGCTGAACCACAGGGAAAAATCGCTACCGGATCAGGCGATCCGGTCTGTTCCAGGAGCATTTCACTCCTGGTCTGTTTGCCATATCATTAAAACAATCGTATTAGCTTCTGATTTAGAAAGTTATCATGGGGAACATTAATTAGCTAAAATTGATGGATCAAGGGCTGGTATTTACAGATGTTACTAAGAGCTTCCTATCTTTCTCTTGTTCTTTGAAGTCTAATTCTACCATTGTATATTAATCAAGATTTTAACATTAAATGATGTTTTAGTAGTCCACAATAATGTGTAGGAGACATAGCTTAACAAGAAATTATTTATAACCATTTGTCTTTTTTTTTTTTTTTTAAGATTCTGAATTTTTCAGAAAGACATTATAGGACAGATGTAAAAAATACCATCTCTGAAAATAAAATATAGTTTTAACATACTTATTGGTTAAAAATCTCTTTTATTTTTCTTGCCAAACCATGTCTAAAAGTAATTTTTATTACCTGCAGGAATTAAAATAAAAATTTCTCAAATTCAGTTCTGTGCTCTCCCATTCAACTATGAGCCGAGAGGAAACTGTACTGATAAACTGACTTATAATATATATATATATATATATATATATATATAGGCATTTTAGGGCAGAACTGTACCTTGCCTTGATGGCTAGTCAGTAGAACATAAAGTGTTTTAAATTTAAGTGAGTCTCAACAGAGTCAAAAAGTTAAGGTCAGGACCTAACAAGAATATACATTTCTTTAATTCACTCAAGCTACAGACTAGGAAAATGGTAAATGATATATAGGGATTTCTGGAAACAAAATGGCCCAGCTGCTATCCAATACATAGGCAGAAAATACCTAAATGTCCTCATCAGTGGTGGGATTCAAATTTTTTTACTACCGGTTCTGTTGGTGTGGCTTGGTGGGCGTGGTCTGGCTTGGTGGGCGGGGCAGGGGAAGGATACTGTAAAATCTCCATTCCCACCCCACTCCAGGAGAAGGTTACTGCAAAATCCTCATTTCCTCCCAATCAGCTGGGACTCTGGAGGCAGAGAATAGATGGGGGCAGGCCCAGTCAGAGGTGGTCCTTACTGGTTCTCCGAACTACTTAACATTTCTGCTACCAGTTCTCCAGAACTGGTCAGAACCTGCTGAAACCCACCTCTGGTCCTCATGCTTTAATAAATAAAGCATCAATAATCAAATTGTATCTATTTTCACATGTACATGCTAGAATCAGTGGAATTTCTTCTTTAGACGAAATTCTTTAGACACCAAAGAATCAGAAA
Organism: Pantherophis guttatus; assembly: GCF_059756535.1. Classification (NCBI taxonomy): domain Eukaryota; kingdom Metazoa; phylum Chordata; class Lepidosauria; order Squamata; family Colubridae; genus Pantherophis; species Pantherophis guttatus. The sequence continues at coordinate 103,401,702 of NC_142067.1, read as the reverse complement.
CTTGTGGAGGCGGGACAGACTTCAAAATATCATCTGACCTTAATATGCAGTATGAATGGTGAAGCAATCCATGGCTTTTGGTTTAACAAAAACTACACCACTTTTAAAGTATATATTGCAAGTGTTGGTGGAAGATTTTTAATATATCTTGATCAGTATCTTGTAAATGCCTAAGTATATGATGAAAGAATTAGCAGCATTAAGTACATTATGTAAGAGATATGAAATATATGCAGTCACATGTTGTCTATAATATACGCTAGCTGATTCCTATCTTTAGTTTTCATCTCATGAGCTAGAAGCACAGTGGCTTTTGTGGTTAGAACACTGAGCTGGAGATTAGAATTCATGATTGAGACCCAAGTGCTGCCGTGGAGTAGGGTGAGCTCTCGTCCTTTGCTCCAGCTCCTGCCAGGACCATGAAAGGAGCTTCCAACAGGCAATGGTGAACAGGCTAATCCTCTCAACCCAATAGCAGCTCAGTGCTTCTGACATGAGTGCAATGCGATCTCATGGGCTATCAAACTTGGGAGATTTCAGGAAGTTCTTGCTTAGAGGAGAAGGTAAAGAAATCCTCTTGCAATATAGCTTCCCATTTATGTCTGGTTACAATGCTTTCAAGAAAGTCTTTTGTTTAAAAGAACATAATTTCTACACAGATGTGATTGAATGCACACCTTTTGATTCATGTTAAATGAATTGAATATGGATTGCATATGATTTTTAGATCAGTGAAATTCTCCAGTTTGTGCCTAATACCTTTTTCTAATTTATCACTCGTTTTGGCTCTGTTCTTGGGAGATAAGCATAAAACGTTAGCCTATAGTAAGAGAGTTGGGACTGAAAAGAACCCTAGCATGGATGCAGTGTAGAAATTTGAATAATGCCTCCCCAGTGCCTGAAATCCATTCTTCAATGATTAATTATAACAGACCATGTTCAAAACAACTGTGAATACTAGTGGCAATTGAAATACTTTTCAAAAAGCTAGGGAAATTCTGTCAGGCAAAGGAAGCTTACCAAATTATAAAACATGAATCATCCTTGGATGCCTACTCAAATGCAATTAGTGGAATGTAATTAGCATCTACTTTCAGTGTGAAAAATCTTGGCTCAGATTTCCTAGTTCTATCCTGAATATTTTTAGAAATAGACTGACTTAGAAATAAACTGACTTTTGAATATTTTTGAATCAAAGGAACCCTTTTTAAAATTGTACTTGTTTATGAATAATAGTGCTTTAACACAACTCATCTAAACACACATATTTGGATGTCCTTCAGCAATAGAATAACCATTTGCAAGATGAGGAAGAAATAAAATCCATGTTCTTTGATACATTCTCTCTCTCTACTATTGATCTGCTTTCTCTCTCCCTCTCCCTCACTCCCTCTCTCTCTCACACACACATGCACACATATTCTTCAACCTGATATGAAATATGGATGAATTAACCATATTATGAGCCATGTTCCAAGTTAAGTAATGCTGATTTATAAATCTGACCACTAAAAATCACTAAGGCTGTAAGCATAGACACATTTCAACTAGAACTTATCCCAAAATTCACCATTTTATGGTATAGTGCTCTATTTAAAAATGTAGCAGCCATTATCCAACCCATAGCAAATGTCACTGAAATGTACCGAAATCAACTGATATAAGCTTCCTTAACATGGGTAAATCATTTATAGAACTATGTTATTATATGTTATTGTAACGGTAAGGTAAAATTATCTCCTTTGTTGACATTCACAAAATAAATCACAATGTTGATGATTCTTTAACAAATTTAAATAATTTAAATAATTATAATTTAAAGTATAGAGAACTATGACCAATCTAAACTGGCAGTCCTTAGCAATAAGCTCCATGAGAAGGTTTCCTGCTAAAAATCTTCTTTTCTCTGTTAAAATATTGTCCTATTGATTTTAATGGGAACTAAGTTCATCAAACATAATTTAGCTCCAATGTATCACTATTATTTTAACTTAATTCTGATTAAGGCAATCTAATGTTGTCTAATCCATACAAATAGAACTTTATATAAGGGCTTGGGTAGTATAACAGCACCAGACATCTCTACCTATGTAGTGAACTGCGCTAAAGAATTTTCCATATATGCAACTCTGTTGGCTTTCATGCAAGTTTAAATGTGTAAACTCACTGTCAAAGATTATGGAAGCAAACATGCATAAATTGTACACATGAAGATATCTCATTCAAGATTTTCACATTATTCAAGTAGCAGCCACTTCTAATGGGACATAAGTTTTATCCCTACAATTGATGTAATTAAAACTTTAAACTTTTTGGGAGGAAGTAGGATAAATAAGATACCGTGAAGTAGCCTGGATTGCATTTTCTGGACTGTAGAATATAAATGAGTTATGCAAAGTGGTGGCATTATCTCCTCAAGTGAAGACCATAACAATGACTCAGTACTATAATTCAAATTAATTTTCAAAGAAAAGCAAAATGAAATCACTTTTATTATTTTGTTTGCTTGTTATTGTTCTCATCATCATTTGCTAATGTTCTGCATAATATATGCAGATGGAAGAACACTTATTGAAGCAACATAAAAAATATTTTTAATCCACGCAGGAAAAACCTGAAGGCATTAACATAGTTTTTCTCAGTTAAGACTTTCAGCCCCTATGCAAGATAAATGCATCTGTACTAATCGGGAGAGTTTCATTGCAGAACTGAAGCACTTAGTATTGCAGTAAGTTACAATACCTGGAGGATCCTTAGTTCAATGTTTAGAGGCATTTGAATCAGATAAATTCTCTCTCAGAGAGTAGGCGCTATTTAAATGCAGCATTTGTTGAACTGTCCTTTCCTAGGTCAGTCCTATTCAGCTCATGAACCACCAAGTTCAATAGTCCACTGCCATGCAGTGTGGCTCTCGATAATCAGGGGGTGTGAAAGGATAGTTGTCAAGTGAGCATGAGGCAGACGATCAGATATATCTTCATGAGTGCTGAAGAATTTATATTCCTACTGATTTTATGGAACTATAATTACTAGCAACTGACATGACCTGAAGTGATAGACCAGTACTTGTGCTTCAATATCTCAAAGGCATTTACCAGCTGTGTTCTATATAATGATGTTCTGATATGTGAGGGGGAAAGGTGTTGGTGGGGAAAAAATTAAACTCAACCATTTCTCTTCTATCCAGTGCCAAAGAAAAGATAAATGAAAGAAGACAATGGTATGGTACACAATGCATAGTATGGTACACCAGCAAAGACCCCATCAGCTGTCTTAGGTCAGGAGGGTCATGTTATCTGCAAGCAATGCTGAAGCTCTTTAAGTGCTGCTCTGGTATTGCTTGTTTGCTCATAGGGTGTTGCAATTTCCAGAGCTTCTAAACATATCAATAAACGTAGGACATCATCAGAATATTTATATAGTACAAACTTACATAATACACTTCACAGTCTAAAAATAAGATGGAAAAAAGCTAATAATGCCACTTGAGCTCACAATAAGAGTTTGGTCAATCAAGGGTTGATTCCAGATATTTGTTTTGTATTTTGATTTTTTATTGTATTTTGATTTCCTTGAGTCAACACATAGATTGCATCACTTGGAACAGATCATAGGATTTCGACCTCTGATTAGAAATGAAACTAACCATTTATCAATAACTTTTATATGCTTTGGGCAGTGGTGAAATCTGAACCGGTTTACTACTGGTTCTCTGGCTGCGCATGTGCGCATGTGCAGTGCGCACCATGCACCAAATGTGTGCACGTGCACACATGCCAAAAGGAGGCATGGGGTAAGTAGAACAGCGCATGGGGGGGTGTTGATCAGCTGTGGAGCCTGATCTATTCGGCCAAATAGGTTGTAAAAAAATGCTTTTAAAAGGTTTTTAAAAAGGCTCTGATGATCGTTCGGCTCAGCTGTGATCATCAGAGCCTTTTTTTACCTTTTAAAAGCATTTTTTAAAAGCAGCAGCAAGCAGGCGACAGGGCGATTGGGTGGGCATGGGCAGGGGGGGCAGGGATTTTTGCTATCGGTTCTCCGAACCACCCTCAGCCATCACTGCCGGATCAGTCGATCCGGTCTGAATCGGGAGCATTTTACTCCTGGCTTTGGGACACAACATTCATATGAGGAAAATACATGAAAACACATCTTCAGACATGAAATTATTGTTGAAATTTTGCTATCTTTAAATTCAAAGTTTATTTCTAAAGAAAAGCTGCAGAGGAATTTTAAAGAGGAAACAAAAACCTTTCCTTATACGATCCAGCATGCTCCTGCCCTGTTTCCCCACAAATAAGACATCCCCTGATAATAAGCCCAATCGGGCTTTTGAGTGCATGGCAATAAGGCCAAGAGCTTATTTCAGGGTTCAAAAAAATATAAGACAGGGTCTTATTTTCAAGGAAACACGGTATCCTGGCATTAGATTTTACCTGTACCAGATTACAGATTACAGAGGAGGAGGGGGGATGAGGAGGAGAACACATCATCATAAGATGCCGCCTTGTTATGGAATGATAGTATTTATTTATTCATTAGAACATTTAGATGGCCACCTAACTCACTCTCTCGGTAACTCTTACAAGGAAAATAACCCAATACAAAAAAGCAATAACCATCCATCCCTGTGGTGAGAACAATCAGATGAGCTACTTGATGGGTTCCATATCACTCTGGGGTCAGGAACCAGGTCATCAGGGCCTTATGAAAGAGTGTCAAAGTGAGGGAGGGGGAATCTTATCTCTGTAGGAATAATGTTTCATAGGGAGGGAGGCACCCCAGAGAAGGCCCTTTTTCTTGGGTCTTGGATCATGTTAGGAAAGAGGACCCATAGCATTCTGTGCCACCCGGCCCTGGTGAGTTGGGTAGATATGACTGGGAAAATACATTCTTTTGTCAGAATCTAAATATTTTAATATTATTTTTCAGGATAGTAGGGCTATCAATAATTACTAGGCACTAAGGCTTAAAGTTACTCTCAAATTGTGGCAACATTTCTTTCAATATCGCTTGCAGAGGGCAAAAAAATTCTCATGGATGTTTCACTTTTTGGTTAGGGTAATGAAATATGAAAATGCATACTTTGCGAAAAGTTGTATTTAAGGTAACTCTGTTATTGCAGAATCTTAAAAGTACAAAAGATTAATCCAAAAATTGTAGATTTAGCAATTTAAAAAAATATAAAAATGACAAAGAACAGACACAGATTTGATCCATTGTCCCCATGTTCATATTATGCAAACACACCAGTGCTTGGGTGACAATGTAGCTTATAGAGAAAGCTTGATGAATGACTTGGTAAAATTGTAATTTAAAGTTTCCAGGCAACTGATTTGAGATGTTTCTTCATAGATTAATCATAGAAAGATCTTTTAGGAAAAGCTAAATTTGACCAAATAAATAAATATAGAAGTAAAGGAGAAGGGATGCTGTTTTCATTAGAGAAGGAATCTGGGAAGAACCAAACTGCTGCCAGTTTGATAAAAGATGGAGGAGGAAGATGAGGGAGAGAGAGAGAGAGGGAGGGAGGGAGGGAGGGAGGGAGAGAGAGAGATGAATAGTATATGAAGGACAGCTTCTAAAATTTGGGTGGATCACACTTATTAAAAGCAATTAATTTTTCTTTTGGATTTTTCAATTGTTCTGTCTTTCATTGTGCTGTAGATGAGTGGATAGAACAGTTTCAGCAAAACAGGGTTGAAAGCAGGGCTTCAGCCTTCAGTCTATGGATATTCTCAGGCATTCAGGTCATGGTTGTCCCAAAGGTGTTTTTTTATGAGGCAACTAGACAAGAAAAAACAAGGAAGTCCAGTTGCCTCATGAAAAAGCACCTTTGAGAAAGAGACAGAAGGTTAATGAGGAGACGAGCTTTCCTGGCCCTTGGAGACCTACTGTCACTCTGAGGGGGGAATTACATAAAAAAAGGAAAAGCATGACAGGGCATAAAGAACCTAAAGATAACAGAGAAGGGACTCAGCAAATGGCTTCCAAAAGTCACAGTTGTGGCTATGAATGAGCCCCAATACAGAACACATCCTTGGATTTTAGACACAGGTTCATTTAGGGCAATTTGTTTATTTGTATGTTATTTTATTCTTTCACATATTCTTTTTGGTTCTAAAGGAAACTCAATTAGTTGTCTTTATTACTGTGTCCAAATTACTTTAATATTTATATAACTAGGGGAAAAAAGCAATGATTTCATTTCAAGGAAGCTATGCACTTAATAATAAGGGCTACATAAATTGACTGGGACTATATCTACTATTTGCTAATTTTGATTATGTTATGAAATATATATGAGTTTATATATATGGACATATTATTGGAGAATTATAATACATAAATAGGATGACTTGATGTTCAAACGTCTTGCATTTAGACATGTAAACCAAAGAAGTTGCTAAAGAATTCATTGTCTCAGTAACACTTTGCGTAGGAAGCTCTCCACTGTTTTTGAACATTGGGGAGAGTTTTTGGAAAAACTCTGAAGTCAAGTAGAAACATTAATTCTTATATGTTGCTGAGAAGGTCTTTGGGACAGTGCTCATCTCCTCAAGAGAGGATTGTTTCAATAAAGCAGAGCTACCCACATAGTTTAGATTTGGGATTTTTCTTTACAACAGACATGGAAGAGAGAAACTGCTAATGGTAACCTGATTTTGAAAATGTTGGCGATATACAAGAAAACAGCCCATAGCAAAATCTGAAGAACATTTGCCAGCTTTGGAGATTAGTTCTGGATCAAAAGAAAATAAAGATGTTTATCTTTGATTCAGGACAACCACTCAACAAGAAGGAGATTTAGTCTTTTTAATAGGAAAATCTACGTAGGAGGGAGGGAGGGATCTATCTATATTTGCATGCATGTAAGTGTGTATTATGTATTTTCAAAGCTTCATACAGGTATGAAAGAGTATTACTTATTTAGCATATGATAAAACATTAGTTGGAAAAGATGACACATAAGCAGAATAAGTAAAGATGATGGTAAAGGTTTTTTGCAGATGAATGTGGGTGTTTCACTTGTCCTTCTATAACAGGATGAGTACAAGACAGAACGAAGCCTTGTTAGTGTTAATCCTCCTTCAGAATATATCCTCAGTGTAATAGGACTGGGTTTGCATTTACTTTCTTCACATAGTCAAACTTCTCTTCTATTTTTTAAATTTTTTTTAGAAGATTAATGCTCTCCAAAGAGCAGTATGACTACAAATGCAACTCCTATCCAATAATTTGGGTTTTTTGACAATCTTTTTCTAGTTTTATTCATTTATAACATTTATTTATTTCATTTTTATTTATTTTATTTATTTATTTGTCGAGTACGTATTAGATAATATATATAAGCATGAATTGAATACATAAAATGAATACAAATAAAGAGAACATTAGGACAGGGATGGTAGGCACGCTAGTGCTCTTATGCACGGCCCTTACTGACCTTTTAGGAAAGGGGTGAGGTCAAACAGTAGCCAGTCTAAGGTTAAAATTTTGGGGGTTTTGGGATGAAACCACAGGGCCAGGTAATGCATTCCAGGCATTGACCACTCTGTTGCTAAAGTCATATTTTCTACAATCGAGTTTGGAGCGGTTCATACATGACATGCATGCATATATATGTGTGTGTGTGTGTGTGTGTGTGTGTGTGTGTGTGTGTGTGTGTAGGTCTTTAGTTATTCGGGTTTTCTCCCGCATAAAATTGGAGGTGTCTTGGCAACGTTTCGACTAAGTCTTATTCGTCATCTTCAGGCTGGTGTTCTCGGCTTCGTGCTTCTAGGAGCAATGTGTATGATCGCAGCTGTTTCTTCCTTTTAACTGCCAGTGGGGGTGTGAACTGATTGGGTGGGAGCTTGGCTGTGTTCTGATTGGGTGGAGGTGTGTTCTGATTGGTTGGGGGCTTGGTTGTGCTCGGGTTAGTCTGAGTAGCAGGGGGATTTGAGCCGGTGAGCTTGTGTGAGGAAAGAAAAGCTTTCCTCACACAAGCACGAAGCCGAAGACACAAGCCTGAAGATGACGAGTGGGACCTCATCCAAACATCGCCAAGATACTCTCAATTTTACATGAGAAAAGACCCGAATACACCAAAACTTGCATATATATATATGTATATACATAACATGACATACAAAAAGAATACAAAAGCAAATATTAGGGATATTAGGAAAGGAAAAAGGGAATTGGATAGTGGGGGAAAGCAAGGGAAAAAGGGAAAAAAGGCATTGACTTCTGACTCCTTTGGTGCAGTAAAACAAGACATTAAAATCTACCCTCAACTTTTTACTTTTTCATAATAATAGGAACTAGTCATTTCTATAACAACAAACCTATCTAATCGGTAAAACCCAAAATCAAAGTTTTATATATATTTTTCCATCTCAAGCACAAAGACCAGAAGTTGTTTCCAAGTAGAAATAAAAGTATTTGTATTTTTCTTTCTTTGATCAAAGCAGTCAATTTAGCCATCTCTGCTAACTCCATCAGTTTTTGTAGCTATTAATTCACTGTGGGGATCGAGGTGACCTTCCATTTCTATGCATAGAGTAGTCTTGCTGCCATCAATATATATAACATCAGCGTTCCAAATTTCTTTTCAAGTTCTTGTTTCATTAAACCCAAAAGAAAAGTCTTTGGTTTTCTTTTTATATTCACTTTAAGAATTTTCTGTATTAAGATATGAATCCTACTTTTATATTTCTTTGCTTTATCACACGTCCACCATAGATGATAAAAAGCCCCTCCTTTAGATATACATTTCCAACATTCATTTGATGTGCCTTTATGCATTCTTGACAATTTATCTGGAATTAAATACCAACGATACATCATCTTATAGAAATTTTCTTTTAAATTATAATTTAATGTAAACTTTAAACCTTTATTCCACATATTCTCCCACTGTTCAAGCATTACATTCTATCCAAAATTCATTGCCCACCGAATCATACAATGTTTTACTCGTTCATTTTCCAGATTTAAGTTCAATAACACTTTATCCAGTGGTGAAATTCAGCTGGTTCTATCTGGCTTGGGTGAACTGGTAGCACCGGCAGCGGGAGGCTCTGCCCACCTACCTGGATGTCATCATGTCCCGTTTTTGACCCTCTACACATGCACACAAGGCTCTGCGCATGCGTGGAGGAAGCGCACGTGCTCACATTTGTGAACCAGCAGCGAAGGTAAATAAATTTCACCCCCAACTTTATCCAATAACTGTTCTGATTAAAACTGTTACAGATTTTTAATTAAAAAATAGTACAAGAATATGATGAATTCAAACTACTGAAATACATGGGGCTGCCCTTGAACACTGTTCAAATTCAACAGGTTCAGAAGGTAGCTGCAGTGGCATGGACAGTAATGAGCATGCCTCAGGAAATGACATTACTACTTCATGAACGATATTGTTTGCTGGTGTTCTTCCAGGTACATTTAAAATGGTAGTTATTACCTTTAAGACCCTACATGATGTATGTTATCTGAGTGACTAGATAGATAGATAGATAGATAGATAGATAGATAGATAGATAGATAGATAGATAGATAGACAGACAGACAGACAGACAGACAGACAGACAGACAGACAGACAGACAGACAGACAATAGATAGATGAGAGAGAGAAAGAGAGAGAGAGAAGGAGAGACAGACACACAGACTGACAAATGATAGTAGATAGATAGATAAAGGTAGAGAGATATACAGATATATAAGTTTTCAGAGTTAAACATTATTTCTACAGTTTCTACAGTAAGATTTTTGGCCAAATATATCTAATATGAATAGAAATGAATAATTCTGGTTCATGAGATACTTAATTCTGAACAAAACAATTTTTTTATGAAAACACAGAAAGAAGACATTTTTGTTCATATCTAGCTATTTAATGAGATTTTATATATAGGTCTTTGGTTATTCGGGTTTTCTCCCGCATAAAATTGGAGGTGTCTTGGCAACGTTTCGACGAAGTCTCATTCGTCATCTTCAGGCTGGTGTTTTCGGCTTTGTGCTTCTAGGAGCAATGTGGAGGCTTCGTGCTTCTAGGAGCAACACATTGCTCCTAGAAGCACGAAGCCGAAAACACCAGCCTGAAGATGACGAATGAGACTTCGTCGAAACGTTGCCAAGACACCTCCAATTTTATGCGGGAGAAAACCCAAATAACCAAAGACCTACATACAAACACCCGCGAAAACCTCAGAATATATATATATATATATATATATATATATATATATATATATATATATATATATATATATATATATATATATATATATATATATATATATATATATATACACACACACACACACACACATACACGCACACGCACATGCACACACAATTGTAATGGTATGTGAGAAAGATCTTGAGAAATGGGGTGAAGAGATACTGCCTGGGGAAGGGTCAGATAAGAGAGGGCATAGCCTGTATCTGCATAATGGATGCTTCAGAAGGAACACTCCCAACTTCTCAGACTGTCAAGGAGACAGCGGGAGAGCTGCACTTTCAGGCTTGCAAGATTCTGTTAATGTAGCTTTACAGCAAAGTAGAATTAGTTCATCTGATCATGTTTCTTGTCTGGCTTAGTTGGAAAGGTTCACAATAATACAGAAATAGGACTGGGAAAAGAATCGTATATATCAAAACCATTTTCCATATTGGTACTTAATTATTTCTTCCTTGTCCCTCTCTTATTGTTGGTTGTCTGGGTAACTATTTAGTGAAGGCACATCTTTAACAGCCACTTGCACACTTATCTGATCCTTGCCTTTTCCTTTGAGACTAGTTGTTTGTTTATTTGCTTTTCTAATAATTCTTTTTATTTTTATTTTTCTAGGTAGGGACAAGGGTAGGGAGGGTATGTTTATTTCTAAAACAAGCTTGAGAACCTGGTGAGAACCTCATGATTATTTATGATGCTAAATAGGAACAATGCATTTTGCAGTGATTCTATGCTTTACAAAACAGGAGAGGCAGCAAAAGTAGAATATGAATTATTAAGAGAATTGCAGTAATAAAATGAGTCCTTAACTATACTGCTGAAACAAAGAAGTATGGGATAACCAAGAATGGATTTGTGAGTAGAAAAATAGTGAGCTACTTGTAGTCTTTTTACTTTGAGGAAATGTCTTAGCTCACATTCCCTTAATTCAACCTCCAATTTTGGGATGTAGGCTCTGGCTGGTGAACCCTGAGATGACAGGAAAATTCCTGGTAGATTCCCCCAGCTTACTTTTGTCTATTCCTACTGGAAGTATATTGAATAAACAGCATAGTCAGGGACTGGAGACAAAAACATATGAAGAAAAATTGAAAGAATTGGGTACGTCTAGTTTAATGAAATAAGGACTAGGGACAGTAGTGAAATGCTCCGAGGTCTGCTGGTTTGCTTCGCTACCGGTTCGCTTCACTTACGCAGGTATGGTCCGCGACAAACATGTGCTTTGCGCGCATGCGCACCACAGGTGCTACCACGCAGTGCTGAAAAACAAGGTTTAAGAAGCCTTTTCTAGGATAGGTAGATCAGCGAGGGGGGGAACAGCTGTGCAATGTGATTTAGATTCGCTAGAAAGCAGGATTTACTGCTTTCTAGCAAATATAAATCGTGCAGCACAGTTGATCGATGGAAATACTGGTTTGTCCGAACCGGTAATATTTTTTTATTACCGGTTCGCCTGAATTGGTAGCTTTTATTACTACTTGTTTGCCGAATCAGTCCGAACAGGTAGCATTTCACCCCTGACTAGGAGTGACATGATAGCAATGTTCCAATATCTAAAGGGCTGTCACAAAGTAGAGTAGGGAGGTGTCAATCTCTTCTCCAAGCACCAGAAAGCAAGACAAGAAAAAATGGATAGAAACTAATGCAGGAAAGAAGCAACCTAGAACCAAGGAAGAATTTCCTGATAGTGAGAACAATTAACCAGTGGAATGACTTGCCTCCAGAAGTTGGAGATGCTCCAATACTGGATGTTTTTAAGAAGAGATTGGACAACTATTTTTCTGAAATGGTGTAGGGTTTGAGCAGGGGTTGGACTAGAGGACCTTTAAGATCCCTTCCAACCCTGCTGTTCTGTGTATTTTCCTTGAAGTTTCCCAATTTTTCTAATTTCCAAATCTGTAAAGTACCAAAACACCTACTAGTTAGATATTCAAAAGAAGCTCTTGTCAAGAGTTCTTGCAACAGAACAAGCAAACATAGAACCAAAATCCTTGGGTTGGAAGGAACTAGGCTGAGACTATTTTTTGTGGTATTATTGTTATATTTGTTAACATAAGGCATCATTGTGATTCTTATACCTTTCATGCATCACTCTTATAATCTCCTCTTAATAACTTTTAATAACTGATATCAATAATGAATAATCAATTAATAATCAAAAGTGCCATAGAGAAATAAAAATGCATGGTACTCTTTCAAAAAAATGTTGCTATTATATAGCCATTGATGGCCTCATTCACTGGATAATTTGCTTTTTCAAAGGGTTCAAAATCCTTCTTTTAGATTATCTGAATAATCCTTAAAACTTCATGCAGAAGTTTACACACTTCAAAAGACAATTTACTTAGTGCTGCATTACATAAAGTCTTGCCTGAGCAGAATTTTAATATGAGACCTGTAGCTCAGGATCCTTTTCGTTCCTCAAAGCAATTTTAAAACAGTTCCCGAATTTGTCATTTGTAGATATAGTCATCAATGGTTAAAGAGACTCCAGACAGCAAATACCTGGACAGATCATATCTTAGTTATTCTTTTTAATAACCTTGTAAAGTTTAGTATTTCAAGCATGGCTGAAAAAAAATATTCTTGAAGTACATAGTGTAAGTGTAGGATGTAATATTTTGACCTGAACGGTGTAAAATGGGAAAGCCTATGGTATCTACCTCACTGTTACAACAGGATCTGCACAAAGTGACCATATTCATAGATTTTTCTCCACGATGATCTGTCCTTAACCTGGTTTTTCAGGTCTCCCAATGTTTCATTCATTGTAAATGTTGGTAAGAAGAGCTGTAATAACACTTTTCAAGGTCGTATTTGCTCAGTGAGTGAGTTGGGCAGTCTCTAAATTTGATAAATAAATATTCAACTTGAATGTTGTTTCATACTTTAACAATGGGGTAACCTTTACTGTTTTGTAGTAATTAGCTTTTGGAGGAAAAGAGAAATCTTTCTTTTTTAGAATCTTAAAATTCAAAACACCCCCAAAATGTTTTCTTGGACATTCAAGACTTTCAAAATGTTTAGTATAATTCCTTTCTTTTCACATTGTGAAACAAGTCTTTTTTTCCCCCCAGTTGCTCTCTTTTAATCTAAAAGAATGCATACAGTTTGCAGTATAAACACCCTGGAACAAAGGTTCCCTGAAAGATATGCCAAGAAAAACACCCCCAGGGCTGAGCTACAATAGAGCAAGTGACTTGGATCAGGAACTATCCATTGCATTTTACTGCCTATTACTACTTTTGACCAAAAGGACCGGAAATGCAACTTCTGTATACAGGGACCTTTGGTAAATGTGCAGTCCAGTTAATTTACTGGTGGCTGTGAGCGAACAGTTGTCAAAGTGCTTGGAAGAAGCCCAGCAGACTGTTGACTCAATTATGCCAGACAACAGAGCCAATGTTTTAAAGCTGTGAAACATGGCAATTTTTCATACTCCACACCATTGCTGTCAGAAAGGCAAAGAAACACATCTATTGACGGCATTAAAGACTCAAACCACATGTACACAATTTCATCTCCTTTTGTTTGTTTGTTTGTTTGTTTTAATAATTTGTAAGAGCAGGAAACTGTCCGGACAAATAGGATTTCAGTAGATCACTAATCAATTAGTGCCACTATGGAAGATTTGTCATTTTCTTTCTTTTTGCTTTTCTATTATTTTATTTGCTATCAGCATGAAACTAATAAACAAATCAAAGCAAATGTACTGTACGCTATAGTGTGGACATAAAAGTACTGTCATCATATGAAGCAGGTCATTTTTTAAAACGAATTAAATCTTTACCATAATGTGAATCATATTGGTTAGTCATTCCATTGTGTTTAAAGGATAAAAGGGACTTATTGCTTCACTCCAGGATTTTATTTCTGGGGTTGTGCATTATTATAATAATTTTTTTATCATATTCAAATGTTCTCCTTTTATAACCAAAATTCTTCCTGGATCAACAAACTCCAAATGATCACTACCTACTTTATCCTTAAATTCACATTTTTAAACATTTTCTGTCTCAATACTTTCCTATTTTGTTTTAATATAACATTTTAAAACAGGGAAACTAATGAACAAGCCCAAATCATATTTAAATCTTCATTTAATCTTCAAATGTACACATCACCAGCATGAAACATTTGTTGGCAAGGTTGTCTTAAACATTTGCTTGAGATGTTCAATAAAAATGAAAACAAATATTTTTATGACTTACATTCATCTCAAGATCACACGGCACTTATATGACAGCATTTCAAACGTGATACCATTGATTTGTTATATAGGATATTCCAGTTCTATAGACTAAGGTTATTGTACATTATCTATTTTTATCCAGGAAATACTATTCAGTTGTTTATATATCTGAAATGTGGTCTTGGGCTCTGCCAAAACCTTTGGGAATATCCCCAATATTTTATGTGTTTCAGAGACTGTCAAGCATATCAGGTCAAAAATAAGAGAGCAACAAAATGTTTTAACTGGATATCTTGCTGTTCAGCATTTCAGAATTTTAGAAATTCTTTTGGCAGTGGTCAAAACCTTTACAAAAGACTTCGACTATCAGTTGGTTTAAGGTAATTCCATTCTCTGCCAAATTTTTGCAAACAAACAAAAAAGACTTTTAGCTACCACTTTTAAATCTGAGTTATCCCAAAGGATAAATTTCTCATGAGAACCAGTGTTGATTTTGGCTTTTATGCCAAAGCCTTCCAAATATATTTTTACAGCCTTTAGAACAGGAAAAATAAATGTGTTGGCTAAAATTAGAATTTATTTGCCAGGTTTTAAAGGAGCCAGATAATGGTTTTCTAGTTGTACCCAATGTTTATATACAAAATTATTCTCATTCCACTTAAAAATACATATCAAGATATTGAGTCCAGCAAGATAAATCAGAAAGATTAATTCCACCATAGTCTTATCAGGGCTTTCTACCTGAAGCCCTTCAGATGGCTTAAATAAAAGAGTTGTTTGACATGAAGGTAGGCAGCATATACATTTAAATGAATGAATGACCTTGATGATGAAGTCCAGCAGAGGGGAAAAAAAAAAACATATCTCCAGTTAATCATAAGGTGTAAAGCAAGTTGGAAATTAGGACTACCTCTAGCAAAATGTGATGATGTCAAATGTATGAGCCATGCATCATGATATCCTTACACAAATGATGCAATTGTGTAAGAGTTTTGTGATGCTACCTAGATCATTTGCATTATGACATATGACACCTGTTGTCATTTGCTATCCTGCCCCTTGCAAGTCATAAATATCTTATATTATCAGTTGTAGTTTCTGAAGTGTCTCCTGCCAACTATCTGGAAATAGATACTTGCAGAAGTTCTCGCTATAACTTTGGAAGCAAAAACTTTGTTCTAGGATTGGAGATCACAACTTGATAGGAATCGATCCCTCTCTTTAAATGGGGCTAAATATTAAGATCCCAAAAAGCTAACATTTCAACTTAGTATAACATTGATTAATGTGTCACAACATGGACAATTTTGTGCAAAAAAACACAATTGGGTGTAATCAACCTTAGGTGGGAATAATGAATTCTGGTGACAGTTCCATATATGTAGCTTTCACACTATTACAGTAATCGTAACCGAATCTGTAAATAATTGAAGGTCCAAATCACAAGTCTAAGCATTGTAAGTGCCCCGTAAATGGCATAAGTTTAAGGTGTGAAGGACTGAATCTTAATTCTATTTACCAGTAAATAGAATTACAGTGTTAATTATACTCAACTTGCACAAGGCTCATTTTTAATGTTAATTACACTCAATTTGCAAGGGCTCATTTTTACCTCAAGATCCTTTCTAGCTGGTTAGAAGCTTCAGAGGAATCAATTCAGGGTCCTAAGACAGTAACCTATTTTTAGACAAATTGGAAGGAAGTCGATAAAAATGCTATTAATTATTTATGCAGCCATTAGAAGACCAAATGTGAATGTTCCGTCCAATCAATAGAAAATTGCTCTAAAAGTTATGGAATTAGTTTCTTTTGATCTTGAATTGGGAATAATAGAATTTCAAACAATGTTTTGTATATATTGGATATTTCCCAGAATAATGAATAGAGCTTGATGACAATTCCCTTGCAGCATTTGGCATTGCAATTCAGAAGCTGGAACGTGAACTTACATGGTTTGAACTTGTAATTGTCATGTTTGGGGCTTGAGTATTTACATGATTTTAGAGCAAGGGTGTCAGGCTGGCTGGTTGGGGAATTCTGGGAGTTGAAGTCCACAGGTCTTAAAGTTGCCAAGATTGAACACCTGTGCTTTAGATGGAGAAGTGTTAAAGACATGTTATTTTCTTGATTATATATTTGGTTTTTGCAGCTTGTTAAGACATCAAAAATTGTATTTGCCCTTGTTATGATTAATTTTGAACATTTCTGTCATTATTCCAATGTTTTAATTATCTGAAATTTCATAAAGTCTTATGGGATTGAGCAGTATATACATTGTAGTAAAAATGAAATAAAAACCAACACCCACATCTGCAGAAAAGCATTGTATTGTGGGTTATTTTTCAGGGTTTTTTTTTTTCTAAAAAGGAGCAAGGAACAGGACTTCCAAGCAATTCATTTTAAATGTATGGTTTTCCCACTTTTTTTTTCTCTTCCACTTTTTAAAATAATGTTTTATCTATTTATTTATTCAATTTATACAGCAGCCTATCTCAAATATATGAGTCTGGGTAACAATAACAAAAAGGCTTTCATCCTGCAGTGGATTGATTTATTGTTTATTGTTATTATTACTATTATTATGAATACATATAGCCACAGCCTTACATATGCATGTTGGATTCACATTGTGCAGAGGAGTATCTACATCTGTTGGACTTTCTGCTATTTTTTTCCATCAGACTGGAGAAGGTTGTTTTAAAATGCAACCCTTGAAGGAACTTCTCTGACTGACAGCTCCTATGATGTGTCAGATGGATAAGTGTTTCCTCCAGTAAAGAAAGAAAAAGAAAAAAATGCAATGTGTCCATGTTCACATAGTAACTGGAGGGAAGTGGAAACAATGTGCTGTATTCATGTGTTTGTTTGTTGATATGATAAGGCCGAACATGTATTTGTCACTAGAAACAAAACCTTGCCATACTACAAGAAGCTCAGTGATGGGCTGAATTGCATACTTAACTTTCTTACTTATGTCTTTCTTACTTTTAGTCATTCTTGTTCTCCACCTTTAATCTAACTACAAATTATTTTAGAAACAGTTGTCTTAGATAGTCTGGAGCCTCTGTAGCTCAGAGTCTTATTATTTCTTGTTTGTCTGAAATTAAATCTAAAAAGGCTGGTGTCTTCTCTTCTCTTCTCTTCTCTTCTCTTCTCTTCTCTTCTCTTCTCTTCTCTTCTCTTCTCTTCTCTTCTCTTCACTTCACTTCACTTCACTTCACTTCTCTCTCCTCTCCTCTCCTCTCCTCTTCTCATCTCATCAACAGAACTGAAAAACCAGTGAATTGAAAAGCCTTTTCCTTTCTGCTATATCTTTGTTCCCACTCCAGACCACCCTGCTAAATCATTAAACATTGTTAATTTGTACTCACCCTTTGTAGGCACCCTTATAAACTTCTGTGAACAATCAAAAAGTGTTATTTAGCTGTTCTCTTATTTGGGTAATGGGGGACTGTGTTAGTGGGAAAGCTTCTCAAACCATTTTCACACATTAAATGAAACGAGTCTCAAGCATCAACTTTTTGAAATCAAAATATATGTGTAGTTAGAAATGCAGTGTTCAGGAAGAGAGATCTGGGTGACGTCAGCGTGATAGGAACCGAGGGGACAGCGCTCCGTTCCTAGGTCCCAATTTTCGGTCTGAAAGCTGAATTTTTTAGCTCTATTGACCACGAAGAGGTCAATAGATAAAAGGGAAAATCCTGAGGACCTCGGGAGTATCAAAAATTGCCCCGAAGGTTCAAGGAAAGTCCCTTAATTCAGCCCGGAAAAAAACCAACCTCTTGTAGGTTGGCCAGAACGCTGACGGTTGCTTTTAAAAAAGGGAAGCGAGGATCGAGCAAACAGCATCAATAAGAATAACTAATTACTCTTATTCTGAAACATTTAAATATTTAAAACATCGGATATATAATTAAAAAGAGAAACTGATCGGCAAAGCAGAATTGTTAAGAAGAAACGGAGTGAAAATATAACGGAGTGAGTTAACGAGGCTAATTGAAGTGTGAGGGGGCGAAACTGACAGGCAACGGAGCTGAGGTGATTTTGAGGAAGTGCAACGGAGAGGTGTGGATTGGAAATAAAACACATAGTTATAGATTTACCAGACAGAAATTGGGAAATAGACAAAGATTATTCATTTGGGGAAAGAAATACAGATCCAAGTGTTGGACTTATTTTAAAAAAAAAGAAGGTGGTGCGGAGACAATAAAGAAGAGACGAAGAAGAAACAGTATCTAGTTTCGGGAGTGACTGTGAGGGATTTAAAAACTTTGTAACGGTGGCAGAGCTTCAGTGAACAGATACTGTAACTATATTAGAGTATTAACTTGCAAATAAATAAAAAACATTGAGGCTCTGGAAGAGGTGTTTAAAATATTTTTAGAAGGCAAATTGAAGGACTTTGGAAACAATTACAAACTAGACGACTGAAAAGACACAAAACCAAGTGAGGATTGCAAAGACTTCAATTCTGGAACCTAATACAATGAAAGAAATTTATTTTATTGTTTGAAAGACTTAATTTATTTGAATTATTTTAATTGAATTATTTTAATAATATTTTAAGTACTTTTAAGTACTTTTATCTATTTATTTGTTTATTTATGTAATACTTAATGTTTTAATATAGAATATAGTATATAATATTATAGTCCAAATAGCATAAGGTTTAGGATTACTTAAGTTTAAATGTTAAATATATACTTTTTAATATATTCTGGAACCTAATATAATGAAAGAAATTTATTTTATTGTTTGAGAGACTTAATTTATTTGAATTATTTTAATTGAATTATTTTAATAATATTTTAAATACTTTTAAGTACTTTTATCTATTTATTTGTTTATTTATGTAATACTTAATGTTTTAATATAGAATACAGTATATAATATTATAGCCCAAATAGCATAAGGTTTAGGATTACTTAAGCTTAAATGTTAAATATATACTTTCTAATATAAGTAAGAAAAGTTGGAATATATAAGTTTTGAATAGATATAATAATATAACACATAGCATATCTGTTTTTTCTTATTTCTGTTTTATCTTGTTTTCCTATTCTAATAGTTTTTTATGTGACACAATTTAATATTAATTTAAAAATTGATATGGTGTTAAAAGAATGAATTGAAAATTGATTATTAATATTGATATATATTGATTTAAATAAGAATAAATTTATTAAAATTGATAAAATTTATTAGAGATATAACTAAAGATTTAATAGAACTTATTAGAATTAATAATATATTTAAATAGAATATTTAGTTTAGAAACTGAAATATGACTTGCTGAGATATCATATTTTATCCCTGCTCCTTATTTAAATTTAATTAATCCCTCATATAATGATATTATAGTTTGAAATTTGACTGTATTTGAAAACTAAACAAGTGATATTGGCTTCTGTAATTATCAGAAGGAAAATCTTACTATATACTATAGACAGTGCATGAAAATTTGGGAACTATTAAATTAGAAAATTAAGACGACAACTACTGGCTTATTAATAATGACAAAACCAGGTAAAAAGGCAGTAGCCAACCAAGCAATGTCTATTACGTCATCAACACAACAGAAAACAATAGACACAATGTTACTTTCAGAAAAAGAGAAATCTCCTCAATCAATTAACATCAAAAACATTCACTCAGTATTATCAATGATACAAGAGAGTATGAACAAAACACAGGAATCAATTGCTGATAACCAACAAGAAAGTAGGAAAAACCATGAGGATTTGAAAATGGACATAGGTGAAATTAAGGATAATCTAAAAAAAATGGATAATAAGATGGAGAAAATTCAACAAAATATTGCTAAAAATGAACAAAGGATCCAAAATATTGAAGATAAGATGGGCAAAGTAGAAAAAAAGATAGAAGAGTCAGAATGTGCTCAAACAATAATAAACAAAGAACTGGAAAATTCAATTTCATTTTTAGAAATGGAAAAGGCGTTATTTTACCTAAGATTTCAAAATATAGTGGAAAACAGAGAGGAAGATTTGAGAGATGTAATGGTGGGAATTCTGTCTGAAGCAACGTTAAAGAATAAAGAAGAAATTAATAAGGAAATTGATGAAATTTATAGAGTATTCACAAATTATGCCCGAAGAAACAGGTTACCAAAAGAGGTTCATATTAGATTTGTAAGGAAGTTGGTGAAAGAGGAAATATACAAAAAAATGAGAGAAAAACCAATTATATATAAGGGAAAAGAAATAATTACATTAAAACAAATACCAAGAAGAATAAGAGAAACAAGGAAAAATTATAACTTTCTGACAACAGAATTACACAAACATAAAATAATGTTCCGGTGGTTAACGCCAGAGGGACTGCTTGTTTCATGGCAAGATAAAAAATATAAACTTGATACACCAGAGAAAGCACAGCAATTTTTTGATAGCAACTTTTTTCCTGAGGAAGAACAAGAATCTGAACCACAGCAAGAAATTGCAAATCAGGAGAACAAACCGAGAAAAATACAGCAAGAAGAAAGGAAAAGAGGGGAGAAAGAAAGAATGGAAAGAGAAGGAGCAAGGGATAAAATACAAATTACAGGAAAAAAAGACACTAGGAAAATAAGAACATCAAGAAAATAGAAATTTGAAATGGAGAAAGATTTAAAATTGATATCGATTAACATAAATGGACTAAACATTCCATCAAAGAGATCACGTACTTTTAGAAATTTACAAAAATTGAAGACAGATATTATAACATTACAAGAAGTTCATATTAAAAAACAACAACGAAGTTTATTAGAGAACAAAAGATTAGGAAAACTTTATACGGCACTAACAGAACAAAAAAAGAGAGGTATAGCAATGTACATCCGGAATCATATACAATCAAAGCAATTATTTGCAGATGAGGAGGGTAGGATGCTGATGGTTGAAATTGAAACAGAAAAGAAGAAGATATTACTAGTATCACTTTATGCACCAAATGGAACCCAAATTGATTATTTTAAAAAGATGCACAACAAAATTAAGGAATTGGAATACCAAAACATATGCATAATTGGAGATTTTAATGCAATTGTAAACATAGAGAAGGACTATAGGAGTTGTAAACATAATAAATCCAGGAAAAAAACACTTCCAGAAACATTTTATGATATAGTAGAAGAATTTCAATTACAAGATGCTTGGAGGGAACTCAATTATGATAAACAACAATACACATTCTATTCAAATCCACATCAATCGTGGTCCAGAATTGACATGGCTTGGATGACAGCAGAGCTTATAGCAGACATTAAACAAATAGAAATTACAACAAACACATGGGCTGATCATAGCCCCATTGAAATAACATGGAAGGGACACCAAAAGCGTAAAAGATGGATGATGGATAGAGATATTATAAATGACAAACAATATGTGGATATGATCCAAAAAGAATTGAAAATATTTCTACAAATTAATGTGAAAGAGCACACCAGTCTACAAAATCTATGGGACACAACCAAGGCATATATCAGAGGCTTAACAATTGCCTATACTGCACAAAAAAATAAAAACAAACAACAAATAAAACAAAATTTACAGACAATATTACATCAATATGAATTCGATCTACAGAAACAGCCATATAATCAAGAAATTAAGGAGAAAATAAATTTAACAAGGCATAAATTAAATTTGATCACAACAACAGAAATAGCAAGAAAAATAAAAATCGCTAAACAAAACCAATTTGAACATGCAAACAAAACTGGACAGTGGTTAGCATATAAATTGAAAATAGAAAAACAGAGAAATATTATAATACAGTTAAAAGATGTAGATGGTTGTTTATACCAGAATATTGAAGACAAAAAACGAATTGCAAAGGAATTTTTCAAAAACTTATACGCAAAGGAAGAGATTAGAGAAGAAAATATCATAGAATATTTAAATAAAATAAAAATTCAAGAATTAGAAGAAGAACATATAGAATTATTGAACAGACCAATCTCAATGTTAGAATTGATAGAAGCGAGAAAGAAACAAAAAAATAACAAGACACCGGGAACAGACGGTATACCGGCAGAGTTTTATAAGACATTCCAACAACCATTAGATGATATATTAATACAAGTTTTCAATGATGCATTAATGGAAGCTGAAATTCCGAAGTCATGGAATGAAACAATAATCACATTAATACCAAAACAAGATTCGGATCCCACGGAAATTAAAAATTATAGACCAATTTCTCTTTTCAATGTAGATTATAAACTATTCACATCAATTATAACACAGAGATTGAAAAACCTAGTCAAATACTATATACATCCTGATCAAAATGGTTTTATTCCTGGAAGACAAATTCATAACAATACAAGAACAATTATTGACACTCTGGAATTCTATGAGCAAAGATCGGAAAACCAGTTAGCTCTAATTTTCCTAGATGCGCAAAAAGCGTTTGATAATCTCAACTGGACATTTCTATTAGCACAATTAGAAAAAATGAAATTTGGAGAAAGATTTATAAAAATGATTAAAAAGATATACAACACCCAAACAGCAAAAATACAAATTAATGGAGATACAACTGAACAATTTGATATAAAGAAAGGAGTGAGACAAGGATGTCCATTATCTCCTATATTGTTTATATTAACATTGGAAATATTACTAGAAGAAATCAGGAAAGATACAGAAATAACTGGACTAAAAATAAAAAATCAAGAATATAAACTGCAAGCCTTTGCAGATGATATAGTATTCATTTTAGATAAACCCATACAATCTGGACCAAAATTAATGATAAAAGTACAACAATATGGAGAAGTAGCGGGACTGAAAATTAATAAACAAAAAACTAAAATTATAACAAAGAATCTTAACAAGTATCAAAAAGAAGAATTGGAAAATATATTAGGGATACAAATAGCAAAGAAAGTTAAATACTTAGGAATATGGATTACAAACAAAATATCAACTTTGAAGGAAGACAATTATATTAAATTGGCTAAACAAATAGAAAAGGATTTGGAAAAATGGGCAAAACTCCAATTGTCTCTTTTAGGCAAAATTGCTACCATTAAAATGAATATTCTGCCAAGAGTGTTATACTTATTTAGGGTAATACCAGTAAACCCAGGAAGAACATATTTTAAAGATTTAGACAGAATGATATTAAAATTTATTTGGCAGGGAAAAAAAGCAAGAATCAAATTAAAACATCTACAAGACAAAAGAGAGAGAGGGGGAATGGGACTCCCTGATTGGCAGAGTTATTACAAAGCCTCAGCGTTAATATGGATAAAAGATTGGATCGAACTCAAAAACATAAGAACATTAATATTGGAAGGTTTTGACTTAACAAGAGGTTGGCATGCATATCTTTGGGGAGAGAAAATTACAAAACAAGAACAATTTCGCAAACATATTGTAAGAGATAATTTGCTTAAAATATGGAATGAAATCAGAAAATATCACTATGATAGGATTCCTAGGTGGACTTCCATAATGGAAGCACATATTTATCCAAATACAATAGATACAAATAAATTAAAAACATATAAGGACATCTTAAATGAAGAAGGAAAACTAAAAACAAGAGAAGAATTGAGAATGCAAAATGTGGAAATAGAGTGGTGGTCATATTTGCAATTAAAATCCAGATATAAATCTGATATGGAAAAAACTGGAATTCAAATGGAACCAAATCAGTTGGATAAAATTTTATTAGGCCCCAATGAGAAATTAATAACCAAAATTTATAATTTTTTATTGGAATATAAACTTGCAGAGGAAGTAGTTAAAGAGAATATGATCACATGGGCGACGAATTTTGGGTATGCAATAGAATTAAATAAGTGGGAAAATTTGTGGAAAAATATTAATAAATTAACATTATCTGTACCATACAAAGAAAATGCTTATAAATTGTTCTATAGGTGGCATCTACCACCGGCGCGAATTTCTAAAATGTTTCCTGGCACATCTCCACTCTGTTGGAAATGTAAAGCGCATAAAGGGACATATTATCATATATGGTGGTCATGTTCCAAAGCTAAAAAATTCTGGAACAATATAAAAATGCAACTGGAACAAATAATAACTCAAAAGGTGCCATTAAAGCCAGAAACTTATTTATTAGGAATACCTACAAGCAAGTATGAAAAAGAAATAATATATTTAATAACACACATTTTGACTGCAGCAAGAATTATATACGCACAAAATTGGAAACAAGAAGAGGTCCCGACTCAAGAGAAATTAATATCCAAAATTATGGAATGCGCTGAGATGGATAAACTTACCAAGGAGATCCAAGGAAAAGAAGAATCTGAATATTATCTGGTCTGGCAAAAATGGTATAAATGGTTAGAGGGAAGTGAAAAAAGAAGAGAAGAAGAAAGAAAGAAAAATTGAATAAAAGAAAAGATATCAATAGAGTAAAATAAAGTTTTAAATCAAATGAAATTTAAGAAAGAGACACGAGATATCAATAAAATAATATCATTATATAAGGTGAGAGAAATATTGTATATTGAAGAATATAGGATATTGATATTGTAACAATTCAGATATTATAGGTAGATGTTATAAAGATGATGTTTGTTGTAAATTGTTTTACTTGCATTTATAAATGTATTATGTGGTTTCTTAAATTAATAAAAATTAAAAAAAAAAGAAATGCAGTGTTCAGATTTGATTTACTATAGATTTTTTTTTTACTAGAATGTGTGTGAAAACATTGTTTCTGTAAACTTGGCCAGGTTCTCATCATGCTAAAAGATTTACATGTCTTAATTTTTCCCATTATACCGAACCAAAAAAAAAAAAGTCAGACATATTAGCAAGAACATTTCATTTGGGGGGTGATGGTAACTGCAGGATTGCCTCTTTTGTTTTCATTTTGTGCTTTTAATTTAGTTAATCACATCTTCATCTGTTCACCAAAGCACATGATAATATGATTTCTCTGTGTCATGAAAACATCTCATGAACTGATTCCTAAAAGACAACTGTCATTAAAAGCAGAAGTGAAAAGCTAGGCTGAGAACCAGTTTGGTACAGTGGTTAAAAACAGTAGGTGAGAAACTGGGAGACTGTGTGTTCTAGTCCTGTTTTGGGCACAAAGCCAGTTGGGTGAATTTGGGCCAGCCGTTCTCTCTGAGCCCTAGGAAGAAGGCAATAGCAACCCATTTCTGGAATCTTGCCAAGAAAAGGGAGTAGTCCACACTATGGCCAGAACTGACTCAAAGGGACAAAAAGTAAAGGGGTGGGGGTTGGGTGGGAAACCAGGTTTTTTTTTTTAATTATAATTTAATTTTATTATAATTTATACATTTATAATTGTAATTATTTATGACTGGGAATTTATGTCTCAGTGCATTCAGAGTATGAAAGTAGCATCCATCTGCAACTCTTTAAAGCAACTGTAGAGACTACAGCTATACTGCCTTTGTTATACTATCAGGAATACAATTGCAATTCCTTTATATAGCATGCAGCTTATATAAAAATGACTGTATAAAAATGTGTCCAGTTTCTGTCTTAGCACTTCAATCCTAAATTTTTTAAACAATTATCTGGATAAAAATAAAATATAAATAGCTATAATGTAAGGTAATCTGCTTTATGCTGATTTAGAATAAGCATGTCATAGTTTTCGTAAGTTTAACACTTGTCTGCTATTCACTGAGGTGGCCAAATCCTTTCTTAGGTTTCCATGAGAATCTGAACAATAATGAGTTACTTTAAAAGTCACATTAAAGATGGGCTGCTTTAATTATTGAATTAATTAAAGCAGCCATATCATGTTATTTAGGCTTTTCTGTTTTAATGAATAAAAGAAAGGTGCTGTATTCAGGGACCAAAGTATGCCATCTGAACTATTTTTGAAGTCTGTTTTTTATTTTATTTTAATTAATTAATTTAACTTCTACATTTCTTATCTCACCTAAGTGATACTGAACAGTTTACAACAACTGTGGATAGTTTACAAGTCCTAACATCTGAAGACTTGTTCTGATTTCTCCTATGTAAGATGTAGTTTTATTTCTGAATTTAATTATTTTGCTAGCCTATTTAGACCTTTTAAAGAAGCAAAGTAGGATTAGAAACCCAACCAAATAAATGTATGGTTGTGGAATGGGCCTCAATTCTCTTCTGCAATATTATGGTGAATATTTGGGAGCATTGTTGAAATTTAAATAATTATCCCAATTCAGCTTATTGGCAATAGGTGAACCCAAAATGATAAAGGATAATATAAAAAGTTTGGGCTACAAGAACATAGTAAACTGAGTTGAGTCTGTGTATTCTCTAGATTCATATTAAAAAAAAAAACAACTACTTAAACTAGAGTGCAAAAAGCTGCTTTGCACATTATAGTTTAGAATGAGAGGAACAATTTTGTAACACTTTTAGAACCAGTCTTTTCACAGAGCTCAGGAGCCTCCGTAAAATCTATTCCATTTTCACTTCTGGTTTCTTAAAGTTATAATGAAATTGCTTATATGGTCCTATATATGGTGGCATTAATGATCTTTAGAGTTTTCAGAGTTTCAGAAGTATAATACATTTTGTAAAATGCCAGGTTTCTTTATTTCGATTCATCATCAGGACCTGGATGAACTTCTTGCCAAATGAATTCCAAACCCTTTAAATATACGGGTACAAACCTACTCACAATTTTCAGAGGTAATGTGTCTCTGCCTTTTAAGAATATTCTTTTCAATGGCTTTAGTAATTTATTTACCCATTATGTTTCTTCAGAGCTGTGTAAATATGCCTCACATTCCTGAATGTTTTGATTTAGAATAGATAGTCTGCCTTAGAATCCTATTTTTAATAATAAATGGTCATTTTTGACTGAGAAACTTAATTTGGGGAGGGGGAAGAGATTGGAAACCATGACATAACAAATTAAATTACTACCAGTTATTTTTCTGAACAGATTAGTCTGCTAGCCAACTGACAGCCTCGATTATGTTTGGTTAGGTGCAGCCATGTCAACTTCATCATTTGCACACTAAGAGATAGCTAGCTAGCTAGCTAGATGATAGATAGATAGATAGATAGATAGATAGATAGATAGATAGATAGATAGATAGATAAAGACAGACAGACAGACAGACAGACAAACAGAAAAATGGAGAGAGAGAGAGAGAGAGAGAGAGAGAGAGAGAGAGAGAGAGAGAGAGAACTATATGTACCTATGGATGCTGTGCTTGTTAGTACAACTCTGCTTCAATCTTCTGAGAGTCAGAGTAGGTAATTTGAAGTAGAAACCAGGAGTCTGTGACAAAGGTACAAAGGTAGTTGGGTGTCTTTGGGCTAATCATTCTCTCTCAGCCCTAGGAAGAAAGCAGTGGTAAACCAGTTCAGAAAAATGTTGCCAAGAAAAATGCACGGACTTGTCCTAATATTTATCAGCACCCTGGATGACAGACCCAAACATTCTACATAGATACATTATGATTTCCTAAATTCTTGGGAAGAACCTGATATATATGAAGGCCAATACTAACTAAAGAACTGGCAGCTGTGATTTCATATTGTTGTGAAAAGATAATAATAGGAGTGAATGTATATCTTCCCATCAGATTAGTATGGTTTACCTGGCCCATCATAAGTCTTATCATCCTGAGAGCATTTTGATAGTGGTAATGAGCAAAGATAAATTTTAAGTGGCTTCCCAGACCTTGTGATATATACTGCTTGCAAACGTGCTTTCTGACATTAAAATGTTGAAGAATTTTAAATAGGCATTAAATGCCAAAGATGAGGTCATAGGTATAATTTTTATTATGCAAGTTTTAACTGGGCTTTAATCGATGTAATTTTTGTATGCAACTTTTATATTTCTTCTATTTTGTCCAAGACTTTTTGTATTGGGTGATATAAAAAAATACTCTAAAAATAAATATATAAACAATTTTGAAAACAGCAATGAAAGGAGGAGGAGGAGGAAGGCAACGAGACTGATTGCTTCTGTTAAAGCAATCATCCTGCATGAAAACATGGAATCAAAGATAATGTATGTGTATAAAATAGGGAAAAAAAGAGAGATCTGCAAAATTTTCAGACATTGTGTGACAGCTCGCATTAACTGGAACCATTTGCACTTGGCATCCATCACACTTATGTAGACACCAGATACAGCATTATTCAATTTCCTTTGCTTTTGTGCAAGCATGCTTCACTACTTTATTACACAAAATATTTGAGCATGGCCATTTGAAAGCAGGCATACTGCACAATGCAGTTCATGGATAACCACAAATATACTAATCTCCCCACCCCAGACATACTGGTACAATGGTTTTTGGGGGACTTAACAGAAACATCTTAAAATGTGTCCAAAGTTGAGGTAGCACAACAATGTTTGATTAACCAGAACATTTAGGTCAGCTCTGCAGAAAAAGAAGGCACAGTATCAGTGGTGGGTTGCTCCCGGTTCGCACCGGTTTGCAAGAACCGGTAGTAAAAATTTGTAGTAGTTCTGAGAACCGGTAATAACATTGGCTGGCCATTCCCCCGAATCGGTCCCCGGCCCAGTCGCCACTCGCTTACCCCGCCCACCTCATCAGAGGCTTTTTTTTTTTACTTTTAAAAGCATTTTTTCTACAACTTCTTCAGCCAAAAATTGCTTTTAAAAGTGGGGGGAAGCCTCTGATGATCCTGCGGTTCAGCTGTGAACATCAGAAGCTTTTCAAAGCGTTTTTTTCTGCAACCTCTTAAGGTTGTAGAAAAAATGCTTTTAAAAGTTAAAAAAAAAAAAAAGTTGGCCACATTCACCCAGTCACATTACCCTCCCACCAAGCCATGCCCACAAAATAAGCCAGGTCCATAGAACCGGTAGTAAAAATTTTTAGAACCCACCCCTTCACAGTATCAATTTGACTGCCTCTTAAGATAGGATGGGTTGCCATATTTGAATGATATAAACTGAGAAATGTAGCATTGTTGTGGCCCGCCAGCGGCCTGCACAGATTGTGGCTGATCCCGATGACGTGGAGGCTGGTGTGGGGTCGCACCAGCAGCCTGCACAGCCGGCGCTCGCGTCGGACAGCGAGGAGGCTGAAGAGGATGTGGTGCCAGAGGCAGAGACTCAGCCAGGGCCTTCAGAACCTCCAGAGGCTCCTTCAAGTGGAGAGAGCGAAGTGGAGGAGCCTCTCCTCAATGCTCAAGCATGCAGAGCTGCCAAAAAGAAGGAGTGGTTACTCCGGAGGAGGAGGTCTTCTCGAGAGTAAGGTTTGAGGATAATTGGCCACTCCCTTAGCCTATTTAAGTCGCACGCAGTTAGTAATTTCTTGCTGGAAACAACGTGTAATTATTACAGAGCATTTTGGAGAGTGAGTGTCTTATCGTATCTTGTTTTCTGGGCTGGTTGCCAACCTTTGCCGGACTTTGTTTATTCTTGGTACGTTATAACTTTGATAAGGACTGTTGGTGTGTGTCACAATCCTTGGGAATCCGGAGCTGGGGCAGAACAAGCATACGTTTAGTCCACAACTTAAAACAGTTCATTTAATGACTGTTCAAAGTTATAATGGTACTTTAAAAAGTGTCTTATGACCATTTTTCACACTTTCAACCATTGCAGCATCCCCATGGTCATGTGACCAAAACTCAGATGCTTGGCAACTGATTCACATTTATGATGGTTGCAGTGTCCTGGGGTCATCTGATCACCTTTTGTAATCTTCTGGCAAGCAAAGTCAATGGGAAAAACAGATTCACTTAACAACTGTATTACTAACTTACAACTACAGCTATTCACTTAACTGTGGCAAGAAAGGTCATAAAGGCATGTCACTTAGCAAATATCTCACTTAGCAACAGAAATATTGGACTCAATTGTGGTCATAAGTCAAGGACTATCTGTAGTAATAACTGAAAAATTTTGGAAAGCTTTACCAGTTCTATTTGCTGCCTTAAAGTGGTATCAAAGAAGAATGTTGGCATCCAGTATGTAAAACTTCGAACAGGGTGAAATTTGACTGACTGAACTTTCAAATTGATTAGCAGATTGAACCAATCAGGAACAATTTGAAAGTAATTTGGAGGCTTGCTGGACTTTTTCACTGTGTAAAATTTCAGATATTTTTACAGCTTTCCTTCCTTATATGGATAAAGATCAGGAAAAAATGGAGGTTGTGATGAGTTCTCTTAATATAGACAAGAGCAGCCAGCTCATGAATTTATAACAATTCTGTAAAATGTGTCTATCACAATATTTTGGGAGATGTTTTACTATTTCTCTCTTTCGATACAATTTGTTTAGGCAGACTCACTTAGACGGAGAGAAAAAAAGGAACTCATCTTTATTCATTGGGTAAATAGGCCTGACAATGTGCTTGCTCTGATGCATGTAAATAATAGTCCTTATATGATTCTATATTAACATATCAGACTTTGAGAATGCTGTATAATCAGTATATAATAAATCACACACACATACACACACCCAAAAAACCCACAAATCATGAAAAGAAACCTCTCAGCTTAAAAAAGCAAGTGGTCAGAGGATGATGAATTCTCATTTTTCCACAAACCTAATTTTAAATGATTTTTGAAAGCATTGTTGTTAAATGAGAGTCAGACATTTTTAGCACTGGCTTAGCACAATATTTCTACAGTCTCGTCATCCTTGCTGTTTCTGCCTTAACGATAAAGAGGGAGAATACTTCAAGAATGTAAAGTAGTCTTAACTCTTGAAAAGATAGGGTTATGCCATTTCACCCCATTCTGTCAAAAAATGGAGCTGCTTTTGGCATCTTAATATTTTTTTTTTTCATTGTGATGCTTCTCCATTACTCGCTACGTTTATCAAATGTGGTTCCAAACACAAATTGATTTGAAACAAACAGAATCTCAAATCATAAACTGCAGGCAAATGGTATTAGGTTTATTTCAGTAAAAAGAAATAATTTCCAATTAATTCAATTATACAAGGTTGGAAAAATAAAAATTAAAAAAAAAAAAACCCAGACTAAAGGAGCTAAACCTGGCATTATTCACACGATACACAATCATTTTCTGGAGAAACTGGGAATTGGTTTGGAACATCTGCTCATCTGGAGCAAAATCTGGATGGCTCCCACTTGAAGATTTGATTGTTCCTCCAGGCTTTGGAGTAGGATGTATGGAACCCCCCCCCCATTTGATGTGTTCTTATATTGAGTGACTGGATCTTATTTATTTATTATTGGGTTGATTGGTTGGAATTGTGTTTTAATATGATCTACCCAGAGCTACTTTGGAGTTGCACAGCCCCTAAATTGAAACAAAAAAAAATGTTTTTTGAATTTTAGGCTTTTTATTTTTAAGGTTTCACTTTTTAAATCCAATGTTTCCTTTCAGCTCTTTCTCCAATGTTGTGAGGAAATAGGAGTCCATCTATTAACTCTTGGCTTTTCTTCATAAAAGTAAAAACGGTAGTAAAAATTGAATTATTACCAGGATAGCATGCCAGGATTCAATGGGGTCTTTTCTGTATATGGGCTTATTTTTACAATGATATATATCTACCAATGAACTCTTCAGGTCACCCTTAGTGCAAATTTCACCTGGTACAAGTGAATCATTTCTCCTTAAAAAAAACCTTTTCTTTTACTTTTCTTCCTCTCTAACAGGATTAAGTCTAGAGAGAGACGGAAAAGAGATATTGTTCTGACTTTCCTCCACTAGAGTCTAACATCTAGGTTAATAACTTGGCCTGCATTTGGAAAAGAAAATTGAAGTCATTCTTCTATTTGGTTTAGATACTACATAGAAAAGTTATTACAGGCCAAGTAATGAAGACCATCTCATTGTTGGCACAAACAAACCTAGACCTGGGATACTATATCTCAAAGGCACAATTTCAGCATGTTCAGAAATAGAGGATATAAGACATATTAAATAGTTTTATTAGAGGCCTGGATCACGATAATGACAAAGGTGCATCAAAGATAATCTAACCCTCTTTACCAAACAAGAGAAAATATATTGATGGAATTTTCTCAGGCTCGAGTAAGAAGATAGAATAAGAACCTGTGAGAGACGCAATAGGTACAGCTTTTGAAGCACTAAGTAGAGCAGGAGAAATCTCTGATTTCTATGACAAATGAAAGCACAGCCAGTAGCTTTAGGAAATGTTTCAGTTCTGCTTCTGAAAATCAGGCATTCAACTTGACTCCAAGGGAAATTTTCCTAAGTGATAAATTCAAGCATATACACATTCCGTACATATAGACATTACTGGAACATTTCAATTTTTCTTTGAAAAAAGCCCTATGGGAAGATATATCTTTGGAACAGTAAAAATATATGGATCATTGCCAGAATTAAAATAGATAAATAACTTTGAGCTTTGGCGTAAGGGCTGCTTCAGGTCATGGAGAATTGTCCACTTGCACAGCAAGTCGGACCTTTCTTTAAACATACACAGCTGGCCTCACTCTTAGATTTCCTTTTCTTGTTATATGAAAATACAAGCATGGGAAATGTCTACTGTTCTTGAATCTACATGCAAATCTCAGAATGTGTGTGGCCTAGCAGCTTGTTTATATGGCTCCTGTTTAAAAAACATTGCAGGTCTCTCCCGTGCAGCACTCTGTTTCTGTGCCACAGAGAGTTGCTGGTGAATATTGGCCTACAGTAAAATTTCAGGGCAAATCTGGAGGTTTGTGTTTGGACAAAACATCTGAAGAATGACAAAGGAAGTAGAAAAAGATTGCTAACATGTCAAACAACAGCTCTTAGGGGAGACTCTGCTTGTCCCTATTGGGAGATACTCACAGAAAACAATGAATATTTGTTCCTCGTCTAGCTGTGATGTGACTGGCATCTCTTTTTCACTACTTCCTTTGCTGGATGTTGGGTTGGACAAACAGGGAAGAAATGAGAGGTCATATAATATTGCTTGGAATGCCCTCCCCCCCCCCCAGATACTATTCCTAATTTCCCTCTTCCCCCTTCACACTTTACACTCAAGGGATCATATTCACTCTTGGAAGTAATCAGGTCAAATAAAGAATTAAAGAAAATACTATTAATGAGCATCCCCACCCAAGAGAAACTATGAAAGTGTTTATTTCCCCTGAACAAATTTGTGAACTAGCATTCACAATTCTTGTCCACAAATAGGGATGAGAAATTCATGAGGCTATTCAACCCCTAAAGAAATCTCATTTACATACATTTCTGTCTGTGCGTTTTTCACATGTGTGCGTGTGTGTGTGTGTGTGTAGAAAGACTAAAACCTAGGAGTTTGGTTTCTGGTAGAAGGGTGCACATTTCACAATTTAATTCATAGTCCTAGAGATATTCATACAATCCAACAGTTTTATCAACACTCCTTCTCCCTCACCCTGTGTGTGTGTGTGTGTGTG
This sequence comes from Pantherophis guttatus, assembly GCF_059756535.1. Lineage (NCBI taxonomy): Eukaryota > Metazoa > Chordata > Lepidosauria > Squamata > Colubridae > Pantherophis > Pantherophis guttatus. Next base: position 103,367,945 of record NC_142067.1, on the reverse strand, counting down.
TGTGTGTGTGTGTGTGTGAAACAAATCCCTAGAAGAGTAAGAGTCACGAGAAAACAATACCAATTTCTGACAATACAATTAATTAAGCATGAAGTAAATTTCAGATGGCTGATACCTGAGGGAATACTGGTGACATGGATGGATCAAAGGCATAGATTGGATACTATAGAGAAAACAGAACAATTTTATGACGAGCAATTTGGATCATATGAGGAAAAAAGAAAGAGAGAGGAAATAGATGACAAGAAACAAGAAGAAGCATCAGGAGGAGGAAACGCACAACAAAAAGAAGATGAAATAGAATTAAAGGAAAGAGTAGAATGAGAAGGTGCAAAGATAAAAGAACAGAAAGAAATAAGAGTGACTTGAACAACAAGATCTATTTACAAGTAAAACTATGGAGAATGAAATAAAACTGCTGTCGACCAATATTAATAGACTGAATTTTCCTATGAAAAGGAAAAGGACTTTTAACAATTTAGGAAGCTAAAGTTATATCTTATTTGTTTCCAAGAGGTCCATTTCAAAAAACAACATAATAAATTATTGGAATATCCTAAAATTGGGAAATTATACTCCTCATTAGCATGGCAAAAGAAAAGAGGTGTGGCCCTATATATTAAAGAAGCAATAAAAGCAAGACAATTTTTGCAGGTGAAGAGGGGAGAATCTTGATGGTGGAGGTAACAATGAACTATAAGCAAATACTTTTGGTAGCAATATATGCACCAAATAATAAACAAGAACATTTTTATGAAAAATTACACAAGAAAATGACAGAATTGGAATATGAAAATATTTGTGTAGTAGAAGACTTTAATGCAATCGTAGATGCAGAATTTTATTATAAAAACAGTAAAGCAAGTAAAAAAGCTAGAAAACTCTTCCAAAACCTTTCTTTAAAATGGTGGAAGAAATAGGTATCCAAGATGTATGGAGGGAGATAAATCAACATTCCTTCTCCCCTCCCCTCATGTGTGTGTGTGTGTGTGTGAGAGAGAGAGAGAGAGAGAGAGAGAGAGAGAGAGGGAGGGAGGGAGGGAGGGAGGGGGAGAGAGAGAGAGAGAGAGAGAGAGAGAGAGAGAGAGAGAGATTGGGATACACATTTGAAAGTGGACCTTATTTAGATTATTTTAATGTTTTATATGCTTGCCTTTTCCCTGATGTCTTTAGTTTTTCACATTGCCAAGTTAGGTAATAAAGATCTGGATTGGAAGAAGAATAATTAATTTAAGTTCACCTGCTTGGATTTGCTGTACAAATTCTTTGACTCATTATAGCAGTTGTTTGTTTTTCTAGGCTCATATGTTTACCAAGGAAGTTACTTCTGCTCTCTTGGCATGTTCTAACAAGGGTTCCTGCTATTTAGAAAAGAACTCTCTCTTTTTTTCCATCCCTTTTGCTCACTATAGCAACCTTGGAGTCTGAGAAGGGCAGAGCCCCAACATGGTTGGGTGTGACCCTAACATGGTGATGAGCCTCAAAAATGGTGTTATGAATACACTAAATAATAAGTGAACTTTTTTCACTTCTGAACTGGCTTCACCAACATGGGAACTCAGTCTCTCCTTTGCAATTGGCCACCATTTAACAAAATGCCTGATTCGTTGTCATAGACAAACAGCTACAATGGAATGAATGATCTACAAATGTCCAAAGCGAAGCCCATGAAGGTCATGTCCATTTTACTCCAACCAGGCAGTGTGAAATTATTTTAATCGAGGCCTCTCTGGTCCAATAGTTTATGTATAGAGAAAGCTGCGTTAAGATAAATGCCTTCCAGAGCTGCTCTAATGCTGAGCTATCAAACCATTCCTATGAATACAAGAAAAAAAAAAAGGCATAAAGCCTTTTTAAAAAAAGAATAGAGGTGTGTCATATCATAACTCTTTTTTGATATCCATTTCAGCATATCAGTGTCTTCAGTGATATAAAAAGATATAAAAATGAGTGGGCCATGCTGCTACCAAGGAGATGCACTGTATCAAATAGTCAGTACAGAAAATAACAGTAAACTGCAGACCATGAACAAATATTTATTGATACTAACACGGAGTAGGAGATCTGATGTATGCAACTGAACAGAAAGGAAAAACAAACAAACCATGTTTCACTCCAATAGCAATGCAATGTTGTTGTGCAGCAGCCTTAACTCCTTCTAGCCTGCAGCGATTTGCTTCAATTGTTATTGTTTGTGGGTTTTTCTTGACTAACAGCTCCAGCAGTAGAGGCCATAGCTACTGGGAGCTTTACCCACCTTGGCTGATGTGCCAATTGTGACCCTATTTGATGTAAGAGAATGTAGCTACAGTAACTCATGCCCCCATTCCCACCAAGTTGGACTACTACAATACATTTTACATAGGGTTGTCCTTAAAACTTGCCCCAAAAGTGAAGATAGCTCAGAATTCAACAGCCTGTGAACTTATTAGTTCCCAACAATGGTTGATTGTATTTATTGTGTGTGCCCGGCACTGTTTGAAGTCAGTTTCTTGGAATAGTTTAAGGCTGGTGTTGAACTATAGGGCCCTAATGGCTTGATAGGAGGGTACCTGCAGAACTACTACCCTGGCTTCAAACTAGAATTGGCCTGACTCACCAGATCAGTGTTTCTCAAACTTGGCAACTTTAAGATGAGTAGATTTCAACTCCCAGACTTCCCCAACTGGCCAAGTTTGAGAAATAATGCACTTAATTATTCAGGCAGCAATTGCTTGTTATCCAACACTTCTGGGAGATGAGGTAAAATCAGATTAGAAAGTGTTACTTTCTTGTAGTGGTCTTGATATGCCTGAACAGCCTCTCCACAGAAATCTAACTAGCTTCATACTTAGTGGATTTCAGAAATATGATGATGACAGAGTTATTCCAGAGAGCATCTTTTAAGCTAAGGACCGAGCCATCTTTCCCTTTTTAAGTTCTTGTTCTATTGTGTGTGTGTGTGTGTGCGTGCGTGCGTGTGTACGCACATGCTATTGACGTTCATTGGGGATTGATGATTGGCAGTATTCATTTAATCATATTGGATGTTTTAAATTTTGTTTTACTGTCGACTTGGTAAGCCACTGAGAACTGTCAGATTGCAGTGGGGTATAAAATGAATGAATGAATGAATCTATTGAATTCTCAGCTTCACGGTGCTGAATAAGGAAAAACCTCAGGTAGCTTCTTTCTGCATATGTTTACAGGTAATTTCTTGCTCTACTATTTGGTCATGTCAGGTTCTCCCTGAATTTAAGTGAATATGCATGGAAAGCTCCTTTGGTTCTTCCTGATTAGTATGAAAAGTTATAGTTATAGCTGACATGTTAAAGAAGAAAAAAAAGATTTGGAAGATATCTTGATAAAAGTATGAGTTTATATTACTTCTCCTTCAAATGCCTCTTCCCTTTAATGTGAATTTCTATAAATCCCAAGCACTTTATGACCATCCTCAATATTATTTTATTTCTTTTCTTTCTTTCTTTCTTTTATTAGATTTATATACCGCCCTACTCCCGAAGGACTCAGGGTGGTGAACAGGCACAAAATAAAATACATAAATACAAAAGTTAAGAACATAATTAAAACCAGATTAAATAATTTAGCCCGAGACAATTAAAAATCCCAATAATTGAAAACAGATTAAAATTTGATTTAAAAAATATTTAAAACAGGGGAGAAGATTAGGCCAGGCCGGCTTGCTGGAATAGGAGAATTTTAAGAGCACGGCGGAAAGTGCGCAGATCCGGGATCCTCCGTATCTCTGGGGGGAGCTCGTTCCAGATAGTGGGTGCCCCCACAGAGAAGGCCCTCCCCCTGGGGGCTGCCAGTCGACATTGTTTAGCTGACGGCACCTGGAGGAGCCCCTCTCTATGAGAGTGTTCCGGCCGGTGGGAGGCTGCTTGTGGTAGTGGGCAGTCCCGTAAATAACCAGGTCCTAGGCCATGGAGCGCTCTAAAGGTGGTAACCAAAACCTTGAAGTGCACCCAGAAGACCACCGGGAGCCAGTGCAGCTCGCGCAGGAGAGGTGTCACACGGGAGTGCCATGTTGCTCCCATAACCACCGGTGCGGCTGCATTCTGCGCCAGTTGTAGCCTCCGGGTACTCCTCAAGGGGAGCCCCATGTAGAGAGTGTTACAGTAGTCCAGGCGGGAAGTAACAAGGGCATGACTGACTGTGTGTAGGGAGTCCCGATCTAGAAAAGGACGCAACTGGCGAATCAGGCGAACCTGATGAAAAATCCTCCCGGTCACGGCCGTCAAATGCTCTTCTAAAGACAGCCGTGAATCCAGGAGGACACCCAAGTTGTGAACCCTCTCTGTGGGGGCCAGCGATTCGCCCCCAATAGTCAGCGATGGCGTCAACTGACTATATCGGGACGTCAGAAACCACAGCCACTCAGTCTTGGATGGGTTGAGCCTGAGCCTGTTCCTCTCCATCCAGATCCACACGGCCTCCAGACACCAGGACATCACTTCAAGGGATACAATTTCATTGTATGTTTTACTTTATTATTTTAATTTTTGATAGGAACCTAACATCGAGTGGCAAAACACTATTCTCAAACATTCTTTATTTTCAAAATGTTTTTGTGCCTTGCACTTCTCTCAAATTTTTATTAACTATTGCAGCCCAATTCTTTGTTTAGAAATGTTCCCCTTGTAGATGGCTATTTTGTGGTTGACCCCACTAATCCCTGCAACATTTTCTCTGATAGCTCATTTTCTTAAAATCCTAATGAGGCATCAACACAGACTTTCTGTAGAACTATGAAAACTGACAGTATTAAAGTGCCATAGCAATATTTTGTTTATTAAATATTTGTAGAAGAAAGAGTGGAAGAACCTGGGGGCACAGTTAAAAGAGGGGTCAGCCTAGAATCCCTACATAGCCAAAAGAGCCTTTTGAATTCTGTGGAACCTTACCTAACTCCAAGTGGGTACTAACTTAAGAAGATTCCTGTGCATAAGCTGTTTAGCAATCAATCAATTTAATTAGACCTTCACCTTTAGACATGGTCTTTCATGCCTGACCATATTATTATTAAAATAATTTTGTGTTTGCCTTTATTTTCCTTACTATAATTGCATTCAGTGTTGCTATTTGTATTTTAAAAATGTACAACAAATCATTCGACTTAAAAACATTAAAATAATTTTAATTCGGGTTGTACCCATATTATAGCCTTGCTTCAAAGTTTACCTTAAATATTCCTGAAAGTACCGTATTTTCCGGCGTATAAGACGACTTTTTAACACATGAAAATCTTCTCAAAAGTCGGGGGTCGTCTTATACGCCGGGTGTAGTTCTCCTGTAACCAGGCAGACCAGCCCGAAAGGCTCTGACGAGCCTTAAATGGCTCTGGCGATCCCAGCTCTGGCGATCCCAGCTGAGTTCCCTGCAACTCAGCTGGGATCGCCAGAAACCACGTAAAAGGGAAAAAGTTTTTTACCTTTTACTCTGACGATCCCAGCTCTGATGATCCCAGCTGAGTTCCCTGCAACTCAGCTGGGATCGCCAGAAACCACATAAAAGGGAAAAAGTTTTTTACCTTTTACTCTGACGATCCCAGCTCTGACGATCCCAGCTGAGTTCCCTGCAATCTATTCAGGCAAGCAAGCAACTCCCTGCCTGAAATCAAGCAAGGAGTTAGTTGTGGACTTCAACTCCCAGAATTCCTCAGCCAGCAAAGCAAAGCTGGCTGAGGAATTCTGGGAGTTGAAGTCTACAAGTCTTAAAGTTGCCAAGGTTGGAGACCCCTGTTCTATTGGGTAAGTTTTTTTCCCCTTTGGGAGCTTTAAAAAAAATAGTCAATTGGGGTTTTTTTTAGTTGTTCTTTTTTAGACCTAGCCATTTAGGAAGCCGTTTAGGAAGTTTTAAATTTAGCTTTCATATAAAAATAAAAATAAAATAAAATAAAATAATATTTGTGCAGCTTTCTGAGATTTAGTGTGTTTCTGTAGTGTTTCACTCCAACTACACAAACACACAAAATCTCACAAAGCTGTATGTGGAATTTTGGGTGTGTAAAGTGTGAAAGTTGGTTTTTTGGACTTTTTGTGGCTGTGTGAGGTTCCTGCTTGTTGCAGGGGCCATTTTGGGTCTAGCACAGCTGCTTTTACATTGTGGGTGAGCCAGTTGTGTTGTGTTGTGTGTGTTTAGAGTGTGAAAGTTTTTTGGGGGGGCTTTTTGTGGCTGTGTGAGGTTCCTGCTTGTTACAGGGTCCATTTTGGGTCTAGCACAGCTGCTTTTACATTGTAGGTGAGCCAGTTGATGTTTTTTAATTTTTATTTGGTGTGCATTGGAAGAGGGGCAGTCTTATATGGCAAGTATAGCCCAAACCCTATATTTTAACAGGAAAAGTTGGGGGTCGTCTTATATGCCCAGTCGTCTTATACGCCGGAAAATACGGTATTTTTTGTTAGCCCAATGCTGCACAGACATGAAGAATCTGTCGCCATCCAGAAGGCAATACAATATTACATTTTAATTTTATGTATTGGCTTTAATCATGGCGTAATTCATCAATTTCCAGGAGACTAACTTATTTTGCATCCCTGATAGACCAAATCCCCCTCCCCAAAAAAGATAAATCCAAATCATAAAATGACATATTTCCTATGATAAGCAAGCCATATATATTTGCCATAGAAACAGATCCCACTTGGGTTGTTAGATTTCTATCAAGGAAGAAAGGACACTTCACATTTGGTGATTTAATGCTTGCTGCTTTTAACCTTTGATTCCAGTTCTAGTCACTGAAGATTGAAGGAATAGAAATCATGATAAGGACTTTGTGAAGGTGATAATGCTGCAGCAATCAAAATATAACAACCCACCCAAAAAATACCTGAAAACATTTATTTCTTCAGAGATAGTATCAAAACAATTTACCTTTTTTTCCTGTTTTCTCTCTCACCCTGTCCCCACAAATTTGATCTGATATTACAGCTATATTAGATTAGATATCATATCATATATCTTCATATCATATCATTATAGGAAGGAAGGAAGGAAGGAAGGAAGGAAGGAAGGAAGGAAGGAAGGAAGGAAGGATAGGGCAAATATGTGGATAGATAAAGAGTTCCTGGTTGTTAGTTTGATTTCCAAAATCATATGAAAGTTTTGTTTCTGGGAAAAAGTGATCTTTTTACTAAGCCATTACTATACGAGGACAAAGATTATCAAATTCTGATTTTAGCATTTTCTTTTACATAACAAATGCTACTTGTTTTGTTCAAGATACTACTTCTGTTCTTTCAAAACCAATCATCACAAATAACGTCCTTTATGATTTACTGGCAATAATTTTCTTGTCCAGTCCTCTATCTAGATACTTAGGGGGCTACCATCAGGCTAAAAGTAATGAAATTGAAGATTTAAAGAACAATTTTTGTTTATTTTATTTATTTATTTAGTTTGTTTTATGATCACTTATTCATAATTTGTAATACACCAGAATTAAATAAATGAGCCTTATTCATTTAACTCCATCCCCATTTTATTTCATAAACTGGTGTTTGGGCCAACTGGATTCACATACTTTTTATATTGTTTATTGGGAATTGCCAGGGGTGGGTTCTACTTACCTTTACTACTGGTTCCCAGTGGGGCCACGCATGCTCTTCTGTGCACGTGCAGAAGCGTTCTGATGACATCAGAACCGGCCTCCTGCCGGTTTTACTACTGGTTCTATAGAACCAGTGTGAACTGGGGGCAAACCACCACTGGTAATTGCTTTTGAGAGTGTTCAAAGCAAATCAAAAAATAAAGCTAATATGAAGGTCTGAACAATGTCTTGTTAGAATATCCACCAAGATACACTTCAGTTCCTGTCCTGAGAAAACTGAAGGGAAGATAGTAGAACCAAAAAGACAAACTCAAAGTTACTCAACTTAACAACTACAATTGGGACTAGTAATTCTGTCGCTAAGCGACATGTTGTCTCATTGTGTGATGTCATGATATGAGACATTACTTAACCACAATGGGCTTATGACCTCATTCATGATTATTAAGACATAAATGACCATATAGCTGCTTCTCCATTGACACTGCTTGTCAGAAGCCGGCTATGAAGTGCACAAATGGCAATCATATGACTGTGGGACACTACACCAGTTGTACATACCCATTGGGTATGAAATGCCCAAATCTCAATTATGTGATAATGGAGATGCACTGATGGTTGTAAGTGCGAACACTGGTCATAAAGTTATTTTTTCAGACCCATTATAACTTTGAATGGGGTTCCTAAATAGGGCAGTCATTAAGTGAGGTCTATCAGCATATAGAAATGTAGAATTTAGAACTCATTTCTCTCTTTGGAAAGCCTTCTCTCACTGGAAATTATAAGAAATTTCATTCTCCAAGCACCTGTCTTATAAGCAGCTGTTTTTACTGCTTTTTAAAAAAACTTTTTGCCTTTCATTCATTCTCATTATGGTAATAAAATGGACAAAGATCTGCAGAATGGATAATAATGCCCAATGCAATGTATTAACTTACAGTACTATGTTTTTCTAAAAACCAACATATCAATACCTGGTAAGAGAAAATAACATATTATATTGTTGTTTTTGAATGTGACAGGATACATTTTCCCTTATATCTTTTTTTATAATGTTCATATGTAATTCAGAAGGATTCGAGAAAGATACAGACATGCATTGTATTTTGATGTTCACTAACTAATTTTAATCATGTTATAGTGTGTAGTATAGTATAGTTATAGACATTTCAAAATGATTCATAACAGCTCTTCTGTTTAAAATACCATATGCGATTTCTGGCTAATTCACTTTTGGTTTAATCTTTTCAGTGGAAATTGCTCTGTTTTTCGCATTCCACAGTAGCTATAATTACTATACTCAAATAACAAAGTATATTCTCTATCCATTTTTCCCCCTTCCTTGGAACTAAACCATTAAAAGAACACAAGCAAGCAATGTTGCTTTACTGAAAAAGCAAGCTGAAATGAAACATTTAAAGACGGGATGACTTTGGATCTCATTTAATATACAGGGAGATTAATTTGAATACTCTCCATGAGGACAGTTAAGGAATTTTCTAATTACAGATGCTACTCCTAACTCATTTGGGAGGCATTTACTGAAGGTCAAAACTTATCCAAAAAAAGCTTCTTGAGACAGCTGGTTCTCTTACATTTGAATTTCAGGAAATCAAGTCTATGCTAGAAAGGATTTTGATTTTTAGTTTTCTATTTCCAATTGTATCTGCTGCAAGGAGGAAGGGAACATGATTCCCTGAATATGAATTACAGTAAAACATTAATGGAAGGTGGAGAAGAAGAAAGAAGTTCAGGAAAGGGCAACCAATATCAACAAATAAATTAGGTGAAGAGAGTTCCAGGCTGGGCTTAAAGTGATATTCTCATCAATATAATCTCCCTTTTGTCTGTATTATTTTTTTTTATAGCAGTGATAGTCAATGTGATGCTTATGAGTCTCTCTAGTCTCTTTTTTAAAAGGGTATTTAAATTACAAAGATTGATAGATGAGAGAAAGGAGCTGGCATTCAGAGTGATGTCTTAGGACCTACAAACATCTCTCTTGGATAGAAAAAATGTCATATGAAGTATATATTTCACCTAAATGGGTGTTTCTGGAAGCATCCAGGTCTATTGTGGCAGCCATTTTGTTCCTTAGTAGGCAGATTTCCCATTGTAGCCAGTTTGTGAATGCATTCTCTCACTATTCTAAATATGTTCCTGGCCCCAAAATATTGCCTCCCCAGCCTCCAGGAACACTTTGCAGGTCTCCCAAATCCTCTTGTAAAAAATGGGCCCATTTTTTGTGAAAACGAGATGCATGGGGAGTTTTGGGACTATTTGGTCTATAAGACATATCAACATTTCCACCCTCTTTTTTGGGGGGGGGTGTGTGTCTTATACTCTGAAAAGTATGGTAAATAATTAATTGAATTAAATAAAAACAACTTTCACTATGGATATGGAAGTAATAATATTTTTTTTCTTTTTAAAACAAATACAATAAATTGGGACTCAACTTTTTAAAAAGTCAGACAACATAATAGCAATGCATATGTTCTGTTTTTTCCAGCACTTCCTAGATTGACTATGTGACATACAATATTTTGTGCTACTTAGTCATTCCAGGAAGCTCTGGGAAGAAGTTGAAAAATTCCTTCCAAGAAGGTAGTGGCTACTGTTAAAAAGCTGAACTTTTTGACACCTTTTTTTTTTAGTTTCAATTCAATCAATTGAAACAAAAAAAAATAAGTATAATGTATGGCTTTCTTGGTTTTGTGGATCTGAGGAAGGATGGATATTAGCTGGACTTTGCTTGTGACTAGTTTTTTATATTAGTAATAAAAAAATCATGCTTTATTCATTAATAAGCCACTCTTTGGGGAGGGGTTATGTATCACTGGATCTCTTCAATAAAGTGAATTGTTGCTCATTCAGCACAATCATTGCAGAACATAGAATAGAAATTATGCATATAGATCATGGGTGAAATGCTACCGGTTCAGACCGGTTTGGGGGAAACAGTAGTAAAAAATGCTACCAGTTTGGCCAAACTGGTATTTCCGATGATCAGCTGGGTGACAATCAGGTGTGACACACAATTTATATTAAGCTAGAATCCTTGGACTTCCTGCTTTCTAGCTAATCTAAATTGGGTGGCACAGTAGATCCCCACCCCTCGCTGTTCTACTTGCCTTTGCAGACTTGGAAGGCTTCAAAATGTTCCTTTTTTAGCACTGCATGGGCGTGCCTCAGGTGCACATGCCCGCAAAGCCCGCGCTCGTTTGCAGACTCACAGAACTGGTAGCAGACTTCAGAGGATTTCACCACTGATATAGATGTGTATGTTACCTAATGTTTATTTCTTATCAGGGCAATTCATATTATGTTTTCACCTTTCAATGAATTTAGAGCAGTCCCCACACCTTTCTTATAGGATTTTTACTTGGTTGGCAAGTCTTATAGTCCTGCTTTCAAAGCCTCTAATCAAATGAAAATATCTCCTATTCATTTTTTTAGGATAAGTGCAAGTATAAGAGGAATGCAGACTTGAACATTAGAGGAGATGTATCTTCTTTGCTGACACAGGATTGGGGAAGTTCTAAATAAAATGTCAGCTGTGCTTCCATAACTTACTAATGGCTCAATTTATTCTTTTTCTCAGGGACTTTTCATTTCAGTTTGCAAGTTGCTTCAATCCGTGTTTCTAATTTTGTTATGATTAATTCACAGTCCTCCATAATTTATAGCTTTTTGCTTTCTGTTCCCAAGGTGACCTCGTCTACTGTTTCATTTCAGCCTTGCTTCTCACCAAGCAGTTTAATTTTTCTTTGGCAAAATAGTACACTTGCTTGAAAGTCTATTGTGTTTTGCAAATATAAATATATATTAATTATATATAATTAATCTTAAGGGTTTAATCAGTAATTTGCCCTGTTAAGCAGGAAAAATGGCAAAATTGTCTGATTTAGTAAACTTTGCCAGTAGCTTTTTACATTTTTAGAATCCATTCTCAATTTGTGGAATCGTTTGCAGCAATTCTTAAAAGCTTATGAACTCTGCAGTACTTCACAATTACACCTGCAGCAAAATGGTGAGATTAATTTAGCATTAATCATTGATAGAACAAAAAGGAATATCTGATATTCTTCCCACACCATGTCTGCTATTCCAGGATCAGTTAATAAATCCTCTGTTCTTCTATGTCCATTGACGTCAGCCCTACAAGGTAGAGCAGATCAGGAAATCAACTTCCAGGAAGACTAAAACTATTTTTATTGAGATTGCCTATAGTAAGAATCTTTCAAATATTATTGTGTTGTATCTCCTTTTTTATATAGTTCGTGAATTACAGACGTATGTGAGCTGCTTCCCAATGTTATCTCGTTCTGGTTTTCAAAGATGTTTCAGCCCCTTTTTCCTAGGCAACAGATTCTGCATAATTTTTCTCAAACTCATCTTCTTTATTTCCTGTAGTGGACATGGGTGGGACCTAAAGAACAGTATTTGGAATTCTTTCCATCCTGATATTCTTTATATACTAACTGATAAAAGAACATCAACAGGAAAGTGCAAAAGTATTTTGATATTCATTGCCAGCAGTGCTCATAAGATGTTATAGAGAGAGAGAAGGAAAAAAAGTACAAATAATTATTGTGCAAGCACATGTGCTCAGAACCACATCTTACTGATACTTAAATAGTTTTAGTTGGTGTACATAAAGTTGCAGGTTAAAATATCTTAACATCAGGGGTGGGCTTCAAAAATTTTAGCAAGGGGTTCTGTGCACGGTTGCTGGGTGGGCGTGGCCATGGTGAGCCTGGCCTAGTCAGCCTCCTGCACCATGGGTGGTGTTATGTATTGATACTTTTGAGCGGGAGTTTCAAACCTGCCTACGTTTCTGATTGGCTGACAGTCCCTCCAGGATTGTATATAAGGAGGACTGCAGCCTCTGAGTTTTTGCTGAAGTCTCACTGTAAATTAAAGAGCTGTTGTCACTTGCTTGGTTGTGCCTCTCGTTATTCCCGAACCACTTCATTGGCGACGAAGGTGGGATTGAGGTCACAACAAAGCGAACCAGTGAGACCACGGGCTTCAGCTAGGCGACGAGGCGAACTACAGGAGGCATACCGAACATGTCTGCCTACGTTCCGCCCAAGCCTTTTGATCCGACCCGCAAAAAATGGGTCTCGTACCTGACGAGGTTCGAATGCTCGCTCGAAGCCAGCGACATGCAAGGGCTCTCCGCTAATCGGAAGAGGGCCCTCTTCCTAAGCCACTGCGGACCGGACGTGTTTGAGATGGCAGAGTCACTGTGCGAGCCAACGCCGGTCCAGACCGTTTCCTGGGACACCCTGATGGCCACGCTCCGGGCTCACTATGCTCCCGTGCCCTCCAAGTTCGTGCAACGATACCAACTCAGACAGCGCGTACAGCGAGAGGGAGAACCGGTCAGCGCATACATGGCCAGCCTGAGGAAAGCCGCAACCCATTGCGACTATAGAGACTTGGACGATGCGTTGCTGGAGCAACTCATCTGTGGTGTCCAGGACATTAGGCTGCAACGGCGCCTGCTCGCCAAGCCTGATTTAACGCTTGCTGGAGCCCTAGACGAGGCCAGGGCTCATGAAGCCTCCACAAAAGCCACAGAAACGCTGCAGCATCCGCTGACCAGCAAAGACAACCCCAAGTCTGCCCCGGTGCACAGAGAAGACGCCGGATCCAGCTCGGAGTCCGAGTCGGATGAAGACGTTTTCCGAACGGAGCACCAGAGAAAGGACACAGGCAGCCCCCGGCAAAGCTGTCCCAGCTGTGGAGGGCACCATGACAGACTGTCCTGCAAATATAGGGAGGCTATTTGCAGGCGTTGCGAGAAAAAAGGGCACTTGGCGCGAGTCTGTAGAGCCATTCTTCCCAGAAAACACCAACCACGTGAGCGCCGCAGCCAACCAGAATCAACGCGCCAGAAACAACCAACGAGAGAAGGCGGCGCGAAAAAACGGCGCGAGTTTGAACCTCGAGATGGCCGCAGCATTCACATAGACCAGGCCAGGGCGGAAATTGAGGACAAAGTCAGCATGGTGGTCGAAATCAACGGCAAGCCATGCTCAATGGAGATCGACACCGGATCGGCTCTCTCCATAATGTCATGGGCGACCCTAAAGACCCTCCTGCCGTCGTTCCGGAAGGACCAGCTCTCCAAACAGAGACTGCGCATCCTAGACTACCAGGGGAACCGAGTCCCCCTCGAAGGCGTGGGCACGTTCCGAGTCACCTACAGAGACTATGAAAGAGACCTGCCACTGACCATCGTCACGAAGCAGCTTCCCAGCCTTCTCGGCATGGGGTGGTTCCGAACCCTCGGCATGGGCTTCACCGGCGTCCACCAGATGCTCAAGTCATCGTTAAAAGACAGTCTCCTGACCGAGTTCCAGGACGTTTTTGGGGACACGTTGGGCAAGTATGTGGGGACCCCTATCTCCCTTAATTTAGACCCCAACGTAGCCCAAATAAGACTCAAGGCCAGACGGGTGCCTTTCGCATTGAAACCAAAGATCGATGCGGAACTGGACAAACTGATTAAACAAGGGGTGCTGGTTCCCGTTGACCATGCAAAGTGGGAAACCCCTATAGTGACCCCAGTAAAGTCTGACGGCTCAATTAGAATCTGCGCCGACTACAAGTGCACGATCAACAAGGCTTTGCAGCCGAGCGCCTATCCGGTGCCGATCGTGCATCATCTACTACACTCCCTGGGGCCCGGAAAATTTTTTGCCAAATTAGACCTGGCTCAGGCCTATCAACAATTACCAGTTGATGATGCCACGGCAGAGGCACAAACGATTGTTACTCATAGGGGTGCATTCAAATGCACCAGGCTCCAGTTTGGGGTGAGCGTCGCACCCGGCCTGTTTCAAAGCACCATGGAGCGCCTTCTGCAAGGGCTTCCCGGAGTGGTGCCCTATTTTGATGACGTTCTAGTCAGCGCTCAGGACGAACGTCAGTTAGGGGACAGAGTAAGGAACGTCCTTTCTAGATTTAGGGAAGCGGGACTAAAGTTAAAGAAAAATAAATGTATGATCGCTGTCCCCTCCGTTGAATTTTTGGGGTACAGAGTGGACGGCACAGGCATCCACCCTACCGAAAGCAAGGTGAGAGCGATTAAGAGCGCACCTGCCCCCAAGACCAAAGCTGAGCTCCAAGCCTTCCTTGGACTGCTCAATTTTTACTCAATGTTCCTGAAAGACAAAGCTACCGTCGCAGATCCCCTACACAAACTATTGGGGAAGAATGTACCATGGGTCTGGGGGAAACCACAAGTAGCCGCTTTTGAGGCTGTAAAGAGACTTCTATCGGAAGACAGTTTCCTAATCCAATACAACGCAGCGCTACCGCTTGTATTGGTTTGTGACGCCTCCCCCGTAGGAGTTGGTGCCGTCCTGGGCCATAGACTTCCGAACGGCCTAGAGGCGCCCATTGCGTTTTACTCTCGCATCCTGTCAAGCGCAGAGCGAAACTATAGCCAATTGGACAGAGAGGCTCTGGCTGCAATTGCGGGGGTTAAAAAGTTCCACGAATATCTCTTTGGCCGGCAATTCGAACTTGTGACTGATCACCGGCCCTTGCTAGGACTTTTGGCAGGTGACAGGCCCACCCCCGCTGCTCTGTCCCCACGCTTGACTAGATGGGCTATTTTTCTTTCGGCCTATTCATATCAGCTTGTACATCGACCTGGACGGACCCTAGGTCACGCGGATGCCCTCAGCCGCTGTCCCCTACCTGACTTACTGACGAATCCAACACCTGAGGCCTCCGTCCTTCTACTGGACACATTAACTTTGGGACCTATTTCCTCTGCCGAAGTGGCTAAAGCCTCAGCCAGGGACCCGATCATTCGTACTGTGATGGGGTGGGTGCTAAAAGGGTGGCCGGTCAAGGTGGACGGGGGGGACTACCAAGGTTTTGTAAACAAACGGAACGAACTGTTTACGCAAGGTGGTTGTTTGTTGTGGGGTGACCGGGTGGTAGTGCCATCGAAACTACGAACGAGGGTCTTAGAATTGTTGCACGAAGGGCATCTGGGCATTGTCAGAATGAAAAGTTTAGCCCGCAGTTACGTATGGTGGCCCAACATGGACCAAGTTATCTCTGAGTGGGTGGGGAAGTGCAGACCCTGCCAGGAGTCTCGCCCCGATCCCCCGGTAGCGCCATCCGAGAGTGGGAGAAACCAAAAGGGCCATGGGGGAGGATCCATATTGATTTTGCTGGCCCCTTCCACGGGCAAACGTTTTTAATTGTAGTAGATGCCTTTTCGAAATGGCTTGAAATCATTCTAATGCCCTCTACCATAGCCGAGGCAGTTATTAAAGCCCTTCGCAAGCTGTTCGCCACACATGGCCTACCGGATACCCTAGTATCTGACAACGGCCCTCAATTCACAGCAACCCTGTTCGAGAGATACTTGGCCGGACTGGGCATCCGCCATGCCCTATCGGCCCCGTTCCACCCGGCTTCTAACGGATTGGCCGAACGTTTTGTAAGAACGGCCAAAGAGGCCCTATCCAGACTAGATAACAGGGACTGGCAGGCCAGGATAGACCAATTCTTAGCTGTCCAGCATGCCACACCATGCACAGCCACAGGGAGAAGCCCAGCAGAGCTCCTCATGGGCAGGAAGCTCCGGTGCGTGTTAGATAGGCTTCACCCCAACTACTCGCACGAAAATTTCAAGGAGGAGACCTCTGGACTAAGACAGTTTCAGGTTGGGTCCCCGGTGTTCGCTCGCAACTATGCCAGCGGACCTCTATGGGTTGCAGGAACCATAGTGGGCATAACGGGCCCGAAATCTTATACGGTAGACGTAGGGGTAGACAGACTCTGGAAGCGCCACATAGATCAGCTGAGAAAAAGGGTAGTCGGCGAAGCAAACATAAATTTAGACATATCCGAGCCTAACTATAACAACTTTCCCAAAACAGCTAACTCAAGCCCGGGTTCGCGAGAATACTTAGCTGACAAGCCCTGGTTCCAGCGCCGCCCCAGCGAGTCGCCACTCCCAACCGGGGATAACCACGCCCTGGACAAAATCCAGGAGGTTCCATTGGCGGAGCCGGGAGAGACAGAAAGTCCCTCCGACCAGCTTGACGCCCCACCAAACACTGAACTGCGCAGGTCAACTAGGACGAGAACTCGCCCTGGGCACCTGCGAGATTTTGTGTGTACTTATGTAAATTTTTGAAAGACAGTGCCTTCTGGGAAGGGAGGGGTGTTATGTATTGATACTTTTGAGCGGGAGTTTCAAACCTGCCTACGTTTCTGATTGGCTGACAGTCCCTCCAGGATTGTATATAAGGAGGACTGCAGCCTCTGAGTTTTTGCTGAAGTCTCACTGTAAATTAAAGAGCTGTTGTCACTTGCTTGGTTGTGCCTCTCGTTATTCCCGAACCACTTCAGGTGGGGTGGGGGCTTTTTGCCCTCCCTGGGTTCTGGAGGCTTTCCTTGAGCCTCGGGGAGGGCCAAAACGGCCTCCCCAGGCTCTGGAGGCCCTTTGGAGGCTGGAAATGGGCCCATTTTTGGCCTCCCCAAACTTCCGGTAGGGCTATTTTTCACCCTTCCTGAGCCTCTGTGCTTCCTGATGCCCTGCTCTTAACTGCATCCAAAACAGATCACATGGGGACTCCTGGGAGGGGCGGGGAGGGGCAGGGTGGGTGGGGCCAGCCAAGAGTGGGATTTGGGGGTTCTCCAAACTGCACAGAATCTTAGGTAGAGGTTCTCCCGAACCTCTGCGAACCCCCAGCAGCCCACCCCTGTTTTACATCCCATATGGTCCTTTAATATTGAAAATTATAATTAGTTTATCTATTTCTGCTTGGTACCATTTCCTTAGTGGACCAGATCCCAACAAAATAGTCCACAGTGTAAGCATTAGATCCCTTCTTTACACCAAGTATAATAAAAACAGAGAAAGGCAAACTTGTACCAATCCATTAGGTAACCTATGCCCACAAAACTCCCCTTTAACTTTCCATTATATTTTTATATGTGAGACAATTTGTTCATATGTATCTATGTTTGGTATGGTACACACTGTTTTCAGAATAATTTTAAACTATAATATGACATCAACCATTTATGGCCATGGTCTACATTATTTTAAAACTATACTACATACATCCCTGAAAATTGACAGGTTATATCTTCGGAAAGGGGAGAAATGAGATTAATTAAGACTTAAAAATTTGGAGGAAGAATGTTTTCCCACAAAACTATTATTCCTTTTGGCTCTCAAAAATATTGGGAGGAAATTGGCTTCTAGTTTTGGAATGTGGAGAGAGCAAAATTGTTATGATTTCTGCAAGGTTTCTAATCTACATGTAGACTGAGAGATTCAAGTTGTCCATTCCTAATTTATAACTGCAAGTTTCAGCTCTAGGGTACAAAAATCTGGATGGTAATTGATGCCAGCAAAGAAACAGAGAAAAGTTTTTTTTCCTGCCATCCAGTTGTTATTCAGTTATTCAGCAGATGTGGTAGCCCTATTTAAAACAGTAAGTCTGGAAACATGCTCAGAAAATAAAATATGAAGCCATATTGTATGTGGTCAAGTTTGGATGTTAGACATTTTGTGAACAGAAAACTGCTTCTATTAATCACCTGGGGAGACCATTCACAATATTGTCTCAACATTCCAAATATGCCCTAGATCCACTTATTTCTGGCATAACACCTTCATTTCATTTCACTTTTCCTTTATAAACCTTCATGAAGATGTCTATTACTTTTTAACACTTGACTGTACATTCCACATATCCACCTTTAAAGGACATGATGATGTCTTGTCTGGTTTTCATATGTGTGTGTGTGTGTAAATTTCTTCAGATTTATTATCATATTAAGGAGAAATACTTCAGATTTATATTAAAACTAATTGCAATATTAGACTGCAGGAAAGTCCTCTCCCTCCCTCCCTTTCTCTCTCTCTCTCACACACACCACAGAATGCTCATGAAGCTTATTGAAACAGCGTTTACTTGTTTCTGAGGAGAGAACTAAAGACAATGTAGTGTTACTAGGAATCTAATAAGTGAAATTTTAGATCTCATGGATATATTTATTCTTGGGCTGGAGGAATTCTCTCACCCTGTGATTCATGATACCATTTGCCCTTGTTCCTTTATGTTGGCAGTTTTGAATGATATAAAACTTCTAAACGGATGGAGATAATACCAAGGTAACCCTTTGAGCTTAGCACAAAGGAGGGAGAAGTAAAGGCTTCAGGCTGTGTTCTGATGTATATATCAAAGTGACACTGAGACCTGACAGAATTTGCTGTCAAAAATGCTTTGCTAGTTTGGAATCCTGATACGGTTGCTGTTACTTTCTCTACATGACTGTAACCTAATACATGGCCTGGAGGCTGGCATATCCCTCCTTCCACATTTCATATTTAAGTAGAAAAACAATGAGTTCTGTAGAAATTTGGGCAGTTAGGCTGGCACTATGCTAATAGCTATTTTTTCCCTTCTATTTCATCAGAGAAATACAGGTGTGTATATACACATAAATATCTATAGCACTTAGACTTATATACAGTTTCATGGTGCTTTACAGCCCTCTCTAAGCAGTTTACAGAGTCAGCATATTGCCCCCAACAATTTGGGTCCTTATTTTATCCACTTCGGAAGGATTGAAGGTTGAGTCAACCTTGAGCCTGGTGAGATTTGAACTGCCAATTGCAGGCAGCCAGCAGTCAGCAGAAGTAGCCTGCAGTACTGTACTCTAACCACTGGGCCACTATGGCTCATTACATACTACACGTACACACTTGTAAATTTAACAAAAAGTATTATCACGTCATCTATCATTTTGCCTGTCACCAGTATCTTTTTAATCAAGATAGAGGTGTTTCATGCATTTTATTAATAAGATTAATAGAACAGATTCTTTCTATTATTTTCCCAGAATGCCAGACCACATTGCTATTCCTTTGCATCTCTTTTAAAAATCATTATGATATGTTTGATGCTTACTTGCTTAATTACATGAAGCTGCTCCAATTTCTTCTCTGATTTCTCCTTTTGATGGGTTGGAGAACAGCCAAATCCTGATCTCAGTGTGACAGAATCAGAATATAGCTGGAAGGGACCTTGGATGTCTTCTAGTCCAGTCCCCTACTCAAGCAGGAGATTCTATACCATTTCAGATAAGTGGCTCTCCAGTCTCTTCTTAAATCCTCAAGTGATGAAGCACCACGCCTTTTGATATTTAATATTTGTTAAATATTCCACTGGTTAATTGTCCTCACTGTTAGGAAGTTTCTCCTTAATTCCAGGTTGCTTCTCTCCTTGATTAGTTTCCATCCATAGTTTCTTGTACTGGTCTCTGGTGCTTTGGAATTTAAATTCCTTCCTCTTTGTGGCAGCCCCTTAAATACTGGAATATTGCTATCACATAACCCCTTAGTCCTTCTTTTCTCTTCCTCTTTGTGGCAGCCCCTTAAATACTGGAATATTGCTATCACATAACCCCTTAGTCCTTCTTTTCTCTAGACTAGCCAAACCCAAATCCTGTAACCGTTCTTCATATGTTTTAGTCTCCCGGCCTTTAATGTCATCTTATTTGGAATGTTAGTTGGAACATTCCATTATCTTACTTGGAATGATGGAATGTTGCATTTTTGTAGACAAATACATTAGGTGCAGAGCTTGCCTTGTGATGTCATAACACTTGTGTAGTGATTTTAATGAAATCATGTCTTGCTGATATTGTTGTCACATGATCACTTTTTGCACAGACTCTTGTAAAACAGTCAAAATTGCTGAGTAGAAATTTAGGGATGCCTTTTACATTTAATCAATAGAAAAATAAATAAATTTTATTTGTTGTGTATTGCTTTATGTAATGTGTTTTATTTCAATGATAGGCTTACTTTTATTAAGGGTACAATCTTACAATATCCAACATGCATTTAAAAATAAGTCTGATTAAAGGCAGTGTGGTTTACTTCTAAATAAACAAGTAACAATATTTTGTTTGTTTGTTTTTCAGACTACTTTCTGATTAAAATATCCCAGAATGTGGAGAACTGAAAAACAACTTCTGGGAACCCACATAAAGTGTTGCTATGAACAAGTGCATTATCAATAGATTGAAAATAATGTAAAAATAGTTTGCAATGGAATGAAATGAATATCAGAACAGCAATTAACAGAATCATACTGTCACAAAAGGCAATGAGCGAGTGAGAAATATCTAGCCCAAAAGAGAATTTGTGAATTTACTATTTACTTATTAAGTGATTTTATCATATTTAAATAGCTACCTATCTCACAGTCAAGTAGCTTTGGATGACATACAACAAAGTTAGAAATGAAATATATAGATTAATATTAATATTGTTAATATTGTTAATAGTTTAAAATTATAAAATATAAATAACCATTACCTATAGTGTGACGAATACAGTATGAAAATGATCAGAAAAAGCTTTAATGGAGTTGGAGGAAAGGAAAACGATAACCATCTATTCTCTCTTAAAGTTGCAGCTTTTAAGAAAACAAAATAAACTGTGATAAGTATATAGTATACAGAGAATCATTAAAACTGTCCAGAATATCATTGGGCTCCAGCTACCAGCCCTGGACAACAACTTTGAATCTCGCTGTTTGAGGAAGTTGCGTAACATTCTCAGAGACTCTTCCCATCCTGCTTACAATCTTTTTGGACTGTTGCCTTCTGGCAGAAGATACAGAACAATTAAAACTTGGACCACACTTTTTCTGAATAGTTTTTATCCCAGAGCTATAATTGTAATCAACAATGAACTAAAGGGCCACCATCAGTGAACTGTTGGACAGCATTACTTGGTCTGTAGTGTGGATGTTTGGGTGGTTTAGGAGTGGGGAATTGTGGTGGGTGGGAGTGTGTTTGGGGATTGTTATGTGTGTTGGACCTGGTCTTTGGGTGTTAAGTGAATTTCGTTGTATGGGTATACTGTGTATATACGTACAATGACAGTAAAGTTGTTGTTGTTGTTGTTGTTGTTGTTGTTGTTGTTGTTGTTGTTGTTGTTGTTATTATTATTATTATTATTATTATTATTACTCTAGAGGAGCATGATTAGAATTCCAAACATACATTTGGGTATTGTGTTTGAAAAATAAACTGCATTGGGATTTTTTTTCCTTTCAGAGACACTGGAGCTGCATTAAAAAACAATGAGCATAGGTCATCTTTTTTGATGGATATATTGCATCTATGCATACACACACACAGCACACTGCACAAGGAACAGTATCAACAAGCCAAATCAAAGCAAACATGTAAATTATACACACCAAGAGAGATAGAGGCATAATCGTCTTCAAAGTAATGCTATTTCACAATGAAAAGTATTGTTGATTTTTGGAAGATCATTTGATGCCCCGTCACTGCAAATGGTGATAAACTAATGATTTAGAAAGAAGATCAACATCAATCTTCCCTTCTCTCCCTGTCTTTACTTTATGCCACCCAAGTTTTATACAACTCACAATTTGTATGCAATGCTCATGCCACCTGTTTTCCCCACAACAATGATCCAATGAAGTGGCTTGGGCTGTGCTAGAAAATGGCTATTGCCTAACTGGTTGGGTTGGCAATATATATAAACTATCAATGCATGTTTGCAGTCAAAATGTAATGTATAGCTTTAAGACTATAATGCTGTATTGCATCATACTGTATTCTGATTGGCTAGCTCTGTAGCCAGCGTACTTAAGAGGAAGCTTGAATCATGGCTTATCTTCTTATTACATTATTATTGCTATCTCTGCTCCTCTCTGCCTGTTCTCTCTGTAGAATCACTGCTTGATCTTTGCTACTTGTTGTTTTCTACTGTTTCACTGATTGTTTTACTGCTGTACTTGTTCCTATTTGCAACTCCAAAAAGAACTGTTTTATTGCATATGACTACAACAACTGGTAAGAAGACTTTGTTCTTGGAATATCCCTGGATTGACAAATTAACTATCTTTATCTGTGTATGACCTGGATTGTTTATTGGACTTTGCTTTGCTTTTTCCTAAAAGTAAAAGAATATCACAACTCAGTGTGTCTGTATTGACAGTGCTTATTCACAATCACTCTCAGCCATTTTCTCATGTGCACACCCTTGCTACTCAAGGGTTACTCTGCATATATTCCTTAACAGGCTGAGAGATAGTGACTGGCCCAAAGCTTTCATGCTTGAGGGAGGATTCAAACTCAAGGTCTCCTAGTTTAGTCCAGCAGTTTAACCACTACACCAAACTATTTTTCTTGTATTTAGTTTTCCTTCCCCTGAGCCCCATGGGTAGTGAACCTCCTATAAGTTCGATGTGTTCTGAGAAAAAAAAAAGGAATATAAATGAAATAGATTATAGAGTGCTACTACCTGGCCCTGTAGCACTGAGGCAATTGTATATTTCACTTGTTTACAGTGTCTCATCCAGCAATATTTAATTTTAATATGAGAAAACCTTTATTTAACTAACAGAAAAGAAGAAGAAAGATGCTTGTTGCTTGTGTGCCAAATCCCATGTGTTACTGCTTGAGATGGAGCAGATTTGTTCTGAAATATATTTATAGTGAACTTTTACTTTCTAGGGTTTTACTCTGTAAATAATGTTTCATTATTGTTATAAGCACCTTTAAAAGATAGGAGAGGTGGATAGATATTACAAAAAGAAGCGGGGAATACAACCATACAGAGATTCCAACTCTTGGAATCTGAATATAATCATTTTGTATACAAATCCTATATTTGAGAATATATTAAACATGAGTTAGGAAAATTGACTTTATCAGTAAAAAGCTTACTTTCTAAATTCATGTATATCTCCATTATTTTCAGTAAGTTCACATTTTATTTTTTAAACTCTCTTCCCCCCCATTTTTCGGCAAATATTTTTCACTGAATACATGATTTTCTAAAAATGCATTGTTTTTTTCCATTGGAAACCTGCTTCAGAGCATTTTAGCAAAGTGTGGAAGCCAAATGATAATTGTGCCTTGCTTTATTTAATAAACCAGAAAATGTGAATTAAATTGGTTATCTCCCTATTCACTCTATACACCTCTGCTCCCAAAATAATTATAATCTGCTTTGGTTTACTCTAAACATTATGCTGAAATTTTTTATGAGTTTAATTTAATCAAAATGATTTTGATCATCATAGATGTCTGGAACAAAATGAAAAAAAATGTTTCTATCAAGCGGTCTTCAGTCATTTTTAATACAAACCTTTGTCTTGTTCATTATAGTGATAATATCATTTTCCATCATTATTTCACTTAGTTTTGTGCAGCTCCAGTAAAATCTACTTCTTCATAGCAAAAGCAAGAAACTGTTGTGAAAGGAGTGGACTATCTTGTCTCTGTAGCATGTAACCTGTTTATTTTTATTCATTCTAGTATCTTCCAGATTTTCTGGACAGTAATCTCTTCATCCACTGGTGGGTTTCAATTTTTTTTACTATTGGTTCTGTGGGTGTGGCTTGGTAGGTGTGGCAGGGGAAGGATACTGTAAAATCTCCATTCCCTCTCCAATCCAGGGGAAAGATACTGCAAAATCCCCATTCCTTCTCCATTCCCTCGCCAATCTAGGGGAAGGTTACTGCAAAATCCCCATTTTCTCCCTATCAGCTGGGATTTGGGAGGCAGAGAATAGATGGGGACAGGACCAGTCAGAATTTTTACTACCGGTTCTCCTAACTACTCAAAATTTCTGCTACCGGTTCTTCAGAACTGGTCAGAACCTGCTGAAACCCACCTCTGTCTTCATCTCCATAAAATACCACCAATAAATCTGTTTCTCATGATGTGCTGCAGTTCAGTGTATGAAGGGCACTCAAATCAGAAAGTTGGTGTCTTACAGATATGCTCAGCTCGTCTTAGATTTTCTTATTGACTTTTATTTAAAACAACTTGCAATCATTTAGAGTTGCTCTGATCTGGATGTAGAAGCATGTTGTGGGAGGGTTTCTCAAGAACTGGAGTTCATCAAACCTAGTTCATTGTTCCATGGGTTGAACAGTTATACAAAGGAAGTTAACTAACTCCTGTTAATATTTTTATAGTTGTGCTTTTAATGTATTGTAAGCCACCCAGAATCACTCTGGATAGTGTGATGGGTGGCATAGAAATTTAATAAATAAATGAATAATATAAATAAAAATTCTGCTTTTCTTTTCTTTTTTCCTACTTTAATGTGCATAAACCACAATAAACAAGAATGCAATGGAGACCTCTGTATTAAGAATCAAGTTCAAAATAGAAATTCTTATTCTGTTACAAAATAGGTTAATGCATTTTGCAGTAGTCTATCAAGTTGCTATTGAACACTTAACTTTAATTGTACAATTCACTTTTACAGAATTACAGTTAACATTGGTTTAAACTTTTTTTCCCCTTACCGTTAAAGGTTTAAGTTATTGTATTATAAGGTCAACAAATTCCAGTTGATACTTACAAATACTGCTGCAGCCAGCTAATGTTTATTCTCTGATTATTATTTGCAACTTATAATACAATAAAACAACTTAAAAAAGGAAGAAAAAGAGGATTCTAGTTTATCATGTGACTAGTTATCCTTATTTCTCTGTTCCTCTGTCTTCTCTTTCATCTATCATTAATTATTTCTCTCCTTCTCTCTTAGCAAGCCTGGGCAATTTAAAAATGTATTACTTAACAATTGTAGAATCAAGCTGAAAGACCTACTGTATTTTTAGCATCTAAAACTGGGTTTTAAAGTTATAGTTGAACTTTAGAACTTAGTTCCCCCCCAAAAAAAACCCTCATTAATAGTAATAAATGTTTCTCTCTTCTTCTCCAAATGCTCAGTTGAATGCCTCCTTGAATGTACCCTTCGGTGTTGCTTGTACATAATCCATGGCTTAAGAACTCTTGAGAAATAGCTCACAAAAGTATTAAGAATCCTGCTGAAATTTGCCAGAATCCTGATGTAGAGAACTCTTCATTTTTATTAATCTGTTACTATGGCAGCATATTGTGTCTTTTCATGTGCCAAGCTGCCCAGTCATTTTCATGATGTTCATCTTTACAATATGTGGAGAATATAGCAAACATGGTTACTAAGCAGCAATGTTTGGATTTTATCCAAACTATTGTATGTTTTTTGCAATATGAGACTGTGCCTTTTATAGATAGCTTTTGTTTCCTAATGGAACAATGTTATCCATGTTGTCCCAGAAAGACCTTTTACATTCAGTTGTCCATTGTCAATGTGTACAGGATTTCAGAGTAGTCTACTAATATATAATATTTTTAAAGAATCTTCTTATAAAGATTAAGGGGCTCTTTTATTAGAGTGCATAAAAATAATATTATTGACTTTCCCTGCAAGACCATGGTTTGTAGGTCCTTCAGCTAATACTAACCCTTCAGCTATTACTTACTACTGATTTACTACTAACAATAAGAGTTCTAAAAACTGATAGCTGCATTTTGGGTTTTTTCCTCCCCCTACCTTTTACTTTTTATGTCATTCTTTTAAACTGAAGGCGTAAGGAAAAAGGCCTGTTTTCGCTGTTTAGCATTTGTTTAAAAATTATAAACTGCTATGCCATTTTGAAAAAAAGTCTGATAAAAAATATCATTATGAATTAGATTTACCAGACCAGGCTGCCAAAATTAAGACAAGTCCACTACAGAAAATAACTCAAAATCTATACACTTATGTTTCTGCAGCCCCTTTCTGGTAGTTGCACTATAAATAAATAAAATATTTATTGTAACTTTCCCCCAACCCTACCTATGGCCATTACCCTGCCTCTGAAATAATACAATATAATCTCAATATAACTTGTCTTAAAATGTATTGGTAGCAACTTCTACTGGAATGGGAAGAAGAGAATTTTCCAATGTATGGCTGTATAAAAATTTCTGACTGCAATTTGTAAATTGATGATAACTTTGGCTCTTACACAGATCAAATTATTTTCGCTTATTTGTCTATTGTCATTCATTTAGTCAATCATGCACACTGACCAAATACTGGTAAAAAGGGAAAGTGACATTAGAGTACACTCAGTTATATCAAGGCACTTTTTAAGCATGTCTATTTTGGTAAAACAATGATTAAAAATTCAAAGAAAAGTGGTCATCAATCAGTAGACTGTCAAATATATTATTAATGATTGGCCAAACATTTCAAAGCATTGATGTTTTGAGAAAAACAAATGAAATCATCATTTCTGAGTTCAAAGCACTTGCAAATTAAAAAAAACAGAACCAAAAACTGATAGTGGAACAAGAACTATCTTTAAAATGAAATGAATTCATTTTGCTTCGGTGTTAAAACCATTTGATTTGTTAATACATCTTCTCAAATTTATTTATTTTTATTTTATTTATTTATTTGTCGAGTATGTATTAGATAATATATGTAAGTATAAACATGAATTGAATACATAAAATTAATACAATTAAAGGGAATATTAGGACAGGGACGGTAGGCATGCTGGTGCTCTTATGCACGCCCCTTACAGACCTCTTAGGAAAGAGGTGAGGTCAACAGTAGCCAGTCTAGGGTTAAAATTTTGGGCGTTTTGGGATGAAACCACAGAGTCAGGTAGTGCATTCCAAACATTGACCACTCTGTTGCTGAAATCATATTTTCTGGAATCAACTTTGGAGTGTTTCACTTTAAGTTTGTTTCTATTGTGTGCTCGTGTATTGGTATGATTGAAGCTGAAGTAGTCATTGACAGGTAGCAGATGATTTTATGAGCTATGCTTAGGTCATACTGAAGGCGGTGTAGTTCTAAGTTTCTAAACCCAAAATTTCAAGTCTGGTGGCATAAGGTATTTTGTTGTGAGCAGAGGAGTGGAGGACTCTTCTTGTGAAATATTTCTGGACACGTTCAATTGTATTAATGTCCGATATGCAGGGTGGGTTCCAGACAGATGACTTGTATTTGAGAATTGGTCTAGCAAATGTTTTGTATGCTCTGGTTAGTAGTGTAATATTACCGGAGAAGAAGCTACGCAAGATTAGATTTACAACCCTTAATGCCTTTTTGGCGATGTTGTTACAGTGGGCTTTGGCACTTAGATCATTTGATATGAGTACTCCAAGGTCCTTGACAGAGTGAGGGTCATCTACAAGGTCGTGTCCACTCAGCTTGTATTTTGTGTTCTGATTCTTTTTGCCAATGTATAAGACAGAGCATTTGTTGGTTGAGATTTGGAGTTGCCAATTGTTTGACCAGTCCGACACAAAAAGTCAAGGTCTTTTTGAAGGGTAGCAGCATTGTTGGTGGTGTTAAATAGTTTTACATCATCAATATCATGGTTGATTGATAATCTATATATATATATATATTATATAGAATAAGATGATATTTTAGTCTTTTTGGAAAAATATCTTAGAGGTTAATGTACCAGTCATGGGAAAACTGTAATGAGTGAAAAAGATTCTACTGCAGTCCTGAAATCATTTTACGTGTGAAATAGTATAGCGTTTGGGAGGGAAATGTCCGTTGGATTTTAGTCTTTGCAACTGATCTAAGTCACATTAAAATCAAGGAATTATACCCAGGTAGGACTGCATTGTTCTACCAGAGAGGTCTTTCTTTCCTATTTTGTTTTTTTTGCGGAAACTTATTTGTTAAAGGAGAAAGAGAGAGGGGGGAGGGAGGGAGGGAGAGAGAGGAAAAGGAACCAAATACAAGGTGCAGACAATTGAATAACAGCTTTTTAGTAACATTGGATTAATAATACATTTAAACTTGCTCTTAGCACTTTAAAATCATCATTAACATCAAATCAATATTCTGCGATTAGAAAAGGCAAACATTATGGTAAGAATCATTAATCAGAATAAAAAATTAGTAGGAGTTTTTATGTCATATGACAAAATCTCTCCTTAACTCAAATCAGGCAAGATCTAAACATTTTAAAGCCTCATGTCAAGTGAAACCAAGACTTCAGGCCAAAAATAATAGATTTATTAAAAGGCATATGTTTTTATAGTGTTCAAAACATACCTTCTGAATAAGTCCAGTATTATTATCCTGGTGAAAAAGGGATCATCTACGTGCAGTAACAAAGTGTAAATTCTGTAAATTATTTTGTTTATCAATTTGCTCTGTGATTATTCTGTTCACACCATAATGGGTTTTTCTTGGTCCCACACACTGCAGTTCATTAACTGTCAAGAATTCTGATTGTATTTTGTTGCTGCTGTTGTTGTTTTTCGGTTAATATATTCTCTCTGTCAGGAAATATAATGCAAATGTTCTAAATCAATATAGTCTCCTAATTATTTTAATTTGTATGCTTTGATGAGTAACCAAGATTAGATTATTACCGCTTGATTTATAAAATTTGAGTTTACCTGGAAAAACCTTTCTACTATGCACAGAAAGTAGAAAGTATGTGCTGAAAGTGCACAGATTTTTTTAAAAAATTATATTTTTATTATGGTTTTCTTTTTCAAAATTCCAATACATAATCGAACCGACAGTATCATTTTCCCAAAAGACAGGTTGGATTAGCATTGTATTCTGAATCCTCTTTTCCTTTTAGTTTTAAAGTTAGTTTGTTCATTTCGGCACATTCGAATATTTTTTGAATAATTAATCCCTCTGGTGGTACATTATTTCCTTTCCAATATTGTGCATAAGCAATAAGCAAAGTGCACAGAATTTTTATAAAGTGCTTTAAATTTCAAACATTCTCTTTCTAAAAATTTCTTGGAAAGCATTGGTAAATACAAAAAGCCCTTTCATTTATATAATTAGGATCCTGTCTTAGCAGTATAGAAATATTATTATTAGTATATATGGTCTACATAGCACAATATCCTTATTTATATCTTAATGCTCAATCTCTGCCTGTTAGGGTGTGTTGTTGTGATTTTTGTTATTGCTTTTTTTGGGGTGGGGGTAGGTGTCAGTCATTCTTGACTGCTAGTGTCTGCCTTAACAAGTCTCTGCAGTTTTCTTGGTAATTTTCAGAAGTGGTTTGCTTTGGCTTGCTTCTTCCTAGAGATGAGAGTGAGTGACTAGTCCAAGGTCATCCAGATGGTTTCATACACAAGGCAGATTAGCCTGGAGTCAAACTAGATCTTCTACCTATTAGTATATACACTAGAAACCCATGTCCTCCTTTCAGAGATATTTCCTTACCTAAACAGAGAAACAGAATAACCATAGATGGATTTCTATTGTTTTGGTTTAAAATTAAAGAAGAAAATAGAATTTTATTAAAGAAAAAAGATGCATAACAAGACAGATATAGATGCTTTTTATTTAACCAAGGATGCTGTCAGCAATATGTTTTGGTGACAATATTTGTGGTTGATCTTCCATCCTTTAACAGTACCCTACTGTTTTCACTTTCTTTTCTTGTCTTAAAGCAACATTCAACTGACTCTGCTGGAATATTGGTTTCTCCAGATAATTCAACATGTTCTCCATGATTTGTCCTTGTGCTTTATATATAATGAGAGCAAAGCATGACTGTATTGAGAACTGTGTCTGATGAAGAGGGATATCTTCACCTTCTGAGAAATTGAGCATAATTCTTGGAATTATGTCATTTGTTTGAATGCACCAAAGTTTATCTTTGCTATAATAAGATTCTTGTTGTGTTTTTCCATAATCATCCATGTTCCATTGTCAATCTTTGAAAGACCAAGTTCCACCTTAAAATGATGGGAGATGCTATCTTCAATTCCAGTTTATGTGGTGGCAATCGAGAAAGTACAACTGAATCAAGGAATTCTATTGTGAAATGAATAGTGTTAGCTTCTTCACTGATAGCATTGAAAGAACAGTATTTTTTCATCATTCCAGGGAAGTGTCTAATGCATGTGGAATTGATTTTTCACATCATTTCATTGAGGAGAACCGATATAGAGTTATTTGAGAAGAGTTCTGCAGGATTGTCAAATATTGTATAGATGAAATTTATACATTCTTTTATAGTTCTTTGTGTTAATCAAAAATATGCAGTTTCTATTCAACTGGAGCTACAGCATCTCACTTGGTGGCTTTCAGATCAACTTACCTCATAGGATTATTGTGAAAAAATTCTGGAGAATGGAACACTATTGTATGCCTTTAGTTATGGTGGGATATAGATATATGTTCATTTTTGTGTGCCAAAGAACGGGCTCATAAAGCAATAAAAATATCCATGCCTTTCTTCATGCACTTTAAAGTTGTTTTTTTAAGAGGTGTATGATGAGTCAATTCCCTGCTGCTGAGAGGGGGAGAGAGGGACGGATTGTTAGACTGGCTAGGAAACTGACACATAATGTTGAAAATGAAGGCTATACAACTGCAGCAGCAGCCCAGCAGCTCGGCAGCATCCAGTAGCACAGAAACTGCTATATTTTTTCTCAAATTTCATTCCCTCAGGAATCATGGATCAGGCATTTTGACACATTCTGAAAGTTAGCCCATTTGACGTACCGTGGCTCAAAAATTGTTGCTCTATGATGCACTGTATCACCCAGGTAAAGGTCACGACAACAAGAATTTTAGCAATATATAGATACAGTACATATAGTGGCCCTTTGTTGGTTCTGGGAGGTGACCAGTACTAAAAAAAATGAGTATCAAAAAACCCTATGTGACTTACCACATAACCCTTAGGTTTATCTGGGAAAAAACTTTCTGTGTGTACCTTTTCCTATATTAGCAATCTTCCCAGCATGGCTGACTTCCTGTCCATTCTATGTGGCCATCCCCCTCTTCCTATCACAGCCCATCATGTACCAAACAAACGACAAATACCAGGACAATAGTTTTATTTCAAAATGCACTGAGTACCAAATTTGATGAGTTTTGAAGCAGTTGAGTACCGAGGTACCATTCAGGGGTGAAATGTTAGTGGTCTGGACCGGTTCAGGCAAACCAGTAGTAATAAAAGCTACCAGTTTGGGCAAACCAGTAGTAAAAAAATGCCACCGGTTCAGATGAACCAGTAGTTCCAATGATCGGCTGTGCTGCATGACTTATATTAGCTAGAAAGCAGGAAATCCTGCTTTCTAGCGAATCTGAATCACACGGCACAGCTGTTTCCCCCCTTGCTGTCCTACTTACCTTAGAAAAGGCTTAAGCCTTCCTTTTCAGCAGTGCGGTAGTGCCTGTGGTGCGCCTGTGCACGAGAAGCACACATTTGGTGTGCACCGCGCATGCGCCCACACAGTAAACCAGTAGCAGTTCTTGGAGGATTTCACCACTGGTACCATTGTATATATTTCAAGTACATCGGAGGCAATTTTCAAAGAGAAGAAAATTCAACCAAGGTGTCAACTATGACCTTCCCCCCCACTTTTTTTTTGTTTTTTTACATATATGACAGAGGTTGGCAGAGCTTCAATTGCCCGATCATTTCTGCTC
Source organism: Pantherophis guttatus (assembly GCF_059756535.1). Classification (NCBI taxonomy): domain Eukaryota; kingdom Metazoa; phylum Chordata; class Lepidosauria; order Squamata; family Colubridae; genus Pantherophis; species Pantherophis guttatus. Next base: position 103,336,062 of record NC_142067.1, on the reverse strand, counting down.
TCTTGCTTTTTTTTACCTCTTCCATGGAAGTGTCTCCGTGCTCTTTTATCAACTAATTTAACTAAAAATCCTGTTTTCTGTCACTGATCACACTGCACTTTCACAAGCTAAAAATAAAAAACGGTAAAGCCTTGGCTAAAAAGTCACAAATTTATTTAACTATAAAAGATCTGCTGTAGGCATAATTGGATGGATGGTAAGCAGCTAGTAGCAAGTCTTGTTTGGGCTCCCACAGAAGTAGTTCACTTTGGCTTTAAGCCACAGATTAACTTTTCAGCCAAACTGTTATCATTGCCTTCCTGCTATAGGATGACTCAAGGAAGTCTGATAAAGTCTGCCTGTTGCCTTCATGGTCCAGTGAAGTGCAAACAACAACAACAACAACAACAACAACAATACAGTTTACATCTTCATTGGAAGGAAGGGGCACCTATAAGAGGACGAAGAAACTCTGGAGAAACAGAATGTCCTAGAAAATGTCCTTAATTATCTCATATTTGAGTTTATTCTTTTGCTTCTCTTCTGGATGTGGGTGCAGGAAGGCAAATACTGTAAAATAGGATTGGCCAATCCTATAAATCACCCACATCAAAGCTGCTGAATACTAAGATACAACAAGCAAACCCATTTAAATAGTTTCCTTCAAAATAGAAACCAATTTCTCATTCCTCCTTCTGTTCCTGCTGGGAAAATCTGCTCTCCTTCATTACTCTTCTCAGAGGCACAGTTTTCAAAGATGTGCTGACTATCACAGAATAAACAGAAACTCCTTAATTCCACATTGAGTTAAGCAGATTATTTTCCCACACAATATCTGCTGTCATGAAGGGGAGGGGTGGAATCCTCCATTTTTCTGTCTGTTCAGAGTTTTATTTCAGTGTGCTAAATCTGGCAGGGTTTTTCTTTCCTTTTTAACAGTTGCTTTGGGTTTCCCAGCCCCCCTCCCCATCTTCAAGAACTGCAAGCAATAAAGCTTTGTGGAGCTTCAGAGGCTGTCAATCAGGTTGCTAGTAAAGCAAAGCTGCCTAATGAATCCTTTCCATTTGATGCTGGAAGTGTATCTATTTAGGGGCTTGAAGTACTGTTGAAGGGGAAAAAATGTTTTTGATCCCTTATTTCAGATCCATTTGGGCACATTTGGTACTCTAGGTCATTTTGTGGGAAATGACTTTGTATAGTAAAAAGGCAAGTCTAAAGGATTGCTTCAGGCTAGCTTTCGGCCTTCCAGCGAATGTTGTAATTCTATCATCTTGGCACCACTTGCATTTTAACAATAAACTGCCTCATAAACTAGTGGTAGAGAGATTAAATGCTTATTTTTAATTGGAAAAAGCACCGCCTGCGGGTACAAAAGTGTGCCCATTCCCCCCAATTAACAAGCTAATTAATAATCACAGCAAACATTTAATGAACAGCTGAACAATATTGGCAATTCAGTTAAAAATCCATGTACCCTTGTGCTAACATAAATCAAGGCTAAACTGGATGTTACACAAACAGATTCATAGCTGCCACCAATCTTTACAACTAGTTTCCATTATCTAATTTAGAGTTGGGAAATCTACATCTCTTCAGATGCTGCTCAACTACAAATTCATCAGCCCAAGCCAGTAATGGGTAATATTGAGTCAGTAGTATTCCCAATTTTGGTCTAATTGAAGGAGAAATGTTAGAAGTTATTATTTTCAACATTTTTCTGACCTTCCACAAGAGGTAGCAAGTAAAATGAAACCAGGGTAAAACTGGATGAATGTGATAAACTTGTATAATGTAGAAGATACATATATCTTCCTTCCTTCCTTCCTTCCTTCCTTCCTTCCTTCCTTCCTTCCTTCCTTCCTTCCTTCCTTCCTTTCTTTCTTTCTTTCTTTCTTTCTATCCCACCTTTTTATTATTTTTTATGAATAACTCAAGGTGACAAACATATCTAATACTTCATGTTTCTCATATTTACCCCACAAGAACAATCAGGAGTGAAATGCTACTCGTTCCCTGTGATTTTGAGTGTTTTATTTGAAAGAAATTTCTATTTGCTGCTTTCTACAAACCTATTTTCTATGTGAAAAACTGGTGACTAGGCCAAATAATTTGCCATGTCTTCTTGACAGAATAGCATTTTCCTTCTAAAACAATCAATAGAGGTGTCTAATATTCCATCCTGTAATTGTTTTAGTTGATTTTTACTCTCTGACCAGTGTGTATATTTGTCTTCCAAGACAGTTGCTGAGCCATCAACAAAACTATAATGAAGTCAGAAATTTAATGTAAAATTCTCAATTTATCCAGTCATTTAAGATATGATCAATATAATAAAAATTGACATATTCCCATTCTGCCATCACACAGAGAGCTGCTTAGTTTGGATCATGAATCTATCTGATTCTTGCTGGTATTAGAACTGTAGAGAAACCAGGAATGTGCATTTGGAAGTTAGCTCATCAGTTGAGTTTTGATTTGCAGATTGAATTTGACTTGAGGCTGCACAACTGCAAGATTTACACTCCTGCCAAATCCAGTTAGATTTTCCAAAGGTGGCCTTGTACAATTATATCATTCCTTTTATTAATCATTACACACACACACCCCAGTTATTTTAAATCATCTTAGGTGCCACAGGAATAGCAATGGGAGTGGACAATATTATGACATGACATGCTTTGAAGGAACATTACATAGGAAAAAAATATGGCTGTTTGGTTGCTGCATTCCATTGCAAAGTTCTATCTGGCAAATGATAGACTCATAAACTCTCTAATCGTTCCTCTCTGGAAGATTTCCAGTTCTGCTGTCACAAGGATGGCAGCACCTGCTTTTTCAAAGAGCCTGTAGCTGCTATAAAAGTATATAAAATGAAAAGGCACAAAATTAGAAGTTAGCCTTGAAATGGTTTGTGACCTTCTCCTTGTCTTTCTTCTAGAATTTAATGAGGACTTTGTGTTAATTCATAAACACAGCTTCAAATGTGATGAAAGGAATTTAATACTGATAATGTTTGAAATCAGTAAGAGCTGAACTGAACTGGATTCTTCAATGTCCAGTTAAACCCTTCCATTCCTCCTGATCTCTGATCTCCCACACACTCTCATATCCATCTCCATCTTCACCATCCCTAGTCTAACTACTAGACTAGTAGTTTAAACACAATTTCTTAAAAATGTTTTTTGATAAACCCATGAAGTTTCTTTCTTGAAAAGGAAAAAGCTGATTTTTCCCTCGCAGGGTGACTGACCATTACATATTTTATTGTGGTAGCATATGATCAGATATTGTTTGCATCATTACCTGATCACACATTGGAAGTATAGAAGGAGATGGAGTATTGCAGTGCTGGCTAAGATGCAATATTTTACCTTTTGGATACTTTTCTTCCAAAACACACAGTGGCAGAACTTCAGTAAGTGAAAGTGTCTTTCCCATTCTTCACTCCAGTGATGGGATTCAAATTTTTTTACTACCGGTTCTGTGGGCGTGGCTTGGTGGCCATGGCATGGCTTGTAAAATCTCCATTTCCTCCTGACCAGCTGGGACTCGGGAGGCAGAGAATAGATGGGGACAGGGTCAGTCAGAGGTGGTATTTACCAGTTCTCCAAACTACTCAAAATTTCTGCTACCAGTTCTCCAGAACTGGTCAGAACCTGCTGAATACCACCTCTGCTTCACTCCCTGAATTGCAACTGGAATTTTAGTTGAAAGCCAATAACATTGTTCTAGATTGATTTTATATCATTTCATGGCAAAGAGAAATAAAATTGAATGAAAATGATCAAACAGTGCCCAACGTACTAGAGTTTTCTCTTCAAAAACTCCTTTTATTCTGTATAGACACCAACACATAGCTTTATTTGCTGTCACCTCATTGGGATGCTGCCTGAGGCAAATCACTACATTGCATGGACAGCTTTGGTCACAGTCTTGTTCAGTGAGAAAAGGAGAACTTTTTCCTGTTCATTTATGATAGTCATTAAATAATTTTGTACAACCATCTCTTCTTACATAAGGGTATTGATTCTCGAAAAAGCTATTTTAAACATTTAATTCCAGGAAGCTGAAAGAGATATATCAAAGGCAACACAATTTGTAGCAGTCATTTACATGCACAGTGACAAGTGTGGAACGCTTAGGGATAATCAATACTGTTATTTTTATTACCATTCAGGAAATCAAAATCCCAGTCCTTGACTGACCTCTTTTTCATGGAGTAAAAATGAACTTTGGGTGAGAAGATAAATTACTTTAAAAAGAATTTCAGAAGCCATTCCTTTTACATATAAAAATAATTACGTTGCAAGATTTGATTTCCTTATTATTAGTGATGCTGTGTGTTTTACCATTAAACTATTGCCCTTTATCTGTTTCTGAAGAAACCAAAAATAATTAATGGGACTTCAGACTAATAGTAAACCCAAATTGCTTCTTTTTCTGTCTTTGCGTCTCTATGAATAATTTTCATAGATTTTTGTTTCACCAGTTGCCATAGGTGTTTTATACGTTTCTGTAAATAGAATTTTAGTAAAATCATTAGAATGCTTTAGGGCACATGAAAGATAGAGAAAACCTTCAGTGACACTAGATTTCAATGAAAGTTGATGCCTCTTTGTTTAATAAATAAATTCAATTTATTTAATCTAAAATTGCTTAAACACTTTCAGCTTTTCTATCAAAAACTGATCCACATGACAGCTCACAGATAAAAAAGATCAGAAAGAAAAAACGTCATAAGAAAATGCCCACAAGCAAGTGCCACAACATCTTAAGGAAATGAGCAAACAATGACTTGCCACCTTAAAAATACATGGCAGACAGCAAAGTGACCACGTATTTACTTCCTAAAAAGCTTTTAAAGAAACATGTTTAAGGAGAAAGAAGGTGTAGTAAATTGGTGTCACCAAAGAGAAAAAAAGAAAGGGACATGGTGGCTCAGTGGCTAAGATGCTGAGCTTGTTGATTGAAAGGTTGGCAGTTCAGCGGTTCGAATCCCTAGTGCTGCTCATAATGGTGAGCTCCCATTACTTGTCCCAGCTTCTGCCAACCTAGCAGTTCAAAAGCATGTAGAAAATGAAAGTAGAAAAATAGGGACCACCTTTGGCGGGAAGCAGTGGTGGGATTCAAAATTTTTTACTACTGGTTCTGTGGGTGTGGCTTGGTGGGCATGGCAGGGTAAGGATACTGTAAAATCTCCATTCCCTCCCCAGTCCAGGGGCAGGTTACTGCAAAATCCCCATTGCCTCCCAATCAGCTGGGACTCGGGAGGCAGGGAATAGATGGGGGCAGGGCCAGTCAGAGGTGGTATTTACCGGTTCTCCGAACTACTTAAAATTTCCGCTACCAGTTCTCCAGAACTGGTCAGAACCTGCTGAATACCACCTCTGGTGGGAAGGTAATAGCGTTCCTTGCACCTTTGGCATTTAGTCATGCCAGCCACATGACATATTGTACATATGTTAAATATAGAGGAACCTCTATTTATACAAGAACTCGATGCAATAGCAATAGCAATAGCACTTAGTCTTACAGTATATACTGCTTCACAATGCTTTACAGCCTTCTCTAAACAGTTTAGAGGGACACGGTGGCTCAGTGACTAAGACGCTGAGCTTGTCGATCAAAAGGTCAGCAGTTCAGTGGTTTGAATCCCTAACGCCGCGTAACAGGGTGAGCTCCCATTACTTGTCCCAGCTTTTGCCAACCTAGCAGTTCAAAAGCATGTAAAAAAGGCAAGTAGAAAAATAGGGACCACCTTTAGTGGGAAGGTAACAGAGTTCTGTGTGCCTTTGGCATTTACTCATGCCAGCCACATGACCACGGAGATATCTTCGGATATCGCTGTCTCTTCGGCTTTGAAACAGAGATGAGCACTTTCCCCCTAGAGTTGGGAATGACTGGCACATATGTGTGAGGGGAACCTTTACCTTTACCTTAAAGAGAAAGCTCTGGTTTTTGAAATCATGCTTCCTAACTCTGATGCTGGAGATGCAGAGGTCAAAATGTCCTTAATGTTTTCTGGCTTCACACTATTTCAGACCTAAAATGTAGAATGGAATGGGGGGGAAATTAAACACTAATCTATATTATATATAAATGTTATATGTAATCCATGTACTTATTTGCAGATCATATGATTTAACTAGAAAAGAAATTAATGACCATGTTTTTTTCTTAATTTTGGAGGAAAAACAGCAAATGGAGCATAAGGATTAAAACACATTTTTGAAAGATTGGAAGGGGAAAGGACTTACCCTAATAAAGGCATTAAAATAAGTTTAATAATGTATTCCTACAATTATATTTATTTAAGAGTAATAGCAATAGCACTTAGACTTATATTACACCCTCTAAGCAGTTTATAGAGACAGCATATTTTCCCCAACAATCTAGATCCTCATTTTGCTGACCTCAGAAGGGTGGATGGCTGAGTCAACTTTGACCCAGTGAGAATCAAACTGCTGAACTGCTGATAGCTGACAGTCAGCAGAATTAGCCTGCAATACTGCAATCTAACCACTGCACCTCCACAGCTCTTAATTAATAAATTTATATACAATTGCATAATTATAATATAATTAATTATATTACAGTTTTATATGTAAACCATTACATTAAAAATCATTGGAGATTTTGCTTAGAATATTGCCATTTACAGGATACAAGATAGATTATATTTTTAAAATGATCTCAGCTGTTATCAAAGTGTGTGGCAGGGACAAGAAGAAGCAGTTTGGGCCAGTAATTTGCAAGGGGTGGGAAGGTTGAGAGGGCAACCCACAGAAAAATATAGATCCAAGAGGAAATCTAGAGTGAATTGAGTGGGATTTGTGGAGTCCATCTAGATTCAATAATAAATTCCAGGTCTACATGTTCATCCTCCACCAGATCATAGAAAAGCATAGTTTTATTAGAAATAGACTTAGCATTTATACATCACTGACTAGTGTCTAAGATCACCAATAATGCAGTCAGCAAGAACACTGCATTGGAAATGGAGATTGTCAATCTTCTTCCTGGAGTGACCAATCCATATTCCCCATCATATCTTCTTTAACTTGTCATAAAGAAACAAGTCACATCACATTCTCCAATAAGTTTTCAGTGACCATATTTTACCAATTAACTGTGCTGAAACAATATAATATGCATCTATGGAGGTCAGTAATCTGGCTGCATGTCGAGGACTATCTGTACATTCAAAAAAAGCAAGTAACTTTTTTTGGTTCACCTCCACATCTTTGGGCACCCTTATTAGTACTTCAAATTCAGAAGCCCCCACCTCTTACACAAATACTCTGACTGTAGGTAGACCAACTATTACTGCCTCTCTTTTGTCACACTTGGAGAACCATTCAGCGAAAATACAGGGTTGCATTCTTTAAGAAGACAATTCTACTTCTATGGATATAGTGCACTTATAGAAAGCTATTGGTTTCAAAGTCACTTTAGGAACCAAGAGCAGACACAACTGTCCCAAAGCCTTTAAACACAATATCTATTTCATTCATTTTGCCAAAGTTGCCTGCTCCAGTAAGGGCAGGAACTGGCATGTCCACTAAACCTCAATGTGTCCATTGTTGTGAGAAAAATTATTAAAGGAATACAGTATCTCTTGGTGATATAGGTAATGGTTCTCCTCGCGCATATGTGCTAGTCATTCCCGATTCTAGGGGGCGGTGCTCATCTCCGTTTCAAAGCTGAAGAGCCAGCACTGTCTGAAGACATCTCCGTGGTCATGTGGCTGACATGACTAAACACCAAAGGTGCATGGAATGCTGTTACCTTCCCACCAAAGGTGGTCCCTATTTTTCTACTTGCATTTTTTATGTGCTTTCGAACTGCTAGGTTGGCAGAAGCTGGGACAAGTAACGGGAGCTCACCCCATTACGCAGCACTAGGGATTCAAACCTCTGAACTGCCAACCATTCAATCGACAAGCTCAGCATCTTAGCCACTGAGCCACCACATCCCTTTCTTAATCTTAATTACATTGAGAAAAAATACAGAAAAATTGATTCAAGGAAGAGGTAAATGGAGGATTCAAAGATAAAATTAAGAACCTTTTGTCATAAATCTACTCAAGTTACAAATTCACTTGACACTGTGTGCTCATTGCTGAATATTTATCATTTCTGTTCCAAGATGAACCCTTCAGAACGTAAGTAAATGAACCATGAAAACTCTAGGACCAAAGGGAATTATATGTGCAAACCAAAACAAAAGAAATAACATCAGTGTATAATAACTTGGCATAGACTTCTTCCTTCACTTTCCCCACAATCTCTCTAAGACATTTATGGCTTTGTCAACACAAAAACATATTCGCATTTTGGTGTTCTTAATCAGGTGATCAATAGCTCAATCTTTATCTTTTTTTCATATTGTTTTTAGATTTGCTTATGAAATCTTACGATGTACCATTGTCTATCAAATCAGAAATGCTGCTTTGAAGAAAACATGAGGATGTCCACATTGGGTAAACCTTAATAAGAAAAAAGCTGAAGAAATAGTCTCCATGAGACATTATTACATTTAATTCTTCACTTTTTTCAGGATCTGATACTTTGAGTCAAATTCTTTCTTCTAGTGGAAAGGAATACAAACTCTAATTCTGATCATTGCATTCAAGAGGATAACATGAAGACTAGAGCTGTAGGTGGAGCCATATTTTGCTATCCCAAGACTTTGTCTTGTCTACAATAACCAAAAATTGGCAACATTCTTTCTATTTAGCCACGGTGGTGCAGTGGTTAGAGTGTAGTATTGCAGGCTACTTCTGCTGACTGCCGGCTGCCTGCAATTTGGCAGTTCAAATCTCACCAGGCTCAAGGTTGACTCAGCCTTCCATCCTTCCAAGGTGGATAAAATCTGGAGGACCCAGATTGTTGGGGGCAAAACGCTGACTATGTAAAATGCTTAGAGAGGGCTGTAAAGCACTGTAAAGCGGTATATAAATCTAAGTGCTATTCCTATTTAACCAATTTGGAAAATATGAAAAATGCACTGCACGTTGAAAAACAACTTTTCCCTCAAAACTACACAGTGAGGATGAGCAGGAGGGATAGCAAATTTGCCCCTAACATGAGTTGATAATCCTTCTACTTTGCATCATGCCCTACCTAGTTAGTCTTTGTCCTCCAATAAAAGGTTAAGTACACCTCCAAGATGCCACAACATGTGTGTAAAGAAAAAAAGGGAGGGGAGGGAGGAGAAGAAAGGATGTGTTTGAAAAAGAAGGGAGCATAGGGGAGTGAAAAGGGAGAGGGAGAGATCTTAATACCCTCAGATAAACTCTTTCTGAAGAGAATGATTGGACAAAATATGGATCTAATAGTAAGAATTGTACACTGAAGTTTTTAATGGAACCATCTTTTTTTGCTTCATCTCTTGATTTTGTCCAGATACAGAAATGTGGTAAATGCGTTAATGCCACCACATTAAAAACAAAAGGGCAGAGAGATGAAGGGCTACCAGATTTCTTGGAAGAGACATTGAAGTAATCTACTGAGAAGAAGATTATTACTCCTGACTAGCCCAATTTTTGAAGTCAGCTCTGATTAGTATCTGCTCTATTCAAAAACTTCCAAATGTGTTAGGCTTTGCCTGCGACAGTCAAATTTTGTAACAACTCAAACATGATCATATGCCTTGATGCCAAAGCCTGTATGAATTCATGGAAAATATGATCCAGTATATTACCTGTTTGCTATGTGTGCTCTGCATAAAATATGGCTGTTTTGAAATGCCGGCAAGCAGATGTTGCATAGGCACTTGTTTGCACAACTCCAATTGTCCTTGTATGAATGAATATTTTTATTATGGTCATTGATCAAAATTGCAAACAAACACTCTAAAAACAAAAATAAAATAAAAACAAAACAGGATAAATATTACAACTGTTGATGTATTGTCAGTGAGTAATAAATATCTAAGTTTACAGGTAGTATAATAAAATTTAGCTTTATTCAAAGAGACGGAATCACACTGATCTGATAACAACAACTGTGCAGAAAAAAATGTCAGAGTTTCTGATCAGGCTTTACTAGATAAGGAGTCATAAGGTGTATCCTTGAGTCCTTATGCAGATACAGTACAGCAGGACACGAGCTGCAGTTTCAACAGTCTCTTGTCCACAGAGGCATAGCCTTAGCTCATAAGGAATATTTTTGTATAGAGTCTCCAAAAATTGTATGAAGAGACTGTTGAAGCCTGCTAGCATTAGTGCTCTTCAAAATTTGGAAACAGTTATGCGGTTTAATTATCTAACTAGTTTGTAAAAAGGAGCATGACTAAGACAGAGCAACCTGGTCCCATTGGACTATCAGGTCTCTGATATGTTGCTTACATGTATTAAGTGCATCCTCATAACCCATCATTGGGAAAGGCCACCCAGGAGAAGCTCTGGTCCTCAACCTTGAACCAGTCATTCTGTCTCAGCCTAACTCACCTCACAAAGTAGTGATACGGGGAAGAGGAAAGAGTATTAGGTATTTTTGCTGCATTGAGGTTTATTTTATAAAAAATAATACAGGTGGATAAAAAATATATATCAAATAAATAATTAAAATAAAATAAACTATGTTTGTTTGTAATTGTCCTCTATAAAGAAAGAACCCAAACAGCAACTTCAGCCAATGTGCTATATGCAGATCCATGCACTTGTTTTGACATTAGATTGCCCTGCCTCCTTCCTTAATACTATCTGGATTATAGCTCTTAAGAATTTAGATTGGTCCCTTTCAAGAAGAGTAAAGGAAGTGTAAGGTCATAACTGGGCACCAAAACATACTTGTGCATGAGCCTTAGCTGAAGATAGTTCAGTGCTACTGGAATATGCTATGTTCCTCTGATGAAATTAAAAGACTGAATTGCAACCGACCAAACAAATGCAAATTGTTTTTTCAGCATTTTGTATGACATAATTTTGGTTTACACTGCATTTAGTAGAGCTAAAACCATGCCCAAATATTTTTTAAAAATTAACGTGTTCTTGCCATTTATCCTCCAGGCATACAGTTTAGGTCTCTTGTTAATTGTTGGCAATCATGACTGGAATTTTATGATGGAGGGAAGCACTTAAATTTAGCCTCGAATTACGCTTGGGTAACATTAAATACTAATGGTAATAGAAGAATATCCAGACAGAGGCCTACGTTCATTTCCAGCTACTGGAAATTTTGGGAAAACTCCCCAAAAGCCACCAACAAATTGTCATTCTTAAAGAAGGCAAAATGTAGAACAATCTTAGTTTCATTTCACATATAAGAAAATAACATAAAATTTGAGGACTTTCCCTGTCCATTTTTGTATCTTTGCCTTATTTTTTTCTGAGGTTTGGCCGCCAACAGTCCATTCAAAAGGTGATTGAGTCCTTAGCCAGAAATATTATATCTCTGATATGATGGGACATGTAGTTCGGTTTCCCTCCAAATCCAAATCTCCAATAAACAGGAAGTGGAGCTAGAAAAATTACTAGAGGTATAATCAGATCAGTTTGATTTATAGAAAGTCATCAATTTACATTTATTCATTTAGGAACTGTTTGAAGATACAGTGGCACTGAAAAAATGACTTATGACCAGTCCTTGCACTTATGACCATTGCAGCATCTCCAGAGTCATACGATCAAAATTCAGACACTTAGCAATCAGCATCTATTTATGACAGTTGTAGCAACTCAGGGTCATGTTATTGTCATTTGCAACTTTCCTGGCCAGTTTCCCACAAGCAAATTAATGAGGAAACCAGATTCACTTAACATCTATGTGGTTCACATAACAACTGCAGTGATTCATTTAACAACTAGGGCAAAAAGTTGTAAAATCAGTCATGACTCATTTAACAACTTTCTTCCTTAGCAATAGAAATTGCGGTCCCAATTGTAATCGTATGTTGAGGACTACCTGGGTGGCATGAAAACAGGATGACACTTAAGGCCTACTAATACAACACTGTTTATCTTACATCCATTTGCATTTATAAAAAGAAACTTTTTAAAAAGTTTCTCCTTCAAGTGTGGAGTTTAATTGTATGTCTAGTCAGATGGCAATTATATGCAGCTACCTGATTAAACGTTCCAAGTGTTCATTCACATAATGATTAGAAGTGTCTTACAGTGATAGCTATATCATGTCAGGTTTAGAATGTATGATTATCACCTGCTGATTGTAAAAGCGAAAGTCGGTAATGGGATTAATTTTAATGGCAGTGCTTATTATGATCTAAGAGAGATTGTATATTGCAGCGATTATTTTGTTATGTCAGATTTTGATTTAAATAGATAGAATTTTCCACCATTGATTTATCTGTCAATAAAAAGAAAACCTAAACGAAGAATGCACTGAATAATTAAAAATTAAAACCCAACCAGTGTATCGTCAAAAGGCTGTTTTACTTGGAAGAACTTACATTCTGCTGTATATAAGATGTATCTGTAACATCATCATATATCCACATCTGGGTATCCCAGCTCCTTGGGAAGGACTTGATAGATGGGCAAATATGCCAAATCCAATCTAAATATCTGCCTTACTATGTGACCAGCCATACTAGTAATAATAATAAAAAATAAGATAATGGTGGTATTAGTTGAGAAAACTGGTGTTTAATAAAGTATCTCCTCACATACTGTATTGTGGCAAAGTTTTAATAAGGAAATAACACAACTGAATACAGACAGCACAAGTAAAACATATAACCAACATATTCCAGAAACTGATTAATGCTGTAAAACGGTTACTTTGATACCCATTTTTCATTCTAGTTGAAATGCATCCAAACATTCAAATTATTCTAAAAACTGTATATTCAGAGAGAAATATTAAAATGTGGCCTGGTTTATTGTACACTAAAAAAGGAGACAATTTCTCCTAAATTATTTTTTGACTTATCATACACAGCAGTATCTATGTTTTATTACTAGCAAATTCACTAGCTGCCAACATTTTACATTTTTCTTAAAAATCTATTCATTTACCACAAGTGTGCCTATAAATCTAAATTAACTAAGATAACAAAAGGGAACTGAATCCCATTCTTTTTGCTTTTTTTTTATTGGAAGCAAAGCAGCCTAACAAAAAGTAAATAAAAATAAAAATAAAAATGTAAATTAAACCAGAGGGGAAGGGAAGGAAATGAGGAATGGAATCAGATGTGTGTGTGTGTGTTTTTAAATAGAAACATTTTAAATGTTCATATTCAATTTTGAATTACAAATTTTATAAGTAAAAAATATTTAATAGTTTGAAAATATCGTTTATATAGTTACTAAATGACTACCAGATTTGTATAAATTTATTCTGACACAATTATTTTTTAAATTTTCTAGTTGTTTGTAACAAAGCACATTTATAGGAAATGAATTGATTTATTATATTGCATCATTAAATTTTATGCATGGGTTCATTAGATAAGTGTATTGGATTATTTTCTAGTTTTGAAAGCTTTCCACCAAAATGAATGCCTAATTGGATATTTTCATCAAAGCTGGTGATATATTCTACCATTTGGCTGTAAGCCACAATATAACAAGTTTACAATGTATTTACCATAAGTTTAGGAAAGTGTAGTTATGGGTAATATTTATGATTTCATAATCTTTTATTTTGTAATATCAAGTCTTCCTCTATTTGCATGAAAATAATCTTCCAGTTCTCGTACCAGGAACAAAACACAGAGGGTAGAACCTGATAAATATTGTGAAAAACAAGAATAGGATGAGTCCTTATTAGCAGCATAAGGAGTTAAACCTAATCTTCTTGCTTCAAACACTCTACCGTCATCCCAGTTCCCAAAAAACCCTCCATCAAGGAACTGAATGACTACAGACTGGTTGCTCTGACCATAATCATAGTTATGAAAACCTTTGAGAGGTTAATGGCCCACTTGAAAATCATCACTGATCCACTGTTAGATCCCTTGAAGTTTGCCTACCGAGCAAATAGATTGTCAGATGTTGCTGTCAATATGGCACTGAATTACATCTTGCAACATTTTGAATCCCCAGGGACTTATACACATTATTACACAAGTCCTTTTCATAGACTTCAGCTTGGCATTCAATACCATCATTGTCTTCACTCTAAACTGATTCAAAAAACTTTACCTGTTCATACTTGTAGGTGGATTATTAGCTTTCTGGCAAATAGAAAGCAAAAAGTCAAGTTAGGGAAAATCACATTGAGCACCTGATCAATTAGAACAGGTGCCCCTCAGAGCTGTGTGCTCCCTCCATTGCTCTTCTCTCAATACACTGCATCTCTAAGGATCCCTCTGTTAAAATTCTGAAATTTGCAGTGACGAGTCTGCATGTAGATGGGAGGGACCATTTTTCCCTCATGCCATCACTCTGCTGAACACCTAATCCTCACAGTACTGTCCTATGTCTAAGTATATTTATCTATGTTGTATGACTGTAGTTATTATTATTATTATTATTATTATTATTATTATTATTATTATTATTATTATTCCATCTTCTTTACTACCTCCCCTTATTGGTATCATTATTATGATTATTATTACTCTGTTGCTTTGCATGTACATTGAGAGCTTCTGAACTGGAAACAAATCCCTTGTGTGTCCAATACTTACACACACACACACACACACACACACACACACACACACAACAATTAAAATAGTTTTATCATATTAGAGAAAGCTAACTGATATAACTCATAACTATTGATTATCAGTTTTCTAAATTATAAATGAAATTCAGTTAACTGAGATAGTTAACTGAATTTCAGGGAAATTACACTTTTTTTAAATCAATTTCCCTGTCATACTCAGCTGCCTAATAATCTTGAAATCAATTGTAGGGCCATTAAAGCCTTCTTACTTAGAGCAGAAAGAGTCCCATAGTTAGGCACTTCTCATTTATTGTCACACAAAATTTATGGCATGATCCATTGGAGTGAGTCAAGTTTCACGTGACTATTCCCCTAGGGCTAAAACCCAAGAATTCAGCTGCAACAACTTGACATCTAAGTATTGTAATAAATTCCAGGGAAGCCTGAACTACTTTTCTTTCTGAAAAAGACACAGCTTATGTTGAATAAAGCATGTAATAATGTCTTCCGATCCATGGAAGGAATCAATCAATATTCCATTTAAACTAATTGATTAAACACAAAATCTGTTTCTTATTTGAGAGAAATGACAGAATTGTCTTCCTAGTGTAATTTTCACGTTTTACAATTGAGAAAAGGTAATTTTTGTTACTAATCATTGCTTTGTAGTGATGATCACCCATGACAAAATGCAGAAGATTTCATTCATTGCTGATCAACTCAATGAAAACTTTACAAGTAGTTCTGAGATTTTATTTTTGTTGTTGATTATTCAAACATCTTAACCTATATAGAATCGCTTAGTTGTCACAAATTCTTTAGAAATATCAGAATGGAGGAATTTGGTCAAAATTCTTGGAGCTACTCACGATGAAGACATTTGGATTTAAGTAGCATGAAACTTGGCTTTACATTTGCCTGCACAATGTGTGAACATACACACCACTTGATAGGCACAGCTTTTCTGTTTCATTGAAGTGTTTCATGTCTGGGGGAGGAGACAGTAGCAAAACAGATCAATTGATCAAAGCAGAATTACACCATTGCAACTCAACCTCCTCCCTTTTGCTCCTAGGTTGTGACATCATAAATGGCGACAAAAAATACAGAGCTTGCTGTGTGATGATGCACTGCTCCTTTTGTCATTTCAACAACAAAGTTAGATCTTGCAACCTCTTCTAACTTCAGAAGAGCTTTTGTGCATATTAAGAGGAGGAGCCTGAGTGGTGCAGCAGACTAATGCTACTGTTAAAAGGTAGTATTTAGCTTCCAGCTGCCTGCAATTACTGTGAGTTCAATTCTCACCAGGCTCAAGGTTGACTCAGCCTTCCATCCTTTCTAAGGTAGGTAAAATGAGGACCTGGTTTGTGGGGGCAATAAGCTGACTTTGTATAAAATATACAAAAGTATGAAGGCTATTGCTTAACGCACTGTAAGCCGCCCTGAGTCTCCGGAGAAGGGCGGCATATAAATCAAAGTAAAATAAAAAAATAAAATAAAAAATAAAATAAAGAGAAGTCTCAAAACAAAGCCACATAGCTATTTTTCTTAGCTACTAATTGTGTATAGTCCTAGTGACAATCACTTAAATAAGAACCAACAGAGTGCTGCAGCTGCCAAAAAAGCCAACACAGTTCTAGAATGCATTAACAGAGGGATAGAATCAAGATCATGTGCAGTGTTAATACCACTTTACAATGCCTTGGTAAAACCTTGGAATATTGCATCCAGTTTTGATCGCTACAATGTAAAAAAGATGTTGAGACTCTAGAAAGAGTTCAGAGAAGAGCAACAAAGATGATTAGGGGACTGGAGGCTAAAACATATGAAAAAAGGTTGTGGGAATTGAATGTGTCTAGTTTAAAGAAAAGAAGGACCAGGGTGATCAGATAACAGTGTTCCAATATCTAAGGGGCTGTCACAAAGAAGAGAAGCACCAACCTGTTCTTCAAAGCACCAGAAAGCAGGACAAGAAACAATGGATGAAAACTAATTAAGCAGAGAACCAAGCTAGAACTAAGGAGAAATTTCCTGACAGTTAGAACAATTAATCAGAGGAGCACCTTGATTCCAGAAATTGTGGGAGCACCAACATTGGAGGTTTTTTTAAAAAAGATTGAACAACCATTTGTTTGAAATGATATAGGGTTTCCTGCTTGAGCAGGGTAGAAGACCTCCAAGGTTCCTTCCAACTCTGTTCTTTTGTTATTCTATTATTCTCTGGTATGCGGCTCAGTAGTGGATTTCAATTTCATTCACTACCAGTTCGATTGTGGGCACGCACATGTGCGTGACACTTCTGTGCATGCGCAGAGATGGCCAGGTGGGTGGGCAGAGCCTCCCACCGCCACCACTACTGGTTCTCCCAATCCAGGGCGAACCGGTAGCAACCCACCACTGATGTGGATGTATGTTTGTTTGTTTGTTTGTGTGTGTGTGTGTGTGTGTGTGTGTGTTTGTGTTCCTTTCTGAAGCAGCTTCAAAGGTACCTCAACAGCCTTCACTGATTTAACTTACAGTAGAAGTCAAAGTATGGATTATTGGTTTTAGTTTAGGATGATGTGCAATCCTAGTGATGTCTCATAACCTATGGTCTCTGATCATTTGAAGACATTGTAGTGGACAGTTGATGGGGTGTTTGCTTCTTCTTGTGATGTGCCCAAGCTGTTTTGTTAATTCTTTTGCGCTGTTATATGTAGAGGTCTCCGGTAATAATGTGATTGGATGGAGAGGTATGTCAGTCTTATGCATTTTGAGCAATCCGTAGAAGTGTGGGAGGTAGAGTCCTCTGCTTCTCACCTCTCTTTGGTGGAATCAACATAGCACACAAGCCAACTAAAGTCCTTCAAAACATCCTAAGTAAACCAAAAGACCCAGCAGTCCCAGAAGAAAAAAATCATGAGTCATTTACAACATCTAGTGTAATGACTGCAACAGACAACACATAGGACAAACAGGCAGGAGACTGCAAGAATTCATCCATAAACACAAACGAACAGTCAGAAGACATGATGAAAACTCTTTACTTTCACAATATACAGTTTCAATTGGGAACTAGGGATTTTCTAGAAGTCCGATCTCTGACACATTACCTATCAAAAGACACATAGACATGTGATATCTGTATACTATGCAAAAGAGACAATCAACAAGCCAAAAAGTGAACAAAAAGACCAAAACACCTCCCCACCAGCAATTAGCACCCAGATCATCATAAATTAACTTCAACATTAACATCAGATCAACCCATACAAGAAACTGCCAAAAAAGCCAACAGAAACAGACCAACCAAATAACCTTTAAGACTACCCCAGGGCAAACCACTAGAATATAAACTGAGAGCAAACCCCACTCCTTACTAGCACTGATGATGTTACCTAGTTTGGGTAATGCAGGGGTGGGCAAATGTGGCTCTTTTACAACCTGTGGACTTCAACTCCCAGAATTCCTGAGCCAGCTTGGCTATCTCAGGAATTCTGGGAGTTGAAGTCAACAGGTTGTAAAAGAGCCACATTTGCCCACCTCTGGGGTAATGAAATGTCTGCAAGAAAAAAACCAAACTCAGAAGGCACCACTGACCCCTCATTTCAACCCTGAGCTACAAACATTTTTCTTTATTAGTTCAAAACTTACAATTCATGTAAGATTTTAGAAATAAGGTTGTTGACTGTATTGCGCAAAAAGAAGAAGAAGAAGAAGAACCTGTCTGTAAAATATGTTAGATAGGGATGGTAAATATATATTTGGAATAATTCTCAACCCACTTTAAGAACTGCTGGGGCTGAAAATTGATTTCCTGCTGCTTCTACACAACAGCACTTTTTCACAAAGAACTTGATCCATTTGCCTACTCAAGAGTCAAGATGACACAAACTACACTAAAAAACAAACTGAAGAGGTAATCAAATACCAAAATATATCACAAATATGATTTTAAAAATGTCATATAAAATATTGAGATGCCTTAACAGGTATCAATGCTAACAACATCAGCATTAGCTTGAGTTAGCTAATTCTGGGAATTCTATTAGGAAATTCTGTTATCCAATATTGGTAAAATGACCAGGACTTCTCTACCAGTGTAACATCTGGATAAGTTTACTTTGACAATGCTTAATGGATTTCAGTGTTAATTAAGACTACTATATTTTTGCCCGCATACCAAATTTCAGCTCCCAAGAAGTTTATCCATGCACTGTGCAGCATAACAAAAAATGTACGTAAATTCATGTTTTGATTCTGAAATGGAAAACCTCACATTTTCAATAAAAGATTTAGTAAAATATACAAATAAAGATGTTTATTTGAAATGCCAAGAACTGTAAATAACATTTTGAAAGTTGAACTGTTCATTTGGGTGTTAGCTGGCTGGCAAAATGCAGATTACCATGAGCTATTAAGCATCAATGGAGAGACTTTGGAGAGTTCTTGTCTAATGAGAATGTCCAGTTGAATATCCAAAGATATTGATATTTAGTATTCAAAATCTCCCTGGACACATCCATCAGTATTCTCTGATCATACTCCATTAAGGTCGCCTTGCTGGTTTATCCCTTACCAGTGATGAATAATAATGAGCCCTGAGTCAATATTTTGAATAAGATTATAAGATAATGTACAAGGCTTTTACTTCCAAGACAACATCCAATTTTGACCTATTACAAGACTTCATTAACCTCAATTGGGTACATGAGAGAACTGTGAGCATTTAGGAGATACAAGATCTACATTTTTACATTCCTTGATACGTTCTACTTTTTTTACATTTTGAAAAACTAAAATAAGGAAGGGTTAAAAGAATAATCTGTTAAAGTAATATTCATATCTTTTGAACATGATCTACTGAGCTGTTTTTTTTCTAATATAAGAAGTGGACTCTATAAATGTTCTTTAATTGTTATGGTTATTGCAACAGTCTCAAAATTATTGCCTACTTATTTCTTATATATTTGAATATAATCTTACTGAAAGTAGAATCATACTTACTCCTATTGATCTTGTCTTTATTATTCCAACAAATAACTCAAGGTCGCGAAGATATGTAACATGCCTTCCTCCCAACAACAGCAACCCTGTGAGGTGAGTTGGGCTGAGGCAGAGTGATTGGCCCAAGGTCATTGGCTGGCTTTCATGCCTAAAGTGGAACTAGAACTCACAGGCTCCTGGTTTCTAGACTGGTGCCTTAACCACTGTTGGAGAAAGTAGAAAAAGCTTTGGATTTTTGTAATGAACACTGATACAAAAGTGGGATTTTTAGCTAATTTGAGTGCATGATGATCTTTCTATAGCGGTTAGCAAAACCATTAGAGACATGGGAACAAGGTAGCGATAAACAACTTCAGTGTTGAGAGATCTGTGTTACATAGAAACTAGCATATGAAAGGAACAACACAAACGCTTCTAAAATGCCCAGCAAAAATTCAATTAAGAAGCTACCCTGGCCTTGTTGGTTTGAATTCTTACTAAAGACAATGGTCTCTCATTTAATACATATTTTCTCTTGGCCGGTAAACTTGTTTATATGCAAATTGACAAGATGAGCTGCCTCTGGAAATAGCCTATTCTTGTGCAACAATTTCCGCCCCCCTCTTTTTACCTACCTACATACCTACTTACCTGTTTCAGAAATGTGTGATTTATCACAGTTCTATGTAAACTATTTTTCTATAATACAATTGTATTTACAGTACATAATATTTTTAGGACCATCTACTCCTACTGGCATCTACCCATTCAATGAAATATACAAAATAAAATTGCCCTATTCTTGTCATCAGGGACAAGAAGAGAAGCTTTTCCACTGTTTCATTTTCCAGGATTAAATCAGCACCAGACCAGTTAAGATTTAGGAAAGCCACTGAGACTTGCTTTTCCAGAAATCTTTGAGATATGAGATATGAAATGAGATCAGATTCCTTGTTGCGGTAAATGATGGTCTATCTATTTTGGGGTTATGTTAATTCCTGGTACAGTACAAATAAAATCATGTTACGATTGTATTTTTTTGCTGTATTTTTAACCTACTGTATTAACTGAATTGGTATGTATTCCACTTAGATTTGGTTGCATATGAAGCAATACTTAAGCCTGAGCAAATAGTCTAATACAAATAGACATACTCAGTTCTATTCATACGAAGAAAATTCACTGACTCAGTACAAGACAAGCTTTTCTTCCTTAAAAATCTGGTTGAAGAGGAAGAGATAGAATGAAAAGGAGGTCTGAAACAGCTAAAGCAATCACAAGTAGATTGGATTTACTGGAATTATAGGTCAGAAAAAGTGAGAGCTATAGATTTGTGGAGAAAATTAAAAAAAAAATCACATAAAACCAGATCAAAAACAGCTGGAAACTACATCTGATTGAACCTGCCTAGATAAATTATAGTGGAAATGTAAGCCTAAAATAATAAGGCAGAACCTTCTTCAGTGTTCTGATAGGCAAGACTGCAGAAGTAATTAAACTCATTGGAGGTGCATTATACTGCTTAATTCCCCTTATAGTTTTGTTCATATCAGGAAGGAAACATTACAACTGTGTCAAAAAATCTGCAAAGACACAAAGGCCATCAAATCTTTGCTGAAGCATTTCAAAGACATCTAACTTGATTCAACTCCTGAAAGCATACCAAACATTTGATTTGAGAGTATTCAGTTGAAATTTACTCAAATTGCTTCAAAACTTTGCATAGCTTCTTGTTAAAATCTTTAGTAGGATTTTATTCCCTTCCTTTAAAAGCCAAGGTCAATCACAGTTGTCTTGAAGAAGTGAATTATTTTAGTGTTAAATACTAACTTATTTAAATTATACATGGAGAAGTTCATAGTCATGGCAATGTGTTTATACATTGTGTGAATGAATAACATGTGTATAAATGTGTTAATTTATGTCAGTAGAGAGGATTTGCACTGTTTTTAAATTCACTACTTGTGGGATGAATATGCTGTATCTAAATACTGTGTTTTCCCGAAAATAAGACCAGGCCTTTTTTTTTTTTTTTTTTGCCTCCAAAAGCATTAGGTCTTATTTTCGGGGAATGTCTTCTACTGTCTCATCTCATGGCAGTGGCACGAACAGTCTCACCCAGCAGGAGCCCATGTGGCCACTGCTGGCACACCTGGCTGCTTGCCGCCACTTGCATGCAGTGGCCCCCAGCCTCCATTTCGCTGTTAGAGGCCTTCAGGAAAGGCCTCTGCAGCCAAGAAACGAGCACCAGGTTGATGCCTTTGGAAAGGCCTCTGACGGTGAAATGGAGGCCGGGGGAGGGGGGGAACTGCACATGTCAATCTGGAGCTTGTTTCTCAGCTGCAGAGGTCTTCCCTGAAGGCTTCTGACGGTGAAATGGAGGCCGGGGGTGATGCACGCAAGCAGCAGCAGAAGAAGTGGGGTGATGCGCAAGTGGTTGCAGAAGAAGTGGGCTGGCAAGGCAAGACAGGTATCAGGGGGTGGGAGGCCTGGCTGCAACTGTCCTAAGATAAGTGGATGCAGGGCACGTGGGGCAGTTCCACCCCCTATACCCACTCTAGCTTGATTTTTAACTGTGTGCCTCACCCCACCTCATGCAGCCAGGTGCAATGGAGTGGGTGGGGTCTTAAGTAGGGGTTATTTTGGGATAGGGCTTATATTGGGCACACATGTAAAAATCAAGCTAGGTCTTATTTTCAGGATAGGTCTTATTTTCAGGGAAACATGGTAGATATATTTGTGTAAAGCTGAAGACTTAAGAAATGGACGAACTTTTAAGGAGAGAGAAAAGGGCAAATGGGAAGTATAAGAAAGAAACTCAAAATGGCCTTGCCTTGATTTTGTTTGTTATAAGACAAGCTTTCAAGATTCTGTTATTATAATTTACAACAATAAAGTAACATTTCTGGAGTCCCTATAGTTTCTGTTTCCTGACCTAATCTACCTTAAGGGCTAATCATTTGTCAGAAGGTTTGTGCAAGATGGCTTGGCTTTGACTTAGTGAAGCAATGTGATTTTTAAATTATTATTATTGAGGTAAGGAGACAATAGGATTCTTCTCAATGAGGTGTTTTATATTACCTTGAAGCCTTGCAGTTCCAACAACCAAAATGATTTTTTTTTGGGCTGAGCAAATGTTCAACATACATCCTGGCACTTCTATATATCTGACTTGTGCCTTTTTAAACTATTGATGATGTTGGGTCTCTGGAGAAAAATCAAGTGAAATAACAGAGCTGCTTAGCTTTTAAAAGTAAGGATTATTCAGAAGATCCAAAGGAACTTCAATGAGGTTCTTTGCTCATACCCCTTTGAAGGCTCCTTTTGAAGCTGCTTCTTTATCTTGTCTTTAATTATTAGATAAATTTACCATTTTGGCCTAGTGGGTAAGGCACCAGGCTAGAAACCAAGAGACTGGGAGTTTGGTCAGTCATTTCCTCTCAGATCACCTCACTTCATAGAGTTGTTGTTCTGGGGAAAATAGAAGGAGAATTATGTATGTTTGTTGCCTTGAATTATTTATATATGTCTAAAAATAAAATTACAGGAAATATTGTAAATAAATAACATTATTTGTTAAATGTACTATAATGCTGAATTTCTTCATCTATATTATTTAAGAGCTATATGGTAATGAAAGGCAGAAAAAATGTAAAACATCCTTTTGAGCTAAATGTAGAAATCTGACTCATACTGTACATGTAAGTGCATTGATTGATTTCACTGAAAATATTGTATATACAATAAAACTCACATTTACTTTATTACTAGGTTACTGACAGCTTATTCACATATGAAAAGCATCACTTGGTTTTGCTATCACAAGCTTAGGAACTCAAGTTCAATTTGATAGCTGATAGGTTTTTAATGTTTTTTTTTTCAGTCTGATTGTTTCAAAGATGGCTTGCTCTGCCCTTAAGCTGTTGTGATTTAACACTACATATTTGCTTAAGATTCCTTATTGGGCAGCTCTGTGATTTATGAATAAACTAATAAATAAAAATATCTAGTACACAAAATTAAAATCTGGTCTTATTCTCAATGCAAACAGGTTAATAAAAGGTAGGTAATGTGTCTGAACATTCCTTTAAAATATTCTATTCTAAATTATGGTATCAACTGTTTCCTTCATTGTTATTCCTCTGTACTACACAAAAATGATATTTTGCCCATTTATTAATTTTTTCTCTAGCATACCTACTTCCCAGGACCAGATTAAGAAAGTATCTTGGGACGAGCATGGAATACATAAATGTTTCAAATGTTATTTTTCTCTTTTGCCCTTTTATTTGGATAACATAATCTTATACCTTATGTATAATGTTGAAATCAATTTCATAGACTCTGCTTCTCTACACTTCAATTCCTAAAAAAAAAATGCTTAATATTTTCTTTTTAGATCTGTATAGACAGGCTATCACCACCTCAATCTTGAATAGCTTCTCTGAAGATCAATTCCATTGCTGGGAAAGGTCATTTGAAGCTCAAACACTGATAACCTTACTCAAGAAATATTAAATGTCAATGCATGCTCTTTTTCCCCCAAAAAAATTCAAAAAAAAGTGTGAGTATTTGTGTGTGTGTGTGTATGTATATGTATATGTGGGTTCAGGATGTTTAGTGTTTTCTTTTGAATTATAGAGTACCATTTCAGACTGAACAGAGCTAGATCCGGGGTATTTTTTGGGTTTTTTTTTGGTAAAATTAAATTCTTTCCCCAAAACAAGATATTGCAAATTAAGTGCAGTGAATCTTTTTATAAAAGGTAAGCTTGCTTTGCAAGCCAGCCAATTAATTAAACCATTATTGTCAATCTGAATAATTTACACTAGCAAGCCTGAAACACAATTAAGTAAATATTTATGAAAGAAGTACAATTTACAGATGATGAAAAGAACATTACTGTGTTTGTTGTGATAATATCTGTGGTAAGTTATAGGACAATATTAAAATATCCATATTTTTCCATTGCATCACTATGAAAACATAGTGAGAGACATCCCTGAGATACTGTATCATGCTATTTCATTTAAAAAAAAAAGGATAGTTGCCTTTAACTTTGTTTAATTTTGTTTTTAAATTCTACCTTTCTTACATTGGTGCCTAATTATGATAGGTAGTTAGATGCCATCACGTAGGGTTCATTTTCTGGTTACTTAGTGGGCATATGCTCACTAATAAAATAAACACAAGTTAAGGATGAGTATTTTAGTTTCATCAAACAAGGTTGGATAAATACATCTTTTGTGAAATTGCCACATGGAGTATCAGTGTCATGCCCCCGTTGGAGCCTGAATCTTCGGGGGAAGATGAACTGGGACAAGAGCCGACAGAGATCGAGGGGGCAACTCCCTTGGCTTTGGAGGAAACTGGAGAAGGGCAGAACCAGTCAGGACAAGGCATTTCAGGATTAGAACATTTTGTAGGCAGGGAGGAATGTTGTGGTCCACCAGCAGCCTGCGGACCTGGCAGCGGAGTCGGACAGTGAGGAGGCTGGGGAGGACAATGGGCCAGTCCTGGAGTCAGGGGAAGGCCCGGATGAGGGCTCTGCTTCAGAGGCAGAGATAGGGCCAGGGCCATCTGGGAGTGATGTGCAGACTCTGGAGGCTCCAGAGGCAGACAGCAGAGAGGCAGAGGAACAGGACGAGCCTGTTCCTAGTGCAAACGTGTGAAGAGCTGCCAGAAGGCAAGAGCAGCTGAAGCAAAAAGGACAACTCAGGAGTAAGGCCAGAAGACGATTGGCCAGTCCCAAAAGGCTTAAAAGAGCAGCAACAAGCCGTTGGGTTCTTTATAAAAAAGCAACATTGATTCCTGTGCTTCTTGTCAGCATCTCTTGAACTTTCTGGGGGTTTTGCCAAGAAAAGCCTTTGGCAGGTTGCCAAAGACATCAAAGGTTGGTGATAAGGCCGAGGAATTGGTTATTAAGAATTTTGTTTTGGACTAAGCTGAGAATGAATTAATTCTCAGCTGTTTTAATAAACTAAGTTTGTTGAGGACTGAACTGTGTTTGGTAATCACTACCTGGTCCTTGGTCACAACAAGGAGCAGGGGCAAAGTGAACATGAGAGACAGAGTTCAGGTGATGAGCAAGGATCATCCCTCTTGATTCTAGAACACAAAGAGAAGAGAGAAGGTGAGAACAATGCAGACTGAACCGTCTACAAGGGAGGAAAGTGTTCCACCCCCCTTCACAAGGCACACCTGGGGACTGAGATGTAAGGAGATGCCGGGGGGAGGGCATTTGTGGAATCTGTGAAGCCTCGTGTGCACTTGCCGACATCTGGAGATTACTGTGTTCTGTCTTGTGGGGCTTGCCTGGTTGGCCTGCTTCGCTGAACTTCTGGCTCTGGTTACTGTTTTGCTAACCTTGCTTACTGGACTACTTGCAGCTAGAGGCTGCTGAAGGTGCATGTGAGAGCTTTGCTCCAGGACTTGTAGTAAATGTGGGGGCATTTGGAGGCAAAGTTGGAGCAATAAAGGGGAGTTAGACCGTTCTCTGGCTGTGTTGCTTTCGTGCCATGCCCCAGGTCATCCCAATCGGTCCAACAACTATTATTTATTATGCATATGTAGGTTTTTTTCCCCACAACACCAACTAAGATAAATTCAGCTTACCAATAAGCATACCTATCTGACTTATAGCTGGCTCTTCCAACTTTAAGTCTGATACTTTAACCACCATACCATCCTACCATGTTACACTATGTGGACTTTCCCAGTGTCAAATGCTGGAAAGTTATTTAAAAAGGCAGAAGTGGAAGGGATCTAAATGTGCCAAGTGGACTGAACAGAATGATCTTGATATGTATTTGGGAAAAGACATTTTAGTTAAGAATGGGAGAAAGGTGCACACTATTACCCACACTGATAATTACAGTATGTGACCTTTTTTTGGTGAATTCTTACCACATCTGCCCTAAAACATACGGTATATCATACACTTCTACAAATGTTTATACTTCTACTCTAAATAGGGTGGTCTCCATTCATGAAAGGCAAGAGCATTTCAGCAGGCTAAAGGAGGTTCTTGAATACAGCAATTCAACTATGAAGGACTTGGGAATGTATCAAATGTCATTTTAGCCCACAATCAGCCCTTTGGCTAACATTACTAGATCTGGACTGCAAAAAACTAGACTTGCATTTATCTCATTGATACCATTTAAACGTGTTGCAATATTTTCAGGATCAGACTCAATAAAGATAATAGGAGTTAGAGCTTTAAATATATTTCTTTTTAATTATGATAGGCATTCTATATTCACTGAATATTCAAGGTAGAAGCACCGAGAATGGTGAGGGTGGCTCCTTATATATACAAGGGGTGGAGTTAGGAATGGGAGTGGTAAGTTATGAATACATTAAAGTCCAAAGAATAAGTTAACCTCTGATGTTCCATATATACATTATTTACACATTGGAGAATAAGGCATTTACATCTGACAAATCCCCCTCTAAATGCCGGTTCGTTACACAACACCAATTACATTCTGATTCAGGACAATATAATACATATAATTTAGAAGTTAAATATTTGTGTTGTTTAGAAGGTAAGGGTTTTGTTAATATGTCAGCTAATTGTTCAGAAGTATCGCAATGTATTGCTTTAATGAATCCGTCTTGAGACAGTTGTCTCACATGCTTAAACTTTATATCAATATGCCTGGACCTTTGTCCAATTGCATCGGATCTGGATATTTCAATGGCCGCTTTATTGTCTTCATGCATAATAAATGGTAAGGTGGGTTTCTTCCAAACATCAGTGATCAGATCATTGAACCATACAAGGTTATTTGCAGCCTTGGACAAACAAACATATTCCGCTTCTGTAGTAGAAGTGGCTACTAGTTCTTGTTTACCAGTATACCAGTAAACTGGACAATCATTCAATAGAAAAACATAACCAGAAGTACTCTTTCTGCATGATGTATCACCAGCCCAATCTGCATCAGCATAACAAGTAATTTTTGGTTCTCTGTCATTATTGGGTTCCAACATTAAACAAAAATCTAATGTACCCTTCAGATATCTTAGAATTCTTTTGACAGCTTCCCAATGATACAAGGTTGGTTTACTAACATATCTTGACAATAGATTGAGAGGTAATGCAATATCTGGCCTAGTCCAATTAGATATATAAAGGAGTGAACCTATAACTGATCTGTAAAATGTGTTGTCTTTAAACTCAGGGGAAGATTCATCAGTGTTTCTAAGAAAATCAGTTTGCATAGGGGTGTCACAGGTTTTGGCATTATTTAAGTTACATTTGTTTAGGAGTTCGATGATTTTATCTTTCTGTGTAAGTTTGAATCCCCTTTTAGTTTTGTTAATTTGCACACCAAGGTATTTATTCACTTTACCCAGAGATTTCAGTGAGAAGTGTTCATTTAACTTATTTACAAAGATTTCCCTGCTCTCTTTATGCTTTCCAATGTATAAAATATCGTCCACGTAAATTAATACAAATTCAATATGATCATTACTCTTTTTTACAAAGAAACAATTATCAGCAGTGGTGGCGTTGAAATCCATGGTCTTAAGTACTTTTACCAAGCAATCGTACCATCTTTTGCCGGATTGCTTTAATCCGTACAGACTCTTATTTAATAACCAAATTTCGTTCTTATTAGTGTATTGACTGTGTGGTGCTCTTACATATATTTCCTTATCTAATTTTGCATGTAAGTATGCGGTCTGTATGTCATATTGGAATACGTCCAGATTGAGTGCAGATGCTACTACAAGGGCTGTTTTGACACTCTCTGTTCTCACTGTGGGTGAATATGTATCAGTATAGTCTTCTGGATATTTTTGTGCATAGCCTTGTGCAACTAGTCTAGCCTTGTATAAGGTATTGCCTCCTTCTAAGTTCTTAATTTTATAAATCCACCTGGTACCTATAATTGTTTTATCCTTAGGTGCGATCGCAGGTGTGAATACATTTAATCCTTGTAAACTTTCCATCTCTTTTTCCATAGCTAGTTCCCATTTTTCTCTTTCTTCATGTGGAAGTTTCAATACTTCTTCATATGTATTAGGTGTTATTTGTTCTCCATTCATATGCATTACGTAATCTTTGTATTTATTTGGTATTTGGTTTCTATTGTTTCTAATAGTTCTTTCAGGCTTGCTATGGTTATCATGCAAATATCTAGCTTCCTTTTTTGTTAATGTGTCTGTCTTTATTTTATGCTGACTATTAGTCCAAGTTTTGGTTTTGTTCTTACTTTTGTTAATATTTTGATTTTCTGTTGTTCCTTCCTCGCAAGATATCGTATCTTTACATTTATTAGGAAATATTTCATTAAGGTGCAATTTTGACCAATTGGCCTGTTCATGGAACACAGCTGTTCTGGATACTATAAATTTGTTATTACTATCAATAAATCTGTACCCTTTGGTTCCAGTTTCGTATCCCATGAATCTTAATCTCCTGGATACGTTTTCTCCCTTTCTCCTCAATTGTTTAGGTATGTGTACGTCTGCAGTGACTCCAAATATGTGCATGTGTGATAATTTGGGTTTTCTATTGTACATCACCTCATATGGTGTCTTATTCACAATACTGGACCAGGTTCTATTTTGAGTGTAATTCGAATAATGTAATGCCTCTGACCAAAATTGTTTGCCTAAACCAGCATCCTCTAATGTGCACCTAATCATGGTTTGTAGTGTGGAATTTTTCCTCTCTGCAACTCCATTTTGAAATGCAGAAAAAGGATTGGACGTGAAATGTAACATTCCTCTATCCTTTAACCATTGGGAGAATTCTTTAGACATGAATTCACATCCCCTATCTGTCATAATTTGCTTTATTCTGATATTATGTTGTGTTTCTATACGTTTGTAGAATTCCTTAAATTTCTGAAATGTTTCATCCTTGTGCTTTAATGTGTAAACAAAACCATATCGGCTGTAGTCATCCACTATTGTTAGGAAGTAACGTTTTCTATAGGTAATTGAGGGACTTAATGGGCCAACTAAGTCCATATGTACCAAATCAAAAATATTGTTAGTTGATCTGTTAGATTTTTTTGGTCTGGGACTGGTTTTTAGTTTGGTGGATTTACATACTGAGCATTCCAAATAATTTTCACAATTTTTTATTTTGACACCTTCTGCGTGTTCAGTCATTTTTTGTACTACAGGAAAGCTTGCATGTCCTAACTTCCTGTGTAAGATGTGAGCACACTCATCATGAATTGGTTTACCTATTTTTGGTTTCTTTTCCTTGTATGTATTTTTGTGATCATGAGTTATTCTACACTCATCATTGTCACTGTTACTGACATTTTCATCATCTGCTTCAATACAATCTTCCATATTTGAATCAATGTTATGTAAACATCTTTCTTTAGTTATCAGATAAGGTAGACCTCCTTTTATCATTACAGTACCTACATTTGTTTTGTTCTTTTCTATAGTTGCCTTCCCCTTTGAGAAAACTATATTGATATCAGATTCTCTGCTTAATTTTATGGCACTTAGTATGTTGTGGGGTATTTCTGGGATTAATAATACCCCCTCTATTTTCCCTAGACCAGGCAAGGTCACATTTCCTTTGCCTAGTACTTGAACCTTTTCTTGATTAGCTACCTTTATCACAAACTTATCTTCTATAAATGAAGATAATATACTTTTGTTGTTGGTGGTGTGATTTGTTGCACCAGAATCAATAAGCCAATTGTTATTCTCATCCTGTTGTGTTCTGGTGCTGTTTTGTTTATTTAGCCCATTCAGTGACCCAGATTTCCTCTCTTTTGAATTGTCTCTACCCCCTCTACCTTCTTTGTATTTTGGTGGACTTCTATATTTGTGTCTATCTGTGGAAGATTGTCTGTAATTATATTTGCTCCTATATTCTGGTCTATGTCTCTCTCTTGAGACTTTGGGGCAGTCTCTTCTACTATGTTCCCTGGATCCACAATTGTAGCATCTAAAGGCTTCATTATGTTTATCTTGAAAGACTACTTTCCTAAAAGGTTTGTGGTCTGTTTGGTTACTGGATCGATTTTTTCTTGAATTGTCTTCTGCTATCAATTTGTTAGATAGACTTTCTATGGATAAATATCCCAAATTAATGGTATCTAAGTGTGACATAAAGCTATCCCATGATGGATCAAGTGAATTGATAATAACACTTTTCATTGTTTGATCTGAAATCACTTCCCCCCTCAATTGTAGCTCAGCTCTTATTTTGTTTAGATTTATCAAATGCTCACTTATAGAAACCCCTGGTTTTACTCTAGAGGAAAAGAAATCCTTAGACATTCTTGTGGTTGTAGCTACGCTATCGCTGTGAAATAGATTAAACATGCATTGAATTATTTCTGATACAGTTAGGTTTGGTTTGATGCTATGATACATTGCAGGAGACACGCTAGATATTATTATGAAAAATGCTCTATGATGTAAACAATCTATTTTTAAAGTCCAAGGTCTTCTTGGAGGGCTAGTTATAAAGAATAGTAAATTTTCTTTCATGAAAATAACCTGAAGCTGTTGGTACCACTCTTGTAAATTAATGCCATCAATTCTAAGTTTTGGGAAGTCACTGGGTAAGTTACCTACATTATTCTGTCCATTACTTACAACCTGGGGCAGTCCGTGATCTCTCAAGTGCAGGAAATTACAGAACGGCATTGGGATGCTTGCAATGAGTCTGCGCGGTTCTCTGGCCAGTTCAAGTCCTTCTGGGTCGTCTACGTAGTTTCGCACATGCGCGTTGCTCATTTCTTCTTTGGTGGCGTCGTGGAAGGTTCTCTCCCTTTCAGCTCTCTCGATCCGCTCCTCCTCAGATGAGTCGGTCTCTGGCTCGGTTTTTGGGGTTCTGGTGGTGGCGACGGTTCTTTTCTTCTTTTTGTGTGCGTTGGTATTCGATCTTGTCTGTGGTGTAGGGCGAAATCGGCATGGCTCTCTGGGCTCGGGCGTCGTCGCTTTCGAAGTCAGGATGGGAGCGTGCAGGTCTTGAGTCGCCGGTTTGATTTCTTGCTTCTTCGTAGATGTCTTGGTAATTTTCAGTCTTGGCCCAAAAGCAGCAAAGAGCGTTTTCATTGCTGATTTTACTTGAGATTTTGTTAAATCGTCTTCACTTTCTGATTTTGGATCATCTGAAGAGTTTGAGACTTCTTTCTCACTTTCTTCGTCTGATAGTGTTTTTCGCGCCAGAAATTTTGAACTGAGCGTTTTGATTGGCTCTGCTCCATTCTCTTTTGAAGTTCGTTGAAACCAAGATGGCTGCCATTCAAAATTTCGCGCGGGATCACATCTTTTCTTTTTAACAACTATTTTCTCAGTAGTCATCTCACTTACGGTTTTTTGACCTTTGGGTTTTTCTTTAATGACGTTTTTTTCTCTCGCTGCTCCGCTGTTCTTCAGCATCTCCTGGAGGTTCGCGATGAGACTTTCATCATTCTTTTGGCTTTTTAGTATCTTTAATATCTCCGACCTGAGTTCGTTATTTTCTACTTCGATTTCTTTCTGGTCATTATTTTCACTCATTAGTTCTTCTTCTTCAGTGGTGTATTCTTCGGATTCTCTCGAAATCGCATTGGTGGATTCGTTGATCATCTCTTGATCAGTTTCTATTTCTTTGCTGTAGGCCCTGGTGTTGGGCCTATCTTTCTTGGACATTTTTAATTACTTATTGAGTCAATTAACCATCCTCTGCTACCAGCTTGTTGCAATATTTTCAGGATCAGACTCAATAAAGATAATAGGAGTTAGAGCTTTAAATATATTTCTTTTTAATTATGATAGGCATTCTATATTCACTGAATATTCAAGGTAGAAGCACCGAGAATGGTGAGGGTGGCTCCTTATATATACAAGGGGTGGAGTTAGGAATGGGAGTGGTAAGTTATGAATACATTAAAGTCCAAAGAATAAGTTAACCTCTGATGTTCCATATATACATTATTTACACATTGGAGAATAAGGCATTTACATCTGACAAAACGTTTTCTGGATTTTCTGCAGTCTAGTCTTACTTCAGTAAAGCTTTCTTGGCCTGCACATATTCATAGATGTGATGCTCTATAGCCTCCTGCAGAAGCATGTGGCTGGAATGTGAAAAGCCATAGCCTTGGGAGCGAGACTTCTATTTTCAACCTCAAGACCGTTCATTCCTAGTTCTATTTCTTCCTGGCACCACTTGGCTCCCTGCATTTTTCTTTTCGTTTATGAGGATCTCTGTTTGTCTGTCTTTCTGTCTGTGTCTCTCTGTCTTCCTGCTTCTCCCTCCCTCTCTCTCCCTCCCTCTCTCCCTCTCTTCCCTGCCTTTATTTTTATTTTTTTTGTAAATGACTCAAGGCAGTGAACATATTTCATCCTCTTCCATCCTCTTATTTCCCCACAGCAACAGCCCTGGGTTCTGCCCTGGGTTGGGCAGAAAGAGAGTGACTGGCCTGAAGTGAACCAGATGGCTTTCACGCCTAAATTCACAGTCTCCTGGCTTCTAATCTTGTGCCTTTTAACCACTCAACCAAATTGGCTCTCTAATATTATTCTCCAATGTCATTCTACAATCAAGGCAAAACCACGAGGCCTCCTTTTTTGGCCTCTACCTGTTGTTGTTGCACTGGACATAATTGGACCCTCTCCCTCTGCCTCTCCCTCCCCCTCCCTCTCTCTCTCTCTCCCTCTCTCCCTCTCTCTCTTTTACTTCTTTCCATTTGGTTGTGTTCTTAGAAATAAAATCAACAGAAAATAAATTAAGAACAGAAACAAATATAAATGACAATGAACAACATGAGATAGTTGCGATATTATGTTTCCATGGCTAATTTTACATCTTAGTATGTGTCTACCTGTAATTATTTAAATAGAATTCTACCAAAACAAGAATTTAGCCACTTTGTGTCTGAGTTTATAACTTAATTTACCTTAAAATATAAAAGACTAGCTTCTCATTATGTGAAGACCTAATTCTCTGGGAGAATTTGTAAAGCTGGAAATATAGAAAGAAAAAGAAGAAGGTGGCCAGGAATAAACTGATAATGGTTAAGAATGAAAGGCCTGAAAGACCATGTTAGGAGCAGACTTTCATGGAGAAAATATGTCTGTTTTGTTGCTAGGAGTCAAAAAGACTTGATAGCAGATAGGAAATAATGGTTCATATTTTTTTGGATATCATCTGAACTCTTCTGTTGTTCTTACTGGATGAAGAGACAAATGGATTTCAATGGTTTTAAATTTGGCCTAGCAAGAAGTAGCACAATCCAGCTTCCTCAATTTGAGATCATGGCTCAGTGAGTCTCTCCAAAAATCGCCACTGAATTGTAATTTATAATGTTATAAAATAGGAAATTATTGAATGCAAAGAAAATAACCATATGGATGGCATTAGAATATTTTAATTGAAATTAAATTTAAGAGCTGTGGCAGAAAACACTATATTTGGTGGGAATGTATTCCAGTAGAAACAGAGGAAGAAACAGGACAAAAATAATACAGTACTTGTCAATAATGATAAAAAGACATGAAGTGGGATTCGGGAAGATTTAATAGAAAACAAGAACAAAATAGTGAAGCATGAATTTTGACAGTTTACATTCTTTTTTAATTTGGATTACATAAATAGTACCATATGTACACTTTTTTTTTGCTTAATCTGAATTAAGACCACTCAGCTCCCTCATATAATTTTAAAAAGTATCATGCACTTCAATAGCCACTGAGATGATGTGATAATGCACATAGGATGTATCAATTTCCTGATCTCATGAGATAGGAGGGAAACCAAGTTTGGGGAAAGTAAGGGTTTCTGATGTGTATCCAAATGCACTTAAGATTTAGATTCTCTCTCTCTCTCTCTCTCTCTCTCTCTCTCTCTCTCTCTCTCTCTCTCTCTCTCTCTCTCTTTCTCTCTCCCTCCCTCCCTCCCTCCCTCCCTCCCTCTCTGTGACACACACAGAAACACACACAGAGGGGAAGAGAAAGAGGGAGGGAGGGGAGAGGGAGAGAGATTAAATCAAACAACAACTGCCACAGTCTCCTTTTTATTCTTTTTCTTCAATAGTCTGCTGCTGGTCAAGTATTGATTAGATTGAACCAAACAATAGGGTCATTCCAAGGGTATCCACAAGTGCAGTCAAAAAAAGTCAAGATATAAAATGCAATTAAAACTTTTGTAGATCTTGTTTTTTAAAAAATGAGCAGTTTCATAGTCAACATCCATTCAATATTTGAAAATATCTGAATCATCTCAAACTTTTGAACAAACAGAATATTCAAACAAAAAAAGTACATACACACAAAGTTGTGTGGTTTCTTATGCTTAAATAATTAATTTCTGGATACTCCCATAATCTTTGAGAGTGGAAAAAAATCTACTTATAAACTCCCTTGATGATATATTATATAGGCCAATATCTAAATATCCAATGTTCGTTTCTCAGACAGGGTAATAAAAAAAAAAGCTATAGGATTTGCATGGCATTAATGTCTCATTTCAATGCTGGGGTTATTTTTATTTCTAAATTTTCACCCCATCAAGAGATACAAAATGTGGCCATGACATTATAATTCTTATCCCATGAATTTTGTTTCTAGCTAAATAAAGAAGACTTAAATATGTTTGTTTAAAGAGTACAATTGAGAACAGGGTGGTCTATCATACACACTGGGTACTTCTCAAGTGTACTGAAAAAAGAGAGGGAGAGAAAGAGATGGGAGTTGTTGTATACTTTTATTTGCCACCTTCATTTTCAATATTGTTTAGATTCTTTTTAAGACTGAAACTGGGCAAAACATTTCAATAGCAGTTTTGAAAGTGTGGTGGATTAAATCTATTTCAGTGATCTTGTGGTGAGAAATTGAAACCAGCTTTGTGAGAGTTGTTGACAAAGGAAGCAGACTATTTGCTTCATCTTACACAATGTTGAACTGAACTGCTATTTTCATACTATTCCTATCAGAGAGAGAGAAAGCGAGAGAGATGGGGAGGGAGGGAGGAATGGAAGGAAGGAAGGAGAGAACGAAAGAAGGAGAGCAAGAGGGAGGGAGAGAGCGAGAGCAATTTGTTCAGTTAATTATTAAAGTGGCATCCATAAAAGAGATCCATTAACTAGCCTCTGGAGCACTAATTCTGTTCTGAGGAAAAATAAAAAAGGAAGAGTAGTCTAACAGGGTTTGGTGATGTAATTCTAAAATATTGGCTTGATTATAAGCAAAATCAGTGTATTTCCATTTCAGCATATAGCTCTTTATCTAAGAATAGTTTCCTGCTTGAATATCTCTAATGTCTTTTACTAGTGATGCTTGTAAACCAGCTTGTATATTTCACTATACCTCTCAAAACTTTGCACTATTGTAGTAGTAGCAACTTATTTTACTTTCTTTATTGTTTGTTGTTTGTTTTGCTTAAAGTGGGAATAATAGGGGATTTGTTAACCATGCCCAACTCTTTAGATTAACCAAGAGTATGACTTTATTGAAAAATCCATCTAGGCATGGCAGAAACAAAGTAAGTTCTGAGATTTTCCCATGAAAATGCATATAGGTAATTCCCCTTTTCCTCTACGGGCCACCCACAGTTCATAGTTCACCAAATGAGTTCAGCTCTTTTGCTTTGGGAAAAGATGTCTGCTTCAGTCAAAACATTCTTCATCACTTGGCCTTGGTAGATAATGTCTCCCCGACAACAGATGGTTCACTTCAGTGGTGGGTTTCTACCGGTTCGCCCCGATTCAGGAGAACCGGTAGCGGTGGCAGCAGGAGGCTCCACCCACCCACCGGACGTCATCACGGAAGCTCTGCACATGCGTAGAAGGTTCTGTGTGTCAGCACTTTAACCTGCATTTACTCTAGTGCTGACATAAGAAGGAGAAGAGGGGGCAGCTGGCAAGAGGATGCTTGACTTCTCACCTGCTTATTTTCCCTGAAGATAATATCCCCTAGGAGATGAGATGGGAGGGGGGACATTCCTGGGAGCTGAAGTAGTAGATATGGGGAGAGTGATTTGGAAGAGGGCCAATGAGACGCAGAGAATTGGGGAATGGAAAGGGAAGGTTTGGGGTCAGGAAGTCATTGTTAGCTATGCCACAATCGGGGACAGGTTGTCGTGCTTAATAAAATGAAAGATTTCTTCAAAGACTATTTGTTTGGAAATGCAATTTATTTTATTTGAGACGACATCGAAACCTGACACTGTGCACGTGCAGAAGGGCAGCAAATGAGCGAAGCAAGCATGCACACACGCGCACTCACAGTTCGGAACCAGTAGCGAAGGTAAGTGGAACCTACTACTGGTTCACTTGCATTCCATAGCCTCCCTCCACTCTTAGGAATTCACCACCCTTCTCCTATCACTGTTTGGCAAAGCTGTCAGTGAAAGCAGGTACAGGCAACTATGAAGTCGAGTCAGGTTTGACAGGGTTTGTAGTTTTCCAGGGCAGTTGATGTAAGGGGGACAACCTCACTGTTTTGCTGTCCTATGGTCTTCTAGTCAAAATATTGATTGACTCCTAATAATCTTAGCATGTTATTTTCATGAATGTCAGCAGGAAAAATAATTGCAACTTCTTTGGAAAGTCTGAGTAGTAGTAGTAGTAGTAGTAGTAGTAGTAGTAGTAGTAGTAGTATGGAAATACTCCAAGAAGAAAATGGTGTGAATTGTGAATTTATCACATATTATAGAGAAGGGGAAAGGAGAAAGAGAGAGAGAGAGAGAGAGAGGGAAAGAAAGCCATTTAATATTAATATTCTCCTTGCCCTTGTTATTGAACAAATATGTGGATACAAATGTAAAGTTAGATAGCCTTGAATCATAGACAAGGGATGCCCCAACTACAGTAGCAACATCTTGTCCATATTAGCTAATTCTTTGTATGTTTATTTGTTTGCTGAGCCAATATGCTTTGATTTCTTGATTCTTGGTCATAGTGGACTTACAATGTAGTATGTCCTTCAATTTGCACAGGGATGAATAGAAGAGCAGACTGGCAACAACTGCTTCTAAAGGTACAACAGATTCTGGCAATCAATTTAAGCAATCTGATCAGAACAAAACAAAACAGCTTCACTGTTTTTTTTCCCCAGTGAATTGGCATATTCTAGATTAAGGGTGGGTTTGTTGAGTTTTTTAAATGTCATTTATTGATGCAACTGTTATACCCCTTCAATTCGTTTGACCATACTGGAGGTTACACGTTAGGGGTCAGCATGGCCAAAGCTATTGGTTAATGCCATCAGAGCCAAAGCAAAATCAATACTTCTATTTCTTTCTGATACCCAATCTCTCTCTCTCCCTCCCTCTCTTTCTCCTCCCATCCCCCCAAATAACAGACTGCCAGTTTTGATAACTCAAAATTACCACTTGTGGAAAATTTCAGCCAACATGGCCAGGGATTTGCATTCTGGGTTTAATATTTTATCAACATATGTAGAGTGACAGATCCCTGATCTCTTTCTCTCTCTGTGTTTCACTCTCTCTGTCTTTTTTTATGCAATTCTGAACAAAGGTCTTTGTAAAAACCCAAGTGTGTCTGATTAGTAGCATTAAATTGCGCTTGCAGGCTTTTTTTCCCCCCTTCCATGCTACTTATTTGTGTTTTATGGTTTTAATTATACTTGGTTCTATTCGTATGGCTGCCGATACAATTATCATAGGTAGAATGTAACTGGAAGAACTAATGCATTTTTGGATTATTATATTATAAATTAAATATATTTATCTGGCATTAATTTTAAGGCATTAATTTTTTTGTTGCATTAAGATATCTTTATTACACTGCCCAGCAAAAAAGTATAAGGTACATTTCATTGTTAACTGGCTGTTACATGACAAGTAAACAAGTTTAATTGTGTTATTCACCTCATTTACTTTAATTATTCAATAATAGATGTAACAGAATCCTCAAGACCAGATGGTTGAGTATGTATATATGGGAAGGAG
The DNA here is from genome assembly GCF_059756535.1 of Pantherophis guttatus. Classification (NCBI taxonomy): domain Eukaryota; kingdom Metazoa; phylum Chordata; class Lepidosauria; order Squamata; family Colubridae; genus Pantherophis; species Pantherophis guttatus. The sequence goes on along the minus strand of NC_142067.1, from coordinate 103,297,644 downwards.
ACTCAACATAAACTATGAACATTTTCATATCAAGCGTAAGATAAATGTTAAATCCCCTAATCTTCACTCTCAGAGTTTGTCACCAGTTGAGTAGATCTAACCAGAGAACAGTAGTTATCTTATCTAAACTAGAACTTCTTTTCAGTGCAAAATTGATATTATGAGCCATTTTCTATTTTTGGTTTTAGGAAAGACTCAGTGAGGCCAATGAACTGAAATATCAAGGACTATCAAGGAGAAAACTACACCCCCAACAACAACAACAGGGCAAGCCACTGTATATAAACTGGGAGCAAGCCAGTGGTGAAATACAGCAGGTTCTGACAGGTTCTGGAGAACCGGTAGTGGAAATTTTGAGTAGTTCAGAGGACTGGCAAATACCACCTGTGGTTGGCCCCAGAGTGGGGTGGGAATGGAGATTTTGCAATATCCTTCCCCCAGGAGTGGGGAGGGAATGGAGATTTTGCAGTATCCTTCCCCTGCCACGCCCACCAAGCCATGCCCACCAAGCCACACCATGCCCACAGAACCGGTAGTAAAAAAATTTGGATTTCACCACTGGAGTAAGCCCTACACTCACTAGAACTGATGATGTTACGTTGTTGGGTAATGAAAATCTCCAACTAGGCTCATTGAATACCAAGGATAACAAACTGAAATATCTTATTATATTTCTGTTTATATTGTATTATGAGAAATGCCATACTACTTGAAATTTTCAAAATTAAAAAAAAGGATATTTTTATAATTCTAGGAAAAATAATCTATATTTTATATAATCTTGCTATTTCTGCTTAAATCTCTAGAAAATAGGATATTTTAAAAGAAATGATTACATTACCAGGCAATTTAGAATAAACTCAATATGAGTTACTTCTAAGCAGACTACACTATTAATTAATGAATCTACACATTAAATATTTTACTTCTAATGTAGAACTTAATTCCTTATTGATTTTTCCTATAGTTCTTGGTTCAGCAAAAAAGTTGCCATAGGGAGTTATATCAAATGTTTCTCAAATTCACTATTGGTACATCCATGCTGGCATCTATGCTGAACCATTGCACTGTTTCTTTTTACAGCAGAATAAAATAATAGCTAAAGTAGAGGCAGTTTGGTGTAGCAATTAATGTGACAGCTAAAAATCAGAAGTCTGTGAGATGTAGTCCAGTGTAAGCACAAAGCAGAGGTGGTATTCAGCAGATTCTGACCAGTTCTGGAGAACCGGTAGCGAAAATTTTGAGTAGATTGGTGACCCAGTAAATAACACCTCTGACTGGCTCTGCCCCCATCTATTCTCTGCCTCCCGAGACCCAGCTGATCGGGAGGAAATGGGGATTTTGCAGTAATCTTCCCCTGGAGTGGGAGGGAATGGAGATTTTACAGTATTCTTCCCTTGCCATGCCCACCAAGCTACACCCGCCAAGCCAAGCCACGCCCACCAAGCCACACCAACAGAACCGGTAGTAAAAATTTTGAATCCCACCACTGGCACAAAGCCAGCTGAGTGACCATGGGCCAGTTGCTCTCTCAGTTCTAGGAAGGCAGCAATGGCAAACCACATCTGAAATTCTTGCCGAGAAAACTACAGGGACTAGGCCTAGCAGTCACCAGGAGTAAAAAGCAGATTCAAAGGGACACACACACACACACACAAAAGTAATAAATAACAATGAAAACAACAATAATTTGGATAGTCAGCAAATAAGGGATCATACTTATCTCATCTTCAAAGCAGCATTAATAATACGAGCCGAGGTGATGCAGTGGTTAGAGTGCAGTACTGCAGCTACTTCAGCTGACTGCTAGTTCAGCAGGTCAGCAGATCAAATCTCACCGGCTCAAGGTTGACTCAGCCTTCCATCCTTCCGAGGTGGGTAAAATGAGGACACAGATTGTTGGGGGCAATATGCTAATGCTAATGCAATATGCTAATATGCAATATGATATATGCTAACTTTGTAAACTTTGTAAACTGCTTAGAGAGGGCTGTAAAGCACTATGAAGCGGTATAGAAGTCTAAACAACAACAACAACAACAACAACAACAACAACAACAACAACAATAATAATAATAATAATAATAATAATACCATCAAAGTCTATTTTTATTTGTATTTCCATCCTGGTCTATCTTTGTTTGATTATAATTATTTAATTAATTGGGAGATGAACTTATCAATGCTATCATTTGGGGCTATGACAAAAGATCATCCTGCTTTGATTTCCTTCCTGTTTAAGGTGGAATGGGGCAAAATTGAAGCAATGGTTTTTAATGGTGGGCTGTGAATCCTGGCAAAAGGGAAGATAATCGTTCTATCTTCATAGTTTGTCATCATCTCTTTCCATTTAAAATGACCCCTGATACACCAACAGTACATGGTGTCAGAGGGTGGAAATGGATAGGAAGGAAACCAGAGATAGACATGCTGCTAACAAGTGAAGGCAGTCCTCTTTATGTAGTAGTACTTTTAATGTAATAGAAAGTCTTTTTTTTTTTTAATTTGATTTATATGCCGCCCTTCTCTGGAGACTCAGGGCGGCTTACAATGTGTTAACAATAGCCTTCGTACTTTTGTATATTTATACAAAGTCAGCTTATTGCCGCCATAATCTGGATCCTCATTTTACCTACCTTAGAAAGGATGGAAGGCTGAGTCAACCTTGAGCCTGGTGAGATTTGAACTTGCAGTAATTGCAGGCAGCAGATGTAAGTGGATGTTAATAACAGTGCTTTAGTCTGCTGAGCCACCAGAGCAAGACTGTGCTTGTGTTTCTCCATATATACAATATGTATATCTAACCATAGTGACCAAGAGGAAATATAATACATAACTTAATACTTAGAACTTAACAAAATGACTTACATTTCTACTGCTTTGTTTACAATGCAAAAATGCTTCACTGCTAGTTTTTTTTTTCTCCCACACTTGCTTATCCTCAGGATTAGGAATGTTCACAACTTCTTCTCTTAATGGTCTGTTGGCCAGTTATCCAGCCTCTCAGCCATGTAGAATTTGTTGGGCCCTCATTGAGAGTTCAGAGTTGGCTTTGCCTCCTGTTTTTTTTTTCTTTTTTTCTCCAGGTTGTCCTTTGATTTTAACTTCCTCGGCACTTTGCTAGATCTTCTCCTTGGCTGTGGATATTCTTGCTTTTGGTCTTTTCAAATGCTGCCTCCCCTGTTCCACACCATATCCAGTCTCCTCTCATTCATATCTTCTGTCTCTCCACTGTGTCTTCTTTTATAGTTCTTTCTTTTGAAACCTTTGTGTATTAGCTTACAGGTGATGCAAACATGTTTTAAACCTTTATTTATTAATTAATTTCTCTTGGCTCCACAAGGACCTACATGCCTAAGCGGGGCTGCTGACAATCAGATCACCGCAGAGAAAGAAACCTTTGACCTTGAAATGTCACACATAACATTTCTCTGGGTCAGGATGGCTCATCTTTCCATACATGATGACCTGATATTGCAAGAAATGTAAACAAACAAAGAAGAAAATGCTGATGACATTTACATAGAATATACTGAGAATATACAGAAATTTTCCTCTCTAGCCATAGTTGGAAATAAGGAGGCCTCCATGATGGGTCAAAAATGATACTTCCTTAAAATAAAGTTGCACACAAGCTCAGGGGAAAATGTACCCTTTTGTATTTAAAATTAACATTATATGCGCTCTCTCTCTCTCTCTCTCTCTCTCTCTCTCTCTCTCTCTCTCTCTCTCTCTCTCTCTCTCTCTCTCTCCCTCCCTCCCTCCCTCCCTCCCTCCCTCTCTCTCTCTCACACACACACACTTGTATATACATATACACATGTGCATACCATACATTCCCAAATTCCAAATTATGGATAGCAGTTTGCTCAATCAATAGCAGGGAGTTTTGGAAGCAAATAATAATAAAAAAAGAGAATGATATCCAAAATATATAATGTCAAATTAATAAAATGGTTAACATCACTGGAATCTTTTGAATTTCTGAGAGCACATATTTTGAGAAGTTACAACAATTTTACAAAATTCATGATTTACTACTGGTAATTACTGGAATTTCAACTAATTTCCAACAACACTCTGGGGAGTTTTAGAGGTGAGGTGAAATTTCAGAAGTCTGAATATATTTCATCTCCAAACATACTATTTTTTTTTAATTAAAGTTAGAAATTATGTAATAAACATTATTACAAACAAGAGGAAAATATATTGTAATATAAATAAATCATGAATTTATTAAAGTATCATCTGTATTACATTAAATAATATAGTATCTTAAAGCTAATATCCATTCTGAATGAAGAGAGCATGGACCATATATTATTTCTAGACCAAAGATCTGAGGTGAAACTGTATTCAGATGGTTAAGCGTGTTTATTTTACTCATGGAGGGTACTGTTTAAAAAGATGCTGAAAAGAATCTAGTTTTGGCAGGACTCAAAGGGAACCTGAATGTCGTCAAATATCCTGTAGCTCTATTCAATAATTATCCTGTAGCTCCATTCAATAATTAATATTTTTGGAACAAGATGATAGTGGCAATAAAGAGGCTTGAGGCTATTTCAGCTGGATGTTATACATAATGATTATTCTTTAGAGGGCAAAAATAAATGAAAACTGCATGTTTTTCTTGGAAATGGAACTTGTCTTTAGTCTAGGTTGCAGATTGCCCATTCTCATTTGTTCCTTGAAATTGAACAGCAAAAAAGAAAAAAAAGTTCTTCCTTCCTTCCTTCCTTCCTTCCTTCCTTCCTTCCTTCCTTCCTTCCTTCCTTCCTTCCTTCCTTTCTTTCTTTCTTTCTTTCTTTCTTTCTTTCTTTCTTTCTTTCTTTCTTTCTTTCTCAGAATTGCGTATAGCAAAATCATGAAAATTCTTCTGATTGCCATGTTTCTTTCATACAGTTTGAAAACTAAGAATCTAGTCCTTTTTTGTTTAAGAGTGCTGGCTGAGCTGAAGATGTATATGCTTGCAGGAAAATTATCATTGCTTGAATATCTTTAAGCTGTGGTTGCTATGTAACTGAGGACAACAAGCACAATTTGTAATATTTGCAACTAGAAATATACAAAAAAATATCCCAAAGTGGGAGCACCTGTAGAACCAACAAAATGTGTTTGACATTGTCTCAGAATTGATGTTTGAGAACTTTTCTAGTATTACTGAGAATTACCACCATTTAGATTGCAGATTCCTATGAGATTTCATACTTTGCTATAATTAGTTGATTTCCAATGCCCTAACCTGCTTTGGGACTAAATGTAATATTTACAGAATAGTAGAATACATAATATTGTTAGCTAATAAATCAATTGGGATTTAATGAACATTAAGAAAGTTAAGAAGGGGTTCCCCTCCTAATCCAGCATTCTGTTTCTAAAACTGTCCAGCCAGATGGTCTAATGTGTTTATAAAATGGGAGCAAATATAATTAGGGCCTCATATTCAGAGACCTTACATGGTTAAACATGGGAATTGCTTGGAAGATCCTTGTAAAAGAGAGAGGGAAATACCCTTAGTTATACTTAGTATAAAGCAAAAATCCATGTTTTTTAATATTAATAAGTGATATAGGAATATGTCTTTTTCCAGTTTTAGAATAGGTAGAGTAGATGGCTCATTGTTTCTTCAGTTATTGCCATTTATTTCTGTACACCTAAGTGCTTAGAAAAGATTCAAATAGCCACATAGTTATCAACATGCCTATTTTATTAATAATAATATAAATTGCAGTCCAGAAGCATGAAAATTTCTCTCCCTGTGGAAGGGTGGGTGGGATACCACAGAGAATGTCCCAATGAAAATTTACAATTTTGCTACTCCCTACAGTTTTACATAAAGTACAAACAAGTGTGTATATGTTGCCTGGGTTAAGTGCCTTCCTGCCTCTACACTAGCTTTACCCAGCACCAGATTGCATTTAGATTCACACAATGACAGATAACAAAAAAACTCATGCATTTCTTTTGCTTCATGACAGATTTAATGGAAGATATAATAATAATAATAATAATAATAATAATAATAATAATAATAATAATAATAATAATAATAATAATTTTATTTCTATACCGACCTTCTCCCGGAGGACTCAGGGCGGTGTACAGCCTATTAAAAGCACAAAGACAAACATCAATTAAAAATGATTAAAATTATTAAATAGTTTCGGCTCAAATTTAAAATCCCCCAAATTTAAAACACCTAATTTAAAATCATTACATTAGCCCGGCCTGGTGGCACAGCAGGGTCTTGAGGGCACAGCGAAACACACGGAGGTCGGAGATCTTACGCCTTTCCAGGAGCAGTTCATTCCACAGGGCAGGGGCTCCCACAGAGAAGGCCCTCCCCCTGGGTGTTGCCAGCTGACATAACTTGGCCGATGGCACCCTGAGGAGACCCTCTCTGTGGGAGCGGACTGGCGGGTGGGAGGCTATTGGTGGCAGAAGTCGGTCTCGAAGGTACCCGGGTCCTATGCCATGGAGCGCTTTAAAGGTGGTAACCAGTACCTTGAATCACACCCGGAAGACCACTGGGAGCCAGTGCAGCTTGCGCAGGAGGGGTGTCACGTGGGTACAATGGGTTGCACCCATAACCACCCACGCGGCCGCATTCTGGACCAGTTGGAGCCTCCGAGTGCTCTTCAAGGGGAGTCCCATGTAGAGAGCATTACAATAGTCCAGCCGGGAGGTGACAAGGGCGTGAGTGACCATGCACAAGGCGTCCTGGTCCAGAAAGAGCTGCAACTGGCGAATCAGGCGAACCTGATAAAAAGCCCCCCTGGCCACGGCTGTCATATGCTCTTCTAAAGACAGCCGTGCGTCCAGGAGGATGCCCAGATTGCGAGCCCTCTCTGTGGGGGGGCAGAGATTCACCCCCAATAGTCAGCAATGGCACCAGCTGACTATATCGGGATGCCGGAAGCCACAGCCACTCAGTCTTGGAAGGGTTGAGTCTGAGCCTATATGTCAAAGGGGAACAGGATCTCCATGCAGTTGCGTTGGACAAAGTATTGTATACAGTATTGATTTATTATGGAGAATGTTCTATCTTTCATCTGTTAATCCTATCTTCAACACTTAATCTCAAGGGAGCATACCATAAGGGTACTTCTCCCAATTCTCTTTTTCCATAGAAATGCTAGTTACCAGTAAGGGAGAAGCATGTCCATTGAGAAATGACTAATATTTTCTTCACCTTCTCATTTACTCTGCTACCAAATTTGATGGAGAACTTTGCAAGGCCATTGAGGACTAATTCTCGTTTTATTTAATCAGGTTCTAAGTACCACATAAAAGGGAGAAGATAAAAAGGGCAGTAAAAGCACAACTGCATTGGAATAAATTACTGGCTTGAAAAGGTCCTTTGTTAATGAGTGAAATATGGGCAGATTTGCACTTTCTTCTGGGCCTGTCACTAGTACAGGTCCCTTGCCAATTCTTGAGGCATGAATGGATGATGTCACTCCCAGCCCATTGCAAATGCTCCAAAAGCTTGGGTTTTCAACTTAAATTCAAACTTGCTATTTTCTGACCTGAATCGTTTTAAGTTCTTCTGAACAGACGATCTCCAGCATGGTTCCATTCCAGCAGTAGCCCCAGTTCTGTTTGGCTAAAGTACCTAGCATATCACCTGATGTAATGGGAAGAGGGAATGACCTAGAAGGATAGGAGGAAGAGCTGATACCAAGGCAATAGGCAGAGAAAGGGCCTGAATGCAGCCTAGAAAGTAGCATGAGCAAAAGGCTAGACAGCACTCTCCCTACTTTACATGAAGACAATGGTCTGTGAGGGCACATTGATACTTGCAAGATTCTGTTACTACAGCTTTAGAATTAAATGAAGGATGTCCATTTCATCTTGGGTTGCTTGGTTGTTATGTTCCCTGCTAGTCAGCATTTGCTGGGATTTTCATTTTCCTGTAGTTGATCCGATGATGGGCATTAAGTCAAGGAACCATCCCCAACTTTAGGAACTCATGCTCCACTCATTCCTTATTGTCTCTTTTAGTTGCTACCCAAGTTAGGTGAAGCATGTTCCCCTTGTTTTCTCATTCCCTGTCTACAGTAGAGCAAACTTTTCTTTTATTCCCTTTCTTAAACATCTTACAATGTTCTAAAGTAGGAACATTGCTAGCAAATTTTAAATTCATTCTCATTACACATTTCCATGAACCTATTGAGGAATATAGAAATGAAAGAACGATCTGTGCCCTATTCAGAGATGTGTTTCAGCAGGTTCTGACCAGTTCTGGAGAACCGGTAGCGGAAATTTTGAGTAGTTCAGAGAACCGGTAAATACCACTTCTGACTGGCCCCGCCCCCAACTATTCTCTGCTTCCCAAGTCCCAGCTGATTGGGAGGAAATGGGGATTTTGCAGTAATCTTCCTCTGGAGTGGGGTGGGAATGGAGATTTTACATATCTTTCCCCTGCCACGCCCATCAAGCCACGGCATGCCCACCAAACCATGCCCACGGAACTGATAGTAACATTTTTTAGATCCCACCACTGGCCCTATTGCTTTGATTAGTGCAGCATCTGAGTACAATATTTCCATAATATGTATGGGGCGGGAAGAAGTAAAATCTGTGTCAATTGATATAATGTGAGAAACAGGGGTGAAAGCAAAGGAAAAGTAGGCAAAATACGGGGAGATTGTGGGTAAGGAACAGCCTTAAAAGGAGAAAGCAAGCAATGGTAGATTAGTCTACCCAGGAGTCAGCCCGTAGGACTTGCCTTTCTGGCATGGATGAGAAGGGCAAAGAATAAGAATAACCAATCAGGTCTTGCAGTGGCCATACAGAGCACTAGCTCCAGTCCATTGCCCTGCCCACTAAAGCCAAAGTGGAATTTCAGAAATTGGCTTGAGAAATGGACAGATCAGTAGTACAGAATTGCTTTCCATTACACCTTCCTATCAACCCCATTAAAATATTCCAGTCTGTGAAATGGTGAAAACCATGTTTAAAAAAAACAGCAACGAAACACCAATTGTTATGCCTCTCCTTGCATGTTATGGTGTATTATCTCACTTTATAACAATTTATGTAGTACATTTCATGCTATAAAGTGATATAAGACATCAATAGAATAATGCTGAAATTGTAAATCAATGTTGCCATGTTTCCAAATACATGTTCTTTCTTTTTTCTTGAAAGTATCATGTTAAGAAGAGGATGCTTTTATTTCTGCCTGTCAATTATTCTGTTATCAGCAAGCACTCTGGTGTGGGGAAATGAATTCATATACATGTCTGGAAGAGATGATTTCAACTTTTATTCAGTACGGCCAAACCAAGTCTTTTGTTTGTTAATAAGCCAGCATGAGCTTCCTTCCTTCCTTCCTTCCTTCCTTCCTTCCTTCCTTCCTTCCTTCCTTCCTTCCTTCCTTCCTTCCTTCCTTCCTTCCTTCCCCAAATAGAACAAGAAGCAGTCATGTCAGTTTTGAGAGGTTGTTGGTTTGCTCTATTTTCAAATTAAATCTTGGTCCCTGGTCAAACATACTGCTCTGTTTTCAAACTGACAGTTCTGTTGACTTTTCCTTCATTGTATGATTCATCAGAGTGGTGCAGCAGCCAATGAGATAAGCAAACAACTAAAGGTTTATCTGCCAAGCTGTTAATCAACTCAGTTCAACAACGGATATTAGTTAGGGAACTAGTGGATTAGAACAGTGTATTTGCAAAATGTCAGGTATGTTTGCTCTGTGATGGCATGAGCTACAAATGAAAGAAAAGAAACATCAATTCGTGACGTGGGAAGAGGAGGAGTGGGTAATTCAACCATTTGCTTTAGAAGAGAATGGCCTATTTTTAATAGAGGAAATGTATTAAGAATAAATTTGGAAAGATAAATGTAATCCTTGGTTAGCAAATCTCTGCATAAGGTACTTACCTAAAAATTTATTTCAAATATTTATATATCTATACAGTACATACACCTTTGAAAAGGGGCTATTGACAATGAACTACTTAATCATATAAAACAGCAAAGACATTATCATTAGGGAGATAGCCTAAAACTGGAGATGTTAGTGTCTTTCTTTTATCATTATAGAAAGTAATGAATTTTAAGTATTTTTCTATTCTTATAGTGACATGCAATGAATAATAAAACACACAGCTGGTCTTTCTCTGAGTCTTTTGAATGATAGCAGGGCATGGGCTTGATTAATAATGGTAAAAAAAAACCCCAAAGTTGGTGGATGTATGGAGGATCTGAATTAAATTCCAAAAAGTGTGAAAAATGTGTGAAAAATAATCTGCAGCGATGTAGCAGTTTTCAAAGGTTACATATGAGATCTTTTCATGATCCCCCTCCCCCAAATTCGGATAAAAGAGAGATCTGAATCACTGTTTCTCCCAAGGTTACAGAATAAAAGAATAACAGAGTTGGAAGGAACATTGGAGGTCTTCTAGTCCAACACCCTGTTGGCACACGTAGCCATATCAGTGGGCACGCGAGCTCAGCTACCTAATTTTCGGCCCTTCTGGGCCCACCAGAAGTAGGGAAACAGGCTGTTTCCTGCCTTCGGAGGGCCTTAGGGGTGGTGGTGGGGAAGGCCCGTTTTTTGCTCTCCCCAGGCTCCAGAGCCTTTCTAGGAGTTTGGAGAGAGTGAAAATGGCCTTCCTCACCCACTCGGAGGCCCTCTGGAGGCCAAAAATGGCCCATTTGCCAACTTCCGGGGGGACTGGAAGGCCCTATTTTTGCTCTCCCCAGGCTCCAGTGAGGACCGGAAGTTGGCAAACAGGCTGGTTTTGGCCTCCAGAGGGCCTCCGGTGGGGTGGGGAAGACCGTTTTCTCCCTCCCCAGGTTCCTAGAAAGGCTCTGGAGCCTGGGGAGAGCAAAAAACGGGCCTTCCAGTCCCACTGGAAGTTGGCAAATGGGCCGTTTTCCGATAAAGGCTCTGGAGCCTGGGGAGAGAGAAAAACAGGCCCACCGAGCCATTGTGTGCCAGGAGCAGGGAGAGCGGGGAGGGGGTTGTGCACGCATGCACGAGGGCGGGGCGCATAGAATTATGGGTGTGGGCACATGCTCATGCGACCCCCCCTCCGTGCTCCCCCTGTTCCTGGCACGCGATGGCAAAAAGGTTAGCCATCACTGTCCTACACCATTTCAGACAATTGGCTGTCCAGTCTCTTCTTAAAAGCCTCCAGTGATGGAGCACCCACAACTTCTGAAGGCAAGCCATTCCAATGGATTAAAGTGAGGAAGTTCTCTGTCCCAATGCAGTCTGCAGAACCCAGCTCAGGTTTTTCTTCATATCATTGCAAATCACAAATCATGGATAACACTTAATTTCCTTGTGTCAAATATTTTTAGAATGGCAAAATAACAACCTAATGAAAATAATTAGTACAGTTAATACTATATCCATATCTGTGGGGCATTTTCCCTCCCTCCCTCCCTCCCTCCCTCTCCCTCCCTCCCTCCCTCCCTCTCTCTCTCTCTCTCTCTCTCTCTCTCTCTCTATTCTAAGAAATGTTTTAGCATTTCTGTACTTTTAATGTCCTTTGTTCTGAGTCTCTTTCCATCATTCTAGGACTTTTCTATCTGCAGATGCTTCTTGCTTTGGATCTGAGTGGTGTGGCCAGGAAGGAAAAAGTTCTTTCAGGATGTCTTCCCATGGGATTGATTTGAAAGATGAGCAGCCAGAAAATTAATCACAAGGGAGATTATTTTATTTTATTATAAAATCACGTATGTAACTCGGGACATGTTACTCAAATCTATTCACTTCATAAGCTAAAGTTCCCTTCACACATATGTGCTAGTCGTTCCTGACTCTAGGGGATGGTGCTCATCTCCGTTTCAAAGCCGAAGAGCCAGAGCTGTTCGAAGACGTCTCCGTGGTCATGTGGCCGGCATGACTAAACACCAAAGGCACACGGAACCCTGTTACCTTCCCACCAAAGGTGGTCCCTATTTTTCTAATTGCATTTTTTACATGCTTTTGAACTGCTAGGTTGGGAGAAGCTGGGACAAATAACGGGAGCTTACTTGTTTTATTCACTTCATAGAAGGGGTGAAATTCAGCCAGTTCTATCCAACTCAGGAGAACTGGTAGCAGCAGCTGCGGGAGGCTCCGCCCACCCACGCGGAAGTCATGACATCACTTTTTTTGCAACATTTTAAGCCTCTGTGCATGCGCAGAAGGCATTGCGGATGTGCGGACGATGCCAAAAGTGTGCGCAGCATGTGCACATTTGCGAACCAGTAGGGAAGGTAAGTGAATTTCACCCCTGCTTCATAGCTAAGCTTATTTCCCCCAATTTTTTGAAATCAGATTTCCCCAAACAAACTGAGTGCAAATCATATTTAGGAGTAAAAAAACATTTCTGGCCACCAGCTATTGAATGGTGTGACTTACTTTTTTTGTTGGTAAAAGACAGGAATATGCTATTTTTTTTAAAAAAATGGTTGAAGTTTGAATATTGAACTACTCTGAAATACCGTTTTCAAATTGATTATCAAAGATACTAGTATTTCAGATGCCCTCTTTCCAGGTTAAGTTTCTTGTAAAATTAATTTGTAAGTTTCTTTTTCATCCATTTGTATTTTGCTTAACCTCATGACTATTCTCAAGGTACACAAAAAAAAAAAAATGCTGCAATTTTACCACATGATTAATGTTAAAAGAGAACACCTTAAATGCTGCAGGGAGTGCATTTTGACACCAATCGAGCCTGTTTGTCTCAAGTTTACTTGTATAAACATTCTGTAATGTATAAAGAATGGTAGTTCTGCATAGGCTTGGAAGTAAAATGTGCGCTTTATTCCTCAGATGAGAAATGTTGTATTTTCCCAAGAGAGCATGACTGTATAATTTATTGTGTTTACTAGAGGATGACTCCACAGCTATGAACGTTCAGGTTCAATGGAAGAAGGCAGGGCAGAGAAAGGAAAGCCTTCAATAGTGATTTCAGATGTTCAGTTTAATGCAGGTTTCTAAAAGGGGCATTACATAATTTTGAAAGGGACCAGGTGACACCAAGAAATTATTAAATGCATACATGCAGTACGTACATAATCTGGAAACTCTTCTCAAAGAAAATTAATTGCAAATGGAATTTATACATTCAGAAACTTGAAAATTTCTTTCTTTCTTTTTCTTTCTTTCTTTCTTTCTTTCTTTCTTTCTTTCTTTCTTTCTTTCTTTCTTTCTTTCTTTCTCTTTCTTTCTTTCTCTTTCTTTTTCCCTTTCTTTCTCTCTTTCTCTCTCAATTGCATTTATGGTGTGTGCATAATAATTATAATTTCTTGAAAACTGAAGGATTTTTTTTTGTTACAGCACCCACCCTCTGGAACCTAAATCTCTAAACCTCACTGACTTGTGCAGGGCCTTAAAGATTAAATTTTCTTGAGCCTGAGTGCTGGCTATACTAAGGGCTTTTATGATTCTCAGGCTGTTGTGTTCTATCTCATTTGATTTTATATTGTTATATATTTTTATTTATTTTTATGCTATGAACTTCCCACAATCATGTACTTAAGATGGGCACTTATATAAATCAAATCAAATCAAGAGAAATGTATGGCACACTGTATGTTGCAAACATGTAGTTATGCATAAGTCTATTTATATGAAGTCATAGGCAAAGAAAAGAACATAAAACTTAAAATACACATACACACACATGCACAAAGAAACCCAACATAATTTGTTACATTGTTCATAAGGACAAAAAAAAGCAGTGAATGATACAAGAATTATCAGTTTTATATACAAGAAATAAAGTTTGGTGCAATCCTTGGTAATCATCAGGGAAGAAAAAAATGAAGTACATTTTTTTGTGCAGGAGAACATCTATATCCAATAATTTTTGCTCACCTAATAAAATTGGGTAAAATGGGCATGTCCCATGTTCCCTCAATTAAACAAAGTGACGTACAAGACCCAGGACGCCTACCTTCTCCATTGTGATGCCTGCCTGTGCAACAGGGCAAATCTGCAAACATCCAGGGAGCTCCTACCTTTTGGTTGTCCTAGAAATCTTTTTTCTTTTTTTTTTAATGGTTTGAGGTGGGTTTTTTACCCACTGATAGTAAACCCAGTCTGCATTTCCTTTATGCTGCTCTTAGCCAATGAAGATTGCAGTCCCTGAACTAGGAGATATTGCAAAATCTAAGAGGTCTGTAAGGGGCGTGCATAAGTGCACCAGCATGCCTACCATCCCTGTCCTAATATTCTTTTTTACTTATTCTTTTCATGTATTCAAATTATGTTTATACTTTTACCTGTTATCTTATTATATATGTTTGACAAATAAACTTATGATTATGAAGTCTCAGCCTCTGGAAAAGATAGTACACTCATGATTATATATGTGCTACTTTCAAAGCAGAAGAATGGAATTGAAACTTTTTTGGAGGAGGGCATTTTCTGTTAAAAAAAAAATTCTGATGGACCACAGCATGAATATTCATCATAGGTGATAAACCTTTAGATATTACTGAATTACAACTTCTAATGTCTTTCAATATTAATCACACTGGTTGTTGCATCTGTGAGTCAGGAACTTCTGTAGGGCTGCAAGCTCCCAGTTTTGCTGTACAGGTTGTACTTGAACCATAATAATCTTTGCAACAACTCTTCCTTAAACTTTCAAAGTGTAACTTTTTAAATCCCCCCAACAAAGTGAGGTGAGGATTTTTGTTGAAACCTACACTGATGGACAACAGATTCGCCTTTTATGTTTTCAAATTTTCATGGAACATGTTGAAACCAAATCGGACTTCTTCTGAGATGTTTTCAATTTTCAGTCTGTGCTAATATTCAAATACTATAAACATGCTCATGTCTATGTTTGTATAATGCTAGAGATTGTTGAGAAATTTTCTCTTTTCTTTTTCCTTTTTGCTATCAATAGCTGAATTTCCTACATCATAGAACTATGAATGAACAAACATTCCTTTATGGGGGGAAAATGCTAGCACTACCCTACCTTCAGTTGTTTTGTGATGAGCAACAAATATAGCCAATAAAAGTGTCCATGGATTGGTGAAGGAATATAAAAATAATGATGAACTTAACAACTTTCACTATGGGTGGTATCCTGAGTGGCATGATTATATATCTCATAATATATGTTTTAAGTTTGGATCTCTTCAGAAGCATCCACATTGATCTGTTCCAAAGTCAGCATAGACTGTTTGGAAACATTCAATGATAGAATGAACATCCCTATTTTGTGCTAAATCTGTTTCATTACATGGTTCCATTCTGGAGTTCCTCCCACTTTCTCCAATCTTTAGGCCACTGTGAAAGATTTTTTTCCCCTGTCACCATATCTTTCATTGAGTTATTACTCATCTGATGATGACTGAAAATGGTTGAAAGCTATGAAATGAGTGGACACAAAAACCGTGTAGATGTTTTCTCACAGCAGATGGTGGAACACCGTGAAAAGTTCAGAACAAAGTTTGAGTAATTAGCTTCAGTCATCATTACCTCATAGGCCAGACTCAGGTTATTTTTCCATGTTCTATCCAATATGGCATATTGAGAACATGGCAAATATAACTCTGAAAGAGTATAAAAGCTACAAAGCACCAACTTGGGAATTCTTACATCTAGTTGTTATTTTCATATCAAGCAGTACATTATTTTCAAAGAAAGTATTTTTTCTTCTAATTTCAGAACCATATTAAGGAGAAAAAGCCATAAAGAGAGTACATGCTTTTGTATAATCAGGATTCTATGGGCAACCTTGGGGGCAGGGAAGGGCTTCCATGAACTTTGTCAATTTCATATAGCTTCCATATGGAGACAATTATATTAATTCCAGAATAGAAGTGCTGTAATCTTCATGTCTATATATGTATAGTTATCCTTGGCAAACTAGAAAATGTAAAATATTTTATGATGGGCTTTTGATTGCCTACATCAATGTCATGTTTATGTGGACATGACTCTCATTTCAGCTATTGAACTTTATGCTGTTCTGTTTTATTTATTTTTTTATTAAATTCATCATATCAATCTATGTAGCCTAAAAATATTACATCAAACTAATTTTAAGACTATATTGAATTTTAAGACTTCACCGAAGCCAGTTATTCCACTGAAAATCTAAGTTTGTATTGATAAAACAACATCAATGAAACAGTAATTGTTTATTCCATGGGATGAATATGTCAAAATTAAAGTCAGTTCTCTATTATCAAAAGCAGAGCAATAATGACATTTTCTTTCACTTTTTGTATTTCTAACATAATATGCACAAGGGCAAAATACAGTTAAAGAATGCAAAGATTTCTACAAATTAAATATATTCCCATTATTATATATAAATATATTCCCATTATTCCCATTTCATATGTTATTCAAGCATTGATCACTCTCATATTCATTTTCTATCATAGAAGCTACACACAATTTTGGAATCTATGAGAATCCCACATTTATCAAGTTATCACCATCATTTTAATCACATAAATAACAAAAAAAGAGGGAGGGAGGGAGGGAGGGAGGGAGGAAGGAAGGAAGGAAGGAAGGAAGGAAGGAAGGAAGGAAGGAAGGAAGGAGCAAATGAAAAAAAAACCCAAGCAATTCTTATTACTTGTAATTTGACTTTATTTATCACTTATATAGAATATATATACTTCCCATAGATTTCACAATAACAGAAAGTCAGCAGGCTTTCCCCATATTATGATACCGTATGAATGATATGGTCAGGTATGGAACAAGGGCAAACAATTTCTCTACATCAATTCTTCCAAACATTTACTTATATAGAAAATATAACAAAATCATCAAATACATGAAAAGGTCAGTAATGTAGTAGCTGTAGGCATTACAATCTTTGTAACTTATCTCGGATAATATCCTTGGGAAACATCTCCCCTCCCCCCATCAAATAAAGTTTATTTTGAAACACATTTAGGATTCATTCTCATGAGATCACACCTTTTGGTGAGGTTTTGACCATCACACTTGAATTGCTAAAATCTCATAAAATTTCATGTGAGAATGCCCCAATCATGCAAGATTTATTATATACACACATACATGCACACGTAATAAGCATCATATATATATATATATATCTTCATGACAGATGCTATCTTCCATACTGCTGTAGATCAGCAATAGTCCCTTAACTACAGGTTGGGAACCATTATTCTAAATTACAGTAATATGAAATTTTATATCTTTCCCACATACCAACACATTTTGAAAATAATTTCTATTTTCTTTAGTGATGGGTTGAAATCAGTGGTGAAATCCAATTTTTTTTACTACAGGTTCAGTGGGCGTGGCTTGGTGGGCATAGTGTGGCTTGGTGGGCATGGCTTGGTGGGCGTGGCAGGGGAAGGATACTGCAAAATTTCCATTCCCACCCGACTCCAGGGGAAGGATCTTGCAAAATCTCCATTCTCACTCCACTCTGGGGCCAGCCAGAGGTGGTATTTGCCAGTTCCCCAAACTACTCAAAATTTCTGCTACCGGTTCTCTGAACTGCTCAAAATTTCCACTATCGGTTCTCCAGAACCTGTCAGAACTTGCTGGATTTCACCCCTGATTGAAATATTTACTGCCATTAAGAAAAAACAAAGAAGCCTCTTTCCACTCCAAAGAGGGAGTTAATGTTTAGTATGTAACCTCTGAATTTTCAGAGTTCAATGTATATTGCTGTAGCAGTGCTGGAAATTATATATACCTTGATTTAGCCATTCTGTTTAAACAATGCCTATAGGAAATTCTGGGAATTTCAAGTCAGAGTTCAGGAGCTCAGGAAAGTTGTTATAGAATAGATCCTCAAGTTAATACTCTTATATTATGTCAGAATGGATTTTCCCCATAATATGCATTTTCATTTTCATTTCCCCTTCCTGTGTTCGTAGCCAAGTTTGAAGATGATGAACTTTAATTCTCCATGACAATTTACTTCTGCGCTGACCTCATTAGCCTCTGTGGGAGTCTTGGGTAACAGACTAAACCACTCATTTTTACAGCTGCTTTTGCTGGCTTAGTAAAATATTTTACTCCACATTTCCCATAAGCAAGGGCTCAGGTGGATCATGCCAGACAATCCTGAAGGTTAAAGAAACAGAGTTAGTGACACTGTAATATTTGCAGCATTCCTTAGATATTTTATCTTCTTTTTATGTGGTGACAATCCCAAGACACCCTCCTTAAGATATGCCACTCATCTTATCAAAAGCCCAAATAGCGTTTCTTGAAATAAATCAGATTGCAATAGAAAGACGGAGGAGGCCCTTCAGGTTTTACTTTAAGCCAAATTCCAGTGTCAGTTGAGATTAGAATTAGAAGGAGTAGATGCACTAATGGAGAAAGGTTCCAGACTTTTGTTCCCCAAGGTAAATTAGAGGTCTTTTTGAGAAGCAAACCCATTGTGGCCCTACCCACAGACTTCTTTCTAGGGAAAAGGTCACCTCTTTGCATGGAATAGAAGCATGGAAAATTAATTTTCTTGCAAATTGATCTACAAGGAATATATTTGCACTTCCATTTGTAATATGGTCTGTACAGCAGAGTATATAGAGGCGAAATTATTTAATGTTAGGTTGTATTTGACTTATGAATAAATAGATTCTTAGTTGACACACTCTACTAGAAGAATAAGTCCTCCCCAGCTCGCCCTTTCCCCCCTGCATTCCCTGCATGAACAATCTTTACCTGATGACTCCATGTAATGGTTTCATAGAACATAGAATAATAGAGTTGGAAAGCATCTTGGAAGTCTTCTAGTCCAGGGGTTCCCAACATCTGAGTTGTGGACTGGTACTGGTCCATGGCCTGTTGGGAACTGGGTGGCCTAAGCAGTGGGCAAGCAAGTAAAGCTTTATCTGTGTATGAATGGGATCTAGGCTGCATTTGAAACCACCCCACCCTGGTTCATGAAAAAGTTGTCTTTCACAAATCTGGTCCCTGATCCCAGAAAGATTGAGGACTGCTGTCATAGTCCATCTCCCTGCTTGAGCAGGAGACCCTATACCATCTCAAAGAAATAGCTGTCCAGTGTTTTTTTGAAAGCCTCCAGTGATGGAGCACCCACAACTTCTCCATTGGTCACCATTAGGAAATTTCTCCTTAGTTCTAGGTTGTTTTTCTCCTTGGTTAGTTTCCATCCTTTGTTTCTTGTCTTGCTTTTTGGTGCTTTGGAAAATAGTTTGACCCCCTTGTCTTTGTAGGTACCTCTCAAATAGTGAAACACTGCTATCATGTCACCCCTAGTCCTTCTTTTCATTAGGGTAAAGCTAAAGGTTCCCCTCACACATATGTGCTAGTCGTTCCCGACTCTAGGGGGAGGTGCTCATCTCCGTTTCAAAGCTGAAAAGCTAGCTCTCAGCTTGTCGTTCGTTCAGAACTGCGATAGGAAATAATCACCAGTAACGCACAGAGAATCAGGGTTTACTTTGGCAATGATAAGCTTGCAGTCAAAAGTAAAGTACAAGTCGGTGTTTTGGTTCAAAGTCAGCGCTGGGTGTAATCACACCACAGCGCTATTTAACAAAAACTCAGCCCCTTAAACATACATCCAGTGATTATCAATCAAGCACCCCCCCACTCCCTTAACAGTAACAGCTGCGAGCACCAGAGCAGCGAGGACAGCAGAATCGGAGAGGCCCGGCAACGTCATCAATCATCACCCTGAATGCTGCTATCCAGGAACTGTTTGTGTGTTCACTGTGGCTGCTTATCTCCACTCCTTCGTCTCCCACACCCCCCATCGATGGCGAGCTCCGGTAGGACTCGACAGGCGGCCCCCCTACCAGGAGCTCACCTATAAATAGAAAGCATACAAATGTTAGTCACTGTTACGATCCTGCATTAGGTTTGTCTGGGTATTTCCGATGGAACCGTTGTATCAATCGGGCAGCGTGAACATCGGGTGCTGCCACCCACGAGCCGCTTCTCCCGTCAGGACCCCCGTAACAGCAACCACCATAGCCCACTGGGAGGGATACCACTGTCCATATTGGTCCATATGGCTTATCACCTGGCTTAAGAAAAGAGCCACTCGTTCAGGGCTTCCGTCAAAGGAAGTCTGCAGGGCAGGCGGTCCCCAAACGGCCTGCGGGACCCACAGCCCCGGCGGGGCCCCCGGAGGCCAAGGCATGGGGCCTGGGGTCCTCGCTGCTCCAGTCACTCTCCTGTCCTGCCTAGGTCGGTCCCTCGTCGCCCTGCGACCCCCAACAGGTAAGCCCCCTGCCAATTGCGTTGGTTGGGGCTCAGGACCGGCTCCAAGGTCTCCCGATGAGGCACCTTGGTCTTGTTCTGGAGGGGGTTGGTCCATGGATCGTCTAGAGGTCCGCTCCATCCTCAATTTAGGGCTTGTGAGCCGGAATTGGGTCTCCAAAGCGGTCACCCCTGTATCCTGCCAAGAAGAACCTGGAGGTTCCAGCCTTGCAACCCAGGGCTGCCAGGATGGGGCGTCACGAAATCCAGATTCCCCAAAACGCTCACGTAACATATCCATGGTGCTGGGACCGGATGAGGCAGGATACCCCCAATCCCCTTCATCCTCCTCAGTCCATCGTCTTTCCCTCCAGCCCTGGAAAGACGCTCCCAAGCAAGGGGGCGTTGGCATCCGCGGCCCGAGAAGAACAGAGCTGTGCCACCAATCCCCCGTCCGAGCCCGTTGTCCAGGAAAACTCTCCTCCTCCGGTCGGGGTGGGGCGCTCTTGGTTTGCTTGACTTTTGGTTTCACTGCCAACTGTTCCACACTCTCCTTCACCTCCTCTATCAGTGGTTCCTCCCCCTCCACATCTCCACCACACTCCTGCTCTTCCAAGGCCGTCCCTTCTGCCATATCCCCCTTTGCTGCAAAGCCACAGGGACTCCTCACCTCTTGCGAAAAGGAACCAAGCGCTGACTTTCTCTCGGCTTGTCGTTCGTTCAGAACTGTGATAGGAAATAATCACCAGTAACGCACAGAGAATCAGGGTTTACTTTGGCAATGATAAGCTTGCAGTCAAAAGTAAAGTACAAGTCGGTGTTTTGGTTCAAAGTCAGCGCTGGGTGTAATCACACCACAGCGCTATTTAACAAAAACTCAGCCTTTAAACATACATCCGGTGATTATCAATCAAGCACCCCCCCACTCCCTTAACAGTAACAGCTGCGAGCACCAGAGCAGCGAGGACAGCAGAATCGGAGAGGCCCGGCAACGTCATCAATCATCACCCTGAATGCTGCTATCCAGGAACTGTTTGTGTGTTCGCTGCGGCTGCTTATCTCCACTCCTTCGTCTCCCACACCCCCCATCGATGGCGAGCTCCGGTAGGACTCGACACTAGCACTGTCCAAAGACATCTCCATGGTCATGTGGCCGGCATGTCTAAATGCCAAAGGCACACAGAACGCTGTTACCTTCCCACCAAAGGTGGTCCCTATTTTTCTACTTGCATTTTTTACGTGCTTTCGAACCGCTAGGTCGGCAGAAGCTGGGACAAGTAACAGGAGCTCACCCCATTACGTGGCACTAGGGATTCGAACCACTGAACTTCCGACCTTTCTATCGACAAACTCAGTGTCTTAGCCACTGAGCCACCACATCCCTTATTTCATTAGGCTAGACATACCCAATTTCTGTAACTGTTCTTCATATGTTTTAACCTTCAGTCCCCCTCTTCTTTGCACTCTTTCCAGAGTGTCAACATTTTTTTTTATATTGTGATGAAACAGATGAAGTATTCAAAATGTGGTCTTATTAAGACTTTGTAAAGAGGTACTAATACTTCACTGAAATCTAAGTATACTATATCCACAGCATTTTGCCGATCCACTAATTTAGTCACTTTGTCAATTGATAACCAGTTTGCTTCTGTGTGATTCAAGGTGCTGGTTATGACCTATGAAACCCTACAAGGCAAAGAGTTTTGGTTCCTTGAGGGACTGCCTATCTCCCATAGTATGAGACAAGCCAATCTGATCGAGCAGAAGGACCTTCAGTTAAACTATGTCATCTATCAGGAAGCCAAAATATACCTTCTATGATTACCTTCCTCCTAAAATTCTGGCTGTTCTCCCAGGCCGTGTTTAGGAAGTTTAGATTATATTAGAACATAGAATAACAGAGTTGGAAGGGACCTTGGAGGTCTTCTAGTCCAACCCCCTGCCCAGGCAGGAAACCCTACACCACTTCAGACAATTGGTTATCCAACATCTTCTTTAAAATTTCCGGTGTTGGAGCATTCACAAGTTCTGCAGGTAAGTTGTTCCATTTATTAATTGTTCTAACTGTCAGGAAATTTCTCCTTAGTTCTAAGTGGCTTCTCTCCTTTATTAGTTTCTACTCATTGCTTCTTGTTCTCCCCTTAGGTGCTTTGGAGAATAGTTTGACTCCCTCTTCTTTGTGGAAGCCCCTGAGATATTGGAATACTGCTATCATGTCTTCTCTAGTCCTTCTTTTCATTAAACTAGACATACCCAGTTTCTGCAACCATTCTTCATATCAAGGTGTAGTTCTTTATTTATTAACCAAATGTATATAAATGTCCATTTCCAGACAAAAATAACACCTCTAGATGGTGTTCAATGGTTTGCTGAATTAACGATCAGTTCTTGTTTATTTTTATTTATAAATAGTAAAATTAAAAATAGTTTCTGCTTCTACTTTTTATTCAGGATTTAATATTTTCAGTCACTTTCAGGAGTTTACAAAAAAAATCACCACCAATTAACTTACATACTGTCATCCAGACAAAATGGTAATTTACATCTGATAGGTTTATTGGATTTGTCTGGAAATTAATTATTTGGGGAATCTATGCAAGAAATGGAAAACTCGCTAGAAACCACTTAGTTGTTAATTTTGGTTCAATATTTTTCATCAGTAACTTGTTGATAAATGAGAATGAAAGGTTTCTTCCAACTCTCAAAATTGTAATCAACTATAAACATTTTTTTTGTAAAATTCTTTATTGCTTATTATTTTGTTTCCCATGTACAAAGAGAATTGCATCTACCCCCAAGCTTATCATTTCAGCAGAAAATGCTACTGAAATTAGATTGTTAATTAAAAATGATAAAATGGGCAATAATTATATTTCTTTTCTATTGTTCAAAATCAGTTAGTAAGTGCCTCCCAATCAACTTTAATGAGTTCCTTGTGAGAAACTTCCACTATTATTACAACATTAAAATAGTATCACTTTAGATAGTAATAGTCTCACTGGAGTAATATGATGTCTTGTTTAACTGTTATGGAGCATAAGCTTTTAAGCTATATTTTAAGCTGCGTTCCAGATAGGAAGATTTGTAAGGTATGTATACTTGTTCTTCTCCATTTCCAATTTGTCAGTTAGCAAACCTCTCCCCCTTTCCTCCTCATTCTTCTGAAATGCTTTCTCAACAGAGGTGTGTCGAATGTCTTTTTCACTCTCAGGCTAAGACTGATAATCAGCCTAAGGATTTAAAGATTTTTAAAAAAAGGTAAACTCACTTTAAATTTAACAGTCGTGATCTAGAAAACAGCCAAAAAGACTGTCTATGTTTCAGATAACAAACTGGCATGCCCATGGCACTGCACTGCATTAAATTTGCATATGAAAAGCTTTTTAGAATTAGCTCATGAAGTTCAAAATAGCAGCTTTTTCAGCTAACAAATGCTGAATAAAGAATAATAATAAATAATAAAACATAAACTCTCATGAGCTGCTTGTGCCTTTTAATAAAATTTCTTAGCTGGAAAAGATGCTACCAGACTGCTCCTAATTTTTGCCTAACATGGTTCTCTTCCTACAATGTTAAATGATTCTTCCTGTACAATTTACATATCAACATAAGAGGTGCTTTATTGGATTAGGCCACTGTATACACAACATTCTGTGTGAGCATCCCAGAACAAAACAACTAGCTTGAAATTTCACATTGGAACACTGGTGTATGTGATCTACCTTTGGTCTTTCTCTATGCAAGTCATATAGAGGAAAGAGGAAAATAAAAAAAAATAGAATCATATTTTTGCAAGAGAGAACTCCAGTTTGGTATCCATACTTCATTTTTACAATTTCCAGTTACTAGAGCAGAGGTCACCAACCTTTCGGACCTCAGGGACCACTAAATTCATAATTTTAAATCCTGCAGACCACTAAGATGATCTGCCTAATGATCGGCTGAGTGGGCATGGCTAAGTGGTCATGTGACTGAGTGAGCGTGGCCAACTCAATGTCACTCAGATCGAGGGGCACCTCTCCAGCTTCTACTCACCCCTCCCCTCCCAGCCACTCCTTGCCTCCCCGCCTGGGCTCCTTAGGGCCCCAACAGGAAGCAGTTGTTGGAGCTAAGCAGCCACCATGAGAAAGAGTTGGCAAAACAGCTGGCACAGTTCAAATTGGATCTGGCAGAGAAGAAGGCTCAGCAGAAGCACCTCACTGAGGACTACGAGCATAGGCTTTCCAAGCAGAGGGAAGACCTGCAGGAGTGCAAGGCCAGGTACAGGCACCTGGAGGCTCAGCGGGCTGAGATGGTCAGCCAGTTCCAGGCCATGATGCAGTCCCACTGGAAAAAGGCCCTCCGGCTCTTCGCCACCAGTGGCGCTTCCCTCAAGCCTTCACCCAAATCCCTGCACCAGGAGGCTGAAGCAGACCCCAAGTCGGAATTTCTGCCCCCCTCCTACCCACACAAAAAGACCCTGAAGGGGAAGACTCTCTGCACCAAAACAAATGTTCGTTGCATGTATCTGTCCCAGGAGCCGTAGTTTGAGGACCCCTGATTTAGTGCAATATAAAAAGTACAAATAATTTTTCTGCGGACCACCAAAATTTTCTCAGGGACCACCAGTGGTTCATGGACCCCCAGTTGGTGAGCGCTATACTAGAGTATCCAGCAATTTGGTTACAAGGTGTGTGAATGTATTCAAACATTGTTATTATTTTTATCCTGCCTTTACTACTTTATAAATAATTCAAGGCAACATAATAGTCCTTCCTCCTCCACTTTTATTTCCAACAACAACCCTGTGATATGGTTAGGTTGAGAGAGAATGACTGTTCTAAAGTCACCCAGCTGGCTTTCATGCCTAAGGAGAGATTAGATTTCACGATCTTCTAGTTCCTAGGCCACCACATTAACCACTACATCAAGCTGCAGAGGATATATATGCAAAAGGCACACGTCTTGTGTATAGATCATTTAAGCTCTCAGTTCTCACAGAATTTATCATTATAATCGATTAAAATTTAAAATGTCACAAAAAAGAGAGTGACTTCATTTGCAGGAAACAATTTAACACAATGCCCAATTATCCATTGCAAGAAAAAAAAAGTTTCTTTATGAAACTAAGTGATCATTGCAATACCTCCTTGCACAATCTTTTTTTGTTTTTATTTAGTAATTGATTAAATTTTAAAAATGGATAATTGGCAATACTTTTAAGTGCTATTGATTCAAAGAAGGTAACAAGTTGAATTAAGTTTATTGCTTATGGGCATCAATTTATCTACATTAGAAGATTTGAACAAGAAGGCAACAGCTTGATTCATTGTGAACAATTGTTCTTTGAGTTATTCAGCTTCTAAGAAGAACTATAGAGCCTACTTTGACATAAGAGATAATTCAGTACATGGTTCATTTCATAAGAATATTCAAGGATTACATCAAGACCTGACTTACAGCTATTAGACAATCCATCTTCATATATGCAAAAGGCACACGTCTTGTGTATAGATCATTTAAGCTCTCAGTTCTCACAGAATTTATCATTATAATCGATTAAAATTTAAAATGTCACAAAAAAGAGAGTGACTTCATTTGCAGGAAACAATTTAACACAATGCCCAATTATCCATTGCAAGAAAAAAAAAGTTTCTTTATGAAACTAATGATATAAAGCAGTGATGGCTATCCTTTTTGTCATTGCGTGCCAAAAGTGCAAGCATGTGCAAGTGTGCTAGCACCCATAATGCAATGCACTTGCAACCTTCCTGCGCTCCCCCTGACTCTCCTGTGCATGCACACACTCCACCCATGCTCCCTCACCCTCCCACACATATGCGTGCAACCCCCCCCCCCGTGCCCTGTTTTGGGCCTAGCAGGCTTCCCTGCAGCCTTCTGGAACAAAAAATGGGTCGCGGGTGTGTGTGCTGCACTACCCCATGCTCCCCGCCCTCCTCCTGTGTGTGCTTGCATGACTCCTGCGCATGCACACATGTCTCCCGCATGCACCCCACCCCACATGCATGCGCAGCAGAGACCCGAAAATCAGCTGGCTGGTGGGAGATGTGCACACATGCGCGGTAGACCTGAGCTGGGGCGACGGCTCATGTGCCCGCAGAGAAGGCTCTGTGTGCCACCTGTGGCACTGGTGCCATAGGTTCGCCATCATGGATATAAAGTATATTAATGTAAAAATACTGTATATTTTTCTTCTTACAATCACTAATCTCCATTAGTGATTAATGTGCTGGAGGAAATGGATGGCAGATTCTGCCTTAAAAAAAAAAAAGTTTTGGGGGCCTGGATTAAACAAAATTTGTCCCAATCTCTCTAGTTTCTTAGGAAGATTGAAGCTAGGGACTAAGCATGCACCAGTGACTCAGATGCTCATCAAATTGGTACATTTCAACATTCTTTTTTGAAATATTATATTGAAATATTGAAATAACCCATGCCTGGAGATTTTGATGACTCCCAACACTTGTCTAACTTTAGTGCTCAATTTTGAAGGCACTAAAACACATAAAGAGAGTCACCACCTCTTGTGATCCTTTCCCATTACACACTACCTCCTGCTGATGCTGCCTCTCTATGCTGTCTTCCCCCAAAGTTGGGGGCAAAACATAAATCCTATGCATTCTAAATAATTCTTGCAGTCTCTCTCAGTTTAACTGAAAATCCAAGTCTACAGAAACAGAGGATTTTTGACTAATTTTGTCCTAGAGAAGTAAATGACCTTCCTCTCCAAGTGGTTGTCAATCCAGCCTCTTCAGCTTAATTCTATTCAGGAGTTTAGATGTTTGCTGCTTAACAAAACTGACAAAAGCTCCATTGACTATAAATAAGGTCTCCCATGGATCACCAATTTGATAAATGTTTCTTTAAAAGGCACTGTTTCTTGCCAGCTTGCTTTCCTTAGCTTCCAACAGATCTGGTTTTGAAGCAGGGCAAGTCTACGGTTGACTGACTACAGTGACAGAAGGAACAACTCACCTCTAATATGCAAAAAGCACATTCTGAGGTAACAGGACCTTCAGGGAAGATGGTTTTAATAAAGAAATCTATTTATATCAGGGCATTAGTTGAGATTTATATCCTGTAGACCATGATGGCAACTCAATAATGACTGTTTCAGACCTCTATATTAATAAGATTTAAGATTGCAATGTTTCCAGAAATATGCTTTTTAAATATTATGATTCAGAAAATGTTCTTCTGAAACTGAGCCTCATCAACAGGTTTTATGGAGTTGAATTCAAAGAATTATAGTGCATGAAATAAAAGAGAGAATGAAAACTCCCAACTGAGCAAATTAGTTAACTAGTTATTATTTATAGTTAGAAGTCAATACATCTTTGGCAGGGAGGTTCAAATCTTTTATTTTGGGAACAAGGTAGAATCTCTTCATGTTCATATATTGTACACTGCAAGTAACCCTTGTGATTTCATAAATGACTAAAGAATTATGTTTAAAAAGAGTGGACATCTGGAAGAAATGTGGTTTTGATATCCAAGGTCTTTGATAATAGGGGATGATTTGCCACAGACTTTAGCAAAAGTATTTTTTTTAAAAAAAATCCTTTACAGAAAATGAATGTAATTTAGGAATGAAATGGAATAATTTGCCAAGATACTGAAATCATTTGGTTTGATAAAATTTAGGATGAGCAAAAACCATCTGGAGAAACAACCGCTAAATACTGTAAATTGAGTAAGTATTATCAGCGTTTTGAGTATAAAGGAATAAAAGGAACCAGAAGTAAGAAAATTATAAAGAAACTAAAATGTGTCAACTTCAAACTGGCAAATGATTCTTTAGCAGAAAGTCCTTACCTTTGGCAGAATAAAACAAGCACTATGAACTGCAGATAGAGAGAAATTGGTAGGAAAAAAAAGATCAATGAAAAATGGCTCACAAGGATTTAGGTAAATATTTAAATATTTACTTGCCGACTGTAAAGAATTATCAAGCGAGTAACTTTTAGCAAATTTCCATAGCACTTTATTGCTAATGATATATGTATAGCGATAGTAGATTATAAGTGTTATAGGCAGTCTCATGTGCAGCAAAGTAGTTAAAATGATCACACATTTGGGAAAGTCTTTACATAAATGGTGAAAGTATGCACTTGAATCCTAATATCTATGCTCTGGCTAACATGATCAGAATCATAATAATTATTCCGCATCATCATTTGCTCTCCTTCTTCTTCATGTGGACACCCCATGACCACAGACCTAAAGATATCTTAAAATAGGAGATAAAACTTAAAAGGAAGTCCACTTGAATAATGTAGGCTACAAGTAGGGAAGCCGTGGTCTTCTGGATAATAGGAATTATGGACAAATCCAACATGCTGAGCTATGATTAGCGATAGTTCAGGATTGATGGAAGACAATACTGTTTTACACATTCAAAATTCATAAGCATCGTGATTTAAATACTGGAGACTCTTTAGGTTTGTGACCTTCAGTCTTTAATTCATTGAGCTAGCCACAGAGTGATATGCAATTCTGAACAAAGTGGAATGATGACCTGACCCAGCTAGGCAGTCTTCTTATTTCTAAACTCTGACAGACCTTTCTTGATTAGAGGGACTGAAGTATTTATAGAGATGGTGATTAAGGAAGTGGGAGCCACAATTCAAGACTAAAACATTTTTGTAGACTGCTCTACGTGCAGGTTTTGTTGTAAACGAACAAATATATATTTATATTTATATTTTATTGGGCAGTGTTGGCAAACCTTTTAGGCACCGAGTGCCCAAACTGCGTGCGCACATGCCCAAACTGAAAGGTGTGCATGCGAGTGCACGAATGTGCGCATTTGTGAACATGTGCATGTACAGCAGAGACCTGAAGACCAGCTGGTCGGTGGGAGGTGGGGCATCCCAACACTGGCAGCGTGGCAAGAGGTAAGATCTTTTTCTTTCATGAGCTTCTGTTTTGTTGTTTGCAGGGAAACAGAAGCTTATGAAAGAAATGCCACGGAGATCTGACCTGGGGCGACGGTGCGTGTGCCAGCAGAGAGGTCTCTGTGTGCCACCTCTGGCACGCGTGCCATAGGTTCCCCACCACAGTTATAGGGTAAAGTGGCAGGAACAGGGTAAAGTTGCATATGGAACAGAAGTAATTACCATGGAAGAAACTTCCATGAAATCTGAAACTATTCTTTTTGAGCTAACAGCCTGGTTGGAGAAAGAAGGCCATGGTGTAAACACATCCCTGATCACAGCCAAACCATGGTTCTGGGTGCAGCAAATAAAAGTGTCTCCTGCATTCCTGTAGTCAAAAATAAAAGGGAGAAGTGACAGTAGAGAAACAATCAGTAATATAGAACAGAAAGCATAGAATCATAGGGCTGGACATCTTTTAGTCCAACCACTTGCTCAAGGCAGGATTCTTATACGATCCCAGTCAAATGTCGAGTCAAGTCTATTTTGTCTAGTCTATTTTTGAAAACCTCAGTGATGGAATACCCATAGATGCGGGTTCACACACACACACACACACACACACACACACACACACATACACACACGGACTTAAATAGTCAATCTGGCCCTAAATTTCTTTTGAAGGTGAAAAAGCAGATCATCTTTACAGATTATTTCATATAAAGTCCTCTTTCCAGCCTCTGACAGTCTTTAGGTAGAAAGAAAGCTGTTCTATGTGTGTTTATACTCCCTCCCTCCCTCCCTCCCTCCCTCTCTCTCTCTCACTCACTCTCACTCTCACTCTCACTCTCACTCTCACTCTCACTGTCTCTGTCTCCAAGGGTGAAATTCAGCAGGTTCTGACAGGTTCTGGATAACCGGCAGCGGAAATTTTGAGTAGTTTGGAGACCCAGCAAATACCACCTCTGGCTTGCCCCAGAGTGGGGTGGGAATGGAGATTTTGCAGTATCCTTCCCCTGCCATGCCCACCAAGCCACGCCCACAGAACCGGTAATAAGAAAATTTGGATTTCACCACTGTTTGTCTCTGTCTCTGTCTCTGTCTCTTCCTCTCTCTCTCTCTCTGCCTCTGCCTCTGTTTCTCTGTCTCTCGCTCTGTCTCTCTGTCTGTCTCTCTCTCTCTCTCTCACACACACACTGTAAATATGTTTAATGTATTAATATTAAAACTAAGGTCCAGAGTTATTTCAATCTAAACTGCTAGAGTAAAGCGTAGATTAGAACATAATTAAAATTCAGATTTCACACTGATTCATATCTTATGATGCCTTTTTGCGTTCAAAAGGTGTAACAATATATGTTACAAAGAAAACTTTAAGATTTAACTACCTATTTTTGACATAGTTAAATCAATACTTAAGTATCAATATTAATGTAGTATCAAGTAAAGTCAATCATATATTGTGAAACTGGGATGTAACACATCTTACATGCTTTTGAATTCAGATTGCTGGAAATAAGGAATAAAAAATCTTATTCTGAGTTAATAGAGTGGCTTTAAAAACCTTGTATTCTTAGCCTTCATTTTGCTAAAATAAAGGAAAACATATTGAAAGCCATATCATTAACACATTAAGTGATATAGCTGTCTCAGATTTCCACACACGTTGCTTCAGTAGTTCTCAGGTAAGCTACAGTATTTCCTGTTTGCTCTTGATGTATTTGCATCCATTTTCTGGCACACAGACTTGCCTCAATTTCTCTACGGTGGCATTTGCAAAGGTAACTAATAAACAAACACACCAATTGGCTTTTGACTGAAAACAGATTTCAGTAGATAGCTAAGTTTTTCCTTAGCTGCCTGCCTGCCTCTTCAAAACATGGCTTTATTTACTTTAAGACCTAATGTCAATCAAAGACAGCTTAACTGGCTTAAAATACTTTCTTAATTCTTGGCTTGCTCTTTGAAAAGAAAATAAGATGAAATATCTAGTTGAGACAAGGATAAGGAGGAGAACAGAGTTGGCACAACACCATTAAGTAATTGTTTTTTGTTTATTTTTGTTTACTCTGATGCAGACTTAAGTGCATTGCATAGATGATATAGGTGTAGATATAGATATTTTGCCTCCCATTCACACTAATCCTGATAGTTGTTGAAAAAGTACTGTAATTTCCAGTATAGTTTGCATCAGTGGTGGTTTCAAATTTTTTACTACCGGTTCTGTGGGCGTGGCTTGGTGTCTGTGGTGTGGCTTGGTGGGCGGGGCGTGGGATACTGTAAAGTCTCCATTTCCTCCCGATCAGCTGGGACTCGGGAAACAAAAAATAGATGGGGGGGGCCAGTCAGATGTGGTATTTACCGGGTCACCAAACTACTCAAAATTTCTGCTACCGGTTCTCAGAACTGGTCAGAACCTGCTGAATACCACTTCTGCTTTGTGCCTACACTGGACTACATCTCACAGACTTCTCATTTTTATCTGTCACATTAATTGCTATACCAAACTGCCTCTCCTTTAGCTATTATTTTATTCTGCTGTAAAAAGAAACAGTGCAATGTAACCATGGTTCAGCATAGATGCCAGCATGGATGTACCAATAGTGTATTTGAGAAACATTTGATATAACTCCCTATGGCAACTTTTGTGCTGAACCAAGAACTATAGGAAAAATCAATAAGGAATTAAGTTCTACATTAGAAGTAAAATATTTAATGTGTAGATTCATTAATTAATAGTGTAGTCTGCTTAGAAGTAACTCATATTGAGTTCATTCTAAATTGCCTGATAATGTAAGGCCAGACTGATAAAGAAACAATCCCACCACTGCATAGGAACCAATGGTGGGTTTCAAAAATTTTTACTACCAGTTCTGTGGGTGTGGCTTGGTGGGCATGGCTTGGTGGGCATGGCAGGGGAAGATACTGTAAAATCTCTATTCCCTCCCCACTCCAGGGGAAGGTTACTACAAAATCCCCATTTCCTCCCAATCAGCTGGGACTCAGGAGGCAGAGAATAGATGGGTATGGGGCCAGTCAGAATTTTTACTACCGGTTTTCCAAACTACTCAAAATTTCCGCTACTGGTTCTTCAGAACTGGTCAGAACCTGCTGAAACCCACTTCTGGTTTGCACACTCCCAATCAATCCCTATTCAGATCAGAGCATACAAGCTATTCAGTTCAGTTCAACATATCAATGTTTCTTATTAAACATCAGCAAGCATCCAAAACAATTAACTGGCAAAATGGAAAAGAAAGAGCTAAAGATCAGAAGAAAAAGAAACATTGACTACATCTAAGAGATAAAAAGGCATCCCTTATAAGATAACAAGTGTTTATCTCTATCTATCTATCTATCTATCTATCTATCTATCTATCTATCTATCTATCTATCTATCTATCATCTATCTATCTATCTATCTATCTATCTATCTATCTATCATCTATCATCTATCTATCTATCTATCTATCTATCTATCTATCTATCATCTGTCTATCACTAGATATAATCACTAGAAATTTATTTTATTATAGGTAATGTAGGTAATTTCATACTGATATGAAAATATCACTCAGAAATGTGGAGAATGTGGTTGACCTCACACTACTGAACCACAACTCTCAATATCTTTTTACTACTGTCACACACTTCCTGGAGCTGCTGAGAAATGTAGGTTTACAACCTCACAAATTCCCCTAGCTAAAAGTGAGACAAGCCTTGGCTTTTCTGATGAGGCAGCTAAAGAAATGTTTCTCTTATTTGTTCACACTTCTAATTTGTCCCTCAAAGCACAAATATCCACGTTTGCAGGTTCTTCCCTTGACATTCAGACAAATCTAGCCAGCTGCATAAATATTTGGGCAAAAGGTGAACAAAATATGCAAGGTGATAAGAGGGCAACAAACAACAAGACAAAATCAAATATGGTTTGAAAATTCTTTGACATGTGGAAGTCTTTTTTAAAAAAACTATATTTCCCTGAATTCAAACTACTATACAAAAGATATATTTTTCATTTATCAAGGTCGAGAGAAGGAATCTGATGCCTTTGCCACTTTGTGTATGTCTCTCTCTCTCTCTCTCTCTCTCTCTCTCTCTCTCTCTCTCTCTTTCTCTCTCTCTCTTTGTGTGTGTGTGTGTGTGTGTGTGTGTGTGAGAGAGAGAGAGAGAGAGAGGGAGGGAGGGAGGGAGGGAGGGAGGGATATATCATACAAAGAACATTTCTCAGTGTGTGTGAAATATTTTTCCAGAAAGCTATTCATGGTACTTAGTCACACTTTTTAAAAAAATCAATTTTATTAATATCATATTTAAAGCTGTTCACATTTACCCCTGTTGACTCTCATTGTTTTTCTTGCATTTGATCTTTATTTTTAAAATATGCTTTTCATTAGCATGGAGCAGAGCCATGTGTATTCAAGTGCCTTCTCAAACTCCCCAGCCCACCTTTCCTTGGAGATGTGACTTCTCACATAGTTTACGTAACACAAAGACCCTGCTATTCTTGAGAGGATTGCAGGAGAATAAACGAGATCCGAGAAACATTGGGCGATTCCCTGAATGGTTGGGGAAGAGAACATAACAACTACTGCAACAACAATAACTTTGATTGGCTGAAAATAAAATATAGTTAAGGTCTAAGCACGTACCAACTGACTAGGAATTTTTGCACACCTATTACCTATGAATTGTGTGAAGTTGGAAAAGACTGGTACATATTAAGGCCATGCTTTGCTTTGACAGTGTGATTTGTTTTGCCAACTTGTATGTTCTGTGTACACCCAAAGCACTGGTGAAAGCAACGTTGAGCCTTCAGATATCAGAAGCTGCTTTTTGGTCTTTACAGCAGCATTTCCCAACCTTGATAACTTTAAGATATGTGGACTTTAGCTCCCTAAATTCCAGGGAGAATGGCTGAGTGGGGAATTCTGGAAGTTGAAGTTCACATCTTAAACTTGCTAAGGTTGGGGAATGCTGCTTTAAAGAATATATCCAGAGAAAATTCATGAGATAATTTGCTTTTCAATCTGCACTCACACCCACTGAACACTGGAAAGGTTGAATGTTCAGGTACAAGAAAAGTTCTATGAAAGAATTTGCTAGCAATAATTTAAAGTTTATATGGCAAGGCCAACAGATTTATGTGCCTCATCTGTCTTGGCTTAAGCATTTCCTATTTTGATAAGACTCAGTATGGGCCTTTATGTTTAAAAGAGTTAAGGTATTTTATACATTAATTCACTTTTATAGATTCAGAGGAATGATAGAAAAATCTTCCTAATACTTAGGAAACAGTTGAAACAATATAAACAATTACCCCAATACATGCCTGTATTTCAAATAATAGCAAATAATATATATATAAGGGTTACAAAATTGCAAGAACTATTATAGCTAAAGCTATTTAGCTTCTCTGAAATTCTGAGGTTACCCAAAGCTTCTTTGATATTTATTTTTTAATGTCATTTGTTTGTCTCTGCTTTTAATTCATATTCAATTCTGTAAATTTGTAATGATTTATACATGGAACTCAGATTATCCTTGTTCCACACAGTTTGGTTTGTGTGTCCAAAATTAACAGAATTACACAATATGAAAAGCTCTAATGACTTCAGATATAAATGTCTCACTCTTCTGTCACTGAATTAGACTAGATTCTGAATTGAAATAGTCCTTTTTGGATTAGTATGTGCCTCTATTAATCTAAGGGCGAGGCATTTGAAACATTTTGGAGATTTCATGCACTGTCTAGTGCTTTTGAGCCCTACAAAAACACAACATGACATAACAAATGCATATTCCCTTTAGCTTTTATGTCTTCAAAAATGAGATATCCTTTTATCCATACAGACCTCTTATTTTATTTTTCTTCCTTTTTTTCTCTCATCATAAGAAGTGTTTGTGCTCATGTTTTAAATATCTAGTTTTTCTGGTCATTTATCTGTTAGAATTTAATTTAATTATCCTTCAGAGTTCAGAATCTGGCTTTCTGAAATCCAAGTACATGACTGAAAGCTCTCATCCTTTCCTGGTTTAGTTGTCTTGAACTTCAAAGTGTCATGATAACTTTTGCTCAAGGTTTGTGATATCTTCAGCCCATCAAGCAATCCTTCCTATTTTGGGAATTAAATTCGAGACAGCTAATCCTCCTGTACTTTGTTCCATCTTTTAAAAGAGGCAATTGTCTGTAAAGAAGATAATATGTTTTTGTATTTCTGTTTTCCAGCAGATATCAATTTAATTGAAGTGCCTCATTACCACTATAGCCTTTCCTCTTGAGAACTTGCTGAGGTGATTTAAATAAGTACTGTTCATACTCTTCACCAGGCTAGTGGGCCAGTGGAAATCTCCCACAATAATATCTCTTTGTTTTCTTACTCTTTTTAATTTTAATCCAATGCTTCAATATTACTCCATATCATGGTCACTGCTTTCTCCACACAGGCATACAATATCTTTACATACAAAGCTGTTCCATACCCCATTTTGTTTGGTCCATTTTATAAGAAGTGGTGGGCTATGCATCCTTATTGGAATGTAGACTCAAAGTGCTATTAAAATAATAATGACTCCAATTCCACCAGTTTTAGTTATTTGAGATGGATGGCAAATAAATAAATAAATAAACACACAAACAAACAAACATCCTATCAGGAGCTATTCATCTTTTTATTTTAGAATTTCTAATTCCTGCTGTTTTCACATTCTCTGTGCATTATATATAGACATTGGAGATGTCACTATTTAGTGGTGTATCAACCTATCAAATTGCAGATTTCTCAGTATTTTTTCCATCACACCTTCTCCATTGGTGAAGACATTGGAGACGCTTTGCTCGCACAAGCATGAAGCCGAAGACACCAGCCTGAAGATGTCGAGTGGGACCTTGTCGAAATGTCACCAAGATACTCTCAATCTTACATGGGAAAAGACCCGAATACGCCAAGACTTGCATATATATATGGGGGCTTGGTTGTGCTCGGGTTAGTCTGAGTAGCAGGGGGATTTGAGCTGGTGAGCTGTGTTGCTGTTGTTTGGCTTCGTGCCATCTCTTCATGGTGGGTGTCAGTCTGCTTCATGTATGGATTGGAGGGGTTTAAAGTGGCTAATGATGCAGCTGTGGTCTGGTTTCAGACTAACCCGAGCACAACCAAGCCCCCACCTAAACAGAACACACCCCCAACCAATCAGAACACAGCCAAGTTCCCACCCAATCAGTTCACATCCCCACTGGCAGTTAAAAGGAAGAAATAGCTGCAATCACACACATTGCTCCTAGAAGCACGAAGCCGAGAACACCAGCCTGAAGATGACGAATGAGACTTTGTCGAAACGTTGCCAAGAAACCTCCAATTTTACATGGGAGAAAACCCGAATAACCAAAGACCTACATACAAACACCCGCGAAAACCTCAGAATATATATATATATATATATATATATATATATATATATATATATATATATATATATATATATATATATATATATATATATGTGTGTGTGTGTGTGTGTGTGTGTGTGTGTGTGTGTGTGTGTGTGTGTGTGTATGTATATGTATATATGTATGTATATATATTTCTAAATTATAAATTTCCATTGTATATTCTAAATGTCCATTATATATTCAATGCATACTTTGTTAGTTTTACATTTTCTGAATTACATTAAAATAGTGGGAGGAGCCCAAAATCTGGCGGAGAGCTATATATAATCTCTACTTTAATTGGAGAGGTTAGCAAAGGTTAGATATTGTAGTTCACTAACATAATTTCTATAGTATATTCTAAATACAGTGTTTCTTTTTCTTTATTTTTTATGTTCTGGGAACCTCAGAGTAGACAATTCTTTAATATGACAATCATTCAAGTTTATGGAATAAGGACTAATACAGAAGAAGAGATGGTTGATTACTTCAGTGGTCATGTTCAATGGGAAATTGACATAACATGTAAGCAAGAAGTGCTGCTTGATATGCCAAAGTTGGAAACATTCAACATTAAAGAGGAAAATGTAGTTGGATTGTATGGATTAGGAAACCAAAATGAAACAAGAGACTGATTTATTAGTTTCTGCCACCCCAAAGAATTCTCCATGGATAACACTATCTTCAAATGACCAAAATAACACCTCTACACATGGATATCATCAAATAGAATATATAGAAAAGGTTCTAGTGCTGGGAAAGAGAAGAGGATAAGGAAGGTGGGTGGACTCAGTTACAGTTCTAAAACTTGAAAGACGATGTTAGGGACAGATTTTCATGGAGAAAATCTTATCTACTATAGGTAGTTTCTAGGAGATAAAATTGACTTAACAGCACATAATCAATCAATGAATCATATACAATTTATAAATTAATGCTACCAATGGAGATTTTCAATATACAAATGAAAGTCCTTCCAATTTGGAGATAGAATTAATTAAAGAAAGGGAAACACTTTCTTTAACAGAGTTAAAATGACTTCACTGTTACTTATATAGTACATGCCAACCTCTGCATCTAAATACAATACAATACAACACAACACAACACAACACAACACAACACAACACAAATACAATACAATACAATACAATACAATACAATACAATACAATACAATACAATACAATACAATAGCCTGTAGTACAGTGGACTAAAGCACTGTTATTAACAGATTAACATCTGCTGCTTGCAATTACTGCAAGTTCAAATCTCACCAGGCTCAAGGTTGACTCAGCCTTCCATCCTTTCAAAGGTAGGTGAAATGAGGACCCAGATTGTGGGGGCAATAAGCTGACTTTGTATAAATATACAAAAGTATGAAGGCTATTGCTTAACGCATTGTAAGCCGCCCTGAGTCTCCAGAGAAGGGCGGCATATAAATTAAAGCAAAAAAAAATACAATACAATACAATACAATACAATTGATTATGTGTCGTCAACTCAGTGTTGATCAATATCTTTTTTCTGCAATATAATTATGCATCTTCAAGGGCTGGTGTATATATTGTCTGAAAAGATAGTTTTCAGAAAATTAAAAAAAAAGATAGAATCTTTTTCATTAAAAGTGGCATGTTTTATTTGTTGATCAGTTATAGCTGCATGAGTAAGATTGAATTTTAAATGAAACCAGTTCATCTCAGGCATAGTTCTCCCAACTTTGCTATTGGCAGATTCTATAAATGAACTATTTCTAAATGCAAGTTTGTTTAAAGGTTAGCACAACCACTGACAGATTGATCCTAAAGAGATTACTTCAACAACTCATTGAAAATAGGTGTGCTTAGGACAACAACTTATCAAAGGAGTCATCTCATTTATCACTTTTTTTAAGGCAAGCATTACACTTCAAAACATATTCCATAAGCAATGTTACATCTCAGAGGAAATATTTCATATCTTTGTAATAACCATATTAGAAAATCTCCATTTTCAAACTGGGGAAGAATGAAGTCATTTGTCATTAACAAGGCACTTTTTGTAGAAGCTCCGATTTAAATTCTTAGGAAAGGTGGCTTCCATCTGGGATTTTCTAGCACATTAAGCTGAGAACGACAAATTCAAAGGACCAAATTATCAAAATGATCGTGTTGTGGTAGAGCTGCACAAGCTGAGAATGACAAATTCAAAGGACCAAATTATCAAAATGATCGTGTTGTGGTAGAGCTGCACAGTAAACAAGCTATTTGGTATTGAAGAAGTCCCAGATAAAAATAAAATGGAGTAATCCAGGTTGTGACAATGTAGTATTGCCTTTAGATATTTAGATATCTAAAGAGCTGACGTGGCTCGGTAGTTAGAGTGCAGTACTGCAGGCCAGTGGTGGGATTCAAATTTTTTTACTACCGGTTCTGCGGGCATTGCTTGGTGGGTGTGGCATAGCTTGGCTTGGTGGGCATGGCAGGGGAAGGATACTGTAAAATCTCCATTCCCACCCCACTCCAGGGGAAGGTTACTGAAAAATCCCCATTTCCTCCCGATCAGCTGAGACTCAGGAGGCAGAGAATAGATGGGGGCGGCACTAGTCAGAGGTGATATTTACCAGTTCTCCAAACTAGTCAAAATTTCCGCTACCGATTCTCCAGAACTGGTCAGAACCTGCTGAATACTATCTCTGCTGCAGGCTACTTCAGTTGACTGCTAACTGCAATTCAGCAGTTCAAATCTCACCGGCTCAAGGTTGACTCAGCCTTCCATCGTTCTGAGGTGAGTAAAATGAGGACCCAGATTGTTGGGGGCAATATGCTGACTCTGTCAACCTCTTAGAGTGGGCTGTAAAAGCACTATGAAGCATTATATAAGTCTAAGAGCTATTGCTAAATAGATATTTAGATATCTTTAGATCCTTTTCTCATTTTATAAATGGAACACATAAACTTTGCACACCCGGCATCACTGGAAGCTTTCAAGAAGAAACTAAACTGCCATCTGTCAGAAATAGTGTAGAGTCTTCTGCTTGGGTGGGGGGTTGGACTAGATGACCTACAAGGTCCCTTCCAACTCAATCTGTCTATCTACCTCACAAACATGGATTAAAGGAAGATTTTCTGGAAGCTGCTGTCTCATGCTTTTTTCCACCTGGGGAAAAAGGTACAAATACCCCACTGTTTTATGTATTTTAATATGCCTTCATTTGGAGAAATATTAGACCATCTGAGTCACAGAAAGATTTTGCTGATGGAGTGACTATCATCTGTAATGCATGCTGAGGTCCAGATGGAATGTGTGTATGTTGGGGGTGGTGGTGTGGAAATAAACAAAATGGTCATTATTTCCTGTGCAAAAACCAATTACTCATCCTAAATGCATGCATATTATATAAGTCAGGCAATCTGGTAATCAGTTTTTTTTTTTTTTTTTTTTTTTGAGCTGGAAAGATTTGAAACACATCTCTTCATATTATACAACCTCCTGAGCTTGTAATTTGTCTGCAAACATCTATGCATTATTCAGAAGATTTTAATAAATTCAGTAGCCAACATATATAAGTGTTTGTGTCAAGCATAAACTCTTTGAGATACAGAAAACAACCCTAGACCAAATTTATCCACTCCTGGGAATAGTCATTATAGAACACATTTATTTTACTTGAATTTCAGAAGCAGTTGTTTGTTTGATTGATTATGTGCCATTAAGTCATTTTTGACTCCAAGCGACCACATAGATAGATTTTCTATGCCGATCCAATCCTAACTTGTTTCATCAAGTCTCCCAATGGTGGACTAATTATTGCCACAAATGAGTTTGCCCATCTTGCAACCATTCATCTCTTCTTCTTTTTTCTTCCATCTTTCCCAGAAGCATTACAGTCTTCACATAACAAGTCCGAAGTAAGTTAGTTTGAACCTGATCATGTGTACCTCAAGTGAGACCCCTGGGTTGATTTGTTTGATCGTCCATCAGTTTGCTTTCTTGGCTGTCCACAGTATTCTCAGGAGTCTTCTCCAATACCAAAGTTCAGAGAGAGACCAATATATTTCCTATCCTGCTTCTTTAAAGCCCAACGTTGTTTCCATAGAACATCACAGGAAATACCATAGTTTGGATGATTCTATTCTTTCTAACTATAGACATATCACAACATTTCAATATCTTTTCCAAGACCTTCATGCCTGCTTTACTGAGTATTAGTTGTGGCATATTTCTTGACTTCTTGTTCCTTTATCATTGATGGTTGATCTTAAAAGGCGGAAGCTACCCAGCACTTCAATATCTTAATGGTCAATCCTGTGACTGATTGCTTTACCTACTGTCATCATTAGTTTGATCTTCTTTATTTTTAATTTTAATCATATTTTGTCACTGTCCTCTTTATTTTTTTATTTAGAAATTTAGAAACCACCTATCTCCCTCACAGAGGGATTCTAAGTAACATAGCATTAAATAATACTCTAAGTAATAAAATGCTAAAAATATAAAATATAGATATAAAAACATAACATAAGGGAAGGGTACTTAAAATTCGACACTAAAAGTTAGTTAAAAGGCAGAGGGAATTCTTTTAGGGCACTAACCAGCCAATCAGTTTAGTGAGCTCCAAGGGAGATGGCAGAGCCAGGTCTTTAGACATTTCCAAAAGACCAGGAGAGGGTTGGCACCCCATATCTGAGATAAGAATGCTCCAAAGAGTGGGCCAATGGCAGAGAAGGCTCTCTTCCTGGATCCCTTCCTGGATCCCACTTTAACTGACAGGATCCTCACCATGCTTACTTTCCCTGACACCAGGTGTGACAGGCTGATGTAATGGGACTGTCTTTGACTTCAGAACAGCTACAGCAAATCTACATTTTGGTTCCAATATTGGCACAAAATATTTTGCCTTAGGTGCATTGTCCAAGCTTCAAAGATAGCATACCACTGCAAGTACTGTATTAGTGGAACATAACAGTGAAACAAAAAGGCAAGAAAGAAAAGGCCAATTTATTCACTACTTTCATTGGAGTAATGAGGAAAAGATCATTTACCTGATTGTAATACCACTTTCCCCAACATTTCAGTTTGGGATGCAAACTGGATAAACTTGAGACAAATATGTCTACACACAAATATGGCTTTCCCCTCAAATGCCCCAAACATCCAAATCCTATTTTTGGATTTAGGCTGGCTAAACTTTTATTTTTCCCCCTTTTTCCTAATTAATTTGTTCTAAATAAGACAAATTAGAACAGCAGCAGGGGAAATCTCATCAGGTTCAGGAGCAAAATAAAGCACATGGCAATGATAAAGTTCAGTTTGCTTTCACTTATGAACATCGTGAATTCATTACCTTTATTTGTCCAGCTATACCTAATTTGTTGAGAAAACAATTTAGAATTAAATTTAGATAAAAGAAAGTCACAACATAATTCTCATTCTCACTTCAGTCCTTTCATCTGTCCTTACAAATGAATGGGTGATATCTGCATTCTTTTCTTGTATTCCTCATTATAGTTCTTGTCATGATTAAGTTTGAGCCTATTGTTAAAACCTTATATCCATAATTGACAGTTGAGAGTATTGTACAACAAAAACTTGTTGATGATAGACTGGACTAAGATCCTTCAGAGACCAAAGAAAATGGGCTCAAAGCAGCGGGTATCTTTGTCAAAAGAACTTTAGCATCCAGTATATGTTCAATATTTAAATTGAAGCCTGCTAGTTCTTGTCTAGCAATATTATTACTTTTACAAAGGTGGATTTCATCATTATAATGTATGTGTATGAAAATTGTGATCACATTAACTTTTTCATTCTTATTTCCTTTTGGAGAGTCCCAACACTTCAGTTTTGGACCTGAACTGTGCACAATGAAAACAAATTTGCAAGAAATGCACATTTAATCCTGGACATTGGGACCAGCTTTCTTTGTTGTGTATGGAATCAATAACGCTATGCACCTGTTCTTGGTATGCCCATTGGGGACAAAGTTAATAAATTGTCTTAAGATTACCCAGCCCATGATGTTTGCCCTGGGTATATTAACATGAATCTGTCAAATATTTGGTCAAGCAGAATACGTGGTTAAGAGATGGATTTGGCTGGCAAAAGTTGCAAAAACAAGCTAAGAAACAGAAGACTTCCAAGTAAATAAATTGCTGGAATAAGATTAATAAATCAATTGCTTCCACTAGAATGCTCCAGGACACTATACGTTCATATGTCATGCAATCCAGTAATCCTGTTTTTGAGAAGAAAAATGCTTATTCTAGAAACTACTGGTATTGGATTTTTAGTGATGTTTGATAAGTGAACAAAAGATTAGGCATAAATTGTGTTGGCGCCCAATGTTCTGATAACTTAATTTCTTTCAAGTGTGCCAACAAGTACATTGTGACTAGTTTATATGATCCTCTCTAGGGAAGTGATTTATTGCCTCTTGCCTTTTGTACCGATGCAGTTTTACTATTCCACTCTGTATTGGCCAATATATTGACACAGAGCTGCTACCTCTTTCTCAAAATGAGAAGATTAAAAACTGACCACTCTTGCTAAATTTTGAGAGAATAATCTCATATCATGTAACTCAGCCCAGGGCAGGCTATCCTATACTTCAGTGCTTCAGTGAAACAACTGATGTTGCCAACAACTTTAATGAAAATTAGTAGAGGATACATTGAAAGATCCTAAATCTCATGGATTTGCATAATTCGTAGAACAAGCAATTTTATTTTTACATATTGAAACCAATATATTCAACATATACATATTGAAAACCAATAACCATATTCAAAACCAATTCACCATTTTCACCCTAGTTTATGTAGATTCTTTTTCACAATACAATCACAATACAAACTGCTTCCTTTATGAATGTATGTATGTTATTGGAACACTACTATGAAAGGGTATAAGAGGCAGGGAAGGAGAAACACTGTCAGGATTTCAAGATTCTTGTATTATAGTAAAAGTAAAATTTTAGTATTTCTTGTGGTATCTGTTATCTGACCTGGACTTCCTTGAAGGACTCCTATTCAGATATATGGGAAGACAACCCCCCAAAAGGATCCAATGTATGTCTAATATTATGTGTGTATAATGCATGCCTAATATGATGTAAAAAGCCATTCTACAAAGAAGCAACCTTGCTATTACAAGAAAAACCAAAATCAAACCATTATTAGATGCCATTTTATTTGCTATGTAAAAATTCCTTTCCAGTTCTGTAAATCATGACTTAGTGTTGAGCACTTAAGGGATAATACAAAATCATGCTTTAATTATTATTATTATATTTTGATTCAGATTTGTGTGTGTGAAATTTAAGCTGGTGAATTTACTGAATACTTCTTCCTCCTATTGGACTGAGAGACAATAGCTGGTCCAAAGTTACTAAGCCACAGTTTCATGCCTAAGGAAGACCTAGAACCTACATCATCCTGATTTCTAGACCATCACCTTAATCACTGGTTATATGATAGGGACTGAATGTAGGAACCAGTTCAGTGAAGTGGTAAACTGTGAATGGCAATTTATTTTGAATCCTGAGAGGAAAACAAAACTCATTTGAAGTGATTTTGCCTGCTGCAGAAACCATAGCATCTGTCTAGTCCAGCGGTCACCAACTGGTGGTCCATGGTCCACTGGTGGTCCGTGAGGAAATTTTGGTGGTCCGCAGAAAAAATATTTGCATTTTTTATGTTGCACTAAATCAGAGGGTCCCCAAACTACAGCCCCTGGGCCGGATACGTGCAATGAACATTTGTGTTGCTGCAGAGAGCCTCCCCCTTCGGTGTCTTTTTGTGCTGGTCAGATGGGGGCAGAAATTCAGACTTGGGGTCTGCTTCAGCCTCCTGGTACGGGGGTTTGGGCGAAGACTGGAGGGAAGTGCCACTGGTGGCGAAGAGCCAGAGGGCCTTGTTCCAGTGGGACTGCATCATGGCCTGGAACTGGCTGACCATCTCAGCTAGCTGAGCCT
This sequence comes from Pantherophis guttatus, assembly GCF_059756535.1. Classification (NCBI taxonomy): domain Eukaryota; kingdom Metazoa; phylum Chordata; class Lepidosauria; order Squamata; family Colubridae; genus Pantherophis; species Pantherophis guttatus. The sequence continues at coordinate 103,253,240 of NC_142067.1, read as the reverse complement.
CCAGGTGCCGGTACCTGGCCTTGCATTCCCCCAGGTCTTCCCTCTGCTTGGAAAGCCTATGCTCATAGTCCTCAGTGAGGTGCTTCTGCTGAGCCTCCTTCTCAGTCAGATCCAATTTGAACTGAGACAGCTGTTTTGCCAACTCTTTCTTATGGTGGCTGCTTAGCTCCAACAACTGCTTCCGGTTGGGGCCCTAAGGAGCCTGGGCAGGGAGGTGAGGAGTGGCTGGGAGGGGAGTGGCAAGTAGAGGCTGGTGAGGTGCCCCTCGATGTGAGTGACATCGAGTTGACCATGCCCACCCAATCACATGACCACCTAGCCACACCCATCTGGTCATTAGGCAGATCATATTAGTGGTCCACAGGATTTAAAATTATGAATTTAGTGGTCCCTGAGGTCCGAAAGGCTGGTGACCCCTGGTCTAGTCAACCTCTGGCTAGTCCAATGATATATTGCCTGAAGCTCTGAACATATCACTGGAGAAGAAATCAGGATATTATTCTAGCTAATAGAGCAAATAAGTCTTCAGCTGGCCCAGGGATCCTTTCTTAAACATTTGCATTTGTCATTCATTCCATTTCCAGGTTCAAATTCAGCATGTTCGTGAAAATTTAACAGTATAATCATGTATATTAGGTCAGCGGGTTTAGGTATCTGAAGAGTTGCCATCTCCCACAAAAATAATGTCAAAATTTTTGATGGAGGTCTGGGTCATGGTCTCTCCACAGAGAAAGGGAAGCAGGAAATAGTCAATTTTAGTTCCTTGGATCTTTTTTTAATATTTTAATATAGATAGATAGATAGATAGATAGATAGATAGATAGATAGATAGATAGATAGATAGATAGATAGATATAATATATATATAAAATTTTTATAAAAAATAAAACAAGCTAGTTTATATTGTGTTTACTTCTTTATTTTAAATGTAATTTAAATGTAATTTGTCTAAAAATGTCTAAATAAAAAGGATATATTCTTTTAATTAAATAAACACATTCAACTATCCTACCTAGTTTCTGATCATTTATAAACGTGTGCAAACATGAAGATTAAAATTATTGTTTTTTTTTAATTGCAAAAATAATCCAGATTTCAGTAATATTATAAAGAGGAATAAATATATCTGACCACATCCCTTGATCCACAGCAATCTTTCTGTGTCCTTTCACCTTGCCAGCTTGTTATTCCTTTCTCTCCATCACAGGTTGTCTCCTTTCCTGAAAATGATTTGGGTTTCAAAAGCCTTGAAGTTTCTGCGGACCATTTCAGTTAGCTTGGATTATTTGAAATCTAAGGATCACTTTGCTTATACTTTTAACCTGATGGTTAATAACACAAGGCTTCTTTCATCATTCCTTAAAAATACTCTCATATAAGTTAATAAATACCCCTTGCACCAAGCTCTACCTGTAAACCTCTGAACTTTCGATTTCCTTTGTTGAAGAGCAGCCTTATTCTATAATCACATTAAGGGTCATAGGAATCTGCCTCTGAATCCTATTTGTGCCCTTTCCAACAACGACAACAGCAATAGTTCATGAAATATCAATCTCACATGGTTCCTAAAAAAAAATGTACCTCTCAGATTTTTGGTGATCTGTGCCTATGAGTTGGACCATACCATTTGTTCATCAACAAGTGTTTACAGTGGGGATGGGGTTTTCTTCTCAAATTCCCAGCCTAACCTTCATACTCTAATTCTGTTGGGGCACTAGGAGCTCTCCAAGAACTCATAGATGATAGAGCAGCTAAGAAGGAACCAATTAGTTCAGGAGAGCATTTCTCCTTTCTTGTTAACATTGTCTATGAATTTCGGGAAGATTACAATGCTATGCAGCACAATAAATGCCTACCAGTATTCTCCATCTTCATTTTATCATGGCAAAAGTTTCACTCCACAGTGAGATAATCATTAAGGAGTTTGCTGCAGTTGAATAACAGGTAATTCTTTACAAAATTGCCATGAGGATGATAATTAAAGGCTCAGTATTAAAAGTTTATGTCACAAGAGTAGGGGAAGCAGTAATGCTCTTTAGATTGTAGTGATTAACTTTGTGGCACACTGTATTACCTACTTGTGTAATTAAAAGAAAAAGCAGCAAAAAACCTATATAATGCATCAGAAACAACTTAAGACGGATGCATTGATGAACTAAATCACCCCCAATTTTGAAAAGTTGCATACTTTCATGGTATGGAAAAAAAATAATAACGTGCAGGAAAATGTTATTAAAGGTGAAAGATTTTACCCCACATTTCACCCCAACTATTCCCACAACTAACCGCGATGATGTCAGAATAATGGAATGTGCATCATGACATCACAATTCAAACTCTGCCCCATATGTAATTATAAGCAATGATAGGATGCGAATAAAAATGTGATTGTGTTTGCATTGTGACAAAGTAACACATTTTGTGGCTTGCTCCATGCTGTCTGTGGATATTCATGCCTCACCATATTTTATATATATTTTTTTCTGAATATCTTAGAATAGAATAGAATAGAATAGAATAGAATAGAATAGAATAGAATAGAATAGAATAGAATAGAATAGAATAACAGATTTGGAAGGGACCTTGGAGGTCTTCTAGTCCAACCCCCTGTCCAGGCAGGAAACCCTACACCACTTCAGACAAATGGTTATCCAACATCTTCTTAAAAATTTCCAGTGTTGGAGCATTCACAACTTCTGGAGGCAAGTTGTTCCATTTATTAATTGTTCTAACTGTCAGGAAATTTCTCCTTAGTTCTAAATTGCTTCTCTCCTTGATTATTTCTACCCATTGCTTCTTGTTCTACCCTCAGGTGCTTTGAAGAATAGTTTAACTCCTTCTTCTTTGTGTCAACCCCTGAGATATTGGAACACTGCTATCATGTCTCCCTTAGTCCTTCTTTTCATTAAACTAGACTTGCCCAGTTCCTGTAACCGTTCTTGATATGCTTTAGCCTCCAGTCCCCTAATCATCTTTGTTGCTCTTCCCTGCACTCTTTCTAGAGTCTCAACACCTTTTTTACATCGTGGAGACCAAAACTGAATGCAATATTCCAAGTGTGGCCTTACCAAGGCATTATAAAGTGGTATTAACACTTCTAGCCAGATTTACTATTTGGACAAAACAATTCTTTAGCTTTTGCCTTCTGTCTGTTTTACTCAGTAATCCTACTTGTCTAAAAACACAGGTATATTGTTGGAATATTGTTCTTTTCACTTTTCCCTCTTTTATCACTATCATAATAAATTCAAAGACAGCAGTAGGACATGTGCGTATGCATGCATGCATACACACCCACACCTATGTGTGTCACATATGTATGGGTGTGTGTATGCATGTGCATGTTTTGTGTGTGTGCTTAAATAAAAAGAAGGGAAATTGAGGTGGCGTCTACACAGCAAACAAGTATGAGCACATAGATAGATTGATAATGAAAGCATTTATTAGATCTTTGGCAAATTATCTTTTAAGGACATCATTTATGTTTTTTAATAATGTCTAGCCACAACTGAAAGAAGATAGCAGGCCAATTTTAATGACAGTTTCAGCAAAAGGATGCAAAAATCTTCTCCAAGTAAAATACAATATCGCAGTTAGATGAAAAACAGTGGGAAAGTAAAGTGTCACTGAATGACTCACAAGGACAGAGCATAAGTTTATGGGTGAACCAAATGACAGCATTCCAGCCAAGAACAGGAAGAGAGAGAGAGAGAGAAGCTTTGTCTCATGGCTTCCCTATTGCTCCTGGTGAGAGGTTCAAAATTGCTACGTTCCTGTTGCTAAGGGCAGCAGAACACAGCAATTTAAACTTCTTCACTCAGAGGAAAAGGAACAATTTATGGCTTCTTCATTCTCTGCAGTGATAGCTACAGTTTGCCTTGCCTGCTCATAGCTTAAGAAAGAGATGCATTTGACTCAGCACTGTTGAATGCAAGTAAGGAGCAAATAAAATACTAAGTGATTTATTTCAGAATATGGGGGGGGGGGGCGGAACCAAACCTTTATGGGCTTAGTTAACATGACATTTTGGTGCAAGTTAGGGCTGGTTTCCACTATGCAACTTCAGTCTTCGTGCTGGTTACAAATCTCTCCCAGCCAATCAGCTACAGACTGTCAGCAATTGCAGGTTTATGACAGTTGTTAACATACATTAATCATGTGCTCATCTGCCATTGATGGGTCAGGCAGAAAAGCCCTTGAGCCTCTTGCAATAGTCTTTCTCATATTGGTCTTTACTTTCCAGGACCTCAAGTTCTTACCATCTATGAACCTTCACTATGGAGCTGTGGAATAGTTCCAAAGCTCAATGTGTTGGCCATGTAAAATTTATTACTCCCGCACTCAACTTATTAGGGTCATCCAGAGTCATAATTCTTACTTTATGCTAAAGAAATCTACTTCTTTATCTCCAAAACCTCCTTCTGCAATACTGTCTGCTGACTAGTTTAGTCTCAATTGATTACAGTAATCCAGGCTATCATCTAAATTACTTCTTGGACCTTATTCATTTTCCAATATGGCCATTATATGCACTATATAGTATAGGACAATTCTATAGGTCAGACACAACACAGGAATGCTGAGGGAGGGAGGGAGGGAGGGAGGGAGAGAGAGAGAGAGAGAGAGAGAGAGAGAGAGAGAGAGAGAGAGAGAGAGAGAAGGGGGGGAGAGATCTTAGTCTTCCCAAAGTTTTTATTGTCCATTGGGTGGACAATAACACAGAGGGATCATTCAACAAAGTTTCACACAGACACACTGTATTTCATCCCACTATAATCTATGTCAACCTAACCATGTGAGGTTGGATCTCTAATGCAATATGTGTTCTTCATAGCATCCAATTGACAATTCTCTGATAGCATATCTATACTTCAGTGTGAAACTTACTTAATATTACTCTGTGTGTATAGGAAAAAAATAATATGGATAATATATTAGATTCATGAAACTTAAATGCAATCCATGTATCCTATGTCTCCATCTCCCAATCTCTTATTTGCAGTCTGTATATTTGTAAATTTTATTTATTTGATTTATGTGCTGCCCATTTCTAGTCTAGAGATGACTAGATTGTTGTTAAAATGACTGCCCTCATTCTAAAAATAAAAAATAAAAATCATACCATGTTATCTTGTTTTCCAACCATTAGCATACAATAAATTGGATAAGTGGCAATTGTATGGGTGGGTAAGGAGAAGGTCCAAGTATGTGTAAAGGCATCTTCCAGATGTAGATCTTACCTGAGGATGAAGCAAACAAGATGATCACTAACTGCCCAAACTTAGTGGTCTTCAACTGTTTTAACCTTAGGTTTCTATCCATCCCTACTTATACACATGCCACACATTCCATATTTCTTCATTCTGGTGCTTACATGGTGTTACAAATCCTACTATTTGAAGATTCTCAATGAAGGCTAGTGAAAACGACGACAGCGTTGAATTGTGAAGTAAATGAAAATAACTCTTCACAATCAAGTTTTCCATTGCAAACTATCTACCAGTTCCTTCAGAAGACCCTAGAAAGTAGTACTCAATTGAGATTTATGGAACTTTCCCGTGGCAATCTTGTAGATTTTGCTGCCGCAGCAAGACAAAATCAAATATACTCCAGCTCTAAAGCTATAAAGATGGTAGGTTTAAAGCTTGAATTAAAGCTACTGAAGTGTGACTATATGCTGTTTACTCAAAAGGAAGTTCCATTAAATCACAATCTTGTATGTGCATGCTCAAACAGAACCTCTATTTGCATTTGCATTTATACTCTTAAAATCATCAAGACATGAGTACCTAAGTAATACTCCACTTTACCCACCATACCGATCCTCAATTCCTTGCTTACTCTTGATGATTCCTGACCTCACAAAATCAGATGGCAGGTTGATAGGTGAGAGAAGATGGCCACACAACTGTTATACCTCAAACCCTTGAACTCTTCATGACTACTGTATGGTTAGGATTGCCAGCCTTCAGGAGATCAACTGAGGCAAAGGGCAATACTTTTGGAGGTCAGGTATAGTGTCACAGCAAAGAAGGTAATAAAAAAAATAAAGCAGTGTATAAAAAATTAAAGCATAATGTAACACAACGTAACATAGGCTTCTTCACATAGGTGGCTCTTTTTTAAATGAGCCAGGAAATTGGGATCAAAAGCAATTTGGTGCCTGCATGTTTGACACTCTTCCTAACTATTGTTTAGCATTTAGAGTCTTCCGGTACATAAGAGTTTTTCCTTTATTCATCAAACATTACGAGACTGCTTTTTTATTTTATTATTTATTTATTATTAAATTTATTGCTGCCTATTTTACTATGAAGTGGCTCTTTTGATCCTAGTCCTTGCACCTGCACCGGGTAAATGAATTGCCCTGGTAAGGTTTGAGGTTCTATTTGATGATGCTCTTGGACAAGAGAATCCCATTGACATGAAGTAGGAAAAAAGCTCAAGAGAAATAACAAACTTTCAGGAGCATAGCAGCAGCAGCAGCAGCAGCAGCTTTATTTATCAGAGTAATTTTTGCAATGTTGTGCAGGCTGGAAAATGATTAATACAATTAGGAACAGCAGGTCTATGGAACTCAGGAACCATTTCATGCCACATATTGGCAGAAGTTCCCATGGTTTGCTACAGAGTATTAAGGCTTATGTGTGAAGCATTTAGCAAATAACACAGCCTTGAGATATTGATGCAGAACAGTCAAGATCAAATCTCTCCCTACTCTGAATCTCATCAGTGAATTCCAACATCTGGAGGCAAGCAGCCTGGAGAAACCCAATCTACACTTAAATGGAGTCAGTTATGTTTTACTAATAAATTTATCTTGGTTGGTTGATACAACTGGACTGAGCCATATTCATCAATGAGGTGTACATGTATAAGTTGTTCTTGTTGTGACCTAGGCTTACTGAGTCATTTCAAGACACAATTAGTCCCCAAAAAACCTATTTTATTGTAACAGCTGAGAATTATGTTCATTCCCATCTGAGTCCCAATTAGTTGCAACAAAAGTCCTTCGGAAGAAGTCCTTCAGGATAATCACCAACCTTTATCTTCTTTGACACCCTGCCAAAGGCCTTACTTGGCAAAACCCCATGAAGTTCAGAAACAAACAAGAGATGCTGACTGGAAACAGAGTTAGCAATGTTGTTTCCTGCAAAAAGCCCAAGCGCCTTTGTTTCTCTTTTAAGCCTTATGGGAGGGACCAATAATCTCCTGGACTTACTCCCAAATTAGCTTTTGTTTTAGCTGCTCTTGCCTTCTGGCAGCTCTGCGCATGCATGCATTAGGAACAGGCTCCTCCTGTTCTTCTGCCTCTCTGCTGTCCAACTCTGGTGGCTCCGGAGTCCACGCATCACGCCTAGATGGCCCTGGCCCAACCTCTGCCTCTGATCCAGAGCCCTCGTCTGGGCCTTCCCCAGACTCTAGGACTGGCCCATTTTCCTCCCCAGCCTCCTCACTGTCTGACTCCGCTGTCAGCTCCGCAGGCTGCTGGCAGACCACAACAGTTCTCCTTATCCTCAAATGTTCACCTAGCAAGCATTCATAGAAGGAGAAACAAATTGTTTGGAATCATGCCTTCACCATAAAATGTGAATCCTGTGACCACCTGAATAGTTCAATTTGTTTGTTTATTTGTTTATTTGTTTATTTGTTTATTTATTTATTTATTTATTGGTTCGATTTATATGCCGCCCTTCTCCGGAGACTCAGGGCGGCTTACAATGCGTTAAGCAATAGCCTTCATACTTTTGTATATACCTACTTAGTAGGGCTTTTGGCCCCTCCCTAAGCGGTGTTCTTTTTTATACAAAGTCAGCTTATTGCCCCCATAATCCGGGTCCTCATTTTACCTACCTCGAAAGGATGGTGTTCTGTCCCCGACCCCACACACAGACAAACAGCCAGCCGGTTAAAGAATTACTTGGCACACACAAGGTTCGTTATCAGGAACTTGGCAGCAATACGATAACCGTCTGCCAAGTGCTTTACTTCAAGAAGAGGGAGTGTTCCTCCACCAGATAATCACCAACAAATACACACAGTTTTCAAAAACAGTCCAGCTCAAACAGAAACCTTCAGCAGATTTAGGCGTTGTACAAAGTGACTAGCCAGAAGTTAGCTTTGTCCATCACAGAGTCTAAATGGCCACCACACTCTCTTATATAGCCTGTGGGGTGTGGTCCACTGACTCAGCTTAATCCCTGGCACGCCTCCTCATCTGCTGCAAACGTTTATCTCACCTTCGTTGGCGTGGATCCAGGAACGATTTATCACCGTCATCACTGTCATCGGAGACATCTGGCTCCTGGCCAATCTCCTCTCCCTCGGCAGACACCTGAGGCATTGCCAGAGAGGAGGGGCCTGGAGAGGGAGGTCTGGCCGGCTCCTCTCCTTCATGTTCAGAGCCTTCTTCCTCCGGATAAAATGGGCTCGGGGGTCGGAGCCACAATAGATGGAAGACTGAGTCAACCTTGAGGTTGGTGAGATTTGAACTTGCAGTAATTGCAGGCAGCTGGTGTTACTTAACAGCAAATTAGTCTGCTGTGCCACCAGGTTTACTTGGCATCAGTACAAAAATGATTTGCCATTATCTTTTAACAGGATATTTTTTTTTCTACTTTCCAGTCTAGACTCTTTTCTAGTGGTCTCTCATCCAAGTTCAAAGCAGAGACAACCCAGCTTAGTTATCAAAATTAGCCAAGATTGTCTAGGTGCTAACACATACCTTATCTAACAAAACTCAATTTATTCTGTTCATTTATTCAAACAAAACAAATACAGTTTCAAAATTTCTCGTCCCTCCCCACCTATCTCATCCATCTTTTATTTGTGCAACACACTGTGTTTTCCTCTTCAATTATCACCCATACTGTCCTTGCAACGCTATTGCCAGGAAGCAAATAAAGATTGTTTTATGTGTTTTTTAGCATTTAAGAAGTTTTTTTCCTCTACATTAAAAAGAACCATTACATATTAAACTACCAATTAAGGTTAAATTGGTCAGTTGCAAAAGATCATGTCAAATTTTGCTTATATTTGCTTTTTTCCTTGAAAATGTTTTGCTGTAAATTGGAATTCTTTAATCTGGAGTACTCTTCTTTTCTTTCAAAGATATATTTCATAATGAGCTTAATTAACAAGAACAACCAAGCAATTGAAAAGATTAGGATTATCTCCTTAATGGTTGCATTATTTTTTTAATGAGATTTACATAACAGTTTGTCTTATTTTATCAAACGAGTGCATTACTCCATTTCCTTAGCTCTTGCAGTGAGTCGTATCTGTGCCATTGGAGAGATAGTAAAGCCCATTTTACACAAACAAATAAACACAGAAGCAAATGTCTCACTTGAAAAAATTCTCATCAGTTTTCAATAAAGCTGGATTTGCTTTATCTAGATAACCATTTTCTGACTCTGGCTCTGGCTCTGTTTCTATTTCGTTTCTTTTTTTTTTTTAATTAAGAGTTTGCTATTAAAAGTTGAAGGAATTATTTACAACCCTTCAGTCATATGAATGACTAATGATGAGTTGGTTAAAATACATCATTTCTTCTATGAAAAAGCTTCAGCCAGTCTTCTTTCTTAATTGTCAACAACAATCATTTCATACTGGGGCATACAGTTTGTTTCAGGGCTAAAGGAGAGCTGCAATTGGCTTTGGTGGGCTAGTTTCCTGTTCCCAAAAATTGAGTGGAACCAGAGCAAACAAATATTCTACTTATGTTCAAGTGAATATCATTAATTAAATATATTTCACAGGTACAGTGTATTTCTTAGGGATTTAACATGCTCGACTTCCATCACATTAAATATTGCAGCTTGTGAAAAACTTTTGAGAGCCTCTGAAGACCCAATCAACACTTGAAGTCTTCCTTATAGTCCTTTTGCCTGGTATAAAGGTTGGTAATTTTCATGAACAGAGACAATGGGTTTCATTTCCAGTGCTGAATTGGGCTCTCAAGTGTATAAACTATATAAGGGATAGAATAGAATGAGGTTTTACATCCTGTCCCCCAAAACAGCCTGCTGAATTCTTATTAAAAACCCTTTATATTCTTTTTTCTGTCCAGCGATTATATTCATGCAATTTTTCCTCAATGTAGTAAACAGAGTGAAAAGTCCTTCCCCACTGACTGAAAGAAATACTTCCCTACTGTGTGTAGAGCTTACAGGGACATACACCCCTATAAAGGTCCAGGAAAGCCCTGTTTTAATGAGCTAATTATGGAAGGAGGTACCTGTTATTCAGAATTTTTTTTAAATCAAAGATCAGGGCATTTCTGTCATTTGTGCAATGACCTCATCATGTAAACGATGTAATTGCACCGTTTGCCATTGTACTTCATTACACCATTTGTGATTGCCTCTCATTACACAAATTTAAAACACAGTGGCAATTTGGTCTAATGCAAGTTAAGTCCAAGAGTTGTGGTGGCACAGTGGTTAAAATGCAGTATTGCAGGCTAATTCTCCTGACTGCCAATTGCCAGCAGTTCGAGTCTCCCTGACTCAACTTTATCAGGTTAGTAAAATTAGGACCCAGACTGATGTGGGCAATATGCTGATTCTGTAAACTGTTTAGTAAAAGGTAAAGGTAAAGGGTCCCCTCGCACATATGTGCTAGTTGTTCCTGACTCTAGGGGTGGTGCTCATCTCCATTTCAAAGCTGAAGAGCCAGCACTGTCCAAAGATGTCTCTGTGGTCATGTGGCCGGCATGACTAAATGCCAAAGGCACACGGAACGCTGTTACCTTCCCACCAAAGGTGGTCCCTATTATTCTACTTGCATTTTTTATGTGCTTTCGAACTGCTAGGTTGGCAGAAGCTGGGACAAGTAATGGGAGCTCACCCCATTATCTGGCACTAGGGATTCAAACCACTGAACTACTGACCTTTCGATTGACAAGCTCAGCATCTTAGCCACTGAGCCACTGCGTCCCTCTAAACTGTTTAGAGACGGCTGTAAACTGTTTAGAGAGGGCATTGTGAAGCAGTATATACAGTAAGTCTAAGTGCTATTGCTATTGCATCAAGTTCTTGTATAAATAGAGGTTCCTCTGTACTTAAAATATGTACAAACATAAATATGGACTCAGTCCACATTAAATATTCTCAGTAGGGACCTACTTCATACACCAGGCAAAGACACAGTTTGTTTCATAATAATATTTTTTTGAATAACTCCTACCAAGTTCACACAACTTGGTAAACCAGTGTCAGCCAGTCAAGGTACGAAAGACCTGGAAAGAAAAGTTGCTAGGAGTTTTAGAATTTACCTTATTCTGGTTAAGGAATTGTAAGTCTAAGTCAAAATAGCTCTAGCTCAACTTATGCCTATCACAATCAAGGTGAAAATGCTTTGAATTTCTTTCTCAGACTGTTTACCTTTCCAAGATGCAAACATTTTTTCTGTAATAGCTTGGTACTGTCTTCCTCTTCTGAAATTAACCCACATTCTTTCACAACCAGAAACCAAGTTTGCAAGCCATAATTGAATTGGTTAACAGATATGATGCTGCCACCCCCCCAAAAAAAATCACAATTTAATTTAGTGTAGTATTTGTATCCAGACACTATGATTAGGGAGGTAAGATAAACCCAGCTTCATATTACTAAGTGTAAATTGTATACAGTAGTACTATCTGAAAATACAGTCTTTGTCTGATTAATAGATCTTTGGTCTTACTTAACTTTAGTTGTTCTTTTTTCTGTATGATATTGGTTATATTTGTGATGGAGAACCTATAACACATGTGCCACAGGTGGCACGTGTAGCCATATCGGTGGGCACGCGAGCTCACTCAGCTGATTTTTGGGCTTTCTGGCCCCCCCCAGAAGTAGGGAAACAGGCTGTTTCCTGCCTCTGCAGGACCTCAGGGGGTGGTGGGGAAGGCCCATTTTTCTCTCTCCCCAGCCTCCAGAGCCTTTCTAGGGGGGGGGGGAGAGGCAAAAATGGCCTCCCCCCCCGGAGGCCTCCGGAAGCCGGAAACGGTCCATTTGCCAACTTCCAATGGGATCGGAAGGCCTGTTTTTTTGCTCTACCCAGCCTACAGAGCTTTTCTAGGAGTCTGGAGAGGGTGAAAAAGGCCTTCCTCACCCCCGAAGGCCCTCTGGAGGCCAGAAATGGCCCATTTGCCAACTTCTGGTTGCATCAGAAAGCCCGAAAATCAGCCTGCTGAGCTCACAGTGGGACCAGAAGTTGGAAAACGGGCAGTTTTTGGCCTCCAGAGAGCCTCCGGGGGTGGGGAAGGGCGTTTTCGCCCTCTCCAGACTACTAGAAAGGCTCTGGAGGCTGGGGACAGCAAAAAATGGGTCTTCTGGTCCCGCCAGAAGTTGGCAAATGGGCCGTTTCCTGCCTCTGGAGGGTCTCCAGGGGGGTGGGGAAGGCCATTTTCGCCCTCCCCAGACTCCTAGAAAGGCTCCGGAGGCTGGGGAGAGAGAAAAACGGGCCTTCCCCACCACCCCCGAGGTCTACTGTGCCATCGTGTGCCAGGATCGGGGGAAGCTTGGGGGGGTCGCGGGTGCATGCACAGGGGCAGGGCACATAGAATTATGGGTGTGGGCATGTGCACTTCCCCCCCTCTCCTGGCACGCAATGGCAAAAAGGTTAACCATCACTGGGCTATATTATTTAATTATTCTAGATACTGCTTCTGAAAATCAGAAAGTGTGAAATCAAATGAGTCATTATAACAATTCCTTTTTCATGAAAAATCAAGAGAGAGAAAACAGAGGGAAAATGATGCTCTGATAAGATTGGTGATGTGATGTTCAATCTTTTGTCTTGGCCAAATAGGATTTTTTTGAGAGAAACATAATTTCATTGAGTTTCCAAAGACTGAATAATAAAGGCTGATTGCAGTTTTTAAGGCCTTCCAGAATACTCTTTTTTTTTCTTTTAAAGAAATGCTTGTTGACAGCAATAAAGCTCTTTGAGAACCTGAATATGTATTTTAAAGTTTGCTATCTTCTTCAACAGGCTATGTCATATCCTTATACACTACCTGAATCACATGGAGACAAATGACCTCAGTTACCAAGCTGTTCCTGTCTATATAAACTGCATGAGTATTTATAATTTTATTTATTTAATTTATATACCACTATCAAGCAACTCTGGCTATAATACCCATTACATCATGGCACAATGCTGAAGTTTTTGAGTTTATTTTATGGTTCTTATTCTGGTGTTCATCAAAGGATGATGATCGTTATTAGATATAAACTTTTTTTTTTCTGAGAGAGACATTCATGGGAAAGAAAAGTGGTTTTTACTTTTGGTTAAGTGGAAAGGGCCTAATAATTTCTTTCTCTGTTTGCAATCAGCAGCTGCTATTAGTTTTTAAAATCCACCTGTATATTATTCAGTACTTTAAATGAATTTATAAACCATATGGGGCCTTTCTGTCAGTGTATTAACTGCTGAGTTCCTGAAAATTTGCAATAAAGTGCTAGCTTTAAAAGATTTTGGTTATACCTGTGTGTCCACTTAATCTATACTGTCTACCTCCCCATCTTCTATCAGCCATGTGTTCTTTTGGATGGTGACAGTTTTGTCATGTAGGTCCTAGAATTAATGTATCAGTCACAAGGTTTGCTTGTTTTATTTTTTTAATGCTGAAATCATGAAAGGTGATTTTATGTTGAATATGGTGACTACACACACACCCTGATGACGTGGACAGGATTTTGGGGAAACTTAGTGTGGCCACATGTTTACTGGATCCGTGTCCCTCCTGGTTAGTACTGGCTTCCCGGGAGGTTACACAAGGCTGGCTCCAGGGAATTATTAACGCTTCGTTGAGTGAGGGTTACTTCCCCACAGCCTTGAAAGAGGCGGTGGTGAGGCCTCTCCTCAAGAAGCCCTCCCTGGACCCGGCAGTATTGGCCAACTACCGTCCTGTCTCCAACCTTCGCTTCGTGGCGAAGGTTGTTGAGAGTGTGGTCGCGCGACAGTTTCCACAATTCCTGGAGGAAACGTCTTATCTAGTTCCGTTCCAGTCGGGTTTCACGCCTGGGCACAGCACAGAAACGGCATTGGTCGCGTTGGTAGATGATCTCTGGAGGGCTCGGGACAGGGGTTGCTCCTTTGTTCTAGCCCTGTTAGACCTCTCAGCGGCTTTTGATACCATCGACCATGGTATCATGCTGCACCAGTTGGAAGAGTTGGGGATGGGGGGCACCGTGTTACGGTGGTTCTCCTCCTTACTCTCTGACCGGTCGCAGTTTGTGTTGGCAGGGGGGCAGAGGTCGACCTCGAGGCCTCTCATCTGTGGAGTGCCTCAAGGGTCGGTCCTCTCGCCCCTTTTGTTCAACATTTATGTGAAGCCGCTGGGTGAGATCATCTGTGGCTTTGGGGTGAAGTACCACCAGTACGCTGTTGACACCCAGCTGTACATCTCCACCCCAGGCCACCCCAACGATGCCCTTGAAGTAATGTCTCAGTGCCTGGAGGCTGTGCGGATCTGGATGGGGAGGAACAGGCTCAAGCTCAACCCTTCCAAGACTGAGTGGCTGTGGTTCCCGGCATCCCGATATAGTCAGCTGACTCCATCGTTGACTATTGGGGGTGAGCCCTTGGAGAGGGCGCACAATCTGGGAGTCCTCCTGGATATGCAGCTGTCCTTGGAGGAACATCTAATGACTGTAGCCAGGAGGACCTTTTGTCAGGTTCGCCTGATTCGCCAGTTGCGACCCTTTCTTGATTGGGATTCCATGTGCACAGTCACTCATGCCCTCTTCACCTCTCGCCTGGACTACTGCAACACTCTCTACATGGGGCTCCCCTTGAAGAGCACCCGGAGGCTCCAACTGGTCCAGAATGCGGCCGCGCGGGTAATTACGGGAGCTGCATGGCACTCCCACATAACACCGCTCCTGCACGAGCTGCACTGACTCCCAGTGGTCTTCCGGGTCACTTCAAGGTGTTGGTTACCACCTTTAAAGCGCTCCATGGCATAGGACCTAGTTATCTTCAAGACCGCCTGCTGCTACTGACAACCTCCCATCGACCCGTGAGCTCCCACAGAGAGGGCCTCCTCGGGGTGCCATCAGCCAAACAATGTAGGCTGGTGTCCCCCAGGGGGAGGGCCTTCTCTGTGGGGGCACCTACCCTATGGAACCAGCTGCCTCCTGAGATAAGGAGAATCCAAGACCTCGGTGCCTTCCGCCGTGCCCTTAAAACTTTCTTTTTTCATCAAGCCGGGTTGGCTTAACATATTTTTAAATTTTAAATTTTTAATTGGTTTGTCATTTTAAACTGGGGCCAAATTAATATATATTCTTTTAATTGTTCTTAATGTTTGTATTGTATGTTTTTATCTGGCTGTACATCGCCCTGAGTCCCTTGGGAGAAGGTGCTGTATATAAATTTGAAATTAAAAAAAAAAAAGAAACAATATATCTCTGGATATTTTCACATGGGGGAATGTAGCCAAACATCACGCCAGAGGATACCAAGAGCCAATTACATTGCTGACTTCTTTATCATTTCAGATGAGCATTTCATGTTTGTTTTATCTGTAGCAGGTTATTCTGCAATTAAAACACTACATTCTTACTTTGGTTGGGCTCCTGAATTATGGAACTGTGAATGCCCTGGGGTTCTACCACATTCCATTAGCTATTATATCTTTGCAGTTACTCAGCAGAAGTTCTATAAATAGTGGTATGTGGATGTCCATGCAAATATTAATGTAAATATGGAATCTGAATAGTTTGATAATTACGGTTTAACTGTGGGACTACAAGAGAATTACACAGGAGTATCTTTGAACTGATGCAAATCTTCTTCCTGATTAGAGGTGCCTCTGAAATTGTTTCCAGATGGTTTTCTATATTTTAGAGTACTATATAATGTTGAAAACCACTTGTGTGTATTTGCTTTGAATTTTATACATAATATTGTGTGTATGAAGTGTTGCTGCAGTTCTGATACTTGTTTTGTTTCTTTCTCATGCCAAACCTGATAAAATCACATGTACTGCATGTACTGATAAAATACTGCAAAAAAATAATAATCAATCCTGGTATGCCGAGAAACAATTATTCCTCTAGATTTTAACTTTGCAGTTTTATTATTGTGTAAGTTGTAAATGTCTGTACTCTCGTAAGCAGCGTGCATGTAAAATTAGTGTTAACAAATGCATTTCATAAGAACTACAAATATTGTTAAGGATTTCCTATGATTCCTCCAAAATAATAATTGATATGCAGCTGTTAAATATCAGCCATAGGATCGAGACACCAATGAGACATATCCTGGAAACCATATACATGCAGTATTCTTTACAATATACACTGCATAACCAGTCATTACTGGATGGGGTTTGTGTTCTTATTATATTTCACTGAATCAGGCACAAAAGATTTATCTGAGAAGCTTTGACTGATCTAATCCTTTTAAAGAGCTTTGATATGTGTTAATGAAGGTATTTTCTACTTACAATGCAGTACCTTTATTTCCAATTGTCAGTTAACCTGACACTGCAGCCTATTTTGATATTGGATTTGAAGCATGCTTTTGTATGCAGCAATGATCATATCCAGGGTATTCATTTTCAAGTTTATGAAATGGGAAGACTATAAATATGCATGGAAAAAAAATCTATGCTCACAATAGTTCTTGCTATTATAGCATGATATTAATTTTCACTATACAACTCTATCAAGCATGAATTTGTAAAGTCCTGGGGCATAGTGTGTTGAGCGATGGTTTATGTTAACAAAGTATTCATGAAGTGTTGATTGAGTATATATGCATTATCTATTCAGAAATGTATAGACTGCCTTCTTTTCATTATAGAATTCTAGGCATATGGTCTTTTATTCCAGCACTGGCCAAACTCAGAATTGCTTAGCTTTAGAAAGACCATTGCAACGTGTCTCACTAGATCATGCTGCAGTTCTTATAACAAATAGGTTTCCGGTATTCTAAATCATTCTATTCAGTTTCTTTTTCTTTTTGTCAAAAGAGATTTATTTTAAAAACCCTCTTAGTCTCAATATGCTTAAAATTATTTCTTTTAATATTTCTCTTGGTAATGAATTTTGAGCTTATTTTATTTGAGGGAAGTGGTAAAGTATGCTGCTGTTGAGTGATCTTTTCATCACTCTGAACCTGCCCTGGCTGCCTACCCTTCTTAGTCAGAAAATAATAATAATAATGAGACAAATTCCTTCATGGTTTTATTGAAATGTGAGAAGCCAGAGAGGCTGCAGTCCATTTGAGAAATGGGAGTCACTGGGAGTTGGACAGCATATAAATTGAATATGTTAATAAGATTGGTTGCAGTGTCAGACAGATGTTTAGAATGTGTTTCATATTTTTATCCACACATAGAGACCTTCCCAAGGACCTAGGATAGGCAGATGTTGTTGTTTGATGGTGTTAAAGGTTAAATATTAATATAATTACTACCATTATCTCTTTATTCATTAAATATGAAACTCAGTCAACTGAACATTTAAAAATGCATCACAAATATCACTGACTGGCTCTAATGGTTGATATGAGTTGCTGCCAGCATGCTAGGTATCAACCAAATATCTTCTTGAAATGTACAATGTTCCAAGTAGCACAGTTTTTTGCAGTTCTGCTGGTGTTATTGCAGGAAGCTGTAATTTCTTGATGTAGTTTATAAAATTCTTGGACATGGTACTAAGTGCCCCAATGACAATGGGTATCACTGTTACATGTTTCATCTATAATCGCATAGCTTCAATGGCCATATTTGCGATATTTTGTGATTTTTTCCTTTTCTTTTTCTTCGACTGTGGTGTCTCCTGGTACAGTAATATCAATAAATTGTACACTTCAGTTTTTGACAACTGTGATATCTGGAGTGTTGTGTTCCAGATGACGATCCATCTGTATTCGAAAGTCCCACAAGATCTTCACCTTCTCATTTTCGACAACCTTTTCCACTTTATGTTTCCATGACTTTTTGGATACAGGTAAATCATATTTTTTACATAATGACCAGTGGATTAATTTAGCAACTCGCTCATGTCTAGCTTTGTAATCAGTTTGCGTATTTTTGCTGCACTCACATATTAAATGTGAAACAATTTTAACTTTGTTATTGGTAAATATTTTTCCTACATAGCACTAGTCCTGAAATCAGCTTGCTAGTTATATATCTCAATGCTAGTGTATACATATATATAAGTCTAAGCAAAATTAAGGAAGGTAATGTTTGCAATATTTAAATTAAAGTATTGCTTCTATTTCTGGATCAAGGTCTTCTCAGGATTTTGTACAAAACAGATACAGTCAACAAATTCATACATTAAGATGTTTAGGAGTAATAATAACAAATCTTTTAAAATCATTTCCTTGTTCGCTCAACACCTGGATAGCATATAACAGGTTAAAGAATGATACAAATCTTCTTAGCTATTTTGAAGAAGGATGAATAATGGGGAATTCTGAAATGAGACTTTGCAATATGTGATTACTGCAATTTGCCTTACAATTTATTTTTCATACAGTGAAGCAGATGGAAAGCAACAGAAATCTGTAAATTGTATTGTGTTAGCTTTTTAAAAACTATATAGTCTATTTATTACTTTCAAAAAGCATGTTTTCAATTAAAGCTTTCAATAACCAAGAGAGGCATTGAATGCTTCTGAGCTGATTAATGGGCAGATGTTGCATTCATTTCTAAATTTGAAAATAAAAAATCCATTTTTGATGCTGTAATAGTACTTAAATTATTCTATCTAATAATTGACAACAATATTATAGAATAATAACAGTAAGGTATAAATGTCAAGACTAAATGTTCTCGGGGAATAACTAAGGTCCAATTTATATCAATATCCTTATTCTGAGATCTGAAATGTAAATTTACATGTAGAATATTTCACTTTAAATATGGCTTGAGCAAAGTGTGTGTGCAATGCGAACCAGTGGTAAAACTGATTACAATCCACCACTGGCTTGAGACTAACTCTCATTAGCTTGTTAACTCAGCAAGGTATATGCAATGTCTCATTTGAATATACTTCATTTTGCTCTAACATGATGAGTCTATTGCTCATTCAAATATCACCCAAATCCCCAACAGGATTAATATGTACTATAGTTTAAGTATCACTGAGCATAAATTTTCTATGGTAGAATAATATGGTCAATTGCATCAATGTTGCAACTAATTAGGCAGAATTAAATCTAACTAATTAATGTAACTGAATAGTCAATTAATGGTTATTATCATCCCCCCCCCCAGTTCTATCCGGCTTGCCAAACTGGTAGTGCCGGTGGCAGGAGGCTCCGCCCACCCACCGGGACGTCATTACGTCCTGATTTTTTACCATCTGTGCATGCACAGAAGGTTCTGCACATGCGCACTCCTGCACGCTCCCATTCCTGAACCGGTAGTGAAGGTAAGTGGGTTTCACCGCTGGTTATTATTATTGTTGAGGACACAGGCAATATTTAGAGGGCATTACTTTCTTATTGTACTGTGAAACGTGGCAGAAAAATATTGGAGGGCAGAAGAGGTGGAGGGGAGAATTCCACTGAAATCTCTAAGTTAACTGATCTTCTTCCAACTTATAGAGAATGAAATTTCATCAATGTAGAAATTGCATCCTTAACTCTTTTAGCTTCTGGGTGAGACTTTTTTCTTCACTTCCAGAGGAAATACCTGATATGGATCCAAATAATCTAAGATTCAGGTCTAGGCATGGGAGAGAGACTACCTTTGTCAATCTTGTAGATGATCTTTATCGAAGATATGTGCCTGGCCTTGTTGGGCTTCTCAATGTTTTTTTTTTTTTTTTTTTTTTTACCATTGACCATGGTATTGATAGGTATTGCATGGGTCAGGAGTTGAGAATTCTGTTTCAGATTGGTTCTGTTTTTTCCTCTGCTGGTGGCCTCTATTAATGGTGGTAGGGGATAAAAATTAGCCTGGTGGTAGCTTTCTTAGGAAGCATTTGGCAGTTTGTGGTTTGGTATTGTCAGTATAAGGGATGCGGTGG
This sequence comes from Pantherophis guttatus, assembly GCF_059756535.1. Classification (NCBI taxonomy): domain Eukaryota; kingdom Metazoa; phylum Chordata; class Lepidosauria; order Squamata; family Colubridae; genus Pantherophis; species Pantherophis guttatus. Next base: position 103,233,249 of record NC_142067.1, on the reverse strand, counting down.
CTCAGTGGCTAAGACACTGAGCTTCTCGATCAAAAGGTTGGCAGTTCAGCTGTTTGAATCCCTAGTGCTGCGTAACAGGGTGAGCTCCCATTACTTGTTCCAGCTTCTGCCAACCTAGCAATTCAAAATCACATAAAAAATGCAAGTAGAAAAATAGGGACCACCTTTGGTGGGAAGGTAACAGCGTTCCGTGTGCCTTTGGCATTTAGTCATGCCAGCCACAAGATCACGGAGACGTCTTCGGACAGCACTAACTCTTTGGCTTTGAAACAGAGATGAGCACCGCCCCCTAGAGTCGGGAATGACTAGCATATACGTGTGAGGGGAACCCTTGCCTTTATCTTTTTATAGAACCTGGATGGTTCAGGATGTCAGAGGGCCACTATTTTCATTGTTTGTGTCTAGAGCTGCATCTATGGAGCAAAACTCCAGACAGTAGTATTTACAATAAAAAAAAGTCAGAAAATGATCTGGAAATTTATAAACTAGAAATAGAATATTCACTCTTATCGACTCAGCAGGACATTACAACATTGCCTTGCAAGTGTTCTTGGTTGGGCCTGGTAGTGAACCCAATATCATATTTCTTTTAATCCATAGTCTTGGAGCTCTGCCTCCCACATAGATGCCTTTTCTTAAGAACAGCAAATTCTCTTCATTCCCAGAGCACCACCCCCAAGAGTCAGGAACGACTAGCACAGAGATGGTATTCAGCAGGTTCTGACCAGTTCTGGAGAACCGGTAGCAGAAATTTTGAGTAGTTTGGAGAACCGGTAAATACCACCTCTGACTGGCCCCGTCCCCATCTATTCTCTGCCTCCTGAGTCCAAGCTGATCAGGAGGAAATGGGAATTTTGCAGTAACCTTCCCCTGGAGTGGGGAGGGAATGGAGATTTTACAGTATCCTTCCTCTGGCACACCCACCAAGGTACGCCATGCCCACAAAGCCACGCCTACAGAACTGGTAGTAAAAAATTTTGAATCCCACCACTGGACTAGCACATATGTGCGAGGGGAACCTTTACCTTTACCTTTACCTTATTGTCAGTATGCTGATGACACTCAGCTTTACATTGTGAGATGCTCTCATAGTTTTGTTTCTATAACTGAAGACATAGATCGAATGGAGAATTGAACTCTCAAAAAATGGAGTTGCTGTTTGTATAACCAAGTTCTTGTTCAGTCCCAGTGAGGATTCTAGGTAGAGAAGCTCTATTTTTGAAAGAGAAGGCTTTTCTGGATTTGCAGCTCCTGCCCAAATGCAGCCTTATTAAGGGCAGGAAGTCCTTGCTTACAATCTCTGAACTCCTAATCTCATGCTATACATTGGGTTGTCTTAAAAAAAAAAAACTCAAAACTTCAGCTGATAAAGAACATAGACACTTGGATGTTTGCCAGCAATTGCAATTGGGAACATTGTGACACCTGTGCTGCTTTTAAATATAAAGTGCTAGTCTTAACCTAATGAATATAGTTTGGCTCCAGGTTACCTATAAGACCACATTTCTCCACTGGAATCAGCCTGATAATTGGGAGTAGTATTTTTAATGTCTTTGGATTACTGTTAGTTTGCTCTGTATGTGTGTGAGTTTTCACCAATCACTCCTGGTGACTGCCTGGATTTGTCCATGCAGTAAGATTTTGGAAGTGGTTTGCCATTGCTTTCTCTTTCCTAGGGCTGAGGGAGAGTGACCGACTCAAAGTTACTCAGCTGACCTTGTACCTAAGACAGGGCTAGAACTCCTAGTCTCCTGGTTTCTAGTCTGATGCTTTAAACCAGGGGTGTCAAATTCGCATCGACACAGCATCGTCGTGTGATGTATCACAAATTTTTCCCCTTTGCTAAACCGGCCATGGGCATGGCCAGCATGTGACACATCCAGCTCATGGGCCAGGGGTTTGACACCCCTGCCTTAAACATTACATCAAACTGAATCTCTTGTTTGCTTTTTTTCCCATCAAACAAACAATAAAACAAATTGGGCTGGCTGTGCTTACAAAAGGGGACAAGATGTGTCTGTCTGAATTTGCAAGTACATACTTCATAGTACAAGGTTCTTTAAAAAAAATCTATATTCATTTAAACTTCTATTTGTATCAATATTATAGTTCTTTTTCTTGAAAATTATAAGAAAAAATAGTAGAAGAAAGAGAAGCAGAAAGGAAAAACACATTCGATAAACACATTTTATTTAATATAATAAAAGGAACAAAAGCCAACATTTCACTGGAGAAATTAGGAGAAACAAGACGGAAGATGAGGGAAATAGGGGATTTATGAACAAACAAGAAGTATGAAATTGTCTCCATCTGAAGACAATTGGTATCATCTTTGGAAGAGGGGAAAGTTTCACCTAAGAAGAATGCCACCTTTGATTCCCAACAAGGTCACCTTGGGTGATGTTCAGGCAGTTATGGGCTCTTACAAGACCTATTCCTCTAAACACAAAGGGCACGGTAAGAAACCCTTGCTCCAGAAGTAAGTAAAGGAAATGAATTATCTTATCTTATCTGAAAGCAAGAGACGTAACAATTCTGTTCATGGAGGAAGTCATACAAATTCACTTATGATATTAGGTTTTTCATGGTCTCACAAAATTTGAGGCCAGTTTGACTTAGTCAAAAAAGGAAAACGAAGGTTCTAAGGGTCTCAAGTGAAGTTGATTAATACCAAATTGGGCCTCTGTTTCACCCAGCCAACAATAATCTAATTTGATTGAAAGCAAGTTTTTAGAACTCTAGGAAAAATGGAGGCTATTCTCTCCTTCATCCCAGTTTATTTGGTAATGCCAAAGTCAGAATCTTAGCAAGTGATAAATAACTGAGAAAAAGCTCATTGTTCCCCCAGCCTTCCCTTTATATACTTTTTTTAAATTGTTCAGGAGAAAACAGTATTCTAATGTAACAATATGGTTGCTACCCTAAATCTTTTCCATGTTATTCCCCTATTTCAGGAAAGGATCATACTAAAGTAGACATAGAAGTTTTACGAGAAAGACTATAAATTATATCTATCAATCTCAGAAAATATTTGGTGAGAGGTATTGGAGACAGAATAAAGAGAGAAAAGAACAGAACAGAAAGTTCCACCAGAAGTTTGGTAGAAAAATATTTTAGTGTTTCTGTGTAAACAGGTGAAATTTCAGCCCTTTACAAAAAAAAGTTTTAAATATTTTTTAAAAAACATTGATGAAATTGAGAAGCAATCCAAGTGGCAATGAACAAATGAAAACACCTGTTTTTCTCTGGTACGCACATCCTGCTGAAGATAAAAAGAAGTCCCAGGAGAAAGATAGACAAGCCTGTTATGTTTGCTGAGAATTATGTGAGAAAAGAATAACCGTAATTTTTCTTTAAACAATATACAGATATTTAAAAATATTCAAAGGGAAAGAGAAATAATTTTCCTCACTATTTTGCTAATGTTAATAGCCCAAGATATTTATTGTTTAAACAAAGCTCCATTGTTTATCCCTTTCTGTCCCTCTGACTTGGTTCTCCAAAGTAATTATTATCCATTTCAGTGCAACTATAATATTCTAGCTAAGCACAAATTTAACAATAACAATTTATTACTGGGAATGAAGAGAATTTGCTGTTCTTAAGAAAAGGCATCTGTGTGGGAGGCAGAGCTCCAAGACTATGGATTAAAAGAAATATGATATTGGGTTCACTGCCAGGCCCAACCAAGAACACTTGCAAGGCAATGTTGTAATGGCCTGCTGAGTCGATAAGAGTGAATCTACTATTTCTAGCTTGCAAATTTCCAGACCATTTTCTGACTCTTTTTATTGTAAATACTACTGTCTGGAGTTTTGCTCCATAGATGCAGTTCTAGACACAAACAATGAAAATAGTGGCCCTATATCTCTGACATCCTGAATCCTCCAAGTTCTATAAAAAGATAAAGGTAAAGGTTCCCCTTGCACATATGTGCTAGTCGTTCCCGACTCTAGGGGATAGTGCTCATCTCCATTTCAAAGCCAAAGAGCCAGCACTGTCCAAAGACGTCTCTGTGGTCATGTGGCCAGCATGACTAAACTCCAAAGGCTCACGGAATACTGTTACCTTCCCACCAAAGGTGGTCCCTATTTTTCTACTTGCATTTTTTACGTGCTTTCGAACTGCTAGGTTGGCAGAAGCTGGGACAAGTAATGGGAGCTCACCCTGTTACACGGCACTAGGGATTTGAACCACTGAACTGCTGACCTTTCGATCAACAAGCTCAGTGTCTTAGCCACTAACCCACCGCATCCCAAATTCTATAAAAGGAAATAATTGATTGGCCCTACTCTTGCTTCCTCTTTGCAAATAATCTGACTTCCTAACTCTGGAAAAAACTTTTTAATGATTCCCCAAGGCCCAGAGTAGATCCAAAAGAAAGGTGTTTAAGTATATGTATAGGGTAAGCCCAGAAAAGAACCTTAGCAAGAGATATATCTCATATCTATCCACTATTGTTTCCTAATATGAAACTAGCTTTAAGCACATAACAAAATGGCCAAGCTAAAAAGCAAAGTTTGCTGATTCAAATGATTCTTCTATCTTCATAATAACAAAACAAAAAAAAAGATGCATGTACAATAGTTATTTTAAACTGAAAATATGGTGCTCAAAGCTACACTGTTTAAAAAGTTTCTTATATAGTATTTTCTCACTCTGTCTTTTGCTATACCTACAATATCTACAATATCTACAATACACACACAGTTTTCAAGTCATTGAAAGGAACAACAGTTTAAAGAGCAATGCCATAAGAATTTTATAAAATAAATATTTTATCAAATATTTTATATAAATATAAGTTGATCGTATAATAAAATAAGCATTTTAAAAATCCTGATATCCATCCAAGCCATTGATAAGATTGCTTCAAGATCGAGTTTGTGTGTGTGAGAGAGAGAATTATTGATAGAGTCAAATATTAAGAAGGAAAGAGTAATAATAATCCCTTCCAAGTAATAATCTTTTGGTTCAAGATCAGGTTAGTGAGTAAATAAGAAGAAAGGGGATGTGAAAATGTTTTGAATTATCACCATGAACACCTAATTTGATTAGAGAGCATAAATAAAGATTCAGGAAAGGAAATTCATGCGTCAGCAAATTTAGAGGGCTTTAATGATATTATTGTCATGGGGTTCTTAATAGCTCAGGGCATTTGTAATGGGATATGAGAGCTCTGCAGCTCGGGGTCACCATGTCAGATTTGGCCAAGGTCAATTGTAACTCAAATGTTCAACTATTAGTAGTATAAACTAATTATTTCACTATTTTGTCTCAATAGAATGGCCCATGTGCAATGAATCAAGATCCCCAATTCCTTTATGCTGCGTTCAGTGTCTTAGCTACCAAATGTCTAGCTCAAACAGCCAAATATACATCGAGCAGAGAAAACCTTTTAACTTCTGAAATTGCATAGCACATATATAGGTATATCTTTTTCAGCAGTTACAGTGAACCCTTCTAACATAATACTCTGGATGTTATTGCAAAAATTTAAAATCAGCAGTAACAAATCTATAAGTGTTCTCTATCAAACTCTCACAAATGCTTTATCCAGCATTGGTTGGAAGACAAAATTTCCTGAAGTAAAAAGAAGTTAGTTTTCCTATATCCACATTTGTATGTGCCATAAAAGATTAAGGGAAAATGTTTCCCTTGTCCAGTTAACTCCAACTCTAGGGTGCTCATCTCCATTTTCTTAGCCAGGGGGGCCAGCATCATCTAAAGACATTTTCATGGACATGTGGCCAGCATGACTATACACCAAGGCCAGTTGTGAAATCCAATTTTTTTAAACTACCAGTTAGTTCTGTGGACACGGCTTGATGAACGTGGTGTGGCTTGGTGGACTATGCTTGGAGGGTGTGGTAGGAGAAGGATACTGCAAAATCTTCATTCCCACCCCATTCCAGGGGAAGGATACTGCAAAATTCCCATTCCCACCACACTCTTGGGCCAGCTAGATGTGGTATTTGCCAGTTCTCGAACTACTCAAAATTTCCGCTACCAGTTCTCCAGAACCTGTCAAAACCTGCTGGATTTCCCCCCTGACAGAGACGCATGGAGCACTACTACCTTCCCACTAAGTGGTATCTATTTATCTACTTGCATTAGCATGCGTTCAAACTGCTAGGTGGGCAGGAGCTGGGGTCAAGTAATGGGACCTTATCCCATTGTGCAGCACTCGGGTCTCAAAATCAGGCTGTCAGCTTTCCAGTTGACAAGCTCAGTGCCTTTAACCACTGAGCCATCACACAGTACCCCGTATGTACCATAAGTACCAGAATAACAGAGATCAATGTTAGTTTATGATGATCAAGAATCAGTAGTAGTCTGAGAACATCTTTTTTAAATCTAATCAATTTTATTTGAAAACTGCAATTCACTTCAAATGAAGGAGGATTAATAATTATATAATATGTCAGATATTGGTATCTTGGGCGATATAACTTTTGAGCAACTCAGAAAGTAACAGATTGGTAAACCTTACTGCCCACTTTAGCAGTAACAAAACTGTGCAATAAATCTTGTGATTCAGTTAATAAAGCCCCAAACCTAAAGTACATATACTTTCCCTGTATGTTCAATGCTGCACATGTCACCTAAAGCTCTACTTTAGATTTATACAATAGCCAAAATGTTGGACATCCATCAGAAACACATACTTCTTGGTTGCTTCTAGCAACAGTCTTGTGAATGCTCTTTTTAGAGCCCTTCCTAGCTCTAACATTAACTATTTGGGGATGTTAACTAAAAACATTCTTCTTGGCTTCTGGTATAGGCTCAGAGCTCTTTTGGATAAATTCTTTGCAATGTGACCTTATTCTTCCTTGTATTGTCTTATGTTAAGTTATGATGTCATCAATAAGAATCCTAATGTTCTGACTTTTTTTTTTTTTGCTATTGTTTCAATTTTATTGTTGAGGTTTTGGGGATTATTTTGAAGAACCATCAGTGTATTAAAATAATACTTACTTCTGGGTAAATAAATTAAGCTGTAGACCTATTTCCAACTGATTATTTATCCCAGCCCTACTTTATAAAAACAGTAAACCAATGTTGCCAAGTACATAATAGCAGAATGTGTACTGGATATGTAAAATGACATATAATTGTATGTTTTAAACTGTTATAACAACTATCCAGTTAAATAAAAACAAATGTTAGATAACCTGGCTATTTAAATCATTTGCAATAGCTAGATGCAAAAAGTATCCATTTGAAAGAGACCATGTCTTTAAACGTTGTTTTATTTTTTTAATTATTTGTAATTCTTATTTTTAATAATCTTGTTTTAGCTCACTTTCAAGTTTCATCCCACCTTAAATGTGAAAGCATCTCTAGGTGGCTTATAATTTAAGATTAAAAACAACAACTGAGAAAAATAACAATTAGCAATGATATCCAGTGACACATTGAGAATAAAAACTCCTAAAAATACCCAGTATCAGCATATTTCTGTCAAATTCCTTGTTCTCAAGTCAAGGTCAGCAAATGAACATGAGTGATGATGTTACTAATGGGTAGCATGAAGCATAAGCATTATAAAAACTGGCTGAAGTCCAGCAGCCATGAAGTCAGATTCCTAGATGTGCTTCTAATATCAGCCTAAGAAGGCATCTCAAAAGGCATCTTGGCATATAAATTTGTAGTTCAATTAATACAGCTTAAATTGACTGTGTTTTTGGCACAAAGGGAAAGTAGTTGAAAATAAAGAGTTGGCTAGGTGGCTCAGTGGCTAAGACACTGAGCTTGTCGATCAGAAAGGTCGGCGGTTCGAATCCCTGGTATAGGTCTCCTGCGTGAGTAGGGGACTGGATTAGATGACCTCCAAGGTCCCTCCCAATTCTGTTACTTTCATAATTCCTGCTTCCTTTGATAGTTAAAATGTCAGGAACTAGATGTATTATAGAGGTGGCCATTTCCCCTCCCCCCCCACACACAAACTTTTTTTAAAAAAGGGATATTATTTTGGTGAGTACTGAGGGCCTCAGATTTGTTGAAGAACACTATAATGTGGTGTAAAGGTTTATTGTAAGTTTTATGTTAGTAGTTCAGAAAAACTCATCAAGAGAGTAAGTGCAGAAAAACCATCAACAATTGAGAAATCGATTAGTGACCTCCATAGCAGGCACAATTTTAGCAAGGAATTGTAAGAAAATAGAATTGAGAAACGACAACAAGAAAGAAATTTAAGTAGCCAGAGTGGTCAATTGCTTGACATTACTTTATACAAACATTTGATTCTTTAAAAGAAAAGTATGTGAAGTTTTACAGTACATATATTGTAGGGGTGATGGATGGGGAAATCCAATGTCATATTCCAAAGATGTAGTGATCCGTATTTGGGTCCAGGAACAAAGCTTTCCCTGTCATTGCCCCATTATGTCTGACACTCCCCTCCCCCCATGATGAGGCAGGCTCCCACTCTCCTGGCTTTTCATAAAGTCATAAAAACATGGCTCTGTGGCCTTGCTTGGGCCATCCAGATGAGCATGCAGCCTTGGGACTGGTTAGAAGCCTGAAAGTCCCCTCTCCTACCTTTTTAAATAAAGATTCATTGTATCTTTTAAATTGTACATAATTCTTTTTATGCTTTAAATATTTTATTCTACACTGCCCAGACTCCCTCTGGGAGAGAATGGGCACTATGGTTGAGATAGATAGATAGATAGATAGATAGATAGATAGATAGATAGATAGATAGATAGATAGATAGATAGATAGATAGATAGATATGTGGGTGGGTGGGTGGGTGGGTGGGTAGGTAGATAGATAGATAGATAGATAGATAGATAGATAGATAGATAGATAGATAGATAGATAGATAGATAGATGATAGATAGATAGATAGATAGATAGATAGATAGATAGATAGATAGATAGATGATAGATAGATAAAGGGGTGGGCTGCTGGGGGTTTTCAGGGGTTTGGGAGAACCTCTAGCTAAGATTCTGTGCAGTTCGGAGAACCCCCAAGTTCCACTCCTGTCTGGCCCTACCCACCCCGGCCCCACCCATTCCAGAAGTTCCCACGCGGCCTGTTTTGGATGCAGGTAAGTGCAGGGCACACGTGGAGGCTTGGGGAGGTTGAAAATGGGCCTACTGGAAGTTTGGGAAGACCAGAAACAGGCCTCTAGAGGGCCTCCGGAGCCTTGGGAGGCCGTTTTCCCTCTCTCAGAGGCTCGAGCAAAGCCTCTAGAGCCCAGGGAGGAAAACCCTGCCCTCCTGCTGTGGTGCAGAAGACCGAGTAGGCCACGCCCACCATGGCCTTGCCCACCGAGCAACCAGGCAGAGAACCTCTTGCTAAAATTTTTGCAGCCCAGCCCTAGATAGATAGTAGATAGAAGTTAGTTAGATAGATAGATAGATAGATAGATAGATAGATAGATAGATAGATAGATAGATGATAGACAGACAGATTGATTATAGAGAAAGATGATAGATTAAAAAGAGCTAAAGAGAATGGGGATAAGAATAAAATGACAATGACTCAAGAAAAGGAAGGATAACAGGCATAATTGTGTGTTATTTTTCTTTTTATTTACTCTCTTTTTCTTCTTTTCAATCTTTGGGGTTTGTTTTGTATACTTTTACTGTACTGAAAAATGCTAATATGATATATAAAAAGACAGAGTGAGAGGGGGAGGAAGCATACACAAGCATCAAACACTTTATAAAATCCGACTCTTAAAATTATTCTATTGACAGGTCACATTTTTAAGCCACCTAAAAGGAAATGCTTCATCCCACAGGTCTTATTATATCTTTTAAATTCTTCAGTAAACAAGATGATCTGGATAGTGTGCAAATCAATATACTTTAAAGTAAAACTCCAGTGAAAAATAATATAATCAAAGAAAAACGGGAATCGGTGGCAAGAATAATAATAAAAATGCAACATGTGGAATCACAGTGCAACCAGTTAAAGAGCAAACGGTGCAAAGCTATGAGAGCCATAAAAATGTGCTTCTTTCAAAGGCCTTGGGGAATTTAACGGTCTTAACCTCTATGTCTCAAGGGAGACAGTTTTTCAGACTGGAGTCTAGAGCTGAATTAGCTCCCTCTGTCTGTATCACTTTATGGGCACCAAGAGAAGTCCATTGATGATAACCTTAAGATTCATGCATACAAATAAGGGAAGAAATATTGTTTCAAATATCCAGCTCCAAAGACCAAAAGCAGCATTTTAAATTAAGTTCAAATTATAGACAAGAAAATGGCAAAGAATTAGCATTCCATCAATCAGTCCTAGCTAAACTTCAAGAGTCAGACCCTTGGATTAATTGCAATCTCTGAACCATTTTCAAAGTTTATTGTAATAAATCAAAAGCAGCTTACAAGGACCTTGATAACTGATATAGGGTTTTGATTTTATTTATTTTTATTTTAAAAGGTTTGTAATCCACCCATCTTTGAGAATAACTCTGGGTGGCTCAAAGTGACAATAAAACCACAGCAATCATAACTTTAAGCATAAAGATTATAAAAACAGAAACTAAAAAAACTGGCACTTCAATCATCCTCCCAGGACACTTTAGTAATCATTGTCAGGTTCTCCTCACCCTATTCTACCTGAATGGTTGTGGGATCTAGTTATATCTGTCTAACAAAGAAAAGGACTAGGGTGATGATAGCATTTTTCCAATATTTGAGGGACAGAGGGGAGTGGGTCAACTTATTCTCCAAAGCACTTGAGGGCAGGACAAAAAGTAATGGATGGAAGATTATCAAACAGAAATCCATCATAGAATTAAGGAGAAATTTCTGACAGTGAGAACAATTAATCAGTGGAATGACTTGCCTCCAGAAGTTGTGAGTGCTCCATCACTGGAGGTTTTTAAGAAGAGATTGGACAGCCATCTCTCTGAAATGGTATAGGATCTCCTACTCAAGCTAGGGATTGGACTAGAAGACCACACTGTCTATAAAAATGGGAATCAGTGGCAATAATAATAAAAAATATTATAATGGAACATGTGGCATCACAGTACAGCCAGCTAAAAAGCAAACAGGGCAAAGATATGAGAGCCATAAAAATGTGCTTCTTTCAAATACCTTGGGGAATAACAATAACTATAACAATAACTCTGTTATTCTGTATAACCCAGTGCCTTATGAAGAGCCAAGTGCTTACGGCCTTCCTGAAGCTGTGGGCCTGCTGGATTGCTGGGCAGGGGAAGGTAGTCTATAAGGTAGGGGAATCACCGAAAAGGCACACTTTCTAGATTCTAAAGGACGGCTACATTTCAGGGAAGGGACCTGGAGTGGCACATTCCAATGACACTCTGGATGATAGAGCCATGAAAGTAGGTCATAAATATGGGGTTCATATAAATGCAATCCATTGGACAATGAAATGACAATCCATTCCAGTATTCTGCCAGGAAAAATGAATGCCCATTCAAAGCCAGTGAGATGTGGACAAGATGCTGAAAGATGAGCCTACTAGGTAAGAAGGTGTCCTACAAGCTACTTGGAGAATCAGGGCAAGTATGAGTAGTGCCAGTGCCTATCATGTAGCTGGAATAAAGCCGAAGGGATGTCCAGCTGTGTCAAGGTTAAAAATAAAATGTAGATGTTGCATAGATATGTGTATTATTTTTATGTATAATGTCAGAACCAGGAACCAAAACAGACTTGATGTTGTCAGAGCAGAAATATAAAGACTGAATGTTGACATTCTGGGAATCAGTGAAATGAAATGAATTGGAACTGACTACTTTTTTTTTACTTTCATTTTATTGTTTTCTACCTTTGAGATGTAAGATGCCAGGAGTTAGGCAGTCCCTTTAGATAATCAGCCAGCCAATCAGTCAGTCAGTCAGTCAGTCAGTCAGTCAGTCAATAATAGAAACCACACAGCTTCTACTGAGAATAAGAAAAAATATTTAAAAAGTTGGAGAATTCATCTTTTATAACAAAGGGGTATCAAATCAATGCTTGAATACAATCCCCAAATGATATAAGGATAACTTGAATTCAAGACAAGCTACTAAATATTATAGTGATCCATATATATGCTCCCATAAAAATGCAGAAGAAGTTAAAATTTAACAATTCATAGTAACCTTCAACATCTTATTGGCACAACATCTTCCCAAAAGATATTCTCATTATGGGAAATTCAAATGCTACAGATGGCAATTCAATAACATGTGGAATCAGGGGGAAAATTGACTCTGGTGTAGGAAGAAAAAATCAATGGGCAAATTGATACAGTTCTACCAAGAAAATAGCAATAACAGCATGGATGGCCATCACTGGATGGGCAATATGATTTATTTATTTATTTATTTATTTATTTATTTATTTATTTATTTATTTATTTATTTATTTATTTATTTATTTATTTGGTGCTTTGAGTCAGTCTCGACTCCTGCAGCTGCCTAGAATAATCTCTGCAGTTATCTTGGCAAGATTTCAGAATGGTTATCACTGCTTTTTTCTTCTTAACTCTGAGACAGAGTGAGTGGCTAAGGTCACACAGTTTATAGCCTGAAGCCTTAGCCACTGCACCAAAGTAGGTTTACCACAGGGGTCGGTTCTACTTACCTCCACCACAGTGGCAGGTTGCCCCCGGTTCACACCAGTTCTATAGAACCGGTAGTAAAACCAATGGGAGGCTCTGCCCACCGACCCCGACGTCATCAAAATGCTTCTGCACATGCACGCACGCGAGTGAAGCAAGAGAGCGCACACGGACCCATTGCAAACCGGTAGTAAAGATAAGTAGAACCCACCCCTGCTCCACTACCGTTCACAATGGGAGCGCGTGCACAGATCATTCATGATGACATTCATGATGACATCTGGGTGGGTGGGTGGAGCTTCCTGCCACTGTTACTACTGGTTAGCAAGAACTGGATCGAACTGGGAGCAACCTACCACTGGTTTACTATAACCTTATTTAATGTGCAGGAAATGCTAACTAGAAAAAAAAAAGAAATTGCAATAAAAAACTGGGTGAAATATCAACAACCTTAAATATGCTGTTCATGCTACTCTGATAGCTGGGAGGATTTATATCTGGCTTTTGGGAGAACAAAAATGTGAAATCTAGATTAAATAAAGTGCAGAGACACCACATTGACAACAGTTGAGGTTGTGGCTTTCCCAGATGTAATATACAGTTGTGAGAAATGGATAATTAAAAAAGATAAATAAATTAAAAAGATGCATTTACATTGCAGTGTTGGAGAAAAATTGGGAATGTTCTTGACTGCATGATGAACAAAACATTCAGTATTAGATGAAATAAATCTAGTCGATCACTGAAAGCACTAATAGTGAAGCTAGAGCTGAAAATAATTTGGACACATACTGCAAATGCAAATGTCAGTGGAGAAAGTCCTGGTGCTCAGGAAAATAAAAAAGCAATTAAAAAGAATCCACTTTGTTTAGATAATTTCTAAACTGACAACATAAGCATGAACTTGGAAGAACTCGAAGAGTACGGTAATTATTGAATGACAATTCTGATTAAATTATATTGAACTAGTCACAGAGATTCAGATGTCATTGGACAAAAACTTATGACTTAAGAGGCTTTTGTGAAACAATAATGTTTTGTTTATTAATGGACTCTACATCTCATCTTTATATACATACATATGCACACACGCATACATGATGTATCACACACACACCCCGGATCCGCAAAGGCAAAACACTACGTGATCGAGGATACAATTAAATGTTACTAAAGCAATGGTAAAGAACAATGCCAACCCAGATTTCCATTTATCCCCCTATGATGCCTTTGAGATCCATTCCAAGGTCCTTCTCTCAGAAGACTGAGTTTCATCAAGGCTTTGCTGTTTGCAGTGAAGTGATGCCACAGCTGGATTTTTCACACAAATAAAAGATAATCTCTCTTCCCCAGGTGCCATCTTTATGCAGCAGATGAAAGTCATCTACTGAAGGAAAGAGCTTTATTATAATTTGGATGTGACATTTAAATCTTTAAAAATTATAATGAAATAAGTAATAATACTAATGTTGGTATAAGCATATTTTTGTAAACAAATTTAACACTGTAGGAAATAGTTAATCTTGGATTACTTTCTTCACAAGTGTCAGGCTACTGGTGGCTTAGCATATTTGATTTTTTTTTCCTGATACATGTTAATTGTGTATGAGTTTCTTGTACATATGAGTAATGAATGACAACGACATAACCATATGCTCCAATTTAAGCATACAGTATTAATTTTAATACTTAATGGAGAACTTAGTTTAACAGAAAGGAAACCAACAAACATTGGATAGATAAAAACATGGTGCTGAGTTGGGATATTTGTATGAAACAAATAGTGCTGCTGCTGAGGATTTTAGTATGTTGTGGATGATTAGAGGTACAATCTTTTGGATTAGATGATTGGGGAGTCTACTGGGGTCTTTATTAACCGTGGTGGCACAGTGGTTAGATGCAGTATTGCAGGCTAATTCTGCCAACTGCCAGCAGTTCAAGTCTCATCGGCTCAAGGTTGACTCAGCCTCTGATTCTTCCAAGGTTGGTAAAACCAGATTGTTGGGGGCAATATGCTGACTCTGTAAACTACTTAGAGAGGGCTGTAAAGCACTGTGAAGTGGTATATAAGTCTTAAACTATTTCCCTAACAAAATGGCCTTCTTTCTGACTCACACAGTTTGTATCCTTGCCAAGCTTTTAGGAAGTTTAGGACAGAATTGTGTTGTAGTTCCCTTGCCTGGATTGTGGTTTGGAGAACCAGTTTTTGGAATTGGAGTTGGTAATGGAAGCTAGATTGTTGGATCGCCAAGTGTGCAGATCAGCTTATCTGTGCTGGGTACTCTCTTTGTGTTTTGCAGTGTACAGTGACACAGCAGTAGGAAGGAGACAGACTGTGTGGCTGTGTGGACAGACAGAGGAGACCTTCTATTGACTCTGTAAAAGAGCAGATGGGAGCTGTCATTTTCTTTCATCATGGTTGCCTGGAGTTAGGGGGGTTTCTTGTGCAGTACCAGAGCTTGGTCAGGGCAGTTGTGGCTACCTGGTCACTGTGCCTGCACTTCTAGGCCCCCATGCAATTGAGTAGCCATCATACTTCCTTCCTGGCTGGGAGCCGGAAGGGACCTTGTAACAGCCATTTTAATGTGGGCTGCTCTCAGATGAAAGTCATTGTGACCTAAGAGGATTTTGTGAGAATTTGTATTGGTAATTGGACTGGTCATCAAGTAAGAAAAGACTGTGAATTGTGGACGATGTTTCTGTTTCTGTTTTTATGGGTGAGAGCTAAAGGGGGAACTTCACTAAGATTGTGAATATATGGGTGCTTAACCAGTCCAATAAGAAGGGACTGGCTGACTGTAATCATATATGGAAGTATATGTGTGTGTGTGGGGGGTGTATCCTTGGTTAGCTGGAGGCACTGAGTGTTCTACAAAAGGGCAGGGACTTTTTTCTGAGAAATTGGTTTTTGAGTGTATTATCAACCAAGATCTTAGAATAGTAGTGCTCAGGGAGGGGGATCATCCGAGGTACCTGGGAGGTTATTAATTAATTTGGACTTTTGGGTTCTAGGTTCATTTGGAATTGTTGCTACTGTACAGCCTTCTGCTGCACAGCAATTTCCCTGCCTGAGTTTCTCGATTTTAATTTTCCACCCATCCCCTTGTGAGTTTTGTTGTTGTCTTTGTCATCTGTATTGGAGATACATTTATTTCTTTGTTGCACAAATTCAATAACATAGATTTTGTATATAGTAGTTAAATAAAAGCATGTGACATGGGGCTGGTTCACTTAGGCATATTTATTTGAAGTCTCCAGTGGAAATCATTAATGTGATTCACAAGGCCTCTGCAGGTAACATCTTGCAAAGATAGAATCAATAACTGGATAGTTGTACCTGGTATAGCCATGGGCTGTTGAGGTAGGCATGGGAAACGCAATCAATAGCAATTCTGGTTGCTTCATGCCTTCATTGCTATCTTCTGGATTGCAAAAGTATTAGCAGGAATTTCTGTTCCCTTTAGTTGCCACAAATTGGCACTTGGTGGTTCTGCCAGGTTGAAGTTCTTCAATCATCAGCATTGTCAAGGTTTGACAGATTGCTTGTTCTGCCTGAGCATATTACCAATTGAGTGGGAGAAAAAAAGAAATTCCTGAAGTTTTTGCTGGCCACTGTCCTATAATCCCCTTCTAGGAGGTCTTTCCATCAATAGCTAAATCTATTCACATGAACATTGTTTGTCTTTATCTATCAAGAGAGGAACAAGTGGTGAACGCTTTCCACAAAGAACCAATGAAGATACAGTATGTGATATTTACCCAAATATCTCAGGATATTTGTAGAAAGTCAGTCCTCCAATTTTCAATATCTCTAGAAATTTGAAAGTTTCTCTCTCCACCTCTCATTTTATGATAAGGCATGTGATCAGTATTTATGAATTTATAAGGACTGGGGTATATACGAGACCGCCTTCTGCTGCCGATAGCCTCCCACCAGCCAATACGCTCCCACAGAGAGGGGCTCCTCAGGGTGCCGTCGGCCAAACAATGTCGACTGGCGGCACCCAGGGGGAGAGCCTTCTTTGTGGGGGCACCAGCCCTCTGGAATGAGCTGCCCCTAGAGGTTCGTATGATCCCCGACCTGCGTACCTTTCGCTGCGCCCTGAAGACTCTTTTATTCCAACAAGCCGGGCTGGCCTAATAGGAATTTTTAAATTGGGTGTTTGTTAGTTTTCAATTTTGTGGGCCAAATTTTATATATTTGTTTTAAATTGTTCTTAAATTTTGTGGTTTATATGTGTTTTAATATGGCTGTATACCACCCTGAGTCCTTTGGGAGGAGGGCGGTATAGAAGTTCAATAAAATCTAAAAATCTAATCTAAATAAGACTTTAATTTCACCAAGTGATTTGCCACATAGGGTACATGCATGCCCATCATCAACTCTGTTGAGATAGTATTATGCAAAGTGTAAAGAGAGAAAGCAAAAAACAAAACAAAACAGAGAAGATGATTAGAGGAAAGAAGAGGAAAACTACCGTATGAAAGCAGAATTCAGTATGCTTCTCTATTTTTTCCCTCTTTGCAAACAATTTTCGCTTCTAAACACATCTACATGCAAATTCATGCACTGCATTCCCTTCATTAAACTTCTCACCTCTCTCTTTTTGTGGATCTTATCCATTCCTTCCAACCACAACTTCCTTGGTTTTTCCTTTCCTCTCAAACCATTCACTCTTTGTATGTTTATTCTGAAATGTGATCCTCAGTCATTTTTTTTTCATGACCAAGCCATCTCAACTTCTTCTTCCACACTGGCCATTCACTTTTCTATTTCAGAACCCATTCATTCTTGACCTGAACAAATCTTAAGAACTCCCTTCACATTTCATTCAGCTTAATTCTCTGTTTCTCTGGAGATAGTCAGCTCTCACTTTCATCTGATGAAGTGGGCAGAAGCATGCTCTTAGACACTGCTATTTCTGTTCCTTTGAGCACACATTAATCCCGTGCAATACAGCACATATTAGCTAACCACCTTTTCTACCAGCATCTGGACATCTTAAAATCCCCACATCTATTTTTCCAACTTGAATAAGCTTATTAGCTTACAACAACTAATTGTTTTTTACACTAGGGGTGTCAAACTTGAGGCCCGCGGGCCAGATCTGGCCATGTGGCTAACATGAAAGGCATAGAGGTAAGTTCATAATGGATTGCTGGGTGGTGGGTGACCTTAACAACAAGGACATCTGAATATGTGTGTGAATGGGACCAAATGCAGATGCAGACAGAGACTATGCAAAGCTTCAACGAGGTACTTTGCGGAAGGTTTAGGTGAATCATCATTTTGAAAGTGCATTACTGAATGGCATATTACATTGATTTTTTTTGACACTCCAAGACTCTTGTCTTCCAATTCCACTAGCCAGAAGAGACTTCTGCACATATGGAGAAGCCTCTTGTAGCCACTGGAACTGCCAAATGGAAACCTTAGGGCAACGCAAAGCATCTTGAAAAGGGAAATTGCATCATTGAAGAAAAAATGTGTCATTTTCGCAGCACAAAGTGCCTTCTTAACACAAAGCTGAGCTTCCTCACACAGCCATAATGAAGACACAATTGTCTGATCACACCACTTTTTCTTGCCCTCCAGTACATGTAGTGGCAATTTCCAGGCCCTCTTTTTTCTCAATTTTTTTCCAGCTGAATTTAGATGAGAAAACTCTTTGCGAAGGACAATTGTGGGATAGGGGTAGAAGTCCATAATCCACAGAATTCATGTGGCTCCACAGTCCCATTTTATGTGAGTCCTAAAAACTATCAGGATTGGATTGCTAAAACCCAGAAGCAAGCTTTTGCCCATGGACTCTGTGGGAGACAAAAACACTTGCACCTTACTGGAGATGGCTACCAAGTCAGGAAGATTAAAATCCCCCAGGATCAAAAAATATCAGGTTCTTTACCATTACCAGCAAGGGTGGGTAAAGGGCTGCGCATGTGCAGAAGCATTTTGATGATGTCGGGGTCGGTGGGCGGAGCCTCCTGCCAGTTTTACTACCGGTTCTATAGAACCGGTGCGAACCAGGGGCAACCCATCACTGATTACCAGGAAGTCAAGTTCTAAGAGCCTAAGGAAGGATCCTGCCAGGCAGCGTAATAGTCAAAACCTTCAGCATGTTTCTTTATCCCAGTATAATATATTTTTTTTAATTTGATTTATATGCCGCCCTTCTCCGGAGACTCAGGGCGGCTTACAATGCGTTAAGCAATAGCCTTCATACTTTTGTATATTTATACAAAGTCAGCTTATTGCCCCCACAAACTGGGTCCTCATTTAACCTACCTTAGAAAGGACGGAAGGCTAAGTCAACCTTGAGCCTGGTGAGATTCAAACTTACAGTAATTGCAGACAGCTGCTGTTAATCACAATGCTTTTAGTCTGCTGAGCCACCAGGCCCTTATTGAGTAGTAGTCCTCAAGGTACGACCACAATTGAACCCAAACTTTATGTTGCTATGTGAAACATTTGTTAAATGAGTTTTGCCCCATTTTATGACTTACCTTGCCATAGTTGTTAAGTGAATATTGCACTTGTTAAGTTAGTAACACGGTTATTAAGTGAATATGGATTTTCCATTGACTTTGCTTGTCAGAAGGCTGCAAAAGCTGATAACATGATCCCAGGACACTGCATAAATATGAACCAGATGCCAAGCATTTGAATTTTGATCACATGATCAAAGGGATGCTGCAACAGTCGCAAGTGTGAAAAATGGTCATGTCACTTTTTCAGTGCTGTTGTAACTGTCACTAAATGAACTGTTGTAAGTCGAGGACTATCTGTACAGATATCCATGCCTTATGTGTGCCTATGTGTGCGTGTGTGTGTCCATTTTGCATCAACAGCAGTTCTATATGAATTCTGTTTTTTTTTTTTTAATGTACTAGCGCATTCATGATGCTGAGGCTTGAAGGCTAAATGTAGTCTTGGAATAAAAATAAGGGAACTAAGCAACTGAAATATGTTAGACAGAATATATTTCCAATTAATTCTGATTGCTCAACACGGCAAAAAAAAAATCATTATAAATGTTGTTGGAGATCAGGTGATGTCTGTGATAGCAATAGCAATAGCATTTAGTGTTATATACCGCTTCATAGTGCTTTTACAGCCCTCTCTAAGGGTTTACATAGTCAGCATATTGCCCCCAACAATCTGGGTCCTCATTTTACCCACCTTGGAAGGATGGAAGGCTGAGTCAACCTTGAGCCTGGTGAGATTTGAACTGCCGAACTGCAGCTAGCAGTCAACTGAAGTAGCCTGCAGTACTGCACTCTAACCACTGCACCACCTGGGTTCTAAGTGCAACTTTAAAATTAATTATACATGAATAGTTGGGGTAGAGGCAGAGGGAGGGATATTGTATTATCTAACTGTCCAATCCATTGTATGATACAGTAAAAAATAATCCCCCTCAAAGCCTTGGGTATAATGTCTGAATATATGCATTTAAACCTGATTCCATAGATCAATTTTTATTTGACTATTTAACAATATTTTTACACTGGTCAGGGTTAAAATGAAATCTGCCCCAGGGCAAAAATAAGGATAGTTCTCTGAAGAATGTTTGTTCATGGTTCTGGTTTTGTATCTTTTTAGAGAGAAAAACAGAAATTTATCTGCTCCCCTGGATATGTTTTTGTAAAAACCACCTCTTGCCCCATCCAATCTGAATTGTTGCTTTGGCCGAAACAAAGAAGTCCATTTATCAAGAAACTATTATACTGAAATTGTTGCTTGGGGATTTTAGTATTTCTGATGTTAAATTTTTGTAAGGCTGTTCACTCACTGATAACTTTCTTTAATCTACAGTTGTTAGAGACACCGCCTTTTCACACACGCACTTCTGCACATCATAACATCTTTGATTTAATTTGAAGTAAAAATATGCAGCTCACATTGTGTGATTTAATCAAAGAAATCTAACCTGGCCATTTTATTGTAATTTTTTTCTCTCTGGGGTGCATCTTTCCACCACTAACTCATCAAAGACTTTTGATCAGGCCAATCTGTTTTACATCCATTAGCTCATTTTCTGATTTAGTCCTGGGCCTTCCTTCCTCTCAGTTGATTTCATCTGAAGTTGAACCTCCGGAGGCATTGACAATGGCCCTTAATTTTGCCCTTTGATTAGCCTGGGGAAAAAAAGAATCCCCATCCGTAGCTGTCTCCATATTTAGGAACACTCTACTTCATGTTCATAAACTAGATCAGAAATGTAGAACTCTCTCCTCTGCTGTCAAAGGAGTTCTTTCATAAA
Organism: Pantherophis guttatus; assembly: GCF_059756535.1. NCBI lineage: Eukaryota > Metazoa > Chordata > Lepidosauria > Squamata > Colubridae > Pantherophis > Pantherophis guttatus. The sequence continues at coordinate 103,212,450 of NC_142067.1, read as the reverse complement.
GATGCTACTGATTTATCTGCAGTCCTGGAACAAGGCAAACCAAATTATTTCTAAAATTTAATTTCTATTCAAGCCAAGTCCCCTAGACAGCTTTTTGCTACATATCAATCACTTTTATCTTCATCTTTGCCATAGGCTGATATTGGAAGGCCCTCTTCAGTTAGCTCTGATGATTCTGATAGATATTTTTGGCTAAAATTGAATCACTCCAGGCTTCCATCCCTATTATTCTGAGTTCTTTCTCATCTAGTGTTTTATTTTCTCTACTTTTTGAAAAAAAAGGCTTACCAAAAGAATTTCAGAAATTGACTATACCACTTCTTTTCTTGATGCATTTCTTCTTTCTTTTTAAATATTATTTACTATGTTCTTTACTTTTTCTGTTGTTTCAAGTACTTTTTAGACTTTCTGAAATAGCTTCCTTTTTTGAAAAAAAATGTCATGGCTGCTTCAGTTTTTTCTAGTTTTAATTCAGTGTCTTCATTTTTGTTTAAATAATTTTAGCAAGTTCTTCCCTATTTGTTAATATTGTTCTATTTTAATCAGAATTTTGTGTGGATCACTGAGCTGTCACTGGTTTGATGATGACTAAGGTAAACCATTATTTATCAGTACTGGTCCTGGCGTATTTGTCTGTAGGGTCTGACACCCTTGATCATCAGATTTTATTATCTTCTGCAAGGAAGGATGATATTAGGTTCTTCTTGGTTTCATCCTATATTACATTTTTTTTTCAGTTCTAGTTCAGTCCTAGAACTATTTTGGTTCATTGTTCTGCTTTTTTGTTGAGTTCTATAAGTTCTTTTCAGTTTAACTACTGTATATATACTGATGACATTGTAGATCATGTTTTCCTGGGATTTTCAACTAAATGTATTCCCATCACTTTAAATTTATAGATGACCATCCTTATTGTGTTTAATCCTGATGCTTTCTTTCCTCTTTCTTTTTCTTCCCATTTTTCAAGACTGATAATTGCAAGTGTCTCAAAAAAAGTAAGATTTGGAAGTTCTTATCAATAAGAAACTTTAAATACTTTTTTTCTGAAAAACGTGCAGTGTTTACATAATGAATATCTATAAAATTTGGCCATTTTTTAATTATTGAGATGGAGTCACTTGGACTATTGCTCCTCTTCTTAGTTTCCATTCATTTTTCTTGTCTTGTCTTCTGGTGTTTTGGAAAATAGGTTGACCCCCTCTTCTTTGTGGCAGCCCCTCAAATATTAGAACACTGCTGTCATGTCACCTCTAGTCCTCCTTTTCACTAGACCAGGCAGACCCAATTTTTGCAACCATTCTTCATATTTTAGCCTCTAATCATCTTTGTTGTTCCTTTTTTGCACTCTTTCCAGCGTCTCAATATCTTTTTTATATTGTTTTATATTGTAGCAACCAAAGTTGGATGCAGTATTCCAAGTGTGATCTTACCAAGGCCTTATAAAGTGGTACTAACACTTCACATGATCTTGATTCTATCCCTCTGTTGATACAGTCTAGGATTGCATTGGCTTTTTTGGTGGCTGCAGCACACTGCTGGCTCACATTTAAATGATTGTCTACTAGAACGTCAAGATCCCCCTCGCAGTTACTACTATTGAGACATGTTTCGCCCAGGGATGAAATGCTCCCCGTTTGGATCGGATCGCCCGATCTGGTAGCGATGGTGGCAGGTGGTTCGGAGAACCAGTAGCAAAAATCCCTGCGCGCCCCCCCACCCCATGCCCAGCTGAGCCACATGATCATCAGAAGCTTTTTTTTTTTACTTTTAGAAGCATTTTTTCTACAACCTCTTCCAACGAAAAAAATGCTTTAAAAAGTAAAATAAAAAGCCTCTGATGATCGTGCGGCTCAGCTGGGATCATCAGAGGCTTTTCAAAGCATTTTTTAAAAAGCCTCTCTGACAATCCCAGCTCAGTTACCTGATCTTCAGAGGCTTTTCAAAGCATTATAAAAAATGCTTTGAAAAGTTAAAAAAAAAAAAAGTTGGCCATGCCCACCCAGTCACATTACCACCACCACCAAGCCACGCCCACAGAACTGGTAGTAACAAATTTTACATTTCACCCCTGGTTTCGCCTAATCTGTACCTGTGTATGCAAGCAGAAGCAACCAGTTATTTAAATTACTTTCTGTAATTACAATCGATGTTCCGATGTATTCCCCTGGATTTGGGTTGCTTAGTTTTCCTTTGATTTAGAAAGGCTTATTTCATGTTTTTGAACTTTCTCCCATTTAATATCAACTTTTTGGAATTGACCCCTACTTGAATTGTAGCTGGAGTCCAATCTCCTGAATTTTGGAGATAAAGAGTTAAAATACTTATCGTTTTTTTCTGGTGCTTTCTGAAACTGGAAAAACTCTTTTCAGTGACGGTATTGAACACCAGTTTAAATTATGGCAACACTGAGATTAGATTATGCTTTTAAATTGAATATTATGTTGTCAAACTTCTTATTGATGTAATTTTCACTTTGCTTATACTGTTCTTAGAGATAAGCAAATACCAAATGAAATAAAAATACTATTACCCAAAATGCACTGATCTGTTGAATTGGGAGTAGGGAGTGAATTATCTTAACCATTCAATCAATCTGCAGCTAAAAACAATTGTAAAGAGAAATGAATGAAATGTAGAAAGGTTATTTGACATTATATAGATGAAAGTTATCTAAAATCCACTTCCTTGAGAATCTACAGTTCTTTAATACTGGCAAAGTAAACTATGCCTGCAGCACATTTTGTCCTAGAAGACACTCATCGTATTTCTAAGTCACTGGAGCAGTTCCACTCCTAGTTCAGGCATTCACACAAAACAGCTTCGCAGCCAAGCAGAACATATTTTCTAGAGATTCCCAAACACAGATGGTCTGCGTTTTGCAAATAAACATCCCAATGGACACTTGCTGAAAATGTCTGCATCACAGGGAAATAAATCTTAATTGTTCCCAATCTATTTGTTTGATGTGCAATGAATTCCAAGTGATAAGGGTTATAATCTATTGCATATTGTGGATGAAACCAATCCCAGCGGAAAGTTGTTTACCCATTCCAATATCTCTTTGTACTTGAACCAGGGAATTTGCAGTGAAAGACATAAGCTGTCAGCAAGACATGAGAAAGATCAGAACAAATTCAGCACAGTTTCTAAGTCAGCAGCAGCAATAAGATAGATTTCGAGTCAGTGCATAATAATAAAAAAATATGTTCAGATATTTTGCAGCTCACATCAATTCACACAAACATATACATAAAATATATCCCCATCATCACTTCATTTTGCCAAAGGTAGCTTCTCTGTGATTACCCATCCAGTCCTAGTTTTAACATCACCAACCAAACAGTTTTATGGCATAAACTACTGGAAAATCTTAGCCAGTATAAAATGAAGCAAGTCATAGAATGGATATTTTGCATATGTATGGGTCTAAAAGCTAGAACCAGAACAACTGTATTGGAAAAAATGCGACACTGGTGTAGTGGGAGATGGGTCAGATGATGGATGTAGATAAAAAAAGTACAATTATCCATATGCATACATGAACATAGAGCTATGCACATGCATACACACTAGGAATATTAAAGTTCCTGATATGCATCTTTCACCTGTAGAATACCAGTGTTTTAGTCACTACTTCAGTCAGCTTTTGGATTTCTGCAACTTCTAATGACCACAGAATCTTCTAATGATTGAAACCAGAACATCAAACATTCTTCCTTTGTACGGAGAGAGGATTCTATTGTTATTTAGCCTTATAGAAAGAAGCTGATGAGCCTAAATGGACTCCAGAGGATGGTAGAGGACAGGAAGGCCTGGAGAACGTTGTCCATCGGGTCACGATGGGTCGTACACGACACTGCAACTAAAAACAACAAAGAAGCTGATTTCTGCAAACTTCCTAGTTTTACCAGCCTCCAGTAAAGATTTTACATTTATACCTTCATGTTAGGCATAAATTCAAGCTATGAGTCTTGGTGACTGCCTATACAAGTCTCTGTAGTTTTCTTGGCAAGATTTCAAAAGTGGTTTGTTCTTACCTGTTCTTCCTAGACCTAAGAGCAAGTGGCCCAAAGTCACCCAGTTGCCTTCATGCTTAAAATGAGACTAGAATTCACAGTCTTCTAATGTATAGCCTGATACCTTAACCACTTACACAACACTCTCCCTCCCTCCCCCCCCTCTCTTGCTCACTAGTAGTGTATACAATATACTGAGAACAGATTCTATTTGGTGTATAGGGGGAAGAAAAACAAAAAGTGCTTTTGTTTATATACTGAGGGGATCCTAGTCCTTCTTTTCGTTAAGATAAACATATTCAATTCTAGCAACTGTTCTTTATATGTTTTAGTGTCCAATCCCCTAATAATCTTTGTTGCTCTTCTCTTCACTCTTTCTAGAGTCTCAATGTCTTTTTTACATTGTGGTGATGGTAGATACAAAGGTAACATGGAGATGATTGAGATTAGGGGTGCTGAAGAAAGAAACTGGAGACTTCATTTTGGCTGCCCAAGAACAAGCCCTGCAGACTAATTTCATGAAAGCAAAAATTCAGCATGTCAGTAACAACAGCAAATGTCACTTATGCAATGAGAAAAATGAAACAGTGGATCACCTTATTAGTGGCTGCAGCAAAATATCACAAACAGATTATCTACAACATTATGATCGAGTTGCCAAAATCATACACTGAAAGCTTTGCCAAAAATTGCTGGGAACACCAAATTGACAAGTTTCATAAAAATGAACAGGTCAAGATCTTGTGGGACTTTCGAATCCAAATAGACAGATATCTGGCCCACAATATGCCTGACATCACTATTGTGGAAAAGAAAAAAAAAGTCTGGTTCATTGATATTGCAATACCAGGTGATACACAAATTGAAGAGAAACAACTAAAAAAATATATGAAATATCATAATTTGCAAATTAAAACTGAGTGATTGTGGAGGAAGAAATCAATGATTGTACCAATAGTAATAGGAGCCCTTGGAGCAATACCCAAAGGGTTGCCTAAATACATGGAAATTTTGAATTTATCAGACCTGAATATTCTGACTTTGCAAAAAAAAAAACAAAAAAAACCCTTACTCAAAACTGCCTACATACTCAGATGTTACCTTAACAGCTCTTAGGTTCTTGGTTAGGACTTAAATTGTTAAGTTTTACCAGTCTCAGACTGTGAATCAAATTGAAGATTTTATTATTGTTATTGTTATTATAATAACAATAGTATTCATACATCTGGTCCTATCATTGTTGAAAAGCACCCTGTTATTAAGACCAGCTGCCTGCAATTCCTGCAGGTTCGAATCTCGCCAGGCTCAAGGTTGACTCAGCCTTCCATCCTTTCTAAGGTAGGTAAATTGAGGACCCAGTTTGTGTGGGCAATAAGCTGACTTTGTATAAATAAACAAAAAAAGATGAAGGCTATTGCTTAGCGCACTGTAAACCGCCCTGAGTCTCTGGAGAAGGGCAGCATATAAATCAAATTAAAAAAAAAAAAACCAAGAACAACTTAAATCTATATATTTCTATGGAAATGCTACAATTTTTATGCTCATGAAAAATGTAGATTTAAAAAAAAAACATTGACATTTCAGTATGATGGCACCCATCTTTTGTTGAAATCTTTTATTATTTTTTGTTTGGAATGAATGACTTCCACATGACAGACTGAATAAAAGTAAAAGTTAATACTCAATCAGAGTACCATGGTGGAGTTAACAAATATTTAAAAAGACAACAACTCCCTGCAGCCTATCTGTCCATCCATCTCTCCATCCAGCTGTATTCTCCAGTCACTCTCAATTCATCCATCCATCCAACATTGTATTTGATTTTAAATGCGGTATAGTAATAATCTGTATAGACCCTAGTCATTAAATGTTCTCAAATTGCTTATTCATGCTTTCAATAATAATTCTCACTACTAAAATATTAGCAATCAATATTTTACAGAAGAGGGGAATATCTTTGTGGTCATGGACATTGTATTTTAAAGAGTTGATGGCCATGGAATGTGAAATGATTATGAAGGACGTATCATACCAAACATACCAGCTAGGCACATCCTGCATTTTCTGACATATGTAGAAATGGATAGTTAGTTGGGTGGCATATCAACTTAAATGAAATAAATGCAAATGTCTGTAATTTTTATTTTAAAAAAGTTAAAGAAGAGATTGGACAACCATTGTCTGAAATGGTACAGGATATCTTGTTTGAGCAAAGGGTTGGACTAGAAGACCTTCAAGATCTGTTCCAACTCTGCTATTCTGTTATTCTGCAATTAAGAAGAGTTCTTCATGCTATTTGAGGTTGGTAAAGTTTTGTTCTATTTCAGGTTAGCAGTGTATATTGACTAGGGAGTTCTAGGAATATACACAATACACATCTTAAAGTTGCCAAGTTTGAAACACCCTATTCTATCTCCTGTCATGTTCCATTTCATAGATAACACTTTCCAAGAACAAACTATAAGAAAAAGTTGAGTACTACTTCCAAATTGGTAGAGTTCATCCTATAAGGGGATAATAATAATCAGGGAAGCTCAATGCCTATCACCCATATAAATGAATAAAGTTTAGATGAGTGACACACATTGAGTTTCCCTGATCCAACCATTATTCAGCAGCCAGGAGTATGTACACCCAATATTAAATCTATTAAACAAGTTGCAATTAAACTAATCAGTTATTGCCAACACTTGCAAATGAACGTATTGCTTTGAATCTGAAAAACCTGATTGGTATTTGCATCAGTTTCCAAAAAGCTATAAACTGGCAATTGGACAAGGAAAGAAATAGATTCCCATTAGATTTGCATGAAGGACATTTAATATTTGAAAGTAGCAATTAAAAGAACCAATTAACCCCAACAGCTTTGATGCTCAACCACTCAAAAACAATTTGGTTGGGAAGCTTCATTATGTAGTTTACAGAGATCAATGAGAGTTGCATCAAGACAAAGCTGTCATGAGTATAATGTTCTAGCAGGAACCCATAAGATAGTTGACTTTGTAGCTCTAAGCTATATAGCAGTCATCAAAATTGTCATCAGTAGACATTAAATAAGTTTTTAGAGTCTGCCTACCATAGAGCAGAAATATATTTAGGTAGTTCAGAGAATGGAATAGCAATAGCAATAGCACTTAGACTTATATATTGCTTCACAGTGCTTTACAACCCACTCTAAGTGATTTACAGAATCAGCATATTGCCCCCAAACAATCTGGGTCCTCATTTTACTGACCTTGGAAGGATGGAAGGTTGAGTCAACCTTGAGATGATGAGACTTGAACTGCTGAACTGCTGGCAGTCGGCAATCAGCAGAATTACTGTTTCTGGCAATACTGTATTCTAACCACTGCACCACCACAGCTCATGAAGACATATCCATTCACTGTTAAAAGTATTGTATCTTTTTGTAACTTTCAACTAGGTGAAATTGGAAGGTATAGGACAACAGTTATTGAACCAAGAAGTGGGAAACGTATAGAATATGAGGTCCCATGGGAATTAAATTTGAGAAAGTTATAATCACTTCAGCACCACTGCACTGCTGTTGCTTCAACACTACTGCCATGTTGCTACAGTCCGTGCTACAATCATGTGGTCTTCATTTCCAATGTTCCCTGACAACTTTCCAGAAATCAATGGGGGAGCTGGCAGGAAAAGAAGCAAGAAGGGAGGAAGGGAAAGAAGGAAGCTTTCCTATTCTTCCTGCTAGCTTTCCATAAGGAAACTTGATGGGAAAGCTAACAAAAAGTTGCTCCCACACTCACTGATCTTTTGCCTCCCCGTGGTCATTCTGTTTCACTGAATAGGTAAGGAAATATATTTGAAACAATGATCCATCAGGTCACAGGTTGTCTTGTGTGTGTGTGTGTGTGTGTGTGTGTGTGTGTGTGTGTGTGTGTGTGTGGTTGTATGTGTGTAAACATACATAGACACCAGTGGTGGGTTTCAAAATTTTTTACTACCGGTTCTGTGGGTGTGACTTGGTGGGCGTGGCATGGCTTGGTGGGCACGGCTTGGTGGGTGTGGCTTGGTGGATGTGGCAGGGGAAGGTTACTGCAAAATCCCCATTTCCTCTCGATCAGCTGGATCTTGGGAGGCAGAGAATAGATGGGGGTGGGGTCAGTCAGAATTTTTACTACCAGTTCTCCGAACTACTCAAAATTTCCACTACCGGTTCTCCAGAACTGGTCAGAACCTGCTGAAACCCACCTCTGATAGACACAGATTTTCAGTGACTTGTACTGGTCTGTGACTTAATAATTGAATATGAAGGGGTTGGGGTGAGGAAGAAATGAAAGAGATGAACTCAATTTTAATTAAAGCTTTTAAGCCAACAACATGCACAAAAAGGAAGGAAATATTTTTTTTCAATTGAGCTATAATATTAAGGCAAGAGGTAGATTGACAATAAAGCTATTGGAGCGGTGAATGGCTTCTGCCTTTTAGGATGAACCATCAACAGTAAAGGAACAAGCAGTCAAGAAATACACCACAGACTAGAACTTGATAGAGAAGCCATGAAAGCCTTGGAAAATATATTCAAAAACCACAATATGTCAATGCCTACAAAGATCAGAATTGTGCAAGAAACTGGAAATTCTTGCAAGAGACATGTTCCATAGGTGAGGGGCACCCATCATTGCACACACTGCTGCATTCAGAACAGTGGAAGCTTCTGGGTGATCTTCAGAGTAGCCTCATGTAGAGCTCATTCGGTGCTGGGCTGCTGCCAGTTTGGACTGGTTTGGGCAGTAGTTGCGACCTGCGGGTGGGCCTGTCCACATGCCCCAGCGCTATGCCGTCCTATTTAGCTGCATTTTTTAAGCCGCGCACATGCGTGCAAGCCGAATGTATGAGCAAAGTGCACGCGTGGAAAGCCGTGTGCATGCACAGATGGTGTACACTCACATTTTCAATGCTGGGTGAACTGGTTGTTAATTCATGTGCTGCCTACCTCTGAGCTCATTGCAGTAATCCAAATGGGAGATGACCAAAGCATGAGTGACAGTAATTGGTCCAGGAAAGGAGCAATTGGCACATCAGACAAATCTGTGCAAAGCCCCTCCTCCCCAACTAACAATTCCATTTTCTTTTCTATCCAACTAATATTTCATGCAAGCAAGTGCTAAACATTTTAAAAAACCATTTTTTTGGGGGGGGAAATGATTCCCTACCATGAAACATAGCAGAGTTCCCAGATAATATACAGTATTTTAAATTCAGAGAAAGACATGTTAGATTGATCAATCTCATATGAGTGAATAAACAATGTCCTAGTCCACACCATGTCTGGGCTTCTCCCCAAGTCTAAGAAGAGCCACAATAGATATTGTTTGGTGTGGAACTTAATTCCAAACAAATAAGCAAAGAGTTGCAAGTGTTTTGCTGCAACATAAATGATGCAAACTGTAGACTGCATCACATTTTCCCCACCAATCTGACCTCACCAATAAAGTGTTTGAGGTAGCAGAGTCCTGCATCTGTATCTGTTTAAAAACCTGTTGGCTTCAGCAGCCACACATTAATGCAAATCTAATGTACCTGCTGGTATGATTAGCTGAATCAAATGATGGCATTTAACTAACACCTAAATAATCTTAATTAGGATCCTCAGCTCATTTTAGCACTTGGAACTCTACAGATGGATAGTCTTAATTATCAGCCTTTTGATTAGAATAACTGCTCTAATCAAGATGATGTATGCCTGATAGACAGCGTATCAGTAAATTAATGGCAGTTGTTAAGGGGAAACATAAGCAGAGGGAGAGAGAGAGAGAGAAAGAGAGAGAGAGAGAGAGAGAGAGAGAGAGAGAGAGAGAGAGAAAGAAAGAAAGAAAGAAAGGACTATCTTCTGAATCATGAGAGATAACCAAGTTAATGATACAGGAACATAAACTGTATTCTAAAGATAGTATTAAGCTTTCATATTCTTACTATTTCTGTGCTTTTATGAAAGCTATCTCATGCTTTTTATACACGGCCTCCAAATGCAGGTCCTCTGCATAGCTTTGATGGCTTAATAAAGTGGCATTTGTTGACAGAGCTGCACAATAACATCCTGTTCAAAGCTAGTCACTGTGTTCATTAGATGTAACTGTCTCTCTGTGTCACAGTGCCATTAAAGGAGCCTGGATAGCTCAGCAGACTAAGCACTGTAATTTAACACCAGCTGTCTGCAATTAAAATAAGATTGAATCTCACCAGGCTCAAGGTTGACTCAGCCTTCCATCCTTTCTAAGGTAGATAAATTGAGGACCCAGTTTCTGGGGGCAATAAACTGACTTTGTATAAAAATATACAAAAGTATGAAGGCTATTGCTTAACGCACTGTAAGCCGCCCTGAGTCTCTGGAAAAGGGCAGCATATAAATCATTTTTTTTAAAAAAAAGAACACCAAAGTATTCCATTGCATTAGTTCAGCACACTATGCAAAAGGCTGTCAACAAAGTAACGGGACTCCCAATATGTGTTGAACTGTACAGATACTTTTTGTGGAAACCTTTCTACTCAAATAAAAGAGAAAGGGGCAAAACAAATATACATAAATATTGGAAAAGCTCTCATGGTGGACAGACCGAAACAATTCCAAGAAGATATTCAAATTATAACTGTCCTAATAAATACATATCTGTGTAGTTTTATTTTTTTATTGATTTGGTGCTTTTGAATTTTTTTATAGAATTTTGGTTGGACAGCATAGCTCTCTAGATTAGGTTATAACTATCAGATTTGGAATGCGAATATTCTGAGGTTCACTACATGGCAATAAAAAAAAGTTTCTGTTCTTTCTGAACCATTTTTAACACCTTTCTTTAAACAGATTGCTGTCATATACAAAAATAAATAAGCAAAAATTCAAAGCAAGATGATATAAAAATCAAATGCTCCATTACTGGAGGCTTTTAAGAAAAGACAAGTGGACAGTCACTTGTCTGGAATGGTATAGGGTCACCTGCTTGTTCAGGGGGTTGGACTAGAAGACCTCCAAGATCCCTTCCATCTCTGTTAGTCTGTTAAAACTGGAAGATAATTTGTAAGCTTCCATTTTTCCACAATACCAAGGCCAGACTGATAAAGGAACAATCCCACCACTGCATAGGAACCAGTGGTGGGTTTCAAAATTTTTTACTACCGGTTCTGTGGGTGTGGCTTGGTGGGTGTGGCATGGCTTGGTGAGTGTGGCTTGGTGGGCATGGCAGGGGAAGGATACTGTAAAATCTCCATTCCCTTCCCACTCCAGGGGAAGGTTACTACAAAATTCCCATTTCCTCCCAATCAGCTGGGACTCGGGAGGCATAGAATAGATGGGGGCGGGGCCAGTCAGAATTTTTACTACTGGTTCTCTGAACTACTCAAAATTTCTGCTACCGGTTCTCCAGAACTGGTCAGAACCTGCTGAAACCCACCTCTGATAGAAACACTGATTTTGAGATTACTGTGGTGCTCTCCGAGTTTGATCATCTGCTTGCAGAAGTTTCACCACCCAACTAGATAACATCATGAGTGATGTGGGGTTTTCTCTCTGTTAGGATCAGTAACTTTCCCTTCCAGTATAAATGGGGCTGTGGCTTTCTCCTTGGTAGTTTTGGATCGTATATATACTGTGTGTGTTTTATCTTTATGTGTCTACTGGTGGCTGATTTCTCCAAATTCTAAGCTTCCAAGAATTAGTTTAGCAGCCTAGTCTAGGATGCTCAGAGTTCCACTGCTGAAGTTATGAATGAGTATGTCCATGAATTATGTGATTAAGGAATTTTCATCGCATCTTCTGACTACTACTGGGTATTCATGGATGTGCTCTTCTATCTTCTGCCTGTACACTTTGCTTTGTGTACAAAGCTGTACACAAAGCTTTGCTGGCTGAGGAACTCTAGGAGTTGAAGTCCACAAGTCTTAAAGTTGTCAAGGTTGGAGACCCTTGTTGCAGATGACTCCTGCTTTCTCTTCTTAGGCTACTGGGTCTTAAGATATTTTGGATAGCTGGAATTTTTTTTTTTTTTTTTTTTAGTGTTTGGGGGATCACTGAAATGGCTTTCCATTAGCTTCTGCTCCACATCAATGAGCTAGTTATTGCTTATAAAACTCTCTACACTGCACTTTTAGGTTGTTAAAATCTTTCTCTTTTAATCAGGTTTTCTCTCTATTTGATTGATTGGGGACATCCATTCGTGTGTGAGCTGTACATAGTTATGTTGTACTGATTTTCTGTGGGATGATTTTTTTTTCTTATCTTTGTCATCAACCAGAGTTAAATTATTGAGGCAGCAAAAAAAAATATGATAAACAAATGAATAAATGCTCTGAAGGGTACTAATAATGAAATGGGCACTTAATCAAGAATCCATTCTTCCAATAGATATTCTGTCCATCGGTGACTTGATCATGTCCATCACATAAAGATGTGGCTTTTGGGGAAACTTTTGCTGTCTTTTGTTTTATATCAGCATGTGAACATAACAAACTAATTCTACAATACCTGGCAGATACATTTTTTAAGAAAGCTGTGCCAAACTCACAGAGATTACATATGCAATCCGTAATTAAGAATATTTAAATTGCTAAATCATATGTAGCTCTTCATTTGACAAACGAAAGAATCTCAGTATTTTAAATGAATTAATATTTAATAAACACTTTCATATGGCTTGATTAAGTGCCCATTTAATGCCTATTTGAAGTAATTAACCATTTCCAATTTACATCCACCAAATGCAAATATGACACAACCTTAAAAAGCTGTGTGCAGGTGGGAAAGGGTGGCATAGAAATAATAGGTCTCTATAAAACCATGCATTTTGAGAGTAATTTCCTTTTACTTAACAAAGCTAAAAGGTGGGGGGGAAAGCTTTGATTTATGTACTGTATCTTTGCAGTACTAATCTAAGCCACTTTTTGCTTATCAAAATTCAGTGGTTAAAAAAATTCAGATTCTGGCTGTGTTTTTTTTTTTCCTCCTTTTTAAAATATATTTTATTAGATTTTTACCAAACAATACAATTTTGATTTCCACCCTTCTTTCTATAAGGTAATTGCCATTTTATTCTTCCCCCTCCCTTTTAATCTTCCCTAGTCCACCAGTTTTATCTTTTCTTCTTTCATCCAAAAGTCCATATAAGGCTTCTTTTTTGAAAAAAAATCTTAATCACTTTTTTCCTGACAGAAAATGCAATTTGGCCTACACAAACTGAAAATGATCTTTGGCTTATGTTTGATTTACTTTAGTTAATTTATGCAACCTGACTTCAAGCAGACAGAAATTTCAGAAGTCACAAAAGTAATATCAGCAAATATCTTTGCAAATCTATTGTTTTTGATAAAAAATATTCAGGAGCTTTTATACAGTTTATGTTAGTCCTGCTTCAAAAATATTCTGCTTTTCTAAATTTGCTGTCCACATAAATGACCTTCCTTATCTTAAAAACAGGAGGAAAGACCTTTCATACACTACAGAAAGGGCTTCTCGCTTAACATAAATGACTTGGCAGGGATTTTCATTCCATCACAGTTTTCTCATTGTATTTTTTTTCATTAGAGGCATGCAAATGACTCCTTATCCAAAGAGGATATTAAAGCACCATTTCTATTTAAAACATCAACATATTGATTCAGTTTAGGAAAAAGGTATTTTTGCACGTCAAACTAAGCCAATGAGTAGATTCAAGTCATAGATTTGATCAAATTGCTTCTGAAGTGAATCTTCACACAGTCATCTTGTTCATAACTCTGGCACAGTTATAACTAACCTTTGATGTATACACATAAAGCAATTTATATGTGAAGTGCCCCTTATAGATCTAAAGTGATGTTTCAAAGCACTACTGATCCAATTCTGTACTTAATTGTAACCCTGTTCCTTCTTGGCTGATTTCGGGTACCGTCATTACTAAACATTCAAAAAGGAAAGTCAAAATATTTTTATTAGCTTAATTAACCCATGATGTAGTAAAACATTCATTGGTAAAGCCAGAGTTTTTGCTCTTTAGAGGTTTCCTTTTTTCACGTGAGTAACTGAAATTCTTTTCACTGCAGTCAGAAGCAAGGGATTTACGTAGCTAAGTGTAAGACTATATGGATGTTATAAATCATGAAGATCATTTTTCCTTGTTCAGCATACAAAAAAAAAAAAAAAAAGCAGGCATGAGCAGCACTCTGCAGCACTCCGCCAGCCAAAACGGTACTGCAGGAAATCCAGGCTGAAAACGGAGTACTGGGAGTCTCATGAAGCCCTTCCATATCCCATTTTGGCCAGCAGGGTGCTGCAGGAGACCATCCAGGCTGAAAATGGGGGACACAGGGGCCTCTGGCACCCCACCCACATGCCCTGTTTTGGCTGGCAGGGTGCTGTAGGAGGCATCCGTCCTGTCTCTCACCCCTCCCTGCCAGCCCGAAGAGGATGCTGATTCGGCCCTCAAAGAAATCCAGTTTGACACCCCATCCTATAGTGTTCATGAAATATTTTGAGCATCACTTAAATGAATTATTATTCTAATGATGACAATTTTGACAAATAAATATACAAAAGTATGAAGGCTATTGCTTAACGCATTGTAAGCCGCCCTGAGTCTCTGGAGAAGGGCAGCATATAAATCAAATTAAAAAAAAACAACAACAACAACCAAACCCTAGTGAAGGATTTGTCAGTAATTCAGAATTAGAGTGTGACACCCAGAAAATTACACAAGTTTCAAAAAGTATAAATATACAATTTACTTCTCAAGTAAAAGCTTACATTTGCAGGCATCCTAATTACATTTTGCCTTTTAATTAGGGAAGTATATTGGTTTCAAGTATATTTAACATCAAAAGGCAATTACAAAGAAAATGTGTGCATCTATGTATGCAACGTGAGTAATACACTTCACACTGAGTCAACAACAATAAGAGTAACTACTAAGGATAATCAAAGTAATTTAGTTAACTGAACAGATTATTTTTCATAAAAGTAGAACAAAAGGTTTATCCATGGGTATAATTGTTAATAAGACATGTTTTTTTTTTAAAGAGGTAGTATATTAAGAAAACATTGCAGAGTGATGTTTCTCAAAATAATAAGAATTTTGATGTTTCTCAAAATAATAGTTCTTGGAACAGTAAGAAATTAATTTTCTAATGTCTCTCTCCATACAATAGGTTGGAGAGACAAGTACCATAGTTAATACTAGTCTTTTTGCTCAAAAGAAGTTCTGGAGATTGATTAGTATTTCCTTTAAAAAGGGAATGCAGTTGTAGTAGAGATGAAATATCATCATGTTAAATCCCAGAAATTTAGATAAATTTGAACAAATTACCATGTTCTTGAGATGGAACAAATGATTCTAATTTGCATTACCAAGATTCAAAAGTATATGCAATTATATGCAAAGTTTTGGTTCCAATATTTTCCTCTCAAACTCTGGCACACTCTCTCCCAAGGACTAGATTAAAAAAAAAAAAAAAACAGCATTGGACTTAATGATCAATTCAAAATTACCCTGCCTTGATTTTTTTAAAAAAATATGAAAGAGCAGAGGAAAATTCTTTTTTTGTAAACAAGTTTTATTAGAATTTTTCTTTCAACATACATATTTTATGAACAGTGTTGATGGGGTCACATCCAGGGGTGAAATCCAACAGGTTCTAACAGGTTCTGGAGAACCAATAGTGGACATTTTGAGTAGTTCAGAGAACTGGTAAATACCACCTCTGGAATGGAGATTTTGCAGTATTCTTCCCCTGGAGTTGGGTGGGAATGGAGATTTTGCAATCTACTTCCCCTGCCACGGCCACCAAGCCTTGCCCACAGAACTGGTAGGGAAAAATTTTGGATTTCAACCCTGGTCACATCTTATACATCATATATATATATATATATATATATATATATATATATATATATATATATGTATGTATGTATGTATGTATGTATGTATGTATGTATGTATGTATGTATGTATATGTATATGTATATGTATATGTATATGTATATGTATATGTATATGTATGTATGTATGTATGTATGTATGTATGTATGTATGTATATCTTTGTAATCTATTCCAATCTTCCCATTTTTTTCCATATTCATCTCTTTTATATAACTCTTTATCACAAATTAATCATTTTTCACCATACCTTGTTATTTCAGTATCTGTCATATGGTTCTTTTTTTTATAAATCCATTTTACATATTTCCAATTTCAGCCATAATATTCTTTTTCCATATTACTTTATCTTATCTTAATTTCTTCTTTGTATATAAACAGTATCACTATCCGCCCTTAATCCCTAATCTCTTACAATAACATCTATTAATTATCTTATCTCTTAATTTAAATTGTCTTCAAAATTAAACCAAATTACCATTTCACATTTCATCTGCTATTCTGTTTTACTATAAGCAATATACATCATCATATTCAAATCTTACATTAAAATCCTTTAACTTAATTGACCATCCACAATTAATAATATTAATACAGTTCCTTTAAAACTACTACTAGATACCTTATTTCCCTTTCTCCTTTCTACTAATCTTCTTTTCTTTAACCATTTTCTCTTGGTTTCTCCAAAATCCCACTTCTTGATAATTTTCTTCTTTTATCACATTCTCTTAACTTCTTTTTTTTTCTTTTTCTTTTTCTTTTTCTTCTTTTTATATTTATTATATCTTTTCTTCTGGATCCTTTTTCTCACTTTTAGATATATTATTCGAATAGTTCTCCCCAAGCTTTCTCCTAATCTCTTTCCACTATTTCCCTCTTTACCCTTTATTGATTCTTTTTTGGGGGATGTTCCCCCCATCCACTCTTTTTTTGCCATTGTAAATCCCAGTGAAATCATCTAACTGCTTTTTGCATTCAATTCCTTTTCATTCAATATTATTTTCTTGCTCCTATTTATGATCTCTTTTACCACCTTCTTTAGTGATTCACACATATTTTTAAACATCTCAATTAATTCCTCATGCATCCAAGACTCCATATTGCCAATTTAAGAAATTGTTAAAACTTTTGAGTTATGTCACTTTTAATTAAAACTTAAAATCCATATAGTCTCTTTTTGTTTTCAAATAATGTCCAATTCAAATATTTATCCAATCCACTCCAAGTCAAAGATTTGTTATCTTCCACAGCTGTTGAGAATCGAAACCAAGCAATGTAGAAAGACAAATACTCCTTAAAAGTTCTCACAGTTTCCAAATTATCTTTTAGTAGTCAAGGTCACAGCTGTACTTTCTCTTCTTCCAACAAATATTGCAGTACTCTCTTTCCACCAGCAGATGACTCTCTAAAATCCACAATATTCTCAAACTAATTAAATGACAAATCTTTCAAAAATGTTTTAAAACCACATAAAAAATATTTTTCCTCGGGATCTTTTCTTTTGTTATTTTTAGTTTCTCCAAATCTAATTGTAGATAGAAAAACTTTCTTGGGCTTTAGTATTTTAGCTTCCTCTTTGTTCTTCTCACTCCATAGAATTTCCCAAATGACAATTAACTGGTCATTTCAGCTCCAGGACACCTTTTAATGTTCCAATTCAAAATTTTCTTTTACCTGTGAGTTGGCCAATCACTCACCTAGTACCAGCACTCCGTTTAATCACCGCTCCTGCACAAAAACTTAGTCCGGTTGCCCCAGCTTTAGAGCGGTCATTTTACAATGGCTGCCACCCCCGTTGCTGGTCCGAAGAGCTGCCTCTGACTTTCGAGGAACTTGCGTGTTCCTCTTGGTCATCTGAGAAGCCTCTCGTTCTTCACTGTCCCTACAGGATGGTTCTGCTCTGAAGACCCCCCGACAGCAGTTTATCTGGCTGGATTTTCGAGGAGCTCATCGGAGCCCACTATTTTTCCAGCCGGTCTCGCCACAACGCTTCCAATTTCTCTGAGCAGAGGAAAATTCTATCAAGTTTTCGAGATTCTGCTATTATACCCTGCACCAGAAGAGTAACAGTAAATCAAGAGGTTCAAAGCTAAAGCAAGACAACCATACAGTTTGTGAATACTTATTGGATTTTCAATTCTATGGGTTCCTCAGTTATTAAAAAGAGCCTTGATGGTACAGTGGTCTAATCACCCTGTTATTAACACAGCTGCCTGCAATTACTGCTGGTTCGAATCTCTCCAAGGCTCAAGGTTGACTCAGCCTTCCATCCTTTCTAAGGTAGGTAAAATGAGGACCCAGTTTGTGGGGGCAATAAGCTGACTTTGTATAAAATATACAAAAGTATGAAGGCTATTGCTTAACGCATTGTAAGCCGCCCTGAGCCTCCGGAGAAGGGCGGCATATAAATCAATTTTTTTAAAAAAAATAGTGCTTAAGAACCCAAATAAATAAGAGTCATAAAAGGCTCCCTGTGCTCAGCAGTCAAAGGGAGAGGAGAAGCCTTGGTTATGTTTCTATTGTGGAGCTCCTGAACGTCTGGTCCAAATTTTTACCACTAAAGTACAGAAGTGCCACACCTGTATAACTGCAGGACATGTAACAATTAAGTTACTGAATCACTCCAAAGCTGTATATTCAGGAAACTTTGAAGTTCCCCCACCCAATCAAGAGCTCAACAGGGAGGCTTCGGACAATTAAGATTTCAGACAACTGACAGCAAGCAAGCACATGTTATTCTCCTTCTTACTCTCATTCAATCTCATGTTTAGAATATTACTGTCAGCCCTTATAGATGCAGGTGCCTCAGCACATTTCAGCAGTGAGTCTACAGTGCAGCTGTTAAGATTGTCCATAGTTATTAGATACTTGTGGAAATGATTGACAAGTTGGCATTCCAAGCTGGTCCTGTTTTGCAACATATAACAACTGTCCAACTGACAATAAATTATAACATGGAATTTTTGCTACTCTGTGTTACTGGTCCCTTATAAGTTCCCATTGTGCTGGGTATTGATTGACTGCAAACTCATAATCCAAAGCAAGGAACAATTTCTTTTCCATCTCAGTTACATCAACATCACTAGCCTTCTTTCTTTCTCTTCAGTTCAGATCTCTGTATTTCCTCTCTTGTCTGAAAAGCGTACAGTTTGGTGATATTCATGAGGAGGTATAAGCAATGGCAGTGCTTCATTGAATGTGCAACTGTACAATCCAAATTGGGGCCCAAATTTCAGCTAAAAGATAATATTTTTATGGTAACTAAGGGCAATTTAAACTGTTGAAAATAATCTGGGCAATTAACACTTAAGAGGGAGATGCCAAGTATCTTCAAGACTGTTTTTTTCAGTCTCAAATCAACCTGTCCAACTTGTACGAGCCAGGAGAATTTTAGCCATGAGAAATTCTTCAGTGTGTATTGTAAAGGGGACTGAAGGACACTTTCTAATGCTTATGCCTGAACCATAGAACTATCTCTCAGTTGATATCAAATTGGACCCCATATCACTGGCTTTCTAGAATTTGTTAGCAACTGAATTATTCCAGAGGGCCTATAATGACTGAGAGGACATCAAACTAGGATACATGGGTAATTTATGTGCCTGGCATTTCATATCTGTAATTTTATATTGGTATTTTTTTTAAAAAAATGTACATTTTATTATATTATTATATTTTGTTGTAAACCACCAAAAGTCATATTGGTTGAGGCATGAATTAATACAATAAATAATACAATACATAAGTAAACATCATTCTATTTCTGTGATGAGCCCCTGGAAGGAATTTTGTGACCAGAAGAATTACAGTAGGGTAATTCTTAAGAAAAATAAGAATTCTGCCTACATAGTAATAGCTATATTAGTTAGGAGAAAGAAAGAGAGCCACATGCCTCTGAGGTTTTTAATGTTATAGGGAAAACCCACAACCAGAATGGAATTTGTTTTCCTATATTATTCTTCAGAGCTGACAAAAATTGAATGAACTCTGCAATAATTCGGATATATAAAGTTTATTTCTTGAGACCTGGAACTAGTTCTAGAAGTGACTCTGGAAGTCTCTCCATTGCTTGGCATCTTATTACAGGTAGTCCTCAACTTACAAAAGTTCATTTAGTGACTATTCAAAGTTTCAACGGTACAGAAAAAAAGTGACTTATGACAATTTTTCAGTTACAACCTTTGCAGCATCCCTATGGTCATGTGATCGAATTCAGATGCTTGACAATTGCTTCATACTTAAGACTGTTACTGTGTCACTAGGTCATGTGATCACTTTTTGCTACCTTCTGACAAACATAGTCAACGGGGAAACCAGATTCACTTTACTATCATGTTACTATCTTAACAACTGCAGTGATTCACTTAACAACTGTGGCAAGAAAGATCATAAAATGGGGCAAAACTGACTTAACAAATGCCTCACTTAAGAACAGAAATTTTGGGTTCAATTGTGGTCATAACTCAAAGACCACCAAAATCTAGGTTTCTGCAAATTACTGTACAATCTTATTCACTTTCCTTTGTTTTTCCAACTATCTGGTTTAAATATCTGATTTATACAGAATAAACTGTAAACAGGGGTGGGCTGTTTATAGGCTCGACTGGCAATAAAAGTTCCACCCCTTTTTAATACATCATACACATCACACAGTGTTTTTCCCCCTTCCTTCTTTTTATGTACATTATTTCTCTCCATTTAGAGATAATTAAGAAACTGGGAAACACATTGTTAAACACCTCTCCCAACAAGAAAATGATTTCCATTAATTGTTGGATAAATGCAATCAACTTCTGTTCTCATGTTTTTTGCTGTCTTATTTTCTGCAGACAGTTTTTTAAAATGATCTCTACTAGAAATAGCTCAGCATTTATACTTTAGTAACTTGGGCACAATTCAGAAAAAAAGATTAAATCTACAGTCTGATAGATTAGGAGCACCTGTTTGGTGAATTAAATGTTATTCAAATAATTATTCAGTTGCGTTGCAAATATAAATTTTATTCAACTGAACATTGAAAGTCTGGACAGGCATCTTCTTTCATTAACTAATATGACTAACATACTGATAACACACTATACTAAAGGACACAATCTAGATATTATCATATCTAGCAAGATTATTTCTTGCAGTGTGTTACCATTATCTGAGTGGAGTTATCCAGGTGCAATGTGAATGATGATTTAAAAAACCCTCATAAAATAATTGTATGAAGAATGACAATGGGAAAAAAAATTATGGTATTTTAACAGTGTGCGTGCATTGGTAAAAGTCTCCCCAAATGGTTAAATGTATTTATTTTAGATTAAATCCAATTGACCTTTTTAATGAAGGACAATGTACAAAGAAGAATGAAAGTCAGTCTCAATTGGCAATACAGATTTTTCCCCCCCTGCAACTTGTACATAACTGAGTAATCCATGAGGATTTTAAGAAAGCTGATTAAAATATATATCAAAATGATTACAGTATATATTGTTATAGTGCTGGTGTTAAACCCATTTCCCCAATCCAGCTTCAGCTATTCAATAAACATTTGTTTTCATGCATGACTAGGATAGCATTTCTTTCTCTAGGAATAGGAATGAAACAAACCATTGAGCAAATCTCCTTTTCATGCCATTTTGGAGTTTGAGAAGAAACTGTGCATACATCTGTTTAATATAAGAGAGAAGATAGACTTGGCTTAAACTTTTGAAGCAATTTGAGAAGTGGGTAGGAGGTCAGCAAGGAAAGAGAGAGTATGAGGCAGGGGTGAAATGCTACTGGTTTGGACCGATTTGGTGAAACCGGTAGTGATGGCGGCAGGTGGTTTGGAGAATCGGTAGCAACGGCAGTGCGAGGCTCCACCCATCCGCCCGGTCGTCGTTACTTCCTGGTTTTAATCAGGAAGTAACCTGTTTTTTACCCTCTGTGCATGCGCAGAAGGATTTGTGCATGTGCAGAGGGTTTGCACACGTGCATGCACGTCGTGTGCACTTCTGAACTGGTAGGGAAGGTAAGTAGATTTCACCCCTGTTATGAGGGATCCTTGGTGCTCTCTGAGTTTGCTTGCTTTCTTGAAGATGTTTTCTTTGGGTAATGAAATGTCTGCAAAAAAAAACAAGCAAGCTCAGAGAGCACCAAGGACCCCTCATGTGAACCCTAAGCTACAAATACCGGTATTCTCCTTTATTAGTAAAGAAAGAGCACTTTTTTGCTGATCTTCTACCCTGTCCCCCCTCTAACATGTAGGAATAGGAGGGGAGTTATCAAATTTCTTTAAAGTCCACCAACCCAACGACTTCAGCTTCATACTTCCCAGAATGCCCTTATTTAAAGACTATTTCAGGGGAGAAAATAGCAATTGTCATACCCCCAAAGTGACCCTAATGAGGTTTTTTTGTTTGTTTGTTCAGAATGCTCTTCATAGAAAAAAAAATGTAAAATTTTAAAAGGCAGAAGGTAGTTTGATTGATAGATGTACAGTATGGGTTTTTGTGACCAAAATGAGCAATTTAGAAACAGTCATAGAAAAACTTCACTTTAAAAAAGTTTAGCTTCTCTTGGATGGAAAAGGATTTAGGTTAATGTAGAAATGTGTTCATGTGTAGTCTCTAGGATCCTTTGGCTAAAAGTGTGGAGAAATGATGACCTTCTGGAAAAGGACACAGCCAATTCTCCTATCTACAATCTACAAAATGCATAACATTTGATCCTTAATGTGTTCAAGGACATTGGACATCGTTCCCCAAAGAACTGTGCATTGGGAAACATTGAAAGCATCCTCAGGCTAACAGACTAGTGCTCTTTTCCCACTGCAAAATCTTTTCTGTTTAAAGCTAGATTTTTTTTTTTTACTGAGGTGTGAAAGACAAACTGCTTGATTTATTGATGATATTGTGAAAATAATATCACATTTGGATAGTCTAGAAACAGCTGCCTACCTTACAAGCTGCCTTCTGTAACTGAAACCATAAATCCCTGGAACTGTGTATTAAAATAGTCAATGGAATTTTTTATAAGATACATTCATTTATATCCATTAAAAACTTGCTGTAAAAGCAGGACTCAGGCTTGTCTAGAAGGTGCTCAGGTGTCCTATTGATTCTCCAATTGCTCTGTGTCATTTAAAAAGGGACATCAAAAACCGTAACACAGAACATTATCACCACTGATATCTTTTTCAAATAACCTCCTTTCACCTTATGTTCTGTGTACGGCAAGCAAGCATTTGAAAGCTTTTCAAGGTCACCAACCAGGATCCCCTTCTGGATTGCTGGCGAATCTTCAGCAGTTGCTTCATTGCTTAGAAAAAGCTTCCCCTCCCGAAAGAAGCACACTTTTGTAAAAAATAAATAAATGTAGACAATGTTGCTTTCTTATGATCTAAAATTGAATGGCTTCATTGTTGTTGTTGTTAGTTGCGAAGTCGTGTCCGACCCATCATGACCCCATGGACAACATTCCTCCAGGCCTTTCTATCCTCTACTATCCTCCAGAGTCCATTTAATCTCACGCCAACTGTTTCAGTGACTCCATCCAGCCACCTCATTCTCTGCCATCCCCTTCTTCTTTTGCCCTCAATCGTTCCCAGGATTAGGCTCTTCTCCAGTGAGTTTTTCTTTCTCATTAGGTGGCCAAAGTATTTGAGTTTCATCTTCAGGATCTGGCCTTCTAAAGAGCAGTCAGGGTTGATCTCCTCTAGGACTGACCGGTTTGATCGCCTTGCAATCCAAGGAGGACTCACAGGAGTCTTCTCCAGCACCATAGGCTGTAGTCCCCATCTGCAGTGAAATAGCTCCATTACCCTATCTAAAAAAATAAAATTCAACATAGATAAAAGTAAGGTTTTACATGTAGGCAAGAAAAACCAACTGTATAGGTACAAACTAGGTGAAACTTGGCTTAATGCCAGTAACTGTGAGAGGGATCTTGAATCCTAGTGGACTATTTATTTATTTATTTATTTATTTATTTATTTATTTATTTATTAATCAAATTTCTATACCGCCCTACTCCCGAAGGACTCAGGGCAGTGAACAGCCAAGATAAAATACAGATAATACAAATATTAAAAATCCCTTAAAATTATTAAATATTTTGGCCGAAACACAGATTAAAACACCCAATTTATAAAATCACGAATTAAAAATTTAAAAGAGGAGAGTTAGGCCAGGCCAGCCTGCTGAAATAGAAAAGTTTTGAGAGCACGGCGAAACGTGCACAGGTCCAGGATCCTCCGTATCTCTGGGAGGAGCTTGTTCCAGATGGTAGGTGCCCCCACAGAGAAGGCTCTCCCCCTGGGGGCCGCCGGTCGACACTGTTTGGCCGACGGCACCCTGAGGAGCCCCTCTCTATGGGACCGTACTAGTCGCTGAGAGGCTATTGGTAGCAGAAGGCGGTCTCGTAAATACCCCGGTCCGATGCCATGGAGCACTCTAAAGGTGGTAACCAAAACCTTGAAGCGCACTCAAATCACTTAAATATGAGCCAACAGTGTGCTACAGCAGCCAAAAAAGCCAATGCAATCCTAGGTTGCATTAATAGAGAGAGATAATCAAGACCATGTGAAGTTCTAGTACTGTCTTATAAAACTTTAGTAAGACCACCCTCGTAATACTACATCCAATTTTGGTCACCACAATATAAAAAAAGATGTTGAGATTCTGGAAAGAGTGAAGAGAAGAGCAACAAGAATGATTAAGGAGCTGGAGGCTAAAACATACAAAAAAACATTACAGGGATTGGGTATATCTACTGTAGTCTAATGAAAAGAAGGACCTGGGGAGATATGATAGCAGTGTTCCAATATTTGAGCAGCTTCTACAAAGTGAGAGGGTCAAACTATTTTCCAAAGCACCAAAAGGCAAGACAAGAAATAATGCATGGAAAGTAACCAAGGAGAGAAGCAGCCTAGAACAAAGGAGAAAAAACAGTTAGAGCAATCAACCAAAGGAATAGCTTGCCTTCAGAGGCTGTGGGTGCTTCATCACTGGAGGCTTTCAAAAAGAGACTGGACAACCATTTGTCTGAAATGATGTAGGATCTTCTGCTTGACCAGGAGATTGGACTAGAAGACCTTCAGGTCCATTCCAACTCTATTATTCTATGTTCTATCCTATCAATTCAGAGTAGAATTTATCATTGCTCTCATGGAAAATGTCTACATACATCCTGTTGTGTTCAACCTAATTTATCTTTCCTCAAAAGAATACCCTCCTCCACCATTCTCCTCATGCTATACTAGATGGAGTAATGGGGTTGTACACAAGGACATCTAAAAGTGTGCTTGGAGTTTTATATATGTAAGTGCTTAACCATGAATTTTGGGTATCTGTTTTGATTTATTTTTATTTTTATTTTTTTGTAATGAGCAAAGTTAACTAGTAACTTTTACTAAGTTAGCTATTAACTAGTAACTAAGTAACTTTTCATTAAACATATCAACCAAACTCCTGATTAGCCACCCAGAGGCATTCCTAGATCTTTCATGACCCTTGGCTCTAGGATGCCCGTTCTGTACAGTGCAATCTGTTTACAATTAAAATGAAATTTAACAGAGGAACACTGGCGTTACATTTGAAAAATCTAGGGCTAAACCAATAAATTTAAGAATGACTTAAATGTGTGAGTCTCCACTGTAGAATTCAGGGAAATGTATATCTCCATTTTTCAGATTTTCACCCTCTTATTTTGTGATTATCATCACTGAATGAATGAAGATACTTTTTATTTATTTGTTTTAGGAAAAGGAGAGAAAAAAGAGGAGGGGGAAAAAAAGGATATTTATCTTATGATGGTTGGGAGACTGTTTTTCCCCCACAGCTCGAGATACTAGAAAGAAAGATCAGCAGTTTGGAAGTTTGAAAATAATTGAAGAAAGTGCACTAAAGGATTTGATTATTTGCAAGAGGCATTCCTGCTTTTAGAAAATGAAAGGAGCCCTGATCTGTTGTCAGGCCTCCTGTTCTGCTTCTGGGGGGGTGGGGGGGGAAATCATGTGCTGTTTCTCTTTACTTGTGAAAAGAAATAAATTATTCTGTGCACTGATTTGCTATTATCTGCCATCTCAGTGCTCACCCCTCATAATTGCTTACATATGACATCTCTGATAAGCCTTTTTCCTAATAAACAGGAAATAAAATTAACTCTCCTGGAAGATCAGTCACTGAACCAACCTGGAATAAATATAGCAACTTTATTTTCTCTCTCTCTCTCTCTCTCTCTTTCTGGAAACCTGTCAAGCCAGCTGTTGGAATTGCTGCTTGTTTAGAACAAAACTCTTGTTCTAGCTTTTTAAAGTTAAATTGTATGCAGAATAGGAAGAATAGCAATCACATCTCTGAAGACTTGCTAATAAGAATATAATATTACACTGAGAGTTTGGGAAGTTTGTTCTTTATTAAATTATAGGTTTTTAAAAACCCCAAGTTTTGTACTCAGCCTGTTCAAAATTAAACTGAAAAAGTAAATTTAAACTTCAAGAGAAATTTAAATTTCCAAAAAATTAAACACTAAGAAAACTCTGGGCAGTCATTTGTCCAGAATAGTATGAAGATTCCTGCACTAGTTTACACTAGAAGACCTTCAATGCTCCTTCCAACTTTATGATTCCATAAAATTCAGAAACATTTTGATCTTTATTTTGGCATCCGTTGACTGCATACAGTTATCTAGTCCCAGCCAGTTATCTAGGCAGGAAGAGAAGTTCAAAATAGGCAAGATGGTGGACAGAGCATCATTCTATACACCACATTCTATGGTTTTGTTGTTGTTGATGTATGAATGCTTTTTTTTTTCTTAACATGCAAACTTTACAAAAGCTTACACACTCATAGTGTCAGTTAGTGAGAGTTAGTGTCAGTGAATGTACTGGGATTTAATGGCTTGTTCATTTAAACATCAGTCAGAATAGAGTGGAAGGGACCTTGGAGGTCTTGTAGTCCAACCCCCTGCTCAAGCAGGAGATCCTATACAATTTGAGACAAGTGATTGTGTAGAAGAGAAGAGAGATTTCTCTTCTTAAAAAACTCTAGTGATGAAGCATCCACAACTTCTGAAGGCAAGTCCATGGCTGTTTTCACTGTTAGGTGGTTTTTCCTTAATTCCAAGTGGCTTCACTACTTGATCAGTCAGTTTCCATCCATTGTTTCTTGTCCTGCCCTCTGGTGCTTTGAGAAATAAGTTGATCCATAAATAAGTTTTCCAAAGCACCAGCAGGCAGGACAAGAAACAATGGATGGAAACTCCATTTGGCAAACTCTCTTTGTGGCAGCCCCTCAAATACTGGAATATTATAATCATGTCACCCCTAGTCCTTCTTTTCTCTAGACTAGCTATACCCAGGTTCCTGCAGTCATTATTCATATATTTTAGTCTCCAGGTCTTTAATCATCCTAGCTGCTCTTCTCTGCACTTTTTCCAAAGTCTCAACATAATTTTTATAATGTGGTGACCAAAATTGGATGCAGTATTCCAGCAAACTTTGCACACTAGTTAATACTATTCAAAGGTGTATGTGGCTAGTATAGTGTATTGTGCGAAGTCAATCCAGATTGGTTACTTAAGAGTACGATATATTTTATGACTCCAAACACTAGTTAATTCAATAACTAAACTAAGTATATTTTTGTGTGAATATTTTGTGTTTTTTCTGTCAGTGAGCTTACAAGTTTACAATTCTCTTCCTCTTGAAAAAGAAAGAGAGAGAATGAGAGAAAGAGAAAGAGAAAGAGAAAGAGAAAGAGAAAGAGAAAGAAAGAAAGAAAGAAAGAAAGAAAGAAAGAAAGAAAGAAAGAAAGAAAGAAAGAAAGAAAGAAAGAAAGAAAGAAAGAAAGAAGCTGAAATGGTCATATAAGAGTCACAAGTACACCTTATGTCTCTTCATTAAAATGACCTGTGAAGTTTGCTAAAAGAAAAAAAAAAAACTTCCTTTCCGCTCCATTTCAGACAGAGGTGATCTCTCCCTATCAGATGACCTCAAAAAGATTAAGAAAAGCCTATCATTATTGCAGATCGCGCTTCATCATCTCCACACACCCACCACCAACTCTCTGAGCCTTTGCCTTAATCTTGCCCTGAAGGACCAATTTGGTGTGTCATGAAAGGTAATTGAAGCCTGCTCCCCTCTGGAGAGGAATTACTTAGTTGCCATCAGGACACACTTTGAAAGCCGTACTTCCAGAGAAAGGAAGTGCTCCCTTAAATGCTTTGACCAACCCAGACCTGACCCAGACTACTTCAGGGATTCTCTCCAAATATGGCTTTTCAGAACTCCACAAAAGGGCAAAGTTCAACACCATCAACACAACCTTTCCCCTTTCCCTTTTTAAACAGACTCCAGCTCTGGTTTGCCTTCTGATCCTCTTTTGAAGTCTCCAGTGTGTCTCATGCAAGTCTGAAAGATTTTTCTTCTGTTTGTTCCCAATTTGCCTAATCTAAGAATCTAAAGAGACTTTTATTGCTGAGTCCCATTTGTGTAATAAAGGCTTTACATGTGTGCATACATCACTTGATGATTTCATTATAAGAAATGAGCTAATCACACTGAAAAACATATGGAAGACAATATGGAAATTATATCTGTGTGACTTGATCTTGTTCATGCATCCAAGGTCTTAATTTCACATTGAAGTCCTCAAATGAAGGGCACATGTGTGCCACTAATAGAAAATAAAAGTGGGAGGTTAAACCAAATTAGATGCCTTATTTCTCAAATTTAATTGATTTAAATCCTGATTAATGTTTCTCATTCATCTCCATGTGTTTTGAGAGTGCTACTAAGATCTAATCTTATATACAGCCAAAATAAAGCTCAGTAAACATGGATGGCACCAGTTTAGGAAGGGCTGAAGAATAAAATTAAAATCTGAGACATTTTGTGTGTGTGTGTGTGTGTGTGTGTGTGTGTGTGTGTATCTCACACAAACTTTTTTAGAATGAGCTTTTAGAAAACAAAGGCTCTGGTATTAAAAGATGCTGATTTGATCAGAGGACTCCTATAAAGAAAATTGCATGGCAGAATCACCCAATGTTCGATTGAGGATGGATCTGTTGACTCCGAGGGCAGATAATAAAGAGGCTAAAGATGCTATCCAGAAAGTTGACAATAGGTGTTGTGGTCCATCAGCATCCTGCGGAGCTGGCAGCAGAGTCGACAGTGAGGAGGAACATCGGCCAGTCCTGGAGTCTGGGGAAGGCTCAGACGAAGCTTGGATGAGGGCTCTGCCTTGGAGGCAGAGAAAGGGCCATCTGGGAGGTACATGCTGCCTCCGGACCCTCCAGAGTCGGACCTCAGCGAGGCAGAGGAACAGGGGGAGACTGTTCCCAGTGCGTGCAGAAGGCAAGAACAGTTAAAACAAAAGGGACGACTCGGGAATAGGGCTTGGAGATGATTGACCCCTCCCATAAGACTTAAAAGAGGAGCAAAGGCATGTGGGCCTTTGAAGGAAGCAACATTGTTAGTTCTGTGCAGTTTAAAGTCTGAATCTGTTTGATTCTGGATTCCGTGTGACTTTGCCAATTAGGTCTTTGGCAGCGTGTCAAGGGAGATAAAGGTGGGTGATTATCAGCCTTATCCCAAAGGACTCTTTACAACTATTTGGGACTCAACTGTGAATGAACAGAATCCACAGCTGTTAAAATAAAAAAAGGTTTTTGGGACTACTCATGTGTTTTACTGACTCAGGAAGCCTAGGTCAGAACAATAGGTCTGGTCACTGGTGATGGTATGATGACCACCTGTTTGGCAGTTGCAGCTCAGTACAGAGATGGAAATGAGAAGGGCAAACTGGTGATGGTGTGCTTAGGCCACCCTGGATATTCTACCTGTTAATCAGACCCTGATTTGCCAAATGCATTAGGTATGCCATTTGTAATATTATGAACTAAAAAAAGCATTTCACATGGAAGAAAAGTCCCTAAAATAGTGGAAAATATCTTAGATATTCTGATGAAACTTAAATCCACCTGCTAAACCAACCACCCTCCAAAAATAAGAATCGATGTGTTTTTGATGTCTTCTACTGCTTCTTCCTAAATCTGTAGTAGACAAGCAGGATCATAATCTACTTGTCCCAACGCTCATGTAGACACTTTTGCTCTGGGATGTGATTTTGGAGGTAGGAAACATTAACATGTACAATTTATATTAGTTCCTAGCAGTTCCATAAATGAATAGCAGTAGTTTGAACTTACTTACTTACTTACTTTATTTGATTTATATACCGCCCTACTCCCGAAGGACTCAGGGTGGTGAACAGCCAAACAGTAAAAATACATAGATACAAAATTTTAAAAAAAGTAAAATCAAATTAAATAATTTGGCCCAGACAGATTAAAACACCCCAATCATTTAAAAACCGATTAAAATTTGCATAATTAAAAAGAGGGAAAAGATTAGGCCAGGCCCGCCTGGTGGAATAAAAAGGTCTTAAGAGCACGGTGGAAGGTGCACAGATCCGGGATCCTCTGTATCTCCGGGGGGAGCTCGTTCCAGATAGTAGGTGTCCCCACAGAAAAGCTCTCCCCCTGGGGGCCGCCAGTTGACATTGTTTGGCTGACGGCACCTGGAGGAGCCCCTCTCTATGAGAGCGTACCGGCCGGTGGGAGGCTATTGGTGGTAGTAGGTGGTCCCATAAATAACCAGGTCCTGAGCCATGGAGCGCTCTGAAGGTGGTAACCAAAACCTTGAAGCACACCCGGAAGACCACCGGGAGCCAGTGCAGCTCACGCAAGAGAGGTGTTACATGGGAACGCCATGTCGCTCCCATTACCACCCGCGCGGCCGCACTCTGCGCCAGTTGGAGCCTCCGGGTGGTCCTCAAGGGGAGCCCCATGTAGACAGCGTTACAATAGTCCAGGCGGGAGGTGACGAGGGCATGAGTGACTGTGCGTATGAGTGACTGCATCATCATGATATTTTAATGACTGCAGTTTCACTATATTATGGTTGGTCACAATCAGTCAGATGTTTACACGAGATTTGGTATTTTTATCCAACCAGAACTTGAGATAGACATACGTTGGTTGTTTGATGGTGTTAAAGGTATTTATCATTGCAGGATATAAGCAGTTCCAACAAAAGCTCCTTTTTGCAATTGAGTGATGGTGATTTTGTCGATGTCAATGGTGTCAATGTTGCAAATGTTTTGGAATTGCACTAACGATGCCTATTATTTTTAATACTATTTTGCTGTCTTTTGTCACAGTCATTCTACTTCTATTTGCAAATCTTTGTATTTTGTAATTTTCTCCAGTTCTTTCTCTTCTATTTTGCTGTCTTCAGGTACTGTCATGTTCAATATCCAGACTTCTTTGTCTTTCTTATCAACAATTGGGAAGTTATTTGGCAGGTGCTTGTCTGTTTGAATTTAAAGTCCCAGAGCACTTTAGCTTCTTTATTTTCTATTACTTTCTCTATTTTGTGGTCCCACCAATTCTTGTTTGCAGGCAAATGGTATTTCTTTGCAGATATTCCAGTGAACATGGTTGCTACTTTGTTATGTCATTGTTCATCGCCAGTCTGTGCAATCTTCTAATTAAATGGTCTACTGTTTCTTCAGCTTCTTTACAGAGGTTTGCTGTTTGCTGTTGTCCTCTGAATTCTGGCTTTGTATGCATTTGTTTTAAAGGTTTGATCTTGTGCAGCTAGAATTAGCTCCTCTGTCTCAATCTGCTCTTAGTCATTGTCAGGTCTTGTTATCTGATTTGCCTACTAGTTCTTTTGTGTATTGGCTATGCAATACTTTCCTTGCCATGTCTTTTTTCTATTCTTCATTTGGTCTTTCCTGTAGGCCAGTTTGTGTCAGCCTGAGGGCTCGTAACTTGGGCGTCCTCCTGGACGCACGGCTGTCTTTAGAAGATCATTTGACAACCGTGGCCAGGGGGGCTTTTTATCAGGTTCGCCTGATACGCCAGTTGCGCCCCTTTCTAGATCGGGACTCCCTATGCACAGTCACTCAGGCACTCGTCACGTCCCGCCTGGACTACTGCAACGCTCTCTACATGGGGCTCCCCCTGGGTGCACCCGGAGGCTCCAGCTGGTCCAGAACGCGGCCGCACAGGGGATTATGGGGGCGACGGGACGCTCCCATGTGACACCTCTCCTGCGCGAGCTGCACTGGCTCCCAGTGGTCTTCCGGGTGCACTTCAAGGTGTTAGTGACCACCTTTAAAGCGCTCCATGGCTTAGGGCCGGGGTATTTACGAGACCGCCTTCTGCCACCAATAGCTTCCCACCGGCCAGTACGCTCGCACAGAGTGGGCCTCCTCAGGGTGCTGTCCACCAGACAATGTCGGCTGGTGACCCCCAGGGGGAGAGCCTTCTCTGTGGCGGCGCCCACCCTCTGGAACAACCTCCCCCCAGAGATATGTACAATAACAGACCTCCGGATTTTTCGTCGGGCCCTGAAAACTTATTTATTTCAACTAGCTGGGCTGGCTTGAGTTAAATTTTAAACTGATTTTAAATTGGGTTGTTTTAAATTACGGCCAAAAATATTTAATCATTTTAAACTGCTTTTAAATTTTGTATGTTCTGTTTTTTATTCTGGCTGTTCACCGCCCTGAGTCCTATTGGAGAAGGGCGGTATAGAAATGGAAACAAATAAATAAAATAAATAAATAAACCCTGACAGTTTGCTCTCTCCAGTATACAATAAGCTTTGTGGTATATTAGCTTCAGTCCATCTTTTTCACTGTCCTTCAGATATTCTTTCAATGCCCTGTTTTCCTCTTCAACTGGTATACTTGCAAAATTCCATCCCTCCTATTTTTCTTGGTAAGTAGAGTCTGTGGATGAAGGACATAAATCACTGTCATTGTCATTGTCTGGTGTTAATTCCCTTGATGGTATTTCCTCCACTGAGTTTGGACTTTAAGATCTTCATTCTCATGATGTATTCACTTCTAACCTTATTCTTGATTTAGAGGCTTGATTTTCTCAGCTTGAAGTACATTTCCAGTACATTATTAGTAATGGCCATCTTCATCCAGACTCTTAATGTTATTTTCATAGGACATGTTGATTCCTTCAATTTTTCACTATTTTTCATCTGTTAATTGGGTGGGTGGCACACAGAGTTTGGGCTGTATAAATTATTATTATTTAAATACATATAAGTACAATATTCTCAGACAACAAAATCACATTTGGGCCAGGTTTGATAAGGAGCTCCTTCCCCAACCCTATTCTTTTTTGCTATTTATAGCAAATATATTTATAGCAAATATAATGCTATGCTTCTTTGCCAATAAATAATAGTTTTTACTCCCTGCCCCTTCATCCTCTGAACACTACAGAAAACAAAAAGAAGCCATATTGCTTCTGTGCATAAACAATAGAATGATAGAAAGCAATATATTTCCATTTGTGACAACTAATATGGATTAATGTGCTTGCCATGTGGAACGTCTGACTGGATGCATAGAGGTATCAGTCTGAAAAAAAAACAAAACCCTTAAGTGAAGAAGAAAAAAAACCATGGACCAAATGGCTTTTGGCTATAAAAGAGAAAGAGAAAAAATAGATTTTCAGAGGTTGTATACCGTATGTAAGAGTTCATTGTAGCAGAGTTTTACCTCTTAGTATAACTTGCTGATTATATATATATATATAAAAAAACATATTACTCAAGGAAATTGTTGTTTTTATTGTTGTGGTTAATTTTGCACAGGCATAAAGATACTGCTTCTTTAGGGAATCTACATATTTCAGGTTCAGGTAGAAGCCAGTCTTCATGAAGGACAGTCAGAAGCTGTGCATCCAGAAATCCTGATGCACTTTGGAATTATGCATAGCCCAAGACTGGATTAAGGCCAATTGATGTTCTAAACACAGCTAATGATGGTGCCCCTTGATGTTTGTTTGTTTGTTTGTTTGTTTACTTGCCACCCATCTCACTATTTGACCTCCACTGCTTAATTGACAATTTAATTTAAAACTCAGTAAACACTGAAAAATTACCTGGATAAGACTTACAGGCATGACAGATAAGGAAGAAACAACTTGGGGGTGCTCCCCCACTTCCCTGATGCCTTACACACACACACACACACACACACAAATGCTCTTGTGCCAAAGATAGCAAAGATAATGACCATACTAATAGACTTTTGGGTGCAATTCCAAATTATCTGAAGCACCACCTGAACACCATTGGCATTGACAAAATCAGTATCAGTCAATTGCAAAAGGCAGATTTACTTTCTATGGTTTACATTCTATGGTTTACATTCTGTGGCAGGGCTGTCAAACTCCCGGCCTGCGGGCCAGATGCGTCACGCGCTGGCCACGCCCATGCCTGTTTTAGCAAAGTGGAAACAACTCCTGATATGTCACGTGACGCGGTCGTGACACAGTGAGTTTGACACCCCTGTTCTATGAGGATACCTTTAACACCATTACACAACAACATCTGCATATCCTAGTTCCCTGGAAAGGACTCAGCAGGTGGATAAAAATGCCAAATCCAGTCTAAACATCTAACTGACCATGCAACCAACAATAATAATATCATCAACTTTAAAAGTTCACACTGAAGAAACTAAAAGAATCACAAATGCAAAACATCAGGCTGAAGAATAGTGTCACAGGTAACTGTGACAATTAGTAGCATCTCCCAATTCAGAAAAATACATGACATTGCTTAAAAATATACAATCCCAAGATTCTTTAAATGTAACATGTCTGTGTGCCTGTTATTTATTTATTTTCACAAAATCTTCCTTACTCTTATAGCTTATACCTGTCCATTTTTTTTTAAAGAATAAAGAATAACCCATGGAAGAAATGTAGGCCTGAGCCTAAAAAGCTTACTGATACTGTGCCATATATTTTTAGAAAGAATGTTAGCTGTTTGAAGTCATAAGCTGTCCAAGCAATCCTATTTAAATTGGAAAAAAAGGTTGGCATCTCAGTCCAGCCTGAGATCAGATAAAGTCTCTCCTTTTCTAAAATGACAAATCGTCGTAGACCCTTGATAGTACAGTGGTTTAGTGCACCCTGTCATTAACACAGCTGCCTGCAATTTCTGCTGGTTCGAATCTCTCCAAGGCTCAAGGTTGACTCAGCCTTCCATCCTTTCTAAGGTAGGTGAAATGAGGACCCAGTTTGTGGGGGCAATAAGCTGACTTTGTATAAAATATACAAAAGAATGAAGGCTATTGCTTAATGCATTGTAAGCCGCCCTGAGTCTCCGGAGAAGGGCGGCATATAAATCAAAATAAAAAAAAAATTCAAAAAATGCTGGTGAAGCCAGGCTAAATCAGAAAGGCTGGAAGATGTTGGGTTGTTAGAGATGCTCCAAACTTGCACTGTGCTCCAATAATTTTCCAATCAACTGCATGAACCTATTTACTCAAGCACACTAATCTATTTCCAAACAGAACCTCCTGCCTAAACATGTCTCCACATGACCAAACCTTGGTGGCGCAGCAGACTAAAGTGCTATTAAGTAGCACTAGCTGCCAGCAATTACTGCAAGTTCAAATCTCACCAGGCTCAAGGTTGACTCAGCCTTCCATCCTTTCGAGGTAGGTAAAATGAGGACCCGGATTGTTGGGGGCAATAAGATGACTTTGTATAAAAAAGAACACCGTTTGTGGGGGCCAAAAGCCCTACTAAGCAGGTATATACAAAAGTATGAAGGCTATTGCTTAACACATTGTAAGCCGCCCTGAGTCTCCGGAGAAGGGCGGCATATAAATCGAACCAATAAATAAATAAATAAATAAATAAATAAATAAATAAATAAATAAATAAATAAATAAATAAACAAACCTCTTTCATTTCTCCACCTTCTGTCTTTGGAATAGAGGTCTTGGTAATGATATGGTGATGCTTTTCATCTTTAGAATTATTTAGCATATTTAGATAACCTTTCATTTCAGAAATATGTGACTCTGGGTGGCCTACAGTCCAACAAAAGTTAAAAACTCCAAAACAATCTAAAGAACATCTAAAATAAATTTTAAAAACGGATAAACAGATACAATACACAAAATCCAAGAAAGTGGGAGAACAGACACCATTTAATCCCAGAAAGCCACTATGAAGCTTAAACCCTGGACTCCCCAAGGTTAATGAAAAAACAATGTTTCAAGGGCCTTCTAGAAGGCTAACAGAGGTGGGCTAACTTCACCTCAGGAGGAATGATGTTCAAGAGGGCTGGAACTACAACAGAAGAGGATGCCGTCTAAGTCCCACCAGATGGAGCAAGCAGGTGTCATTGGAAAGAGTAAAGATCTGGTCCCATGCTATGTAGGACTTTAAAAGTCAAAAACAGCATCTTGAATGGAATTGCCAATGCAACTCCTGTAATGTAAATACTCAAGATGTGCAGTGTTTGAGATTCAAAACAAAAAGATGCATCCCTTAAAAGAATTGCATCTGTTTCTGGGGCAACACAACCACTAGAGGACAACAAAGAGTTAGAGTTTACTGCATTCCTTTGTTCCCATCTAGTCTTCACCCAGAAGCCTCATAATGTAGGCTTCATTTAGTAGTTGAGAAGGTACCTATCAAGCTGAAAAACCCTGAGACCTCCTAATTAGTTTTCTAGAATAAGGATTATGCTCTAGAAATCAAGGGCATTTTCTGCTGTTCAGTTCCAGGAGAAGTTAAGTAGTGGAGGAATCTTTCAAAGTTATATTTCAAAGAGGCTTATTTATGACTAAAAATCTTACTCAGAGAAACTGGATATTATGTCATGCCATGGAAATGGATGGAAAACAATAGACTTGATTAATGAATATAGGAGTAAACAAATATGCTAGATTTTTTAAAAAATATCATCTAACCATGGAGTTTTGAGTGCTTAGCTTTTAAAAGACTTTGGGTATATGTAGTCAGACTGATTCTATGAAAAGAATTGAGACTTTTTGCCTAACAGCTCTGTATCCTTAACAGCCTTGGGTAGTTTAGTCCTTCATAACAATTCAACTCAAACTGATTCTATTTTATGAATCAAGCTGATTTCCATAGTTGGAATCTGATGTGAAATAGAAGGATAAAAAGATAAAAAGAACATAAGCCTGACAGATTTGATCACCTATTAAGGCTTTGCTTGAAATGCAGTTGGGAATAATGTATAACATGTACTTAATAGAATAGCCGTTCCCTATTTCAAATAATTAGTCATATGAGAAAAGTGACAATTAGATTACATATGTTGTGGTAGCTAATTAGAATTTCTAAGTAAGAGCCAATAAAAGTTATATATTTAATGTTCCATAGACTGTAAAATAGGAAAATGCTTTAGCAGATCTGAATATAGTTGCACAGACTCCGTAAACACATCCTTTTGTAATCTATATTCTTAAGTATTTTTTGTTTGTTTAAAGAGCATTCTTCTGTTAAGTCTAATCAAAATAGAAAGGTTCTGATTAGTGCAAATTGAAATTGATTATTCATGAACTAAAAAAATTGCAGTGGATTAAAATGGGAAGCTTCAAATAAAATAGGAAAAGGAAAGGAATATAACAAGGAAAAGCATTTACAACTAACCAAGAATATGCTCCAACTACATTTTGTGTGCTTATTCTGGAAGACGGTGACCCAGTCATATTTTTTTAAGAAAAAAATAATTTGAGATCCCAGGAATCTCCTTTAAAGATAAAAACAAACAAAAAAGGATCCAGCATTTTATTCCAGACCATATTACTGTTATTTTCTTAGCATCCCTCATAGGTAAATTAAAAATGAATTGTCTCCTGATAAGGTGCCCAGACGATATGGAACAAATTGCTTTTGTAGTGTTTCCCCTTTTCACTCATTGATCTCGTACTGCCATCAAACTTTTATATACTTGGATATTATTGAAATTTGTTTTATAGTCGCCAGCTTATATCTATGTTCTCTCAATACATGCTTGTTTGAATTGTAAGTAGAGATTTATGTTGTTGGGCATTTAGTACACCTCATGAGCTTCATACTGGGAGCAGTTCCTAATTACTTGTTTGTAACCATGGTAATAGCTTAGCTGCCCTTTGGGATATTCTAAATTTACTATGCTTTGCACAAATTGAGGACTGTTGTTGTTGTTTTTTTCACCTCCCAAAATGTTAAAGGAGAAAATGACACTATGAAATAAGATGGATAGCACAAAGAAACAAGCAACAGTTATTTTTTGGAGTCACCGATGGATTTATATACTTCTTCTCTTCTGATAAGATATGGATCATCTTAAGATAATTAGGTCTTGCCTGATCATTAGAATACATGAACTAGGTCCACTCCAATGTTTTACACCACTTCTGGATCAATTCCAGTTCTCGAGAAAGGTATTTGTTTTGGGAGGGTGAATTTGATTTATTTCTCACTCTTTCCCAGTTTATTGGAAACTATAGCAAAGCTGGTGTGTTCTTTTTAATTGCTACGGTTCTGCAGAACTCATGGGCAGGCTGTTTTCCTACTGGCAGAAATTGTTGCCTTCCGGCTTTGGGTTCATATCAGCCATTACCTTCCATCCCAGAGAGATTTAGTGTTTAGGTTTTTTTCATTTCTCAGAAATTATTTTCCCCTTCCCTCTCTCCAGGTAGTGTAGCAACATACATTTGTAGTCACAGCTATTGGAGAAAATGTCCAGTTGCAAATCAGCCCAAATGCAATCAATTTATCGTCACAAATTATCAGTCTTCCTTTTTATTAATGCAAGACCAAAAAAGTAGCACAAGGCAGCTGAGAGCTTTTGGAGAATTTGGAGGGGTGTGTGTTGATCATTAACATTTTTTGAACCCTCACTTTCCCCCAATGAAAGGTCTTCTTTATAGTTGTCTTTCAATTTTTTTGCAAGACAACAGACAGTTGCCCTCAAATGCAAGAGATGATAAGACAGTGTTTTCTCCTACTTCTCATCAGCAACTCCAAATCTCAACTAATGAATGCTCTGTCCTACACATTGGCAATAAAAATCAGAACACCAAATACAAGTTGGGCAGAATTGACCACATAGACGACCCTCATTCTGTCAAGGACCTAGGACCCATCTCAAATGATCTAAGCCCCAGAGCTCACTGTAACAGCATTGCTAAAAAGGCATTAAGAATTATTAACCTAATTTTGCGAAGCTTCTTCTCTGGTAACATTGTATTGCTAACTAGGGCATTCAAAACCTTTGCCAGACCAATTCTCAAATACAGCTCATCTGCCTGGAATCCACACTTTATATCAGACATTAATACGATTGAGTGGGCCCAGAGGTATTTCATGAGAAGAGTACTCCACTCCTCTATTCACAATAGAATCCCTTATACTACCAGGCTTGAAATTTTGGGCTTAGACAATCTGGAACTATGCCGTCGGCAGTCTGATCTAAGCATAGTACACAAAATTGTCTGCTACAATGTCTTACCTGTCAACGACTTCTTCAGCTTCAACCTCAATAATACATGGGCAAACAATTGATACAAACTCAAAGTAAACTGCTCCAAACTCGATTGCAGAAAATACGACTTCAGCAACAGAGTATTCAGCACCTGGAATGCTCTACCTGACTCCGTTGTTACATCTTCTAACCCACACAGCTTCAACCTTAAACTGTCTACTGTGGATCTCACCCCATTCCTAAGAGGTCCATAAAGGGGGCGTGCATAAGCGCACCAGCATGCCTACCATCCCTGTCCTACTATCCCCATTTATTTGTATTCATTTCCTTCATTCATGTCCATGTTCATATTCATACCTGCTATCTTGTACATGTTTGACAAACTAATAAATAAATAAATAAAATAAATAGTGAGGACAAAAAATAAACAACTAGTTGAGATGGAATGTTTATTGACTCTCAGGATCTAGAGGTGATCACATGTCCTGGTTATAAGCTGCTTTGGAAGGAGAGGAATAATTGCTTTGGTGGGGCTATTCTCAAAGTAAATTAATCAAATAAACATAATTTTGGCTTTTCTTGAATAGAAGATCATATTTTTATTATAATTTCTGCTATTTTCCAATTTTCTTCAATTAAGTGAAATTATCGCAGCCCTTTATCTCAATTTATAATTTATAATCTGAGCTATAACAATTACAGTTCTTAATGACTGCCTAATGACCCAGTTTAATTATTTGCTTTTTTAAAATATGAATATGAAATTTCAGGTTAATATTAGCCAGCATGCTAATATTTTCATGGATGTGGCCTTATTTTCTTCTTTTTTTACAGTTAGTTTACCATGTTTATAAATCTCTTTTGATCTCTTTTCTTGTTTTTTAAAATTATTTTCTTGATTGTTTTTTTCTTTAGTTATGTAATTTTTGTAGGCCAATGTAATGTTTAAAACATACTTCTGTTAGGAGAAATGTTTAGAAAAATAAATGGAAATGGAAATAGTTGATATAAATAGTTGACCAAATCCAATTTAATATTGCTTGTGTTTTGCTTGTGGGTGATAAGAAGAGAGAAATCATAAAAGGGTCACTTAAATTTTAAGAAAAGTGGGGGAAAATTATTTTATTAACATATTTGTTTGTTTCTTTATTTATGCAATTTGTCTGCCCCCTCAGGACACCAAAGCATGAAACAGAAAATGCATGCCTTGTCATATGTAGGAATATCCATCACTTTCTTCTATGCAAAGGATGTCAGCGTTAGAAATGTGCATTGCTTATGTAATTGCTCTAATTGCAGATACTTTCTTGACATGAAGAATAGATGAAGTTCAAAAAGCCACATTTTCCCTTGAGATGCTAACGGTATAATCTCCATACTCTGCAGGAGAACTGAAAAGGTTAACTCTTGCCCTTTATTATTTGACCCAATTTAGTTTCGAGGAAACTTTGCAAAAAGTTCTATGAAATAAAGTCACTTTTGCCTAGGAGGGCTTCTTGTTGCTAAACGCTTTAATATAGTTCCAATACAGTTAAAAAAATTTTTAAAAAAAAATCCAACTTGCTGACTTTCTGTTATAAAAGCTTCATTTCCATAGACACAGATATATGTTGAGCAAATTACAGAACATGTTTCCTCATCTTCCCCTCCTTCCTAAAAGAGGCTCTATTTTTAATGAATTAAAATAATTTTTCCCAGCTTTGTTTTAAACACAAATTTAAAGAATCACAGACTTCCTTTTGTTCCATGTCATTTTGACACATCCACACCAATTATTAAATGTGCCCAGATGCCACTAGGAATGCTTCCATAACCACAATGGAACTATGCAACTGCATTTTATTTATTTATTCAATTTCAACAGCCACCCATCTCAAGCCAGTGACTCTGGCCACCTATAAAGAATTCACACTGGTTAAAAAATAAAAAAAAAGAAGGCAAGTTTAAAACTAAAGCATCTCTTCTCTTTTCCAGCAGAAGTATGTTTACATCTGGCTTGTGGTGAAGGATATGGAAGTTTATGGCATATGGCAAAATGTAAAAGAAGAAGATTGATCTTTAGGAAAGCAGGACGGACAGCATTCTTCTTCTTTGAGGCTGTTCCCCATGTAATAATAGATACGACTCAGGAAGAAAGGAGATAATGATGTGGAAAGGAAACTACACCATACAGTAATTTTATTCACATCGTCATTCTGACATAACTTTTTCCAGGTGGTATTATTCCCATATTATTCCCTTTCTACCTTCATTCCTGGATAATAAAGTGAAACAATTGAAACAATTGTCTACACAAGTATTCCCCAACCTTTCTGTCTTTGCAGACTAGTGTGTGTGGGGGAGACGGGATGGTTCTGCATGAGCAGTGGGCGAGGGCACATGTGTGCCTGAGCAGCTCCATTTGTACAAGTGGTGGGCATGCCTGCCACTCACACAAGTGGAGCTACATGCACGCTCGCCCCCAGTGTCTGTGGCCTGGTTCCAAATGGGCCATGGCCTGGGAGTTGGGAACCTCTGATTACACCCCATCTTAGAATCCTACAAAGTGATAACCAAAGCAGAATGCAGAATCCATCGGGTGAGTTCAAATTAAAGGGTAATAATAAAGCTATAATGTTCTCTGAGGCCTAGATTGAAAATTACTAATGTTTGTGATCAGTGCTTTTTCCTAAATACAGCATTCAAATGGATTCCCTGGAATGGTTTATTATGGAGAAATTCTCCATATAGTGTGACAGGTGTGTAGAAAATAAAGCCACAAATTGGATTGCATATATTGCAGCACTCTGCTTTACTTATTTCCAGATATCTTCCTTTTATGCAAAAGTATTGCTTGAGAAGAATAGTTTTGAATAAGCAGACAAGTAGCTCCCAGCAGCTTCAACCAGTGATGGAAATTCAAAGTTACTTCTCCTTACTCCAAAAAGAAATTAACTATTACTAGACAACTCATGACCAGAGGTGGTATTCAGAAGGTTCTGACCAGTTCTGGAGAACCGGTAGCAGAAATTTTGAGTAGTTCAGAGAACCAGTAAATACCACCTCTGACTGGCCCCGCCCCCATCTATTCTCGGCCTCCCGAGTTCCAGCTGATTGGGAGGAAATGGCAATTTTGCAGTATCCTTCCCCTGGAGTGGGGTGGGAATGAAGATTTTACAGTATCATTCCCCTGCCACACCCACTAAGCCACACCCACCAAGCCATGCCATACCCACCAAACCACACCCACAGAACCAGTAGAAAAAAAAATTGAATCTCACCACTGCCCATGACCCATTTGGACATCAGATATATTTTCTTACCTAAGCAGAGGATGGAAGTCAAAACCCTCCATTGCTCCTTATCTTATTCCTTACTGCCTTCAACAATGGCAGAACTTCTAAAGTACTTGAAAAATTCTTAAAACTTCAAAGAGATATTCAGAGGTGAATTTCCATGAAAGTAGCCCATGTTGAGCTATAAAGCACAGCCAAACATCAGGAGTTGGCCATGGGAAATGTTTTATGACATTTTTGTATTATGTTAATTTATGATACTTTTATGTCCTAAAATGTTTTATAAAAATCTGCCAAATTTCAATTCCAAGGAAATTATAGGTCCTGGATTTTGGACACATTCTGTAGATTAATACATTTGATATAACTTTGGTTGAAAAATCTTTTGCCCTATGATGCACCATTTTGTGTAGTTAAAGGTTACAGAAGAGAATTTTAATGGCATATTCCGGTAGATTTAATTTGTCTTTGTTTGAATTGTTGTTCATTTCTTTCTCATGCCTTGCTGGCCAGTTAGTAACTAGACATTACTAAATTCCATATGCACACAATCCTTTTCAATTTTCTTATCTTCCAGCTTTGCTTCTTTGTGAGTTCAAGACTGACTGATTGATACAATTATAGCCATTTAAAATAAATGCATAACGAAATTTCAGAACATCAAAATTCCATTAGAAAACGGGGGGGGGGGGAGAAGGAAAAGAAGAAAAAGAGGATGATTCAATTGGTAACCTTTTTTTTATGATATTCTTTTTCAGACAGTAATTTCAGTTCACAGCTCCTTTATTCTACAGCACCAAGTCTATTCACATTAGTGAGAGAAGAGTAAATTGGTTATATAGCCTAAGGCCCTGAGCGTTCCTGTAAATGGTTTCTTTCTTTTTTAAAAACTTCCCTGAGTTTTAAAAATAAACCACTTGTGCCCTTGTGTAGAATCTGTAGTGTTGAAAGTAATAGGAATTGTATTGAAAAATGGATCGCATCCCTTGGACATTCCTGGATCAGAAGTAGCTTCCCCCCATCCAAATTCTAGGCATAGTTGGCTTTTTGCCTCTTTTTGAAAATCACTTGAAAATATTTTTTTGAAGTGCTTCCTCTCTGTGACTGGGGAGGAAGATAGCTAAATATCTGACAAAGAAATCTGCACTGTAA
This sequence comes from Pantherophis guttatus, assembly GCF_059756535.1. Classification (NCBI taxonomy): domain Eukaryota; kingdom Metazoa; phylum Chordata; class Lepidosauria; order Squamata; family Colubridae; genus Pantherophis; species Pantherophis guttatus. Next base: position 103,168,840 of record NC_142067.1, on the reverse strand, counting down.
TATTGTTGCAAAATTTAAATTTGCTGTTAGCTTGTTTTGTGTTGTTGAGGCTTGGGAGTTTCTGGAACATCTGGTGATGCTGAAATAACCTGCATTCATTTATGTTTTTTAAGTTGTAAAATCATATTCAATCTTGACCTACTCAGGAAATCTATCATAAACGTCCTGCTGATTCTGACAGTCATACAGCAAAAACACCCTCTAATGAGCATTTAATAGTCACCAAAAGTTCTGCATTAAGTACAAAGCCCTTTTGATTACTTATTCCACTAATTTAAAGTAAATGCTTTTACAGATGGCATCTGTTAGGCCGCTGAGCGTGTGCTGCATTTATATGTAGTCACAGAAAATAGATTCCAGCTTTGGTATAAAGATTGTATTTGGGGAGGGGGTGCGGGGAGAGATCAAACATGAAATACTAAATAAACATTTATCAGTGGTGCCTTTTTAAAAGGAGGGGAAAAAATAACCTGTTCATTGATTTTTTTTAAAAAAAAAAGTTTAGCATCTTAACACAAAGGATAAGACACTGGAAGAGAGGCAATAGTCTCATCTTTTGTCTATCCAAATATCTTCTGTTTATGAGTCACAAGCACTCTTAAGGGGAAACAAGGACAATATTGAGGCATGAACTGTAGGGGGGGGGGAATAAGCCACTTCCCCATAGAAAGTGATGCACTGCATCTGTATTACGTTTTGTAACATCCAAAGAACTTATATGTGACATTCCTGTTTAGGCACATTGTGAATATGCATGAGGATGAAAGAAAGTGAATTGCCAAAAAACCTGGACTACACCAGATTGTGGAGGGCTGCTTTTAGATGCCTCACGTCAACTGGATGGGAAAACCAGCAGGAAATGTATTTGTTTATTTTATTTATCAAATTTATTTCCCGAGGCTCAGGCAACTCTGAGAAGTTTACATCAGGACAAACAAGATATAACAATGTTTATAGATATAAAAGTGTATTAAAATGACGAAAATTAAAACAAGCTAATAAACAGGGTTTTGGAGGTGAGAAGTGGGGAGCTCCTCTGTTAGTGTATCAACCACCTCCAGGCAGCAGCTTCTTCTTCAGGCCCCCATGCCTGCCCGCATAAGGGTTTTCCCGAAGGCTAAAAAAGAGGGACGGATCTTACCTCCTGCGGAAAGATGTTCCAGGGGGCAGGAACCATGGCAGAAAAGATTCTTCTCCTGGATCCCACCAGCTGATTCCTTGGCTGATGGGATCTGGAGTAGGCCCCTTCTGCCAGCATTAGTGGGATGGGAAAGATAATTTCAAGATATCCTGGACCCATGACATAAAGCGCTTTAAAGATAATAACCAACATTTTGAATTGCACCTGGAAGCAGATTAGCAGCCAATGCCACTCACATAATAGTAGTATTACATCTGCCACTCTAGGGGTCTCCAAAACTGTCCACACTGCTGTGTTCAGGACCAACTGTAGCTTCTGAATGCTCTTCAAGGGTAGCCCCATTTAGAGCACATTGCAATAATATGTGTGACCAGGGTGTGACTGCTTGAGCACAGGGCCTCACAATCCAAAAAAGAGCACAATTGGCATATCACACAAGTTATGAAGGTTCTCCTAGCTACTACTGCCACCTGCTCTTTGAGCAAAGGCCATGAATTTAGAAGAACCCCCAAGTTGCACTCTGGGTCTGTCTGGGGTAGTGCCACCCCACCCAATACTAAAGATAAGCCTCCAGATCCTGAGACTCCATACCCACAGCACAGCCACAGGAAATCTTAATGTTTGGGCTGAGAAACTGTCTGTGATGGTTGCCAACAAAGGACCATGGACTCATCAAAAGCTGAGTTCATACTTAGCTCTTACCTTCATGCTCATTGTAGGAGGAGCTCAAAATGCTTCTATCAAAAATAAGTGAATTGAATGACATAGCCAGGTTACTGAGCTGGAATTCTGTCCAGATTTCCAGGAGAGAAGGATGCGTTCCAGAGGAGCAAGAGACATCACAGTTTGGAATTTGTTTGGGAGAAAGAGGATGAAGATGGCTCCTCTCTAATAGTTCTCAAAGTATATATTTTAGGGTAAAGGTAGTCTGCTTTTGTTTGGAAATATTTCTGTCTACAGGTGAGGAACCATAAAGAAATCTGTTCAGAAGAATCTCAACATGTCTTTCTTGGTTTTGGGAGCCTGACAGCTACATTCTGAAGGAACTATGTGTTTGTGTGAATTGCAATTCATTCCATTTTTGGATATCCAAGGCCAATCAAACCATGAGGCAGACTGGAGTGCTTAAAGCTGGAAGTAATTGGTGGATAGTTGGAAAGAATTGGAGACCTTAACCTGCCCTAGAAGATAACCTGCTCTTCTCCTCTTGCCAGATTTGGGGGTGGGGTGGGGGAGCGGAGAGAATCTAACAAGACTTCAGTTAGCACTTGTAATTTGAATGGAGGAAAGCTTTTTAATCCTGTGCCTTGGGCAGCTAAAAGCTTGGGCTCTGCTTAAACCTAAGTTAGTTTATCCCATGCAATAACAAATCCTATAGTAGTTCATAAACTAAGAGTGCCAAAAGTGCAACTCAGATTAAGCTTGCGCCCATCTTTTCTGTAATTCCAGAAATGCCTTACCCAGAATAGATGGCCTTTTATGTCATTGGGGGCAGTTAAGAGAAAAAATAGGTGCCTTAAGCATAGCAAATGCTTCATCTATTCATTTCATCCTTTACCATTATTAAAAGTTTCCCACAGGATGAGTTCCATCTCCATTCATTTGTGGAGTGTGGCCTTGAAGTTTCATGCAATACTTGGTCTGGCCTTCAAGCCAAGAGATCATTCAGAAACATTCATCCAAGCAAGAAATGCATTCCTTGTAGCCTGAGATATAATCAAACACACCTTTCCCTCTGTTTTCCTTAAATAATCTGTTATTGTGTGCTTGAGTTCTGCAAAATCAAAATGCTAATATTTAGCAAAGGATAGGAAACCAGATAGTTTACCCCAAAATGCCATTATTTCAGTATTATGTTCTGATTTGGAAATGAGCTATATTATTCCTTTTGGAATGCTTGATCTGCCAACAAAGAAAGTTAGAAACAAGGGTGGTGAGGAAATTTATTGGATTTAGAATGTTATTTTATTTATTATTTCATTATTATTATTTAGAGGCCCCTTGACTCCACAAGACTCTAGGAGCCTTACCATTTTAAAAACAAGAAGTAATAATAAAAGAGGATAGATCAATTTAATGCAAACATATCAAGTGATGCTAAAGCAATATACAAATCAAAATGTAATTATCATTTAATCTTTGGACATTTCAAAATGCAGGTATAGAATACTCAGAATAAAAAAAATACAGTAGATGTCTTTATTAGGAAAGGATACAGAAATCTCTCTCTCTCTCTCTCTCTCTCTCTCTGTGTGTGTGTGTGTGTGTGTGTGTGTGTGTGTGTGTGTGTCTGTCTGTCTCTCTCTCTTTCTCTCTGTCTGTCTGTCTCTCTGTCTCCCTGTCTGTCTGTTTCTCTCCCTCTGTCTCTCTGTCTCTGTCTCTCTCTCTCTCTCTCTCTCTCTGCATTGATTCTTGACAACTGCTTAGTTCCTGCAGTTTTCTTGGCAATTTTTGGGGAATAGTTTGCCCTTGCCTCTTTCCCAGAGCTGAGAGAGCGATGATTGGCTCAAGGTCACCCAACTGGCTCTGTTTTTAAGATGGGACTAGAACTCATGGTCTCACAGCTTCTTCGTTGTTATATATGCAAGTATTTTAATAAAAATTACATAAGCATATTGCAAAAATAGAATAAATGGATTTTGCATACAATATAAAGGGAAAGCAAACCAGTTTCAACTTTGGGAAATGTGTCCTAGTAGGTAGCACAATTTATTAGCACATTAATAAAACATTGGTCTTATTTTTTGGGTATAAAAATTCAGGCAACTTCAAGAACAAATACATATGTGATTTATTTTTTTTTAACAGCAGTATGGTAAGTGTCTCATCCATATATTAACCACTGCTTACTTTTTCAAGACCCACCAATCTGCTGCAATCTAGCTAGACACCTGTAATTAAAATTTCAAAGAATTTCTGCCCATATGGGAAAGTTTCTATACTGAATTGCTTATCAAACCCTGTTTGATTGCTAGGGAATCTTTACTTTGTAAAATAAAAAGACCAGCTTTGAATAAATAAGCATCCTGAGATGTTTATTCTGCAAAATTAGTTGCCTGTGAATCATTGAATAGCCTGTCCCAGGTCTGGATTTCCATTTGTTAGAATCTCTTCATCTACAGCAGAATTTGGCAGTTTTTAATAATATGTGCTATCAGGGCAAAGCCTTAATGAAGAGATAAAGTGTGGAAAATTTTGAGATGTGTCATTTTTTTATTTAACTTTGTTAAACAAGTCCATTCTACAACACTCTCAAAGAAAGAACATCAATTGATCAGTGGTGGGTTTTGACATTTTTGCTACCGGTTCTGTGGGTGTGACTTGGTAGGCATGGCTTGGTGGGCATGGCAGGTGAAGGATACTGTAAAATCTCCATTCCCACCCCACTCCAGGGGAAGGTTACTGCAAAATCCCCATTTCTTCCTGATCAGCTGGGACTTGGGAGGCAGAGAATAGATGGGGGTGGGGCCAGTCAGAGGTGATATTTACTGGTTCTCCGAACTACTAAAAATTTCCACTACCGGTTCTCCAGAACTGGTCAGAATCTGCTGAAACCCACCTCTGCAATTGATGGTATTTGAGTTGGAGGGGGTTCTGAGCCAGGAACCAAACCTCCCCACACACACACACCCAAAAAGATGCCTGTATGAATTCTCTGCATTATTGACTACAGCAGTTGAGGATGATGGAAACTGTAGCTCAGCCTTTGGTCTTAACAGTGGGAAAACAGAGTTAGGAACATATGTTGAAAAAAACCCACAAAATTTCAAATCAGCCATATTTTGTTCCTTTCCAGTCACAAAAAACATAATATAACAAAATACCGACACTTCCTACACTGCTATCATCAGTAAAGATAAACAAGGCTATAGTTTTAAAATAAATGAGTTTAGAGAGAGCTGGGTGAGCAAGCAAAAATTAACATGAACATAGCCTCTTGCATTGCTTTACATTGTTTCCATGGTGAAATGTGTATTAAGGAAAATAATATACAGTACTGTCTACAATGAAATTAGCGCTTAATGGAAATTTACCAAAATACTAGAAGGGAATGAAAACAATATATGTACTTTGATGAACATTTTTGCATATTTTATTGAAAAAATACCTGACATACATCAGTAGCCTTTTAATATTCCATACCAGGGCTCCCTTTCGTATTGTGAAAGGATCAATGTTTGTCTCCCTTGTGAATGGAAAAAAGGTCTTGCAGGGGTGCCTGCAGTGTATGCAGCAGATTGGTGGCTGCAACAGTCCTTTTACTCACTGGGGAGTCAAATGCCGAACTCTTTCACAATATGGGAGGGAGCCCTGGCATGGGATATTAAAAGGCTGGTAGATGCTGAAGCTTATGCATCAACATAAAAATCAAACATGGTTTAGATCAGGGGTCTCTAACCTTGGCAGCTTTAAGACTTGAAGTCCACAAGTCTTAAAGTTGCCAAGGTTGGAGACCCCTGGTTTAGATCATACCTTTGAAGCTACCAAGTTGACTTGACTTGACAGCTCCCCATTTTGTGGACTTATGCAGGAGATCTGGTACTTCCAGATGCTCCCATTCATCCTATTTGGGAGAGAGTCTGGAGTAGCATGGAAAGCCCCTTTTGAAGCTCTTTTTCAAAGCAGCATGTTCCTTTCCCTACTTCAGAGACAAAAGCAACCTGATGGCTTTCTTTAGCTGATCTCTACTGGCATTTACTGTACAAGGGCTGGTTGAGATTGGTGATATCATACAAAGCCTTCAGGAAGAAAATGTGATCACCATGGAAAGAAACCAGCAGTTTCAGGTCTGCCTTCTCCATTAAGTCCTCTATGTACTCCTTTAACAACTTGAAAGAGGACCAGAGAATAGTAGTAGAAAAATGGGCTTCAAATGCAGAATGTCCAAAGACATTCTGCATTTGTCTTCAAGTTGAAGACAAAGGGGTCTGCAATACTGAATGGAATGGAAAATAATGAAAAACTATTTTACTTTTTTTAAACATTTCAGTTTGATGAAAAAGTAAACATTTTAGGGGGTTATATTTCCAAGAAGAAAAATGTTTTGATGAAATTTTCTTAGTTAGGTAACATTTTCCATCTTTCAAGTGATCCATTTTCTTCCTGGCTTTGTGTTGATTCCAAGGCTAAAGCATCACAAGAGAACATTTCCTATTGGCCTCTATCAGAAAAGGCTCTCTGATGATTACATGCAAAATTCAACCGCCATCCAATTTTGTGGTTGAAATACACCGTAGCAAACTTCTTCAATTGGCATCTCTCATATGCATTGGACTTCAGACATTGCCATTTATTCCAGCATTTAGCCTGAAAATAATATATTTCAGGCATTTTGCCTTAAAAGAATATATACATCACAAAACTACAAGGTGATACCATTTAGGAGAGCCATGCTGTTCTGCATTAGAGATAACCAAAACGAAGATCATTCTTTGAAGCACCTTTCAGGCATGGTGGATTCTGCATTTGGGCCTTAATGGTGACAAGCTGTGCAGCCTGGGGTTCTACTAAAGTGTTGTGGGGTTTTTTTTCCCCCCTCTCCTTAAAAGGACAAATTGATGACATTACATTTGGTTGTCTAGGCATTTCAACGAAAGTTTCAGTTTCCTCAAGTGCCATAATTCAACTTGAAATCCAAGCCTCTCAAAAATTGATTGGCTGTCATCTCTCGGTAGAAATTGCCTATGAAAAAATGGATCCAGATCAGCATAAAATTGATGAAAAAAAGGGTATCAACGCATGACGTCTATTTCATTTCTCTGCCTCTGTTTCTGCTCTCTGCAATGAATAAAAGAGGCTGGTATGAGTTCACATTCCTCAGTGAATTAGGTCACAGACTATTGTGAAATGTTGACTGGGTAAAACTAAGGAGCAGCTTACCTGTGATGACAAATAGGATTGGAAAGACTTATACAATTTATTTTTTTTGTCCGTTCTTCCAATCTTTAGCACAAGAGTACAATGGCAACTCCAGTTGGATCATGTGGGTTGGGTGTTTATTGTGGAGGCATTCATTACCCAACTGGGGTCTTAACCTTTCTTCTGGAATGTATTTTACCCACCCTTTAAACTGTCTGAATGATTTCTTTGTTTCCAATTATACTATGCAAAATTTCTCTATTTTTTTTTCTTTCTCCTTCCCTGCCTTTTGGAATGCATGGGACACTACCAAAGTAGATACTAGAAAAAACTGTACTTGATTTATTCATTAATACTTTTTATTTGAATGTTTTTGATCATCGGGTTTTTGTTTTCAAAAAAGAGCACATCATGGTTTAGCTTGTCAAAGAAAGGGTTTTTCCATAAGCAAAGAAATATATTGTTGACTTAAAGGTCTAATGTGAAATTCTATTCAGCTATATATGGCTGAAATAAATTCCTTTAACATAAAAATCAATTGCAGTACAACTCTAACAGTTCTTAAAAGTAGAAGAAAACCGTCTCTTTCTCCTCCACCCTAGCATACATATATGAAATATTTTGTAGAATTCTAAAAGAAATACCAGATATGCTTATGCATAGTTTTTGAGTGCAACCATTGTTTTCTTGTGCTAATGCTGATCATTTCAAATGATAAAATATCTGCAGATGAATGCTTATAACTTTTAGAATATGCTCTAAATCTAAATCGCACCACTACACAATGAGACAATTTGGTTTTTTCTGCACCATTTATATTCATTTATAAATCAAATTTATAAGCCCTCCCAACTCATAATACTTCTGGAAGATATGCAACTCAAAAACACATCTCATTCAATAAAAACAAAGTAAGTGATAATCTAGGTTCTAATACCGAGTTTCTGAATCTTGGTGACTTGAAAATGTATGGACTTCAACTCCCATAATTCCTTGCCAGCATATTGGTTGGGGAATGCTGGGAGTTGAAGTCCATACACCTACAAGCCATCGAGGTTGAGAAATGGCACCAACACATCAATAAAATCTCCTCAGAACCACATAATGTAGCACCTGAGAAAAGAACCAGATCTTTAAGGTGCATCTAAAGGATGGGCCTCTCAAGCCATCCTTTGGCTCTGCAATTCATTGCACCTTCCGTCAAAGCCACAAAGAGAATTCCCAGAGGTTGTGTTTGAGGTGCTAAGAAGATTCCTGTGCACAGGCTTGAGCAATAAACCAGTAACTTTGAACCATTACATATGTATGTACCTAGCTGTTTGTGCTTGACAGGGGCCTTTGCACACTCATGTCCAACAACTATTGGTAACAATCACAAGTAACCAATTTGAATGGTGCAAGGAGTTAGTTTTAGCATCCATAATAAATTTGTCTGGTCAAGGATTTTTAATCATTAACATTTATCTTTGTCCACACAGGCCAATATACTCAATTTGAATTGATACTCAAAAAATATTTGGATAAACTGGAAAAATATCCATGTACACTTATCTAGGAACATCCAAACAAGGGGTGAAATGCTACCGGTTCGGACAGGTTTGGGAGAACTGGTAGCAGATATTGGGACTGGTTCACCAAATTGGTAGCAATCGCTGGCTGGCCACACCCCTGAACTGGTCTGTGGCCCGCAGTCCTGCCATGCTTCCCTGCCTTCCATGCAGCCTTCCTGGCATCGCTGTGGCCAGTTTGCGAAGGCAGGCAAGCGGAAGGCCACGTGGAAGGCAGGTAAGCCTACTCCCTTCCCTGCCACCCTGCCATGCTTGCCTGCCTTCCACTCTGCCTTCCCCACATCCCTGTGGCCAGCTTGCGAAGGCAGACAAGTGGAAGGCCACATGGAAGGCAGGCAAGCATGGCAGGGCTGCAGCCTACTCCCTTCCCCACAGCCCTGCCATGCTTGCCTGCCTTCTACACTGCCTTCCCAGCAGTTCCCCATGCCCACTTGCATTCTGAGGTCTGTATCCAGCCCAACCTGGCCAGTAGATGGGCAGGCAGCCCTTGGTAGAGACCGGGACATCCGCCTGCCCTCCCACAGCACCATCGCGGTGGTGGTGCCCCTCGCAGTCCCGGAGCAGTGGCTGCATCTCCACCAAAGGCCACCTGCCATCAGCCTTACCAATGCACTGGCTCCGTTGGGCATGCTCCGTTGAGTATGCCAGCTGAAGATCCAGAAGGTAAGGCCGACACTGGCAGTGGTGGGGGGGAGGGAGATCCGCTGCACTTGGCTTCTCGGAGGGACATGGCGAGTTGCTTGCCTTTTGGGCCTGGCACACTTGGCTTCATGGGGCCAACTGCCACCTGCTTGCCTTCCCCTCTGACTCGGGTCCTGCCCTCCAAGAGCACCGCTGTGTTGCTGCCATTCGCTTTCTTCCTTCTCCCACCGTGAAACGAAAGTGAACAGCGGTAGGATTGCTTCGGGAAGTTGCTTCGGGAAGGCAGATGTCTGCAGCCAGGTGGGGGAGAGAGGGCAGCGAGAATGAGGGTGGCAGGCAAGGGAGCGCCAAGATGAAGGGCTACCCACACAGGCCTGCCTGGGTAAGTGCTGTTGCCCAGGCCAAAGGGAAAGCGCTGTGGGCTCTGTGGTGGTGCGGCTGGGCCTGGCCATCTCCTCGCAGGCAGGGCTTCCACCCCTCTCACTCTACTTCTTCATCACTGGGAACTGGCGGCGTTGCTGAGCCTCCTTCCCCTGGAGTGCTGGACTCTCCAGGTCTTCCTGGAGTGGCGCTGGTGGTCAAAGAGAGCAGGCAGGTGGCTGGGTGGGAATCCAGTGGGCTGCTTCAGAGCCCCAAGCCCTGCGGAGCCGGCACAGGAGGCACGGGTGGAAGGCGGTCTTTTCTGCAGCATCCCCCTCCCCTCTTTTAATTGCCCTGCTTGGGGGGCTCTGCCTTTGCAGAAATGGGGCGGGCAGTTTGTATGGAGGATTGGTGTGGGGATGCGTGGCCCTACAGGATGTGGAGTAGGTCAAAAGGCTCTGAGATTCGTTTGGGCAGTCAAGCCAGATGGCGGAGGGAAACTCAAAGCGTTGGGGGCTTCAGAAGGGCAGAATATGCTTCAGAATGTGCAGCTCCTGACTCTAACAGTGAGTGACATATGTGACGCCAAGTTGGCCACACCCATCCAGTCACATGACCGCCAAGCCACACCCACAGAACCAGTAGCAACAATTTTTAGATTTCATCACTGATCCAAACAGACACATAATTAGGGCTGATGATTTTAATGCCAGAATTGGTCCACAGATGGAGTCTTTTTCCCACTTTAGCAATTATCTCCTACTATAGAATATTCTTCCAAGGAACCAGACAGAAATATGACCACTCAGCACAGAAGTTTCCATCTCTGCTATTAATGGCCTGATCATACGTGAATCCAATGATGACTTCATATGCTGGAGTGGGGTGTGGCTAACAATCAAGTAATATTTCTTTTGTGTTGCCTTCCCACAGATTATTTAATATGACAGTTACATTTAAAGTTGAATGACCAGACAGGGACCGTTTGATTACTCTTTCTGGCCTCTAGCTTCTGCCCACTCAGCCAAGTCCATATTAGGAGCAATGAGGATAGGTATAAAATAGAATCAGCCTCAGAGGTCAGTGGAGGGCAAAGTGTGCATAGTCAATGCCACTTTCATTATCCTCAGATGAGTTCTGCTGGCCTTGGGAACACCTGCTAACAACTTTAAACCCCACAAAAGCCCTAACTGTCAGAGCCATCCAGCTACTAGTAACACCTTTTCAATAGGCTAAAAAAAAATGTCTCACAGTCTTTGGCATCTTGATTTGACCAAGATTGTGTGTCTGTTAAGGCAAAATAACTGATAGACTTTAAAATGTACAGCTGGAACAATTGACCGGGTATAAAAAATCGATGACTTGCCTTATCAGAGAAAATGCTTTATAAAAACAAGCCATTTTCCAAGCAAATTGGTTGCCTTTTTCAGACAGCAAAAGATAAGAATACCTCCCTATTTGGGAAGCTAATTTGTCTGCTCATTGTGCAAGGGGAAATAATATTTGAAGGCTAGGATGCCAGCTGCTAGATGGAAAGAGTTTTATCATAGATTATAGGACTCCTCCTCATTTATCCGCCAGTCATTATATGAGATGTCACATTAGATCAGCTTCTCCGCTTCTAGCTCTCCATTCAGAGATTCTCAAATGAATTAACCAACTGAAAAGGGGGAAAATCTAAAGTAGGTCTTACATGAAGTCTGCAGGCTGTAGTAAAGCAGAAGGACTTGCAATCAATGACTCCAAATACCAAAATATAAATCTTCTTTGGAAGATCAAGTCACCGGAAATATCTCTGGATGATATTTGGAATAATTGATAATTGGGAGTTATAGAATTGAAAGAATTTGAGCTTTTAAATTCCTGGATGTAAGTTTTGAAATTAGATTCATCCCTGCCAAATGTTTCACCACTGCTGCAGCAATCCTGGGCTTTTCCCCCATTCTAAGAAGAGTAAAGATACCCCTGCCAGTTTTATGGTGCTCAGGTATGAGCCTACAGTGAAGCAGACTAAAGTAGGCTAAAGCCTGTAGACACTGTTCAGTCCAAGTTTCTATGCACACTCCTCTAGGTCCCATGCTTTCATTTGTATGAAAACTGAATGACCCCTTTAGAGTTGAGAACTTGTATTTGTTGAGTCTCTTACTGATTGAAACTTTGGTTCCCTAATAGTTCATTGGGAGTATACATTCTCTCTCATGCTTTTTCATCAAGAAGGAAAGTTAAACATTTAAACTCAGAGTCTGTTGTGGCCTGTCGGCTGCCAGCCCCTCCAGCAGCCAAATCAGAGGAGGAGGAGGAGGAGGAGGAGGAGGAGGAGGAGGAGGAGGAGGAGGAGGAGGAGGAGGAGGAGGAGGCATGGGAGTCAGGGTCAGCATCAGAACAACCTGGGAGCTCTGAGGGGGAAGAGAGAATGGAGCTGGCAGAGAATGGAGCTGGCAGAGAGAGAGACAGAGGCGTAGCTTTGGCCATCCGTCAGGCTTCAGATGGAGAGTCAACAGCCTCCAAGTCTGGAGGTGGTTGATGGAGAAGAAGAGGAACAGCTGGGTCCAGTGCCTAGTGTGCGGCTGCACAGAAGACAGAGAAGGGGAGAGCAGTGGAAAGCCCTGAGCCGATTCTGGGGAAGGAAGAGCCACTGCTATTAATGAGGCCCCACCTAGCTCTGTGGATAAAAGGCAGGAGGCAGAGATGAATAGGTGTGGCAGACAACTATTCTTCTTCCGGCTGGGTGGACTTGTTAGCCTGCGAGATAAACTTTTTGCCGGGACTGCTGGCATTTCTAATAAAGGAATCTTTTGAGTTCACGTCAGAACTTGTTGTGTTTAGGGAGCTGGGTCAGAACAGAGTCCCTTTTTGTAAGATTTTTGTGTATATTAATTAATTAAATAAATAAACATTTAATTGACTTATGCCATCAGACCTTCACTTTCTTTTCTCCACTACCTCTACTTTTAGAGTCATTTACAACTAAATGAATGAATTTTCAAAAATAACACAGCAAAGAGACATGCGATCTCTAGCCAATTACCAGTGGTAGTTTCCAATTGGAAAACCCTTTATAACTGCAAATAATTTATTCAGTCTTGTTTGCCAAGCACATTGAAGTCTTGTTTTCAGTGCTTTACCTTCTGCAATATTAGATGGGAATCCATTAACTAAGACCTGGTGCCCTTGTGGTCTGAATGGATTAAAAAGCAGCTCAACAGTGCTGTTTTCTCTCCCTCCCTGGTCAGAATAAGATTCATGTCCAGTGATGGAGTTCAATTTTTTTACTACCAGTACTGTGGGCGTGGCTTGGTGAGCATGATGTGGCTTGGTGGGCATGACTTGGTGGGCATGGCAGGGGAAGGATACTGCAAAATCTCCATTCCCACCCACTCCAAGGGAAGGATATTGCAAAATCTCCATTTCCACCCCACTCTGGGGCCAACCAGAGGTGGTATTTGCCGGTTCTCAGAACTACTCAAAATTTCCGCTACCGGTTCTCCAGAATCTGTCAGAACCTGCTGAATTTCACCCCTGCTCATGTCCCTTCCATCATAATTTACATACAGGCATGTGTTTACTTTCTTCCAACAAAGATCATGTTTGTTTGGGATAGGCAATTCCTTTCCTATCATCAGATTGGATTCTACTATTCCTACTAATAGTTGCTAAGTTTTCATTAAAAAGACTTGTGCTGTGCCATTAAAACTGGCTTTGATAGTTCTTCTAGCCACATTATCTTTTTATGTCTTCCAATTTCAGCAGCAGCTCTTCTTAGATCTGTTGCTATTTAGAAACCCCAAGAATCATGTTTCTTAGTACAGCCCACTCAAGAGATCAATTTAATAACTGATGTAAGGCACTTGATAGATTCTAGGCTCCTCTATTGCTACCTTGCAAAATCTTCACCACTTATTTTAGTAATCCAACTATCAGAATAACTGACTTGGCAGCTGCTGAGAACAGACCAACTTTCAAATGCAGCTCTAGTCCAATCTTACTCATAGCCCCATGAGATGTTAGGACATTGTACACAAGTTCACAATATGTATAATTTATCCCTTGCTGTTTTCCTATAGTACAAGGAAACTTTGTGCCAATGAATGTAGTGCCAACCCTACCATTTCTTTTTTAAAGTATAATTTTTATATTTTTAAAAATGCATAATCATAATCTTAAGGATAAAAAGAAAAAAACCCCTAAAAGTACAAACTAAAAATACAAGCTAAGAAGAGAGAAAAATGAAAAATCTATCTTATATTTTATGCTTATCAATAGTCACTCATTTACCAATATTATTATAATATGAAAAATGCCAGATATTACTGCAAAAATCACAGAATCTCTGCAATAGTAACAAAAATTGCTGCATCTTTTGATTAGTACAGAATATTGCTTTTCCTAAAACAGATAAATCACATTTTTATGACAGCCATTTCTTTGACAAGCCCACCATTCCCAATGTTTTCTGAAGCTCATTACACGGCTTTTGTCTGTAACTTTTTAATAGTTCAGCCTATTAAATAAAGTTTTCGCTAATGTAAAAAGGATCAGTGGACAGCTTCAGCTGTCTGAAAAAAAGGGTGGGATATAAATGGTCAACCATAACAATCTGAGATGTCAGATCTCAATAATAATCTCCGATACCAAATAATTTTGCATAGAACATTGAAAGTTTAGGATGTTCAGTGATTCATATCAATGCGTAAGCAGCCAGCGGCTATCCCAGACTGTTGACTGCCAGCATTTTAGATTATGAATTTGCATATGCACTTCAAGAAATCATATAACAGGATACACAAATTCATAGCTACATGACATCTAATATAAAGTTGCATAAAACAGCAATCTCTGTTCTCTTGCTGGTATGTTTGGCAATGCATGTAAATATGTATGTATTGTAAATAACCATGCACTGTGAGTGTTCACAATTTTTACATAACTTTTTAAACAGCTTCAAAGTCTGATTTGCTTCTACTTTTAACTTTTCCAACATTTTTTTGCAAGCAGTATAGAACTCAGTAGAAAAGAATCCTTAAAAAAAAATCCTGCTTCCAGAAACAGATGACGGTATTACACCAATACTATGGGCATCAAAATAGTACTGTTAATGTTGTTCACATCCTCATCTTTAAATGGGAATTGGGAAGCAAAGTTCTTAAGAAAGATAGCAATTTATGTGCCTGTCTCACAGAATTATCAAGCAGATGACGAGTTAGGAGTGTGATAGATGCCAAAGTGAACTCTGAATTTTTATTTCTCCATTATGTTTCAGTTATCTAAGAATAGAGTCTGTGCAGATGTAAATGGTCATAATTCAACAGCTACCATTAAATCAAATGTTGGGAACAGGAAATGAACTTGTTTATTGTGGGTGTTTTTGTGGGCAAGGATCAGACTGAGCTGGACAGTAACATTGCTGGAAGGAGTCAAGGAGAATTTTCTCAGTGTTATTTGTTTTTAATGGCATATGTGCTTATTCTCACACCCAGACAATTTTTCTAGGTGTTTTATGCATATATGAGGTTTCTCTTAATAAAATGTAGTGGACATTCACTCCACCATCATCTGGCCAAAGGTCA
Source organism: Pantherophis guttatus (assembly GCF_059756535.1). Lineage (NCBI taxonomy): Eukaryota > Metazoa > Chordata > Lepidosauria > Squamata > Colubridae > Pantherophis > Pantherophis guttatus. The sequence goes on along the minus strand of NC_142067.1, from coordinate 103,153,703 downwards.
CTACTCACTGAAGTTAGATGAGCAGGAGGCAGAAGTGCTGCAGAAAGGGGAAGGGCGTTGCAGGCAATTTAAAGTTTGCTCAATCCTGAATGCAGAATATCCAGGGACTAAGAAAATAAACTGGCTAATTGTGTAACATTTAATCAATTATAAACGGAAATAAAGATGTTCTGAAATTGAACTCAGCTTCCTGTTTCCATATTGGAATGCAGGGTTGTTGTTTTTTTGGATAATATTAGAAAGTGATTCATCATTACCTTTTTTATGGAAAATTTATTTAATTTCTCAAATGAATGAGACAAAGCTACCTACATCCAAGTGTAGGAAAAGCTAGGCAAAGATTTGATTGGTAGATTATGTGCCATCAAGATGGTGTTGACCTTTGTGGAATCGCATAGAGAGACTTTCTCCATGATGATCTGTCCTTAATCTGGTCTTTTGGGTCTCCTGGGATGCACCTGTCACTATTATTATTGAGTCCATTCACCTTACTGCTGACTGTTGTCTTGCCTTTGAAGGTTTGACAGTTTCCCAGCCTAGAGCCAGAGAGCTAGGTCTTTGCATAATGTGTTTGAAGGAGGATCTTATGAGCCTGGCCCTTTGTGCCTAAACTGAGAACTCTGAGAATTTTTGATGATCTGTTGGTTTGTTTTTTTGGCTGTTATGAGGCAAAGTTTTAATTCATTCCAAAATTCACTTAGTTTTCCCTCTTTTCGCTATAGAAAATATTATAAAAGAAAGTTTAAAAAGTAAAATGAAAACCACTGAGATAGCCCCAACCTCCCTCATGTCTTTTTACTATAAATATGTGGAATTTAATTTAGGAGCTGGGACTGCTACATGGAAAACACACAGTACATTGTAACATTGAGCTACAGTTGCAGTCTGAATATAGTTCTTAATTCTTTTTTCTCACGTTCTCTTGCCTGACATTGATATAGCTACAGGCAATTGGTTAGTTAAAAGCATCACATATGAAATCAGTGTTGGAAATCATATGAATCATACTCACATTTATATCAAAAATTGGCAGAGAGTCACAGGTGTACTTTGGTAAAAGAGTTAAGCAATCTCACCAAAAATATCACCTTTTTTAAACGACCTGAATTGGTCGATAAAGTTCCCATGAAAGTTTAAACTGATGGGCAATTACCTTTGAATGATCAGAAAATAACTCCCAGTCTTCAGTGACTAAAGAAAATCCACTCATTCAGACAGGTACTTATGTTTTCATTCAAACCATTAAAGTGCAGTAAAATTGGAAGCAATCCCATTTTTGACAGCTCCCCTTATTTGTTTGAGAATTCCTCATAGCAGTTAGAAGTATTAAAGACACTTTGGCTGTAACCCTCAAACAATTAGTTTTTTTATAAATTTTTAGATAAAAGTAATACAGAATATATTTTTATGCTAGAGCAAGGTTTCATATGCTATGAAACTCATAAAATAAATAATCCTTCAACACTTTTGGTGTATTCTTTAATATGTTGCAAGAAGAAGAAATGAAAAGTAAGACTATTTCTCAATTGGTTGATTCAGAAAGCAAACTATGGCCCTTAAACCCCTTTTGTCTTATTTTCAATGATATCTATGAGTTTTGATTCAGTTCTTCCTAAATGGAAATTCAACAAAATCTCCACCTTTTCCTATTAACTTTTGTTTGCATTCCCTTGACTGTTTTCTTTTCTCATGTACCAGTTCCAGCCTCAAGGCAGCTCACAACAATTATTAAATCCACAAAGTGCAATTCACCCAAAGCAATTTTAAGCCCCATTAATTTCATTGAGAGAGTTGCACACATCTTTAATAAATCGAGTCTCTTTGACAGAGAAGCATACTGAATTTCAGCTGAATCATGCCTTCCAGAGATATTTTTCAAAACTTTAGAAATTATAAACTAAGAAATCAGCACAAGTAGTAGAGATTCTAAATTTTGGAGTAGACAACCTAAAGCCTCAGCACCCAATATTGTGACTACAAATACTGAAAGGTGGACACACAATTTCCCACCACTTTGCATGAAAAACAGTGTAATATCAAAATAGGCTTAATAGCATTTAGCTTTATTATGTCATACTGCCTTTGGTACCCATATGTTGCCCATCCATTTCAAAAGCTAATGCTTAGAAATCTTTTCTGAGAAAGTTCATATGCAGATGCCTCTATTGCTAAGATCTTGCACAAACTTTTTAAAGAGACTTCTATGTACTTATGTTCTTGAATATTTGGCAATAGGTTTCAGTAATTTTGAACAGAGAAATATGCTTAATTTTGATTGATCATAGCTAGACTTAAATACTACAGAATCTAAAGAGATATTAGAAACAAAATATTATGTACAGAGATTATCAGGGATAGCTGACTTATACAGAGGGTGCAGTATCATTTGATTATGAACAGAATTTAGTAGACCCATTTGTGATATTATGGTGCTCATGAAGGGCGATACCAGTTATAAGTTGGCTATATACTTATTACCAATACTTATAACCAGCAACTCCACCTAAACAATGGCAAATCAGCAGTGAAATCCAGCTGGATCTATCCAGCTTGCACGAACCGGTAGCACCGTTGGCAGGAGGCTCCGCCCACCCATCGGGATATCATTACATCCCGTTTTTGACCCTCTGCGCATGCCCCCCAAATTAGATATAAATGATTGCAAGATGCCAAAGAAATAGGAGGTTTTGGTTTACTAGATTTGAAATTGTACTTTTGATGTTTTGATGTTTGGTCTGCCTTAAAAAAGTGGGTGATTCTCCAAAAATAATGAGGGTATTTGATTTACAGGGCCATGAATTAAGATTTTATAGGGCTGAATTTTTTAATTCAATTCTTCCATGTAGATGTATACCCACTGTCTCAAGTGGCTTTAAAAGGGTAGAAACAAGCATTCAAGACAACTGTAGTTTGGAGAATAAACTGGCAGAGGATTTTTAAAAAATAACAAGAACAACAGGGATAAATTCAGACATCCAAATAATATTATTCAAGTTTAGAAATATCCCAGGGTTTGCTGACACAGTTTAGAAATCATTCTCCAAGTTCATCACTGTGTAATCTCATACTGGCTGCAGCTGCCCAAGTTGTTGCCATCTCAGTTAGACAGCAATATGATCTCAAGAACATCACATTCCAGATCAACACCTGCCAGTGGGGATCAGTGGGGAAAACATCTGGGCTGGGAAACTTTCATGCTAGCCTTATAACTTGTCCAGGCTTGGCTGACACATATGCTGGTGGATTGCTATTTTATTTAATTGTTCAGTAGAAAATGAAACGTAAATAAATATCATCGGACAATATGAAATATAATTTTGCCATGTTCAAGTCTATGAAAGAATAGAATATTGTGAAAGTTTTGTTCCTTACTAAAGCATTTGTTTGCCCTTTGCTTTCTTTTTATTTGACTGAATTATGGTCTTGACCTGAATGCTAAAATGTCACCCAGAATTCACTCTGAAAATATTGAAATTGAATGAATCAATTAGGCAGTGTCAAGTTGCCACTAAAGAAAAAGAAGCATGTTGGAATGTATCTGGCCACAATTCACTAATTCTGTGAACTGTTCAGGTTTGTAGCAGTTGCATTCACAATGTATATCTGTGGGGGTGTGCCTGCTAAAAAAATGTTAAGATGGGAGCTCCATCTATCTGATCAAAGCTTTTTATATATATGTTGCTCAGTTAGCTGCAGACATTCCTATTTTTAACATACTTTTTGTAATATAACTTTTATAACATTGTCTTTTTTCAGATTAACTATTTTAACAATCTGTAATTTTAATATCCTCTCTTTACTCATATTGTGATGTTTGTCTGATGTCTTGTCTTCTTGGGATTTTGTTTTTATTAACCAATTGACCATTACAACTGCCTATTTTGGAATATGTATTAAATTGAATTAAATTAAATAGTTATTTTATAAAAATAGATTTAAATCAAGCTACTCAACTGTAATAATAACAATAACAATAACAACAACAACAACAACAACAACAACAACAACAACAACAACAATAATAATAATAATAATAATAATAATAATAATAATAATAATAAATAACATACATCTTATAAGAGCAAGCATTATCTGTAACTTCATTCATCAATTATTTAGCATTTATTGTGACTCAGTATCTTGATGCCTTAACAAAATTATTGTCTCTAGAATTTCCCTTAATAGGGTTTCATCTCCATTCAGGTTATTACATTGGCAAAATGACTCTTGGCAATTCATTGAATCTCTTAACTAGTGGCATTCTTGAACCACTCAAAAGAATTGTGGCTGGAATGGACGAACCAAATGTTGCATATCACTATAATATGAAAAAGATCTATAATATGAAATGCAACAAAACAAAACAAAACAAATGCTCCATCTGTGACCAGGATTTTTATTTAAAATGGGTTGTTTGGCAAAGCACATGGCAAGAGTACATAGCATGGCTGATTTTTTAGTTGCGAGCCATTATTCAAATTGACATAGGGAAGTTGAATATGTTTGACTTGGTTCCATCTGTTTTATGTCCGTCAAGTGATGCAAACAACAGTGTGTCTCTCTTAATTGCACAATTTGCTTAGCATGGAATGGAGACTATTATCCACTATTAATTCAGCTCAACGTGCTTAACTAGATCTGTCCTGAATGAATTTATCTTCTTATCTAAACTCAGGCTCTCTCAGTACAAGTGCAGCAAAATCCACCTTTGTCTTGGCAGGGCTAAATCTTTTTAAATTTACAATTCAGGATTAGACTAAGGGGCAAGACTGGGAACACCTATGGATTAAATGGCAGCCTAATGAAATTGGACCTTTAGAGTTATCTCCATTTTGTTATCCTACTATATTTATGTAGAGTTCCATATAGTATTAAGTTGACATTGGGTAATTTGGAGTATGAAGAATTTAATGGATGCATTGAGTACTTGTTTTGTCTTGTAAGGAAGTCAACACTCTTCAAATTATTTATGCAGCCCAGGGGTGAGCTTCAAAATTTTAGCAAGGGGTTCTCTGCCCGGTTGCTGGGTGGGCATGGCCATGATGGCATGGTCTAGTCGGCCTCCTGTATCACAGTGGGGGGCATTTTTGTTGTCCCTGGGCTCCAGAAACTTTCTTTGAGCCTCCAGGAGGGTGAAAACAACCTTCCCAGGCTCTGGAGGCCATCTGGAGGCTGGAAACCGGCCTATTTCCAGCCTTCCTGAACTTCCGGTAGGCCTGTTTTTTGTCCTCCCTGAGACTCCGGGTGTGCCCTACACTTACCTGCATCCAAAATGGGCCACATGGAGACTCCTGGGAGGGGTGGGTGGGGCCAGCCAGGAGTGAGATTTAGGGTTCTCTGAACTGCATAGAATCTTAGCTAGAGGTTCTCCCGAACCCTTGCAAACCCCAGCAGCCCACCCCTGATGCAGCCCCACTAATTCAAGTATAGACTACATCAAAATTGTAGTCCATGATATGCAGATAACATTTTCCCCTTCCAGATTTAATGGGGTCGAGTGTTACAATCATTAGTACAGCGATTATTGATTAGTAAATGATGTTACTTCCCCATTTCCCTCTAGCCCAGTGGTTCTCAACCTTCCTAATGCCGCGACCCTTTAATACAGTTCCTCATGTTGTGGTGACCCCCAACCAGGGGTGGGTTCTAATTTTTTTTACTACAGGTTCTGTGGGCGTGGCTTATTTTGTGGGTGTGGCTTGGAGGTCATGTGACTGGGTGGGTGTGGCTAGCTGGTCATGTGACCGGGTGGCCATGGCTATGTGTATAGGGACTACTCAGAGGGCTGAAAAAAGTCATTTCTGACAGGTCCTTGCACTTTTGACTGGTCCTCACACTTATGACCATCCTCACATTTATGCCCGTGCAGCATTCTTAACAACCATGTCACTCATTTCACAACTGCTTCTCTTCACCATGGTGACAAGATAGGGCAAAAACGTAAAATGTGAGGACAGTCGTAAGTTCGAGGACTGGTCAAAAGTGCGAGGACCAGTCAGAAATAACTTTTTCAGCCCTCTGAGTAGTCCATATGCACAAAAGGACTACCCAGAAGGCTGAAAAAAGTGATTTCTGACAGGTCCTCGCACTTTTGACCGGTCTTCGCACTTATGACTGGTCATCATTTATGCCCATTGTAGCATTCTTAACAATGTGTCACTCATTTCACAACTGCTTCTCTTCACCATGGTGACAAGATAGGGCAAAAATGTAAAATGTGAGGACAGTCATAAGTTCCAAGACTGGTCAAAAGTGCGAGGACCAGTCAGAAATAACTTTTTCAGCCCTCTGAGTAGTCCATATGCATAAAAGGATACAGCAATAGAGAGGGATGAAGGAAGGGAAGGGAAATTAGAGTAGGAGTGAGGGTAAGAGAGGGAGGAAGAGAGGAGGAGAAGGAGAAAGGAAGAGGAAGTAGGGAGGAGAAGAAGAGGGTGAGGAAGAGAAAGTAAGAAGGAAAGAAAAGAGAGAGGTGGTAGGTTTGAGGAGAAAGATTGCTGTACAATAAAAAAGATGAAAGGGAAGAAAGCCAACCCCAAACAAATATAAAGATATTAAGATAAAGAATGAATTGTTAAACTTTAAAGAATAAAAGAGAACAAATATGAATAAATAGCAATAATTAGAAACACACATACAAACATACAATGTATTTTCTTTGAACAGAGTATTTGGCCGGTTCATAAATTTAAACAGTGTTTAGTCATTTCAATTAAATTTACAATTTCTATATTTCCTTTTTGCCATATTTATTCCTCATCTATTTTTGTAAAAAACCAATATTACCCTTCATCCTCATCTCTAACCTTAATCAAATTCAATTTTTCCCTTCTATTCTATATTATACCCCTTCCCATTGTCATCTATTTTTATATCCATTCTCACATTGGTTAATTATGTAATATTACAGGTGTTTAATATGAATTCAACATTTTAATATAAATCAATTAGTTATATAACTACCTTTTTTGTATATTAATCAATATGAACATGAATATTCCAATTATTTCCATGCAATCCAATTTCTTACAAATCAATTAATTATATTTACCAATAATAATAAACCAAATAATTTCCCCCATATATTCCTCCAAACCACAACTTAATCATTTCTGCTTTCAACACAATATACAATTAATAGTATCTCAATTATTACAATTCCCTAGTTAAATAGAGCTTTTTTTCTTTTGTGTTTTAAAATCTCCTCTTTTTCCCTAAATTTCCCCTTGTTTGCACCTACCTTTTTTGGTGAGGAAAAAGAAATCTGCCTGCCTAATTTTCCAACATGCAAAGCCAACAGCCTGCTTTACTTTCTCTTTTGTTTTTCAGTACAGCTAGGGGGGAAAAATCTGCACTCTTTCCAAGCAAGCAGCAGAGCTCTGAGCAAAACAGCTGAGAGCAAATCAGCTGGGGGTCGGGAGCCGATCTAAGCAAGGGCTAATTAGCCTATGCTGAAGCTCCGCGGGCCAATAAAATTACAAAAAAACACCGAACCCTTTGTTAAATTGCTGGCTCCCCCGCCCCTCGCCCACCACTATTTATTGGCAATAAATAGTGGTGCGGAGGGGCGGGGCAAGCCAGCAATTTAATAAACGGTTCGGCTGCACCACTGGCTATAGGGCAGCCCTTTGAAGCCCCGCCGCAAGAATTTAAACAGTTTTTTTTCCTCTAGCCATCGGAGGCAGCAATAGATTGGGAGTGGGCGGGGTAAACGAACGGCTGGCGATCCAACAGAGGGTGAGGGTGAGTGAAGGCATGGGGGGGAGAGAGGGCTTTGGCGACCCCTGTGAAATGGCCGTTCGACCCCCAAAGGGGTCGCGACCCCCAGGTTGAGAACCGCTGATCTAGCCAAAAAGTCATCATTGATAGCTTTCAAACTAAAAATTGTTTGTTCCATTCTTTTTAAATATAGCTTTATTATTTTTTATAAAACATAAAAACCAACAAAAAGTAAATGATCAAAAAGAGGAATAGATAGAAAAAGGAAATAAAGAAAGCGATAGGAGATACAAATACAAACAGATAAAATTCTAAAAAGAAATAAAAAGGTAAAAGAAATAGCTGATTTCTGACTTCTTTTTCAGAATATATAGTTTAAAAGTTAAACTGTATGCCAAGCAAGGGCTTTTGACCATTCAGAGATACAGTGACAATCAACAGAACAGAATAACAGAGTTGGAAGGAACTTGGAGGTCCTCTAGTCCAACCTTCTGCTCACCAGAAGACCCTATATCATTTCAAACAAGTGGCTGCCCAGTCTCTTCTTAAAAACCTTCAGTGACAAAGCACCAGTGGTGGGTTTCAAAAATTTTTACTACCGGTTCTGTGGGTGTGGCTTGGTGGGTGTGGCATGGCTTGGTGGGCGTGGCTTGGTGGGCATGGCGGGCGAAAGATACTGTAAAATCTTCATTCTCACCCCACTCCGGGGAAAAATCCCCCTTTCCTCCCAATCAGCTGGGACTTGGGAGGCAGAGAATAGATGCGGGCAGGGCCAGTCAGAATTTTTACTACCGGTTCTCCGAACTACTCAAAATTTCTGCTACCAGTTCTCCAGAACTGGTCAGAACCTGCTAAAACCCACAACTTCTGAAGGCAAGCCATTCCACTGGTTAATTGTTCTCAATGTTTGGAAATTTCTCCTTAGTTCTAAGTTGCTTCACTCCTTGATTAGTTTCTATCTATTGCTTCTTGTCTTGTCTTTTGGTACTTTGATAAATTGGTTGACTTTCTTGTTTGTGAGAAGCACCTAAAATATTGGACCATTGCTATCATGTTGTCCCTAGTCCTTCTTTTCACTAGACTAGGCATACCCAGTTCCTGCAACCATTCTTCATATGTTTTAGTCTCCAGGCCCCTAATCATCTTTGTTGCTCTTCTCTGCATTCTTTCCAGAGTCTCAACATCTTTTATATATTGTGGTGACCAAAACTGGATGCAGTGCTCCAAGTGTGGTCTTACTAAAGTTTTATCAAGCAGTACTAATACTTCACATGATTTTGAGTCTATCCCTCTGTTAATGCCTCTGTTAGGATTGCTTTGGGATTTTTTTGGCAGCTGCAGCACACGGTTGGCTCATATTTAATGTATGCTGAAAGGCAAGGAGATGACAAATTCAAAAACAACAGTGGGATTCATATGAAGAAAGAAGGTATACTTAGCAAAACAGACACAGGTGTAGGCAAGTATTTAGGGTAAGATTCTCATGAGTTCTCAGACTGGTCAAAACTAGGACACTTCTATGCCCTATTCTGAGGGCTACAGAAATCTTAACTATCTGTATTAGGTATAAGCCTTTAAGTGTTTTAGGAAAAAGTTTTCTCTCTCTCTCTCTCTCTCTCTCTCTCCCCCCCTCCCTCCCTCCCTCTCTCCCCCGCTTTCTCTCATAAATGTATTACATCGAAAAGTGTGTATATTAAGAAAAATCCATACTAGAAAACAAAGGGAAAAAAGGTGTGGATTTTTTAAATGTGGAATGGCTTTTTAAAATCTTATAAATGGTTGTGTCAATGGAACCAAAGAGATTTAAGATTGGGAAATGAGAAACTGAAAGAAAATGAAACTGATTTATTTTTTCTTATTATAAAAGACACATATCCACCTCATCAGATCTTTTTCTTTCCCCCCCCCTCAAAAAAAGAGCTTCTTGTTGAAAATATGACTTTCTGTCATCCAAGTGATGGATGATGCTTTTCAAAATCTGTTTTCTTTGTTCATTTTTCACCTTGGATCACCATTTTAATCAACTGGGATTGAAACTCTGTATGTTGAACAGGTCAATCAAAGTGGTTTAAAGTGAATGTGGATTCTGCTTAGGTTCACTAAGATGAAGAGCTTCTGCAGTTGCCAATTCTTTTTAGGGAATTCTGCCAGAACAAAAAATAAAAAGCAATTCCAGACAATACCCCTTTATAGCATTATTCAGGTATACTACATTCTTTTGGGAAGAACTTTCTTATATTGCAATTTTGATAAATAAATAAATAAACAAACAAACAAACAAATAAATAAACAAACAAACAAACAAACAAACAAACAAACAAATAAATAAATAAATAAATAAATAAATAAATAAATATGTAGGGGTGATGGAAACCTGATGAACTTATCTGCTACAAGATGATGATGTTCCTTCTCTTTTTGCATAGAAACAGAACATTTATATAGATTGTTTGAACCAAAGGTAATGAAGAAGAAGCCATTGCATTTTCTAACAAATTATCGTATTATCTTTAATTTATAAATTGGTATTTTTCTTTTTATGTAAATCCAGAAGTTGCAAAACATTCTTGGGTAAGTAAAATAACCACTTCCAACAATTGTCAGGTCAAGATCAAGCATGTGAAGGAAGCTATGATTGTAAACAGACAAACAACCTACAACATTCCAAAAGTGAAAATTAGTATTAGAGCTTTCACATGACTACTTCTTACAGTTTACCTAGAAACGGGGAAAAGGATGTAAATATTACAGTTATTCATCCTAGCCACTGATGTCCACATCCTGATGCCATAGCAGAATGAAAAATTTATGCCGCTACTAAACCTTTAGTTGACCAAGCAATGATCAAATGATTGTGCAGGATCCGTTGGGTTCTTTGTAGAACCCAGTTTTATCAAATGTCATGTGGAAAATGTTAGATCAGATGTAGGCCAATCAATTTAGAGCACATATTATTTTAAGATAATTATATATTGTGACATTTGCAGGCACCCATTGAAGGTCTTTGAATCATGGCTATGTGTATATTGGTTGTTAGTTCTTTTTAAAGAGAATCTTAATTGATGAAAACAGTCATCTATATTTGTTTAAGATTAATATTAGTTTAAGGTTAAGAACAAGAAGCTACTTGCATTAATTGCATTCTGTAGCTTTTTTTTTAATACAGGCTTAATTGAATATGCATATGCCTTAATATAAATGATGCCTGGATATAATGGATACCCATAACACCAGGACAGATGATCAGAGCGCCTTATGTTGGCTGAGATGTACTGATGGTGAAGGAGAAAAGATGATTAAATAATATTAAAGATAGGCTCTCAAGACTTTTCTCATATCTCCAAAAGTCTTTATTACATCCTCTCAGCTTTTAATTGAACACACTGAAGTATTATGTTTTGGCTAGTTTCAAAGGGTTACTCTTGGGTTCCAAAACTGAATCACATTTTCAGTCTAATTATTTTCTCATTATTAACTAAACAATTGTTAAATCATAAGCAGTTACAAGAGGCTTTTAAAAATCGAAGCCACGGTTAAAGCCTAGAAACAGTGAAAGGAGGAAGATTTCAATAATGAGAGCATAATTCATGTGCAGAAAAGTTAGATCACGTTACCATGAAGAGAGGCATGTTTTTAATACTTCTTCAATAATTAAAATATTCTTTAAGTAGGTATCAAAGCTAGTAGAAATATAGGTTTTAATAGATTTATCAGTACATTTCACCAGATCATATGGGGACAGCTCCAAACAAATCAGATTCTGGGCATTGTCACTATAAATGGGGTTCTTTTGCTTCCAATGACTCTGGGTAATTAACAAAGTGGCAAATATTAAGGCTGGACTTTTCACCCAATAATCATTTCAAACATAATCCCAGATAGTGGAGTCAAGTGATAATTCTGAAATAGGGATGATAATTATTTTGGGAATGAGTGAATAACTGGATGAAGCAAATCAATTTTCATGAAATATATTATCTGCAGCTGCACAGAGAAATTTTCAGAGATAGGATAAGGATAAAGCAACATTTAAAAAGTCTTAGCAATTATCTTAACAAGTAGGTTGACCTATTCTTGTACCAGACTACTGTTCAGTCTGTAATATATTTTACGTGAAGAATGCTATTCCTAGCTGCTAAAATAAAGAACATTTTAGGGTAGCGAAGATCTGAAGGTTGAATTTCCAGGTTAGAAAACTAATTTTGATAATGATGATAAATTTCTGCTTAAGCAAGTATACCTGCTATTTGCTGCCTTTAATTCTAAATATGCATCTGTTTTATTCAGCCACCATGCAAACGCTTTGTTCTGGAAACTTTGGGAGGTGTAGATTTCCAGGCATCCAAATCTGCCCACTCCAATAGCTATTGCATGGACTTGCATGTGTTCTGCCTTTAAGCAAGAGTATTTGCACATCATATCTGGCTATCCCAGGCCAACAAAATACAACACAGATTCCTTTCCCGGAATCATAAAAAGAATGCATGCAGTGTAGAAAACAAATGAGCCCATTCAGGCCTCATGCTGACTTGTGTATAGCCTACAGACTTCATATTGTCATATTGTAGCACATATGTTCAGATAGAGATAATGCAGCAGTATTGGATGCTAGCCAGCAAATTAATCTATGGCAAAGAAACATGAAACAGATACAGACCTGAGCAGCAGCATTAAACAGACATGAGTCAGAAATATACAGTTGCTTGGGAACTAGATTAGTGGTGTCATCTATGTGGCTATATTCCTCCCCAAGTTGAGCATCTTGGTTTCACACCATGAAAAAGCAGTGACATGAGAAGAGGACCACTGCATTGAGTGAAAGGTTATTTAATAATTGGCATGGAAGGGTGAAGCCATTTCTTGACAAGATAATAGAATAGGAGGAGAAAGGGCTATGACAAAATTGGGCCTTCAGGATGACATGGAATGAGACAGGGCCAACTCAAAAAGCTAAAATGATAAAGTATCATCCATGTGTCTAAGAGTCAGTATATGTTTGCAATTACACATTTCTGTGTTGGAAACTGTCTTTTTTCCCAAATGAATGAATGAATGAATGAATGTGTGTGTGTAAAATATATCTTATGCTGACTTGTATCCAATAATTAAGAGGTACTGTTCATTTTATGTTTTGTCTCCCATCCACGAACTCTCTTCCAAAATAGGAGATTATAAAATTACATAGAAGAATTCTTCTCTTGCATATATGCTGGATAAATACATGAAGTTATTAAAATCAACCAAATAGAAGAGAAAATCAATTTTTCAAGAAATTATATTTTCTAGACTCTAAATAATGAGTCTCCTTTAAAAGGTCTAGAAGTGATGTGACTTTTTCAGAAATGGCAACAGTTTTCAAATAAATACCGAGATTTAAGAAGAGATGGAGGAACCCAAGATTTATTTAAGCCCGTTCTCTTATTCTTGCTCTTTCTCCTGCATTCAATTGTATTGATTTCAGCGAATAGAAATGGTCTCTGGTTAGATGAAATTTAAATTCCTAGGACACAAATGACATGAAAGAATCAGCCTCTCTTACCAAGTACCCAGTGCATATAATATAATTGATTTTCAAAAAAGTTGGTGAGCATAAAATGCATTCAAGCTACATTTATCTAAGGATAAAATAATTAAAAAGATAAGCAAGTTTTTAAGCAGTAGCATGCTTAAAACAACTATATCACTTTTTTTTTTGCTAAATTGATTCATGTACTGCAGATACTGAAGTTAAAAAAAATGAAAAAAAAATCTGTATGGATGGCAAATAATATGAAAACAATAACCATTTTTCATTTTTAGACATCCAAGTATACTTGGACAATATTATTAAATATTGGAATATTTAAAGAGAAAATGAGGGAGTGAATGCAGGAGAATGAAAAAGGACTTTTTTTTAGCTCTGTAATTTTCTTTTAGAGAGGAATCTTGCTTGACTGTGAAAAAGCGACTGACAGATGTGTTATATTTGAAGATTTCGAAGAGGCCATTCAGTGTCTCATAAAAGGTTTTCCTCAGACAATCCAGTCATTTATTTGTTCAGAAACCTCATGAAGGCCTCACAGGGTCAGGAGTCGTAAAGATATTCCATTGTTTCCTGTCAAGGAGGTCTCCATTTTGTACAGAGATGCAATATTTACTGGAGGCAAGATAGTAATTGTTACATAAAATATCAGTCTTGCCACAGAAACAAGACTGTGGGTGTTTTAATGAGCTGAAACCCTCAAAGAGAAGCATCTAATTCTCTTGTTATGGATTTTGCTAAGTGCCCATTGGTATTTGCTTTTGCTCCAAGACAATGATCTTTTACAAGAGGCTGAAGTACAAGGCTACCCTAGCAGTCCTTCACTTGAGCTCATTATAAACATTTCCTTTCAATTCACACACTTCTGTGGTAATCTTTGGCATGTTTTAATGTCCCATATTGACAGAGAGCTATTTAATTCTACAAATCAAAGGAAATGGGCAAGGGCAATTCTGAAAAAGTGTGATACTATTTGTAGTCTTGGGAAAGTCGATTGACTGATCTGACAATTTTATACCAGTGATATCTTCTCATTGAGTTAATCAACATTAAGGATAAAATAATCCCTTAACTCAGGGGTGTAATCCAGTAGGTTCTGACAGGTTCTGGAGAACCGGTAGTGGAAATTTTGAGTAGTTCGGAGAACCGGCAAATACCACCTCTGGCTGGCCCCAGAATGGGGTGGGAATGGAGATTTTGCAATATCCTTCCCCTGGAGTGGGGTGGGAATGGAGATTTTGCAGTATCCTTCCCCTGCCAAGCCCAACAAACCACGCCCACCAAGCCACACCATGCCCACCAAGCCACACCCACAGAACCGGTAGTAAAAAAAAATTGGATTTCACCACTGCCTTAACTGATACTTGAAATTGTTTATAACATTTGTGTCATTTTTATAATTTGAGAGATATGAAGAATAGAATAGAATAGAATAGAATAGAATAGAATAGAATAGAATAGAATAGAATAGAATTCTTTATTGGCCAAGTGTGATTGGACAAACAAGGAATTTGTCTTTGGTGCATATGCTCTCAGTGTGCATAAAAAGACAAGATACATTTATAAAGAATCATAAGGTACAACATTTAATGATAGTCATAGGGTACAAATAAGCAATCAGGAAACAATTATGTATAACAATTACAAATACAATTGAAAAGAATGCACGCACACACACACACACATACACACACACACACACACACAATGTTAAATACTCCAAAGTTACAGCCACCTCATGGTTTGCAGGAAGCCTCCAGATCTGCCTAAAATCAAACAACGGACATTGATGTCAAATCATTAACAGTGGAGCTGCAATTTCTTGAGTTTTGTCCACAACAAGATGTAATACAGGAGGTCCTCAATTTATAAGCACAATTGTTAAGTGAAACATTTGTTAAGTGAATTTTCCTCCATTTTACAACTTTTCTTGCCTCAGTTGTTAAGTGAATCACTGCAGCTGATAAGTTAGGAACCCAGTTGTTAAGTCACTCTGGCTTCCCCATTGACTTTGCTTGTCAGAAGTTGCAAAAGGTAATCACATGAATTTGGGACATAAATATGAACCTGTGGCCAAGCATCTGAATTTTGATCACAGAATCATGGGGACGCTGGAAAGGTCATATCTGTAAAAAAACTGTCATAAGTCACTTTTTTCAGTGCTGTGGTAGCTTTGAACGGTCATTAAATGAACTGTTGTTAAATCAAGGTATTTACTACAGTGAAAATACCAGATTGGCCCTTCTCCTAAATAGAACCTCCCATGTTTGACCGTCTGAATGCTGTCAGTTTTCCCACCGAAGACTATGGTGACCAGCCCCACAACAGAAAGCCAAACCTCCACACTAAAAGTTACCTTCCCTGTTTTTAAATAATTCAAAACTAATTACCACAGACCAAGAATTTAAAAAGCTGTTTATAAAGTAAAGGATCCTAACCAAAAGAGTGCTGATCATTGTAATGATTTACTTTATTGTCTCCTATGTAGGAACAACTGTAGATTTGAGGAAGAACTGTGCAAGGCAAGATCATTCTTTTGTTACCTTTGAAAAAAAAAAGGGCTATTCAATCTCTTTGGGAGAAAATTGATAGGTGGGTCTAGGTACCATGTGTCTTGTTATAAACATCAGTCTTCTGTTCATGCTTGTAAGCTTTCCAGATACACTGGTTGGTTTGTATCAGATAAAGTGATAGATTAGAGAAGCCCTAGGCCTGATCCAAATAGAATCACCTTGTATTCTTTTAATCATATAAAACAAAGTCTTTGAGAGATGAACTAGTAGATATGAATCAGGGGTGGGTTTCACTTACCTTTGCTACCAGTTCACTTGCATGCGCATCACTTCTGCACATGCGTAGAGTGTATTTGATGATGTCCGGGCGAGTGGGTGGAGCCTCCCACCGCTGCTGCTACCCGTTCACCTGAACTGGGGCAAACCAGTAGCAATATGGTTATAGGAAATAATTACTCGAAAAGAATATATATTTATTTTTTCCAAGTAATTATCTCTATCTCTGCCTCACATCAGAAGGCAATTCAGTGGTGGGTTTCATTTTTTTTTACTACCGGTTCTGTGGGTGTGGCTTGGTGGGCATGGCATGGCTTGGTGGGCGTGGCTTGGTGGGCGTGGCAGGGGAAAAATCCCCATTACCACCCCACTCCATGGGAAGGTTACTGTAAAATCCCCATTTCCTCCCTATCAGCTGGGACCTAGGAGGCAGAGAATAGATGGGTAGATGGGGGCATGGCCAGTCAGAATTTTTACTGCCGGTTCTCCAAACTACTCAAAATTTCCACTACCAGTTCTCCAGAACTGGTCAGAACCTGCTGAAACCCACCTCTGGAAGGCATCATATAATTCTTCATGCTGATTGGAATTTCTTCTATCATTTTCCAGTTAAAAATTCTGAGGCAGAATCTTGAGCTGAACCCTGGCCCAGATTGAGTTTGTAATCCTAAAGACATTTACTTTGAATTCAGACTAAATTCTGTAGTCTATCTGCATCAGATTGCAGTATTATCAGGAGCTCACATTATCTTACAAACAGCATGGGCCGTATTTGTTAAGACTATGCTAGCTCATGCTTTAGTGGTGATATATCTGTTCTTTTGGGAACACATGAATTTTCTCTTTTTCCTTATATAAACATTTCAGAACAATCCACAGCCTTGATTTATACTTGTCTAATATGCACATTCACACCTCAGCATTCTTGAAGACCATTTTATTTTCCAGATCAGTATTTTACCAAATATTTGAATCTTTTGAAAACAATCAAGCAATTCACTATAATGGTGCCCATGCAGAAGTAAGAATGAACAACTGTGGGACAAAATAATTATATTTGTATATAATATTTTTTTTTTAAATGTATATTTTATATACAAAGCACAAGAACGTGACACTTATGAAGTATGGAAGAGTTTTCTTTCCATTTTTGAAAAGCCTTTTGACCAATAAGGTTTTTCTAAGACTTTATTATGTAATTCTGCTGTGTATTGAAAAGCTCTCAAAAAATTGGACCATTATTTATTTAGCCTAAACCTGTATAAGCCGTCTTAATTTTTTTAATTTCAGGTTTGAGCAATGATATTATTGATATTGTTATTAATTTCTTGTTTGCCTAACCTGTGGGAATGACAACTTCTAACAAGAGTAACCAGTTTAAGAAAGGGCTACATTTCCTCATAGGTAATCTCTTTGGCTGGTTTGATGGCCAGTCATAAACATAGAGACAAGCCAGATCTGAAAGTGAGTGAGAATATCCATTTTCTATTTGACACACTTTTTCAAGGAGCAGTCTACAATGAAGTTGAGAGATACTTCACCAGGTCTCAACCTCTGTCCGATTAAACGCTTTTTAAATGAGGCTGAAATTCTACAACTTGTCATTGTGGTTTGTAGGATCTCAGGATTATGAAGATACAGCGATATGTTACTTTATCTTACCCATGTGGATGTCCCCAAAGAAAAGAATAACTTAATATGCCAGGTGTACCTGACATCTGGAATGGAATCTAATTTCTATCACCTTTAAATGATTACAGAAGAAACTTCATGACTCTGAAGAAGTACACTTGCTTCCCACATTAAATAATCAACAATTTAATTTTTTTCATTTTAAGAGTCTACCATAAAAAGTAACCTTAGTTGTTATATCACTTACTTCGAAATTATGTTTAAAAAATTAAATATACTGTACATTATATTGATACAGTTCACTTCATTATACAAGCAATTTTGTAAGATCAAAATTGAACTACATATAATGGCAATATTCTTTGTTTCTTCATCCCTGAGCATTTTATTTTAAGGTGGGAAAAAGTTGTGGTTGGTTGAAATCAAGAGCAAGAATCATGTTGCTGATTCTTTTTTCCTCCTGAGAAATAGCTACAAGAGAAATAAATGTAAAATTAATTAAAACAAAAAACAATAAAAAGGATTAAATATGACATTGCACTTTCTAATATTTTAAGCCTCAATGAATATTTTAGAGAAAATTATTGGAGTTATTCTGAATTCTTCCCCACTTTACTCAGTGTGAAGTCAGTTTGAAATAACTTAAGTAGACGAGGAAAAACATTCACAATTTGAGTATTCCAATGTTGAAGGCCTCATCTTCTCAAACCGTTGATGGAACAGGACCCCAAAATGCAAGGAGGAAGAAAGTAATTTGTATTTCTTTGATCCAAATAGTTGTTTTCTGTTTTGTTTTTTTTACATCTTTCCTATCATTACAAATATATGACCTTTAAAGGTTCATGTTTAGTGTAGCTTTAAACTTTGGACACAGACTTGTGGGGAGGCAGGTTGCTTTCAATCTATGGTTTCTTCTCTGGTATGATCCCTTTAATCAGCATTTCTGTCATGCTGGCTGGGGAATTTTGGGAGTTGTAGTCTACACATCTTCAAACTTCCAAGATGCCTTTAATACTTCTTGATTTTGGACAAAGCTGGCTTTGGAATCATAGGATACTAGAATAGAGTTTCTGATGTTTAATTTCTATATCTTGCTGAAACTTTTGCCTTTAATTCAGAAGGAAAAATTAATTGCATCCTGTAGTTCTTGAAAAATTTTCTGGGATTAAGTTGGAATAGAACAGAAGGTTTTTAAGATAGCAGTACTGCCTAACTCACTGTTGAGTAAACAGATGTAAGACTGCATCATACTTGCAAGAACCGTTTGATAGATCTTACGTGTTTGATTGTTGTGGATGTTTTTTCTCCCTCAGGATATATCATAACATCTCTCAAAAGAAAAAACAACAGCAGTCAACATGTTTTCCAAGAAAAATATACATGTAAACGCAATACATAACACAAATGGTTTACAGTACCTATCTATTGTGAAAAGTTTATGTTCAGAAAAGATGTTTCCCTAAAGAAATGATTTGCTATTGTGCAACAATGCTGTTTTGAAGTGCAGTTATCCATTCTGAAGGATCATTTATGGGAGATTCCTTCAACTAAGGCGAACAATGTTCCACCACAGTTCCTTCCTTCAACCAGTCTTCCCCAGGCAGATGCCTGCAGATGTGTGAGACCATAGATCCTCTTCTTCTCAGCCACATGATAGGAGTTGCAGTTGACTAGATTGGGAGGGAACTTGGGGGCAGAAGTCTATTTCAAGCATTCATAGGACTCATTGCAAATTGCACTACAAGATGTATGGAGGCACTTATTCAGAACTAGTGTGTCTGAGCCTTCTCTCTGTGTGTATATATGCATACATACATACATACATACATACATACATACATACATACATATATATATATATATATATATATATATATATACATACACACACACACACACACACACACACACACATATATTTTCCAACAAACAAAAGCTGAGTCTCCAGTACAATACCCATCCAGACATCCATTCCATGGGAGTTTTTAATTCTGTTTTACAGTTCCTCCCTGCAGTGACAACCACATAGCTTGTGATTGATCTGCAAGCCTACACATTTTGATTGCTTGCCACTTTTGTCTCCCCTTTTCCACTGGCAACTATTTTATATGCAAGGCCTCTATCTGTGACTTCATCATATCCATGTCCTGCCACCAGATACAGAAGCCCTTTGTTCTGCCTCTTTTCATGCTGGAAGAGTCCTCCCCCCACCTTTCCATGGGGTCGCTTCTTGTTCTGAAACATGAAAATGTGTGAAGCATAAAACTCCAGCTGTGAATACTTACCTCCCTGCCGTGTTAAAAAGTTCAATATACAAAACACCTGGTTTCAAGTAAAATGTACATCAAGATATATGGCAACGAGACAGATTTAATATACCCCATAGGGCCTTCAGGCAGTTTCTAAATGAAAGACACAACACATTTTTTTCCCCAAATGAGCCATTACCTTTTCACAAACAACAAACCTGAACCTTGTACAGTTGAAACAGAAGTCAGAAGTAAAAGAGACAGTGTAAAGAGGTTCATTGTCATGCAAATGAGAGTCACACCACAAAGACAGAATATGGCCTGCACAGGCCAGCTTAACAGAATCCTTTTACATGCCGTCATTGATTTATAGAAATGTGAGAAACAGGAGGTAACTGAAGCTGAACATTATGAGGGTTGATGCAACCATAAAATAAAAAAAAATCAGCATCAGCTTTCAACTTCACACTTGATTTTGGGGGAAAAAAACACACCATAAAAATAAGAAAGGACCTTTTCTTTCTCCTGTGGATTTGATTCATTCTCAGTGTCATAGCAAAAATTCTGCTAATTCCTTTACACCATAATACCTACTCTGTGTGTATTCATATTGATTGTTCTTGAATAATAGAAATACATCTGATTCAGATCTACCAGCAGGAGTGTGGGAACGATGTCCTACAGGCTCCTTCTTAAGTTCTTGTTTATGCAAGAATGGATAAACTCACCACATGCAAGAGACTGTAGGCAAAATCTAATGGAGATAAACGAGCTTTTCCCAACAAAGCCCTCCCCAATTAACCTGGAGATTATCTAGGTTCATTTCCCCCAAATTTAGATGATAATGGGCCATTTTCTTGATTGGCTTGGGAGAAGACTCCTGCCTCTTCATTTGTTCCTTCTGTTCAAGGGATACGACAAGGCTGTTACATTCAGATGAGGGAAATTTGTGAAAGTATGGAAGAGGCTAAAAATTCAAGTGTGCTAAGAAGTCTAAGTGATTTCCACACCTACCACATATTGTACAGCTGGTGTAGGAATAAATAAACAAATAAATGATCACATATGTTTTTCCAGTCTTCATGTACTTCGTGATTGTCTTTCTATTGCTCCCAAAATAACAGTAATTTCTGCTCTCTAGACCATTATAGCAGCATTTTGAAACACCAAGATTTTGTGGTTAGGACAATCTTTCTCTTAACTCTCCCAACTGCTGTGCTATTGGAAAGATCAACCCATTTATAATATAGAATTACACT
Source organism: Pantherophis guttatus (assembly GCF_059756535.1). NCBI lineage: Eukaryota > Metazoa > Chordata > Lepidosauria > Squamata > Colubridae > Pantherophis > Pantherophis guttatus. Next base: position 103,132,534 of record NC_142067.1, on the reverse strand, counting down.
ACTTTAATGTGCAGGGCATATAATTGTCTCCTGCTTTCTGTTGTTCTCTGGAAATCATAATATATTCCTCATGATTAAGTATTACTACAATCAAAGAACTAACTGTGAGCAGGGAATAACAAACAGTGGAAATTTAGTCCACTTTAGTAGCATATGTATTGATAGATTATTTGTCTGTAATTTCTCAGCAAATCATTTTAAATGCACAGATCCACACTTGCTCTCTTATGAATTTTGGATTAATCAAAGAGGCATGGATCCTTATATTTATTTCTTTAATCAAGCAAGGTTTGGGCTTTTACCAGGACTTGCTATAATGCCCTTCCTTCAGCACTGTTACAGGGTAGCTGTAGCAAAATCTATATGACTCCGCATCTCAGTATTGTGATACATAAGAGGTAGAATCAATAACACATGTTCTTTTACATTGCTGGTTTTATATGACATTGCATCAAAACCTTATTTCTCTCTTCTAGCAGTAATCCCAAAGCAATCAGATCATTTCCATGTCAATTTTATGCTGGTTGATAAAGGTTTTTTTATACAATCTGCAATGTTACCTTTTTTTTTTTTAGTTAGCATCAATATTCAGCATTGTAGTAAGATTTAAAATGGATTGCTGAATGTACTTATTTTAGTTTCTTTTGACTCTTTTCCTTTCGCTTTGTTTCATTGTACTGGCTGGCTAATGGTCATAATAAGCAAATTAAAACTGAAATAATGGATTTTGAATGTAGAATCTTCCACACACACCTATATGTCTTAACAATATTTACTGTATACGGCTATTCATTTCATACATTTGCCTGGATCCCCTCCCTCCTTCTCTCTCTCCCTCTCCCTCTTTCTCTTTCTCTCTTTCTCATGTATCTATGTAGTTTTCTCATACATATGCTGCATTAAAACACCACTTAACCTCTAGTTCTTTCTTTCTTTTTTAGTGATAACATTGTTTAAAATTTCACAGAGAAAATAACAGAATATTGATTTTCTTTCTTTTTTCTTACTGCTATGCCAAAGTAGAATAAGCTCAAAAAGATCTTCTCATTTAAATTCTTAAGATTCAAATTTAGATATCCATTTAAGATAATTAATATCCAAATGTATTTCCCCCACACAGAGACAGACAGACAAACCTGTTTCTGGCATATACTTTTCTAAATCCAAAGGTCTGACCAAAGATAAAAGATAGTTATTTCCTATGCCTTGAAAATAACAAATATTGAAGCAAGGTGTTGTACCCATTTCAAAGTGTGGAGACTTTTTTGCTAAATATGGCAGCCAGCTTTTAACCAGACTATCATTCCTATATAGATATGAGTTTATACTTGCCATTTTCAGGCTGTCCTTTTTGATTTGTCATTTATATGTGTATGAAATTCTAGTTAATTACCATCTACTTGTGGCAGATAGTTATATTTGCCAGTTTCTCATGACAGTGCATGTGCATAACATACAATCTAAATAGAAAGGTAATCTATTGAAAATAAATTTGCTCTACACAGCCACCCAGTGTGTGCTCTCTACAAAGGCAGGTTTAAATAACCCCTTCACATATTCACAACTTCCTGAGGAAGTCAAATGATGCTTACACATATGTTGGCCTTACCCCCTGCTAAATTCAATTCTCTCTCTTGGCCATATGTTAAAATTATATTTGAAGATGTCATACAAACAGAGGTACGAACATTCAGTTCCTCCTTCTAAGACTGATCCCTGATAGTCTCAGCAATGCTGCTCATGTTGTGAGACCTTTTCACACAAACTGAGACACATGGCTCATGAGATCACACATTTGAAACTCAGCCCTGCAGACTACACATTTCCTACACTCACATCTAATGTTTTAGGACTTTTTCTGTTAGTATGTTTGAAATAGACCTGACATGCTGAATTTTTCTCAAATAATATGATGTAATTAACATCTTGCACTTTTACATGGCACCAAATATTATGCTGTTTATGTCTCCAGCTGCCTTATGGTTGTTGTTAGAACATTGTTTATTCCTATTTTATCTCAGCTTCTAGTTACAAAAATAAGTCAGAACCAAAATATGCCAAGTCTGTATTGACCAAGCAGTTGTTATCAGCTTGGGAAAACCATCCAAATTCTACAGAGACAAAACACCATGCTGTAGTTGTGCTTCTGGGTTAAATGATACAAACCAGCCATCAGTGGGGTCTATGGGAAATTATCAAGGGAAAGGAGAAGGAGAAAGAAAGCTTAACATATTGAGATGTGTACTGGTTTAGGAAGCAGACTAATTGAAACAGACCTGCTGATAAGACTCTCCTATCTCAGGAATCCTGAGTCTGATGCAGGAGAAATGCTGCCTTTCTGTCATCAGTGCTTGATACACTAACTCTTTTCTATTAAACCTGCTGACACAACTTACTGATCAGAACCTGTCCTTTGGAAAATGGCTTATTGACAGGAAAAGGGGATGAGGGGAGAAAATAAAAGCATTTAAGACCTTTCCCTCCCTTTTAATCTGAGAGGATATTATCAGTCTCTCCGGGTGTGTGGGTTTGGCGTCGTCTGGGCAGAAAAACGCACAATACACTCAATGTGAAAGATGCAAGATGATCTTGGGATAGACAAATCTCTTCCCACCTACTATGATGGGTGGTAGCAGGTAGCAGCATTTTTCAATTTCCCCCATTGAGATTCAGGCTGCCGCTAATCGTGGGCCCTCAGATTAAGTTACCTGAACTTTTGCCTTTCCTCTTATCTACAAGTTAAAAATTGAAGAGTGATGAATGTAGAACTATGTGTGTGGGTATGTGTATAGGGTTATAAATATGCACTCACTCACATATGCACACAAACGCACACATGCACACAATTCCCCTTTTACATCCAAAAATAAATTTATCTCAACAAATGATATATTACTTATGTAAATATAATCTCTTTGCCAAAGTAGAACGTGGCTAAACTTGCTGACCTAGGAAGATGGATGTGTGCCATTGTAATTTGTTGTCCAATACAATTTAATAACAAAGAGAAACAGAAGAGGTTGTGTGAAAGTGAGCCGGCTCAGTCTCAACATTGTGCTTTGCCCCCAAGTTGTAATACACAAATCTTTGGGTCCGCAGAGACGGTGCACACTGCAAGGAAATGTCATTTCAAGCTTCAGATGGAGCCAGTCTCCTAGCTTGATTGACTGCTTTGTTTCTGGCTGCATCTGTTCTGCTGCTTCAAGGGAAGGAGTACTTTGAAGCTTCACTGAAGCAAAGCACAGCTTTGAGCTGATGAACTGCCCTGGCAACTTTTAGTGTGTTTGTGTGTAACTTTGAGTCAATGTTGACTTTTGGCAACTGTCTGGAGAAGTCACGGTAGTTTACTCAGCAAGATTATGCCATTGCCTCCTTCTCAAGGCTGAGAAAGAATGACTGGCCCAAGGTCACCCAGCTGGCTTTGTGCCTTAGGCAGAACTTATAGGTTTCCTGATTTCTAGGCCGATGCTTTAACCAACTGGAAATAAAGTTTTAAATATTCTAAAGTGAGCTCAGTTCAGCTCCTGGTCACTGTATGGACACATCCAGATAGTTACTTTGGCAGGCAAATGGAAGTGATTTTGTTTGTGCTTTCTTCCAGGAGGCATTTTGATTTTCCAGTTTAACCAACTGCCTTGGAACTTCAGGAAGTTTCTCATATCAATCCAATCTTCTTAGTTCTGGGTTTAGAAAACCAAAGATATGCGTCAAATACATTCATTGACATATGAATATGTGAATTAGGCGGACAAAATCAGATCTGGCACTGTGTAACATTTTTAAACAGATGGTAGAACTATATTTATTTAAAAATCCTTTGCCTTAATGTTTTATTAGTTGATTTCATAGTTAGTATTATATGAGTTATCTTCCTGGTTGTAATAGGTTTATTGTTGAAATTTGTAACATTTTTCTGATTAGAAATGGAAGGATTTATTATAGGATTTTTTTTCTATACATCAACCATCTTGAACACCTTCTCAATGTAAGCACATATTTGTGTATGTGTTTAACAACCAGGGGTTGTTAAATAAAATCTGTGGAAAGGATATGATTTAGTTGCAATTTTCCTTTGGATTCCAAACCCCACTTTTTTTTTTCAAATTTCCTGAATTGTAATTCATTGTCCTAATTTGTCTTAAGACCTGCAATTCAGTTCAGTTCTCCTTATATGATTTATCCCATCGTTCTTGATGTCCTTTAAGAGTTGGTAATAAAAGGAAGCTATAATGTGATTCTCAATAGGCTTCATTTGCTCACCTTGATATTGTTGCAGAGCAATATATGGTGATGTATCTTGAGGTTCATTATGTGACTTATAATTAGCTGGCATCATTTGAGATCAACAAAATAAAAGGGAAGAAATGGTTTTGAAGCAGGATGGGGTAAAGATCACAATACAGGTAATCCGTGACTTATGATTACAATTGGGACCAGAATTTCTGTTGCTAAGCAAAGTGATTGTTAAGTGGGTTGCTCCTGATTTTATTACCTTGTTTGCCATGGTTATTAAGTGAAATATTGCAGTTGTTAAATGAATCAAATATGGCTTCCCTCACTGACTTTGCTCATTGGAAACCAGCTGGGAAGGTCATAAATTCCAATCGCATGACACCAGGAAACTGTGGTCCCCTTGTAAATTCATGCCTGTTGCTAAATGCCTGAATTTTGATTTTGTTTCATACTTATGACCATTTCAGGATGCTGCAATGGTCATAAGTATGAGGATCAATCCTAAGTGACTTTCTTCAGTGCCACTGTAACTTCGAACAGTTGCTAAAGAAATGGCTGCAAGTTCAGGACTTCTTTGTAACATCATCAATATTTTTCAGGATTTCTGAGAAAAAAAAAGAATTAAGAAAGAGCAATATTAGATTTCTCAAAACCCTACAAACTGGAAATCTTTGCTTGTATGCAGCAAATCATTCTCATTCATCATCTCAATCTATTTTTCGGGAGTGTAAGGGTTATAGAACAATATTAAAGCTGAAACATTTGAACATTCCAATGCAATGTATCAGTTGTTAAGTTGCATAGCGGAAAAACATATATTTTGTTTTCAAATCTAAATCATATCAGTATTTTCTGCTGATCTTCTTTTCCAAAAGAACTTCTTTCCTATAATCTATGTTGCTTATTAGGGAAGAATAAAACTGCCCATTATATTTTGCTTCATTTTCCTGACCTCAGGTTCCTATCATCTTATTTCTGCATCAGTTTATGAAACTATTCTAATAAAACTCCTTGTGAAAATTGATATAGCTTCTTCAGGACATTTTTCCAATAGCTTTATTGGCAATTATTTTACGCGTGCTCTGGAAGAAGCATTTTGCTAATGCAAAAGCTGTCTTGTGCTTTTTCTCCTGATATACTCATTTTGGGGTACACATTTGTGCTTTCCTTTGAGTAACGAAACATGGTTCAAAATTCTAAGGAAATGCAAATATTGGTATGCAGGTGTGCTATAGTCAACACAGAAGTTTGGCAAAGGCAAATTGAGTGAATTCATACAGTAATTGTAACAGGATACATCCATTCAAATATTTAGCTAAGCTATTTAAACCTTATTCCTCATAATACAGAAAAAAAAATCTAAAATACTGTATGTTCTTCCTGATTTATATGACTAGAGGAGAAAATTTTACCCTGTACTGCACATGTAGACAATGTCCTTTGAAAGGGATGTTACAACTTGCTTCCCAAGCATTTGGAAACTTTTAAGGCAGGAATGGAAATAGAAACCTCTCCCAAATCCCAGAAGGCAGCACAGCGCCATGGTGGCGCAGTGGTTAGAAAGCAGTATTGCTGGCTAATTCTGCTGATTGCCATCAGTTCAATTCTGACCAGCTCAAGGTTGACTCAGCCTCCCTCAGGCCAGTAAAATGAGGACCCAGATTGTTGGAGGCAATAAGCTGACTCTGCAAACCTTTAGAGCGGTCTGTAGAGCACTATGAAGTGGTATATAAGTCTAAGTGCTATTGCTATAGTATATATCCATCATCTCCCACAGTATTTGCAATATATCTTGAAGGTATAGGTAGTCCTCAACTTACAACAGTTCATTTAATGACCATTCAAAGTTACAATGGTACTGAAAAAAGTGACATGATCTTTTTTCACACTTATGGCCATTGCAGTTTTCCCATGGTCATGTGATTTATATTCAGATATTTGACGACTGGTTCCTATTTATGACATTTGCAGTGTTCCAGGGTCATGTGATCACCTTTGGCGACCTTCTGACAAGCAAAGTCAATGGGGAAGCCAGATTCACTTACTGTATTTTTCGGAGTATAAGACGCACCGGAGTTTAAGACGCACCTTAGTTTTTGGGGAGGAAAATAAGAAAAAAGCTGATTGGCCGGTGAATCAGCCTCCTGGAATACCCCCAGTCAGCTGTTCCCAGAGGTGAATTTTAGCAACAGGTTCCTTGGTTGTGAGCTCTGTGCCTTGCTTTTTTATTTTTTATTTTTTTGCTTTCTTTTCTGCCTCTGAAACCTCTGAAACTCTGTTTCAGAAAAAAACTTTTTTTCCTGCCTCTGAAACCCTCCAAAACAGCTTGAGAAAAAAAGCCTCTGAAGCTCTGTTTGGGGGCTTCTTTTCTGAAGCTTCTTTTCTGATGCTTTTTTCAGTCTCTGAAACCTCCGTTTGAGAAACTGGGCGGGGCTACGTTCGGAGTATAAGATGCACCCAGATTTTCACCCTCTTTTTTAGAGGAAAATGGTGTGTCTTATACTCCGAAAAATACGGTAACAACTATGTTACTAATTTAACAGCTACAGTGATTCAGTTAGCAAATGGGGCAAGAAAAATTGTAAAATGGGGCAAAACTCACTTAATAAATTTTTCACTTAGAAACATAAATTCTGGCCTCAATTGCAGTTGTACATTGAGGATTACCTGTACTTTAAAAACGTAGTCCTAAAAATGCAAGCAAGCTTTTTCTTAGCATAATGTTATGTCTTCCCCTCAGCTGTTCTTGAAGACCAAAACTCAGAGAAACAATATCCCTGTGACTCTAGATCCCCAAAAACAACAGATTATGTGCTTCTCCAGCACGTGTACCTTAGTAGCCATAATTACTGCACAAATACCCAGGGAGTGAAGGACAATTATATACAGGTAGTCCTTGACTTACAACCATTCATTTAGAGACCATTCAAAGTTACAACAGCACTGAAAAAAGTGACTTATGACCAATCCTTGCACTTGAAACTGTGATAGCATCCTGATCCTTTTGGTCACCAGACAAAAAGTTGGACATTTGGCAACTGGCCTATATTTATGATGGTTGCTATATCTTCAGAGTCACATGATCACCACTGGCAGCTGGTTTCTGACAAGCAAAGTCAATGGGAGAAGGTGGATTCATTTAACAACCGCATGATTCACTTAACAATTCCATAATTCACTTAACAATCAAGGCAAAATGGTCATAAAATTGGGTGTGACTCACTTAAAAACTGCCTTGGTTAGCACCGGCAATTCTGGTCCCATTAATGGTTGTAACTCGAGTACTATCTGTATCACCCTATTGCTTTCAGATACCAACCCTACTTCAACATACAATGTTGCCAGTTTCTATGCTGCACCCTCAAAATTTGTCAGATGATGGCCTGTGCCTGAAAATCAGTTGGATTTAATGAGTACCTATTGTAGTTTACCATATTAGAATACATATAACTTGATACAGTCCTCCACATGATAGCGTTTTGTATTCACCTATCCCAAAGAGTGACTATAAGGTCATAAAAAAGGAGGATTATTTAATGCTCCTAACCCTTCTTTTAAACTCTTGTCTTTTAGATATACTTTAAGTTTTATTGTATATATCTTTTAGCTTTTAATTTTTTTATTTTTAGATGACTTTTTATGCTTTTTAATAACTACAATGGTATGATGATGGTATATGATCATAATAAAGACTTTAAGAAGACTCGACTCAAATAGAATAGAATAGAATAACAGAGCTGAAGGGACCTTAGAGGTCTTCTAGTCCAACCCCCTGCTCAGGCAGGAAACCCTATACCATTTCCGGCAAATGGTTGTCAAATCTCTTCTTAAAAACTTCCAGTGTTGGAGCATTCACAACTTCTGAAGGCAAGCTGTTCCACTGATTATTTGTTCTAACTGTCAGGAAATTTCTTCTTAGTTCTAGGTTGCTTCTTTGATTTGAAAACATGTCTGTTCTTTGAAATAATGCCAATGTGCTTAATAAGTTTAGTTCCAGGAAAACAGACACTGGATTATCACACTGTGGGGAAATGAGAGAGAAATGCCACTCAAATGATGTAACTCATTTCCCATTGAAAACGGCAGCAAAACTCCCCTTCGTTTTGAAGGGCTTGGGTTGCACCCAAGGACTGCAGAAGGAATGTGGCTATCTGGCACTATTTCATCCTCCCTAAGATAGTGAAGAGAAAGAAAAGCAGAATAATTATAAGAATGCTAACAAAAGACAATAAACTTGTTCACCCATGAAACAGAGGGTGACTAGCCAAGGCTAGAAAAATAACACAGAGTACATGATGGGCAATAGGACAGCATGGCTGTAAGTCAATAGTGCATTGCAACGTTACTTATTTTAAAAGGTCTGAATCAGTAAATGTTCTATAGAATTGTAGTTCAAGATGTTACCCACCCTACATGAATGTTACAAGATAACAGTGACCGGGGGCAAAACCTGAATTAAATGGTAATGCAATTTCTGCTCACTGAGTGCTTAGAGACCAGAAAATTGTTTTCATCCTTGCAATTCAAACATCAGTAATTTCAGTTCCAATATTTTTGAGTATCAGAAGTGCTATGCAAAGTCTCTCTCCCAATTTAGTTTATTTACATTTTGAATTTTCATTCAGGAGCTCAAGGTGGCATGCATCCATTTCTCCCCACAACAACTCTGGTGAGTTTGATTGGCTGAGAAAGAATGACTGGCTCAAAAGTCAACCAGGAAATCTCCATGGCAACGGGTGGATCAGAATCTGGGTCTCCCTGTTTTCAAACTGACATCTTAACCTACTATACCACACTGACTTCATTCTGATGAGGTACATAAAAAGTAAAATAATGCCTTATAACAGGTGACTGAATTCCATCAACCAAAAGTCAAAATGATAACTGGGGCTAAGGGAAAGCACCGATATAGCATTAAAACCCAGTTAATACCCAACTAATGTGTTTCCCCAAAAATAAGACATCTCCTGATAATAATCCCAATTGACTTTTGAGCGCATGCACTAAAATAAGCCCCCCCTCAAAAATAAGTCCTCCCCAAAAATATTTAAATGCATGTGCAGCCATTCCCCGCCATTTCCTCTGGTTAGGGTTAGGGAGACAGAGCTGGAAATCAGGTAAGACAGCGAGAGGAGCCCCGTCTTGCTCCATGCGCCCCAAAATAATAAGACCTCCCTGAAAATAAGACCAAGCACTTATTTCGGGTTCAAAAAAATATAAAACAGGGTCTTATTTTCAGGAAAACACTATAATCTATAATCTACTGATCTAGTACCTGGTTTTTTTTCTTTATTTCAATTAAGGATTTGCCATAACAAAAGCAACTGTAGGGCTGATTTCTTCCTGTCAGTTTAACTCGATCCTTTAGTCCTGATGATTTCAGGGCCAAGTAGCAATCATAGGATGGAGGGCCTATGGGGGCAGCATTGCATTTTCGTTGTGCAAGCCCCATCACTCTTTACATATGTCATGATGATGCATGTATTACAAAAGGGACAATGCTTATGGCACTTTGGGCTTTTTTGGTCAATTTGATAAAAGCAGAAAAAAGCCTTTGGAGGATGCATCCAAAGAAGTCTAAAGAATACTAGCTTGCTTATTTACTTAAACTGGCCATTTTGGGTCTTGTGAACTCAAAAGACGGGTTAATATAGAAGTAATTCTCTCTTCTAGCTACCAGAACAGAGAAGGAAAATTAGAACAGAAGAGTTTCTACAGGCACCCAATTCCCCTGTGTGTATGTGAGTTTTAATCTTCAAGAAGGGTTCAAGAAAAAAAAGAAAAGAAAAGGAGTGTGTTTGTCATCCTTTCTACAATTGATTAAAAAGAAAAAGAAAAAAAAGATTCTTCACCAGCCTCCACAAAGGTCAATGTAAATACCAGCCAAGATGGCTGCTCCTGATATAACCATTCCTTTCATTACTTCATAGTCTGTTGATGCATTGCTGGCTAAATCACTTATCCGGAATAGCCGCAGACTGGATCAGTTGTGACATGCAAATGCAAGCAAGAATTGCTTTGTGTAGTAATATAAATTTGATGCATTTTATTGTGTTAGAAAAGCAGTACTTTTGTCCTTTGGGTCTCTCTCTCTCTCTCTCTCTCTCTCTCTCTCTCTCTCTCTCTCTCTGTGTGTGTGTGTGTGTGTGTGTGCACGCGTGTGTGTGTGTGAGAGAGAGAGAGAACATGTATGCATATATGCATAGATATGTCTATTTTAAAGAAAGTGACAAATAAAGACATGTTATTAGTGTGTAGACAATTCTGATATTATTTTTCTGCAACTTAACCCTGATATTATTTTTCTGCAACCTATATTTTCTTTTCTTATGTAATAATTTTGTTTTGTGTGCAAAATTGCATTCTGATCAGAAAAATGAGGATGGCTGCAACTCTGCCAGACTTTTATAAGGCCCTAAAGGCCTGTTTTTTGCCCAGGCCTGAAGCCTCAAATGCGTGAAGAAATCAAAGAATGCAAATCAAACTGATTTGATTTGCCATCTATCAGTTGTCCTATTAATGCTTGATTGTGATGTCTTCTTTCTTGGCTGTTGTGTCATTTAATGTTTGTGTTTGTGTTGGGAATTTTTTAAAAAATGTATTTTAAGATTCTTTGCTTCCCAGAATTGCTTGTTGAGATGGATGGTCATACAAATCTTCTAAAAATAAAGAATTAAGCAAGCAAGCTAACATACACTGTTTGAAGATACACTCAGTTTTATGCCAGAGTTTGTTTGTTTGTATGGCTGTCCACCTTCAACAACTCTGGGGCCTGGATAGCTCAACAGACTAAAAGCCTGTTATTAACATTCAGCTATCTGCAATTATTGCATGTTCGAATCTCCCCAGGCTCAAGGTTGACTCAGCCTTCCATCCTTTCTAAGGTAGGTAAATTGAGGACCCAGTTGTGGGGGCAATAAGCTGACTTTGTATAAAAATATACAAAAGTATGAAGACTATTGCTTAACGCATTGTAAGCCGCCCTGAGTCTCCAGAGAAGGGCGGCATATAAAATCTAATTAAAAAAACAAAAAAAAACCTCTGAGTAGCTCATGACACCATTAAAAGAACAAAATCATAATACTAAAACTAAAAACCCAGCATCCCGGTCATCCTCTTAGGATGCACCAATGACCACCTATAAACTTTGTCACTCTACCCCTGTGCCAGATCTCGATGGCCTTCCAATACCAAGTATTTGCTTTTTTGCTGTTCTTTTTACAGCTTTCTTCACATAAAAATCTACAGAAGTTTTCTTTTACACCCCTATTTAAAAATCGCCATGTGTCCTAGAAAGACTTTAATAAATATTTTTTTTAAAAAAAAATAAATTTAAAATGCCACTTTATCCATCCATTCTCCTGTCCATCTGTGGATCTGTCTGTCTTTAATCAGTTATATATATATGCACATAGTTCTATTTTTTGCCTTAGGTCAGATTGTAAGACTCCTACCCTACCAATTAAAGAACAATAACACACAGCAAAGTAAGGGTTTAAGGCAGAGGTGGGTTTCAGCAGGTTCTGACCAGTTCTGGAGAACCGGTAGTGGACATTTTGAGTAGTTCGGAGAACCGGTAGTAAAAATTCTGACTGGCCCCACCCCCATCTATTCTCTGCCTCCCAAGTCCCAGCTGATCGGGAGGAAATGAGTATTTTGCAGTAACCTTCCCCTGGATTGGGGAGAGAATAGAGATTTTACAGTATCCTTCCCCTGGAGTAGGGTGGGAATGGAGATTTTGCAATATCCCCTGCCATGCCCACCAAGCCACGCCCACCAAGCCATGCCACGCCCACCAAGCCATGCCCACAGAACCGGTAGTAAAAAAATTTGAAACCCACAACTGGTTTAAGGCAGGGCTGTCAAACTTGTAACCCGCGGGCTGAATGCGTCACATGCTGGCCATGCCCACGGCTGATTTAGCGAAGGGGAAAAAGTCATGATACATCACGTGATGCCACCATGATGCCACGAGTTTGATACCCCTGATTTAAGAGGAATGAGAAGCCCGTTTCACATCCTGACCCCACAAACACATCCACCTCAATGACTTGAAATACTATTATAAAATTCTGAGTCCTCAGTGAGAAAAGAGGTGGACTTTCAGAGGTCTCAAATTCCCATATTGTTTTTATTTATTAAAAGGAACATTGGGAAAAAATTCTTCTGTAAAATATGCAATTTGCCCCCAAATCTTGGTGGCGTGACCAAGGGGAAGTACAAATGGGGTGCAAGATATAAACTGCAGGTGTTAAGGAGTCCAGTTTGATAACAAAGACCTCTGTGTTTGCACACATTGTCAAATTTACAGAAAGGAAGATTACCTGAATTTAAAATTATTATTCTTAAAAAAAAGAAAAGGAAAAAAAAACGGACATATACCGGTACACGTTACAAAACAGGACTGAAATCTGTTGCAAAGGTCAGTTTCCCCAACTTATCAGTCTAGATTGCAAACTGTAGTTGAAGCCAAAGCTAGAGATTTCCTTGACTAGTATATGTGTGTTTAATATTCATAAGCCATTTGAATTAATCACAACCAATTAAAATTAATTGTTTTAAAAATTAAATTACATCATTTATAACATTAATTGATCTCACATTTGCATATATCAATCAACTTTCTCTTACTCACTCTTGAACAATGAGAGCCAATTTGGTCTTGTGGTTAAGGAGCTGGCCTAGAAACCAGGAGACTGAGTTCTAGTGCCATCCTAGGCATGAAAGCCAACTGAGTGACTTTAGATAAATCATTCTATCTCTGTCTAACCCACCCACAAGCTGGTTGTTGTGGGGAAAATAGGAGGAGGAAGGAATATTAGATATTTCATTGCCTTGAATTATTTATAAAAATAATAAATGTAAAAATCTTTTTAAAGGAACCTACCAAGATATATAAGTACAAACATTCCTCTTTTTCTTCCAATAATGATACAAGACTGAAGTTGAAAAGTTTAAATCAGCACTCAGTGGAAACAAACTAAGTGGACAAAGTGAATGGATGAGAAGAAAATAAGAGCTGAAAACATTTTTAGGTGGCACAAAGAGTTTCCATCAAGAATCTCATCAGAAAGCAGCCTCCTTCCAAGCAGTAGCTATAATCAAAACACCTTCACTTCTAAACAGCAACATATACAGCTGTGTGCATCTACCACATCTGGTTTTCTCAGCAAAAACAATTTTCATGCAATTACTTGCAGACAACACTATTATTTTCTGTTCTGGCAAATACAGTAATATTTCTAGATGGTATTGTAAATCAATAAATTGTACCAGATACGTGTAATCTGTTGAATGGGAAGAAGTCTTAACAATGGCATGTTCTTTTTGTAAAAGCCAAATTGAAAGTTTTATGTTAAACTTCACTATATGAGAAGGGGTGTGCAGGAATCTACTCTCATCCTTTTCCTAGGCTCACTGGTACAGAGACACAGGACAATAAATACTTATCAGGGCATGTGCATTTCATGGTGGCCCAACATGCCATTCAAGTATTAAAGTGAAATGCAAAATCCAAATTGACATTTTGAAATGATCACAAACTCTGACTCAGTCTAAATTACTCTGATAGCCTTGCAATAGGTATTATTTCAAATCATGAGGACACCAGAATGACAATTTTGATAGTCATCAAAACAGCATTGCATAAAAGTTGCAGTTGTGAAATATTCATCACTTCTATCAGAACATTTGATGTAAGCACATAATTTGAGTCATTTGAGCAATGATGTCACAGTGCATACTGTATGTCTTCAATAGCCTTGCAGAGATCCATAAGAGAGAGAAAAATAATATTGAGAAAAGAGATTCAGGCTTCTTTGAGAATGAATAAATTCAGACACAGCTTTAAATTCCTTCCGGAGATGTTGATGTGCTTCTAGTGAGCTTGTCATGATGGGATATCACATAGTTCCTCTCCAACTTTTAGTTCTTTCTTTTGGTTCCCATTCCCTCTTCATCTGATGAGATGATGAGATTTAATGCAACTGTCGGCCATCCCAAGTTAGTCAGTTAGAAAAGAAAGACTCCCAAATCTATGGTTAATGAAAGTACACTTTAGTAAAGCCAAGTGTTTGCAGGGTAGAAAAGCCGGATCTTAACTTTTGTGCCCAAAACATCTGGTTAATTCTTCCCTTCTTTCCACCTGCCCAGCGGGTTATCTCCTATTGTCCAATTACATTCAAACAATTTGTTTTGGTAACAGTCCCTGGCTTGGTGGGCTGGATGGTGCTGCATTCCATGGCATGACCTTGAAGCGGTTGGTGGCCCTCACAGGATGGCACAATAAGTAGTTTCGATTCCTCTTATCCCACTCTATTACCTCCCCTCAGCTCCCTCCCCCTGGCATCTGATGAAGCATGGCTGGTGCAGCAGGATGGCAATCCTGACATTAATGAGTAAATGCTAGATGACCCTACTTACTTTCTAAGTAGACAAGTACAGAATATTGCTCATTATATAACATGACTTCCACAGCTTCTAGTTATACAGACAAAGTTTCCAAATAGTTGTCCTATTGAGAAGTGTTGTGTTTGCTGTTAGGTGTATGAAAAGCCAACTTTCTATCCGAATACACCTTCATATTTCACTTCCCCTATTTGTGGATAGCTTTTGATTGAAAAAAGAACTCGACTGATAGAGAATTACCACCTGCACAGTGCAGAAACTTTCTCCTTTGATGTCAGCTTCAGAGGGTGCATGCAAAATACCTGACAGCACTCTGATTGTACACTTCAAACAAATAAAAGAGCTACCAGTTGAAACACAGAAAAACAAAACATGATAAAACACCTATTATGTTTTTGCAAAACCTCAATGGGCATCACTTTCATATACTTCTTTGAACCTGCTTACACAATTCCATTTAAAACATTATGGAGGATCTTTATAACTTACTGGCAAAATGTTGGTTTCTATGCTTTTCTCAATAGTCTGCCTTGGAACAATCATTCATGTTTTGAGGGAGAATTGCTGGTATGTTTACTTTGTGGTTAAGTAGTTTATATTTCAAGTTAAAAATGAATGTATTTGATAGAGGGATATTGACCCTCATGTTTTATATATATATTCACTCAGTACTGATTCAATAGTAATCTACAACTAAGACTTCCAAATATCCACATTTAAATAGTTACATGTAAATGTATTCCTCCTTTTCTTTGTTCCTTTTTAATATACACTAAACCAATTAAAAAATGCAGTGAGAAAGGCATTGGATACTGCTAGTCCTTGCTTAACAACCAGTTGAAGTTATGATGGCCTTCCCCCCAAAAGCTATTTACAACCCATTGTCACATGGGCCCATTTTGGACACTTAGCAAATGGCTCACTTTACAGCTAGCTGGAGTATTCTTCGGTCATGTGACCATGTTTTATGATGGTTTTTTTTGCCAGTTTCTGGTTTTTTCAGCCAGTTTCTGGCAAAAAAAAAAAAAAAAAGAACTATAGGTATTCAATGATTCGCTTAATGACAACTGCAAAAAAGTTGTAAAATTTATCTGGTCACACAAGTGCCTCAGTTTACAACATCATGACTCACAACAGAAATTTTGGCTTCCATTATGGTCAGAAGTTAAAAACTACTGGCAATGGATTAAATTTTGATAAACCCAGGAGATGGTGATCAAGCCAATTCTCATAAAAGTACTACATATTGCTGAGCACATTGTAAGCCACCCTGAGTCTCCGGAGAAGGGCGGCATATAAATCAAATTTAAAAAAAACAAAACAAAACATTAAATTCTTCAATCGTCCTTAGAAGGTTTGACGTTTGACTCAAAAATGCAAATTTAAATGCACATTCCCATAATTTCATTCTGCTGTTTTGGCATGACTCTGTAATTAAAGAGTCATTCAAGATATTCTCGTTAATAATATACTTCAGTGTATAGTTTCCTTTCCATGTTTTTTTAAAATGTACCTTTGAACAATTGGGAACTGAGTTGCAAGATTCAGAGATGGGCAAAAAGCATGGAATAAAATACTGTGACCAGCACTTTGTCAGGGCCACACATTCCATGCAAATCAACCTTCAGTCTTGTGTGAAGTGCAGAGTGCAACACTCAGAAAATGGCTATGGACAACAGAATAAAGTTGATGGGGCCAGAGGGAAAAAGGGGAAAAAGGCAAAAATCATTGTATAATAAATTAGAGACATTAATAAAATGAATAGCCACAGTCAGCCAGGCAGTTCTGTGTGGTCTGGAACAGGGATAGGCTTCAAAACTTTTAGCAAGGGGTTCTCTGCCTGGTTGCTGGGTGGGGATGGCTATGGTGGCCATGGCCTAGTTGGCCTCCTGCACCATGGGGAGGGGCATTTTTGCCCTTCCTGGGCTCCTGAGGCTCTCCTTGAGCTTCCGGGAGGGCAAAAATGGCTTCCCCATGCTCCGGAGGCCCTCTCGAGGTGGGAAACAGGCCCATTTCTTGCCTTCCTGAACTTCCAGTAGGCCCATTTTTTGCCCTCCCCAAGCCTCTGTGCACACCCTGCACTTAGCTGCATCCAAAACTGGCCATCTCCCCCCCCCTGGGAGGGTTAGGCATGTACAATTTAGCAAGCAGGGCAAGACCAATTGTCATTTATGCTTTTGCCTAAAGATAAAGAAAAACTATATCTATCTATATCAGTGGTGGTTTGCCCCCGGTTCGCACCGGTTCTATAGAACTGGTAGTAAAACTGGCGGGAGGCTCCGCTCACTGACCCTGACATCATCAAAATGCTTCTGTGCATGTGCAGAAGCTTCTGCTCTTGCGCAGAAGAGCGCGCACACACATGAGTGAAGCACGCACACACGGCCCCATTGAGAACCGGTAGTAAAGGTAAGTAGAACCCACCCCTGATCTATATCTATTATATCATGAATATATAAACCATGAATATATAAACAACAAACAAAAGTGAGTGATTTAATTTCACTTATCAGCTATCTCTAATTAAACTAGAAGGAAAGTTGGTTGCCCCTAGCATAAACAAGGTAATACTACATTGTACCCTGCCCAGAGTCACTTCTTGAGAGATGGGTAGTCATATAAATGTGATTCATAAAACTGTAATTTACTTTTCCTGGAAATGAAAAAAAAAATCAAGTACATTTTCCCCCCTGCCAAAAACAGGATTTTGAAAATGTGGCCCCTTCACATACTATTTCAAAAGTCAATCCTGGCTTTTGGCTCAAGAAAACTCACATGTTTTGTATTCCCACTAAAAAATTGTTTCCTTATTTCTTGCATTAATAAAATTCACAACTACCTGTTTTCTCTACACCTTATAGTAATTTGAATTGCAAACTATTGCATACCTTCACTAACTCACACATTGTGAGTTACCAAAAGCAAACAAGAAATAATTTCTTTTACTTGTCAAATTATGAAACTGAATCAAGCACAAACCAGCAAGTTTATGGAATAATAAATTAGGGAAAGTAGTTTTTAATTTTAGTACTAAAGTCATGTGGTCTGGAAAGCAAGTAGTACTATGCAAGTAATACATCAGTTAGCCACTGGGTAGGAATATCCAGGATTCCTACCTAGTGGGTAAGAATCAGTGGGTAGGAATACCCAGTCATCAAGTAAACCAGACCAGGAAAACCACTGCACAGGAAGGCTAAAAGCCAGTTTGGTCTGCAATAATAGATTATACTCTACCTCCTCTCCCTTCTAATACTCCAGTGAATTCTAATACCCCTTTTGGAACCTCTTCAACATTTTTTGTGACTTAAGATATGGTAAAGAAGCTTGCAGAGAGCCAGTTTGCTGTAGTAGTTAAGGCACCAAGAGAATGTGAATTCTAGTCCTACCTTAGGCACACAGGACGCTGTATAGCTTTGGGCCAGTTATTCTTTCTCAGTCCTAGGAAGTAGAAGTAATACTTGAAGACAATGGTAAACACACAAATGGGCCCTGCATATCCCCATCCTCATTTTCTTTACTCTCTACAGGTATACAAGATAGATTGAACTAAATGGTACAAAATATAAGCACTTAGGCTTATATACCACTTTACAGTGCTTTACAAACTTTTCTAAGCAGTTTACAAAATCAGCATATTGCCCCCAACAATTTGGGCCCTCATTTTACCCACCTCAGAAGGATGGAAGGCTGAGTCAACCTTGAGCCTGGTGAGATTCGAACTGCCAAATTGCTGGCAGCCGGCAGTCAGCAGAAGTAGCTTGCATGCAGTACTGCACTCTAACCATGGTGCCACCATGGCTCATCATTGCAATGCAAAACATTCAAGTGGATATACTGTCTGTTCTTGCCACAATGTTAAGAATTTTTTTCTTGAAACCCATTTGGAAGTGTCTATAGACCCTACGTTAGGGGGTCCAAAGCTCCAGGGTAGAGGGAACAAAATGGTAGAAATGGTTGGGGGGAAAAATTACCACAGGTTTTGAATGAAAATCAACTTTTAAAATTTTCAATTAAGACATAGCTCTTCTTTCCTGACTGTATTCTGATATTTAAAGCAATGGTTCCATCCCACATTGAAATCTGGACATGTTTATGGCATTTGCCCAGCATAAACAGGGAAAAATTTAATTTCCTTGATTTTTAATAATATAGCATCTTACTATAATTTGCATGTTTTAGTTTATGGGACAATTTATGAGAGAAATTGATTAAAAAATAGAATGCAGGAGAAGGATATGATTGCCTCCGCCTTATTCCCGACTCAACTAGGATTTCATAAGCAGCATAAGAAAGCAAGAATAATCAAATCCAGTCACTTGTGCTCATTTCCCACATAAATAAGATTATACTAACATTATAGTAGTTTCTGGTTTTTACATGCAATTGCTTCCATGTAAGGGAAGTATCATGGCATTATTTAATTAAAAAACAAATTCCCTAGAGGTATTTTTTTTATAAAAAACTAAACATTCTGACTGAGACAGAAATCTGCTAATTTTCCCTCAACAGTAGCAATAAACAGTAGGATTGGTAGCTTGATACAGAGAAGCCCTAAGTTAGACAAATTGATATGTACATTGAAGTCTAATTAAGTGACAAAGTCATGCATTGCAGCTTAAGGTCAGATCATTTTCCTTCTTTTACTATGTTACTTCTGAGCAACTTTAATCACCACAGTCAATTAACAAAATTGAAACCACACAAATAGATGTATCGGGTGGTAAAACAAAGAGTCCACTTTGTGTCTGCTTGGGAATTCCGATTCCCTTGCTTAAAAAAGAAATTAAAATTATCAGTCATCTGCATACTGTATATAAACGTGATTGCACAGACACAAAAGAGGAGAAATCTCTGCCAAATTACTTTAGGTCAAATTCAAATACTTAGAACCTCTTAAGAACTTCTGTCTGGGAGATAGAAAGTAGAGATATTTAGTCTCCTCCAATTTTTTTATTACTTTTTTTTTCAAAGAAATGACACTCCCAATTCTGTTACAGTTATGGTAAGGCAGTAGTCATTGTTGAGTTAAAGTATCCTTTTGCAGGATGTGTTATTTCAGCACACCAGATGATTATTAAAGAATAAATATGAAACTAAAACTAAGCAGCTTTTGTACTATTCTATTAAAAAAAAAGCTTCATTTTGAGGTTTTGATGAAAGATATGCAGTGATTGATCGACATTCCAATAATATTGTGTAATCATAGAGATGGTTATTGATGAATAAGTATCCCTGATATCAGTGTTCTCTAGCCTTGGTTTAGCCCATTAAAATAGTAGAAACAACCTTCCTCTTGTGGTCTGCCAGCAGCCTGCAGAGCTGGCAGTGGAGTTGGACAGTGAGAAGGCTGGAGAGGACAGTGAGAAGGCTGGAGTCCTGGAGTCTGGGGAAGGATCGGACAAGGGCTCTGCATTGGAGGCAGAGATGGAGCCAAGGACATCTGGGAGTTATGCGCAGACTCCGTAGCCTCTAGAGTCGGACATCAGAGAGGCAGAGAAAGAGGAGGAGCCTGTTCCTATTGCGTGCATGCGCAGAGCTGCCAGAAGGCAAGAACAGTTAAAACTAAAGGGACGACTCGGCGTAAGGCCTGGAGTTGACTGGCCCCTCCCATAAGGCTTAAAAGAGGAGCAAAGGCATATAGGCCCTTTGCAGGAAAGCAACGTTGTTAATTCTGTTCCCAGTCAGCATCTTTGTTTGATTCTGGACTCAGTGTGGCTTTGCCAAGTAGGTCTTTGGCAGCATGTCAAGGGAGATAAAGGTTGGTGATCCCGAAAGACTTCTCCCGAAGGACTTTTTGCAACTAATTGGGACTCAGCTGTGAATGAACATAATTCACAGCTGTTGCAATAAAAGAGGTTTTTGGGACTACTTGTGTGTTTTAATGACTCAGGAAGCCTAGGTCACAACACTCCCAACAAAATAAGACCATGAGAGCTGGTAAACCTAACACTGATTAGAATCTGTTGTATTTTATTTGGTCTTGGAGAGGAGGAATAATAACCAATCTCTACATTCTATCATTTACTGAACATATTAGAGAATAATAACTTAATTGGAACATAGTTACAAGTAGTCCTCACACAATGACCACTTGGTCAACAACTGCTTAAATTTTGACTGATCCTTACATTTACATTGGTTGCAACATCCTCACAGTCATGTAATGGTGATCCCCATGGTCACAGGATCACCATTTGCAACCTTCGTTTTCAGTTTTCTAAAGCAAAGTCAAAGGGGAAATGAGCAGGAGGTCAGGCGACCACATGAATGTCCTTTCTTAACAACCTGCAGTGATTCAATTAACAATGGAAACTGGAGGTGCCAGAATTTGTCTTGCTAAGTAGTGTGGTGACAGAATGTTGTGTTTCATGACTACGTTGCTTAGCAATAGAAAATCAAGTGCCAATTGCTGTTGTTAAACAATACTTATACTGTATTAAAGTAATGCCACAGTTTGCGAGTTTTATATATATATATGTGTGTGTGTATAATTTTATTAATAATTTTTAATAGTAAAATCTACTACAAATTAAATTTAAAGAAAGGAAAAGAAAAGAGAATTGGAAGAAGGGGTAAAAAGCAGAGGCAGTCCTTGACTCATAACCATTTGTTTAGTGATTATTTGAAGTTACAACTAAAAAAAAAGTGACCATTTTTCATACTTATAACCATTGCAACATCTCCATGGTTACGTGATCAAAATTCAGATGCTTGACAATTGATTCATATTTATGATGGTTGCCATGTCCCGGGGTCATGTGATTACCTTATGCGTCCTAGAGTCGCGGTGGCACAGTGGTTAGAGTGCAGTACTGCAAGCTATTTCTGCTGATCACCAGCTGCCAGCAGTTTGGCAGATCAAATCTCACCAGGCTCAAGGTTGACTTAGCCTTCCATCCTTCCGAGGTGGGTAAAATGAAGACCCAGATTGTTGGGAGCAATATGCTGAATCTGTAAACCACTTAGAAAGGGCTGTAAAGCACTATGAACTGGGATATAAGTCTAAATGCTATTGCTAAGTGCTTCTGACAAGCAAAGTCAATGAGGAAGTCAGATTCACTTAACCATTTTGGCAATAAAGGTTGTAAAATGGGGAAAAACTCAATTAACTTGCTTAGCAACATAAATTTTGGGCACAATTGTGGTCATAAGTTGAGGACTACCTGTAAATATACGATATACAGGTTATAAATATTTATATATTTCTTTATATATAAAGACATCATTTCCGATCTTTATCAAACGAGTGATGAAGTGACAAATTTAGTGACTCCTCATCCCATCTAAAGTTACAATTTTCTCTTCATCCCATTCTCTACCCAATATCCTGTGTCTTCCAGCTCTTCTTTCAACTGTTGCGGATTGCCTTAGAATTTTTATTCTCAAAATAAACCCTTTTGTGAAACCTTTGATGGAAGAAGTCACTGACCATTAGCAATTAAGCATAATTACTATTCAGAAAGAGGAGACAATCTCACCTCTAGAAAAAGGAACTTTCCATGATGATATGGGGAATTAATTCTAATTCCCACTGTCCAAAAGACAGACCATTTAACTTTTTGGCAGCAGACAATCTGCAGCGCACACAAAAACACAGACAAAAGGTAGTAAGCTTGTTTTCATCTATGGATTATATCCTTATTCTCTTCAAATGGGGACTTTTTAGACCAAAATCAATAGCCCTCTTAACTATTACTGTAAAGGTAGAAACAACAATTAGTTATAAGGTATTCATGTATGATTAGACCTATTTCTTTGAACCAAAACCCAGTTTCACATGCTGAATTGCAAAGGACTCCCTCCCTATTCCCCCTGGAATAATAATGAACCAAGTGAGTGTTATTTTTGTTCACAGAACAGCTGTGAGCTTTGGCAAGAATATTCTCACTCAAATCCCAGTGGGGGGAAAAATGTAAGGTGTTAATAAGATCACAAGTTTAATTGATAAAACCAGCCTGGAGAGAAAACTCTAAAAAGAGCAGCTCCAGCAGTAGTGCACATACCCCGTTCACGTTAGTGTTAGAAACAAGAGTCAAAATTCATTATTTAGCCATATAATGACAAGCTTGGCAAATGTAGAATGGAAGCCTATTCTGAATGCATAAAAATGTGCACTGTGATAATGGTTTTGCTGTCATTTAACGATTGATTGAATAGGATAGAAAGCCACATGGTGCCTTCTGTTTGGGACATCACATATAAGACTAGTTAAAGGGACATTAGCAACACTTTCACAATATTTTGTATGGGTGAAACGAGGAATTCAAAACCAAAGGAGCTACTTTATACTAATCACATTGTTTTTTTCCAGGAGGCTTCTCAAAAATGGTGCTATTCTTCAAATTTCCTTTCATCTATCAGTCCCCACAACTCATTTAAGCTACTCTTTGTTCATGCAGCCATTTTGCAAAGCTACCAGTGTAAGAAGATTCTAGGGAAGGACCGTTCCCTATGCAGAGATCCCTCCATGCATCCATAAAACAAAATCTGAACATATTATTTATTTCTATCTGTTGTATACCACAGTTACACATCTCTCGGACATTGAAGAGTTACTTACTTCTGTAATATGTCACCAAATCACTCTGACCACATATGACGCTAAGGACAAATGACAACTTTCATCCTACTTGTGGTGATAATCCAAGACTATTCCAGTGACCACCTTAATCCAGTAGTGGGATTCAAGTAATTTAACAACCGGTTCTCTGCCCTAATGATTTCTTTCAACAACCAATTTGCCAAACTGCTCAGAAAGTTAACAACCAGTTCTCCTGAAGTGGTGCGAACTGGCTAAATCCTACCACTGCCTTAATCCCATCAGTACAACCTATATCATTCTTCTTCTTCCTTTACTTTTTTCAAAGTTGTAAAGTATAATGTGTTATTCTTTCCCAAACGCTCATCTGCCCACTTCATCCATCAAGAACATGTAAAATTCTGTTTGAACTAAAGGGGAGATTTTTTTTTTTTTAATTCAGTCCAGGATCACTTGATAGGATCTTCTTGCAAGCCATGGTACTCTTAATAACCATTTCCAAATCCATAATTTGAAGTTGATTACCTTTTTTCTTAACTCTTTCTCAGTGATCAACTTATAATTATAATGGGAGGGATCACTTCTTTATCTATTTTTATCTTTCTTGTATAGAAATATACAATATTTATCATTCAATTGCTATTGAATATCTATTTTTGTCAGTTTCCCTCCCAAAAAAAATATTTTCCTTTTTTAACATTTCAAGTGTGCTTTCATCTTTACATATTTTTAAACACAATAAAATCAGTCACTATTTCTTTACTAAGAAGTTTCAAATGTTCATGGAGAATGCTAGTAATCATTACATTTGTCTTATGCATATTTAATATTGATCATTTGTTCACTTTCCATTTTTTATTTTCATAACTATCTGCTCTTATAGGGCTCTTTATTTTCTGAAAATGAAGTGGTATTGTCTGCATATTCCAAATTGTTATTGTTTTAGTTGCATTTCGAGTCCCATTTTCATCTCTTTTAATATTGCCATCTTTGCAATACATTCATTTATTGTTAAATAGATGCAGGGACAAGTATTTTTGTCTCACCCTCCTTATTACTCTGCAACACTTGGGTCCCCAAACTCACTTCCTTGCCATACTTTCTACTGAATAAATCCAATCTCTACAAAGGTTCCTGTAACTCTATGTTATATTTGGGCAAAATCTCTATACAATCTTTCCATCTTCTAATCACATGTGCAGTTCTACCTTAGCAATAATTTTCCTATGATTTATTTCTTATCTTAAAAATCCTCATTTCCCTTTTCTTGATTTTTCCCTATATTAATTGGTATTCTTTCTTAATTTTCTTTGGCAGATTTTGTCTGACATTGAAAATCTGCACTCAGTTTTCTTAAGGTTCTTTGTTACCCATATCCTTTACCTCTGTTTTACCTAGCTATCATGATAGCTTGTTTTGAAGCAAAACAGATATTCTCCTGTTTGAAATGTATATCCCTGTTTGAAATATATATATATTCACATTTGTTTTTACAATATCCCTTATCTCTTCACATAGTTCCTTCCTTTTCATATACTGTAAGTCAAGTGTACTGAATCTGTTTTTACATTGATTTTGACAGCATGTCCTCCAGTTTAAATTTTGTTGATACATCTACTGTCTTCCACTGACGTAGTATAATTTTAATACCAATAATTCATGACCTATACAACTATCTCCCACTGGAAGCTGACTGAATTGCACTACTACATCTTGTTTCCTGTTAGGTAGTTCGTTTGTCCATCCAGTTATATTCAAGTATACAATCTGTTTTGAACTGAATCAGGTACTGACTAAGAACAAAGAATGACCTTCATAAAATCTATTGATTTGCCTAATCCAAATTTTCCTGTCATCCTGGGTTCTTCCTGTTTTCATTGTATTACAATGTCCTTTCTAGAAATTGTATTTAGAATTTTTTTGCATTGGTTATAAAATTCCTCACTATCTTCTATTATGACATCTGGATTTATATTTACATTGATGTTCTTTTGCTATCCAATAATTTTAATAGATATGAACTTGTTGTTTATTACTTAATTGTCTAGCATAACTTTACCATTTTTGGTATTATTTCCAACTATTCCTAGCACCTTTATCTGATCATTTCATGGCCTCCAGATCTACTTGTGAAAATAACTGGAAAACCACCTTCTGAGTGTGGATTTTATCATCTGGCATCCAAACTCATCTAAAGTTTACAGCCAAGTTCCTACATGTTTCTTTTATGAAAATACAGAAATATTTTGTCATTGCCATTTTCCAAGTTTGACCTTTTTTTTTTTAAGGGAAACATGCTAAGAACATGGTCAGCCTGTAACTTGAGAGGACCCTGGAGGAATGAATAATCTGAACCCTTTTCAAGTGGGATTAAAAGCTCATTATATCTTTGAGATGGTATTGAGCATATTTGTCAAGGCCTTGTCAGGCCTTGCATAAGACGTAATACGTACAGACCTTTGTATTCAGACCTGACAGGCCTTGCATAAGACGTAATAAGTACATCCCATCCTGATACTCTTTGATACCTCAGTGGATTAACATAGCACCCTTGCATATAAGCACAGGGAAATGGGAGTAAGAGGCACAATTTTCTGGTGTCCTTCTCCTTTATCTAAGGCCAGTTCCAGTCAATATGGAAAGGAGGGAGATAGAACCCAAGACCCTTGTAGAATTCCTCACGGTTCTACCTTTTGCAGTCTTCTTTAAAACAAAAGCCACTGGGTGTCAGGAGCAAGAACCAGATTCACATGAATAGAGCTCAACCTAACTAGTTTATTGTATTCTACCTATAATATAAGAATCTTCTCAGACTGCTTGTTTTCCTTTGGGAACAGATAGGTAAGGTTCCAGGGAGCTTGGGGTCAGGGTCAGGGGTGAAGTGCTACCGGTTTGCACCGGTTCAGCCAAACCGGTAGTAATAAAAACTACCAGTTCGGGTGAACCGGTAGTAAAAAATGCTACTGGTTCATCTGAATCAGTATTTCCAATGATCAGCTGTGCTGTGCAATTTATATTCGCTAGAAAGCAGGAAATCACGCACAAAGCACGTGCGCAAAGAGAACCCGTGGTAACACCGGTTGGAACCCACCATTGATGCACATGCATGGAGCGTCTGTTTGGCGTGCACTGTGCATGCGCACACAATGTGTGTTTGGCACTCACTGTGCATTTGCGCACGCAGCATGTATTTGGTGTGCACTGTGCATGTGCACGCAGTGAACCGGTAGCAAACCTCAGAGGATTTCACCGCTGGTCAGGGGGATCAGTCTTGGATCTATTGCAGCTCTGGGACTATTCAAGGCTAATTCCTTAGTTGATTCCTCCTCCCTGCCTGACTGGACATATGCCAACACTGGAGGAAGTCATCCACTACCGCTGGTTGAAATATGATCAGGATGGTGGTGATATCCAATTATACATCTTTGTCCTAGGCCGCCCAAGTGAAGCTTTAAAAAGTTCTTTCCCAATGTTTGAAGGCAGTGGGGTTCTGTGTGGGAAAAGGCTTCAGCTCATCCCTGGCAAGACTGAATAGCTGTAACTTTTGAGCCCTTCCAAAGCTGGAGACTCCAGACAAAACTATTGCACGGTTTGTGGAGCCTCCTGGATTCATGGATCCTGTTCAAAAAGCAATGGTGGCATGGTTAAGTAAGTCTTTGTACATGTTCATCTTGTGCATTACTTGTACTTTATTCTGAATCTGGAGGTCCTACTCAGGGTTACTCTTTCCAGTTGAATTACCATAATGCACTTTACAATACATTGTACAGTAAACATTGTACACTATTTGAGAGGCTGTTATTTGTGGATTATAGCTCTGCCTTTAACACCATTTTACCCAACAGGTTATTTTTTAAAATGCCCAATTTGGGTATAAATCAGAAGATTTGTTTGTGGATAAGGGATTTTCTGACAGATAGGCCACAGTCAGTAAGGATGGGATCTCACCATTCCTCTACTCTGATACACAGGAGCCCTCCCAGAGTTGTGTGCTAAGCCCTTTCCTTTATTCCTTGTACATACATGACTGCACCCCATTGTATAACACCAAAGCAATTATTAAATTTGCGGATGACACAACAGTGGTGGGCTCATTAATAAGAACAATGAGTCTGCTTACAGGAAGGAAGTACAAGGGCTGACATTGTGGTGTAATGAAAATAATCTCACACTTAACACCACAAAAACCAAAGAATTTATAATTGACTTCAGGAGGAAGAGAGATGTACATTTACCATTGTACATAAATGGTGAGGGTGGGTAGTTTTAAATTTTTGGGCATTTATATCTCGGAGGACCTCTCATGGACTATGAATGCTAACATGCTTGTGAAGAAGGCACAGAAGAGGCTGTACTTCCTGAGAATGCTCAGGAAGATAAATCTATCTCAGCATCCACTTCTGTCCTACTATTGCAGCACCATTGAGAGTGTCCTCACATACGGCATTCCTGCATGGTATGGGAGCAGTTCTGTAACAGGTAAAAAAGCTCTACAGAGAATCATTAAAACTGCCCAGAATATCATCAGACTCCAGCTACCAGCCCTGGACGACATCTTCAAATCTTGCTGTTTGAGAAAGGCATAACATTCTCAGAGACTCTTTCCATCCTGCTTACAATCTTTTTGGACTGTTGCCTTCTGGCAGAAGACACAGAACAATTAAAACTTGGACCACATGTTTTCTGAATAGTTTTTATCCCAGAGCTATAATTGCACTCAACAATGAGCTAAAGGGCCACCATCAGTGAGCTGTTGGACAGTATTACTTGGTCTGTTGTGTGGATGTTTGGGTGGTTTAGGGGTGGAGAATTGTGGTGGGTGGGAGTATGTTTGAGGATTGTTATGTGTGTTGGACCTGGTCTTTGGGTGTTAAGTGAATTTTGTTGTATGGGTATACTGTGTATACACGTACAATGACAATAAAGTTATTTATTTATTTAAATTGAAGAGAATTCATAAGCTCTAATTGATCCAGTTGAAACAAAACTGCAATTTTGGACATTTGCCAATGCATTCATGTAACACTTCTGCCTAATAGTAAGCTTCAATTCACATTGGTATAATTGAGGATGCTGGTTATTACCTATAAAGTTGAATAGCATAGTTGTACAAGTATATGGAAATAGCTTTGAGGAAAATATGTGGCAGCTGTTAGTAAAACATAAATTTAGCTTAGGAAACAAAACAAAAAACAGTAAGATAGAAACTCAAGATACCCCTGCTATGCCTCTCTTAGAATAGAAAGCTGGAAATGACAAATGCTGTTAGATTCCATTATTAAAGTTTATAATCAATAAAGTAAATCAATAAATTTCTAATGTTCCTTGTGGTAGCTTGAGCTGGTCTCCCTAGAAAGGCAGATCATGGCAGTTATTTGCAGGACTGCCTCTCTAGGAGGGTGGATATGCTCCAGGTCCCATCTATTAGGTAAAGTCATCTTATGCCACCTGAGAGCCAAGGCTTTTCAGTTGTAGTACTTGACTTGAGGAACAGCATTTCCATGGCAATCCAGATGACCCCAATGCTATTTCACCAGGCATTAAAACATGTTTGGCCTACTAGTGAGAATACATGCAGTGATTCAGTGATATGTGATACATATTTTACAGGTAGTCCTCGACTTATGACCACAATTGAGCCCAACATTTCTGTTGCTAAGTGAGACATTTGTTAAGTGAATTTTGCCTCATTTTACAATCTTTCTTGCCACAGTTGTTAAATGAATCACTGCAGTTGTTAAGTTAGTAATACAGTTGTTAAGCGAATCTGGCTTCCCCATTGACTTTGTTTGTCAGAAGGTCACAAAAGGGGATCACATGACCCTAGGACACTGCAACAGTCATAAATATGAGTCAGTTGCCAAGCACCTGAATTCTGATCATGTGACCATGAGGGTGCTGCAACGGTCATACGTGTGAAAAATGGTCATAACTCACTTTTTCAGAGCTGTTGTGACTTCAAACGGTCACTAAATGAACTGTTGTAAATCAAGGACTAGCTGTATGTATATATAAACATACATACACACACACACATGCACATATATACAGAAAAACTGTAGAACTGTAGAACTGCAGAAAAAAACAATTACTACCAACCTGCCTTCCATTGAGGACCTGTATACTGCATGAATAAAAAAGAGGGCTATGAAAATATTTACAGACCCCTCGCATCCTCAAAACGATGCTATAGAGCACCTGCACACCAAGACAACTAGACACAAGAACAGTTTTTTCCCGAATACTGCCACTCTGCTAAACTAATAATTCCCTCAACACTGTCAAACTATTCACTAAGGCTGCATTACTATCACTATTAAGTCTTCTCACCGTTCCTATCACCCATCTCCTCCCACTATGACTGCATGACTGTAACTTTGTTGCTTGTATCCTTGCGATTTATATTGATATTGATTGTTTCCTGATTGCTTATTTGTACCCTATGACTATCATTAAGTGTTGTACCTTATGATTCTTGACGAATATATCTTGTCATTTTATGTACACTGAGAGCATATGCACCAGAGACAAATCCCTTGTGTGTCCAATCACACTTGGCCAATAAAGAATTCTATTCTATTCTATTTTATATACATGTATATATACATATATATATACAACATACACATATATGTATACAGGCAAAGTTTTATAAATTGTTTCATTTTTGCTGGAGCCAGTTTCACAATCATATTTCTTTTATTGGTGTTTCTCGGGATATGTGCTTTTACTGCTCAAGGAAAAAAAAAAAAAAGCAGGGTAAAGATTAGTCCAAATGGAAAGTGTCAAGGGATGAAAACAATCAACGAGATATAGCAGTAAATTTTCTATCAGTTTTTAAAGGCCTCAGTTCTTCTCCCTGAAGAGATTATGGCATCAGAAAGAAGAAAAGAGATGCGAAAAGATGCATTTCAATAGAAATCAATAGAAAAACATTAGTGTATAATTTATCTATCGGACAAAAGAGTTACAGAACAAAATGGAATTCAGTACAAGCAAAGATTTTTTTTCCCGCTGACATTAAAAGTCAGATTGAAATATTTTTTCAAGGACACTTAAGGACTCCTGAAGAAGTAGACTTGCATTTTGCTTCGACCAGCTAGAAATGTGATCGTGTATGCTATATCAAACTGTGTGCCTCCTGGGTTTGGTGGCAGATAAGCAACTCCACAGCTACGAAAGTCAACAGCTCTTTGAAGGAGTGCCATTGTCCATTCAACTACTGAGGATGCCATAATGGAGCGAAAGCATATATAAAAAACTATAGATCCTTAAGAACTATAGCCAATGCATAGGACACATGAAACCAAACAAACCCTGCCTTTGCTTTAGAGCCCTAGTTCAATATCATTTTTGGTATGACTACAGATCTTCTCTTAAATCTTCCCAGAACTTTAAATAAGTAAGTGCATGGAAGAGTCGGGAGATCATGGTTTTAGTGAAACACAAACTTCCCTTATGATAATTAATTACACATGAGTAATGGACCTTCTTCTGTTATATCCTGATTGGATTAGTGTCACAGAGGGTTCTGCCAGCCTTTTTTTTAAACTCTTGCATAGGCACAATAAAATACATGCACAAAATTGTTTAGGAAGTATTGACTTTATTTTTCTTACCTGTTGACATTCTAATACAGGTCAGATTGTGATGTCTGGAATATCACTATCTCTATTTCTATCTCCATCTCTATCCATTTCTATCTTTCTCTCTCTAATCTATATCTATCTATCTACACACACACACACACACACACACACACACACTGCATCTATATGTTGACCATCTCACCATGATATATGTGTGTGTGTGTGTGAGAGAGAGAGAGAGAGAGAGTGATAGTAGCAACAAGATTAGCTACTTTTTTGCCAACAAAAAAGGCACTAGGTCCTCTTTTTGGAAGGGAGGGGTCTTACACTGACTCACCTTGTGGCAGCGGCACTGACAGCCCCACTCACCAGGAGCCTGCTGCCGGCCCACTTCTTCTGCAGTCACTTGCTGCCGCTCATGCGTGTTACCCCCCGATTGATGCAGAGCTCTGTTATCGGTTGTAGAGGGCTTTCCAGAAGGGCCTCTGATAGCAAAACAAGCAAAACGCTTGTTTCAAGCTGGACCTCATTTCTTGGCTGCAGAGGGCTTTCCCGAAGAACCTCTGACAGCAAAACTGTCACCGGGGGTGACATGCGCAAGCCGTGACAAGTGGCCATAGAAGAAGTGGGTCACCAAGGCAAAGTAGGTATCGGGGTGTGCGACACCTGGTAAGTAGGGCAGATCTACTACCCCTATCCCCACCGTAGCTTAATTTTTACCTGTGTGCCTCACCCCACCCCTGTACCCTGGAGGGGATGGGGTCTTAATTAGGTCTTATTTTGGGGTAGGACTTATTTTGGGAGTAGGGCTTATATTGGGCACATGTGTAAAAAATCAAGCTAGGACTTACTTTTGGGGTAGGTCATATTTTTGGGGAAACACAGTACATGCAAGTTAATGAAATAAATCATTCATTTTCCAAAGCTTTGTTTCATATGGACACGAAAAGAAAGAAAAAAAGTTCTAAAAATGGACATTGTGATACATTTATTGTATTTAAATTTATTGGCTACTCTATTCCAATGGTAGAAAATGAATGAAAATTTACTAAATGTGTAGAATATTTTTTATTAGATTCAGATTTTACCCTAAAAGTAAAACAGAAGTTAATGAAGGAGATTTGATCCCAGAAATAGAAGGAAGTTAATAAAGAAGTTAGATTAACATAATATTTAATGCCTAGTCCAATTTAAAACTCTTATTGTACTATTTTGCACTAGCTGAAATTTCTGGATCATTTTCAAAAAAGCATCTCTGTTACAATGCACTACATTGATCCAAATAGCAAGTTACCAAAACGTGGATTAAGAGGTCATATTATATTTCTTCAGAGAGAAAACTGACTGGAAGTACATGCAATAATAATAATAAAGAAATGTTGTTTGGCACTGAAACTATTCAAATCGTTAGTGACAACCTTAAACTTGGTACAACCTTTTCCAGAACAGCTGAATTCCTTTCCCTCTAAGGAATCCTTCAGTAATGCTTCCTTTTTTGAGTTTGAACTAAATTGTACTTTGTTAACCTTCTTTCAGGCCACATCATGGTTAGTTAGTTACTGATTTAGCATCCCCACTGTTATATCCAACTTTTGTGTCAAATTCTAGGATAATCTTGCTCAACATATTCATTTAGATGTGGAATAATATTTGTGTGTTGGGGGGATAATTATTCCCTTTCACCTTTTTCCTTTATGTTAGCTTGAATTTTATTTTCTTATTTATTTATTTTATTTTATTATTATTGTGTGTTGTGTGTGTGTGTATGTGTCAAATAACATCAGTAATTAAAAATGATTTCTTCATGGACAGTTGTCCCAACAAGAAGGCATAGAGATACTTTTATAAATATTGTATGGCACCATTCTCATGTTTCTTGCCTGATTTGGTCATTAGATCCAGCAGCTGTCTCCACTGACTAATAAGTGGGGCAATGTTGAAATATAAAAAAGTATCATTTTTGAACTCTCCCTCTCTTTTCATGCTGATCACGAAGCACTATATGCTGAAGATGGATTACATCTTTCCATGCTAGTATGTGTCATGACTGATGCCAGGAGAAAGAAGAAAGGGTGAGAAAACTTTTGTAGTTGTGGTTGTGTCTGGCTCTTTCATTTCCATTGTGTTCTATAAGCTGACCATTATGCATAACTCCCAGTGCCCATATCACATCTGTTTGTAGCTCTTGACAGTTGTCATCTCACCATAGGAACACTTGTCATGCATACATACTGCTCCAGTGATGTTCTTTCTCCTTCACTCAGTTTTAGAGTTTTTAACAACACATTTCACAATTTCAAAATAAATTAAGCACCATTTGTTGCCTTTTGTCATGCAAAATAGCAATTACAACTTCAGAAATAGACTTTTAACTAAGCAGAATTTCTTATCTTTTCCGTCCAAGCAAGCAGTTGGACAGGCCATTATCCAAAAAATAAAAAATTAAAAAAATCACAGATTGGTACTTAACAGTATTCATATTTTAGAACAGATTTATATTTACAGGCAGTTTTCAAGATCCACTCCTAAACCTTTGAATAAAATGTATAGATAAATTGGAACCATTATTTAGCATCAATGTGAAATGTTTGCCTTAGTTACCGGTAGTATACATATACATATTTTATTTTTCTAAATCTATATAACATTTAAAAAACATTTCCAAATACACTAAAACATAATAATACAGAACATAATAATAATATAATAATAATGGCAGGGCCATTCACATGCTCCATTATTCTCACTTTATCCTTTTAAATTGCTCTGATCATTGACCAACTGTAGTCTAACACTTTTTCAACAACCAGTGGTGTTTTCCCTTTTTTTGATCACTTTATTTCCAATTGTAATTCTTTTATTTTCAGTTGTACAGTAATTCTTTTCCTTTTCTTTAATGCATTACCAACGCTGTATTTACACTTTGGAGGCATGGTACAAGGGTATAGAAGAGAGAGAAAAACTTAAGCCCAATACATAGTTATACACTCAACACAGTGTTAATGGCAATTGATCTGACTTAAAATGACAGACAATGTCCTTTCTTAAACAGAAGAACTGCTGAAGCTGCACAATGTTTTTATGGGCAACACAAAGTAGTGAGTAAAGTAGTCTTAACAGGGAGACTGCCTGTACAAACTGTAAGCAACAAAGCGTAAGCTACAAAAACTGAAAAATTGCCATTGCCTATCCAGCTTTCTAAGTGTTAAAATAACCTTTCGTTTTGCAATAGTCACTGTTGGACATACTGACTTTGAAAGGAAGGGTGATTTCATTTATGACTTGCAATTCTTATGCTTTGAGTCACAACTCCTTCCTGAGGGCAGATTCGCCATCTCAAAGCAACTTTATGTATCTCTTTGGAATTAATATTCTGTTGAATATCTACTTTCTTTATTAGAAATAAACTAGTACTAGAAATGCATACACCTAAATTCTAACTATTGGAGTTTGTTTTATCCATTTACAAAATATTGAGTTGTCATCCGAAACATAAACTGGGACTGTGGTTCAGACAACATTAATGGACTTATTTTTCAGTAAGCATACAACATGTGTAAAAGTTCTTGGGAAATTTTAACATTTTTGATCTAGAATTTAGGCTAACCTAATGATAGTTTTCCTGCTGCTGTCATTCTGGCTCAAGTTTAAACAGAATCAATTAATTTTTGAATTTGCATTCCATATACACATGTGTAACTTTATATTTTTCTTTCAGAGTTTATGATTAATATTTTTTACTTTGCTAACAGTTCCCACCAACATCTTGCAATCAATAACTTCAACAACCAGCTATTTTTGTGATGGTCTTCCTGCTTTTTTTTTTTTAAATGTTTACAGTATACTTAGAACCTACAAACTTTTGACTCATCTCATTTCCTGCTTAGAAAATTTCTGATTGTAAGGTTCACCCAATCTTAGCAGGTGTGAAGCAGCGGACTCACAATTGAGACAGGCTAACATTGACCCCTTAGGCTATCAGAGACTTCTATGACAATTAGGTTCCACTTAATCCATGTTTTGAATGCTTACCAGGGGTCCCTCAGAGTTGCCCAGCCCTCTCACCAAACATCTTTAGAGGGATGCACTTCACTTCACAATTATTTCAGGGCAATCGTGAGTTTCAAGTACTTAGTATAACCAACCAAACAATGTTATATGCAATTTGTCTAGCAAAAGAATCTGTGTTCCCATTTATCTGTCTATGGATGGATGGATATATTAAGAAGCCGGCAATGGTGGAGGGGGAGGTGGCAATGCAAGTTAAGGTCTTGGAATTAATCAATCCCATCTGCATGCACAAAAGGCATGACATAAGGAACAAAAAGCATCTGAGACAAAACTGTGCTTCTTTTCACAGGGAATTGGGGAAATTAATGTCAGCACTAGGCTGAAGACATAAAGAGAGTCAAAATTAAAAATCCTTTGAAAGCTTCCAACAAGATTCCTATAATCAGCTGAAAGATAAGTAATGATCAAAGCTCCTTTAAAATAGTATTATTCACCCCCTTGGAACTGTTTAAATATACTGTACTATTCAGCAGAAATTACATGAGATTACTGCTCAAAGTATGCTGTTGTTTCAGTATGGAGGCCAGATGTTGTAAAAAAAAAAAAGCAAGTTTACCCTATTTATATGTGCTGGAAAACTAAAACCATTTAAATAAATAAAAAGTAGACATGCGACATTTAGGAAAGCCATTTACTTCCTTGTAGTGTACTATAACACAATTTATTCACCAAGGATCCACTTTCACAATACTCTCTGCCATGGCAGCCACTACACACTCAAATTTTCAGTGGTAGGGACCATGCACTGAGGTACTTGTATCAAAGCTTAAGCCAGCATCTCACTTAGATCTCTGTATGACTAATTTAGGGTAAGAGCCTGAAAGAAATGCTTTCCAAACATTATATTTAGTGCTACAACCATATTTGGCCTAGTTTATATCCATTACTGCTGTATATGGGGAGGGACTGTAGTCTGTTTCTTCAAATGGTTCATCATTTGGCTCCATGGCTTTATTGTCACTTGACCAGTAGGACTTGTTTTGCAATATTGTTGTACTTTTTCTAATGGGGTAGGAAGCTCTGTGGCAATTCCCTTCCTTACAATTTCTAAATAAATATCCTCATGCATACAAACTTGTACGGAAAAGTACTGGGGATGATTTCCAGTTTGTTTACTCTCAACCAATTCCAAGGCAATCCTTATATCCAGATCCGAGCTAGCACAGGTGCCTTTCAGTTCATCCAGCAAAATAAAGCTTGGTGTTTATTTATGAAACATCAGCTAGGTTAACTGGGAGAACAGGTTAAAAGCAGGGAGAAGCACACACAGAGAAGGGGGGGGGGCAAGAATGAGCATTATCTGCACATCTATATTAGAAAAAAAAAGGAAGAAAAACAACAAAGAAAAAACACAGAAGTTTCCAAACCAAACTCACTGTAGGCCCTACTGTGTGTAATTACCATGGACAACGCCCAAAGGAAGGAGCTTTGGTTGTTCCATCTTTAACCTCCAGAATAGAATTGAAAATGAGATATCAGGTAATCCTTTCAAGGTAATACAGTACCTTTATTGTATAGGTACAGAACCTTGCAAGACTGAAAGCACTTCTCCCCCCGCCCCCTGTCCAGAGAGTAAAGAGGGTTTCTTGAGATGCTTTCTCCATCCCCATTAATTTTGTGGACTGATACACACTGTTACCTAGGTTACAGCTCTTCCTTCTGTCTTCCAAGGTTATTCTCACAGACCATAGCATCTCTCTACTATTGTGCACCATAATGAAAGGAATATGGTGGATGGGGATAAGGTATCCAACAGTTTTTCTATGAGATTAGGCAATTTTAACACTTTTTAAGTTTTTGATCGTTAAGGTGAAAGACTGTTCATATCAATATAATATATTTGGGTCAATATAAATAGTTGGGTCATCAAATGCTATGTGTTAATACCAGGATGGAGATTGGGTTCATTTGAAGGAGCAAATCCAGGAGCAGATCTTGGAGGGGTCAGATGAGAGTTTAATTGCTGTCAGTGATGAAATCCAATTTTTTTTACTATGGTTCTGTGAGCGTGGCTTGGTGGGCATGGTGTGGTGGGGTGTGGCTTGGTGGGCGTAGCTTGATGTGCATGGCAGGAGAAGGATACTGCAAAATCTCCATTCTCTCCCCACTCCTGGGGGAAGGATATTGCAAAATCTCCATTCCCATACCACTCGGGACAGCCAGAGGTGGTATTTGCCGGTTATCCAAACTACTCAAAATTTCCACTACTGGTTTTTATTATTTTTTATTTTTATTATTATTCATATTTCTATGCTACCCACTCTCCGAGGACTCTGGGCGGCTTACACCAAAGACAGTATACTAAATAGCATATTGCCCCCAACAATCTGGGTCCTTATTTTACACACCTCGGAAGGATGGAAAGCTGAGTCAACCTTGAGCCGGTGAGATTTGATCTGCTGATCTGCTGAACTAGCAGTCAGTTGAAGTAGCTGCTGTACTACACCCTAACCACTGCGCCACCTCGGTTCTCTGAACTGCTCAAAATTTCTGCTACCTGTTCTCTGAAGTGGTCAAAATTTCCACTACCAGTTCTCCAGAACCTGTCACAACCTGCTGGATTTCACCCCTGATTGCTGTCATTTATTGATACCATTTAAAACCTGTTTCTTAATATTATTATGTAAACAGAAATTGTGAGTCAATTAAAATGAGGTTTCAGTCTGTTGCCTCTCTCTATGAAAGCTGGTTAGAATGCTTTAAATACTTTTGACCTGGATGTTTGGAAGAGGTGTGAAACTAGTTTGGGTGATTACATGTAAAAAGAGATGTTGGGGAAAACTGGTAAGGGATAATGATAGGCATCAGGGGTGGGGGGGAATGGTATGTTGGAAGTTGATAAGCTGGCTATATAGGAGCCAGGGACAAGAGACAACAGCAATCTTATGCAGATCTCCTATAGTAGGCGTTCACCTGCCTAGAGGTTAGATTGCTGATTTGTTTGTTAATGTCAGGGCCATCTGTAATAAGACAACATCCATCCATAGTATGATGTGAATGAGTGGGTGAGCTTGTTATATATCACTGAACCTACCGGTATTTGAGAAAAAAAGGGGGGATAGGATGTGTAAGAAATATGTCCCCCCCCCAGGTTTGAGGTCCTCCAACAACAGGCATGAGGAGTGGGCACAGAATGGGGAAATAAGTTTTAGAGGAACCTTACAATGATCCTGAAATTGCCTGTTTCTCAGATTCCAGGGTTTCAATGTCTCTATATAAATCAGAGTTTGTAGGGACAAGTTAGAGCTGATGTTCATAGATCTCATATTGGGGATAATGGTAAAATCTCCAAAACTATTAAGTGCTGGATGATTGTATCTTCCATGCTTTGGAGATTGAATCCATCTATGCTCAGGAATAAATGGCTTTCATGTCAACCACAGGTCATTTCAGTCCCAACTCATGGATTTACTGTTTGCCTTGAAGTGCGGTGTGTGTGTTCTGAAGATTGAGGACACTGCTGTCAGTCATTCGCCATGGTCAGATCACTATTTTGTTAAGCTTTACCATAATCTCTGGTGGGGTGGACCAGTTTGAATTATTGACCCCTGATGTTTGATGGATCATAGTGGTTTCTTGAAAGCACCAGACATTCTGAGGGATTCAGCAGGCACTTCCTTCATGTACCTGATTGATCTCAGATACAAAGATATCTTAAAATTTTCATTTAGTCTCCAATTTCAGCTATCCAGTAGAGTAATGCTAGATAAGGCAAATTATCTGGATCCATTCCTATCAAGATTCAGACCTAGGCTAGAGACCAAATGACATTAGTAACTTATATGCACTGTGGGGAGTTTTTAATTGTCATGTTGCAAGGCCTGGTGGAATATGAAAGATGAAAAATCACAATTAGTTGAAACAAAGATCTCAATCATAAAGTAAAGCATAAAGCAATAACATTTTAAAATCTTGTTAGGGTGATTTCTTAGGCTTCCCCTGATGAGTGTGGTTAATCAGAAAATCTCTATCATTTCTTACTCCCAGAATCCTGGGACTAGGTGGAGGTTGCCGGCACATTTCTCCTTGTTATTAAAATTTCCAGTTCAGTTTTCATTATTAGAAAGAGTCCTGGATGTTCGTTCTACATTTTCTACATTCTATTTAATTCTGTCATCTGAATTTTATTCACTTCTATTCTCATTATGTTTCTTGTCTACAAAACTTGCATAAGAAAAAAAAATTATGACAGGACTTATTCTTCTACATGTTAATATATTCAGAGAATCCAGACTCAACCTAAACAATTGGTCTATAACTCTTGGCTTAATTTCTTTAAAATTAAATCACGCTGCTGATTGACCTTGCTCATCACATCTCAGCTACATTAAAAATAACTGTCAGACATTCTCAAAGGATTTGATAATATGTTGAGGATAGATGAGTTAAAACAAAACCAAGCTTTACATGATTGTATTTATACAATCATGATCTTGCATGATTTTGAAATTTTGCCCACAGACTTCTGACATCAGTAAATCACATACATGATTTCTTTTCCCCTCAAGTCAGCCATCAACACATTATCACAATTAACCTTGTGACTGAGTGGAATCAGGCTTTGGATACTCTAAAATAGACTGCCTGAGATATATGGCAGTTGTGATCAATAGTTCTCTAAGGTTCCAGGCTGAAATAGGCTGCTCTTAAGATTTGTAATATTCCATCTGTATTGTATGAACATTCTCTGAGGTTTCTTGATCAATCTGAATCTTATATCAATTTCAAGGTAACTTAGGTTTTGAAGTTATATGCCACCTAAGATGTACTTCCATTGAAACAAGTTGAGGTTAAGGCAGCCTGTTACCAAAAAATATAAACTAGAAGCAAAAGCAATTTAAGCATTGAACCTCCCTTACACCACAAAAATCTAATCAGCAATACAGACAATATTGAAATAATTGCCACCAGGAGGTTTGGCCCAGAGAAAAGAAGAATAAAGTTGAATAAGGCAAGTGGCCAGAGGTCTGTGATAGAATGTCCTATTCCTAGACTCCTGTTTCTCTTGAAGAATTTCTTATACATTTCAGTTTTAAACTGACATAATAAGATCCCAAAGTTTGTCTAGATGACTTTTTTACATAAAACAGAGTTTGTATAATTCTATGCCTTCATCAAAGCCTTTAACAGTGTGCACTCTAAAATCTATTTAATTTGTACAAAACTGTTGTGTCAATTTTTATTTTAAAAACAGCATCCTAGGTCACACTTTTGTGTTCTTATAATAATCTGTTTATATTCTTGCAATCTGCATTATTCTTGCATTATTACAATATCATAAGTGACCAGGCTTTACCACAACTTGCTGAACTAGATGGCACTACTAAATTGCCTTTGGCTTTTCCTTTGGAATCTACACATCCTTATCTTCCCAGTTTACCATGCAATTTTCCCCCCCCATTGTTCTTGGAAAAGCAGGTGTGTGAAAAATCCTCTCTTTAACCTTTTGTATACAAAACATATCACCATAAATCCTTAGAGTATTCAATTTCTTTAAATGGTAAACTAATAAGGAAACAAGCAAACTCTATTTAATTGAGAACTTCAAAACATCAGGAAGTTCCATTTTACTGCTACTTCTAACAAAACATGCAATCTTTTTGTAATGGTTTGTCAAAAGTACATATAGAATACACAGAGCTGGAAACCCAAATGAAAGAAACCCAAATCCAAAATGTATATTGATGTTTCTTATAAGTAGAATATTTAAATCAAGTACAATGTATCTCTCATGATAATAAACTTTCATTTTCTAGAATTAATTAACTTAAAAAGTGAAACCGTGCTACGATTAATTAGAGTAATATCTGCAATATAAATAGTTAACTGCTCATCCTAACTGACCTTGACTAATATGAAAAAAATTAAGTAGAACTAGATCCAGTTTGTACCATTGATAGAAAACCATTGAAGAAAGAAAAAAAAAAAAACCCAGAACTTTAGGAAGTTGGAAAAAAAACCTGGAAAAGGTGAAAGCCTGCTTCCATCATGTTGCCAAGAAGATAACATCCTTGAAACTACTCAGAACTGACTTTAATTTAAAGATGAACCTTTTTAAATATTTCATTACAGATGATGCGTATCATCTTAAAAAGCATTTTAAGAAAGTTAATGCTTTATTTGTGTATCATCAAAACAGATGTTTATGTATTAATCCTTCATGTGAAATTTGTGCTGATTCCTTAATCAGATGAGAGCACTAACATTTACATAAGGACTCAATGTGGCACCATATTCAGCAAAGAGTTCTCTTCAGATATGAACATATGAATGTAAGAGCATAATCTCATATGCAGTTTGGGTAACATAAAGTTATACTTAATGTCTATTCTAGTCACAAGACTTTCAGCTGGATAATTGATTCCTTAGTCATTTTCTTTTGTACTTCATGAAAACCAGGGTGGTGTATTGGGCAGGAAGACTGTTGGTGGAGAAAAGGAGCAATTGCACTCTTCAGAGCCATGGTGGCACAGTGGTTAGAATGCAGTACTGCAGGCTACTTCTGCTGACTGCTGGCTGCCTGCAATTTTGCAGATCGAATCTCACCTGGCTCAAGGTTGACTCAGCCTTCCATCCTTTTGAGGTGGGTAAAATTGAGGATCCAGATTGTTGGGGACAATATGCTGATTCTGTAAACCGCTTAGAGAGGGCTGTAAAACACTGTGAAGCAGTATATAAGTCTAAGTGCTATTGCTATTGCTATTACTATTCAAAAACTATGATATCAATTGTGCAATGCCTTGTATAAATAAAGGAAGATCTTGTTGATTTTTAAATTTATTTTTGAAATATGGCATTATAGGAATGGATGAATGGGGATTACGACAATTATGACAAAATGAACTTCCAAAAGGTAGAGGAAAAATAAATCAATCCCCATTAATTGATTAAAAAGCTGAAAGATAGCAAAACAGAATTATCAGTTTCATGTTTTTCTGATGAAGATATTTTTGGATGCACCTAGAAGCCATAGCTGACTTGGTAGAAGAGAGAAAACAGAGCAGTGGTCAAGAGGATTCTTGTTCTGAATTCTTTCCCAGGTAGATTACCAATGTGACTTCTTAGGAAACAAAGGAAGAATGTTCTCCTCTCTTGATCTTTTGGGGAAGTGAGTGTGTGTCAAATTTCATGGCTATTTGGATCTGTATAATTGGACAGAGTTGGCATGTTTCAGGTGCTATCAAGTAAACAGTGTCATTTGATGGGAAATTGCATACAGAGAATTGCAGTATGTTTGCTTGAGCACGACAGAGATTTGGGAGAATACAAACCAAACTGAAAACTCTCGAAATTGACTCAAAAAAACAAAAGCATGTTATTAGCAGCTCTTGAAAAGGAGCTTGTTAAATGGAAGAGTGGAACCAGTTGTCACCCGGCTTTCAATACCTATTTCCTCCAAACAAATGCTGATCCCTTTCAAGTCGACTGTATGCACAATCTCAGCCATTGACTTCTGAAATAGCAGGCAAAAGTCACATCTGTGTCTTTCAGTTCTCTTTACAGCATTTCACCACACAGACAGATGTTTTCCAAACCCATGTTTTTCTCTGTCTGTGCCTCCCTAAATCGTCAAAAGAAACGAAAGTGTTTAGGTAAGCACAAGAGATTCATCACGAAGGGGCTTTCAAAATGTTTTAATTTCTCGTTCATTTTTTTCTCCCTGTTGTTGTGGTGGTGTTTATCTCAGAAAGCAGACATTGTACAATATGCAGGCACTGACCTCTCTTTTCTGATGTCCTGCTCCTCCAGGAACAGGAAGGATTAATTACAGCAACCTAGCTCTAGACGTACCCCCATGCTTCTTAGCACACCAAATTAATTCAGAGTTGACAAAACTCTTTCAGACACAACCTGCTTCTTCCTGCTGATGGTGCTTTATTAGCATATTCTTCCCAGAAAAAAAAAAAGCTTCATAGAGCTTTTTTTTTTTTTTTAACCTCTCCTCCACGTTCAATTTGTAAAGCACTGAGTGACAGGCAGCAAAATGGCTTGAATATATCTGAGGCAACTTGCCAACATTCTCCTGACACAGGCACTTAGGAGGCTTTGTTCTGAGTACATTAAAGTCACAGAAGGTCCGCGTACAGTAAGCATTATAGGGCAGGCAGGATGTTCACAGAAAGACAAAACAGCAGGTGATAAATGACATTAAATAACAGTGAGAATTTACCACAGACTAAATTAACTACTGGAGTGAAATGTTCACGGCTCGGAGGCTATATTAACAATGAATTTATAATTAGATGATTATAATTCTTTCCAGTGTTCATGTAAGTCTACATGTAAGAATAATGAAGACAGAGACAACCCTATTGGACTCCAGATACAAGCTGGCATGGATTTTATTTTTTTTTAAAAAAATACAGTAAAGATATGGGATAATTCTTCTTCTGCCCCTAAAATGTAATTTATAAAATAAGTACTTAAATATGAATTAACCCAGATATATGCTGTACAAAGATGCAGAGCTATTAAGCCACTGAGGAGTGATTTTAAGCCGTTCTTCTGAAGCACCATTGGAAAGGCTCATAAATGAAAAATTCCCTCTTTCTCCTCCGATCTTTTAGTGTTGCTTATTTAAATATGAAAAAATAAGCCCACCATTAAAAAGAAAATCAAAAATGCTTCTTTCATTCCCCTAACTTATATTTTTTTAAAAAAGTTTTGGCATCCAATGTATGAAAAAACGATGACTGGGTATAGGCTGAGTTAATCATGCTTAGTAAACGATCCTGAAACTAGATTGCTAAGGTGTGTTTAGTACTATGTTTTTATGGTAGCTAAAATAAAGAAGCAATCACAATGTACTTAAATTATATTTCTCTTAGGGTAGATGTTCAAGCTAGAATGAAGAACATTCTGTCTTACTTTGGATATGTATTTTTTAAAAAAATTCAAGTTAACTGAAAGTCATGGGGATAAGCTTCCTTGTTAAGTAAAAAATTAGTTCACCT
Organism: Pantherophis guttatus; assembly: GCF_059756535.1. NCBI lineage: Eukaryota > Metazoa > Chordata > Lepidosauria > Squamata > Colubridae > Pantherophis > Pantherophis guttatus. Next base: position 103,088,741 of record NC_142067.1, on the reverse strand, counting down.
GGTGCCTTAAAACTCTCAAACTATTAAAAATGTGCATACTTTGTTTAGTTGGATGATCACGTGCCATCAAGTTGATATCAACTCATAGCAATCTTGGTCTTTGCTGCTGATAATTCTCCCTTTTCAGCTTTCAGAAATTTCAAGGTGCTGGTTGCCACCTTTAAAGCCCTACATGGCTTAGGATAGGATTACCTGAGGGACTGTCTTTTTTTTCCAAGAGATTTTAGTGTTCAGTCAGATCCAACAGACTGAGCATGCTGCAGATTCCATCAGCCAAAGAGTGGATTTCTAGTATATATGGAATGTATATAAGTGAATGGATGGAATGTATATAAGTGAATGGATGGATATCTATAAAAATTGGAGTTCCACATGCAACATGTAATTACACCTGGTATTTGTACATATTTACAATTGAAAGAAAGATTTAAATTCAATTTTAAAAAAAAGAGTTATGGGTTTGATTTTGTGAAAAATGAATTGGAAATCCTACTGTGCAGTAGTGCCAAAGTCTATAAATTGTTATTGAATTTGAATTTGAAGAATGAATATGTAAAGCATTGCATGATTCAGTGGGCAAGGAACTTTGGATACAGTGTAATGCTTGAACAATGGGAGAATATGTGGACGAAAGATTTAAAATTTACATTAAACTATAACTTAAAAGAAAATTTCAATAAGAGGATCGTCCCAAAGGTGCTTTTTTTCAAGAGGCAACTGAGCTTCTTCAGACCTGAAGATGAGAATGGATGAGAAGCAAAACATCTTCAAAGAAAAACCAGAAAGTCCAGTTACCTCTTGAAAAAAAGCACCTTTGGGACAATCATAACCTGGATGACTGAGAATCTCCATAGACATTTATAAGATGATGAATTGGTATTTAACACCAATCAAGATTATTCCTCTCCTCGCAGGAGAAGGAGGCTGCGAAATCAGAAAAGTGATTTTAAAAAATGGATCTATATAAAGATTTCTGTCACTTGGCCTTCTAGACTATAGTTCTTTCTCACCCTCCACTCCCCACTTTCCATAGCAGACTTGTAATATGAGCAGTAGGTGTTTTTGTAATAGGGTATAAAATTAATAAATACAATGAAAGAAAATCATCATTTGAGTGGACTAGAATCAATTATAATATAAAGTGAAACTATTAAACCAATATTATTCATTACTTGTAACAATAGCACATGATGCGGTTCACTGCATGCAAGTATCACAAATGGAATACATATGCTGGAAAAAACCTTTAGCTCAGCATTTGTCAACCTTGTTTTTGTTTTGTTTTTTACAAAAAAAATATATATATACTACTGCAACACAGCCAAAGCTTTGTGGACTGTCATCTAAACAATCTGGGTGAAGCGCATTTTCTCTTCAGCATGCTGGATAAAGCCTACTGATCCATATTTGGATTTCTGCATTCTGATAAACATGCAAAGAATGTCAGTTTGTATTGTCATGATTTAAAAGGGTCATTATTTGAATGCAACAACATTTACACGACACAAGGGGGTTTGTGTTACAAATCATATTGTAAATAAAAATGTAATATCAATTATAATGAGAAGGAATAATTAGTAAGGTAAACAAATTAAAAGTATTAGATGGGGAAAGGAAATAAAAATATATCTACACCAGTGGTGAAATGTAAAATTTGTTACTACCGGTTCTATGGGCGTGGCTTGAGGGGGTAATGGGACTGAGTGGGCGTGGCCACCTTTTTTTTTTACTTTTAAAACCAACTCTTCGTCTGAAGAGATTGTTAAAAAATGCTTTTAAAAGCCTCTGACAATCCCAGTTACCTGATTGTCAGAGGCTTTTTTTTCTTTTAAAAACATTTTTTCTACAACTTCTTCAGCCGAAGAGGTTGTAAAAAAAATGCTTTTAAAAGCCTCTGACGATTCCAGCTAAGTCACACGATCATCAGAGGCTTTTTTTTTTTTTACTTTTAAAAGCATTTGTTTGGCCGAAGAGGTTGTAGAAAAAATGCTTTTAAATGTTTTTTTTTAAAAAAGCCTCTGATGATCGTGTGGCTCAACTGGGCATGGAGGGGGGCAGGGATTTTTGCTACCAGTTCTCCGAACCACCTGCTGCCCTCGCTGGATCGGACAATCCAGTCCGAACCGGGAGCATTTCACCTCTGATCTACACCCATTTTTATTGACTATGTGCCATCAAATTGCTATCAACTCTTACTGAGCACATAGATACATTTTTTCCATGATGATCTGCCCTTAATCTGGTCTCTCAGTTTTTTCAATGGAATATTTGCTGCCACTATAACTGAGTCTGCATCCTTTGCTGCTAGTCATCATCTTCTTATCTTTCCTTCCATCTTTTCTGGAATTAGACCCTTTTCCAGAGAGCTGTATCTTCATTCTTGCTGCCAACCTTACTTTCTTAGGGCCTGAGTACCTAGCAGCTTTCTCTCATCCAAGTGTGTGTGACAAATAAGATACTTGTATTCTATACTTCGCTTCCAGTGATTTTTGCTAACAATTCAAAAATTGAAATAATATTGATACTGTCATCTCCTGAACATGAATAATAGAAATGTGTGGTTAGATTATTCAGTTCTTCTTTCCCCTCTTTTGGGAGATAAGTCAAGTTCATGGGAGACAAATATAATGCAACTTAAAAGAGAAAGGGAGAGAAAGGAAAAAAAAAGATTGAAAATAATGTAAGACCCCCTTTTTCATTTTAAAATTTAAAATGGAAAGAAGACAATAAATTGCAAATTTGTCCAGATCACAAGAACACAACTGGTAAAACTATTAAAAGAGAACATTCCAAAAGAAAATAAAATACCCGAAAATAATACTCTATTGTTTATTTTTGTGATAATATGGATTGAATGTGCTGAAGATCAAAGTAAAGAGAAGTCGATACAAAGGAAATTAGATTATTTAAGTAGATTAAGATAAAGTTAGAATATATATAAATACGTCTGAGTGGCATAGGAGGCTATGCAATTACTGCGAGTTCAATTCTCACCAGGCTCAAGGTCGACTCAGCCTTCCATCCTTTCTAAGGTGGGTAAATTGAGGATCCAGTTTGTGGGGGCAATAAGCTGACTTTGTATAAATATACAAAAGTATGAAGGCTATTGCTTAACGCATTGTAAGCCGCCCTGAGTCTCCGGAGAAGGGCAGCATATAAATCAAATTAAAAAAAAATAATAAGAAGAAAGGATTACCTTAAACAAGCTGTTAACAACGGAAAAATGATTTGTATATATGTGTTGTTTGTTTTGTGTTTGTTTTTAATGTATTCAAAAATAAAAAACTTTAAAAAAAAAAAAGAAAGAAAAGAAAATACTTGGGGCAACCACAAGGTGGTGATGGTCTGCTACAAATAAAGCTTTTTCTGCCAGAACCTTCAGGATGATATTGAAAGAAATTAGAGGTGACAAGATTTACAGTGAAACCTATAGCTTCATGAACATAACCTGAGAAGTGTCTCAGTTTCAAAAGACAAAGACACAAAAATCATGAAACTTTACCTCAACACAGAAAATAGAAACAAAAAACTCCCTGTAAAATTCCCAACTAGACATTTTACTTATTTTCTCTGCCTCACTTACATGATATTCCTTCTGTTTCCTAGAACAGCCTATTACATCAGAAGCTGCTGGGAGATGGATAATCCTGCTTTAGCCCAACCTTGATACACACATTTTTTTTCAAGTTCACTTGCTTTGAAGGAAAGGAGAGAGGGAGGGAGTAAGAGAAATAGATGTAGTAGTTAAGGCATCAGTCTAGAAATCCGGACACTGTGAGTTCTAGTGATGTCTTAGACCAGCAGTCTTCAACCCGTGGCTCTCGAGCCGCCTGTGGCTCTTTCATCCCTCTGCTGCAGCTCCCTGTCGCTCAAAATATAAGTCACAACCGCCAATGTGCAACACCTGCTGGCATGTGATTTATTGAGCTTTTCGGCCCATCTTTTTTTTTTCTGGAGTTTAAAATGTTTTTGTTGCACGGAGAAATAAAAATTTGTTTTTTCTGTAGCAGTTAATTGATTTCATAAATGCAACACACTACCATTTTTTTTTATACATAGCATAAAGGTAAAAAATGATATATGCAGTGTTATCTTAATTTTAGATGTCAAAAGGGTTTTGTGGCTCCCGGTGTTTTCTGTGGGTAATGGGTCCAAATGGCTCTTTGAGTGTTTAAGGTTGCCGACCCCTGTCTTAGACATAAAGCCAGCTAGCTAACCTTGGGCCCATCACTTTCTCTCAGCCTTGGGAAATAGACAATGGCAAACCATTTCTGAAACCTTGCCATGAAAACTGCAGGGGCTTGTTCAAGTAATATCCAGGAATCAACACTAATTTGAAGGCACACACACACACACACACACACACACACACACACACACACACACACCCCTACTTACCCAACTATGTATATTTAGCAGAGGGAATGGCTGAAATAATCTGATTGTACATGACCAATAACTGTATCTCATTCAAAGGGATGTTAACTATGTGGAGAAATGTATTATGTGTGTATAAACCTACATTCTGGCATATGGCTGCATTCACAAGAATCATGATAATCTGCAGGTGGTCCATAAATACTAACTTTGTATTTTTGTATCTTTGGGCAATTGTGGCTTTCAGCTAGCATTTGTTGATAACAAGGAAAACACTTAGTGTGTACTACTAGTCTAAGTATACTGATATCATATGCACCATTCTCAGTAAGACATTTTTTGAATATTTTGGCCATTATACCACAAACGTAACCAAAACTGTAAAACAGGGCCTCTAATCCAGAGATCATTTGCAAATCAATGCACAATGTACAATTGCAGTATCAGATTGTGGAATGGTGCTAATTTGTAAACATGAATGTTTTTTAATACATGTTCTGGTCACTGGACATATGCAGTGCATATCACATACGCAACAAGTGCTGATTTTTAAGGCTATTTTTATTTTATTCAAAAAAAAAATTAAAATAGAAAACATTTTTTTTAAACAAAGAAAAAAACCAAAAGATTAAAAAGAGGAAAAGATGCATTCATAAAGACTAATACATATATACATATTGTCCTCCCTAGTTGAATACGGATTAATATATTACAAATTAGTTTCCCATCCCTTGAGAAAGGCCCAAAGAATTTTAAACTACTAAACTAATTCTATTTGCAAGTTTTTAACCTATGATCTATATACTATGTAAATAACAAAATAATTAACAGAACAACAATAATAAAAAAGACAAGATTAAAATTCTAAAACCTTCTGTTAATAAACTTTTATTGTAAGCCACAGTAGAAAATTTATTACAGCTTCTTAACTATCCCAAATTGTCCCAAGAATTGGGACTGATTGGTCCTGAATCAAATATCCATGTTTGTTTCTTAATACCATCTCTTATCAATTGTTGTCTGATTAAATACAAGTCCAATCTCCAAAGCCAGTCTATAGTCCCAAAAAAGTCTTCCTAATTAGATGTAATAAATCCATTCCCAGGTCTTCTTCAATCCACTTAAAAAGACAAATTTATCACTTATCCACTCAGACAGTTTTCTGCTGTTGTATAAGAATGCAGGCTTGAATTTCAGGGAGGCATATGGAGTTGACTCTGTTATTTCTAAGTCTGGGTCCATATTTCTTCCCAGTAAATCCACTGCTTTGAAATTACATTCCTTTTGTTAGTTTAATTTATTTACAATCAGTTGCCTCAGAATATTTTCCACAGCTGGAGTGGTGGGTGGCCGCAGGAGGCTCATCTTTGCATCTCTTGGCTTGCCTGCAGCCTGCATGGTGCTTCGGAGTCACGTGCCTTCCTCTGTGGCATTGGGATCACCTACCTTCCACTCCATGCCTTCTTCTCTGCGCAGTCCCAGAGTGCACCGACCAAAGGACCAGTGAGCTGCAGCTGCAGCCAGATACCGTTGTTCCCCACGCATTTGCCAGCTCTGGTGTGTGCTCCTGGGGATGGGGTGCCCAGCCAAACTGATCACCCTGAAATAGTGTTTCCCTGAAAATAAGCCCTAGTGCTTATTTTGGGACCCAAAAGAAAATAAGACCAGGTCGAAAATAAGACCAGGTCGAAAATAAGACCAGGTCGAAAATAAGACCAGGTCGAAAATAAGAAAATTTCAACCTGGTCTTATTTTCAAGAAAATACAATAGATATATGGATGATATAGATGATAGATGATACATAGATAGAGAGATTGAGGTGTAGAGGTGTAGATATATACAGATAGATGATAGATGATATATAGAGATAGAGATGTAGATGTATACAGATGAATAGATATTAATCTTATTTTCAGTCTTTTGACTCAGGGGAACAATCTTTAATCCTGTGAAACTTTGATAAGATGTTTAAGAAACCGTCGAAATCTGACTGTTGCATTTCTCTATTGATATGTGCAGAAAAGTTGTTCCTTGGAAATCTTTCAGAAGCTACCTCTACAAATATTCCTCAACTTACAACTATTTGTTTAATAACTGTTCAAAGTAATGGCACTGGAAGATGTGACTTATGACTGGTCCTTACAACTATCACAGCATTGCCGCAGTCATGTGATCAAAATTCGAGCACTTGGCAATCAACATGTATTTACATCATTTCAGTTCCTAGTGATCACCATTTGCGACCTTCCTAGCCAGCTTCTGACAACCAAACTCAATGGAGAAAGCTGGATTTCCTTAACAATTGTGTGATTCACATAACAGCCCTGGCAAAAAATGTTGTAAAATGACATGTGACTCACTTAACAATGACATTGGACTACCTGTACCATAAATTAATAAGTATATCACTGGAAATGGAATAAATGGCAAAGTTCCTATCTGAAGTGGCAAGGATTCTAAGATAACATCTAATGGTCTTTCAGTGTGGCTCCTTCTTATTTTGGGCTACAAAAAAATCAAATCCGCACTTCGTCAAATTGCAATAAATGACATGGATCACCAACTAGGGATTAACAGAAGGATACATAATAGCAGACACTGAGTTTCAAGTGTTGGTGGGCAAAAATCTACTATTTCTTGTCTTCCCCAGGTTGTGGAATGATCTTTTCAGGCATGCCATAGTGCATTGTTTCTCACCCTTGGCATCTTTAATATGGGTGGTCTTCAACTCCCAGAATTCCCTAGCCAGTAAGTCATACTGTCATAGTGTGTTACCAGCCACCCTCTTACTGGACAAATACTCAAAATCTCTTGATTTGAATGAATTTGTCTTTGTGGTTCAAAGGATATTGAAATGTTTTACACTTTTACTATCATACTGCAATTTCTACAGGAACATAAGGAATTCTTATGTTAAGTTTTAATTTTTAGGGGGAAAAAACCCAAACCATTGATCATAATAAAGACAAGTAAGTATATAAATGAGGCAAGGAAATTCATTTTGAGAAGTTTTGTTAAAATGCCCGAAGTAATAGAGATGCTTCTTTGAAGAAGTAACTCAAGGCGAGGGAAACTGATTGTCTGCAGAATTACTGAATTTTTTAAAGTGAGCAACAGAGCAGCTGACTAAAACCTCACAGTTTGAATATATATGTATACTGCTATTAAAATACAGCACATCCGTTGGTGACGTCAGCGTGATAGGAACCGAGGGGACAGCGCTCCGTTCCTAGGTCCCAATTTTCGGTCTGAAAGCTGAATTTTTTAGCTCTATTGACCACGAAGAGGTCAATAGATAAAAGGGAAAATCCTGAGGACCTCGGGAGTATCAAAAATTGCCCCGAAGGTTCAAGGAAAGTCCCTTAATTCAGCCCGGAAAAAAACCAACCTCTTGTCGGTTGGCCAGAACGCTGACGGTTGCTTTTAAAAAAGGGAAGCGAGGATCGAGCAAACAGCATCAATAAGAATAACTAATTACTCTTATTCTGAATCATTTAAATATTTAAAACATCGGATACATAACTAAAAAGAGAAACTGATCGGCAAAGCAGAATTTTAAGAAGAAACGGAGTGAAAATATAACGGAGTGAGTTAACGAGGCTAATTGAAGTGTGAGGGGGCGAAACTGACAGGCAACGGAGCTGAGGCGATTTTGAGGAAGTGCAACGGAGAGGTGTGGATTGGAAATAAAACACATAGTTATAAATTTACCAGACAGAAATTGGGAAATAGACAAAGATTATTCATTTGGGGAAAGGAATACAGATCCAAGTGTTGGACTTATTTAAAAAAAAAGAAGGTGGTGCGGAGACAATAAAGAAGAGACGAAGAAGAAACAGTATCTAGTTTCGGGAGTGACTGTGAGGGATTTAAAAACTTTGTAACGGGGGCAGAGCTTCAGTGAACAGATACTGTAACTATATTAGAGTATTAACTTGCAAATAAATAAAAAACATTGAGGCTCTGGAAGAGGTGTTTCAAATATTTTTAGAAGGAAAATTGAAGGACTTTGGAAACAAACTAGACGACTGAAAAGACACAAAACCAAGTGAGGATTGCAAAGACTTCAATTCTGGAACCTAATACAACGAAAGAAATTTATTTTATTGTTTGAGAGACTTAATTTATTTGAATTATTTTAATTGAATTATTTTAATAATATTTTAAATACTTTTAAGTACTTTTATCTATTTATTTATTTATTTGTTTATTTATGTAATACTTAATGTTTTAATATAGAATATAGTATATAATATTATAGCCCAAATAGTATAAGGTTTAGGATTACTTAAGTTTAAATATTAAATATATATATTTTAATATATTCTGGAACCTAATATAACGAAAGAAATTTATTTTATTGTTTGAGAGACTTAATTTATTTGAATTATTTTAATTGAATTATTTTAATAATATTTTAAATACTTTTAAGTACTTTTATCTATTTATTTGTTTATTTATGTAATACTTAATGTTTTAATATAGAATATAGTATATAATATTATAGCCCAAATAGCATAAGGTTTAGGATTACTTAAACTTAAATGTTAAATATATACTTTCTAATATAAGTAAGAAAAGTTGGAATATATAAGTTTTGAATAGATATAATAATATAACACATAACATATCTGTTTTTTCTTATTTCTGTTTTATCTTGTTTTTCTATTCTAATAGTTTTTTATGTGACACAATTTAATATTAATTTAAAAATTGATATGGTGTTAAAAGAATGAATTGAAAATTGATTATTAATATTGATATATATTGATTTAAATAAGAATAAATTTATTAAAATTGATAAAATTTATTAGAGATATAACTAAAGATTTAATAGAACTTATTAGAATTAATAATATATTTAAATAGAATATTTAGTTTAAAAACTGAAATATGACTTGCTGAGATATCATATTTTATCCCTGCTCCTCATTTAAATTTAATTAATCCCTCATATAATGATATTATAGTTTGAAATTGGACTGTATTTGAAAACTAAACAAGTGATATTGGCTTCTGTAATTATCAGAAGGAAAATCTCACTATATACTATAGACAGTGCGTGAAAATTTGGGAACTATTAAATTAGAAAATTAAGACGACAACTACTGGCTTATTAATAATGACAAAACCAGGTAAAAAGGCAATAGCCAATCAAGCAATGTCTATTACGTCATCAGCACAACAGAAAACAATAGACACAATGTTACTTTCAGAAAAAGAGAAATCTCCTCAATCAATTAACATCAAAAACATTCACTCAGTATTATCAATGATACAAGAGAGTATGAACAAAACACAGGAATCAATTGCTGATAATCATCAAGAAAGTAGGAAAAACCATGAGGATTTGAAAATGGACATAGGTGAAATTAAAGATAATCTTAAAAAAATGGATAATAAGATGGAGAAAATTCAACAAAATATTGCTAAAAATGAACAAAGGATCCAAAATATTGAAGATAAGATGGACAAAGTAGAAAAAAAGATAGAAGAGTCAGAATGTGCTCAAACAATAATAAACAAAGAACTGGAAGATTCAATTTCATTTTTAGAAATGGAAAAGGCGTTATTTTACCTAAGATTTCAAAATATAGTGGAAAACAGAGAGGAAGATTTGAGAGATGTAATGGTGGGAATTCTGGCTGAAGTAACGTTAAAGAATAAAGAAGAAATTAATAAGGAAATTGATGAAATTTATAGAGTATTCACAAATTACGCCCGAAGAAACAGGTTACCAAAAGAGGTTCATATTAGATTTGTAAGGAAGTTGGTGAAAGAGGAAATATACAAAAAAATGAGAGAAAAACCAATTATATATAAGGGAAAAGAAATAATTACATTAAAACAAATACCAAGAAGAATAAGAGAAACAAGGAAAAATTATAACTTTCTGACAACAGAATTACACAAACATAAAATAATGTTCCGGTGGTTAACGCCAGAGGGACTGCTTGTTTCATGGCAAGATAAAAAATATAAACTTGATACACTAGAGAAAGCACAGCAATTTTTTGATAGCAACTTTTTTCCTGAGGAAGAACAAGAATCTGAACCACAGCAAGAAATTGCAAATCAGGAGAACAAATCGAGAAAAATACAGCAAGAAGAAAGAAAAAGAGGGGAGAAAGAAAGAATGGAAAGAGAAGGAGCAAGGGATAAAATACAAATTACAGGGGAAAAAAAGACACTAGGAAAATAAGAACATCAAGAAAATAGAAATTTGAAATGGAGAAAGATTTAAAATTGATATCGATTAACATAAATGGACTAAACATTCCATCAAAGAGATCACGTACTTTTAAAAATTTACAAAAATTGAAGATAGATATTATAACATTACAAGAAGTTCATATTAAAAAACAACAACGCAGTTTATTAGAGAACCAAAGATTAGGAAAACTTTATACGGCACTAACAGAACAAAAAAAGAGAGGTATAGCAATGTACATCCGGAATCATATACAATCAAAGCAATTATTTGCAGATGAGGAGGGTAGGATGCTGATGGTTGAAATTGAAACAGAAAAGAAGAAGATATTACTAGTATCACTTTATGCACCAAATGGAACCCAAATTGATTATTTTAAAAAGATGCACAACAAAATTAAGGAATTGGAATACCAAAACATATGCATAATTGGAGATTTTAATGCAATTGTAAACATAGAGAAGGACTATAGGAGTTGTAAACATAATAAATCCAGGAAAAAAACACTTCCAGAAACATTTTATGATATAGTAGAAGAATTTCAATTACAAGATGCTTGGAGGGAACTCAATTATGATAAACAACAATACACATTCTATTCAAATCCACATCAATCGTGGTCCAGAATTGACATGGCTTGGATGACAGCAGAGCTTATAGCAGACATTAAACAAATAGAAATTACAACAAACACATGGGCTGATCATAGCCCCATTGAAATAACATGGAAGGGACACCAAAAGCATAAAAGGTGGATGATGGATAGAGATATTATAAATGACAAACAATATGTGGATATGATCCAAAAAGAATTGAAAATATTTCTACAAATTAATGTGAAAGAGCACACCAGTCTACAAAATCTATGGGACACAACCAAGGCATATATCAGAGGCTTAACAATTGCCTATACTGCACAAAAAAATAAAAACAAACAACAAATAAAACAAAATTTACAGACAATATTACATCAATATGAATTGGATCTACAGAAACAGCCATATAATCAAGAAATTAAGGAGAAAATAAATTTAACAAGGCATAAATTAAATTTGATCACAACAACAGAAATAGCAAGAAAAATAAAAATCGCTAAACAAAACCAATTTGAACATGCAAACAAAACTGGACGGTGGCTAGCATATAAATTGAAAATAGAAAAACAGAGGAATATTATAATACAGTTAAAAGATGTAGATGGTTGTTTATACCAGAATATTGAAGACAAAAAACGAATTGCAAAGGAATTTTTCAAAAACTTATACGCAAAGGAAGAGATTAGAGAAGAAAATATCATAGAATATTTAAATAAAATAAAGATTCAAGAATTAGAAGAAGAACATATAGAATTATTGAACAGACCAATCTCAATGTTAGAATTAATAGAAGCGAGAAAGAAACAAAAAAATAACAAGACACCGGGAACAGACGGTATACCGGCAGAGTTTTATAAGACATTCCAACAACCATTAGATGATATATTAATACAAGTTTTCAATGATGCATTAATGGAAGCTGAAATTCCGAAGTCATGGAATGAAACAATAATCACATTAATACCAAAACAAGATTCGGATCCCACGGAAATTAAAAATTATAGACCAATTTCTCTTCTCAATGTAGATTATAAACTATTCACATCAATTATAACACAGAGATTGAAAAACCTAGTCAAATACTATATACATCCTGATCAAAATGGTTTTATTCCTGGAAGACAAATTCATAACAATACAAGAACAATTATTGACACTCTGGAATTCTATGAGCAAAGATCGGAAAACCAGTTAGCTCTAATTTTCCTAGATGCGCAAAAAGCGTTTGATAATCTCAACTGGACATTTCTATTAGCACAATTAGAAAAAATGAAATTTGGAGAAAGATTTATAAAAATGATTAAAAAGATATACAACACCCAAACAGCAAAAATACAAATTAATGGAGATACAACTGAACAATTTGATATAAAGAAAGGAGTGAGACAAGGATGCCCATTATCTCCTATATTGTTTATATTAACATTGGAAATATTACTAGAAGAAATCAGGAAAGATACAGAAATAACTGGACTAAAAATAAAAAATCAAGAATATAAACTGCAAGCCTTTGCAGATGATATAGTATTCATTTTAGATAAACCCATACAATCTGGACCAAAATTAATGATAAAAGTACAACAATATGGAGAAGTAGCGGGATTGAAAATTAATAAACAAAAAACTAAAATTATAACAAAGAATCTTAACAAGTATCAAAAAGAAGAATTGGAAAATATATTAGGGATACAAATAGCAAAGAAAGTTAAATACTTAGGAATATGGATTACAAACAAAATATCAACTTTGAAGGAAGACAATTATATTAAATTGGCTAAACAAATAGAAAAGGATTTGGAAAAATGGGCAAAACTCCAATTGTCTCTTTTAGGCAAAATTGCTACCATTAAAATGAATATTCTGCCAAGAGTGTTATACTTATTTAGGGTAATACCAGTAAACCCAGGAAGAACATATTTTAAAGATTTAGACAGAATGATATTAAAATTTATTTGGCAGGGAAAAAAAGCAAGAATCAAATTAAAACATCTACAAGACAAAAGAGAGAGAGGGGGAATGGGACTCCCTGATTGGCAGAGTTATTACAAAGCCTCAGCGTTAATATGGATAAAAGATTGGATCGAACTCAAAAACATAAGAACATTAATATTGGAAGGTTTTGACTTAACAAGAGGTTGGCATGCATATCTTTGGGGAGAGAAAATTACAAAACAAGAACAATTTCGCAAACATATTGTAAGAGATAATTTGCTTAAAATATGGAATGAAATCAGAAAATATCACTATGATAGGATTCCTACGTGGACTTCCATAATGGAAGCACATATTTATCCAAATACAATAGATACAAATAAATTAAAAACATATAAGGACATCTTAAATGAAGAAGGAAAACTAAAAACAAGAGAAGAATTGAGAATGCAAAATGTGGAAATAGAGTGGTGGTCATATTTGCAATTAAAATCCAGATATAAATCTGATATGGAAAAAACTGGAATTCAAATGGAACCAAATCAGTTGGATAAAATTTTATTAGGCCCCAATGAGAAATTAATAACCAAAATTTATAATTTTCTATTGGAATATAAACTAGCAGAGGAAGTAGTTAAAGAGAATATGATCACATGGGCGACAAATTTTGGGTATGCAATAGAATTAAACAAGTGGGAAAATTTGTGGAAAAATATTGATAAATTAACATTATCTGTACCATACAAAGAAAATGCTTATAAATTGTTCTATAGGTGGCATCTACCACCGGCGCGAATTTGTAAAATGTTTCCCGGCACATCTCCACTCTGTTGGAAATGTAAAGCGCATAAAGGGACATATTATCATATATGGTGGTCATGTCCCAAAGCTAAAAAATTCTGGAACAATATAAAAATGCAACTGGAACAAACAATATCTCAAAAGGTGCCATTAAAGCCAGAAACTTATTTATTAGGAATACCTACAAGCAAATATGAAAAAGAAATAATATATTTAATAACACACATTTTGACTGCAGCAAGAATTATATACGCACAAAATTGGAAACAAGAAGAGGTCCCGACTCAAGAGAAATTAATATCCAAAATTATGGAATGCGCTGAGATGGATAAACTTACCAAGGAGATCCAAGGAAAAGAAGAATCTGAATATTATCTGGTCTGGCAAAAATGGTATAAATGGTTAGAGGGAAATGAAAAAAGAAGAGAAGAAGAAAGAAAGAAAAATTGAATAAAAGAAAAGATATCAATAGAGTAAAATAAAGTTTTAAATCAAATGAAATTTAAGAAAGAGACACGAGATATCAATAAAATAATATCATTATATAAGGTGAGAGAAATATTGTATATTGAAGAATATAGGATATTGATATTGTAACAATTCAGATATTATAGGTAGATGTTATAAAGATGATGTTTGTTGTAAATTGTTTTACTTGCATTTATAAATGTATTATGTGGTTTCTTAAATTAATAAAAATTTTAAAAAATTAAAAATAAAAATAAAAATAAAAGAAGCATTTTACAAAAAAAAAAAAAAAAAAATACAGCACATTAATCTATTTTGCATTTTGAAATTAAGTATCACTGCAACTGCCACTGAGGAGGAAAGAAAAATAAAGCCAAATAATTATTCCATAATAAATAGATGGCACACGCATTCCTAGAAAATGGTTCCTTGTTCTGATTCTCAAAGGAACAAGAGTTGAGATATAAACAAAATGGATAAACCCATTTGTTTTAGATCAATAGATTAAACAAAACCTGATGATGCACATTGGGTGGCTTTCTTGGAAGTAAGTTAAGCTATTTTCATACTCCAAGGAAATATCCAGGAGTCTGCTGCTTAAGAGGCTAGGTTTCTTTCTTTCTTTCTTTCTTTCTTTCTTTCTTTCTTTCTTTCTTTCTTTCTTTCTTTCTTTCTTTCTTTCTTTCTTTCTTTCTTTCTTTCTTTTTTCTTTATCTTCTTGGCCCTACTGTCTTGTCTGCTTTCATCCCCATTGCTATCTCAAACTCTTTCTTGGTATTATCTGCTTGTTCCTCCCACTTATGACTGTATGACTGTAACCTTTTTGCAGGTATCCTTACAATTTATATTGATATTGTTTCCTGATTGCTTATTTGTGACCTATGACTATCATTCAGTGTTGTACCTTATGATTCTTGATGAACGTATCTTTTCTTTTATGTACTCCGAGAGCGTATGCACCAAGACAAATTCCTTGTGTGTCCAATCACACTTGGCCGATAAACATTCTATTCTATTCTATTCTATTCTATTCTATTCTATTCTATTCTATTCTATTCTATTCTATTCTATTCTATTCTATTCTATTCTATTCTATTGATCATTCATTTATAACTTTGCTTCAACTGCCTTCTTTGTGAAAGCATTGTATCCAACAGGTTTTACCAGCTACTGGACAGCAAGATGTCATCTTTGCTACATAAAGGATTGAGACAAACTGCATCTAACTTGTAAAAAGTTAATAGACATCCCTTTTTCTGCCTCCCTCATTTCTCCTTTTCCTCCTATCCTTTCAAGCTGTGAAGATATTCAGTGAGTTTTAATGGAGAAATCTGTTCCTAAGTGACCAACTATAAAGTAACTTGTTCTGTAGTGGGCGTTGGATAAATGGGTGTAACTTAGAAGGGGTCCAGTAGGTCTGCTTCACAGGAGGTGGAGGGACTAGGGTGCATTAAGGATCATGAAGTGAAGGCCACAGTATGGCTAACAAGCTACTTAATAACAGAAATCTTTGAGTAAAAGCCATGAAGTCAATTTCCTACAGAACAGAACTGAATCAGAAAAGAAGCTCATGAGGCACATTTTGATAGAGCAAGACAGAAAAATTAATCTATTACAGAATGCTAGCAAGGAGATCCTAGTTTATTAATGAGCCATCATTTACTGACTTTGATGTGGGTCTCCTCCAACCAGAAAGAAACTGTTGAAACACACAAACCCAAGGCTCATGCCTTGATCCTATTTTGTTATGTGTAATATATACATTAATTACTGAGTCATATTACTGCATTTATTTAAAACAGGATTTAAAACAGGAGCAAAGGGTTCTGGGTCATACAATCCCTCCATTGCTAAAGAATCAAGTTGATCTGTCTAGTCCCTTCTGATTTCTGCCAAGGAGAAATTTTAAATACACCTTTAAGGTCAAAAGACAGAGCAGAGCTGATAGGCTCCCACTGGAATAGCATTATTCCATCAACCAAAATAAAGCAGGAAAGTCAGTCTTTCACCAAGGGAAGAGCAAACTTGTAATTTTTTTTCATGGTTATCCTAGAAAGAAAAGACAAAACTATTTTTCCTCTCACTTCTTAATTTCCATCACTGGTTTTGGGTTGTTGTTTTTTTTTATACCCATGACCCTGAAACAGAAAGTAAATGTTCCCTTTGGCATTCTTAAATTCTAATCTCCTTGGCCCTTCTTATCACCCTGTTTGTATCCTAGACTTTTCAGCTCCTTAGCCACTTGACACATTCATTTCTGGTCACCTACCAGTGTCTGACCTGTCACCAGCTTAAAAAGATCAGACAAGCTTTCCCACATGCCACTTTATTCAATTTAATCAAAAGCATTTTAAAAAAGTTGAAGTTCAGATAGGAGAAATAGCAATTACATTAATACGAACCATTTGCTTTCCCAATCTGAAATAAACAAATGTTGGTCCTTCCTCTATTACACATAGGAGTAAATCTTCATAATACTAATATATTCAATGTGGACAGACAGTCATTCTTTGCTTACTGCACAAATGAATTCTTTATATGAGAACCAGAACAATCTTCTATAAAATAAACAGCACTTCAACTTCTAGAGATTTTTCTGTCTGGTCAGGAAAAGGTCTGGAGATAAAAAGAATACTTTGAAGGAACTGTCTCTCATAATAAGCATACAGATGACAGCTTAAGAGTGGTTTGAAAAAGAACAGATATTTATCTTATTTGGATAGATATAGGAAAGATAGATATAGCAACCTTTCTCCCTTTTACTTTTTATTCAGAATATACAGTAATTTCCTGTTGCCCTTTAATCCAAAAATATACCAGAAGGGAAGGAACTACACATCACAAATCCCAGCTGCTTCTGAAAGTGTTGGAGTAGTGTGCAGGCTATAAACTAAAGAATGTGTTTGAACAGGAATCTAAATATTGTTATTTTATTTTATAAAAAATCCCATTGGATTTGGTACAGATTTAAGTATATGCAGTTGAGGAATGAAAAACTGAGCCAAGCTTCATGTAAATTTAAAGCAGAGGTAGGTAACCTGTGGCATGAAGTCAGCCATGGTCTCCTAGCTATAATTCTACAATGTCCAAAGAATCCATGCCAGATGCCACCTAGATTCAGTGTCAAAACCTATTTTTTATCTTTTTTCTCTTCTAGTAATTATGAAAGTTGACACATTATGTTTTACATTTTACATATATATTTCACAGTGAACCTTCTTTGAACTCATCACATCCAACCTATACAATAAATTAGAAGTGAAATTGACCCCTCCCTTCTTTAAAGAAACACTTTGTAATTGCATCCAATGGAACCCTTTCTAACGGGGGTGGGTTCTAAATTTTTTTACTACCAGTTCTGTGGGCGTGGCTTATTTTGTGGGTGTGGCTTGATGACAATTCTTTAGGATTTAGCTGGTCTATCAGGCTTTTAACTGCTTGCAGAGCTGTACCGGTCTACCCATTTATTTTTGCAGGCACTGGTCTACTCATGTATTTTTGCAGGCACTGGTCTACCCATTTATTTTTGCAGGCACCGGTCTACTCATTTGTTTTTGGAGGCACCGGTCTACCATCAAACTGCCTTTTACCACTGATCAGCTGTAGGGCAGCCCTTTGAAGCCCCGCAGCAAGAGTTTCAACAGTTTTTCCTTATAGCCCATCAGCTGGGACTCAGGAGGCAGCAATAGATTGGGGGTGGGGCCAAATAAAAGATAAGAATAATGCAGGGGGGGCAGGGGGGCAAAACCAGTTCGGTGACATCATACCGTCACCGCAACCAGCTCCGCAGAACCGGGCCGAACCGGGAGGGAACCCACCACTGCTTTCTAACCATATAAGGGCTCTTATATCTGCACTGATGATGTTACCGAGTTTGATAATGAAATATATCCAAGAAAACCAGAAAGCATCAAGAAGCCCGCAATTCAACCCTGAGCTGCAAATCTATATAATATAAAATAAGAGCAAGAATGTAGTTCACACGAGCTCATTTGTTGACTTTGGGACAATGAATGTCTCTCTAGCTCAACCTACCTCACAGAGCTGTTGTTGAAGGGAAACCTAAGTTCTACTGTCACCTTGGGCATGAAAGGTGGGTGGATGACTTTGGACCAGTCACATTCTCTTAGCCCAACCCACTTCACAGGGTTGTTGTTGTGGAAAAAATAGAGAAGGATGGAGTATTAGGTATGATCGCCACCTTCAGTTATTTATAAAAATAATAAAGATGTGAGATGTGAGTGAGTGAGTGAATACATACATACATACATACATACATACATACATACATACATACATACAAGAATTGTATACTCTATCTTGAACTCCTGTACAACAGATATTTTATATATGTATGTATACACACACGTACACACACACACACACACACACTACAATAAATGAATTCTAGTTTGTTTCAGTTTGAATCAATATTGAAGCAGGGAAAATATGGTTCAGTGTTCCCTCAATTGCCTTGAGATTGGTAGTGCATGTTTCACAGCCCACTGCATATACTGTAGTCCTTTGGGAAATGTCTTCAGAGCCCTGTAAACTTTATATTCTGTTTTAAACGCCCATTTTGCCTTTAATGTTGTTTAACATTTTGCATATTTTTCTCAGTTAAATGAAATATATTTTTTGCTTCATCTCCTCCTACCTAGCTTCAACTAGTTTTTGAAAACTAATTTTGTCAGTCCCCTTAAAAAAACAGATGGGGTTGTGAACTCAAAACTTTGAAAATTTCTTCCTTGAATATGCATCTTTGTAGATGCTAGAGTGGTTGCTGTCTCTTTTAATGCAAGTTGATAGAATTTTTTTCCCCATAGCTCATGGCGTATGTTGTTTTTTTCATAATGGCTGTAGAGACTGGGAAGCAAAGACATTGTCAAAGACTAGTATAAGCCATTCAGTCCCAAGACAAAAGTAGCCATCCATACAAAGATTTGTCCATAAGAAGAGCAGGAGCACTTAGTATTGCAAAGATTGTTAGCTATGCACCAGCTGTCTTTGATTATGGACAGGAAACTGTATTTTATCTGGGAGCCAAATCTAGTCCTGTACTTTCCCAGTGGACTTAGTTAAAAATTAAAAGCAGTACACCCAGAGTGTACCTTCACCTGCCCAGGAAGACATGAACCAGAGGAGAAGGGGGGATGAGAGCAAAGTTAGCCAGATGTCCTAACTAGACATTGTTCATTAGTCAGAAACCTTTAAAAAATCCACACCAAAGGGGTCCAGTTTATAGAAAATAAAAATGTATATAGTTATGAGGCTTTGAAGATTTAAAAGAGCCGAGGTGGCGCAGTGGTTAGAGTGCAGTGCTGCAGCTACTTCAGCTTCCCAAAAAAGCATCAAAGCGTCAAGTGTAGCCAAGCAAATGATGTCAACCCAGAAGAGTTAGATTAGATGTCCAGATCCAAACTGCGATTCCATACCTCTGCCTCATCTACAAAGGCCACAGTGAAAAATATTGAGAGGATCATGACTTATTTAATTGTATTTTTTGACTCCTATTCCCAGGTGGATGTCTAGAACATACAGTATAACTAAAACAGGATTGTTGGTTGTATAGTTCTCAGGTTCAGGAAGTAACTGTCCCTATCAAATGAGCAGAGAGGATGACTTATAAATCCAATAAGGTTTTTTTTTTGGGTGGGGGGATAAAATGTTTGGGTAAATCTTGAAGCAATATTTATTAGAGTCCACCTGGCTCAGTTAATGTTCTGCCCCAGCTACGGATCCCAAAGAACACAGCACACACAAACTCTGAACAAAACTTAGTTTACTCAAATAATGCAGTTTTAGCAAATGCTGGCTGTTAATAAGCGTTCTTAACAGCCTGCCAGAATTCCACAGATAACATAGTCAGAATCTTACTGGAGTTGGCAGAAAGCCCAGAAGCAAAGTTGCAGAGATATCCCAACACGATGATTAGCGAACTAAAGTTTTTTCCTGCAGCTTGTTACAAGCTGCATTCTTTCTTAAATAGGCTAAGGGAGTGGCTAATTAGCCCCAAGCCTTACTCTCAAGGAGACCTCCTCCTGAGGAACCACTCCTGCCTTTTGGCAGCTCTGCGTACCCGTGCATTGAGAAGAGGCTCCTCCTCTTCATCCTCTTCACTTAAAGGAGCCTCTGGAGATTCTGAAGGCCCTGACTGAATCCCTGCCTCTGGCACCACATCTTCTTCAGCCTCCTCACTCTCCGACTCGAGCGCTGGCTGCACAGGCTGCTGGTGCAGCACCACACCAGCCTCCTCGTTGTCGGGATCAGCAACAATCCGCGCAGGCCGCTGGCAGGCCACAACAGTTAAACCGAGGACATAAAATGTATGGATCTTTGCTATAACTGATAAACATTTTTGTGATGCATATTTTTTTTAAAAAAATAGACATTTAAATGTGTCTTTATATTTTATCTTTATATCTAAACTATGCCAGTGTGTAAGGGAAAAGGAAACATAGGGGATTAAAGCATAAGAAATATGGGACTTTTACATCAATACATTCTATAGAATACAAGAAAAAGAGTTTTCAAGATTTACAAATTTAAGACGCTACTGCAGTTGTGAAAAACACAGGTGTCCCTTACCCCTTTTATATAAACAGAATTTGGATTATTTTCTTTTCCTAAACATGAAAGGAATGTGCATTTTATATGCACTTGCCCTTTCTCAAATGAATGGTGTGTTTCGTGTGTGTGGCAAGCATATTCTTAAATGTCTTCTAAGTTCTTCTATGTGTTTTAATTTAAACCAGAAGGAAGAACATTGAAAATGAATTAAATGAGTTTAAGATTTAAAAATATATGGGTTGATAGGCAATTTGCATCTGTGTGTTTAAATTGGCTTTTCCCAAGTTTTGTGAATGGTTTCCCTAATTGCATTTTGAATAAAGGAAGGGTATTCTGTTGGTAGAAAACTTTGTGGAAAAGGGGGCAAAATCAAATAATAAATACAACTAGAAGAATAGAATATGCAGTCTTTTTGAGAACAAAGTTTCACATTATATGAGCCTGGAAAAGAAAATGTCTAACCAGAAAATTAATAAAGGAGAATATTTGCAGCTCAGGGTTGACTAGCAGTGCTAGCAGTTATCTAATTTGGATAATGAAACATTTGCAAGAAAACAAGAAAGCTCAGAGAGCACCAAGGACCCCGCAAATTCCCTTTCAGCTGATATACCTTGATTTTTTTTTTAAAGGCAGAAAATCCTTCTAAATTCTAAGCACCGGTGACCATTTCATATCATGATTTGCTATTTACACCCAACAATTTACTCAACGTTATGATGACATTGTGTGGTTGATTATTTCACATTCCTTTGAATCTACAGCAGATGCCAAATTAATTGCTGATGCATCACTTTTGGTGGCTTTCCCAATCCATCACTTCAACTTAATATAGGATAAGCAACATTTTAACAAGATAAAGACATGTAAAGGCACTAGAAGCTGGGAAAAAGTATTGTGAGCAATATTTTTAGCCACTTGTAGGCAAGCAAACCTGTCAACATGTCAAGCTACGATTCCTTACAAGGTTTGTAATAAAAGCATATATTTACAGTTTTCAGTTGACAAAGTGATTATCTAGCTTTGATAGATAAATGATAGAGACACTGGCAAAATAACTTTGGTACATGGCAAAATAACATGCAGAGAAAAAAGAAAACTATAATTATGGCCTGATGTTTACAATTATTTACAACAATGAACTTCTGTCTTTTTAATGCTCATTTTGCCTGTCAATATTAACCTGAGTACAAATAATTCATTGGAAGAAGTAGCATGAATATGTGTAGCAATGACAGCTTTTTTCTCTCCTGTTTATAGTAAAAGACTGCCATTCTTTTAAAAAAATACCAAGACATTTTCATCAGTGTAATTTAAAATTGTAATAAGGTGCACCTTGAAATACATTGGGCATTTCTCCATATTCTAAAACACCAGTTCAGTGAATGCTTGTTTCACTCAAGTCCTCTTGAAAGCCATGAAAATTCTTTACACGTTTATGTACAATCTGACAGGCATTGTATCAAATAATGATTTGGTAGATTTGATTTGATTTGATTTGATGAATAAATCATCACACAATGAGCTTTTTTCTGTATCTTCAATCATTATAACATTCATTAATAGTTAAGTCAAATAAATCAGGGATGAATGTTCATCCTGTTCTCACATGTAGTGTCTGAAACACATGGATTCTGTCTATGAAGCCTCACTATTTATAATTTATTTTGTTCATTAAACAAATTTATATAGCCACCCAACTCACACAGGGTGACTCTAGGAGACTTACAAAATTTAAAATCCACAATACAGAAACCCATAACACATATACACACACCCAAAAAAGACAATCAAACAAGCCACTTGATCTGAGGTCTCCAAATCCACTGACAGACAGCCACATCTTCATAACCTTCTTGAAGAGTAGCAAGGTTGGGGAGGTTTTATTACTGGGGGTGAGAGGAGAAGTATTCCATAGGGTGGGAGCCATGGCTTTAGAAAATCATGAGAATATCATGAAAAGTTACCCTGCACAGAGATAGCTCTCCAATGCAGACAATAACATGAAGAGCAACTAAAACTGTCCATACTTCCACTTATGTACAGTAAGATTGTTGCTGAGTTTCAGATATGACTTTTGACCTGCTTTGAAAATGCAAGGCCAACTCTACCCTAACTTAAAGAATGTTCAGGAAATATTTAATTACCCTTAGTGCAGTGGTGGGTAGCTCCCGGTTCTGTCCGGTTCATGAGTACTGGTAGAAAAAGTGGCTGGAGGCTCCGCCCACCCGCCCAGACATCATAATGGAAAATCTGCGCAGGCGCAGTAGTGTACAAGCACACACGAGCAAAGCAAGCACTCCCATTGCGAACCGGTAGTAAAGGTAAGTGGAACCCACCCCTACCTTAGTGGTAGTAAAAGTAAGATCATAAAAATGAAATAGATAAATGATTACAAAATAGTTACTGGCTATGATATTAAAATCTTCTGCTTTGCTTCTTGCCCCAAAGCAATTTGGCTATTTCAGGGTTCCATAACAGGTGACATCCAACTGATTTTAGCTAATCTTGAAAAGCTAAGCTGGATCACATCAGTTACTAGTTGGATAGGAGTGTATTAGGTATTGCAGGACTGTAAGATAGACTGGGGATAATAATAATAATAATAATAATAATAATAATAATAATAATAATAAGAACAACAACAACAACAACAACAACAACAACAACAACAACAACAACAATGAATCATGCCTTGCACCCTAAAAGTGATGTTGACCGATTATATTTACCAAGAGCAGAGGGTGGTCGAGGACTCCTACAAGTAAAGCAGACTGTGGAAGAAGAAAAATGCAGCTTGAATGGTTACATCCAGAAAAGTGAAGAACCAATGATTAAGGAAGTAAATAAAGGAGGCCTTTTAAAGACAATTAAAACAAAAGCAGAATATAAGAAAGAAGTAATTGAGCAGCGAGCTGAAAATTGGAAACACAAAGCTCTGCATGGCCAATACTTGAAAAGTATTGAAGGCAAAGCTGACCAGAAACTAACTTGGAACTGGTTAAGATCAGGAGTACTGAAAAAAGAAACAGAAAGCTTTATTTTGGCAGCTCAAGAACAAGCCCTAGCCACAAACTGTATGAAGGCAAAAATTCAACATGTTACCACCAACAGCAAATGCCGCCTCTGCAATGAAAAAGAGGAGACAGTTGACCACCTGATCAGTGGGTGCAGCAAAATTTCACAAACTGACTACCTACAACGCCATGACCGTGTTGCTAAAATCATTCACTGGAAATTGTGCCAGAAGTTTGGATTTGAGTACAGCAAAAACCACTGGGAACATCAGGTTGAGAAAGTTTTAGAGAATGAGAAACTCAAGATCTTGTGGGACTTTAGGATTCAGACTGACAGGCACTTGGTCCACAACACACCTGACATAACAATAGTTGAAAAGAAAAAAGTATGGTTCATTGACATTGCAATACCTGGTGATGCACGAATTGAAGATAAGCAGCAAGAAAAAATCACAAAGTACCGGGACTTACAAATTGAAGTTGAGCGACTGTGGAAAAAGAAATCGTGTGTTGTCCCGATTGTAATTGGAGCCCTCGGAGCAATACCCAAAGGGCTACCCCGCTATTTAGAAATTCTAAATTTGCCGGACTTGAGCATTTTGACTCTACAAAAAACCACCTTACTCGGAACAGCTTACATCCTCCGACGATACCTTAACAGTTCCTAGGTCCTTGGTTAGGACTCGAGCTGCTAAGCTATTAACCAGCCTCAAAGACTGTGAATCTCACTAAAGATTAACCAATAAATAATAATAATAATAATAATAATAATAATAATAATAATAATAATAATAACAACAACAACAACAACAACAAAAACAACAACAACAACAACAACAACAACAACCCTAATAAATGGGAACATAAAGTAGAAAATGTTGTCAAAAATGAGAAGGGGAAGATCTTGTGCGACTTTCGAATGCAGACAGATCGTCATTTCGAACATAACACGCCAGATATCACAGTTTGTTTGTTTATTTATTTATTTATTTATTTATTTATTTATTTATTTGTTTGTTTGTTTGTTCGATTTATATGCCGCCCTTCTCCGGAGACTCAGGGCAGCTTACAATCCGTTAAGCAATAGCCTTCATACTTTTGTATATACCTGCTTAGTAGGACTTTCGGCCCCCCCAAGCGGTGTTCTTTTTATATAAAGTCTGCTTATTGTCCCCACAATCCGGGTCCTCATTTTACCTACCTCGGAAGGATGGAAGGCTGAGTCAACCTTGAGTCTGGTGAGATTTGAACTTGCAGTAATTTCAGGCAGATGTCAAAAACCAAAGCGTACAATTTATTCATATCGCTGTACCAGGAGACGCCACAGTCGAAGAAAAAGAACTGGGGAAAAAATCACAAAATATCACAACTGGCCATTGAAACTACGTGATTATGGATAAAACATGTCACAGTCATCGGCGCACTTGGTGCCATGTCCAAGAATTTTACAAAATACATCAATAAATTGCAGCTTCCAGCTATAACACCAGTGGAACTGCAAAAAACTGTGCTACTTGGAACATTGTGTATCTTAAGAAGGTACTTGGTTGATACCTAGAATGCTGGCAGCAACCCCTATCAACTATCAGCACCAGTCAATAATATTTGTGATACATTTTTAAATGTTCAGTTGACTGAGTTTCATGTTTAATGAATAAAAGTTTTTTATAACAACAACAACAACAACAACAACAACCCTTCAGTATACTGAAAGAAAACTATGTGAATATGTTTCTGAAGTCCTTGGAAGCAGAGCCTGAATCTCTGAAAACTTTCACTGCTTTGTTCTTACCCTTGTTTTGGGTAAATCAGAATAGTGAAGTTGTTTTGCTTTATAAGTAGTTTTCATCATGGTGGTTCATAAAACATAATGTGTATAGGAATTGGGGAGGGGGAGTTTTGACCAATAAGATTAAAAAGGCACACTTTGTACTCAGCTTTCACAATTTATCTCCAATTGATTTGAAAACCTGCAAGCTTCAGAACTTATATCTTGCATTGTTTACCAATCGAACTCAACAAATGACTACTTTTTTTTTTGATAGGAGGATATGATAGGATTATCAACTGATGCGGGTTTGGATTTAATTTAATTCAGAACAGCATGCTTCAGTTCAGACATCTTCTAAATCTCTACAGATATTCCAGTTCAGTCTGGGAGGGGATGAATTCTATATACCAGACGTATGTATATGTACGTGTAAAGCAGAATTTCTCTATGCTGTAATTTAACAAGAATCTGTATGTAGATATGCACACATACCCCAGCTGTTGTTCAGTGTGTGATAACAGAATACAAGAACTCCGTATGTTCCTAGGACAGAATTGTAGGTATGAAATAGTCAACAGAAACATTGTACATTTCTTAATAGATTTATTGGGGTAACCTTCATTTTAATTGCTTACCACTATGGCCTTTTCCAACATGTTACTTTAACCTCAATTAAAATAATTGAGCTTGTTGTCAATCACACAATATATATATATATGGGACCCCTCTGCAAGATGATTGTAAGCCCTATGAATCACATAAACCAGGGCTGAAATCCTACTGGTTCGGACTGGTTCGCGTGGATTGGTAATGGACGTTTGGCCTGGGTCATTGAACTGGTAGTGACCGCTGGTTGGCCATACCCACGAACCGTTCGCCCAGTTGCTGCTCACCTGCTTGCGAAAGGCCTCCCCTACTCCATTCCCTGCTGTCTGCGGCCTTGACATACTTGCCTGCCTTCCATGTGGCCTTCCTTGTGTCCCCATGGCCAGCTTGCGAAGGCAGGCAAGCGGAAGGCCACATGATAGGCAGGCAAGCATGTCGGGCCACCCAGTCACAGAGAAGGGAGCTACCAACCTACTTTCTTCCCCGCAACCCTGCCATGCTTGCCTGCCTTCCCGGCAGTCCCCCATGCCCGCTTGCCTTCCAAGGTCAGTGTCCATCTAACCCTAACCCCCATGCCCTTGGGGGAGTGCAGCAGCTGTGCTGGGGCTGAGAGGGGCGGCAGCACTGGAGAGGATTGGGCTTAACAAAAAGGGACCAGACATGGCAGGGGCAGACAAATGAAGAAGGGGAGGGGGAGCTCTGTGACAATTCAGGTCTGTTAGAGCCTTTGTATTCTCCTGCTGCAAAAACTCCCCACAATACTTTTGCCCAAAATGCCTCTCGCATCTTTTGGAAGTGATTGGGAGGAGCGGGAGGTGGGAGCGCACCCAGCAAAGGCCAGGAGGACCCAGCTGCCCCCTCCCTCCCTCCTCCCCCCTTTCTCCTTTCTGGCTGGCAAGAAACAGCATGGACAATTGCCGGCGTGCTATTCTACCTCCACTACAAAACTGCTCTGTGGCTCCGCTCGTTTCCAGTCTCCCAATGCAAAGCCCACGGCTTGCGCAAGGCAGACCATGGCAGCTGCAAGGCCGAGATTCTGCTCGTGTAAGACACGGAGAATGTAGGCATTACACCAAGCAGCCATCCTCCTCCTCCTCCTCTTCTCCTCCGCCAGCTTTGAGGCTGGGCAGTGCTCGGAGCAGCAAGAGGGAAGGCAAGGCGACTGCGACTTTCTCCTCCTCCTCCTCCTTGTGGGGTTCATTGAGTTTGTTTTGCAAGCTTGCCCGAGGTTTGCAACTTTGCATGCGGGAGGGGGGGTGCATGGGCAGCCCCGGGAGGGTGGGCAGATGTAAGACTGACGCTGGCAGTGTGGAAAGGGAGACCTGCTATGCTCGGCCGAAGAGCTGCCTTGGGGGAACATGGCAAGGCTCACTGTCCTTTTGGGCCTGGTGCGCTTGGTTCCTGCAGAACCTTTGGGTGATTGCTGTCCACTTGCCTTCCCCTCTGCCTCAGGTCCCACTGCCTGCAGGGGGAATGCATGATGGGGAATGCGCCACTTCCAGGCTGGGCCACCTGCCCATCTGGAGCACTTTCTTCCTTCTCCTGCAGCTGCCGCTGCTCAGACCGTGTGTGTGTGTGTGTGTGTGTGTGTGTGTGTGTGTGTGTGTGAGAGAGAGAGAGAGAGAGAGAGAGAGAGAGGGAGGGAGAGAGGGAGGGAGAGAGGGAGGGAGAGGGAGAGAGAGGGGGGGAAGAGAGGGGGAAAGAGAGAAAGAAAGAGAAAGAAAGAAAGAAAGAAAGAAAGAAAGAAGAAAGAAAGAAAGAAAGAAAGAAAGAAAGAAAGAAAGAAAGAAAGAAAGAAAGAAAGAAAGAAAGAAAGAAAGAGGAAGGGGGATAAAGAGAGAAGAAAGAAAGAGAGAAAGAGAGAGAGAGAGAAAGAAAAAGAAAAAGAAAGAAAGAGGGAGGAAGGAAGAGAGAGAGAGAAAGAAGAGGAAGGAAGCACCACAAATCCTGGCACTAGACGTGGCTTCAGAAGATGCAATTTAGGGCTGGAAGGGATCTCAGAGGTCATCTAGTCCAACCCCCTGCTGCAGCAGGAAACCTTACATCATGTGGATTATTTTGGTGCCTCTAACAGAGAGGAAAATTGCAGAAAGGAGAAGGAATTTATTCAGACAAGGCTGCCATGCAGAGGAAGACAGAGATAGCCCTTGACTTATGATAACAATTGAGCCCAAAATTTTGGTTGCTAAGCAAAAGTGTTGTTAAGTGAGTTTCACCACATTTAAATCTATGACATCTCCTGGCTCTAACAGTGAGTGATGTGAGTGATGTCAAGTTGGCCACACCCACCTGGTCACATGACTGCCAACCCATGCCCACCCAGTCACATGATCGCCAAGCCATGCCCACCAAGCCACGCCCACAGAACCGGTAGCGAAAATTTTTAGATTTCACCACTGACAAACTGGCTGAAGGTTTAGCAGCCAAAGCACTGCTTACAATTAATTTCAAATGCCAAATTTCACATATCAGGCAAATACAATAGATGTACATTAGGAAAAGAAGGATGAAAAAAATCCATAATAAATGTTGTGTGCCTCATCAACAACTGCAGATCTGAGAGTGTTGGTGAACAAAAACTCTTCTACTAGCCTTATTTGGAAGGATATAATTTGTGACTCTTGCAGTTTTCTGGATGGAGATGACATATATGAAAAATAATAGGCTGTCAATACTCTCCAGGGTTAGCAGCACAATCCTAACAAAAGAATGTATTTTAGTACAACTGATTTTTAGCACAAAGTCTGTAGAGTTTATGCCAACTTTGTACAAGGATTGTCTATGTTTAAGATAAAGGCATTGTGATTTGTACTCTTTTTTAAAATTAATACAATAGAGCAGAATTCTTTATTGGGCAAGTGTGATTGCACACACAAGGAATTTGACTCAAGTGCATAACCTCTCAGCGTACATACAAGCAATAAGTGTTACATCATAATCATAAAATACAATCATCATAAATCATAAGATACAACACTCAGTGGATACTAAATAAGCAATCAACATAAATCATAATAGGGTACTAATAAAAGCAATCAACATAATTAATGAGATACAAACAACGAAGTTATAGTTATAAGAAGCTAAGGAAATAGGTACCCTGTTTCCCCAAAAATAAGACATCCCCTGTTAATAAGCCCAATCGGGCTTTTGAGCACATGTGCTAAAATAAGGCTCCCCCCCAAAAATAAGCCCTCCCTGAAAATATTTAAATGCAGAGCTGGAAATCAGGTACGACGGCAAGAGAAGTCCCATCTTGCTCCATGCACCCTATAAATAATAAGACCTCCCTGAAAATAAGACCAAGCGCTTATTTTGGGGTTTAAAAAAATATAAGACAGGGTCTTATTTTCAGGGAAACACGTTAATAGGAAAGATGAGAAGGATAATAGTTAATACAGCTCTACTAGGCACATCCTTACATCCCAGGGCATAAGACAGTGCTGTGGGAATTTGTGTCTGGTTGTTTTGGTGTGCAATGCCCTATAACATCATCTTGAGGGAAGAAGTTGAAACAGTTTATGTCCAGGATTTGAGGATTCTTTAGATATTTTCACAGCCTTTTTTCTGAAGAAAGAGGAAGAAAACATTTAGATATTTGATGATATCTGGCTAAATTTTCAAAGGGCATTTTTTTTAAAATTTGATTTATATGCCGCCCTTCTCCGGAGACTCAGGGTGGCTTACAATGCCTTCATACTTTTGTATATTTATACAAAGTCAGCCTATTGCCCCCACAAACTGGGTCCTCAATTTATCCACCTTAGAAAGGATGGAAGGCTGAGTCGACCTTGAGCCTGAATTGAACTCGCAATAATTGCAGGCAGCTGGATGTTAAATGCTTCCTTAGGAGGCATTAGGCTCCTACGCCACTCAGGCTCCTACTATTTTTAGTACAAAATGATCATAAAACCATCAAGTTACAACTGAAACAAAGAGAACATGTGGACTGTCTGGATCATTGAAATGAAAAGATGTAGAGTGAGATAACTGTACCAGTTTACTACAGTTTGATGTTAGGCTTCAGTATGATGTGTTAAGGCTGTGCACGTGGTTTAAAAAGATGCATTGCTATACCTGAGCATGTACTATGCAAATATGTTTGAATTAGTAAAGGAGCCATGCCTTTTTCCAGGGAAGTGATGACTGAGCATAGCATGGGCATGCAAGTAGAGTCAACTACTAGTTATCAAGTAGTTACATAAACCTGGTAGAAGATACAGCTGTTTTAGCCATTGAAGAGAAATGCTTTCCCATGTCCCCATTCATTGCAAAGCACCTCTTTCAAAGAATTTGCACAGTTCCACCATGTATATTATTAAGAAAAAATGAAAACAAACTTCAAAGCAAATACAAAATTATGAAAAACAGCACTGATTCTTTTAAGTTTTGATTTTTAAAGAGAATTAATTTGGGTTTGTGATTATAAGCAATTGCTTTGATTCAGCTAATGTACCAAGGGAGCATTTTATATATTTGGTATATTCTGGGAAGAGCTAAGAACAGGAGAGGGATGACGTTTCACTAAAAAAATACTTTCCAGCAACCTATATCTTCCTTCCTTCCTTCCTTCCTTCCTTCCTTCCTTCCTTCCTTCCTTCCTTCCTTCCTTCCTTCCTTCCTTCCTTCCTTCCCTCCCTCCCTCCCTCCCTCCCTCCCTCCCTCCCTCCCTTCCTTTTTTTCTTGTCATAGAATATAGAAATATAGAAAACAAAAAGGCCACATATGACTTCTGAAAATCTCCAAATATGCCATGTTTGGCTTTTTTCTAGAACACAGCATTGACTTCATCTGTGTAAATGTCAGTTTGTGAAAGTAATGAAAACAAAAGCTGCTGAAATGGAGCTTTTATGGAGATTAAGCTGGAGTATTATGTCTATATCCTACTCATCAAGCTGAACACTTCTTAAATAGTAAAATGGAATACTTGCCACAAGGAGAACAACTTACAAGCTTGCAACTTCTCCAAAAGATGAGAATAAAGGCACCTGGAACGATATCGCCATTAAAACAAATAAAAAACTTCCATTAAGCAGATTGTTCCTCTAGACTTTTGCAGCCAATTCCAATTTCTAACCCCCAAATAAACTTTTACAAACATGAGTAAGCTACCAAAATCCCCACAGCTGAAGCTCTGTCACCTCATCCAAGTGATCTCTCATTCAGAAGAAGAAAAGGGGATTGTTCCCTTTTGAAAGGTACAGAAGCTTTATTTGTTGTCTTTCATATTAACATGATCTCTCCCAATTTCTAAAACCAAATTTATAAAACAAATGATGGAAAGTCTGAGAATGTGTTATTTCAGATTATTCCTTCTTATCCAAGTGAGCAGAAATGACTCTACAAGCCATGACCTCCAGCATATCAAGTGTGACTTCATGGCTTTGGAAAAGAGCATCAACAACCATTAGACTTGAGCCACTTGTGTGCAGATCTATGACAGTGGTGGGTTGCTACCGGTTCTCGACGATCCAGTAGCGGCGATGGTGAGGTGAGAGTGAACCGGTTCACTCCGACTGTCCGCTAGGCCCTCCCGCCAACCTCTGCACTATACCTACCTATATTTGCTCATTTTTAGCCCAGCTGATAGGTGCGGCAGAGCGGATTGCGCTTGTGTGGAGCGCAAATTCAGCGCAAGTTCAGGGTACGTGCAAGCGAAGTAAGCATTTGCGCACAAAGCACGCGCAAAGCACTTGCACGAAGCAAAGCGGTGGTAACACCGGTTGAAACTTACCACTGATCTATGACTACATCTCCCAGTGTACGCCCACCTGCTGCTTTATCACTTGCTCCTCACCAAAGGACTCCTAAAATTGGGTGAAGGTAATGACAATAATGAAGGTTTATCATGTGACTTGGATTGAAGTGAGAGAGAGTTCTGCAGCTTTGGCCTCGATCTTCCCAATTCCCACCTAAATCCAGTGACAGGACAACAGTCAAGATGATTGGAGATGAAACTAAGCACAGTGGATGATCAGGATGGTTTGGCTTATTAAAAATGGAAGGAAAGCCTAAAAGTCAACCAACTCCACAAAGCTTCTCCTCAAAAATGTCACAATGAGGTTAGAAAAAAAAAAAGGTGGAAAATCAGTTAAGGCTCACAAGGCCGTGGTGTGTTGCCTCTGGTTTGCACCGGTTCTATAGAACCAGTAGTAAAACCGGTGGGAGGTTCCGCCCACTGACCCTGACATCATGAAAATGCTTCTGCGCTTGCAGAACTGGTAGTAAAGGTAAGTAGAACCCACCCCTGTCACAAGGGAAGCACAACCCACCAAGAACCATTTCTTTAAATAGATTAACAACAAAAGGAACACAAAATGAGGCAGTGGGCTCACTGCTTATACTGAATGACAAAATCTTAACAGATGACAAAGAGAAAGCTACTTAGAATTCTGGGCACTACTTTTCCAGAAAGATATTGAGAGTTTAGAAGAAAGCTGATAAAAGGAGTTGAGGACAGGTTGAAGGAACTTGGGATATTCAGTTTGGATAAAAGTAGACTGAGGGAAAAACAAGAAATCACTGTGCAGATATATAAATGGGGCCCATGGGCAAGGTAGTCAGAAATTATTTTCCTTTGCAAAAGAAAGTAAGACAAGAAATAACATTTCCAACTACTGAGTTTTTGTTTAAAGAAAAAAAATCATAATTGTACCATATTTTCCCTAAAATAAGACCCGGTCTTATTTATTTTTTTTTTTTTGCCACCAAAAAAGGCACCAGGTCTTATTTTGTGGGGTGTCTAATTACTGATTCATCTCGCAGAGGCAGCACTGACAGCCCAACTCAGCAGGAGCCTGCTGCCGGCCCACTTCTTCTGCGGCCGCTTGCCACCACTCGTGTGTGTCATCCCCTGCCTCTGTTTCACCATCAGTGGCCTTCTGAAAAGCTCTCTTTATCCAGAGCTCTCTTTATCCAGAGCTCTTTTACCGGCTGCAGAGGCATTTCCGGAAAGCCTCTGACAGCAAATCAGAGACCGGGGGCAACACACACATCAATCTGCACCTCATTTCTTGGCTGCAGAGGCCTTTCCAGAAGACCTCTGATGGGGAAATGGAGGTGGGGGGTGATGTGCATGGGCAATGGCAAGCAACCGCAGAAGAAGTGGGCCTGCAAGACGAGGCAGGTGTCAGAGTGTGTGAGGCCTGATAAGTAGGCAGCTCCACCCCACATCCCCACCCTAGCTTAATTTTTTTATCCAGAATGGGTGGGGTGTTAACTAGGACTTATTTTGGGGGGTAGGGCTTATATTGGGCACACATGTAAAAATTAAGCTAGGGCTTACTTTCGGGGCAGGTTGTATTTTCTGGAAAACATAGTATATTCTGAACAGTGGAACTGTCTTCCTACAGAAATCATAGATTATCAGTCACTTCAAGTTTTTAAGGTATTTGGGGTGCCAGGAAAACACATTGCTGCTATGTTTCATTCTTTAGAGATTAGAGGGGTAAGGTGCCAAGCTGAGCAATAGCAAATCTTCCAGAGAAGAAAAAGTGCCCATTCAGCAACCCATCATACTTGGGCAGTAAGTGAATAATATCATTGCTGTTTGATGAAAGACACAAGAGAGCAGCTAAAAGTTTATTAGACCTCTGTTACATTTTTTCTCAATTCCACATGAACATTCATATTTACTTAATCTATTAGGTTTACATTAGGTTTCATTCATGAGCTCAAGGCACTATATGTAGATTTAGCAAATAAAAAAAGATTAAGTATGTTACCCAGTGAGCTTCCATAGCTGAGTGCAGACTACAGTCTCTGAATCCCTGATTCTATTTTACCATCTTAATCGCTAGCATAGATCAGTTCTCCTGAGGCTTCCTCTTAGCTAATCCCTGGATTGACTTTG
This sequence comes from Pantherophis guttatus, assembly GCF_059756535.1. NCBI lineage: Eukaryota > Metazoa > Chordata > Lepidosauria > Squamata > Colubridae > Pantherophis > Pantherophis guttatus. Next base: position 103,054,542 of record NC_142067.1, on the reverse strand, counting down.
CTTGACCCATAATTCTAACTGGTCTACAGGGGTTTTTATACTTGCCCTCATTCCTGAGCAGGGTGAATGTACACAATATTTCTCTAGCCCAGCCCTAAAGCACTTGCTTGCAGGAAAAAGAGTTCAACAGCAACACCATCACTACTGCCACAACCTCCTTCTCCCCTTCTTCATTCTTTATTCACAAATAACATCTTTTTTAAAAAAAATACATTGAAACAGGCCAATTCTTTATATGATTTAGTAGGGTGCAGAACAGAGGTGGGTTGCACCAGGTTCAGACTGGTTCACAAGAACCGGTAGTAAAACCGGTGGGAGGCTCCGCCCACTGACCCGGACGTCATCATAAGTGGTCTGTGCATGCGCAGAAGAACACACGCATGAGCAAAGCAAGCAATCGGGTGCGGGAGCGATGCGAACCAGTAGTAAAGGTAAATAGAACCCACCCTGGGTATAAGTCCTCTTGGAGTCTCAGGAGCATCTGGGCCAGTCAAGGCCCAAGAAGGCACACAAATCCTTCCATGTTCAGAAATACTTATTTCTTTCACTTTATAATGCATTGTTATTTTGATTATTGTAATAATTCTTTGTAGGAATAGCTTCTTTTCTTGAGGTTACTGCATTGAAATTGAGTTCATCACAGAGGGAAATACAAAAATATTCCTAAAGCATCAAAATTCATTGGCAATGAATAAGCAGTCTACAGCAACATAATCACAGAAGAATAACAGCTTAAGCCAATGGAGTGCTCTAAAGTGTTAGCAATTTATTACTTTAGAGTGAGCAACTCTATAACAACAATACTAAATAGAAAAATTGTCATTCGTGATAAAGCATTTAAATAAACATATTTTCAGGGACAGAAAAGAAATGAACAAGAATCAATCAGTCCATTCTACTTTGAATCTCTTTAAGAATGAAACTCTTTTCAAGCATGCACATAATAATTTTCATTGAGGTGGAGAAGGAGGCTCAACTCACTGCTTCCAAATCAAACCTTCCTGCAGTGCTTCCAAATCAAACCTTCCTGCAGTGAATTGAAAGTTCTGGGTAGGCTTCAGAACTACATTAAACTGAATGTGGTAATCTGGAGCCCTGACTGACGCATTATGAATTGTATGCATTCAGAAGAATAAGATTATGTCTCAATATTGTTGGTTTCTTTCTTTTGGCACTGTCCACTCAATGTTACTATTAGAAGATATGCAGAGATCTCACCCTGTGTTATATGGAAGTGCAGATTAAACTTGATTCCTCTACAGCATGGTCTCTACTTTCTCCATTCAGGAGAGTGATCAAGGATGTATAGATTTGCATAGATTACTTAGTTGATCAATAGAATCAGTTTGGAGTTGTAAATAGTTTTGGTATTTTCAGAATATTAAACAACAGGTTTCAAAATAAAAGTTGAACAGTTTAAAACTTCTCAACCTGAATTTCCTGGTGGGAATACTAACAAATCTGCAGCCACTGATCAGGAAATTATTTAAATAAATAAAAATCAGTTTTAATGTTAGGATGATTATACTATAAGTAGAAATTAGATGAATCCACCATAAATAAATCTAAATTATACTGTAAAATGCAATCATGTAGTATCTCCAAAAACCCCTATGCTATCATTTTAAAATGATCATCATACATTCTCATAACGTAAAAAGGAAGTGTGATTTTAAATAAGACAATTTAAAAAGATATATGCACCAAAATAACAGTTTAATATGCATAGTGTGCCCTGATTTTTGCTTAATGCAAATATGAGCTAAAACACACTTCTTATTATCTTAAATGTAAGTCTTACCAATTTGTTTGTAATATATTAGAAAATACAAGCTTTAAAAATGATTGATACCTGTCCTGGTATATAGCAAAGAATGCACCAGGTTCAACAGGTGTAGGATTTCTTTTTTAACAGGGCCACCATACTTCATATTCCAAGTAAGAACAATTAATTTACACATATTCTAAGTAAGACTAACTCTATAAAGCATTACATATGCAGTTGTTCAAGATATGCACTGCACTTGTTAGAGATTCTTTAATATTAGCAAAGCATTTCTATAAGTGTTAAAACAGCCATATCTTTTGAAGGACTTGTATGATTTCTTCAAAAATATTTGAAGGTTTGTGTACAAGCATCACCAGTAACGCCAGTAGAAGTGTTACCTGTATATGTGCAGACAATAAGGAGCAGCATTGAAGCAGCCCCACAATAGTTTCAAAAGAAGCAGTTGCTTTAATGCTTTAATGCAGGGGTTACCAACCAGGGGTGCAAGACGATATTCCAGGGGGTGCAAAAATTTAGGTTTCAAAGTTTCAAAATTATAGTGTATATGCATAATTATATGCACATCATTATTTACTTTTGTCAGGGGTGTGAGAATAAATCAGAAGTGTTCTAGGGGTGTGGGCTATAGAAAAGGTTGGGAACCCCTGCTTTAATGCTTCAATAGAATGTGGTTTAATGCTTTAATGTTTCAAGAGAGTGTGGTTTGCTATCACCAGTGAGCTCTCCAAACTTTCATATTCAAATGCTTTCCACAGCTCTAGAAGCTGCCTATTATGACCAGAGAGGTTCTACAGTAGGGCTGGGAAACCTGTGGCCATCAGCCCTTTGCGGTAGACCAGATCAGGAAAAAAATCATTACATGGTTACTGGACTCTACTTTATAATTGTAAGATATAATAACAGAACCTTGAAAACTTGCTAGTTTCCCTTTGCACTAGTGGTGAAATGTAACATTTGTTACTACTGGTTCTGTGGGCGTGGCTTGGTGGGGGGGATAATGTGACTGGGTGGGTGTGGCCAACTTTTTCTTTTAAAAGCATTTTTTCTACAACCTCTTTGGCCGAAGAAGTTGTAAGAAAAAGTGCTTTTAAAAGCCTCTGACGATCCCAGCTGAGCTGCACGATCATCAGAGGCTTTTTTTTTTTTTTTACTTTTAAAAGCATTTCTTCGTCAAAGAGGTTGTAGAAAAAATGCTTTTAAAAATAATTTAAAAACCCTTTGATGATTATGCGGCTCAGCTGGGCATGAGATTTTTGCTATCGGTTCTCACCCGCCACCATCACTACCACCCGCCACCATCACTATCGGATCGGATGATTCGGTCCGAACCAGGAACATTTCACCACTGCTCTGCACTCTCTTATATCAAACAAAATCAAAGAAGAATAAGAATCTTGTGTCACTTTCTCACATTTCCTCATTTCCCAGGACCAAAACATTATTATTGTTTCTTTTGTGTACTAATGGCTTTTGAAAGTCTAGCTTTATCACTGGTTTCTTTTATATTCTAGTTATACCTGAACTACAATTCCCAGCATCCCTCAGTATTGGCTGTGCTCATTTCTGCTGCTGGTACTGTTTAGCAACCTCTGGAATGGACATGTCAATTGAGACATGATTCTTTTAGAAACTTTTAGAGAGATTCAGAGAGAGAATCAGTGACCTTCAGCAAAGAAATCCTAAACTCTTCTATAATAATTTATCACTATAGAAGGGGAAAACAGAAAGCAATCATTGCAATTTAAAGAAGATGCATTTAGCCCATTATATCCATTTGACTTACTGGTAACAAACAGTTAGCTGATGAACAATTAATTCCTGTTAATTTCTTTAAAATACTTTTAAAATTCAGTGATTCATCAGCAACTTTTTTTAAAAAAAATATTATAGACTGGTTTCACGTTTTGCCAGAATATTTATTCAGATGACTGAGATGGGCAGCTATACAAATTGAAAAAGAAATAAAAAAATAAAACTGCATGAAAATTCAGGGAAAAAATAAAAATATGGTTGCTTGTGAAAGACAGTTTTTATGACATATTTTTTTTAAAAAATGCGTTGAATAGTTAATTATTTTCTCTCCCCAGCTCTTGTACTTAAAAAAAGCAGTCAAAGCCAGTGTAATTCCTATTTCTTTTGAAACAAACAAACAAACAAAAAACCCTGGAGATCCTCGCTAATGGAAAACTAGATTTCCTAATACTTGGAAAAGAAGCGACCCTTTTCTGTGGTTCATCTGACAAGAAATTCTATAGAAACTGAATGTATTTTACAAGCTTCCCCCATCCCACCTCAGGTCAAGTGTTATAAAAACAATTCTAAAGCAATAAACACACTGGGTGCTTTGTCCAGTTAGTGACAATTAACTATAATTTTACCATTTAGTTGGAAAGGAAACATTGTAAAAAAATAATCAGGAATTTTCAATCCCCTGTAAAACATGACTGCTGGGCATAGAGAGGTCACAACTTTCTGCACTCTGAGGAGTATCTGTTTATGCCAAGTGTCACTGAATATGTAGGCAAGTGTGTAATAAAACTGAACCACCTCCTACAATAATCCAAAAAGGTTTGAGCTGAGTAGCCAACATTTGCCCAAAAAAATTGTACATGGGTGGTTACAGCAACTGACAGATCATTAATCCTATTTCTTTATTTTAATATGCTTAAAAGCCTCACATGTTTGTAAGCGCTAATTTTAGCAAGTTTAGAAAGCCAACTGCTATAAAGATGAAGAGTATTAAAGGAAAAAAAAAGTATATTTATGTCCATAAACTGATTTGATTGTTCTTCAACTCTTAAGCATTCTGGGTCAATGTACAACACACACACACACATAAAGTTGGTAACGTTTTAATGATGGGAAGGGTGGAAAGAAAGAGAAAAGGAGGATGACAAGCAGCAGCAACGTGGATGGATTTAACAGCGATGTTGATGAGTGCATCACTGAAAGACTTGGGATAGATTGTCCTAGAGAGTATCTGTCTGTGTGTCTGTCCGTCGATCGATCGATCGATCCATCCATCGATCCATCCATCCATCCATCCATCCATCCATCCCTATGTAGTCAATGGGAATCAAAAATGATTTGATGGCACATAATCAGTCAACCAACCCAGTTTATTAGGGAGCAAGCCTTTTGAACTCAATAGAGATTTTAAGACAGCACTTTAAAGTGATCTAAGAAAGAGCTTAAAATTCAGGGAAATTGCCTCAAAATGCATTTAATATTATCAGCTCCAATGCTTAATGTCAGGCTGCAATTGATCCTCCAAATCAAGTGAACCAAACCAATTGAAAACTCGTTCAGTTTTAGCTCTTAACTCTTAACTTCTCAGTTCTTTTCAAAGCAATGTCATTTTAAGATGACATGCAGTTCATACCTCTACTCAGATACTATAGCATAACGGTACCATACGTGCTCAAGTACCTTGAGAAAGCATGTTTTTTGTGTGAAAAAAATCTCACTTAAAGCCTGATTCACAACCATTATAAAATATTAGTCAGGCTCTTGTTTCAGAGCTACCATAAAGTCAATCCTTTCCTTTGGAAGTTGTTTTTTTATGAAATACATTTAAAGGTAAAGGTAAAGGTTCCCCTCGCAAATATGTGCTAGTCCTTCCCAACTCTAGGGGGCAATGCTCATCTCCGTTTCAAAGCCGAAGAGCCTGTCCAAAGAGGTCCCCGTGGTCATGTGGCTGGCATGACTAAACGCCAAAGGTGCACAGAACACTTTACCTTCCCCCCAAAGGTGGTCCCTATTTTTCTACTTGCATTTTTTATGTGCTTTCGAACTGCTAGGTTGGCAGAAGCTGGGACAAGTAACAGGACCTCATCCCGTTACGTGGCACTAGGCATTCAAACCGCTGAACTGCCAACCTTTTGATTGACAAGCTCAGCATCTTAGCCACTGAGCCACCCCATCCCTCTAATACATTTACCTTCATATAAATGAACTTTACAAAGTTATTACCAAAAGATGGCAATAGAACAGAATTTGGTTCTTGGTTTACAAGAACTGCAATGAAAAAGTAGCAAAGGCAACTATTTTGTCCTGTCTTTAAAAAGTAATTATATACATATTTATACATACACATATGACAGATATAAAGCACAGTGATGAAAGAATTATTTTATTTTTGCTTTAGATTAGCCTGTGTGGTTCAGCCTTCCCTCACTTTACCAGAAAATGTTTCTAAACAAAAAATAGGCTGAAGTATCCATATCTGTGTTTCCAAGGCTAACTTGCCCCATGATTCAACTCATAAAAGGAATCATCTGGAGTATTTCTGTTGAGTTCACTGATGATAATAATTAGCCAATTTAACGTTTTCACCTTGGGACTGCTCTATTCCCAAAGATACAGACTGGCCTCATGCTTTGATTTCTTTAACATTGACTTATTACATTTCTATGCTTCAGATCAGAATATCGTTACACTGAATAATGCATAGAAATAACAATTCCTCTAAATTAAATCTAAATAAAATTAATTAAGCCTTTGAACAACATTTAAAACCTGCTGAATTTCTGTTTTTTTAATGGACTGTTTCTGAAAATGTCTCTTCTCATTTTTAAAATAAATATAGTTAGGTCTTCTGGTTGAATAGTGTTTAACTGTCATTGACACTGCAGTATTATTTTCATGATAACCAACTCAAACTATTAGAGTATCTTCTGTTTTTATTATCACAATTCACAAGGGTTTGACTGGCACCCAAGAATGCTCATCTGCCACTTTATTTCACAACGAAAAAAGTGACAGCTACTCAATAAGACATCATTACTCATATCACTGAGATGTGGAGAACATAACATTATTAACGCAATTGGGAACAATGTGGGAAATTATTGGTTGATAATAAAATATTTCAGTTGACAGGTGGTGGAATCTCACTGATCGATCCATAGTTGAGTTATTGAAAACCAAGACATTCTTTTAGGCAAATGTAATGTCCTTCAAAGTAATGCTGATTCACACCAATAGTATGGGAAAAGTCTTTGCTTTCCCAGCACTTGCTGAAACACAGGGGGAGCTCTGAGATTGCTTGCAACATCTTCAGTGCATTCTGAGAGGTCTCCAGTCATACCAGTTCAAGGTATAGAACACAAATTATCCAGCCTGGAGAACCCTTAGGATACAAAGTTTTTGCAAGATTTTTAATTGACGGGATAGCAGTTGAAATACCTTCATTTTATTTATGTTAAAGCATATGGCCTATGAAAATAATGTTCGTAGTTTTATCAAATTCCTGTCTGTGTTTGATATCAAATTACCTGATGGCATCCAGAGATTTTCATGTTCATGTCCAAGAGGAGCAACAAATTTCATTTCTCCAAACTTTTCTATTGAACTTCCTTCAGGGAACTGAAAAATCAACCATAGTTTGCTGCCCTTTCTACTTTTCTTCATTCATTTTACTTTTTAATCTGGAACTTTTAATTAGGCATTTGCTGATTCCATGTGTTTGTCCTTGGAGCTACAAGAAAAGATTATAAACCATAGTTTTTTTTTCTGCAGCTGGGATTTGCTTTCTCTTCTGTGCCAGCTCTCTTTCTATTTTCTCTCATCTATCTTGGCTACAGATGTGCAGGGCAATAAATGCATTCTACTTGACTTATTTTTGTCTTTTTTCCTCATTTTAGTTTGCCTAGAGATAATGATGATGATAATTTAGCTTATACCGGATTGTTTGGCAGCTAGGTGGACTACTACCACAGATCTGAAAGCATGATTATTTATTTGATTGTCTGAGGTTTTTACTTGTATTGAACATTCAGAAATGTGAGGGTTATTGATTGCTGCAACCTTTTTTCGTCCTTGCTTCCTAATTACAACTATTTTTAAGGCAGTTCTTTTTGGGCCATAAAATGTTAAGGAGTGTTATGGATCATGACTCTGAGGATCTATGGATTGCAAGTTTTTATTCACTCCATCTTTGCTTGGAAAACTGGTTTGAGTAGGCTTTGATGATGCTACTTCCTTCAGAGTCCAGGAAGGGATAACATATGTTTATGAGCCTTGCTGGAAAGAGGCAGCAGAGCACCAGTTTAAAGCAGGAGAGAAGATGCTCAGATTGACCTCCCATTGAATGGGCAGCAGCCATGGAGATGGTGCCAGTGTTGGAAGACAGGCCCAAGGTTGTCATGGGAGCTTGGGGGTCTTGTCTGCAACTATAATAGGTGTGCCTGCTCTTTCTATGCCAGCCTCAGTATTGCCAGCACCATTGCTTTGCACCATTGCTTTGCTTTTGGCTGGTGAAGTAAGGTACCTTTGTAAATGCTCTACAAGGTGATCAATTTTCAACACCAAATGCAAAGGGAGGCCAATCTCTACTCACAAAGTAACATTATGGCATGACCTAAGAAGGAAAGATATTACCCAAAGAAAGAAGATACCACTTCTGAAGTTCATCCCTGCCTTTTCTGGACTGAAACATGAGAACATCAGGTGTCACAAACAAAGGTTTGGGTGTGACACTTGATCATTATTTGGACTTTTTTCATTTCATCATTTCTCATTTCTTTAACGTGATCAATAGCTTTAACTTTATTCTCCCCTATGTTTATGGAAATTTAAACTTCTATGTGCTAACACAAATGAAGACTCAATTTGGCTCTCTGTGCATAGGCTTCAGTCCCTTGTCCAAGTTGGAAAAACTTACTTTTCTATGACTAGGAGAGGATGAGTCTTCTGCATATTATCACTAGTGGTACAAAAATACAAAAATAGATGTACTCATTTTAGGAATGCAAAGGACTCATGTAAAATAATTATGTAACTAGTTATTTTGGGTGATCCACTTTTTCTAACACCAGCCTGTCTCTGTGCTATTCTACAGGTAGCCCTCGACTTAAAACCATTTATTTAGTGACTGTTCAAAGTTACAACAGCACAAAAAAAACTTATGACTGGTCCTCGTATTTATGATTGTTGCAGCATCCCCATAGTCATGTGATCAAAATTTGGGCACTTGGCAACCAACATGTATTTATGACAGTTGCAGCATCCCAGGTGATTGCCATTTATGATCTTGCCAGGCAGCTGTTTCCTGAAAGCAAAGTCATTGTGGGAAGCCAGATTTGCATAATGATTATGTGATTGATTTAACAGCTGATTCCATGCCTCGTGGAATCAGGCATGATCATTTAACAACCACCTTGCTTAGCAATGAAAATTCTGGTCCCAATTGTGGTTGTAAGTTGCGGACCACCTGTATCTTACCCCGACACCCTGGTTGTGCTAAGTAAGTAATAGATACTGGAAACATCAATACATTTGAGTTTTGACAATGTTGTAAGGGCACTACCTGCTTCAGTCAAGATTCCCAGGCAGCCATGCCAGTCCTAGGGCATCCTGAAAGTATACTGGAAGGAAAGTTATGCCACTCACCACAGAAGGTCAGTTTATAATCTTCTGAATCCTTTCCAGAAATTGAAGCATTACCAAAGTGCTCTGCCCAACAGTGGCATCTTCCTGTTCTCCCTGAGAACAATGATGAGTGGGTCCTTCTAGAAAAAGGGCCAAGCTTGCCAAAGAGTTATGTCAGCCTCAATTATTACATTCATGTAATAATTACATAAATGTAATATTACATGAATGTAATATAACATGAATGTAATAATTGGAATAGTCTTAAATAATCAGGGAAATGGTAATAATTGGAATATTTTTAATTATATATTTGGAATTGAACAAAAAAGAAAAGAAAGTTGAAATGACACGAGACAATGAACTGAGTGGAATATATATATATATATATATATATATATATATATATATATATATATATATATATATATATATATATATATATATATATATATATATATATATGGTTTCTATAAAGTTATTGAATTGTACTATTGGGAATAGAGAGAATTTAAGGAAATGGTTGTGAACTGCATTATGGTGTATTATTTGAGAGAGAATTTAAAGAAATGGTTGTGAACTGCATTATGGTGTATTATTTGAATTAAGATTTTTACTCAATTGACTTTTTTTTGAACACTCTTAATTAATTAGGGAAACTATAACAAAAACCTGAAATAATTGTATCATTTGGAATATTAAATAAAGAAATTGGAGATGATATTATGTTGTGTCAATGCAAATTAAGGGGATCAAATTTTAGGGAGGAAAAAGAAAAAAATGAATTAAGTTAAGAGGAAGGGTAACATTAGATTTTTTAAAATCAGAGAGAAATAAATGTTATGCCAAAAATTGAAGGTACAAAATTGTTTTAAAGATGAACAAAAATCTGTACAAATTTATGACTGGGTCAATGTTCTGTCTAGAAAAGATGTATTGTATGTTTATCTGTCTGTTTAAAAAAAAAAACTTTAAAAAAACCAAAAAACCCAAAGAGTTATGTCAGCCTCCTTGGCCCTGTGGGTAAGGTAGGAATCAGACAGTGAAGGACAAGCAGTGGCATCCAAGAAACATGAGTGGAAACGTACAGTAAGAAGTTTTTTATATATATAAAATAAAAAGAAAATAAATGTTTGGATTTTGAAACATTTTTGAAAGCTGGGCTTTTTAAAGGAGATGTCCTGAGGCTGAAAAATTCAAGAAACAAAAACAAGTTGGAGTTTTGGGATTATCTTGATTGCTAGTACGGTAGTGTAATGGAACAGAATCAGGAAAGCCTGCCAAAGCAATTCTCCTTATCAATTTTTATATAACATAATTAAGACAGAGTTATTCTGAGTCACTTTCATGCTTCCCTCGTTCCCTGACCAAGAAAACTCTGTAACCATCTTCTTCCCTCCTGCACACCAAACAGAACAGAGTATGAGGGCAATGCTCTCCAATATTGCAATATCAATTTAAGCTGCATAGTCACTTTTATCAAATCTCGGTTACGCACAGGCTCACCTTCCACTCTTTTATTCCCTGCTGTCTCTAAAAGTTCCTCTTCTTTCTTTCCTCTGAAATAGTAACTCATTAGTTGAAAACTGAGCAGAGTCGGTTTCCACCTGCAGATTAGGTGGAGAGAAAAGCAGGCCTTTGATATCAACCAATGTAGGAAATTTTGAACATTTCTATGTAAGTTCCCTTTGCTTAACTGTGTAAACCATCAGTGCTGAATCAGTCAATTGCCCTGGAAGGACAGTCCAATATGGACTTTATGCAAGTAGGACCTTTTAACTAAAGAGCATTCAAAATCTATACTTCCTGGAACAAAGGGACCTCAACAATGGAAACACAAACCTCAGTGAAAGGGGTTAATTTTTACTGAGAAAGCACAACTTGCACAACGAAAGCAAGACAGTGGGAAATGACAGTGAAGGCAACATAGCAACTGTTGGAGAAGTGGCATCCAGCAGGAGCATAGCATGTAAGGCCTATTGAGCAGTGGTGGGTTTCAAATATTTTTACTCCGGTTCTGTAGGTATAGCTTGGTGGGTGTGGTGTGGCTTGGTGGGCGTGGCTTGGTGGGCGTGGCAAGGGAAGGATACTGTAAAATATCCATTCCCACACCATTCCAGGGGAAGTTTACTGCAAAATCCCCATTTCCTCCTGATCAGCTGGGACTTGGGAGGCAGAGAATAGATGGGGGCAGGGCCAGTCAGAATTTTTACTACCGGTTCTCTGAACTACTCAAAATTTTCACTACCAGTTCTCCAAAACTGGTCAGAACCTGCTGAAACCCAACTTTGCTATTGAGGGAATAGAAATGAAGCACCCCTGAAAGATAGCAATGGGACAGTATGTACACAGTAGATTTCAGAAAAGAGAACAAGTCTTTACAATGTGACACAAGTAGTCTTCAACTTATGATCATAAGTTTAGCAACTATCCAAAGTTATGATGGCATGAAAAGTGACTTACAACCAGTTGTTGCCTTTTATGACTATCACAGTATCCCCACAGTGACATGATTGTAATTTGAGTGCTTGGCAATTAACAGATATCTATGTCATTTGCAGGGTCCCAGGATCATATAATTGCCATTTATGACCTTTCCAGAGGAAGTCAGATCCATTTAATGGCTGTGGGGGAAAAGGCAATAAAAGCAAGCAGGGTCACTTGATGACTTACTTAATGATTGTATTGTTGAGCAATAGAACCTCCAGTCCAAATTGAGGTGATAAGTCAAGGGCTATCTATATACACGCCTTTGTCTTTTCTTACTGTGTGCCCATGCAGGCTTTGGAGAAACTGAACAGGGATATTGATGCATATTCCTTAGCATTGATCCAATCAATCAATTGCTCAGTCAATCAATCACTAGGATGTCTGTCTGCATTCTATCTCCCCACATTGTAGGTTTTATCATCATTGGCATCTTTGACATTGAACATGAACAAAAGGTCATATTTGAGAGGGGGAGAAAGGGAAGAAGTATTCTTCATAAGCTTTGGCCTATAGCATGTCTTTCAATATTTGCCACACAATGAAGACTTTTCCTGTTAAATGCTACCCTATTGCCATATGAAGAGGTTGGGGAGCTGATCCAGTTGGGGGGTCTTTATTATATATTTTACATTTGTTTTGGCACTGTCAAACAAAAGCAACCAGAACCACCCATGAATAATCTCAAATTGAATTCTTATTACTGAAGTTATTATTATTATTTGCCAGGTTTCCAAATGGAAAGCAACATTAGATTTTCTTTGCAAAACCAACGCATAATCTGCTTACTCTTTAAACATGAGATGTATATTGTAAACCATCTGTTAGTCTTTAACAGGGTATATAAGATCACACTGTAGCATTGCACAGTATTACAAACCATTTTTAAATAAATAAATAAATAAATAAATAAATAAATAAATAAATAAATGAATGAATGAATGAATGAATGAATGAATGAATGAATGAATGAATAAATAAATAAATAACAGGGAGAAAGCTATAAAGTTGTTGGAAAATGCTGCTTAAGTAAATACAGGAATCAATAATTCAACAAATAAAGAGACATTAAATTCCTACTTTAAAATTGTGCAATTGTAACTTTGAACGGTCACTAGTCCTTACTGTAAGTTGAGGACTACCTGTACTTTAAAGTATTTTATAATAAATAATTCATTATTTATAATATATTTTATTTAGTTGCAATCATGCAGACCTTACATGAAAATAACTCCTTCTGAAGTCAGTAGAAATTGACTGGATTAGGACTTGTATTGTTTAATATGAAGAAATTGATTTAATATGCAGTGCAGTCTTTATGCATGCTTACTTAAGACAGTTCAGAAGGAATAAGTCCCCTAAAAATTCAAATTCAAGTCTGGTACTAGCTGAATAGGTGTTTTTCTTGAATATTAAATATTTAGAGAAAAATAGATAAATATTTTTAAATATGGAATTTTTCAGAAGAAATAAAGTTACCAGAGAATCAATAGAAGAGAATCATGTAACAGATCTTCAGCAGAAGAATCACTTCACAAGGACGTTTTCTCTGATTTACCTGTAAGATATATGCTTTGAAATCATGTTGGAGAAAGTGTAACAGTGATTTTATGTAACTACTGAAACCTGCTCCTTCTGTTCTTCCCAGCACAGAAAAACTGTGTAGAAAAATTCATCCAAATCGTTTTTATTCCATGTGTAGAAAAAAAAGTTATATCATTGCAGATAATATCTTTGAAACAACAAGAGTATTCTCCTGTTTGCTCATAATATTGGACTTACTGTATGAAATTTCCTTTAAAAGAAGTTTCATTTTGTTTGATATAAGTTGGAAGAAAAACATCCCCACAAGGAAGGGAGGGAGGGAGAGAGGGAGAGAGGGAGAGAGGGAGAAAGGAAGGAAGGAAGGAAGGAAGGAAGGAAGGAAAGAAGGAAGGAAGGAAGGAAGGAAGGAAGGAAGGAAGGAAGGAAGGAAGGAAGGAAACACGTACAGAATACCCTGAGATGAAGTTACTTTACTAATTTCACCTAAAAAGAAACATACTGTCCTCTATGGAAAGATGTGCTAGAAACAGGATATCTTATCTTTTGAGGAATGCCAAGGTCAATGGTACTGAGCATTTATGTACATATAAATATTGTTTACATGTACATATTCCAATGCTACTATGTTGGAACTATTCAGCTCTTCTGCATTGGGAAAAGACTGAGCATCTGCTTGACAAATTGCAGCATTGCAGAGGCAAATGGCTGCTATGACACATTATTTATGAAACACCAATGACTAAACAATCAAGGTACGGTAGACAAAAGAGAAGCTTCAGAGCATTCAAATTGGTGTTTATTGGCCTGGGAGATAAAATATTACAACATTAATTATGGATCACCCAATATTTCATTGATCTACATTAAGGAATACATCACAGAGGTACCTTTTCATTCTGATACTCTTTGATTTCAGTTAGATTCATGACTCACACATCGCTGGTTTAGCATAATTAAGGGCATTTCCTCACGGCCACTTTAATGCACATTCTGCCAGTCCTTGAAAAGACTGCCAAATTTGAGAATTTGCCCATCTCTGTTTGGAAGAGATTTGATAGCATTCTTTTAAAAGAATCTATCCTATAGAATAGATCATGGCTGTTCCAGTTTCTAAGGTTGATTTTAGAGTTGCTCATCCATGGCAAGACAAATTTGTGATTCAGCATATCTTGGATACAAGGATGGGAGATGGGAGAGGGAGTAAAATGTTAGCACTTTATTCACAGAACTATAAACTACCCTGAATAGAAGTATTAACTACTATAATACTAATAGAAGTATTCAACTACCCTGAATAGAAGTATTAACTAAGGAAGGAGCTTTAAATATTTAGAAGGGACAGTCAGAAAATAACTGTGCAGCTTTAGGAAATAATCAACCCCAGGTTTTTTTTTTTTTTTTATTGAAAAGGTTTTCAAATACAAATTTTTCCCCCTTTTTCCCCCCCCCTCCCCCCCCTCCCTAACCCCCCCTCCCCACCCTTCCCCCCCTGTGACTTCTTCGTAACAAAAAAAAACCCTAATTCATAACAGATTACTTACTCCCTCCTCAAAATACTGACCTTTACTTACTAAAAGTATTATAAATCCCCCTTTATCCATACATTTCAGAAAAGAAGAAGAGAAAAAAAACAAAAAAAAAACAAACACATTATACTATAACTATTATAAAATAACTTCTAATTTAGCATAATAGTGTTTTATATCTATACATTATTGCAACAATTCAAAACCACCTTCCACTTTAAAACTATACGATAAGTCCTACTTTAATAACATTTCAAAGCGGGCTCCCCATAAAATCTAATTTAACATTTATTCCACTCTATCCATTTCCTCCACTCCCCTAAATGTATCACTTAAAAATCCCTTTTCTTAAACTAATCAGTCTGTAGCTAGCTTATTCACCCACTGTCTTACAAATTTACCATACACAACAATTCTTGATATCTTTAATTCACTGCCCACACTACTTAAAAATATATATATATATATATTCCATTATATCTAAATAAAAAAAGAAAAGACAATAACTTTAAATTTATAGTCCATATAATATCTTCTTGAAGTCTTTCCACTGGATTGTTAAAACCAACATCCATAATAGGGTAACATAGCTTGCTGATGCAACAGTTTATTCAAGATCTCCAATCATATCTGCCCCCATCAGTAGTAAACATCTTCTTATATATATAAAAGTAAAAACAACCACCCGAGTGACATTATAATTATATTCCATATAATAATAATTGTGGGTTTCATCAGGATTATTAATTTCCATCATCGTATTGGGTAACAACCCGATCTTCTGCATGTCCCAATGTGATTCTCTTGCCTTATAATTCAAGATAATTATAATATATTTATCAACACAAAAAGAAGTTTCAAAGTAGATAATTCAAAACCATCAATTTGAGGCTCTTTCCATGTCCCAAAATTACGGCAATGCAGAGATCTGCCACTATCCTCAGGATGATATTGACCAATATGTCGCCTCCTCTATGTTTTCACATAAATTCATATTTTAAAATCACTGGCTTCACTGTTGCTTGGGTTAGAAATTTCTATTTTTGTACAACCTATTTCTTTTTTTGTTTTCTTTTTGTGGGTTTGACTTCCATCCTAATTTTTTGTGTCTCGCGTTTCTTTTTTATCCCTTGTATATCCTCTAATTGGTTTCCATGCTTGTCCTTGCCTTGATAAGTCATCACATTAAAATCAGATGGCACTTCTCTCAAATTTGTAGATAATCCAGCTGGGGTATCCGATAAATCCAAAGGCAATTTATCTGGTACAGTCTCTGTCTTTAGTTCCAGCTCCTTCTGCTTATCCTGTATTATATCTGAAGACGTTAAATTCATTTTCAACCTATTTTGATAAAATTCTTCCGCTCTTTCAACAGTATTTAACTGGTATCTTTCTCCTTGATATCTCAATATAATACCAACTGGGACGTCCCACCGGAATTGAATATTTCTCCTTTTTAACTCAGACACCAGAAAGCCAAATTTCTTCCTTTCCATTAATATCTTAGGTGGGAGTTCCTTGTAAATCCAAATCTTTCTTCCATACAGTTGCAAATTAGAATTGAAGGAATTTTGCACAATTTTATTCCTAATTTCTTTATCTGAAAAATAGATTACCACATCTCTAGGCAATTGCCTTTGCTTGGCAGTCCAGGAGTTTATTCGATAAGCTCTGTCAATCCTACAAAACACTTCCTCAGGTTGAATCTTTAAAATCCCAGCTAGAAATTCAGAAGATATTTTCCTTAAGTCATCTCTGTTATTTTCCTGCAAACCTCTAAGTCTTATTGCATATTCTGTGAAATTATATTGTATCTTTAGAACCTCTTTTTCAATCCTCTGTTGCAGATTTTCTACATTACCAGACTTTTGGTCAGCATCCATTTTAAATTTTTCTTCTGAACTATAATCCTGAATATTTAACAAATCATTTTCAATTTTTTGAATTCTATTGTCCAATTTATCTTGAATTTCATCCATTTTTGACTCTAGTAAATTAGTATTTGTATCCAACCGAATCATGAATTCTGACATTTTTAAAATTTTTTGCTGCAAAAAGTCAAACTTGGATTTCACCAATTCCTTAGTTTCCTGCTTAAATTTTTCAAGTTGCTGATTCACAATCTCATCCCTTCTTTCAATCTCCTCTAAGAGAAATTCTATTATATTAAAATCAGGTTTCTGGGACTGAAGAGTTAAAACTTGTTCCTTTAAATTCTTAGTGGGGGAATCCCCCCCACCTATTTGCTTGTCTGACTTCACAAGCCTCAGTGCCATGTTTCCGCCTAAGCAGGCTTTGTTAGAAGAAAAAAAAAAAACAAGACAAAAGACTTCCAGCCAGCAACAATCCTCCAGGGGAAAAAGAGAAAAACAAAAACAGGAGCGGAGTTTTGTCTACAAATGTAGCCAGTGGTATTTATTCCGCTACATTGTAATAATAAAAAACGGAAGAACTTTCCCTCTCAAACTCTTCTCCAGCCGCGGCAGACGCCATTTTAAAAAGAAACTTTTTTCCTCTTTCTCTTCCTCTATTCTCCTAAGTAATTTTTAAAAGATAAGTAAAATACTTGCGCTTCAGTATTACAGGTCCAGCTCACATTTTCTTTGAGTAATCTGTCAAATTCACAGGCTTGCTTTTGACGCCTGGCTCTGCATTAGCAGAGGTCTCCCAAAGCCCGGAGCAGCGGCTGGGGATATGGGGCATCTCATCCGCTCCATCCCAAAAGTAAAAGAAAAACTTTTGGGACTCTGCAGAGAGTTCTACCCACCCCTGCCGGCTCTATCTCCATTTCCTCATGGGAACGGAGTTTTTTCGAGCCGCCGTTCCGTTGTGAAGGCGGCTCTGACAGGCAGTGGAAGCTGACGATCCCAAAGGAACGTCTGGCGGCGGCCAGCAGCAAACAGGAAGTCCAACCCCAGGTTTTGTAAGTGTAAGAGAGCAGGAGAACTGACAATATAAGGTTTATCTAACAATATGTTTCCTATTCCTATATGTTTCCAAGCTAAAAGTACTTTTTCCAAACTTGAAAATTTGTTTCAAAATTCAACTCATTTCCAGAATGCTGAGAATAGCATAGAAATACATCTAGGAAACTCCGTTTCTGTTTGTGCTGGCCTCCTACAACCCTCTTCTAATGAAAACAGAGCTTGGGAGGGCTGCATGGGGTCCTCGCGACCTCCGTTTTCACTGGCAGAGGCACCATGGGTTGGTCCTTTGCTGTTTCCAGGGAGGCTCCATGGGCCTTGAGTTTGACACCCCTGATGTAGATAATTCACCAGAATTCACTTCTTTATTTGCTCACATATAATACAATATTGCCAGACTAAAACCATACTACTCTCATCCTAATGGATATACCCTGGAAGACTCTAGGGCTGGGCTACCTCTTATCTTACACCCACACCCTTTCTGGAATGGGCTCCTGACATCCCAGGAAAATGCTGCTTCACTGTACTCCATCACACCAACTTCTGTCAGTAGGCAGCATCTCTCACACATTTCAATTTGGGGATATTTTTCACAATCCTGAAACCAAACCCTGATTTTTCTTTGGCTTTAATAATAACATTTTAAAATAAAGTCTGCTTCAGATTGAGCTCGACTCCTGGTGCCTTCCTGGACACAACAAAACTGTCTGTTTTCTCAATAATACATTCCTGTCTTTTTCCAGAATTTGATTTCTTATTCTAGTGTATAAGTCTGGTATTCTCTGGAGGTCTCTCAGCCACATATTAATCAAGCCCAACTCTTGTTAACTCTCTGAGCCCACATTAGGTCAATTAGATGCAATCGCTTGCTGAAAAAAATAACAACATGGATCTCATTTTAATGTTAAAATAGACAGTTTTGAACAACAGAAGTCTTCCTTCAAACCAAGAATAAAATGAAATAATCAACTTACATCCAGGTCTTTCAGAATTGTAAAAACAGTTGTACCCTTTAAAAACAAAGCCAGTGACTTTGTTGTAGCCAGATAGTTGGTTTCTGTATTCTGGAAAATAGCTTTCAAGGGCACTTCATGGTGAACTGTGGTGGCAATGGAAACATAACCTAATGTAGTTTTCCTTCCTTATGGAGATAATGGGACTACCAGCCTTTCCTTTCTCAGAATTTTCTTATGTTCTGCATTAGTAGTTGTGGCCATAGCATGATTGGGGACCTCCTATTATATGACATGGAAACAGTCATGGTTGAACTGCAGCTAACTATCAGAGTTAGCAAAGAACTCTACTTTTGGGGAATGAAGCTAGAGAAGCTAAAGTAATTACTGAAGGACAAAGTGAACTGAAAGAAACCAGAGTACAGGAAACAAACTGTCACTACAAAGGAAATCTTCATTACCCTTTTAGGGTAAAAGGGGGTAGGAGGAATCCAGAGCCATAGCTTGCAAAAACTGTCCAGAAGATTTAGTATCAGTTACTCACCATATTTAATATAGAACCAAGAGTTTGAGATTCTACTATCAGGAAAATTATTGTACTTATTGTAACTACTACCCAAACCTAAGGAAGGGTGAGAGTTTTTAAAAGCCACAATATCACAAATGTCTCCTTTATTAGAGTCCTGAAAACTTCTTGAATTTAAGAAACTATTTATCTATGGGGGTACTGAGTTTTTTTATATATATATAAATATACCGCATATACAAACTTTGTATTGCTTTTAAAATAATTACAAAAAAGGAAAAAGGGAACAAAATACAAATTAGTGCATTATCAAAAATATATACAGTAACAAAGACTTAAAATAATTACAGAATTTATAATAGAAAAAAATAAAAATATGTTTCATTAGTAAACAATTACAATTCTGTAATTACAATCTACAATTCTATTGCAAAGATTATGCAAGTGTGTGTGTATGTGTATATTATATTTCTAACACATTTATATAACTATCATGCTTCTTAAACTTCTGTAATTTATATTAATGAGTCCCATATTTCATTACATTTCTTCAAACAAGTTCTATGTCTATAAACAATCTCCTCATATGTAGTAAGGGTAATCAATTCTTCAATCCATTGAGTAAAAGAGTCCGTGCATTTCCAATGTTATAATATCAGTCTTTTAGGCATACTAAGGGCACACAAAACCATTTATATTGCCCATGTCAAATTTGATATGCTACCGGTAGGTATGTAATTCAAGAGAATATTATCCTCTGAAAATTTTACCTTTTGTTGCACATCATATTTATATAGTCCCCTACTTTCCCCCAAAAGTTAGCAAGTATAGGACATTGTAAAAACATGTGTCTTTATTACATCTCCAATAATTCATCTTTATCAGCTATCAATTGTTCCGAACTCAATTTCCTTTTTGGGTAACTGAGTTTAAATAAATAAATAAATACAGCTTCATATATTGTAGAATATATAATAAATACAGGGGTGGGATTCAGCTGGTTCAGACCGGTTCGGGGAGAACCGGTAGTTCTGATGATCAGCTGACTCCGCCCTATCCTGTCCTTTATTTCCTTGTTTCC
This sequence comes from Pantherophis guttatus, assembly GCF_059756535.1. Taxonomy (NCBI): domain Eukaryota; kingdom Metazoa; phylum Chordata; class Lepidosauria; order Squamata; family Colubridae; genus Pantherophis; species Pantherophis guttatus. The sequence continues at coordinate 103,034,337 of NC_142067.1, read as the reverse complement.
AGCCTATCTGAATCGTGCTTTACAGCTGATTTCCATGCCTCAGCTTTTCTACTTACCGGGGTAGACTTAGAAGGTAAGCAGCTGAGCTTTAAAAACCTCCAATTTTAGCGATGCATGCAAGCGAAGCATGCGCTCACCTAACCAGTTGTTAAACCGGTAGTAGCCCACCACTGAATAAATATGGAAAATCCCCAAGGCATTTTTAAATTATTTTTGTGTATGTGAGAGAGGAAGAGTAAGTGAGTGAGAGACAAAGAGAGATTTACACTATTGGTATACACAGTGTATACAGTATGAAACACTGCAGCTATTTACAGGATTAAGGTAAAGAGAAAATTTCTGCAGTGTTAAAGGACTTGGAAAATTGAACAATGCAGCACACTAACACCTGGTGTTAAACCAATGAAGAATTAAAATAGGTCAATTCACCTTGGAAAACAAAATGATTAAAAAAAGAAGCAGAAGTCCATTTCTTCAATGTTTCTCACCCCACCCTCATGTTCTGAAAGAAAACCATCAATAAAAATAGACTAAAATCCCACTGAAATGTCACTCAGCACAGAAAAGAAAATGACAAGAATAAAGCCATTTTCTTAGCCTTAAGGCAACAACAAGTGGAGACTAAAACATGCCACGGCATATCAATGCTGTCATCAACTTCGTTATTTTTCCTAGAAGATAATGACAGCTAAAAAAGCATCCAGATAAGGTCCATAAGGGAAAAGGTGGACTATGTTGTCCTTAGGAGCCAGAATATATTAGTGTATCTGGCAAGCATATAAACAGGAGTTTAAAAATTATGAGAAAATGCCAATGCATCAGCGATGGTGATTTATCTCATTAAACTTCATTTTTTCCTGTATTTCTATTTCTTTATTATATTTTTAAGGAGTTAAGATAAATCAGTGCATCATTACTGATTAAGCCAGCAATGTAATGTCTTCAATAGGAGAAATTTTAATAGACAAAGGTTCCATATTGACTGTCCATATTTAAAACAAATGGTATTATATTATATCATAATTAAAATTCAGTCTTTGTTTCAAATTACTGCTTAGGCTGTGGTGGAGAAGCACTTATTTGTGAAGCATACAGAGTTAATTCAGGAAATGTGTGGCCACAAGATGTAGTGGCAGCTACCAGTTCAGAAGGATTTAGAGGAGGATTAATCAAATCCATGGGGATGGAACTATCTATAGCTACATGTCATTGTGGCTAAAAGGAATGTCTGTATTCATAAGGACTATGTCAGACAATAGCAGATGCAATTGCAAGGCAATAAGAAGTGGGACCAAAGTCTCTAATTTCTCCTGGTGGTTTTCCAAAGGGCAAGTTGCTGAGCTCCGTGAAAATTAACATATTAAATTAGGCGGATGTTTGATCAAACAGAATTTTTCTAATGTCCATCACATTTTTTGATGATCAAAACCAAAATATTTTCTTTGTGCTATCACAAAGAAGGAATAAATTATATAAAGGTTGACTCCTATCAACTACTTACTATTTAGTATTCTGACAAAGACTGTAATGTCCAAAATTGCCTTGATTGCAGTGAGCTGGTTAATTGCATGCTTATATCTTTCCCAGTGAAAAAAGATATCAATATACTTATCCCTGCTCCCATAAACATACTTTAAAGGGACCAATCATACTAATCCTTATTATGCATAAATTGAATAATTATTTGCCCTCACTCTGGTTGACAATCACATTTGGAAAAGAAGAGACACTGATTTATATTGTGGGCCATTTAAATGTTTCCTAAACTTTCAAGATACCTTTTAGTCATGAGTTGCTGTTGTGATAGTCAGAAATTGACATGTTGAAAGCTTTTGCTGTTAATTCAATAATCACTTCCCAAATTATGTAATTTTGCAATTTCAGAAATAAAATCCAAGACATTCCCATTCTGAAACTGGGATAGATGTTCCATGCTATTCACACCAGGATGGAGAAATGTCAAGGTTCATACTTCATGCTTCTACTGGATCATACCTATAGGTATCTTAGACTCCAAAGGACCAGCCAAGCCTTCATCTATACATTTGACTTTGGAGATATAGAGCAGAGCAAAAGAGAAAGTGTGGGAAAGTGCTGGTGGGAAAGAACAGGGTCCACTTGCGGCTATGTAGGGATGCTAGGCTGATCCCTCTTTTAACTCTGCCTCCAGGTTCTGCTACTCATCTTGCACCTTTATGGATCCCAAATAGGGTTTGGGATTCTTCTGGTCCAGAAGAAAAACCTTAATTCTTTTCCTTTCTCTACATTTTGGGCCTTCTCTATTCCTGCCAAGAGGAGAAAATGGGAAAAGGAAAAGCTATCTCTGATGGCGCAACCTCCACTTTCAGTCTTCTTTTTTGCATTTCTTGGTCTATATACAGCCTTCTGTCCCCTAGCTACTTCTATTTTTCTCCCTGCTCAATTCTCAATCATCTAGGCCATGGTTGTCTGAAAGGTGTTTTTCAAAAGGAAACTGGATTTTCTTAGTTTTTTTCTTTAAGAAACGTTTCACTTCTCATCCAAGAAGCTTCTTCAGTTCTGAATACTGAAGGAGGTTCTTGGATAAGAAGTGAAACATTTTCAAGAAAAAAAACCTTAAGAAAACCCAGTTGCCTTTTGAAAAGCACCTTTGGGATTCCCTGCCAGAGGGTGATTTTTCTCTTTGCTTTTTTCCCTTTAATTCCTTTATTGTGTGCTCTCCCAATATATACAGTAGATATCTCCCTGGGTATTCTAATTATTCTTATTCTGATACATGGAGGGTATATCTCTAATGTTGTATTATACAAATAGTATATTAGCAAGCATACTGTTCAGAATGATATTGGGTTAAAATAAATCAGGCAGAAATCCATATATTAAGTTTCTAAGGCTTCCTTTTTCCAAAATTAATGTCATTGAGTGGAATTTTTCTAATTCCACTTTCTTCAATGATATATTTATAAAAGAATTCAGGTGCTTCTGTACAAGGAGGAGTGACAGAACCTGAAGGCAGAATTAAAAGAGGGATCACCCTAGAATCCCTACATATTCCTATGACCAGGTCCACTTGCGGCTATGTAGGGATTCTAGGCTGATCCCACTTTTAACTCTGCCTCCAGGTTCTGCTACTCATCTTGCACCTTTACTGTATGGTTTCTGACTGGACAGATCCTTCCCTAGACTGAACTGGACCAAAATGTGTGTGAAGGGAGCATCACTCATCAATTTGTAATAGCATACAAAGCTCAGCAAAGTCTTTACAGCTTTGTGTGGTACTTAAGTGATTAATTTCCAATTTGCTGACTTTTTGAAGAACAAGAAGAAATTGGAATGAGCTTAATGCTATCATCTTAAACTGAAGGTTTTGTTTATTATGGATTTTTTAAAGAGTTAGGATTTTAGGACTAGAGATGGATGAGCTGATAGTGCTGTTTATTTCAGTTGTCTTGATTCCTCATTTTGCTTTTTTGTGATAAGTTTTATGCTTATTTAAAGATTATTATAACAATATCTATGCATGTTTGTATATATTTCTCCTCATCTACTCATTTCTATATGCAATTTTCATTAATATAACCATTCTGCAAATACATTTGTCTACGAGAAAGCTTTCATATGCTATTTTTCCTAATATATGGCCACTATATGCACTATGTGCTTTTTCTCATAATATATGCATTTTATACATTGGAGAATTGCATTGAAAAACAAATGTGAAAGTAGAAATGTTACTGCATTTTGCTTTACATATTGATTCAAAATATGAAATTAGATAATTTGCCATAGCAACACAAACCAAATCAATTTCTCCCCAACTTTAAACAGAACCTGTTGATAAAATGTATTGATAACATACTGTAATGTTGAGTTCTTAAAATAGAGATTCCCAGTATCGCTCTCCTTCTGTCTTTCCCAAGTAAAATGTACACACATATTAACTACAGCATCAAAGAAGCAGATAATTCTTACAGTTAGAGAAGCACCCACATGAGTTAATAATACAGATATCTTGATAAAGCACACAGCATATACACAGGGGAGGTTCTCAGAGAGATAATAAAGATGCAAGGAGATGAACAATATGTTGATTAAATGCATAATCAAGGGCTTGCAAATTGCATAAAGGTTGGATATATTTCTGGCACTGTATCCACGGTTGAGGAAATACCAGTGATATCACTGGGGTTTCTACTGAACACAGAGATTAGAAACCCAGCTTTGGTAATCACTTCATTCACTGTATTTCAAAAGGTAGGTCAACCTATCTATCTAGATAAACAAACAAAATCCCCTTTTCAATCCAGTAGTTACATTAATCTAGGCAACAAGTAGATGGCTAAAGGAGATATAAAAACCTCTAACTCTTTTTTGTCCCTGGTAATTGATAGGTCAACTGATTAATGATAATCATCCTGTAGGTTAACATTCCTTTGGTGTCTGTCTGTCTGTCTGTCTGTCTGTCTGTCTATCATGTATCTATCTATCTATCTATCTATCTATCTATCTATCTATCTATCTATCTATCTATCATCTATCTATCTATCTATCTATCTATCTATCTATCTATCTATCTATCATCTATCTATCTACCCACACCCACCCACACATATACACATTCTAGGATGGCATCTTGTATATTCCAGGCTGTCTTCATTTTTATGTTGTCCTAACAGCAGCACAACCACAATTCTCCTTTCAGATGTGCTATAAGGGCACATTATAAAGATAGCAAAATTTAGAATGACAAGAAATGGATCCAGTTCTGGAATTGAAGGAAAGAAAGGCAAAGGTGATTTTTCAGATGAGCCCACTGTGTACCCACAGTTTAGTATGAAGCACCAATCTTTTTTTTAAAAAAAATGCCTTCAAAATCCAAACAATTGAAAGTGTCAGAGTTGTCAAAAATCCTAATTAACCACTCACGATGAGAAATTTGTTCATCCTTCTCCACCACATTCTGGGGACTCCAGGTCACACAAAAGAATGAGAACTGAAGCACTTTCTGAAAAGCAAGTTTGCCTGCCAGGTTCCACGTGGCATTTTTTTTTTTTTTGCTTTAATTTATATGCCGCCCTTCTCCAGAGACTCAGGGCCGCTTACAATGTGTTAAGCAATAGCCTTCATACTTTTGTATATTTATACAAAGTCAGCTTATTGCCCCCACAATCTGGGTTCTCATTTTACCTACTTTAGAAAGGATGGAAGGCTGAGTCAACCTTGAGCCTGGTGAGATTTGAACTTGCAGTAATTGCAAGCAGCTGGTGTTACTTAACAGTGCTTTAGTCCACTGTACTACCAAGGCTCTTTGTTAACCTTGCAGCAGACATCCTACATTATCATTGAGATGAGTTCTGTTGTGATGATGTATCTGCCAAACATCAGTTCCTGAACAGATTCTCATTCCATTTGGTGATTTCCTATGGGAACGTTATCATTCTTCTGATGTACAGTAACTTGATAAACCTTAATTTAACACCTGTATATCACTATTTAACCTTTATAGAATACTGCAAGTATGCCAATATTTTTTTTTTAAATGATAGAGTACTCACCAGTGGTTGAGGCAGATTAATCAGGTATATTTTTCTACAATATCACATTGTGTACCCTGCAGCCTTGTTAAATCCCAACTAACAACAGTTTCATCATCCAAAGAGCTAGCTGTTTACACATGATAAGGCTCCAAGGATTGTAAACTTATTTAAACAATCCAGTCTGACACAGTGACCATATATAAGCTGTCAACATTATTGTTCAGCCAATATTATAAATGTCCTATCCACATCTGTCTCAGCATTAGGCAGGAAGCTCTTTGAGCCACAAACACAATTAGCACATTCTCAGCAACAAATTAAAATATGCAGAGGCCTTACTCTTTTTCGTTTTCTATGGGGATTTTTTAAAAAGAAAACTTTATTCTATTTTTAATAGGGTGCCTTTAAAATGCAACATTGAAGTGTAAGAAACTACAGGTTAAAGGAAGGAAATGCAGATAACAACAACGATGTAAGATTCAGCTAACATATTTTGCAAACAAATTTTGAGGAAATGATTTTTCCCTATTTTGTTTTCTGGATAGGGGAAAATCACTTGCCTCAAAATTTGTTCATTTTCATTTCCTTTTTCTTTCTTCACTATGACACAGTATGACATTGTGTTACCATTGTGTTCTCTGTATGTTGCAGGTGAGGAAAGCAGTATCTCAAAATATACTTACCATCAGGGGTGGGTTCTAAAATTTTTTACTACCGATTCTGTGGGCGTGGCTTATTTTGTGGGTGTGGCTTGATGCTCATGTGACAATTCTTTAGGATTTAGCAGAGGTACTGGTCTACCAGGCTTTTAACTGCTTGCAGAGCTGTACCAGTCTACTCATTTGTTTTTGGAGGTACCAGTCTACCACCACAATGCCTTTTAACACTGATCAGCTGTAGGGCGGCCCTTTGAAGCCCCGTGGCAAGAGTTTAAACAGTTTTTTTCCTTCTAGCCGATCAGCTGGGACTCAGGAGGCAGCAATAGATTAGGAGTGGGGCCAAATAAAAGGTAAGAATAACGCGGGGGGTTGGGGGTGGGGGACGGGGAGGCAGAACCGGTTCGGTGACATCATATCGTCACCGCTACCGGCTTGGCAGAACTGGACCGAACCGGGAGGAACCCACCACTGCTTACCATACCATACCATACTTACCATAAGTATAAATCACACCTTAGTTTTTGGGGAAGAAAATAACAAACAAATCCTTCCTCTGCCTACCAGCATCCATTGGTATTCATCTGGCTAGCGTCCTGTCAGTGTGTGTGAGAGAGTTGAGGGCTGTTTGGAAACTGAAACAGTGAGCAACAAGGAAGGAGACAGCAAGGAGCCTGGACGTAGCTTAGGTCAACTGTTCTAAAGCTGCATGCTGTGGTGATCTCTGAAACTAAAACTGAAACTGAAACTCCTCTCCTCTGCTTGTGTTTTCTTGTGTTGGAAAACCTGCTTTTGGTATTGTGTATTTACTTTATATTATATATAAAGAGAAGCTATTGAATCCTGCTGAATCAGTTAGTTGTGTATGCTTCCTGGATGTGATTGCTGCTGCAAACTCTGACAGTTCTTGCAGCAAATAGCGAACAGCCAGGTCAGCTTCAGCACATTATTGCAGCCTGATTCAGCATGAGCAGCTGATTGGCGGGTGGATCGGACTCCCAGAATACCTCCAGCTGTTCCAGGCTGCAGGGATTGCCTCAGACCATCACTTCCTACATGCCTCGCATTTTTGGCTACATTCGGTGCATAAGACGCATCCAAATTTTCATCCTCTTTTAGGAGGAAAAAAAGTATGTCTTATACTCTGAAAAATAAGATAAATATTGTTATTATATATTGTTATATACATACAGCAAAGTGTACATAGATCTTTCTCAGCTGCAGAGCTCACTAGTGTAGAAGATTAAAGTGTGGGACCAAAGAAGCATTTAGCCTGGTTTAGCCTGAAGAAGCATTTATTCCTAGATCAGGAATAAATAAGTATGGAATTATACATACTATGGATGTAGTCTGTGGAAACATTGTTGAAGATATTTTGCTCCCTTTAGGTGAAGCAGCAAATGAAGTCAAGCATCGTTCCCCCACTTACGTAACCTAATATTTAAGGCCAACCCAATTATTTTAGCATTAGAAACAGAAAGCCCGCAAGCAGTTATTCCTGTCTCTAGAGGTAAATATACAATTATAATAACAATTTGGTGACACATCACGATACTAAAATTCTTCTGCCTTAGGCAGGTGTTGAATAATAGGGGTAGTGGTATAAGAAAAACAGTTAGAAAGACATTCAGAAAACATACCTAGCATCAATATGGAAAAAAAAAGATCCCTAAGTCACAGATGGAAACCTCATCTTCTCTGTCTTCATGTAAGTACAAGCACCATTTGTTAAACATGTGAGTATAACTGCATTTAAAAGCAGCAGGGAAAAAAAATCCAGTAAGAAAAATGTGGCAATTCTGTGCCTCGTCCATTCCTTCTTTCCTGTTGTTCTCTTCGATGGTTTTGAACAAATGGGCACCGAAAGATTCCGTTGTATAAATGTGGTAGAAACATGAGAAAGAAAATAATTATCTGGTCCATAAAACCAGACATCATCAAGCTCTCATCCCATAAAAATAATGAAAAACAGAGCTACTTTTCTGTGGGAAAAGCCAGATGACTTTGGAGAATTTCTCAAAAGGCCTATCCAAGTTGGACACAGGTTCTAGGTATGTAGCAAAATACATGCAGTAGTGTTTGATGAGAAAGATAAAATTTTCATTGAACATGTATGGATTCTTTGACTTTTTTATTATTATTATTTAAGGCTTCTTGACAAAAACATTGGGTGTAAAGAGCGGGTGAGCGCCCCTTCTGCAAATTGACCACATATTAAAATATTGGAGATAAGCGACCAGTGTAAAAATGTGGAAAACACTTTCCTAGGAATAGCAGTTGGCTGAAAATAGAGATTAGTCCATGTTTTTACTCATTCTCACAGTAAAAGAAAGATGCATGAAGGAGAGAAAAACATGAAACTGGTGAAAGGTTGAGATTTTTATAATTAGCATCCCTAATAAGTATCATGGACTTGTCACAATTTGAAAAGTATCATTATTGCCATCACTCACCTTTCTCTAGCTGCCTATGCCAATATTCACCTCATTCTGTGAGGTGAATTTATCAGGATGACCTGCTAAAGTCTTTTGCCAAGAGACAAAGGCTAAGCTCTCAAAATGGTGGCAATCACAGTGATACAATCATATTTTTTTTTTTTGCCAGTTCCACTATATCATCAGCTGAGCCATTTGCTCATCCCCAGGATATCCTGTGGCAGCAGTTTTAAAAATGTATATTTAAGTGGCCAAGCAGCAATCTAGAAGTGAATAAAGAAACCACTGAGCTGGAGAAATCAAGTTTCCTTTCTGATGATTCATTTTGCTGGGTGTTTACTGAAAGGCCAGATGGGGCCTTCAGTCTGGAAAAAAAAAAAAACCCACACATATCTGTTATAATGCTTTTCAATCTAATTTTGACACACAGATCAAATATTAGCATAAATAGTAGTTAAAGAGCTGTGATGAAGTGAAATTTTTACATTTTCAGATAGAGAAATTATAAGAATGATTTATTGTAATTTTTCCTGAAAAAAGAAGAAATTCATAGGGCTTTTTAGCGTGTATGTATATGTGTCAATGGCAGGATTCCCTTTTAACAATAATGAAAAAACTACTACTGTTAATGAGACAGACTAATAGAGAAGTTCCTCTATTTTCTTGGATTTACAATAAGGGAAGTAGAGTTGCCAGTCAAGTTATAGATTGCTGGAAAGATGATTCTACATTAAAAGGTAAGATATTTACTCTTGGGCCAGCCAAAGGCTATGAACATGCAAGAAAGCGAAAGATATGTATTTTATTATTTCTATAAGGTTGTCTAGTGATTCATAAAGCGCTACATGGCATAGGACCTAGCTATCTTCGAGACCGCCTGCTGCTACCGACGACCTCCCATCGACCCGTGCACTCCCACAGAGAGGGCCTCCTCAGGGTGCCATCAGCCAGACAGTGTAGGCTGGTGACCTCCAGGGGGAGGGCCTTCTCTGTGGGGGCACCTACCCTCTGGAATCAGCTCCCCACAGAGATAAGGAGAATCCAGGACCTCAGTGCCTTCCGTCGTGCCCTTAAAACCCATTTTTTCAAGCAAGCCGGGCTGGCTTAAGATGAAATTTTTAATTGTTTTTAAATGTTTTAAACGTTTTAATTGGTAATGAGTTTTAATTGGCCCAAATTTATATATCTTTTAATTGTTTTTTAATATTTGTCCTGCATGTTTTTTAATTTTGGCTGTACACCGCCCTGAGTCCTCAGGGAGAAGGGCGGTATAGAAATTCAATAATAAATAAATAAATAAATAAATAAATAAAATAAAAACAGCAGTTTTTCACAATTCCACTAGGCTATAACAGGGTTGGGTCAGATGTGGTTCAGTGTGTTATTTGAAGCAAGTCAGTGGAGCTTTTTTCCTCTCCAAATTGTTTTGCTTTGGTTGATCATCCCTTGCTTTTCACTATTTACAAATAATATTTTCTCCTCAGTAGCTTCTTATAGCTATGATGTTACTTTCTGGGGGGAAAAAATTGATCAGGAAATCTTGGCACTTTTTTCTTTTTTCTTTTTCTCTTCCTGGAGTCTTCCCTGATTGCCTTTTAACTCCAAAGAGTAAATCATCTCATTTGTTTTAACTTTGGAGCTAATGCTGTAGAGCCTCGAAATTCTGACAGGAAATCATTTGGAACTTTAGCCTTTCACAGTTTTCTGAATCCCGTTACCTGCATTTCATTTGCGATTACAATAATTGCTTCTTATTTAAACGTCCCACAAGCCAAGAAATGGAAGCTTTATGTTACCGCTGCCAATTTCTTGCCACTGCTCCCAATTTTTTGGAAGAGAAGTACACACCTCAATTTCTTTTTTAAAGAAAGCAGTCCCGTTTTCGTATTTTTGGTAAAATGTTTTTTTTTTTTTTGTTAGTGCAAAACTGTAGATCACTGTCCAATCTGCTCAGTTAACATTTTTACACCAGATTTGTCAAAGACAAATTGTTAATCATACTAATGAAAGAGGGATCAAAAATATATCCTCCTCAGGGTTTTTCTCTCATGCTCTGAGCAGATACTGCTGAATGTGCATTAACTCTTTATCTTACCAGGAAAGAGACACATTAAAGTTAATTCTGATATGAAAAAGTGATATAAGCAATAGCCATAAGAGTAGCTGAGGTGGTAATTTTCCCCAACCAGCTCAGTTAACTACTTTTTCCCCAGTAGTTAAGAAGTCTCCATAGATTAATACTTATTATTCAGGCCAATCAAATTAATGAGTTAAAATATTCTTCTTTAAGTCAACTGTTAAAGCAGCAAGTCATCATTTCAGCTATAATTTTATTCTGTCCTTCCAAAGGTGTGCACAATATTTGATGATTATTACTAACATTATAGAACAGGCTTATTTATTTAAATATTAGATTTACATACTGTCTTGCCTCCAATTTATGTAGGTAAAATCCCATTTTCCCATAACTATCCTATGAGATAGGTTGGCTGAAAGTGAGTAATTAACTCAAAGAAGTCTGGTAAACTTCAATGACTAATATTGGATTTAACATAGGGTTTAAACCAACACCATTTATTTCTTTTGTGGAGGGTTTTTTTCTCCCAAAGGCACCTAAAAGAATATACAGAAGATTAAAAAGAATCATCAATCAATCACTAATAACCAATCCTAAAAGCAATAAAATGCAAATTATTTTACACAATCTGACCCTGACAGGTGTTAATCTATGCCTGGAAGGACACACATGTCTTTAGTTGTCAGTAAAACCCTACTAGTTCATCTTCCCTCAGGAGGAAATTTAATAACTGAAGCAGTGTTATCAAGAAGGACTTCTATCACCCTCCTATGAACTAAACTCATTAGTGAAATCATGAGTTAGGCGTCCCTAACTCATTTTGGTGCATGGGCAGCTGGAATAAATCTTTATCATGTCAACACCTTAAATTGGACCTATTAGCACACGGAAACAGTGAAGCTCTTTAAGGATTGATAGTGTGTGATCCTTTTAAAGCACCCCATCTAGTTGGCTTCTGGATCATCCTCATGAGTAGGATCATCCTACTTTTATGTAGGATACATTATAGTAATCCAGTTGTGAAGATATTAGATCAGTGAAATAATTTGATTCTGGTCTTAAGCATCTGCTAGAAATCAAAGGGACAAAAATAATGGAATTATTTTTTAAAGAAAATCAAATCACATCATAAAACCTGACCTTTCAAACTTATTTATTTATTTATTTATTTATTTATTTATTTATTTATTTATTTATTTATTATTTATTAATTTTATTTCTATACTGCCCTTCTCCTGAAGGACTCAGGGTGGTGTACAGCCTAATTAAAAGCACAAAGACAGACAAAATTTAAAAATAATTAAAATTATTAAATAATAGGCCCAATTTATAAAACCCCAAATTTAAAATCCCATTTAAAACCCATTTTATGTAGTGATGTCAGATGCAAATGTGTAAATATGGAGTTTGTGATTTGTGTTGTGACATCACAACACACATTTCCTCTCTTCCCATTCCCTATAGCCACATTGATCACATATCCAAAATTATATCCAGAATTATATAGGGGCTCCTGCTGGAGCATGGGGTTGGACTAGAAGACCTCCAAGGTCCCTTCCAACTCTGTTCTTCTGCTCCTGATCCATATACTTGGCATAAAATGTTCATTTTCTTTCTATTTTGAAATACTTGAGGAGACTAACCTCCACTAAAATCATTACTTTCAAAAATGACATGTTTAAAATAATTGAAGTTAACTGAAAAAGCTAAGGTTTCAAATCCATCCAGGTTTGAATTCTGCCTTTTACACTTTTATCTAATCTAGGATTTGGTTGAGATTTCTCTGTAGTTTTCAAAGATATCCCTAAAACCAATAAGAAGCTATAATTCAATAATATTCTGGAATATGAGATTATGAGATATGAATGAACATTTCATTCATGCCAGTTTATTTTGTATTGTGGATGAATTTATTTTGCTGTTGATCAGTTACCAGATGTATCCAGAAGTCCAAGAGCTTCACTAACCCAATTTTAATAAAAACAATTAGTCCATGCTTTCAGGCTTAACTTTATTCTGGAAAAAAAACCAGCCCTCAAATAATAAATCAGAACTTTCTGTTTATGTAATAAAAGTTACCAACTGTACTTTGAGTACTTACAAGATCAAAGAAACCTTAATGAGTCATTCTGTAGTTTTTATGATTGATATCCATTTTATCTTCCTTTGCCACTTTTAAAGTGTGAATAACTGTAGTTGCTAGTTATACAACATATTATACATAATTATTCTAGAACAGGAGATGCCAGGGCCAAAATCTTGGTGGAAGAATAACAGATCTTTAAATCCTGATTCGATGGACTGTTTACTATTGCTAAAGACCAATACAGTAGACATGCTCAGAAGCATATAATTTATTATGTTATGCAATTCAACCTGAAATTTAGCATTGTCTCCTTTTATAAAATACAGTAGAAATGTAAATATGTATACATATCATCCAATAGAGAAACTAACTGGAATATTGTAAGGATTTATAGCCTTTATGATCATCAGCAATGGGGATATATTTTATTTAATATTGTATGGATCTAAAGTGGGATTAGGCAATTAAATGCCTTCATATATTGCATTTTATTATTTCCATAAATATGTTTGGTATGGTTTCTAGGAGCTGCCCACCACATTCTAGAAAACCTCAAATTACAACTAAGTTATTAAAAGGGCCACTTTCCACAATAGAAATGTTTCACCTTGTGAAACATTCTTGAAATTGTCTTCTATTTTGCTAAACTAGACTTCATAGCAGACACGGCAGACACCCGGATCATAATGGATGGTTATCTATCTGGAAACAATGCTGACACAAAATAGTTCAGATTATGAGACAGACCATTACATGAAACACAATCACTACCACATGAGGTAGTAGTAGTAGTAGTAGTAGTAGTAGTAGTAGTAGTAGTAGTAGTAGTAATACTACTAATAATAATAACGTTAAGTCTCCCAAGATAATAACTCCTTAAGAAGAAGTCTATCAATAACCTTGAATAAGTTCATAGCTACAACATTAAAGTCAAGGAATAATTTCCATACCTAATAAACAATACAGAACCACATATTCATATAATCAAATCTGCAACTCTATCTGTATAGGGGGAAAAGAGGTCTTCGAAGAGCAGAGACATATGTAATAGTTAATAAAAAATGCATTAAATTCTACAGAATACATATCTCCTGGGAAAACAGAGAACTTCTCTGTCTGACAAGTTTATTATAATGCACCAAAGATACCAAAGTGATATTTCCCTCTTGGCCAATTTCTTGCCATACAAAATCATACACTTCGATTTAATATTTCTGTCATCTGGGAGTTGCTTCTATACTATACACTCTGCTGTTTTTATACCTGGGATGTGATTCTTTTGAATTGTTTTCAAAGGCACTTCAGGTAAACTCTTGCAGATTTCAGACATTCTGTTTCTTGGCCTCTTTCTGATTCCTGGGGATAGGATTTCCTTCCAACAGAATTAATAGGAAAAATTAATCTGGTTTGTACCAACTTCGGAGTGAAAACAAAGGGCTGCCTGTACATTGTTGTCTCCCCACCATCACAAATGTCAATTGTTCACCCTCCCAAATGTCAGAAAAATTCAAATAATGCTTTCTTTGAGATTGATGTCTTTAAAAAAAAAAAGCAATTGTACAGAGGGTGACTAATGTCTCTTTGAAATTCAACCTACCACTAAGGAGAAATTTTCTGACAGAACAATTAATCAGTGGAACAACTTGCCTCCAGAAGTTATGGGTGCTCCATCACTGGAGGCTTTTAAGAAGAGATTGGACAACCATTTGTCTGAAATGGTAAAGGATCTCCTGCTTGGGTTGAGGGTTGGACTGGAGCACCTTTGGCATCCCTTGCAATACTACCCTGTTTCCCTGAAAACAAGACATCCCCTGATAATAAGCCCAATTGGGCTTTTGAACGCATGTGCTAAAATAAGCCCTCCCTGAAAATAAGCCCTTCCCAAAAATATTTAAATGCATGCCCAGCCGGTCCCCGCCATTTCATCTGGTTAGGGTTAGGGAGACAGAGCTGGAAATCAGGTAAGACGGCAAGAGGAGCCCCATCTTGCTCCAGGCACCCCAAAATAATAAGACCTCCCCGAAAATAAGCCAAGCGCTTATTTCAGGGTTCAAAAAATATAAGACAGGGTCTTATTTTCAGTGAAACACAGGTATTATTTTGTTCTGTTATTCTGTTATTCTTTCTATGATCATGTGTATCCATCCCATAATGCCCAAAGGAAATTTGGAATGGTGTAGGACAGTGATGGTTAACCGTTTCATCACCGAGTGCAGAAAGTGCGTGTGCACACACATAATGCAATGTGCGCGTCACCACCCTGCATGCGTCCTGCACATGCACACCCGCCCATCCTGTGTGCACCCCCATGCATGCATGCATGCACATTTTCAGTATGCGTTCCACACACCACGCATGCACGGCAGAGACCCCAAAACCAGCTGGCCGGTGGGAGGCGTGTGTACATGCACAGCAGAGTTGAGCTGGGGTGATGGCTCATGTGCCCGCAGAGAGGGCTGTGTGTGTCCACCTGTGGTACGGCTGCCATGGGTTCGCCATCATGAGTATAGGATCTCCTGCCACAGGCAGGAAGTTGGACTAGAAGACCTCCAAGGTCCCACCCAACTCTATTATTCTAAGACCTCCAAGATCCCCTTCCAACTCTGTTACTCTGTTACATTCTGTTACATCCACTCTGATACTATTAAGTAGTATAGTTGCAGATACAGTATC
Organism: Pantherophis guttatus; assembly: GCF_059756535.1. Lineage (NCBI taxonomy): Eukaryota > Metazoa > Chordata > Lepidosauria > Squamata > Colubridae > Pantherophis > Pantherophis guttatus. Next base: position 103,018,894 of record NC_142067.1, on the reverse strand, counting down.
TATAAAACTACATGGGCAAACATATTTCATTACATTGTGCTTGTTTGTTGGAAGATAAATTCATTTAATTCTAATAAATTTGAACTCACCAAATTTATATTTCCTGAATCATCGTTAAATGACAACTGGCCTTCAGTATTCAAACCACCCAGAACTTTATAATATAGTTCTCAGAACAAATAGAAATTAAACACCCTGCTGGGGAAAAGTATGCCCCAAAGTTGTATATTCTTGCAGAAATAAAAATGAACAGTAGTATATTAAGTAAAATGCATATAAAAGGATATGTAAATCACTCAAGATTTGGCATGAATTTTAGATGTAAGGGTGTCAAGATTCACTTCAAATCTGAAGTTCAAAGGCAAGAAGAGATTTGGACTAATCTGAGATTTCACTAAATAAAATATTTCACCTAGACTATAAGAAGGACATGTAAAATTGCCTACAGCTGCTTCATTCTGGGGCAGAATGGAATGAAAATTGCAGGCATATAGCAAGACCCTTTCAAGGAAATTAGCCCAGCAACATTTTAGACAGATAACTTCAAAAGGTTTCAACACCATATTTTAAAAAATTAAAATAAAAAAAAAATAATGGACCTGCTAGAAGGCAGAGTTAGCAAGGGTGAGAAAAGGGAAGCATGGCAACCTCCAAATTATCTAGTGAAGAGACAAACATAACATAGGTTGTGTTGAGCTTTTGAAAAAAGGTCTTTCTTCATCCTAATCCTACTATAAATTTAAAGCAACATGTTCAAACAATGTTTAAAATGCAAGCTTTTGCTGATTTGAAGATTCCAGCATCTCCCGATTGCTTGTTTTTCTGCCTAAAAAGCTTATTGACAAGGTTCACTTTAGGGGTGAAATGCTACCGGTTCGCTCTGGTTTGGGTAAACTGGCAGTGATAAAAACGACCTGTTCAGGCGAACTGGTAATAAAAAAAAAAGCTACCGGTTTGGTTGAACCAGTAGTTTAAAAAGCTACCGATTCCTCCAAACCGGCATTTCCAATGATCAGCTGTGCAGCGGGGTTTAGCTTTGGTAGAAAGCAGGAAATCCTGCTTTCTAGCAAAGCTAAATCGTGTGCCACAGCTGATCCCCTTCGCTGTTCTACTTACCTTCCCAAGCCTCCTTTTGGCGCATACTGCCCATGCCAAAAGGAGGCTTGGGAAAGTAAATAGAACAGCGGGGGGCAATCAGCTGCGCAGTGCAGTTTAGCTTTGCTAGAAAGCAGGAAGTCCTGTTTTCTAGCGAAGCTAAATCATGGGCCACAACTGATTCCCCCCCTGCTTCTACTTACCTTCTCAAGCCTCCTTTTGGTGCATGCGCTCACAGCGCACATTTGGCATGCAGTGCACATGCATGGCCAGCAAACTGGTAGCAAACCTGTTCGGATTTCACCACTGGTTCACTTATGAAACTCTGGTGAAAGTGATGCAGAAGGGTGGAAAATGGCAAGATATTACATTACACAATTTCCAAGGTCTTCAAATCTAAGATTGTAAAAGTAGAGCTGCCCTTCCTTCTACCTTGCTTTCTTGTCTGTTAGAGAAAGTATGAGGAAGTATGAAAAACCACTTTTATCAACTTATCAGAACAATGCAGAAGCACATCCAGTTTCAAGGCTCATCCTTGTTGCTGGTTGTTAGTATATGATTGCATCCATTTGCTTCAAGCTGTTTATGTTCTTTTAAATTTTCAGTCATTGACTGAACAAATGATATTGTATTGTAAGGCTCATCCTGATGTGATTTGCTGGTGATACTCTACATCAGGGGTGTCTAACCTGCGATCCATGGGCCGGTTGCATCACGCACTGGCCATTCCCCTGCCCGGTTTAGCAAAGGGGGGAAAAGTTGCAATACATCACGTGACAATGCCATAACGATGTGAATTTGAGACCCCTTCTCTACATTATTATAGACTACAGAGTTTAATTTTTTAAATAGATAATTTCCTGTCTCCCTGCCTATTTTTGTCTAAGAAATTGCTGATCTCATGTCACTTCCTTCTGCCTTTGAACCCAGGGACAACTAAGGTGGACTAAGGTGCCAATTACTAGCTAAACTACTACTGTAATGATGGTGAACCTATGACATGTATGTCAAAGATGCCATGCCATGATATTTTGGATGACATACCAGCCTATTCTTGAAATAATGGCCTATTCTCATGTAATTTTCAGAGACTGGGGAGGCCATGCAACAATGAGGTATGGTCTTGGGCAGCCTCCAGCCCTCTGGAAATCATGCAAGATTGCCATGCTCGTATGCAGCCTCCAGAGCCTCTAAAAACTGTGAGAATGGGGCATGCTGTTGCACAGCTTCCAGAGTCTGCAGAGGTTGTAGAAGAGCATTCTCCAAAGTTGCTTCAAATCCTCATGCAGCCCTAAATTCTATCAGGTAGACCAGGGGTGCCTGACAGCAGAAAAAGAACCGTGCCTGAAAGGGAATGTTGCCAGTGGAAGGAATCACACACTCCCCTTGGTTTATGCACTTTGGGGCATGATGCAAGGCAGCCATTTTGGCTGGTAGTGTTGAAGGTCAAGATTTCAACTTCATACTTACCTTGGCAGTGCTGCTGAGTGCCACTGTTCAGAGATGGGCTTAGATGGGGGGAGTTTGAGAATAGTTTCTCTTTGGTTAGGAGGAGGAGTGTGGCCTGCCAAGAGAGTCAAGTTAGTCAATTTTCTGAATTTTTGACACTCTGAGCTGAAAACTTTCATCATCAGTATAATACTGTAATGAACTCTGCCATCTGGGGATTGCTAATATCCTGTGGTACTCACACCTCTTTCCAGCTTCTTCACAAACTCTCTTAAGAGAGACCTTTGCTTACACAAACAAACAAACAAACATAAAGGGTTATACAGATCAGCAGTGACTATCTCATGAGACATATCATTCAGACAGAACTAGGTTACTCCATACTGATAAAACTTAGAGATGGGCTTTATCTGACATAATCAGCAATGTTGCTTTAACAAAACACCTTTGTCTCAGCAGAAGCAAAGGATTCACTCCTTTCGTCAATCATAGTGGAAGGAATCAGCTGAGGCCGCCTTGATAGAAGACTTTACAATGAAGTATACATGCGTTCCTCAACTTACAATCACTTTTAGCAACTGTTCAAAGTTACAGCATGGTAAAAAGTGAGTCATGATTGTTTTTCACACTTACAACCATTGTAATATCTCCATGGCCCCAGGATCAAAATTTGCATGCTTGATAACTGGCATATGTTTTGAGACCTTCTGGCAAGCAAAGTCAATGGGGAAGCCATTAGTAACAATTGTGTTACTAACTTAACAACTGCAACGATTCGCTTAACAACTGTGGCAAGAAAGGTCATAAAATGGGACAAAATTCACTTAACAATGGTCTTGCTTGAAATTTTGGGTTCAGGTTGTGGTAGTAAGTTGAGGACTAGCTGTATTGAGAAAGTGAGACAATCCAAATTCTTTGAAGAGAAACCACAGTTTCCTCACCTTCCTTGAAACTTTGCACATTCTTTAAAAATAGGGGGGGGGGGACCCTATCATGGTCAATTCAGGAGAGACATTCTTCAACACCAGATCCAGTTTGATTTTATTTGGACTGCTCTCCTTTTTAGGAATTCTCCCAGAAATTGTTTCAGCATTCCTGTCACATTGCCACAAAAAGGCTAATCTAAGAGAGAGAAATGCTACATGAGAAGAATATGAGATCTCTAGTAACAATCGCCAACAACAGTTCTCCACCAAGTGGCCCCATTGTCTTGATTCTATTTCCTCTGAACTTCGCCAAGTTCTAAATGCAGAGATGTCTGAGCCTTTTCCAAATATTTGTCTTTTATGTTTGGGATAGATTTCTGAGCAAAATTCCGAATTCTTCTTGGGTTCTCTGGTGAATAAGAATAGGCTGCCTAGATGGTTCATTACATTGCCACATTACATTCCTATATATTTACCCCTCTGGAAGTCCTTTGAAATGAGAGCCCAGAGTGCTCTACATAGGAAAAGGCCCATGGCATCCTTCAGGCTTTACTGATTCCTACAATACACTGCAGATGTCTAATTTGCTCTTACTTAGATTTCTATCATGTATCCTATTGTATCATAGATTTAACAGCTCAGCCTGGCTTTACACAACGGGAATGCCTTGTGGAAGAGGTGTCAATAACCGTAATCCCCTAAGCAAACAGACCCATACATTCCACTGAAAGACATCTTTCTTTGTTTAACCTATCCCTTTGTGTTGTTTCACAATCTTGTCTACCCCACTTCTATTTACATTAAGAGTTTTAAAAATGCATCTATATTTTCACAGCTTCTCACATTTTGGCAGCCTTCTGTGGTCATTATCTGCCTGATTATTTTCGTCCCCAAAAGTGGATCACAACATTTTCAGAAAAAGCAAAATAAGCCATACTAGCCATTAGGTGGGTTCCAAAATCTACCTCAGGCCAATGCTTTCACTAGGCCAAATTTTAGGTCATAAAAATATCTAACTTGTAAGAACTTCAGTTTAATGTTGTTTTAGAAAGCAAGATGCCACCTAAAATGTTATCTAACTTTGCTGGTATAATTTTTATTTCTCTCTCATTTTCTTTTCCACCTATCAGTAAACATTTATATTTCCTGAGCTTTTGCAAAAAATAGGAAAGCAATTGTTTGCTTGCTTTCCTCCAAGCACCCTAATGGTGGTATGGATGCATCATGGTCATAAATGGAAGCTGATTTAAATATATTCATCTTTCTTCCACATTCTATATAAACTCTGGCCATGCCAACTCATGACTTTCAGCATCACCAGGCTTCTGTTATTTTCTTCCTTCTTCCAACTCAACTTTTTAACTTTTTATAATATATTTCTTTACAAAAGAATCTGAAGATCTTCAAGATTTGCAATTTTTATTACCCTGGCTAAATAAAGAACTAAAGAAACTAAAGATTTTCAAAAAACGTATGTATCAACTTAATAGGAATAGAGATGTAAATAAAGTTCTCCCACGCTTCCAATGATCCACCCCACCCCAAAGGATAATAAACCTATGACACCAGACTCTGCAGATTGGAGCAGTTCAGGATGTGCAGGAGAAAACATTGGATAACTAATTCTTCTGTGCCATTTCAAAATGCATAAGAAGCGAGTACACAAATGGCCTGGATGATCTCAAAAAAAGCTACACAATATTGGACCTGATACAGGCATGGGACATCACTAATGATATAGTGTATCTAGTGTTGTGGGTAGAGATGTCACCTCCCAACAATATCCTAGAACAGGGGTGTAAAACCTCCAAACCGCAGGCCAGATGTGTCACACGCTGACCACAGCCACGCCCAGTTTAGCAAAGGGGGAAAATGTCACGATACATCACGTGATGCTGCTGTGATGACACAAGTTTGACAACCCTGTCCTAGAAGAATCACAGTAAACCAGTGGTGGGTTTGAAAATTTTTTACTACCAGTTCTGTGGGTGTGGCTTGGTGGGTGTGGCATGGGAAGGATACTATAAAATCTCCATTCCCTCCCCAATGCAGGGGAAGGTTACTGCAAAATCTCCATTTCCTCCTCATCAGCTGGGACTCAGGAGGCAGAGAACAGATGGGGGCGGGGCCAGTCAGAATTTTTACTACAGGTTGTCCAAACTACTCAAAATTTCCACTACCGGTTCTCCAGAACTGGTCAGAACCTGCTAAACCCACCTCTGCAGTAAACCATCTTCATTATATTACCAGAAAAAATGAAAATGTCTGTGTAAAAACTAAACATCACTCAAATGAGATTTAGATTAATGGCACATTGGTTATGTCAAGGTTCCATTAGTCACCAGAGTTTTCCACAGAAGAATGTAACTCCTTCAATGAACCAGTTTAGAAATAAAAAGGAGACATAGGAAAAGGATGTTTGAACCAGGAGGAGATATAAGTGGGAATTAACCTGAACTGCTCAATGACTTTCAGCTGCTTAAAATGGATACCATTCTTGAATAATAATAATAATAATAATAATAATAATAATAATAATAATAATAATAATAATAATAATAATAATAATTTTATTTCTATACCGCCCTTCTCCCGAAGGACTCAGGGCAGTGTACAGCCTATTTAAAAACACAGACAAAACAACAATATAAAATTTAAAATAATTAAATAAAGTGGCTCAGATTTAAAACCCCAATAAATTTAAATACCCCAATTTAAAACTATTGTGTTGATAGTCCGGCCTGGCGGAACAGCAGGGTCTTCAATGCGCAGCAAAATGCCCGGAGGTCGGAGATCTTACGAATTTCTGGGGGCAGTTCGTTCCACAGGGCTGGGGCTCCCACAGAGAAGGCCCTCCCCCTGGGCGTCGCCAGCCGACATAACTTGGCTGACGGTACCCTGAGGAGACCCTCTGTGTGGGAACGGACTGGTCGGTGGGAGGCTATTGGTGGCAGAAGATGGTCTCGGAGGTACCCGGGTCCTATGCCATGGAGCACTTTAAAGGTGGTAACCAACACCTTGAATCGCACCCGGAAGACCACTGGGAGCCAGTGCAGCTCGCGCAGGAGGGGTGTCACATGGGCACGAGTTGCACCCATAAGCACCCGCGTGGCCGCATTCTGGACCAGTTGGAGCCTCCAAGTGCTCTTCAAGGGGAGCCCCATGTAGAGAGCATTACAATAGTCCAACCGGGAAGTAACAAGGGCATGAGTGACCATGTGCAGGACGTCCCGATCCAGAAAGGGCTGCAACTGGCGAATCAGGCGAACCTGATAAAAGGCCCCCCTGGCCACGACCGTCATATGCTCTTCTAAAGACAGCCGCGCGTCCAGGAGGACACCCAGATTGCGAGCCCTCTCCGTGGGGGGCAAAGCTTCACCCCCAATAGTCAGCGATGGCACCTGCTGACTATATCGGGGCACCGGAAGCCACAGCCACTCGGTCTTGGAGGGGTTGAGTCTGAGCCTGTTCCTCCCCATCCAGCCCCGCACAGTTTCCAGGCAGCGAGACATCACATCAAGGGCATCGTTGGGGTGGTCTGGGGTGGAGATGTACAGCTGAGTATCATCAGCGTACAGATGGCACTTCACCCCAAAACCACGGATGATCTCACCCAGCGGCTTCACATAAATGTTGAACAGGAGGGGCAAGAGGACCGACCCTTGCGGCACTCCCCATGCGAGACGCCTCGAGGTCGACCTCTGTCCCCCTGCCAACACGAACTGCGAGCGGTCGGAGAGGAAGGAGGAGAACCACCGCAAAATGGTGCCCCCTATTCCTAACCCCCTCAACCACTGCAGCATGATACCATGGTCGATGGTATCAAAAGCCGCTGAGAGATCTAATAGGACTAGGACAGAGGAGCAACCCCTGTCCCAAGCCCTCCAGAGATCATCCACCAACGCGACCAATGCCGTTTCTGTGCTGTACCCCTGCCTGAAGCCCGACTGGTACAGGTCTAGATAGATAGCTTCATCCAGGTGCCGAGGAAGTTGTCGTGCCACCACGCTCTCAACAACCTTCGCCACAAAACGAAGGTTGGAGACTGGACAATAGTTGGCTAATTCAGCCGGGTCCAGGGAAGGCTTCTTGAGGAGGGGCTTCACTATCGCCTCTTTCAAGGTGGCAGGAAAGGCACCCTCACTCAGAGAAGCACCTATAAACCCCTGGAGCCAGCCTCGTGTAACCTCCCGGGAGGCCAGTACCAACCAGGAGGGACACGGGTCCAATAAACACGTGGCGGCACTAATCTTACCCAGAACTCTGTCCACATCCTCGGGAGTCACAGGATCAAACTCCTCCCAGATAACATTCTCAAGACCTGCCCCGGTCTCCTCCCGTGGACTCATCCAATTGGAGTCCAAGCCATCCCGAATCCGAGCGACTTTATCGTGCAGGAATTGCACAAAATCCTCAGCACAACCCTGCAAGGGATCTTCCCGCACTCCCCCCCGAAGAAGGGAGTGGGTCACCCTAAACAGGGCAGCTGGGCGGTTCTCTGCAGATGCGATAAGAGCGGAAAAATGGTTAGATTTTGCCGCTTTTATCGCCACTAGGTAGGTCTTGATATAAGACCTCACCTGTGTCCGGTCGGAATCGGATTGACTAGTCCTCCAAATGCTCTCTAGGTGTCTTTTCCGATGCTTCATCTCTCTCAGCTCCTCAGAGAACCAAGGAGCTAATTGAGATCGGCATCGGGTCAGAGGCCGCAAAGGCATGACGCGGTCCAAAGCTCCAGCGGCCGCCCTTTCCCAGGTGGCCACCAGCTCTTCAGTCGAGTCGTGTGTTAGTCTCAGGAAACGGCCCAAGCTCCGTCAGGAACCTTTCGGGATCCATCAGGCGCCTGGGATGGAACCATCTGGTCGGTTCCGTCTCCCTGCGGTGGGGGCAGGCGGTAGGAAAGTCTAGTTGAAGGAGTGAATGATCTGTCCATGACAAGGGTTTAATATCTAGGTCCCCTCTACCAAGATCATTCAACCACTGACCAGAGATAAAAATCAGGTCCAGAGTGTGTCCCCCTATGTGAGTGGGGCCTTGAACTAACTGGGTCAGGTCCAAGGCCGTCATGGAAGCCATGAACTCCCGAGCCACCTCTGACGCCTCACCTGCGGATGGGAGGTTGAAATCCCCCATGACAATAAGTCTGGGGGTATCAACCGCCACCCCAGCAATGATGTCGAGTAGCTCGGGCAGGGTCGCTGCCACGTGGCAGGGAGCCAGGTACGTAGTCAGCAAACCCATCTGCACCTCACGGCCCCACTTCACACAAAGGGACTCACATCCGGCTATCTGAGGAACAGTGGTCTCCCTTGGACAAAGACTCTCCCTAATGATCACCGCCACTCCCCCACTCCCCTGGGCCCTTGGCTGATGAAATGCACGGAAACCTGGCGGTTTAAACATTTAGTCCTTGCCATGATGGCTTGTGCTAATGAAAGCTGATAGTCCAGATATGAAAAGGTAAATTGTCCTTGCCTAAGACAGAGAATAACTATCAAGCACGGTAGGGCCTAACTTAGTATGTCTTGCAAATTTGACCACCACAGAGTAAGTTTATACCAATCCTCATAGCTATCCAGGATCTGATCCATTTCTAGAACATTGCTCTGAAATGCTTGACATACATGTTAGGATTCCTGATTTTGAAAACCTGACATGCTCTCCTGTTGTTTCAGATTTAGGAGCTCAGTACAGATATTTGGGGGGGATTGTCACATTATACCTGCAACAGTATGCAACAACTAAGATTACTTGCAGATGTTAGAAGTAAATGAACACTGAGTGCTTCAGCTTTTCCAAATCAGCTTCCACACTTTGCCTTTATTGTTTTCAGTTCTCATGTTTTAGGCTCCAATCGTCTGGATTCCAGGTGAGTAAGAAATAGGAATAGAAAATGGTTCAGACTCAAGATAATTTCCTTTGCTTTCTGGCAAGTCTGGGAAATGATTCTGAGCAACTGAAATCAACTCCAAAGCCTCAGTCATTTGCCTAATCCAAATATGAATCCCAGCCTTTTGAAAGTCAGCTTTCATTTGCCTCTGCCTCTTTTTCAACGAAATGATCTGTCATCAGAAATATATTGATGTTGTAATATTAATTGACTGCCAAGGACTTTTTTAAATGGTTTCTACTTTTTTTTTAACGTTTTAGTCCCTCCCTCTTTTTAATTAACTCCATCTGGCTTAAGGCTCTCTCTTTCAACAATGGGTCTCAATGCTATTGTGCAGCACAGCAGGAGAAAGCCACAGATCCACTCGGCAATCACTCAGCAGAGAGACATTTGGAACAATGGCATGAGAACATAGGAGGAACAGCCTGGCTTAGTCATAGGATAGAGAAGATATTTGTATGTGAGTTGCAGGAAAGATATATATATGGGGGGGGAGGAGGGAGAGAGAGAAGGAGAGGGAGGGAGGGAAGGAGGGAGAGAGAAGGAGGGAAGGAGGGAGAGAGAGAGAGAGGGAAGGAGGGAGAGAGGGAGGGAGAGGGAAGGAGGGAGAGAGGGACGGAGAAGGAGGGAGGGAGGGAGGGAGAGAGAGAGAGAGAGAGAGAATGCTTTTAGAGTAATATAACATCTTATAAAAATGTGCTTGCTCCCATTTAAATTTTTCAGATTTTCTGCAATAGTGGGTCATGCATCATGAAGACTAAAACAAAGTTATGTAAAATAGAAATCTAGGGGTAGATTTTCTCCTTCATACCCACCATTTGTTCAACACCTGTTTCATGCAGGGTTTCCCTGCTCTCTCCACCCTGAAGAGAAGCTGAATTCTCCCAGGGTGGTTTCCTTTTGATAGTAAAACCCGTGCAATAAACAAATACATTTTTCCTCAGCACTTCTGAGTTTATAAGCAACAAAGTTTACTTGAAATGTATTCTGAGCATTACATTTCTGAGATGTGAAGTATTGGTAGAAGTCTTCTGAAATATGTAAGCAAAATCTTACAATAGGGATTTTATCCTTACTCCCAGCTTATGGTACATAGATATGTCAAGTGGAATAAAAATAATCCATTGTTAACACTAGGAATTAATTTGATTGTTGTTAAATAGGCTGGCATATCTTCTGAGTGTATTTTATCTCACAGGGAGGGGGAATTACATTTCTTGTGATATTTCTCCTTCTGAATGCCTATTGATGATTTGCCTGCTTTTTTCCATAAGTTTCTTTGGGGCTTGCAGAAAATCCTAAGGTTCTTTCTTGCAGGTGGCTTTTTGATGTCACTCCAGTATTTTCAATGGAGACAAGCCAGATTCAGGATAAAATATGGTGTTGGAAAGCCTCTAGCTATGGCAAACTTCAGCCCTTCCCAGGTCACTTGAGGGGAGATGCCATTAAAGGTACACCTGGCTTTGGCATCACTCCATTCAAAGGGAGAGAACCAGCAGTCGAGATTTGGAACCAGAAGTAGCAACCACTTGTGGAAAATATGTCAGAAAACACATGTACTAACAAAGCCCTGAGCACTACATTGTTCTACATCCAGAATTAAAAACATAATATATAACCATGGGCACATTATTAAAGGGCAGAAACACAGACAAGCATAGACATAAATTATCTTGTTTTCATTCATGCCAAGGTGTCCTAAAGAGAACTACCTGGAACATAAGATTTAAGGAAGTTTATGGATCTTTAACTCCGTAGTTGAATGCTGCTATAAAAAAGCTTTACCAGAGGGTGGGAATTTTCTGAACAATATGGAACATAGGGATGATTTGAAAATCATCATTTTAGCCATTGTCTATCCACTGCCTCTTCTGCATGTTTCCAACTAATACAGTTTGGAAAATAAATTGCTATTTTCTCTTCCCTAGGTCCTCAAATGATCTTAAAACATTCAGCATATTTCCTAGGTCAACATTTGTACATTAACAAAGTCTCAGTGAATTACAAAGTTCCTTACTTAAGGTTTTCGGAATGAGTGAACAGTGGAAAAAGGACTTAATGTTTTGTTTCTCATAAGGGCTTCCACAATAGTTGTTCTGCAAGTAGCATTTGGAGGCACATTGCCCCCAACATGGAGGTAATGTTGAGTTTAAAGCTGATAACTCTTAAGAGACATGTTTTGGGTAGATTTAGCCAATCCTCTTTTAAAACTATCCAAGGGAGTAGCTGTCCTCATGGCTTGTGAAAATGAATTCAGTAGGTTATATCCCAAAGGAATGCATATTACTTCCTTCATACAGCAATAAGAGCATTTTAGCTCTCTAGTTTGGGAAGATTTTGTTAAAGTTGATAAAATTTGGGAAGTAGAATAAGTCAGGGAATCTGGATCCTTATTGACAACAATTAAAATTATTGTAGAGACTTTATTTTCCAGTCTTGTTGCCGTCTCTACTCAAAACTAACTTTCTGAACTCAATACTGCAAAGTTAGTCCTCCATTTTTTCTGGAAATTGGAAGGATACATCTTTGTGATACCATGGACCAGTATATTTCTCCATTGGTACTATTTCGACAACTCATGTCCATGTTTATTACCATAATGTTGTGTCACAATGAGATGCAATCACATGGGCACAGAGCTGATATGAGTTTGGGGCTAATGCCAATCATTCAATTGTTGTTTGTTGCAACAGGTATCATTCCTACAGCAAGAAATTGGATTCCCCTGCCTACTCATGTTTCCAGTCTCTTAATCTGAACCCAACACATATGCATAAATGAAGATCATTTCTTTGAGTATGGAAAATACAGCACTTTTAGAGATAATCATAAGACAAATATATCACATGCTCTATCTTTTGGTGTTTAAGAGATAAAAATTATATGATGGAAATATAAATTGGATGCAGTTTAAAAACATAAAATGATGATTGCATTTTATGATTATGATTTATCACTTGTTGCTTGTGTGTACACTGATAGCTTATGCACAAGAGACAAATTCTTTTTGGGTCCAATCACACTTGGCCAATAAAGAATTCTATAAAAATGGCTTTACTAGATCAAACCAATAATAAATCTAGAAGAATTATTAATCTGGAGAAATCATAAACATATCATGAATACTCATCAGATTTTGTTTCATTAACCCAAATCACGCAACATCAGATCTGTCTGTGTCAAGACAACTGTGCTCAAGACCTATTTAATCTGTTAGTCTTTTTGCATTCACTTTTTAAACGCCTCTGAGTTCTAGGCCAATAAAACACAGAGGTGATGGTAAATATCAGGGGTTACAGGCTAAACAATATTTAGCACAACCATTCAATTATCACTCCACCTTTCCCATTACACAAATACATAGTATATTGTTGTTAGTTGTGAAGACATGCCTGACTCATCACGACCCCCATGGACAATGTTCCTTCAGGTCTTCCTGTCCTCTACCATTCTCTGGAGTCCATTTAAGCTCACACCTACTGCTTCAGTGACTCCATCCAGCCACCTCGTTTTCTGTTGTCCCGTTCTTCTTTTGCCCTCAATCTTTCCCAGCATTAGGCTCTTCTCCATTGAGTCCTTCTCATTAGGTGGCCAAAGTATTTGAGTTTCATCTTCAGGATCTGGCCTTCTAAAGAGCAGTCAGGGTTGATCTCCTCTAGGACTGACCGGTTTGATCACCTTGCAGTCCAAGGGACTTGCAGGAGTCTTCTCCAGCACCATAGTTCAAAGGCCTCAATTCTCTGGCGCTCAGCCTTTCTTATGGTCCAACTTTCACAGCCATACATTGCAACTGGGAACACCATAGCCTTGACTATACACACTTTTTTTGGCAGGGTGTTGTCTCTGCTTTTTCAGTATACTGTCTAGATTTGCCATAGCTTGGCTGCAGTCCCCATTTGTGGTGATTTTGGAGCCCAGGAAAATAAAATCTGTCACTACCTCCATTTCTTCCCCATCTATTTGCCAGGAATTGAGAGGGCCAGATGCCATGATCTTAGTTTTCTTAATGTTGAGTTTCAAGCCAACGTTTGCACTCTCCTTCTTCACCTGCATCAAGAGGCTCTTTAGTTCCTCTTCACTTTCTGCTTTCTATATAATAATATACCATTATATAGTGTATAATGGTATACTAGTACAACTATGATATAAAAGAGCAGTTGTTGAGAGAGCAACAATGAAGACCAATATCTGTCACTTTTTTTTCCTAGCTCCTTTTAATGGCAAATCAGGCTGCAATAAGAGTAAAATTAACCTGTACTGGTTCAGCGGTTTGTTCTTTATGGAGCACTGAACCAACTGCTAGAATCGAAAGGTGGCAATTGTCTGTCTGCCTGAGCTACATTGATTCATTCAGGAAATCAGTCAAGTTAGAACAAATATTCCCTTCCCAAATGGCCTGTTACTGTGAAATCAAATTATAAACTTGAGCTCGTCATAACGTATGCCTTGTTTTTAAAAAAAATACATTCATGCTGTGCAACAATATTTCATTCACTTGGGTAAACACATTACAAAAGCTCAAGTATTTCACACTAAAATATCCATCAATCATGGCTGCCTTTCCAGATGCACATTTACATGTAGATTCTACATTACATTTTCGGGTCTTGGTACCATAATGGAATATCTGGGTTTTTCCTCTGACTGGACATCTCAAGCTGGAGAAGGACCGAGAAGATGAGAATGAGAATGTGGAAAGGGATTCTGTTTTAAATATAGGAGGCAGTGTTAAAGAAGACTTTACATACAATAGCTTACAGGAAATTATATGATTGCTACAGATCACATTTTGAAGTTGTAAAATTGATTATGATTTTGTTGCATAGTAGATAGACTCTGGATTCTTAAACAGAAATTCCTATTCCATGTCTGCACTGTTAGGATACCTCACAAGGTGATTCTGCTTTTATATATCTGGTCACCCTTTCCAGACCTGATGATGAACTGGCTAGAAAAGACTGCTTTTCTATATGGTAATATGTGGCTTAAAGGCTTAGCTATACTAGATGCCAAGGAGTGAAAATGTAGGTCACTGGATTTTCTAGGAATGGTTTAAAAACAAAAACCCAGGGAACAGACAGTGAAAGAGGATCAAAGAAAGATATTGTTAGAGCTCTACTGGAATGCCAGGAACTGAGTCACTATATGTCTGTCTAATGTGTGGTCTTCTTACCTTCTATTCCAGTTTCTAAACTGCTTTTTTTTAAAGCAAAATCCAAAATTAATTTTTTTAACTCTATTGAGCTCTGTCCTTAAATTTTAATGTAGAAGTCCATTTAAAGACCGGAGAGAGATCCTGTGTTAAGTATTCCTTTTTGTTTTTAAAGATTGAAAGAGATAGTAAGGTAAAGGTAAAGGTTCCCTTCGCACATATGTGCTAGTCGTTCCCAACTCTAGGGGGCAGTGCTCATCTCTGTTTCAAAGCCAAAGAGCCAGAGCTGTCCGAAGACGTCTCCATGGTCATGTGACTGGCATGACTAAATGCCAAAGGCGCATGGAATGCTGTTACCTTCCCACCAAAGGTAGTCCCTATTTTTCTATTTGCATTTTTTACATGCTTTTGAACTGCTAGGTTGGCAGAAGCTGGAACAAGTAATGGGACCTCACCCCATTACAAACGGATTCGAACTGCTGAACTGCCGACCTTTCGATCAACAAGCTCAGCATCTTAGCCACTGAGCCACTACTTCCCTGAAAGAGATAGTACTTACATCCAAAAATTTGTCAGAGATGAAACCATTTTCATTCTGTAACATTGTGATATTAATGTTGTCAGTTATTCATGCCAAAGTGGTTTTGTTTATAAAAGCACAACCTGAATTCTAGCTGGGCACCACTTATTCATTTGTGTGTATTGATTTACTTTTATAGTTATATTTTATGCTTCAGAATTTAAAACATCTGAAAGGGCCACACGTCGCTTATCTTCAGCTCCTTTGAATAGCTTCCAGGTCAGATTAAAAAAAAAAAAAACCTTTGGGAATAGAATTTTGGCAGCAGCTGTATGGACAAAGATTTACAATTTACGATTAAAAATTCTAAACATACGTTTAGAAATATAAATAAGCAGATTTAGATTTTATGCAAATTGTTGATCTTTGGGTGATGCGTCTCCTCATTTTTACCCTGCTATTTGTGACTGATTTTAGGGGTGGTGCTCATCTCTGTTTCATAAGCCAAAGACCCAGCGGTATCCAGAAACATTTCTGCAGTGATTTGGCCAGCATGCTACAGCACAAACCGTATGGCAAAACACAGAACATTTCCTGTATACTCAAATGCAGTACCCATTCATCCACTTGCTTTTGTATCCTTTCGAACAGCTAGGTTGGCAGGATCTGGAATAGGTGTCAGGAGCCCACTTAGTCTCATGGCACTTGGGTATTAAAATGCTGAGCTGTAAAAATTAAGTTATTTTTTATAACCAACAATATTAATATCACAATATTACAGATTGAAAGTGGTTTCATCTCTGATAAATGAGAGGAAGCTGTACCTTATAAATCAGGATTTCTCAACCTTGTCAACTTTATGATATGTGGACTTTAACTCCCAGCATTTTCCAGCCTGCATGTTGTCTGGGGAATGCTGGGAATTGAAGTCCACACATCTTAAAGTTGTCAAGGTTGAGACACTCCGATATAAATATTCTCCTGGCTAACATTGACCCTTTATTATGAACCACAGTTCTTCTACTTTGTTCTAATTTCTCCAGGCAGAACTCTGTCTTTGGAAGTATGAGCACAAGTCGCCTTTAGTCACAAGCTCATTGAGTGGCTTGGGATAAATTAGCATCTTTTGTAAGGTACAGAACAGTATACTAAATGAAAGAGTCTAGCAATATTATTGTACATGTCAATGTAAGCCATGCTGTTATCAGGGTTTATAATCAGAAGCTTAAGAAAATAAATCCTGCATACCTATAGTTAGTAACATGGCATAAAGTAATTACCCACCTACTTCATTATTGTTTTTCTGGCAACCTGCTCAGAATAATTCCAAAATAATTTTGTGGTTATTAGAAAGTCCCTGCATTTTGGACCAGACTAGAAAGACAAGCGATGTGCAAAGGAGTTAGACGGGTCTAAAGGGTCAGAGAAGAATCGATTGCTCTGATTTATAGACAAAGATTATGAACCAAGTTGGACCAATGCCTTTTATTTTTTTATTCATTAAGAACATTTTTTTCCTCCTTGAGGCTGGCAGAATTCTTGCTGTGACCAGTAACAACTGAATACCAAAACTAACAAACAAAGAAAAATATTTGATGGTTACTACTTTTATTTACTGTAGGGCAGGGGTCAAGAAACTTGAGTTCTTTGAGGACCATATCAGTTTGATCTTGGGGGGGAGGGGGCAGGGGGCATGGCCAAGGTTGGGCATGACCATGTCAACGTCACTCGTGTTGGGGGTGCCTGTAGTGGCTGAGCGCTCTTCCAGCGAAAACTGACTCCCGAGTTCTGTTTTCTGCTGTGATGGCCTCCTGCAATCCTCTGCCAGCAAAAATGGGCTGCCAAGCTCTGTTTTAGGCTGCCGTGGCCTCTGCCAGTAGGAAAATGGAGCTTGGGAGGGCTGCGTGCGGCTCTCCCAAGCTTTGTTTTCGCTGGCAGAAGCACCGCAGGCCGGTCCTTTGCTGTTTCCAGGGTGGCCCTGCAGGACAGATCTAAGCACCCTGTGAGCAGATCCAGCCCCCGGGACTTGAGTTTGACACTCCTGCTGTAGGGGAAGGAGTGGAGGAATCTAGGGGCAGAGTTAAAAGAGGAAGCAGCCTCTATGTAGCCACAAACAAAGTTCACCCACCTACCTCAATTTTCATTGACCCTTACTTAACTCCTAGCAGGTGGTAACTATTGGTTGAGAATAAATCTGAACATAGGTGTGAATATCAATAAATCAGTTTAATTGGACATGAGGACCTGATCTTTCTCACCTGAGATTTACTCATTTACTAGTTGTTATAGTAAACATTACTTTAATGTGCTGAATATTGTAATGTCGTCTTTATGATATTTTGCTCTATGGTACAGGACCATGTTCAAGACCCAAGTGCTGCACAATGGGGTGATCTCCCATCCTTGCCCTAGCTCCTGCCAACATAGCAGTTCAAAACCATCTATTTATCTATGAGTAGATAAATAGGTACTGGTAACAGCATTCTTTGATGTCTTGCTGGTCACATGACTCTAAAATGGCTTCAGAAAGCGCTGGCTTAATGGCTTAAAACACAGATGACCACTGGCCCCTATAGTTGGCAATGACTAGCAGAGTAAAATCCACAGGGACTCATTTACCCTTTTTTATGGGAGAAAGGAAGCCTGCCTTTTCTGGAGCAGCTCTCCCCACCCCAAAGTTTGGCAGGCATCTACCCTTTTAGCTTTCTGCAAAGCTTTAAAGATCTAGCTCAAGGGTCTGCAAGCTTAAACACTCAAAGAACATTTGGACCCATTTCCCACAGGAAAGAAAACACCGGGAGCCACAAAACCCTCCGGGTGCCTGACTATTCCTTGAGCAGCCACAAAACTAGCATATGTAGTTGAATTAAACGTTCTGTTTTCTTCTGAAACTTTTCTTTTCTTGGATTTATCCATGGTTGGCCTATTGGATGTTGAAAAGCTCAATAAATCGCATGCCGGCGGATGTCGCACATTGGCGGTTGTGACACAAATTTTGAGTGACAGGGAGCTGCAGCAGAGGGATGAAAGAGCCACATGCGGCTCCAGAGCTGCAGGTTGCTGACCCCTGATCTAGCTTTTCTGCCAAGTGTTGGGTGAAGAGACCTTATGTTTTTGTTGTTTTTAATTTGTTTACTTCTACAGGTTTACTATGATTTTTAGGTAGTTTTTACTTTTGATTCAGACAACCCATATATGGCTATATAAATGTTTTAGATAAATGCATAAATAATTTTCTGTCCTGTGTTAATATCAATATTACTGTGGTGGCAATTAAGAATGGAGGCAACACAACCTTAGATGGAAGTGTTGCCATCAGAACAGTCTGAAGACACCTCCAGAGGAAGTCTCAGATCTGTCCATGGACTTGAGTGGCAGCATTGTTCTGCACATGAAAACAATCAAATTCAAGGTTCCTGTTATTCCAGTCACTGTAAAAACAGCTCAGGTTCCATTTAATTTCAAGTAAAAAACAGTTGTTGAACATCCATTGCCTGAGACATGTATGCCCATTAATTGGCTTGGAGACATACATGCTGATTGGTTGCTAACCATGTCCAAACATTATAGTCTTGAAGAACTGAGTCATTAAGACAACTGTTATTGTTTCTGAGCAATTTCAATTTTGTAGCAGAAGATTGAATTAATGAAGAAAGCTAAAAATCCTTATTCTCAGGAACCAAAATAATCCAGTATGCCTTTGATCAGTAATTAGGGACAAGTAACTCTTGTTTTCTTTCCTCAGCATTAGTTGTTTTAGCTTGGATTTTCCTAGGGAGTTGTAATAATAGTTTAAGATTATTATTAATGTTATATTATGTTAATGTCAAAAGATGAGCCATGAATATGAAAAAGTTTATTGCAAGTTTGTTGATTCAGAAAAAGCATATGATAAAGTGAATAGTCTTAAATTAGGGAATGTCTAGAAAAAATATGGAGTGGAAGACTGGTTGTGGAATCCATTGAGAGTTATAGGAAGGCAGTAAGGAATACATGAGAATAATTGGAAAAAGGAAAGGTTCAACCTCATCATGGAGAAAATCTATTTATGTAGTCAATAAGACAACACCAAAAAGATGATACATAATCACTTAAAAACACTGAGCAGAGAACAATTCTAGGATATATGATGATCCCTTGATTGTTTAATTAATTTATGGTTAAATGTGCAGGGAAAATTTATGGTGATGTTTGTTGGGGAAGTGAATGTGGATTTGGTTATGAATACTGAACATGCTGTTGACCAAGAACATGTTGTTGACCAACAAAATGAATGATTTACAGAAAATGAATGATTTACAGAAAATCTTGTGTAGTGCAGCAAGAAGTATAGACATGTCTATTTTGTTATATTGAAGGGGAAACTGGATATCAAGAGAAATAATCTGAATGTATGTAAAAACTGTAGCAAAGCAAGAAGGGATGCAGTTAAAAATTAATGGATGCAGAATGAATATGTAAGACATATGGTATGTTGGAATGGTTTACTCACATAAAGTAAATGAAGACTGGATTATAAAAATACACACAAGAAGGAAGAATGAACAGATAGAGAGAAAGTAAAAGGCCAACAAATCTTGTTTAGAAGAAGTTGATGAAATCCTCAAAATGGAGAAGAAATGTTCAAAGAAGAAAAGGCAATACAACAATCAATAGGTGGACAAGATGGAAGCCAGGATAATTTGCAGGGACAGAAATGTATAGAAAGGTAAAATTAATGATGTTAATATAGAGCAAATCAATTTTAAATGCCCTTTCCTTTATCTCCTGCCTCCAGTTATTTGGCTTAGTGCTTAATTCTTTGTTTTTGTTTGTTAGAATTTTGCTTGCTTTGAAAAGGGAAAGCAAGGAGTAGGTATGGATTTATGATATAGGTTTTCAGGAGCAATTGGATTTGCACGTGGGGTATAAAATAGCAGCTGCTAATTTATCAGCTTTTGAGCAATAGGAATCCACTAGAATCCTATTTGGTTCTAGAAACTCCCAGATTTTGGGTACACTTCTCAGCCAGAAGAGATTAAGGACCATCATAATGCCCTTAATAGCTTGTTCTTCTCTCATTATATGCTGTGCCTTAAGTATGTGAGCTCCGGTGGGTTTAACCTGACCTACTTTATAAGGTTGGGAACGAAAAAGATAATGTAACTGCAAGGACATGGCCTTGAGGTTTTTGGAGGAAAAATGGACTATGAATGGTATAAATAAGATCTTACTCATGGTATTTTATAATTTTATTTATCTAGTGCTGCTCTTGTAGCTAAGGGGGAAAAAAAACCCAGCCTTGATGATAATTGATCTTCAAGGAGGAAAAAAAAGGCTATTTGTAAAGGATTCAAGTACCAGTTAACAATTTTGAAATCTGCTGCGGTACAAGCGGAATGACCAGTGTCAACAGGCACCATTTTAGAAATCATTTCTTTCAGCTATAAAAAGCTTTATGTTCCCTCTGGGGCACTATTTGTATTTAGCAAAGCATTAGCTGAGCTTGCTATTTCAGCTTGACAGCTCCTGATTTTTAGCAGGAGAAAAGAAAGCAAAATTAATGGATGTGTTGGAGCTTAGAATAGGAAACGTAACAGTCACCATAAGCGCCAGTACTTTAGGGAGCAAAATGAAGGTGCTTTATATATATATGAATCAAGACCATTGATCTTTTCCCCCTAGAAATTAAGCATGTTGTTTAATATTTTTTTTTCTTTTTCTTTATAATTTCAATTATATTCCAATTTTCAGCCTGTAGCAAAATGTTATCATTATAAGTGTGTATAATTATGTTGGCATATGAATGCTGTGCATTATATAATATTTGATTTTATTACTATAATAATAATATTGTAAGACTGCCATGTGAGATGGTATTTTCTCTGGGAGGACTACTCTGTATGATTAATGTCTAAAAACGTTTGCTTGAAGGATACCTTAGAAAATGCTTATTCAAATCTTAGAAAATGCTTATTCAAATCACTATGAATGGCTGCTGGCTACCATTAAAGCAATCTTAGTTTCAAGTCTGGTTGGCCAAGATGGAAACTTTATGAATACAACTGTTCTTGCATGTTAAATTATGGTGCAGAAGAAGGAAATAGTCTGACAATCTAAATATTGCCCATGGAGACAGAAGTATGAACCTTGCTCCTGACTGATAAGAAATATCCTAGCTGGGGATTACATGGGAGTTGAAAAAGTTGCATTCAGTTTTGGAAAAAGACTCATTTGAGGAAGACATGCATGTTTGGCTTCTCCCTTACCAAGAAATATATGGCTGTTAAAGGGGAAAAAAAGGGACATCAATAGCTGAGACAGCTTCAATATTCCATTCTTCCAAAGAAATTGACTAATTCAATGCTATGTGGTTAACTAATTCAGAGCTGTGGTGGTGCAATGTTTAAAATGTAGTCCTTCAGGCTACTTCTGCTGACTGCTGACTACCTGCAATTTGGCAGTTCGAATCTCACCTGGCTCAAGGTTGACTCAGCCTTCATTCCTTCCAATGGAAGGCTGAGTCAACCTTGAGCCTGGTGAGATTCGAACTGCCAAATTGCAGGTAGCCAGCAGTCAGCAGAAGTAGCCTGCAGGACTGCATTTTAGGTCGGTAAAATGAGGACCCCCGATTGTTGGGGTCAATATGCTGACTCTGTAAACCACTTAGGGCTGTAAAGCACTGTGAAGTGGTCTATAAGTCTAAGTGCTATTGCTATTGCTACTACTAGTGCTTCCTACCACCTGGTGTATGTGTTTGTGTGTGCATACATGCACATATGTGTCTGCATGACTGAGATAAATAGATAGCTATTTCTATACCTTGGATGCAGCTATCCATCTGTCCATAAACACTTTTTTAAAAAAACATCAAACACACTGTACAGGTAGTCTTTGACTTATAGATCACTTAGTGACGGTTCAAAGTTACAATGGCGCTGAAAAAAGTGACTTATGACCATTTTTCATCCTTATGACTGTTGCAGCATTCCCATGGTCATGTGATTTATATTTGGATGCTTGACAACTGGTTCACATTGAAGCCTGCTGCAGTGTCCTATGAGCATGTGATCCACTTTTATGACTTTCTGAAAAGCAAAGTCAATGGGGAAAGCCACATTCACTTAACAACTGGTGTTACTAACTTATCAGCTGCAGTGATTCACTTAACAAATGTGCCAAGAAAAGTTGTAAAATGGGGCAAAACTCACTTAACAAATTTAACATAAATATTGGGCTCAATTATGGTCGTAAGTCAAGGACTGCACATGTATGGAGAAACTAAATTAGTTGTGCCATTCAGGTTCTCCTTCTAGCAATCAATGCTATTGTGATTGATTGATTGATTGATTGATTGATTGATTGATTGATTGATTGATTTAAAAATACCATAGTGGTTGAACCAAACACAAATATTCCATTTGTATTTTTTCCTCACAGAAGCCAATAAATGGATAAATTATTTGTTTTATTATTTAATTTTGGTTTAAGGTCACCACCATATGTAAATCTTGTTAAGTATCTTCCAAATTTCCCAGTGTAACTTTAAGTGTGACTGTTCAATTTTTCATTTGGCACTGCTTCTAGGAACAAAAGATGCTTATATCCAATGTAATGCTATATGCATTACACATAGGAATAACAAAAAAAAATAGACATTTGATACTGTTATCCCTTGTCATTAAAAAATATTCTTTTCCTCTAAGAATAGCGGAAATTTCGGGGCAGTTCATCTAAAGACTGTTGTGGTAAACTGTCAAAAATAAAAGTGCCAAGTATTAGTCTCATATTTTAAGCATTGTATAAAACCGTGAAAGCACAAAAACGCTGAACTATAGAAACCTAGATACAAAATACTTTATTTTTAGTCTTTCTATACTCTGAATTCTCTTTCAATGGCATATTAGGATTCTGCTTCAACAATAAATTATGTAAGAGGTATAATTTTCCAGTGTCGTTTTATCAAGTCATCCCATGACTTTATCTAACTCACTGTTGCATGAATGGTCTGGAATAGTTATCTGGGATTTCAGACAGGAATCTTTTTCAATTCTTTCCTGAGAGGTGATGTAGAGCCCAGAAACTTTGGAGTGTTCGGGATGTGTACCATTCAAATCAGAAGAAAGAGAGGCTGCTTTGGATCCTGTATGGACAACCTCACTGGTTCTGTTGGCCTTAAACGTTAAGAAAACTACTCTTTTGAGAGCAGATGATGGCAGCAGGGTATCTTTTAATTTGGTCAGCATTAAACTGTCAGGGAAGCACTAATTGTTTGCATGATTAAGACAGCAGAATAGACACCATCTGATGTGTCCTAAGACTATTCAAAAGTGTTCACTTGGTCTACACCTAGAGTTAGCTTCCAGCTTACCTCAACAAATGAATATATGGTAAGGCCAGAAGAAGTAGTGTTAGTACTTTTTGAGCAACATCTTTATCCCAGAGCATATTTCCACTCTTTTTGAAACTTCTTTTGTAGCTGATCACTGGAAAGTGAGAATAACGTGATGAAGAAAGGTTTATATTTGTCCTTGTTTATTTTCCCCTTAATATCAGAAGTCAACTACAGAATTTAATGAAGTTGCAATGCAGTTGCAGAACTTGGAAGTTTTGGCAGTGATCAGTCTGAGCAAAATGTTTAGACTAGACTAGACTAGAGTATGTGATGGGTCAGCAAAAAGAATTGCATTGTTCCCAAAGACTTAAGACCTTTAAACAACTTTAAATGTCTTAGGGCCTTATTAACTAAAGGACCACCTCTCCCATTATGAACCTGTCCAGTTATTGTGATCACCCAGTAGAAGTTTTTTGAAGATCTTATCATTATCAAAAGCATGGAAGAGTAGACCTTGTACATTAAGCCCAGGTGATAGAATGCTCCCTCTGGACTTGCATTTGAATTTACTTTCTTAGTGTTTAGAAAATACATAACAACACATATTTCTGGATGAGTTTTAACTGTTAAAAGATTTGTTTTGATATCTCATTATTACCTTTAATTTTTAATATTCTGTTTTTATTTTATAGCCAAAGCTGAAAAGTAGGATATAAATCAAACAAGCAAAGTAGTAAATGAATGAACTGGATTGATAAATGCACCTGTCTAAAGCTCTTAAAAAATCACTGTTAGTTATTTTAAACAATCTTGAGCTAGATGGACCAGATTGTACCAAGAACACCGAGAACATCTCAATGAAATTACAGTGATAACAGAATGTGATCTATCTCAATTGACATTGCCTTTTCTAGGTAGATTTGTATCATAGTATTTCACATGAAGACATTGATTTCACAAATCAGAGAAATAAAAACTAAGTTACATCATTTATGTAGCCTTAGTTTTTATTTATTGCATGCTTCTTCTCAGATTTCACAAGAGGTCCTTTGAAATTGATTACTGTATGTTAGAAATCTATTTTTAATAAAGAAGTACAGAATATGAGAGTATTTACCTCTTGAGCCCCTTGGCAAAAATCTAACTCAAACAAACAAACAAAATACAGGACTCACATTCATATAGGAGAAAAGGGGTATTCAGAGTTCAGTAGACTTTCAGCTTTATGGAGATACACACTTTTTATAATTGAGCACTAAGATACACAGGCATCCCACATCTTAGCTGACCTAGTCAGGAAATTGATCTTAGGGTCAATTTCTTTGACCAAAGACACATCATTCAAGGTGATGCTTCTCAAGTATTTGAAGCTGCTTATATTTGTCAGCTAGATGTCAATGGTGATTTTTGGTTTTATGGGATAGATATTTGGTACAGGCTGGTAAAACACTTTAATCTTGTTCAGGCTGAAGAGTACAGGTAGTCTTTGACTTACAACATTTCATTGAATAACCATTCAAAATTACAATAGCACAGAACCAATTTTCACAGTTTTTACCTTTGCAGCATCCCCATGATCATGTGATCAAAATTCAGATACTTGGCAACTGGTTCGTATTGATGACCGTTGCTGTGTCCCAAGGTCATGTGATCACCTATTGTGACCTTCTGACAAGCAAAGTCAATGGGGGAAGCCACATTCACTTAATAACTGGGGTTACTAACTTATCAACTGCAGTGATTCACTTAATCCCTGGAAAGAAAGGTCGTAAAATGGGGCAAAACTCACTTGACAGAAGTTTCACTTAACAACAGAAACTTGGGGCTTAATTGTGGTCCCACAATTGTGGTCCCATAAGTTGAGAACTCCGTGTATAGCAGCATCTGAGAGTTTCTTCAGCATCAACTGTAGATCTCTCTCTTTGTGCACCTGGTAAATGGGGTTTCTTGAATGACAGAATGGAGGCACTTTGTCCATGCATTCAACATAATAAAAAATAGCTGGAAATGACGAGATCTTCCAGCTAGCAGTCTAATTTCTCTTGTAGCCAGTACAAGGTGATGATAATGGGGGGGGGGGCATTCTGCAGCAAACTAATTGAACAAGTAGGGCCTGGCTCAGTTCATTACTGAAGCACTCTAGATTGTCCACTTTGGAGAACTGAATTGGGGTAGAAATGCCAAATTCACACTACCTGAAGGTAGTGATAAGCTGTTCCAGTGATAAGATGGTGTCCTCTAAAATGATTAAGGAGTTATCTTCATGCTGCAGTAAGCAGGATGTGAGAATAACCTCTTAATCATGGTGCATTTACTTCCATATCTTTGCTTATTATTCAGCTTACTTTTTCCTGAATTCTGTAATTAGCAGGACTTGGAATTTTATCTTAGATCCTGACATACTTTCAGTGTGTTAAAGTAAACACCCAGAATTAGATATACTGGTCATGGATTCTGAAAGAAGTATCAAGTTGAAGAAGTCTGCTTTAAAAAATTAAAGGGACACAAAAATCAATGTGGCAATCCTAAAAGCTTAGCCAGGCACAAACTGGGCCAGAGACCGTTAATTACTTTTTCTGAAGAGTTGTATTTCTTAATGGTGGCAATATCACTAGGGATAATATTCACGTTTCCTCAACTTTTCTCTGTAATAAATAGATACTGCAAAATGGCAAGGGGAGAAAAGATTTCTTCTCAATGTTTTTGTAACTGAGAAGAATGTCCCTTTCATGTTTTTTGACTTGGATTCAGATTTCCTGCTTTGTAACTGGAAGGAATTGGTCACAAGACAAAAATAGGGTAGCAGTAGATTTTTCACCAGCTTCCATCTCTTCCAGCTCCAAATTTACCTGCATATATATTGTAGAGTATGTATATATTAAAGAAATAATAGCCAAGGCCAATATTACATTTGCACATATTCAGTTTCTATAGGTGCTGAAAGATATTCTGCTAGGGTTTGTAAGAATCTTGTTGATGCTTGTTTTGTAATATTACATAGAATCTTATTTTAAACTTTCAATATATGCTCCATTTAATGATCGGTGCAGTTACTTAGAAACCTCCTTTAATATTACATGGGATTTGCTTTAATGCTGCATGTGCAGTCTCCAGAACAGAGGAATTATTAGTTAAAATTATTGAGTTATATCAATAATGCCCAATGCTATTCAATGTATTAGGTGACCTTACATTTATCCTGAGCCATGGTGGCATAGTGGTTAGAATGCAGTATTGCATGCTAATTCTACTGACTGCAAGCAGTTTGATTCTCACCAGCTCAAGGTTGTCTCAACCTTCCATCCTTCTGAGATGGATAAAATGAGGAACCAGATTTTTGGGGACAATAGGCTGACTCTGTAAACCACTTAGAGAGGGCTGTAAAGCACTGTGAAGCAGTATATAAGTCTAAGTGCTATTGCTATTTGCAAAAAGGGTATGCTCTCCTTTTATTCCAAATATTACAAAGAGTGTGTAACACAGCAATTTCTGCCTATAAATGATTGAGTTGGCAGAGTATCATATACACCCTGTGCATTACCCTGAGTCTCCCTTCTACTATCAAAGAGGGTAGCAGTGCTTCTTACTTTGATATAGATATGTAATCTATCTATCTGGTTATTTTCAAGCAATTCAGCAACAGGGACTCACTGGAGTAACCTCTGGCATTGTGGAATGTCCCTGTTTTCTTCTACATGCTGTTTATTGTGCTGAAAGGTTTGCTGTTGCTGATATCTTCAGGCTACTACCCAATAAGTGATAGCAGGCAATTTTCAGAAAAGAACACCTGGAAATTGTTATTGTCAGGTTCTTCTCTGTTGTTTCCTCAGGCTTGGTTTTTGACCTTTCAAGTGATCCCATTAATCTGTATGTGTTGAACAGACAATAGTGTAAATATTCCCGGCTGAGATTCAAATTAAATAGGACTCCACTATCTTCTTTTATTTAGAAACATGATTAAATAATACAATGGGAAACTTGACAACAGCCTTATCCCTGTCTATTGTTATATAAACACTACAATCCAGCAAACATTTGCTGTGCTAGGAGGCATATTTCCATTTTTCAGGAAATTGAGCACACAGATGTAGATTGAATTTATGGATCTCCACATCGAGTACCTAAAATTGAATAAGAGACATATAAGAGATAGCACCAGCTCCTTATTGTTGTCAACAGGGGAGCAATACCCACAATGTTGTTAATTTGGTTATATTCACATGAATCCATGCATGAGAATACAGTAGCATGAGTAGCTCTCTATTATAGCTTTCCCCAACATGGTGGTCTCCAGCCATCTTGGATTTCTGCTAAAACAACTCTCCATTCTATAAATGGAGCTGTAGTTAAAAATACGTCTGGATAGTACCAGACTAACTGAAGCTGCTTTGTTTGAGTATAACATTATTTTTTGGACTAAAGAATCTGCTCTATAATCAATATCCAGCAATAAATCCAAAAAGTTCAGGTTCCATTATCTAGGGAAATCAGAGAATTCATTATGGGCCTTTTATGTGTGATTAGAAACCATAAAGATCCATTTAGGTTATCAAATCCAATCCCTTGCTGAATGTAATTCAAGCATCCCTGGAAAATGGTCATCTGACCTCTCCTTGAACAACTGCAATAAAAGGAATTCTATCACTCTCTAATTGTTGAATTATTCTTACTTTTTAAAAAAGAGGAATCTGGTTTGATATCTATTGGGTGATTGGATGGCTATGTTTGAGTGCAATATGGGGCAAGTGAACTAAAACATCTTATTTACACAGTGTTCCAAAATGCAGGAAAATTAAATTTACTGTGGCCTTCCTTAGCCACACTACATGCATACTGTCACTAATATCTGTTTGCTATGTTAGTGGCTTCCTCTTCCTAGCAAATATACCTAAAACGTGCAGAAATGAGCAGAAAATGCAACATAGTGATTTGTGCTTTGCTGATATGGGGAAGTCTGATATGAATTGCTTCAGGCATGACTCAATTTGCCTAATTTTGAGAAAATCTAAGAGTTAATATATTACTGTGTTGTCTTACATAAAATGGGAAGTATGTCACTGCCTTTTGTCCAGGTTACTTTAAATTTGCAAGACCAGCAGCATTTCCCAAGTGAATAAAGTAATTTCTGTTTTAGGCATCTGTAATGCTTTAGGATTTTTCTATTACAGTGGTCAACACTGATATGGGCAAGACCAATCATATTTTAAAGAAGAATAAATAGGGAAGATTGTATGAAAACAATTGGAAAATTAGTGGACAGGCAGACAGATCAAATCTTGTCATATATTGGATACCTTGCAAAGAACAATGACAGCCCTTAATGACAGTGTCCCTACTGTCATTAACAGTAGTCTACTGACCCAAATTAGGTCTATCCCTATCCCTTTACTTTCATGAAGCATACTGGAAATGTATCAAAAGTTTAACATTTTACCTGGCAACAGCAATGTCATTTCTTCTTCACAAGCTGATACACAATGTAAGGAGGCACTTGGGAAGGCAGGTAGCAGAGGCAGGTAGATTACAGGAGATGAAGTTCCAATAAAAGAGTCTCATTTTCTTGCTTCTCTAACATCTCAGAGCCCAGTATGGTAGGACTAGCTCAGTTCATGATTTCTGCAGGTTTTTCTGATTGCTTTCTGTATTTATAAATGCAGCAAAGAGAGAGTAGAACAACAGAGAGCAGAATATCTTATTTTGCCATCAGCTACTATATTTGTCTTACTACAGCAAGGGATGAATTCAGTTATGGACAATTGGTGAGGATCAGTGGTGGGATTCTGCCAGTTCGCACCACTTTGGGAGAACTGGTTAACTTTTTGAGCAGTTTGATGAACTGGTTGTTGGAAGAAATCTTTAGGGCAGAGAACTGGTTGTTAAATTATTTGAATCCCACCACTGGTGAGGATAAACTCAGTGAAAGAAGGAAACTCAACACTGGCAAAGCTGGCTTTACCCCCTTGGTCTAATCTTCTCATGAGCATCTGATGGCAGTTTGTCACACTTGTGAGGTAGTCCAGACAAAACGCTTGGACTGATTCTATTCTGTTGTAAGGTTACCTTAACAAAATCTTGAAAGTCTGAAGGAACATTGGATCTCCATTGCCTTTCAGCCCAAGAAATTTAGGAAGGTTTCCCTAAGATCCTTGCCACCAACTTTCCTATTGTGGACTAAACTGCCTCTTCTGACCCTGGCTGTGGCTCTTCCCCTATCTCCCAAATTCATTCCCATGTACCATTATAGAGTACTTTCTTTGGACAACTTCTTGTAACTTAGTCAGGGTGGCAGGCCTTTGATGTGGTGGCCCCCATAGTATGCAACAGACTTTTCCAAAAGGCCCTTCCATCACATATTTTGGAAGATTGCTGTTGTCTCCATTTGGATGGATTTCAGGCATCCATCTGCATTTTTATTTTTATTTTATTTTTGTATATTTTCTGTCATATTGCACTGGTTTCCTTTGATATTATTTTCACCTTGACTCTTTATTGTATATCAGAGTCCTGCAATTGGGGTAGTTAACAAGTATAGTAAATAAAATGAACAAAGTTCTTCTAATTAACAAAATTAAAATTGTAATGTCACTAATGCTATAAAGTGTTTCCAAAAAAAGAAAATAAAAAAGTCAGGGTGTTGGCCACAACCATGCAATTGGAGCCTTGGCTATTATTTTTATGTGTGTGATGTCACATGTAAAAGAAAAGTGTTCTTTGAAGACATCATTGTGCCCTCCTGTATAAAGCCATGGAGATAGCCTTTAAGGAAATATTCAGAAGCTCTTAAAAAACAGAAAGAGCTTAGAAAAGAGAATTCACTGACTCTCAGAAAAAGTGGTAATATCTGTACTGGTATCAATAAAGCTTCGTTCAGTAATTTATTTATTTATTTATTAGTCATATTTCTATGCCGCCCACTCTCTGAGGACTCTGGGCGGCTTACACCAAAGACAGTATACTAAATAGCATATTTCCCCCAACAATCTGGGTCTTCATTTTACTCACCTCGGAAGGATGGAAGGCTGAGTCAACCTTGAGCTGGTGAGATTTGATCCGCTGATCTGCTGAACTAGCAGTCAGCTGAAGTAGCTGCAGTACTGCACTCTAACCACTGCGTCACCTCAGCTCATGACTTTTTTTGACACCCCTTTTTTGTCCTATTCCCATGAATCAGTGGTGGAATTCAATTTTTTTTACTATTGGTTTGTGGCTTGGTGGGCGTGGTGTGGCTTGTGGGCGTGGCTTGGTGGGCGTGGCAGGGGAAGGATACTGCAAAATCTCCATTCCCACCCCACTCCTGGGGGAAAGATATTGCAAAATCTCCATTCCCACCCCATTCTGGGGCCAGCCAGAGGTGGTATTTGCCGGTTCTCTGAACTACTCAAAATTTCAGCTACCGGTTCTCCAGAACCTGTTGAATAGCACTCCTGCCCTGAATCCTACACTGGATCGTAGGGTTTTTCTGTTCTGTATTTAACCACATTACAAACAGACAGATAGAAACTTTGTTTTGGTCATTGACCAATAAAAGTACAACCAATAAAATGAACAACAGAAAAGTATCCCCTAACCACAAGAACAATTAGCAGCCATTTGTGGATTTGCTAATATAGCAATAGCAATAGCACTTAGACTAATATACCTCTTCACAGTGCTTTACGTGCTGCTCTCTAAGCAGTTTACAGAGTCAGCATATTGCCCCCAACAATCTGGGTCCTCATTTTACCGACCTCGGAAGAATGGAAGGCTGAGTCCACCCAATATACGACCATTTTGGTGACAGGTGAAAACCTTTTTTATTTTCCCAGACTTTTAAATAGCATTTTGATCATATTTCAGGTACATTTTAAAGTATATTGTTTTAGAGTTTGACAAACGTCTTGTATGCAGTGTCTTTGTATTTTATTTGAGTTTGTTATATGTTTTAAGTGTGTTGTATTATAAAGTGTCCAGAGATCTTCAATTATTGGTTGGTTAAAAATTAATTAATAAAATAAAATAATTAAATAGCAATTCAGATCAGTGGCCTGGAAATGTTAGACCAGTGTATTTTTCATAGCTTCAAGGACTGATGGATAGTACTTTAAGTCAGGAGTAAGGAAAACTACCATGTGAACAAAATGGTGTGGAAACTCACATGATTTAACTTTAATAGTGACATGGATAATTGACACCCTGAACTGAGCAAAGGGGAAATTGAATTTAAACCAGGCAGCCGCAAGGAGAAGGAAATTATATGCTAAATCACACAATACTTTGTCAAAGTGCATATGTTTCCCATCATTTGTTTGGCTGCATTAAAAATGCTACTTTCTAATAAAATATTGATATCAAAGATTATTCACTGAAATCTCACATTGGAGTCAGACACATTCAAATTTATTTCTCTTAATAAACTGAAAATACTGCATTAAATAACACAAGCAACGGTGATTTTTCTTAGTTGCTATTAATTACCGAATTACAGTACTGTATTGATGGTTATTATTCATTAATTGTAATGCATATATTTCTGGTTATCAATCATCCTCAAGCAATCTCAGCTTGTCATCTTCCCTCACCCCCCTTGCCAGTGAGATCAATTATGATTTAAATTTTGAATTTCTCTCAATAAAATTGGCATCTCAGGACTTGGTATGGTATCAGGTGTTTTTTTTAAAAACTATGTCTATAATTGAGATTAGTGCCTCTTCTGTAAGATTGTATGCACTGCATTTTGTTACATTTATTATACAAATTGAAATGCATAATAATATGCAGCTTAACATCCTATGAATATATTTTAGCATTCCCCGGCAGTAGTTAATATGCTAACCAACTTTACTGAAAGGCATACAGATGTGGAAAGAGTCTATCTAGGGACTTTAATTATCACCTTGTCAAATTCAAATTATTATCTTGCAAGTTCATTTCCATAAAGTATCCCCTTTACTGTTGGATGATTTAACATGTGTCTGCTTCTTATCTTATTTGTAGGCCAGTTCTGTCAGTTCATGATGTTTACCATAACTGATTTTGTCACAAAGATTTTCACAAATGGGAGATTTGGGCAGGAGATAAGGTTGTGTGAAGTAGAGGAGAGCTGGCTGGTATCTACCAACTATTATGTTTCATAAATCAAGCAAAAAGTGAAACTAGTTTAATTTGAGAGAGGGCAAATCACCAAAGAGCCCCCAGCAATGATTTAGTGGGTTAAAAGCTGGAGAAAGTCATTTCTCAGACTGGTAAATCATTTCATGGTTGAACCTAGAATGGTTCCAAATTTCAGAGTTGAAGAAGAAGCAAGACTGGGCTGAATTGCAGTTGAGAAGAGGAAAAATATATAGAAATTTCATACCATCCTCAATATATAATCTTCAAAAGAAAAATATCTGCCAGTTTACAGAGAGAGAGGGAGAGGAAGAGAGGGAGAGAGAGGGAGAATGTACTTCAATTGTTGTGATTAAAGGATCTAAACCAAAAAGATCGGCTGGCCAAAAGGATTAGCTGGTGATCTAATTGGCTCAACTGATTCCATTTTAGTGTGCAATGTGCATGGCTGTATGACTTATGTAGTTACATACTTCAGAGCACATTTGGACTAAGTTATCAGTTCTACTTACTGTAAATAGTGTCTTGATTATAAATTATAATGATGATTATTCTCATTTCTGAATATTTCTTTTTCATTTCCTCTTTCAGTTACTTTTAATTCTAGGACATGTACTTTTTTTAAAAAAAAGCATATTAAATCAAGCACAATTCTAAACATGTTGCTTCAGAGGCTAGTGTACAATAAGGATGGGCAACCCATAATCCTGAGATTGTAAGAATGCCTAAATGACCTTTGGCAATTTAGATCTCTGGCAAGGGAGATCTGGCTCTTGATACTGTATGGAGAGGGCAGAGATGAAAGAGGAAAAAGTGATGTCACAAAAAAAGAGAATGGTTGACTCTTCCCACTTGGGAACTAAGACCACTCATTGCTTGTTTAAGTTCCCAATTCTGCAGTGGAATTCTGAGAGTTGAGGTCCATACCTCTTAAAGTTGCCAAGGTTGAGAAACACTGCAGTACTGCCTTCTTACAGTTTTGTCTAAGAGAATGATACAGAAAAATGTTTGGGCAGCAATTTGAGCTGCTATCTTTTCCCATTAATTACCAACAAATTATCTTCTATAATATCTGGAAGATCAAGAAAATTAGCACAGACCATTTTGTGTGATGAGAATGAGTGAATTTGAGCTTTATTTCAGGAGCAAAAGTTAATTAGAATTTAGAGTCTCATGGAAAGGAGCCCAACAATTAGTAGCTTCAGGTAATGATGTAAAGTTGATCAAGCAGCTAGGGCTTATCTTATCCCACAAGTTACATTTTTCTAACTAGGTCAAATGACCTGCAAAAAAATGGGATAAATATTACTTTACAGTTTGGGCTTTAATCAAATTCAGAGATGCCTCTCGTCCCTTCAATTACTTTAAAAACAAGCTGTTGGGAGACAGTCCATAGACCTGTTCTATATCACATCTACTTCAGCACATCCACAATGTTTTCAAGCAAGTAAACTGCAGAGCTGTATGAGTAAAACTGCAATGCAAGCCCATGCCCTTCAGACAAAGCTCTTATTAGATAAAATACTTTATTATAGAGAAGCCCAAAATAGCAACATAAATGTAGCAAAACAAAGGAATTGCTTAAATGGATGCCTTTTTCCTCTGGTACCTTTGTGTATAATTAGCCAGAAAGACTTGTAACTTATGGGTTCTACAGCCTTTCATTAAAAATATATCAAAGCCTCCATAGAAACACCATATAGTTTCAAGGCCACCCTCAGGTTAAAGCTACACTGGCCAACTCAATTATCTTTTAGGGAAAGTGTCAAGGAAATCTCCAGAAGAGAAATGAACTGGAGAAAGTTTACTATAGCTTTTCCCAGTCTGAGAATCCTGGATGTCCAGATATCTAGATGGTGCCAAGTTGGGAAAGGTGACTTTATTGAGGGCTACCAGAACTGAACTGCAGTTCCAGAAAATCACTCGTATTCGGTATTTTCTGCTGTGATCTAGTATTCAACTGGATTTTTGAAACATGGATATGGAAGCCCTAATTTGTCCCTAATAATACTTCAATATCACGTAGAGAGACAATAAGCTAAATACATTATGTAACTATAAAAAAAAAGGTAAAGATTTCTCTATCAATCGTGTCTGACCCTAGAGCATGGTGTTCACCTCCATTTCTTGGCCAGGGGAGCCAGCGTTGTCCAAAGACAATTTCTGTGGTTATGTAGCCAGCATATGTCAAGGTGCATGGAACACTGTTACCTTCTCATTGAAGTTATACCTATTAATCAGTGGTGGAATTCAATTTTTTTTACTATCAGTTCTGTGGGTGTGGCTTGGTGGGTGTGGCATGGCGTGGTGGGCATGGCAGGGAAAGGATACTGTAAAATCTCCATTCCTACCCGACTCCAGGGGAAGAATATTACAAAATTTCCATTTCTTCCCGATCAGCTGGGACTCGGAAGGTAGAGTATAGATGGGGGCGGGACCAGTCAGAGATGGTATTTACCAGTTCTCCGAACTAAAAAATTCTGCTACCGGTTCTCTAGAACTGGTCAGTACCTGCTGAATACCATCTCTGTTGTTAATCCACTTGCATTTGCATGCTTTTGAACTGCTAGGTGGGTGGAGCTGGGGGTCAAATAACAGGAGCTCAGCTGGTTGCGGGTCTCAAACCCAGGCTATTAGTTCTTCAGCTGACAAACTCAGTATCTTTAATTGCTGAGTCATCATGCCTCCAAGTAACCAGTATATTAGCACAATGTGGACCTCTTTTAATTATGACATCAGCTGAAAGTCAGTAGATCAAGTTGAAGCAATAGGCAACTTGATTTTGGCAATAGTCAGGACTTGCTGCAATCTCCCATGTTTGGTGATCTAGTTTAGCTGGACTGCCATGGTTTTTGGCTATGATTGGAGGTGGAGTTCATAAAAACAGAGCAAAACGCAGATGGCATTCAGTTACCGGAAACTAAATTGATCAATTCAGTTGTTTTAAAATCTACTTGTGTTTGACATTTATCTAAAAGCAACCCATTCTGCTGCTCCAAAAGGATCTTTGAAATTTAATCCTCCAATTCTGCTCCTAAATGACAATATTTATAGCTCAGAGTTCACAGGAGGGGGCCTTGGTTCCCTTGTGAAATTAAAGAATTTTCATTACCAAAGCAACAACCCAACCTCCCATAAGAGAAACTGTATAAGGACTTTATTTAGATGAGCCCAAACACACTGCAGCAATCTGAAACAGCAGAAAAAGGAAATAGAACATATATACAACATATTCCAACAAAATGGATATCCACATAACTTTATCAACAAGTCCCTGACCATTCAACCCAATACAGCCCAACCAACACAAGCCCTAAAAAGAATTACACTGCTATACAGTATGTCAAGAATATCTCAGAAACCACCATCAGACTGCTACAACCACATGGAATCAGCATACCAACTAAAGCCTTTCAAAATATCCTAAAGTAGACCAAAAGACCCTAGAAACCCAGAAGAAAAAGCAGGCATCATCTACATCATACAGTGTAAGGACTGCAACAACTACGGTAGTAGGTAGGACAAACAGGCAGAAGACTGGCAGAACACATCCACAAAGCTCAACTAGCAGTCAGAAGACATGATGAAAATTCTTTAATTTCACAACCTATAGACAAATTTAACCAGGGGTGGGTTCTAAATTTTTTTACTACCGGTTCTGTGAGCATGGCTTATTTTGTGGGTGTGGCTTGGAGGTCATGTGACTAGGTGGACGTGGCTAGCTGGTCAGAGTCATTTCTGGAAGGTCCTCGCACTTACGACCCAACTCATTTGTTTGCTTTTAACACTGATCAGCTGTAGGATGGCCCTTTGAAGCCCCGCGGCAAGATTTTAAACAGTTTTTTTCCCTCTAGTCATCAGCTGGGACTCAGGAAGCAGCAATAGATTGGGGGTGGGACCAAATAAAAGGTAAGAATAACGTGGTGGGGGTGGGGGAGTGGGAGGGCAGAGGGGAGAACTGGTTTGGTGACATCATATCGTCACTGCTACTGGCTCGGCCGAACCGGACCGAACCGGGAGGAACTCACCACATTTAACCATAGGTTTAATAGGAAAAATGTGATGATCCTAGACCAAGCCAAGTCCAAAAACACCACGGAACTTCTAGAAGCTTAGCACTCTGACAAATCAGCCATCAATAGGCACATAGACATTAACAATATCAATAGACTATGCAAAAGAGACTATAATCCAGCCCAAAAAGGAACAAAAAAACCCCCAAGCCCTTCTCCACCAGCGATCAGCACCCAGATCAGCAAAGATTAACTCCAAGGTTAACATCAGACCAACAATCAAATAAGCAATACTTCAATCATAAAACTGCCAAAGAAGCCAACAGCAAAAAGATAACCAAAGAATCTCTCAACCACCTCCACCACAGGGGTGGGTTCTAAATTTTTTTACTACTGGTTCTGTAGGCGTGGCTTATTTTGTGGGCATGGCTTGATGGTCATGTGACAATTCTTTAGCATTTAGCAGAGGTACTGGTCTACCCGGCTTTTAACTACTTGCAGAGCCGTACCAGTCTACTCATTTATTTTTGCAGACACCGGTCTACTTATTTGTTTTTGGAGGCACCAGTCTGCCACCACACTGCCTTTTAACACTGATCAGCTGTAGGGCGGTCCTTTGAAGCTCTGCAGCAAGAGTTTAAACAATTTTTTTCCTTCTAGCCGATCAGCTGGGACTTGGGAGGCAGCAATAGATTGGGGGTGGGGCTAAATAAAAGGTAAGAATAACGTGGGGGGCGGGGGGGCAGAACCGGTTCGGTGACATCATATTATCACCGCTACCGGCTCAGCGGAACCGGGAGGAACCGGGAGGAACCCACCACTGCTCCACCAACACTGAAAGGCAAACCACCAGAATGTAAAGCTAACAGCAAACTGCACTCTTTACTAGCACTGATGATGTTACCTAATTTGGATAATGAAACATCAACAAGAAAACTAGCAAGCTCCGAGAGCACCAAGAACCCATCAATTCTGCTCTTCCATATTCATTTGTTTCATAACCTTTTCTTGACTTGTACATTTCAGATTTTATTGTCATATTAAATTGTGCAATTAAAATAAAACAATTTGAAACGATACTTTCAAAGGTATTTCATCCCTAATGGATTCAGTGTTAGTATATATCCACACAGACATAAAATTGAAAAGATTTTGCAAGGTGTGATTCCATACATCGATTTTCAATCTATTGGTTATTCGGTGGCCATATTTGGACATCTGATTTAATCAGGACTAACAGCTTACTGTTATCTACTTTAAATTGCCTCTACTTGGCTTTTCATGGCAATGAGAAAGGTTATACAAATGAATCCTGCTCTGTGCATAGTTTATTTTGCATTATTTATTTATTAATCAAATTTACATGGCCACCCATCTCACCGAAAACAACTCATTATATATGAGTCAGAGATCATCTCTCAACAAACTGACCTAATTGATTGATTCATTTGACTTGCAAGGCCACCTACTTAGCATGCAATTTTGGACAGCTTAACAATCCATTAAAAAATCTAGAAGTATCCTTTAAAGGGAATTGCAATGTTAATGGGGAAATTAAAATAATTTGATGCATTAGGAGGTTTTAAGATGAACAAAGAAAAGATGAAGATATTAACAAAAATAAATAAATAAAAGTAGAAGATCAAACAGAATTTATGAATAAAATGGGTGTTCAGATTGAGAAGAAGGTAAAATGTTTGAGTATCTCTATGACAAATATGAATTGTATGTTATTTCAAAATAACTATGTTGAGATCTGGAATGAATTTTTAAAAAGGGAGAAACTACAATTGTCATTCCTGGAAAAAATTTCTGTGATTAAGATGACAGTTTTGCCTGAAATGATGTTTTTGTTTCAGATAATACTTGTTTTGACAACTGATGCACCATTTAAATAATGGCAGAGGAATACTTTATTCATTCATTTATTTATTTATTACACTTATATGGTTTGCCGATCTCACAAAAAACGACTCTGGGTAGTATATAACAAGAACAATACATAAAAACAATCATTCTAAAAATATAAAAAAGTCATCTTAAAAATAAAAAGAAATATTAAAAAATAACACATGCAAACCATTTGGAGAGAGTAAAATATCAAATGCAGTTGAGCCATCTAAGAACATCTCTTAGATGGGACATGGTGGCTCAGTGGCTAAGACCCTGAACTTGTCCATCAAAAGGTTGGCAGTTCAGCGATTTGAATCCCTAGTGCCACGTAAATGGGGGGGGGGAGGAATGATGATTTGGAGCAAGATTATTATATGCACAAAATTGGAAAGATTAGATACTACCCAGAATGGACTAATGATTGGTGAAGATGATGGAACTTGCAGAGATGAAAACAGACAGAAAACGAACTTATAATGTATGGTTTTGATGACTTAGACAGACTAGATAATGAAAAAAGGAGTTGGGTTGAAACCATACAACAAGAGAGGTAATAAATTACTTATAATGGCTGTAAAGAGGAGTGGACGAAACCTCTGAGTTTTTTTTTCTTTCTTTTCTATTTATTTTTTTCTCTTCTTACATTTTCAACTTTTTCTTTGATTTTCCCCTCACTCACTCTATATTAGATTCCATTAGTTTTATTATCTTTCTTAAAATCTTAAAAAAAAAAAAACAACAACCAGCACATCAGTCTCAGAATATATTATACAGCCACAACACCAGGATGGGCTTACCCAACAACCCTACTTTATTCAAGAGGGATTAGGTTACAGTAAATAAAACTGCCAGCTGGGAATTTGTGGACATAGAAAGAACAGCAGAATCATGACATTTTGCTTCTATTATTGCCTTAAGATGCTCCTCAATAAAGGCTCTTACCAGTGGTGGGTTGTCCCCGGTTCGCACCGGTTCTATAGAACCGGTAGTAAAACCGGCGGGAGCCCCGCCCACTGATCCTGACATAATGAAAATGCTTCTGCGCATGTGGAGAAGCTTCTGCGCTTGTGCAGAAGAGCGTGGGTATGGCCCCATTGCGAACCAGTAGTAAAGGTAAGTAGAACCCACCCCTGGCTCTTACCCATGGTTCAGTCAGATTTACGCTTACCTTCTTTCAGTGTCAGTCTTGGGTATTTCCTCTGCTACTTCTCCCAGGCATCCTTTGCAATTTAAGAGATTCTCCAGAATCCATAGGAAAGAAAAGGTTTCTCTTGCAATCAAGGACATCATCATTTATTTATTTTATTTTTATTAATTTAATTTGTATACCGCCCTTCTCCCAGAAGGGACTCAGGGTGGTGAACAGCCAAAATTTAAAAAAACATACAAATGCAAAAGTTAAGATAATTAAAAGAATTAAATCATTGGCTACCCAAATTTAAAACCCCAAAATCCATAAAATTTAAAATCCCAATTAAAAAACCATTTAGGCTAGGCCGGCTTGATGAAATAAAAACGTCTTCAGGGCTTTACGGAAGGTCTGGAGGTCCGGGATCAATCGTATTCCAGGAGGCATCATGCTTTCATTCCAAACTGTGACTAAGATCTCAATTTAGCCAAGTACCAGAATCTGACTTCAGGCTGCATAATTTTATTTTGGATCTCATATGAAAAATTCTACTTTGAAAGTATTATTTTCAGATTTATGGTTGCATATATAGTAAACATTCAATATTTCTTTAAATTACAAAAATGCAAGGATGACTCATTGAAACACGCTACAACAAACAAAACCTTTGTTATAATGTCTGGCTTTGTGAGCAAAGCTCTAGGATTAATTGAAGCATAGTCAACTTGTTATTTTACCTTATCAACTTATGACTTAAAAGTTTCTCTT
Source organism: Pantherophis guttatus (assembly GCF_059756535.1). Lineage (NCBI taxonomy): Eukaryota > Metazoa > Chordata > Lepidosauria > Squamata > Colubridae > Pantherophis > Pantherophis guttatus. The sequence continues at coordinate 102,978,658 of NC_142067.1, read as the reverse complement.
TCTGGACCACCCAATATTAAGTTTCATGTAATAGAGATCTGCTTTTAAATCTTAGCAATGTGGTAGCTAGATTACGTCTGGACTTCCTGGCTTGTAAAGAAAGAAGAATGAATAAGAACATGACATCTATGCACCTACAGACTTCAGATCTATTATAGGTTTGTTAATCTCATTTTTTCCTCCTAGAATTTCTCTTTCTATCCTTACACAGCCTAATTGTGAATGAGGCAGCATCTTTTGAGACCATAATATCAGTTCTTCACTGACAGGGCTATTGCTGTCATTCCTAATTCTCAGCATTTTTTAATGGAAAACGCAGAATTCTTGCTGCTGTTGCATTTGTGTTACAGAGAAAGATGCAGGTAGTGGGGAGAGGCAGAAGTAGGCAAACAATTGATCGAAAATACTGTATAATACTAGAAATTTCCCACCAGGTGTAATATATGTGCTTATTTCTTTTAATAAATGAAAGAAACTGTTTTCCTAGGAAGTTTTTTTTTTCAAGAAAGGAAATGTGTAAAGAAAATGGGGGCAAACTATAAATTTACTGTCACTTTAATCCTCTCCTCTCTTTCAAAGCATTCAGTTATTCTATTGCAGTAACAAGTTGAGAGCAGTCTTGTCTTGAATACACAAAAGCAAGGCAACTCCTTTCAGTAGGAGACCGTGAGCTATTGATCTTCTGGTGAACATTATATGAGAGTTAACAACACAAGCTCCCTTGACTATGGAAAACTAAATTTCCCACCAACTTAGTTGAATGATAGGCAAACTTTGGAGAAAAGGTCAAGGGCAGAAGCATCTCAACTTTCATTGTGGAAGTTGAAGACACATTTTGAGTCATGATGAAAGGCAGTGCTGCTGATATACATGCTTGAAGAATGTCTTTAGCAAATGGCAGATGACAAGTGTGTGTGCTTTCTCTGATAGACAGTACAAAACTGGAACTGGAATGTGTCAAGGATGAATAGATTTTCTGCAGGGTTGCTAATAAATAATGTTTCAGCCACTTGAATTTTAGCCTAATGTCTTATTGAGAAATCCAGCTCTACAAAGATAGATTCACTTTTTTAAAAAACACAGTTGAGTTGACCTTCCTTGCAAATATTGTTTCAAAGTTTTCTGAGTTCTTTAGAAATGTTCTCAAGGAAACATTATGGCAGTCATCAGCAGGGATGCAAAAGTATGTATCTAAGTATGTATAAATAAATAAATGGTTATACTTGTCTGTGACTCTAACAAAGATTAATTTGATTTGATTTACAAAAAAAAAAATCCTTCCCTTTTAAATTATTATGAGAAACAGCAGAATGAAAAGATTGTTATGTATACATTGCAAAAAATGGATAGTGTCTTCAATGTGTAATGATAGTTTGTATTTCATTAATATAAATTATTATTTGTATTAATTATCTTACTTTTGACACATTGTATGAAGACCTAGTTCTCTGGAAAAGGCTCTAATTCTAGGAAAAATAGAAGAAAAGAAAAAAAGAGGGTGACCGGTATCTAAAGGGAGTCAAGCTATTCTCCAAAGCACCTGAGGGTAGGACAAGAAGCAATGGGTGGAAATTAATCAAGGAGAGAAGCAACTTAGTTCTAAGGAGAAATTTCCTGACAGTTAGAACCATTAATCAGTGGAGCAACTTGCCTCCAGAAGGTGTGAATGCTCCAACACTGGAAGTTTTTAAGAAGATTTTGGATAATCATTTGTCTGAAGTGGTGTAGGGTTTCCTGCCTAAGCAGGGGGTTGGACTAGAAGATCTCCAAAGTCCCTTCCAACTCTGTTATTCTATTCTATTCTATTCTATTCTATTCTATTCTATTCTATTCTATTCTATTCTATTCTATTCTATTCCATTCCATTCTATATGGAGGGATTCATTTAGAGTGATAGAAGAGCTTAAGGATCAAGTCAGGGACAAATCTTCATGGAGGAAATATATTGCTAAGGGCTGAGCCTGACTTAATGGTACATAACTATTTGTAATAACACAAATATTGTATTGCGTTATTCTATTAATACAATAAAATATTTAATTCCTCTAGGTATTTGTGAGAAACAGTATCTTTCAGAAAGAAACAGTCCTACTGGTGGAACAAGAAGAGTACCTCTTGATTATAAGATGTCCTACCTATGAGCCTGAAATTGTGAGCAATTTTGCTTTTTCTGTGCTAGAGGAAAAATATTCATGGATGGTGAATTGCCATGTAAAGGCAGTCATGGCAGAATCAACAATGCCACATCTATCTTGTTTGGAGGAGGAGAGCTTTGTGTTCTCACTAGATCTCCCTGCAATTTATCTCTTGAGATTCTGTAATAGCCATATGCTGATAATGAAGACCAAGAGAGAACTTTGGGAATGAAGGGAGAAAAAATATTGAATGAAAAGAAAATGCTATCATTGTAATCCCTTTCATTTTTGTGGAAAAGAAAGGCCTGTAGAAACAGGCATGGGCGATATAAAACCTTCTGTGTTTAACTGTTGGTCCATAAGGGAAGGACTCATTGGCTGGGCTCTCCATGCACTCTGGGTTCTGCAAGCACTGTCTGTCATCTCTCCCTCCCTCCCTCTCTCCCTCCCTCCCTCTCTCCCCCCTCTCTCTCATCTATCTGTCATCTTCATCTGTATTTGTATCTATTTCTATCTATCATATATCTACTTCCTCTATATCAGTTAAGATAGATCTCCAACTCTGAATTGTTTCAGATAGTCAATCTATATTACCATGCAAACCAAACCAAAATGCATAGCAATAAATAAAAAGAATCTGAACAGTTCTACTCACTTTGTATTTACAGTGGTTGTCAATTCTCAAGACTTTTACTTGAGTTGCACTTTTACTCTGAGGAATTGGAAGTGGGACATAGGTGCATATATGTATTTTTTGTTAAAGTGGATATAATATCCTGTCAGTATTGCTGTTTTATGCATGAACTTTACCAATGTATTTATGCACTGGTATTTATACACATTCACTGAATAGATTTTGCAAATGGGATGAAGCTGATTCCTCATAATTTACTATTCAGGCAGAACAGAAACACACCATTACCATTCAAGTAATAGAGAGAACCACCCTTCTATCTACTAATTGGATCACATTGAATTGTAATGTTTGTAAATACATGCATGAGTTTTGGAATTTTAAAACTGCTACCCAACCCAAAAGAAATCACAACTAGTATTCAGATTTTTTTAAAAAAAAACAGACAAAAGCTGTGATGAAGAATTAAAAAAGAACTATGTAGTTCCCTTTCAGTTTTGTACAGCTGTATAGCTGCCCTTGAGATACAGAAGAAGCACAGTGCTCATGTAGTCAATGGACAATATAACTAGGGCCACAATGAGAAACTGTACACTGCAGGCAAAAATAATGGTATTTTCTTTTCTTTTAGGAAAAGGACTTGCTACTTTTGAGACTTGTTCATTTCCGGAGGATTTAATGAGCTGGGAAGTCAGCACTCTCTTAAAATACACCAAAGCTGATTATTAGCAGTATGGAAGTAAAGAAATGTGTCTTGTATTTTTTTTTTCAAGGAGTTAAATGGCAAGAGACATCAGTATGGCCTTTGTCACAAAACTCAATATTTCTTTACTTATATTTGTATGCGATTTACTCCAATGGATTCTCTGCTTTTTGCAAGCGCCTGCATAAAAACAGTAACTGCTAATACACAATTCAAAGGCCAATCAATACTCAGTAATAACCATACAATTACTCATTAAATAAAGCTTTGCGATAAACTCCATTTTGACTGCTTCCCTGAAAATCATAAAATAGAATATCACCCATGTCTCCGGGATGAAGGCTATTCCACATAGTACAAGCACCTGCGTACAATGGGACCAAAAATCTCATCTGCTGTACAGATGGCTAGTAAAAATGTGAGGAAACTTAAGAAAATTTATTTTGCCAATCTTAATTTCTTGACAGGCTTATCCTAAGATAGGTATGAAATTTGCATTCAAATACATATGTTGTGGGGAAAGAATATATATAGGGAAAGAATACAGAATAAATTGAACTCTGTGTTCAAATACTTTGCACAAAATTTGATATATTCATTTCTAACCTTCCTCTTGAATTCAGCGTGCTTGATATTGTCAGATGGAAGGACACCCAACTATTTGTAATGATTGTCTTCATCCAGATTCTTGATGTTATTTCCATTGGGCATTTTGATTTCTTTGGTTTTCACTATTTCTCTCCTGTTGATGATAAAGGTAGCACACTTGTTCAGTCCAAACTCCACTGCAATATTTTGGATGTATATACAGAGAGTGTTGAGCAGTATCCCTCTCTGTAAATGCTTTGTTTCACGTGTTTTTTGTCATATAACTTCAAATTGTCTATGTAAAAAGATTGGGAAATCCTGGCAGATGTTTTTGATGTTATGCCTATGCTATAATAGGTATGGCATGACTTGATCAGTATTGTTGACAGAGGAATCAATGCATGGCAATTTTTATTATTATTTCTTCACTCAGTTCTAATAATAGTGTCTTGCCTGATTTTTAGAAACAGCCCAGGAAAATTATCTATGGTAACAGAGTTTTAAATACCTGAACAAACCCATTTCTCTTTCCCCACTCAACTTTTCCACATTAATTATTTCTATTGCATGGTATGTGGCTTAAATTTTCAGAGATACTGTTATTTTACTATATTAATGGATTCATACTGAGTAATTTACTTTCTAAAATATTTTATATATCTGTACTGTAGGAAATGGAAAGTGATGTGAGAAACATTTTGGAGTGCATGTCACTCTTACAAAGGTGTGTGAGTATATATATGAGGCGATAGACATCATGATCTCCGGAAGGTTTAAAAGCTTAAAATTTTTTATTTTAAAACTTGTGCTAAGCTTTCGTCGGCCCCTACCGACTTCGTCAGAGTATAAAATCCCCATTGAGGAGCTGCTTGCTTTTATGTGATGCTGATTAATTTAGGCAACACACAATGGGGAAGGAGGCAGGGGAAAGTGCATTGTGATCGGTCAGCATGACTAAGGCAGAAAAAAAGATAATTACAGGGAGAAGGCAAGGGTGTGGGCCTGTTACACGCGCAATGACTAAATTGATCAGCATCACATAAAAGCAAGCAGCTCCTCAATGGGGGTTTTATACTCTGACGAAGTCGGTAGGGGCCGACGAAAGCTTAGCACAAGTTTTAAAATAAAAAATTTTAAACTTTTAAACGTTCCGGAGATCGTGATGTCTATCGCCTCTTCTATAACTATACCTGGAACTCGCATAGTCTCCCAATAGACAGCAAAATGCTGGTTTGATGTCTGATAAAGCCTAGAAACTAGTGAATGGGATTTCACTGAACTATGGCTGTATAAAGATCTTGATTTACATAGGAAAAAACCTGGCTGAGAGAAATATATATATACATACATACATACATACATACATATATATACATACATATATATATATATATATATATATATATATATATATATATACATATATACATATATACATATATACATATATATATATATATATGTGTGTGTGTGTGTGTGTGTATATATATATATATATGTATGTATATATATATATATATATATATATATATATATATATATATATATATATATATATATATATATATATTCGTTCCATTTAGATAATTCTGATTATTATCATTTGGACACTCAAGTTGTTAGACAGAAAGTGGCATAAAAGAGCAGCAGATCTCTGAGCAATATAGCAGGTAATATATGAACAATTTATGCCAGAACTCAGTGCTAAGGAAAATTTTCTTTCTATAAATGTCTAACTTGAGATACTTGTGATCATCTACTGGTCCTTCACTGCACTGGATAACTCTGCTTCTTATTTTCAACTGGGAAAATGTTCAGTAATATATTTCAAACAGATGACATTTGCCTGGTTATTGAGCTCCTATTAACTGTATCAACCCAAACTGCTCTTTAGAAAGCCAGGTCCTGAAGATGAAACTCAAATACTTTGACCACCTAATGAGAAGGAAGCACTTATTGGAGAAGAGCCTAATTCTGGGAAAGATTGAGGGCAAAAGAAGAAGGGGACAGCAGAGAATGAGGTGGCTGGATGGAGTCACTGAAGCACTAGGCATGAGCTTAAATGGACTCCAGAGGATGGTAGAGGACAGGAAGGCCTGGAGGAACATTGTCCATGGGGTTGCAATGGGTCGGACAGACTTCGCAACTAACAATAACGACAACATTAAATTACTCTTCCATGACCTTATATTCTCCAGAAACAACCATTTCAACAATTTCCAGCAGAATTCCCAAAGATGCAATTTCAAACTTCCAGAGATGCTAGCTGGGACATGATTGCTCTGAAACTATATGATACTGTATTGCATTTTGTGGGCAGTTCTTCATTTTTATATTGTACCACATGCACTTATCCTTTTCAAACCCTTGGACGTGCTCTTTGAAGCAGTGATAATTTTATAATAGTATGTAACAGAAGAAAAGGAAGTTACAGAACCATGTATCTTATGAAGAGCTATTGTTCAAAGAAATCCATTTATATTTACTTCAGAGCCTCTACTATCTTGGGCCTCTTAAGCACTGAAAAATGGCATTTATGGCTGCTATTTTGGCCAGTAAACGGAGATAAAACCCACTGAACCTTTTAGCACCAACTTCTGGATAAGCAGAATAAGATAAAGGGAAAGTTGTAATTTTAGTGTTTATGTAGATATATCCATGTTGTTTTCTTGTGACAGTGGAAATGGCTTTCTATCAACTTATTTTCTAGAATGTTTTTCCTACAGCTGTCTCTTTCATAGCCCTGGGATTTATTGGTAGCTATTCACTGAACTACTCTCCAAATCCAACTTTGCTTAACTTTTTCAGGACCAGACAAACTTGGCTGGGTGTTGCTGCCTGCTGCCAACAACATATCAAGTTTTCAGGACACTTTTGAAACAAACCAGCAATAAACACAGGATAGAGAGCTACTTGGTAGAAAAAGAGTTAACTATCAATTGGAAAGTTCATGTCATTGACTATCCACTCTGATTGCTAAGGAACACTTAGTAGCTTAAAACTTGAGTTTGCAAGATTGGGTTGATTTTTTGTCATTGTGTACCCAGGACATTTCTATAGTACCACCATTTCTAATCCCCAGTCAATCTGTGATTGTCTTTCATACCTTTGCAAATTAATTTATGAATCAGAGAACCAAACTTAATGTCCCACTCTGTGATTTCACAAGTTCCGCAATAACAAAAATTCCCTTACTTCTACCCATCAAAAGGGAAATAGGAGAAATTGTTTCCATCTGCCCATTCACATCCTTATTTTGAAGTTCATTGCATTTGTCTGGTTATGTGCAATAAAACTCCGGTAGTTCCTGGGAGGAAAAGCTGAAAGGCCACAAGTTTCTACAAAGGCTCTTTTTTTTCTTTAAACAGCATTTTCAAATAAACTGCAGCTAAGCTGGAAATAAATCATCTCACTGCTCTAGCGTGTGTGCGGAGTGGAAATGCCCCAGTTTAGATGGTGAATGGCACTGAATCTCAGAAACTGATCAATACTACTACAAAGCTTCAAAACTTCAACCCTTGTATGAGAGTCTATTCGGACCAACCTTTGCTTCTCTAAAGCAGAAAGGAAAGTATGAATGCTTCATTTTGGGCTTTGTCATTTCATCATCTCTTGGATCACCTTCTAGTTGTAATTGTTTTTAAATAAATTTTTTCTTAAAAAAATACTTAGATGACAGTATTTCCTATCTGAAATTATCTCTTTCAGGGACAGCTATCCTTTCCAAAATGAGGATTGCTTCAAAATACCATTCAAAAACTTTGTTTCTGTTCTTGACACTTGTTGCATGTGGTAGAGTAATTAAAATTATCTTAACAAGACTATAGTTCTATTAAAATTAGGTTTTTTTCGTAATCACTTTTTACCATATACAAAGCTTCTAGCTTTATAACTTTTCAACCAGTAATAATGTGGCATTTTTCAAGCACATTTTATGAATCTGAGGGGGGGGCTATAGGACCAGTTAAGGCAAATGACTTTAGTTTGGAATAAATGTTTGAATAAAGTAACATAGGAGTCTGTAGGTAGCTAGATAAGTTGGTGGGTTTGTTTTGTTTTTAAATTACTGGTTTTCTTAGGGGTTCTTCATGAATTGAAAGACTATAAAGAAATAACTTGAAATGGGTTTGGATGTTTGTATTCAGCATGTTATGCTCAGTGTTTTGCCTGAAGCCAAGAATTAAAATATTGCATGATGATATAAGTTAATTCTCTTGATAGTGGTGAAAACCATTTCTGTAATCCAATTACTCTTGTGAGACTATTTAAAAGTTTACAGGGAAGTAAGTAGAACAATGGGAGCATTTGGGCTGAGCTGGAAACAGGCTGCAATTGAAAACAGAAGGGGGAAAAAACAACCCCCAAATCGTTCAGGGAGGTACGCCTGCCTGATTTCATCAAAGCATAGTCCTAAAATCATGAGAAGAATATTTGCTTCTAAACATCAGCGATCAGAAAGAGCTGCACATAATTAGGTGACAAGCAGAGAGCATTCCTTGTAAAGGATTCTGTTCCTTACAATTTTAATGACTCCAACTGGGTCTTTGCTGCTTCAGGGTTCTTTTTGCTTGGTGAAAAATGGTAGCTACAAGGCCCCCTTATACTTATAGCTCATCTACACTTGGTTGTCCATTGTTTCAGCTCAAGGAGGGTCTCTTAAATCAAAGAGGGAGCATCATTTTATTTGAGAACAGAGGAGTCGATGGTTCACTTGACCTTCTCCCTTACTATTTTTCCTCCCTGAGGACATATATTACCCAAGAAAAGTTTGGTGTCATTCTCTGCATGCAGCTGGAATCATTGACATAAAGAAAGCTACAAATGAAATCTGAATAAAACTCATTGAAGGAGATTTTTAAAAGATCTGCCATTTAGCCTGAACCCAGACTTTCTTTTAAACATTAAGGGAGTAATGCAAACAAAGCATCCTTGAGCAGGCCTAATTTGCTCAGTACAGACCCAATGTTCTAAACAATTTAACTGTTTGGAGCAAAACTTAAATTTTGGTAAGCTTGTTTTTTTAATTAATTTTTTTAAATTTTTTTTGATTTATATGCCGCCCTTCTCCGGAGACTCAGGGCGGCTTACAGTGCATTAAGCAATAGCCTTCATACTTTTGTATATTTTATACAAAGTCAGCTTATTGCCCCCACAAACTGGGTCCTCAATTTACCTACCTTAGAAAGGATGGAAGGCTGAGTCAACCTTGAGCCTGGCAATATTCGAACTTACTTTAATTGCAGGCAGCTGGTGTTAAATTACAGTGCTTTAGTCTGCAGAGCTATCCAGGCTCCCTTGTTAAATCTAAGGTAGAAAATAGACATGGAGTATGTATAAGCACATGGATATAGATTTTCACATACACAAAAAGAATAAGAGGTAGCTAATTATCAAACTGGTGTTGTCTCTGATATAGCAATAGCAATAGCACTTAGACTGATACACTGCTTCACAGTGCTTTACAGCCCTCTTTAAGCTGTTTACAGAATTAGCATATTACCCCAACAATCTGGGTCCTCATTTTACCAACCTTGAAAGAATGGAAGGCTGAGTCAACCTTGACCTGGTGACAGTCGAGCTGCCGAACTGCTGGCAGCTGGCAGTCAGCAGAAGTAGCCTGCAGTACTGCATTCTAACCACTGCGCCACCACAGCTCTCTGATACCTTCTCATTCTTGTGTTATTTCTTTTTAGTTTAGGGGACATTTCTGCATAAGGTTTTTCAAAACAAGCTCTGACTTTTCCAGCCTTATGACATCGCTGTGAGGAAGTAAGTCTTTTTACTTCTAACTCTGCATCAATACATTGAGAACCAGAGCAAAACTAGTTTTCTCTCTGAAATTCTCCAGAGGTAAAGTAGCTCAGGTGGGACACTGCTTGGATGACACTGTTCATAATTTTATTGGACAGCTGGAGGAAGAACTGATTGGTTTATAGGTTGTTCAGTTGGTCTCAGCATTTCAAGAATAGCAGCAATGAAGACAGTGAGAATTGGTTTGTGAGGGATTTGTGAGTAGAAATCAGAGGTGGATTTCAGCAAATTCTGACCAGTTCTGGAGAACCGGTAGTGGAAATTTTGAGTAGTTTGGAGAACCAGTAGTAAAAATTCTGACTGACCCCTCCCCCATCTATTCTCTGCCTCCCAAGTCCCAGCTGATTGGGAAAAAATGGGGATTTTGCAGTAACCTTCCCCTGGATTGGGGACGGAATGGAGATTTTACATTATCTCTCCCCTGGAGTGGGGTGGGAATGGATATTTTACAGTATCCTTCCCCTGCCATGCCCACAAGTCATGCCCACCAAACCATGCCACACCCACCAAGCCACACCCACAGACAGGTAGTAATTTTTTTTGAAACCCACCACTGGTAGAAATGATTTAATTTGTCTCTGGAAGTATCACGAAAATGATAAGAGATCAATAATTTTCCTTTGTTTCTCTCTATAGAAGGTAAAAGGTAAAGGAGTCTCTGCTGACTTTACTCTGCTAGTCACTGCCAAATTCAGGGGGCAGTGCTCATCTTTGTTTCAAGTCCATTGAGTCAGTGTTGTCTGAAGATGTTTATGCGGTCATGTGTCCAGTATGATGTCATACAGTGCTGTTACCTTCCCACCAAAGTGGTACCTATTTATCTACTTGCATATGCATGCTTTCAAACTGCTAGGTTGGCAGGAGTCTCTATATATAATCCCATAGGAATACTTGGAAAAAAGCAGGGCAAACTTATTAGGATATTCTTAAAGACAGTTGAACAAGAATCTTGCAATGTATGCTGTTTTCTTAAAGACTACTTTCCTCTTTGTGTTATTTCCTTCTTAAGCCAGATGTGTGTGGAGTTCTCAATATACTTAGATTCTTTCCAATATAAATGAATGAATATTGGGGTTTTTTTCTATCACAGCTGCTGGATGTATGTATTGTTTGTTTGTTTTTTTGGTTATTTGTTTTAATTATTATTTATTTTTGTTATCACCTGCTCAGAGTCATGAATTTGAGATAGGCAGATGTATAAACTGAATTAAAAAATGAATAAAAATGAATAATGCTTAATATTTAATATAAAAATCCACTTCCCCAGCTCAAGTCTCTTATCAAGATATCATTCTTTTTTTTCAATTTATGATTTTGTCAAAATATTGTGTCAGTGTGTATATGTATTAATAGTTAGCCACTTCTTTCTTTTCTGTTTTTCTTCAACATTTTTACTTCCCTTGCACTTTTTACTTTTTCTTTGATTTCTTTCCTTTTCTCTTTTCCTCCTTTCTGTGAGTTTTCCTTTTCTTGTTTAAAATATTGTATGTATGTATGTATGTATGTATGTATGTATGTATATAATACATTATGGGCATTTTATATAAAAATGTGCAACTGATATGGCATTAGAATATCCATTCATCACTTCCATGCATTCCCTAAAGTATGTTTTTATAGGAAATGATAGAGTGGAAGTTCAAGAAGAATCATAGAAACTAGAATGCTGATTCAATTGAAAGCAAGGAGATTTCAAAATTAATATGAATTTGTAGGGTATACATGTGTGAAGGAAAAGGATTTGGGATGGATTGAAGAATTTTTATTTCTGCTGCTAGAAGAAATGCCTAAGATGAAAAACATACAAAGTTAGATAGCTTGGTAAAACTAACATGAAATGGTATTCAAATTATTAGTCAGGCTTCAAAAGCTCACATCAGATATGGTTTCTGTTCTTCTTTTAAACAAAATAACAGTTATAACAACAGCAACATTCTGGAGCTTAAACAGAAATGATTTGTTTGGTTTTTGACCATCAATTATAACCATTAAAAAAAAAAGAATAATTAATACAACTATGTGCAATGCACATTAAAAAAACCTCAAATAGTCAGAGCTTTGATCACACTTCTGTGCTTCCATCATAACTATGTTGACCATACCTTGTAGACCAGTGATGTCAAACTCAAGGCCCGGATCTGACCCACAGGATACTTAGATCTGGCCTACAGGGCTGCCCTGGAAACAGTGAAGGACCAGCCCGTGGTGCTTCTGCCAGCGAAAACGGACCAAGCTCACTTTTCTCTGGCAGAGGGTTGCAGGAGGCTGGTGCAGCTGAAAATGGAACTCAGAAGCCACCACAGGCACCCCCACATGAATGACATTGAGCTGGCCATGCTCACCCTGGCCACGCCCACCCTGGCCCCCTGAAGTTAAACACAACCCTGATGCGGCCCTCAATGAAATCAAGTTTGACACCCCTGTTGTAGATATTCCTGAACATAGTGATATATGAAAAAAAAACCTCTTCCTTTTGTTCTCATCTTAGCTTCTCATTATTTCCCTCTCCAAGATATTAATTCAGTTCCACTTCTGTTATTATTGTCATTTAAGATGAATTTCAAAGCTATTACAATTTCTCAAGCCCAATATCATATTCTAATTTTTGACCAAGAATTGTAAGAGTCAACAATGAAACAAATAAATCTTTTTATGGAAGGGAGAAAAAGGGATCCAAGCTGAAAAATGACCAATGCAAATCTGTTCTTGTGGTAGTCTGTGGGGCATCATGACAACTGAAAATAAAAATAAATAAATAAAAGGAAAGGAAAGATTACCATGAACTCCTAATATATAGGAGAATTATACTGCAATGAGAATTAGCAGTAAAATAAAAGAGCACTACTGTCAGAAAATTCATGGTGTTTTTAACAGAAGCCAAAGTAGTTTTTTTTAAAAAAAATCATAAGAACTACTCTTGAAAATCTTTATGAAATAGCACCCATTTTAGCCCTGAAGTAATAAAATAGGATCATAGACGCAAATGCATGAACAGTTTCTTTTTCATTACAGTGACAAAAAAGTAATTCTAGCATAGTGTTGTTGTTTTTTTAAATATCTTGATGGGGACTTCTCTCTCCTGATTGAAGTCTTGCACATGCAAGGCACTAAGAGGTAACTTTGGTAACTGTGAAACATTGTACACTAATAGTAAACTGTGCCACCTGAATCCACAGCAGAACAAGACACCAATTGCCCTTTGATGTTTCTCAGGTGAATGTTTGGGCAATGCTGAAGCCTGAATGATGCAGGCCTCTGGCCTGAGTGAAAAGATGCAGCTTACATTACAGGCAGATCTCAACTTACAACCATAATTGAGCCTGGAATTATGATCTGAAGTCATGCTGGTTGTTAAGCAGTTCACCATTTGACCAATTTTAACATCTTTTTTGAGTTATTAAGTGAAGTATAAGATGCACCTTAGTTTTTGGGGAGGAAAATAAGAAAAAAAGCTGATTGGCAGGTGGATGGCCTCCAATCAGCTGTTCCCAGAGGTGAATTTTAGCAACAGGTTCCTTGGTTGTGAGCTCTGTGCCTTGCTTTTTTTTCTGCCTCTGAAACTTCTGAACTCCGTTTCAGAAAAAAACTTTGTTTTCTGCCTCTGAAAGCCTCCCAAACAGCTTCAGAAAAAAAGCCTCTGAAGCTCTGTTTGGGGGCTTTTTTTTTTGAAGTGCCCAAATGCAATCATGTGACAATGGGGGTATGGCCTGACCATCAGAACCTTGAGTCTGGATTGCAAGTAGTCCTGGGGACATCTAGCAAAACTTTGAATGGTCATAGGCCAAGGACTACCTGTAGTAACTTCAGTCATGTAAAGAGTTATTGTTTCCAATTAAAGATATACTGTATGTTTGTGGGCAGTGGTGGAATTCAATTTTTTTTTTTTTTACTACCGGGGCATGGCTTGGTGGGCATGGTGTGGCTTGGTAGGCATGGCTTGGTGGGCATGGCATGGGAAGGATACTGCAAAATCTCCATTCCCACCCCACTCCAGGGAAAGGATACTGCAAAATCTCCATTCCCTCACCACTCCTGGGGGAAGGATATTGCAAAATCTCCATTCCCATTCCACTCTGGGACCAGCCAGAGGTGGTATTTGCCAGTTCTCCAAACTACTCAAAATTTCCGCTACCAGTTTTCCAGAACCTGTCAGAACCTGCTGAATTTCACCCCTGTTTGTGGGGATTTCTCCCAATAGGACAGAAAGAATTATTTCTTTTCTCTGTTTATCCTTTCCAATACTTGTTGAACAGATAATATATGTGAAAAGAAAACATATGTGATATGATTTAAAACTGCAGTACTAAATATGGTAATATCTTGCAAGCTTTTAAGAAACTGACCTTTCAGAGACCTTCCATAGGCTAGTGATTGATGCTGGGATAAAGATCCATTGGATCAGAAAAGAAAGATGGAAGGGAGGTAGGAAATGCTGATAGGTTCAATTCAAGGAAAGATTAGAAACTTTCACTGCAAGTATGATCAAGAGCAATTAGGAGCTAGGGATCTTAAGCATGCTTAATACCATCAGAAAATATCTAAACAGAATCGTCAACTTTCAGAGAGTTAAGTAGCTCTTTTGATGCACATTTATGAACACTGCAATTTCCAAGTGTCATTAGAGCTGGTGAGCAAAACCTGAAACTCTTCAGATTAAACATAGTCATACTAGTTATGTAAAGCTGTCAAAAACAGAGAAGGCCTGTTTTTAATCTTCTATTTGCTATTTCTTTAGGTAAAAAAAAATGATAATTAAAAAAATCAAACAATTGGGTATATTTAGAGCAGTGTTTCTAAACTTTAGTAACTTTAAGATGAGTGGACTTCAACTCCCAGGATTCTGCAGCCCACACATGGACTGGGGCACTCTGGAAGATGAAGTCCATACATCTTAGAGTTGCTGAGGTTGAGAAACAGTGATCTACAGAGATACTAGACCATTTTATATGTGTTGTTTGGACTACCTTGGGCATAATCTCTCAATAGTACCAATAATAAGGTTTTCATCTTGTTAAATATTTCTTTTCCTTTAGCCATGTTCTCAGTGCAATTCAATGACTTACTTCATGGACTAGAAATTGATACCAGTGAAAATGAAAAACCTTATGATGCTTTTCCTAATCATAACCTGTATATCTGTCCCATATCTTTATAATATCATAATGTAGACTGAGCCATGAAAGCACATTTTAGACTCATTCATTACAGCAAACTATGGTTTATTTAGTAGTACTAGGTGCACAAAGTATCCCTTTCTAGTTATATCTTGAATCTCCTACCGTTTTCACTGGGTGATTATTCCACCAGTGTGAAATGCTAGACCATTTCTCATATAATACATAATTTTAAATACTGAACTTTGTTTCATCATTCGTAAAAGTTAAATATATTCTAAGGATTGTAGCTGTTCCTTATAGCACGGTGTTCCCATCCTTTTGATCATGTTGCTATTTCGACTATTTACAATCCATTTTTTAAATTACAGACACCAAAAACTGTGTGTGTTTGTGTGTGTGTAGTGATCTTTTGATTATGGAGATGAAGCCATTTTCTTCATGCTTATAAACCTGCATTTGCTCAAAACCTGATTGTAAGGTCAATGATGATATACCCTTAAATGATAATAATCCCCCTTACAAAAAAAGGGGGGGAAAGCAGGGGTCGGTTCCGACCGGATCGCCTGATCCGGTAGCGATGGAGGCGGGTGGTTCGGAGAACCGGTAGCAAAAATCCCTGCCCCACCCATGCCCAGCTGAGTCACACAATCATCAGAGGCTTTTTCTTTACTTTTAAAAGCATTTTTTCTACAACCTCTTCGGCCAAAAATGCTTTTAAAAGTAAAAAAAAAAAAGCTTCTGATGATCGCGCAGCTCAGCTGGGATCGTCAAAGGCTTTTAAAAGAAAAAAAACCCTTTTTTTCTTTTAAATGCCTCTGATGATCCAAGCTGAGTTGCCTTTTAAAAAAGCCTCTGGCTATCAGGCAACTCAGCTGGGATTGTCAGAGCCTTTTGAAAGCATTTTTTTTACAAACTCTTCACTGAAGAGGTTGTAGAAAAAATGGTTTTAAAAGTAAAAAAAAAAAATTGGCCCCGCCCACCCAGTCACATTACCCCCTCACCAAGCCACGCCCACAGAACTGGTAGTAACAAATTTTAGATTTCACCACTGGGGGAAAGCCAGAATTTTCTATTTCTCCTGATAATTAACATATCCCAATATGATTAGAATGAGAACAAGGAGAACAAAAGAGAGAAAATGCATAAAGTGTACTTTGATGAAGTGCCTATTGGTTACCGTCCAGCTGAATTAGCATATGATATACAAACTACTCATTCATCTGTGCCAGAGGCTGTCCAGGAACAAAAAAAAAATGCATTAATCATCTATTAGATCATGAAGGTCAGAAGAAATTACTAAACAAATATTGAAAGAATTCCATAACTAGAAGGTACCTCTATTTACTGTATACTTTAGGATAAGCCAATTGCCACCAGAAGTGTGGACTCCGTAGACTTGATTACTGGCAGGAGCCTAATCAAACAATGCCAAATTAAGCTGAAGCAAAGGAGCAGCGATTTGGCAGCTTCTCAAAGTAGTGGATTTTGCTACATCAAGTGACGGAGGTAGTATCCAAATGGGACGAATACAAACTGGATTACTCTGTCGCATAAGGCTAAGATACTCAGTAAAAATTCACTACCTTTCTGTTGTCTTTGATCTACAGTAGTATTTAGAAATGTTTTAATCTTGAAAAGCTTTAGGGTAGATTAAACCCTACCAATTATGCCTTCTGACTATTCATCCATTCCCAGTTTATGGGACTTAGTCCCAAAATAAATATGAAAAAGGATTGCAAAATCAAGTTTGAGTCCAAATATGCCTGTGAGACTGGAATAGTTATAATATTTGTGCTATCTTCTTTTTTCACTCATTATTCACTCTATGAAAATGTACATGTTTGAAACAGCCGGTACAACATTTCTCTATATTCGATTCATCAAATGCATTGATACAAGAAATAGCGTATCGTCCAAGATCTAAAGAAAGAGCAGGAATCTGAGACAGAGGAATGCATGCAAAACCTGGCATTTTATTCCTGATTTAGCTGTAGTTATTTTCCTGCTGCACAAGTAATTCTCTGTACAGATTGAAAGCCATCTGTTCTGAAATATGCTTGGCTTCATAGGACGGTCTGCCTTAGCAATCAGTGGCGAGTGCCTCATTCTCCATTCATAAATAAAGTGGGTCACTTTGGTGGAAATAACTTGGCTTTGGAACCCACTTCTAAGGTAAGTTCTTGTGATGTTGATCATAATGCATTTTTAATGGTGGTTATAGACTTGGTATTTGGACTTTAGCTAAATCATTTTTAATGTTATGAATAATTGTATCTGGTACTAAATTTCCACTGTTGACACTTCTTGCTTTATGGTCTTATTTAATTTCCATAATTGGATTTTCATTGCTTTTAAATTTCATGTTATCTGTTCTGCAATACATCTGCCTGAAGTAGCATGATAGAAATTCTCTAAATATACAGCTCTTTGGCAAAGAGATTTGCAGCAGCACAGTCAAAAAGCTTAACTCTCAGGTTATTAGATTGCCATGGGGTTTCCCTACATGTTTCAATTCAACATAATGTTCATTATAAAAATATACATTTGAGGTTGCTGAAACTTGGTTTACAATAGCCTAACACTATACTGTAAGTATACCAAACCCTTTCAAATCCTCCCCCAAAACCCTCTCTATTCTTACCAAACAATTGTGGGAAGAGAAACTGTGCTTTTATTTTTAGTATGGACCAATTGAACGTCCCTCAAAAATTAAAGAAGGATGCCATCACCTCAATTATACAGATTATAAAAGGCTAGTTTTGTAAACTGACCAAATCAAGAATAGGTTGTAAGATCACCTGATTATTTAAGCACTGTAGAAGAGAGGAATTGAGGCACACACTTTGCACTGTGGCAAACATTACAGAATGTTTTAAGATGGGTCTTTTTTCCAGGGCCATTTTGTTATTTGCTGCTCTTTATTGTACTCACACCATTTGGATTAGTGGTGGGTTTCAAAAATTTTTACTACCGGTTCTGTGGGCGTGGCTTGGTGACTGTGGCTTGGCTTGGTAGGCATGGCTTGGTGGGTGTGGCAGGGAAAGCATACTGTAAAATCTCCATTTCTTCCCCAATCCAGGGGAAGGTTACTGCAAAATCCCCATTTCCTCCCGATCAGCTGGGCAGAAAATAGATGGGGGCAGGGGCAGTCAGAGGTGGTATTTACCAGTTCTCTGAACTACTCAAAATTTCCGCTACCGGTTCTCCAGAACAGCACACGGATTCTAGCACACAGAGAAATGCAATGTTGGGCCTTCCAACTTACCCACTTGTTATGTGTTTTCATCACAAAAATAAAAAACCAATTATTTCTCTGTATGTGAGTCTGTACATATAACTCTACAAGCGAAGATGTATATGTGAGAAAAGTAAATATGTATTTGTAGGAGCACGTTATTTGTTTAGGTATGATTGTATAGTGCATGAGTACAGGAACACATGTCTATGAAATAGGGATTTCTCTATTTTCTTCACAGTCCTGAAGGGGAAAAATCTGACTTCTTAAAGAACTAGCCATACTTTGGGGGGTGGCGGGAGAGGTGGGGCAGGAAGAGGAATAAGACTGACAGAAATAACAGCACAACATTATAATACACAATCTGTTCCTTTTCCATATGTACAGTGACATTATTGTGCTCAGATGCTACAAAATCCAGTGGAGTTTTGGAACAAGAAGAATGCTTTGTATAATGGATTAGTTCAAAATTCTGTGGAAACCCTGGTAACATAACATGTTTATAGCCCTATCCCATATTTCTCAATAGTTAAAGCCTTTTCAAATGGATATACAACATGTAGAAATGGCATGAGGAAAGAAATACTATGAAAGACTTTTTTTTTCAGTTTTTAGTAATGTGTATTATGAGTACATATTAACAAATAAAAAAGGAAAGGAAAGGAAAAAAAATAATAATCAAGGAAATATATCTCTAGGAACCTGACTAAATGAAAATACTGAGTCTGAAAAACTAAGAAAAGTCAGCATGCTTAGCATTTAGATGGAGACCAGGCTATAAACTAGACTAAGAAGTCAAAAGAATAAAATAAATGCCCAGGAAAAAAAAGTATGATAGCTGCTGAGTTCTGGTGTGGGTATGTCCTTGAACTCACTAGAAGACAAGCTCAGTGCAAAAGAGATGTAATCATTATATCTTTAGGACATGATTATGGATCGATTGTATTTGTATTGAATTTCTGTCACCACAATTACTTTTCTTGGAATAATTATTTGGGATATTGTCAATAATGTCAGCATACATCAAAGAAGAAATCTATTGTGTGTATCTGTTGGAAGTGACTCTGAATGGATTGCAATGTTTGGGGTAAGAAGTATGCTTCGTATAGATAGGTTAAACATAATTTCTTTAGGGATTATCCAGTCAATTGGCAAAACTATGTCTCTTGAAATATGGCCAGATGCATCA
Source organism: Pantherophis guttatus (assembly GCF_059756535.1). Taxonomy (NCBI): domain Eukaryota; kingdom Metazoa; phylum Chordata; class Lepidosauria; order Squamata; family Colubridae; genus Pantherophis; species Pantherophis guttatus. Next base: position 102,959,246 of record NC_142067.1, on the reverse strand, counting down.
TTCTGAACTCAAGGTTGTTTGAAAAGCTTTGTGCTCATGTGCTTGCAGAAACCTGACTTTTTAAATCTATTGCAAAGCATTTATACATTAAGTGGTATAGAATAGAATAGAATAGAATAGAATAGAATAGAATAGAATAGAATAGAATAGAATAGAATTCTTTATTGGCCAAGTGTGATTGGACACATAAGGAATTTGTCTTGGTGCATATGCTCTCGGTGTACATGAAAGAAAAGATACATTCGTCAAGAATCATAAGGTACAACACTTAATGATAGTCATAGGTAAACAGTCAATATAAATCTTAAGGATACCAGCAACAAGGTTATAGTCATACAGTCATAAGTGGGAGGAGATGGGTGATAGGAACAATGCGAAGATTAATAGTAATGCAGACTAAGTAACTAGATTGACAGTGTTGAGGAAATTATTTGTTTAGCAGAGTGATGGCATTCAGGAAAAAAACTGTTGTTGTGTCTAGTTGTTCTGGTGTGCAGTGCTCTATAGTGTCGTTTTGAGGGTAGGAGTTGAAACAGTTTATGTCCAGGATGTGAGGGGTCTGTAAATATTTTTACAGCCCTCTTTTTGACTCGTGCAGTATACAGATCTTCAATGGAAGGCAGGATGCTAGTACTTGTTTTTTCTGCAGTTCTAATTATCCTCTGAAGTCTGTGTCTGTCTTGTTGGTTGCAGAGCCAAACCAGACAGTTATAGAGGTGCAGATGACAGACTCAATAATTCCTCTGTAGAACTGTATCAGCAGCTCCTTGGGCAGTTTGAGTTTTCTGAGTTGGCGCAGAAAGAATGTTCTTTGTTGTGCTTTTTTGATGACGTTTTTGATGTTGGGTGTCCATTTTAGGTCTTGAGATTTGGTAGAACCTAGAAATTTGAAGGTCCCTACTGTTGATACTGTGTTGTCTAGTATTGTAAGAGGTGGTAGTATGGGAGGGTTTCTCCTAAAGTCCACTACCATTTCTACAGTTTTGAGTGTGTTCAGTTCCAGATTGTTCTGGTCCACCACGAGGCTAGTTGTTCAACGTCCCATCTGTATGCAGATTCATCATTGTCTCGAATGAGACCGATCACTGTTGTGTCATCTGTGAACTTCAGTAGTTTACAGATGGATCATTTGAGATGCAGTCATTGGTATATAAAGAGAAGTGGAGAGATCACACAGCCTAGTGGGGCCCCTGTGCTAATTGTACAGGTATATGATGTGATTCTGCTTAGCTTCACCTGCTGCTTCCTGTCTGTTAGGAAGCTTATGATCTATTTACAAGTGTGTTCAGGTACCGCTAGGTGGTTTAGCTTAGTTAGAAGAATGTCTGGAATGATGGTTTTGAATGCTGAACTAAAGTCTACAAAGAGGACCCTTGCGTAGGTCTTTGGAGATTCACGCTGTTGTAGGATGTAGTGCAGAGCCATATTAACAGCATAATCTGTTGATCTATATGATCGGTATGTAAATTGCAGGGGGTATAACAGTGGATCCGTGATGGTTTTCAAGTGAGGCAGCACTAGCCTTTCAAAGATTTTCATAACTTCAAATGTTAGAGCAACTGGTCTGTAGTTGTTCAGTTCCTTAATGATGGGCTTCTTCGACACTGGGATGATAGTAGAGTGTTTGAAGCAAGAAGGAATATAGCACATCTCTAGCGATTTATTGAAGATACGGGTGAAGATGGGGGCCAATTGGTCAGCACACACTTTTAAGCAAGAAGGAATTATCTTGTCTGGGCCTGGAGTTTTTCCTGGCTTTTTTCTGTGAAATAAGTCTTGCACTTCCTTTCCTGTGTTCACTAGGGGTTGTGAACCCAATGGGATGGGGTCAATTGTAGGAGGTTTAGCTGTTGCTGGTGTGTCTGAGATGGGGTCAATTGTAGGAGGCTTGGCTGTTGTTAGTGTGTCTGAGATGAAGGTTGTGGAGATAGGTGGTTGTAGTTTCCTTTCAAACCTACTACAACCTGCAGTAAAACACATTCAGATCATCTGCCAGTTGTTGATTTCCTTCAGCCTGGGAAGGAGGTTTGCCATAACCAGTGATATTTTTAAGAGTTTGCTGGTTCATTTGTTGAGAATTGATTCTTTAGCTTTTCAGAGTAGCTTCTTTTTGCTGCTCTGATCTCCCTTGTTAATACATTTCTGGCCTGATTGTACAGCATTTTATCACCTTTTCTGTAGGCTTCCTCTTTGGACGTAGCTGCTTAAGTTTAGCTGTGAACCAAGGTTTGTTGTTACTGTATATTTGCAAGTTCCTGGTCAGTACACATAGGTCTTCACAGAAGCTGACATATGATGTTACAGTATCTGTGAGTTCATCTGAGTCTGCAGAGGTACTTTCAAAAACAGTTATTATTTCACTATTATGATATGGTTAAAATCACAATTAGAAGTATCAGAATTTCTAATAGTGTATCATTTTAAAATAAGCTACATCTTATAGTTTAAATTTTTAAATATTAAAACACAGATTTCAATTGTATCTTTTTCAGTTTTCCATCAGTTTTAATTAGAATGACACACTATAGAACAATCTGGTAACCAGTCTTTACTTTGAGAATATTATTTGTAACACTGTCAATCCAAGTTTAATTCTAGTTTGTTCAAGCACTTCCAGAAGTACATTGCAAACTACAAGAAGTAGTTTTGGTGTCATAGGTCACTTCCTATTCTGGCCACTATACTTAGAACTGCATTATCCATCACTGAAAAACTGAAATCAGTGCATTTCAGGGGTAAGCAGAATGTTTTAGGAGGGGAAAAAAAAAAAGAGAATATTCTATTTCAGGCTGGCCAATTTTGCACATCCCACTTGGAATGCTTACTACTGTATTTTACTGTTAAGGAGTTCAAATGGCAGTTTCATTCCAGCCAAACAACTGTGGCTAACAAGACCTCCAAATAATGAGACTGTGATAACGTGTACTTTACTCATAATAATTAAGACAATGACAATCTTTTTTGAAATGTATTTGATTGGACTTTTCCAATCACACAAAAATATTTTATTTAATGCAAATATTTGTTCACAATATTTATACCTAGGCATAATGTATAAAAATTCAATTTTTATGTACTTATATTTATTATTATTGCTGCAAAATCATTACCAAAAAAAGTTTTATTGTCAAAATGCTGTCTTTTTTATACTGTCCTTACATTGTCCACTAAAGAGCGATGATTTTTATATGACAGAAAATAACTAAGAAAGCAGATTCAGATATAAACTTTGTACAGGTATAACATATCCCCAAACACTTCCAAGCCCAGACATATATACAGCTGTTTATTATACAAACAGATCAGTGGTGGGCTGCCCCCGGTTGGCACTGGTTCTATAGAACCGGTAGTAAAACCAGCGGGAGGCTCCACCCACTGACCCTTACATCATTAAAACGCTTCTGCGCATGTGCAGAAGAGCACATGCGCGAGCAAAGCAAGCACGTGCGTGCGGCCCCTTTGCAAACCAGTAGTAAAGGTAAGTAGAACCCACCCCTGATACAGATGTTTTCCATGCACTTTCATGGTGCATAATGAGCCTGCACATAATAAGAGGGATGTCTAGTTTGTTTTTTCCAAGTTAGTGAAGAAATACTTGAAATAAATTCCTGAACATTGTGACTCTCTGATCTAGGGCTATATCCTCTCTTTCTACATGAGTTGTTAAAGCCAAATACAATTTTACTTTGTAAATTTTACTTTGTAAAATGCATGGAATGATCACTAGCATATATGCACTTCATATATGCACTTCATAAGAAATAGAAAAATGCACCTCTGTTCCTAAGAAATAAAAGCAAGGGATATGAATCCAGTATTTCCCTTTAAAAAAAATCAAAATTTCAACACTCAGCATTTTCTTGTCACTCTGATTTCAGAAATTAGTAATTGCCATTCCATCCTATTGTATACTAGAACAGTCTTACAACATGCAAATATTGCAAACATGTTTACCACACCAAATAGCACATCCAATTTACACACTGGTTCCCAGCACAGCAAAGGAAGCTACACCTTGAAGCTGTTTGATTTCCTATCAGTATTAACAGTTTGTTAAAAGCTCATACATAAATATAATCTGATTTGTTAAGTGCATAGAAAAAAAATAATAGAAGTAAATTACTGGTAGCAAAGAAGGGCTAGAAGATTAAAATTAAGAGAGAACATCTCCTCAAATGTTCATATGGTATTTCACCAGACGTTTTATTGTACGTTTACTGGGCAGTTTATAATGCCTCAGTCTTCATCTGAGTCTTGTTTGTGTATAACAAATTAAACTATCATTTGAACATGTGCATAGAGGGTTTTTTCCCCCCCTCAAACTAAAGATCACATTTATTTTTAAAGCCCATTTCATATTTGTGACTAAAATCTGTTATGCTTACTTTTCTTAGCTTTTCTTTCTCTTTTTCAATGCTTTTCTCTTCCTCTCTTTAAAAAATAGGCTTTTTGGTGTTTTAGCTTATTATATAAAAAAAAGTACAACAAGGGAGCTCATTAAATTTGAAATAAAAAGGAGAAAGGTGTTACAAGAAGTTAATTAACAAGATACAAAGACACCAATTAACACCTATACTGCAAGGAAAAAAAAACCCACTTTATATGCACTACAGTATAAAAAAAAATCACAGCTGGTTATGCATATTTTTTGGCACAAGGTTAAATTTACAAATACTACCGGTAATCCAAAATAGTCTGATAGTTAAAAAATCCCACACATGTCCTTGTTGTACCAACTAAGCTCCATTTTTATATGATGAGCACCTGTGCAGGTATTAATACTTGCAAAGGTTGATTTATTTTAAAAAAACAAAACAAAACATGAGAGGACAAATAACATAATTTTCTCTACTGGGACATGTAATACTTACTGGTTCGATTAATGAATTTAAATTTGCAATTAACACCTCCGTATTATTTTTTTTTAGATTATAAATTGGTGTCTTTAAAAAGTGATCTCTTAAAAATATTTATATTGCTATTTTACTAAGTATTAAAATTGTCAATTATATGTCTTTCATTTCAAAGGATTAAACTGAACAAAAAAAAAACCCACATTATAATCTATATTCAATCTATGATCTCTTGTTAAAGTCCCCTTTTTTTATTGTGTGTGCCATTTTAACCAACATTCAATTTTTTGTCATGAAATTTCTACCTTTACACACACACACACACACACACACACACTATATATATATATATATATATATATATATATATATATATATATATATATATATATATATATATATATATATATATATATATATGTAAGAAAATCTATATATATATATATATGTCTTTGGTTATTCAGGTTTTCTCCCGCGTAAAATTGGAGGTTTCTTGGCAACGTTTCGACGAAGTCTCATTCGTCATCTTCAGGCTGGTGTCTTCGGCTTCGTGCTTCTAGGAGCAATGTGTGTGATCGCCTAGAAGCACGAAGCCAAAGACACCAGCCTGAAGATGACGAATGAGACTTCGTCGAAACGTTGCCAAGAAACCTCCAATTTTACGCGGGAGAAAACCCGAATAACCAAAGACCTACATACAAACACCCGCAAAAACCTCAGAAATATATATATATAAATTTTTGATTTATATGCCGCCCTTCTCCGAAGACTCAGGGCGGCTTACAATGTGCTCAGCAATAGCCTATATGTGTGTGTGTGTGTGTGTGTGTGTGTTTGTGCATATGTGTTTGTGTATATGTGTATATATAAATGTACAAATGCAATACACTTTAAAGTGTTCATATACAAATATATTGTCAGGGTTCCAAGTAACACCCCCAATGAAAGAAAACTCCGAGGCTTGAGTTTCCTCAAAGTTACATTTTATTAGAGATGTCATATTGGCACATCTGGGAAAACTTAATCTGAAAGCTTCCAGCTTTTCCCCACCCAAAGGAAAGTTCAAGTTCAAGTCCCTACCGAACACCCACAAATCCATCACATGGTCCAATCAAAGCACCGTCCCAACTGGAGATGCCTCCCAGTTCCAGCCTTCCAGGTGCAGGCTGAGATGTCCTTGACTCTCTGAGAAAGGAATGTTATTATGACTATAAAGTATCATCCATGCTCCATACAATCCGCCCTCCCAATTTCCCACAGTAGTAAATGTGGCAGGTCTGAAGGCCCAATGCAAAGGAAGGCTTCCAGGCCTGACATATATCCTATTAGTGACACTAATATGTCACATAATAGGATATATTTGTGACATTATTATCACTCCTATTATGATAAAATCAATAGAACAGGTTCAAGATTATTAATTTATATCCCATGCATTTTAAAAGAAGTTAAAATATTTTAGAGTAAATGCAATACCTAACCCATAGCTAATATATTAGAAGGGATGTTTTACAAAATCAAATAATTATAGCTAATTTACACTCTTTATAAATCAATGCCTTATAGAATGGTGAGCTGAAGCTGTTGAATTTTAGGTCATTGTCAAGAGATCCTGGTTAAAAGTTTCAATTCTAAACTATCAGGGGACAATTTGAGCCATAGTTACTGCGGACTGCTAATAAAGAAAAAGATTCTAGCAAGATGATGAAGATTACCATAAGTAAGATAAGCAGAAGTTACAAACAATACTTAGTAGAGAATCCTGGAAATGATCTCCATATCATTTGGCTAGAGAAGCAGTAGAAAGCAGTAGAAATGTGTTAGATGAAGCTAACTGTGCCATGTTCTTGGCTGTCTCCCAGTCTTCAGGAAATTATCTATAAGGAAAACTGCAGGAAGCAACTGCTTTAAGCTAACCCTAATAACAGTTTCAGTATCAACTACTAAAAATTGTTTTGAGCTATGCTGAAGTTTTCAGGGAGTCTAGGAACATAGACAATTTAGTGACCTGTGTTTTTTTCCTAGTTTGAAGCCTCACCCCCAAAACATAAATATTTGAAGGTAAGGATCAAGGCACCAAGTTTAAAAAAAACAGGAAAGGAAGAAATGCAGGAACTGAAGTATATTTTCAATTCCGTTTTTTACTAGAACAAATCTTGCTCATTATGTCTTCATGAGGCCAATATAGATTCTAGCTAATGAAGAAATTGGAGTGCCTAGCCTAACTTTCCCCCAATATGCATTGCCTTGCTGCGTTTATTTTGCAGAAAGTGTGTGGGGGAAGGAGGGGACAGGATCCATGCAACTGATCCACAATGGGCAATATTAAGGCAAGGTGTTCAAGCATAAGCCACAATGAAGCTGCTTGCTCCCAATAGCAATACCGATAAGAGAGTAAGGTGGGAATTTGTTCACAATCCCAATTCTAATGTCTCATTAGTACTTTGATTGATGCAACATCAAAAGGGCAAGAGACAAGATTTTCTGTTCAAACCACTGCTTGAAAACTTACCCCATTTCCCCTCAAATAAGACATCCCCTGATAATAAGCCCTATCAGGCTTTTGAGCTCATAGCAATAAGGCCAAGCGCTTATTTCAGGGTTCAAAAAAATATAAGACAGGGTCTTATTTTCAGGGAAACACGATATGTGTAGGCTCAACATGAAAAGTTCTTGGTAATATGTGCCTGATTCATCTTTTGCCACCATGTTCTTGTGGTAGTAGATGCCTGATTTTTAAAGGGTTTCTAAAGCTAGGATGGAAACACCAATATCATGTTTTGCTAGTGATTTGGGATTGGTTGGAAGGTATGAGTTGGCATGTTATTTGTTGCAATGAAACTGTAGCATAAGTCAAACATGCCAATTAATGTATGGATGATAATACTGACTCTATATGTTACAGGTAGTCCTTGACTTACAATCATTCATTTAGTGACCAAAGTTACAACAGCACTGTGTAAAGTGACTTTGTACTAGTAAGAAAGTGGCTTATATGATTGTTGCACTTATGACCATCTCAGCATTCCCTTGGTCACATAATCAAAATTCAAGCACTTAGCAACTGGTATGTGTTTAATTATGGTTGCAGCATCCTGGGATCACGAAACTGCCATTTGTGATCCACCCAGCTGACTTTCAGCAAGCCAACAAGTCATTAGGTGAAGCCAGATTCATCTAGCAACCATGTGATTAACTTAACAACTATACTGATTCATTTAACAACTATGTCAAAAACCTGACAAAATTGGCCATGACTCACTTAACAACCATCTTGCTTAGCAACAAAAATTCTCAATTTTTCCACTTAGTCCTAATTGTCATTATAAGTCAAGGACTATCTATATACACACGCTCATATGTTATACTATATAGAATCTTATGTAAAATTCTGACTTTCATAAATGTTGTGTATGCATGCTGTACCATGCCCTAAAAGTTTCTAACACAAAGTTGCCTGAAGTGTTTGCAACACAAGTTAGATCTTGCACAGGTAATTAATGTCAGAACAGGATCCGCTCCTATATTTTTTTGCTTCTTTCTCTCATTTGTTCTGTTTGCACAACCACCCAAAAAAAAAAAAAGAAAAGAAAGAAAGGAAAAAATCATTGGGAACAAGCTAAAAATGCATCTGTCAAATTGATTCTCTCAAAGCGATTTTTAACTTTGAAGGATACATTGATCAAAGGCTGCTCTCTTCTAACTATCCTTTCGAAAGCTGAGATCACTGAATAGAATTTGGAAGGAATAAAAAATACATCTGTATTGTTGAACTTCAAAACATGGAGAAAGTAAGGGAATTGGGCCATAAAGGAATCAGATTTATAGCAGCCTCATTAATTTGATTTAATACTTCAGTAAATTGATTTAATTTTTTAAAGCAATGGACAGAACAATGTCCTTTATTTCCCTCCCTCTGGCTTTCTGCCAATAGCTTGGGGTGGGAGAAGATTGAGCTCTTGCTTATTGAATGCCTATGTTATAGTGCTTCTATTTATTATAGGATGGCTGCAAAGATGATGAAAGAATTTACTGATTGATTGGAAAATTCCATTCCCTGCCATTCTTTCATCTGATAGGCTGGTTAGATCTGTCTCTGCATGGTGTTCCCACAAATATTTGTGGAAGCACATTTATATATTTAATGTCCTATAACCCCCACCCACCCACCCACATTCCCACCCCTGCTCTTTGCAAAATTCATTCAAAGCTTCTTGATAGTTATTTCCACAATTGCAATCACAGACGAACAGTAACTGACCATAAAAAAAACAGCAGCAGTATTTAAAGCCAAACCAATTCATCGTAAAATATGCTTCTTTTCTTGAAACATTCTTGAAAACTGTTGATAAATACATAGAAAAGAATATTTGAGTGTTACAGTAGTTAGCAACCCGAAGCACAAATATCAATGGATATGTATTAGATTAAACAGTGCTTTAAACAGTTTTTTTATTCAATCGTTAAATCATACATGAGGCTCTAGAGCTGTATTCTGATGGATAATATATCTCTAAATAAACAGTTTGTAATACAACCATTTGCATGTACGTAGCCATCATGCTATTTCCCTTTGGGAGAAGCAATATTATGCAAAACACAGGAAAAGAGTATGAAGTAGCAAGTGAAGGAAATTAAAGGCAGAATGAAAGAGAAACAAAGAAGGAAATTAAAGTTTTCACATAAGATTCTTTAGTGAGATAAGGCAAAAAGTAAACAAAGTATCAGCTTTGCTCATAACTACGGTATGTTCCATGTGTGAGACAACCAGTGTGGTTGTAGTGGTTAAAGGTATCGAGCTAGAAACCAGGTGATTGGGAGTTCCAGTCCTGCCTAGGGCACAAAATCAGCTGGTTGACCTTGGGTCAGACACTCTCTTTCTGTCCTTCAGAAATATTGCCAAGAAATTGCCAGGATTGGCTCCAAAAGTGGCTGGAAGTTAACACTGACTCAGACGCACACACAAAAAAATACAAAGATATATGTAGCCTTCCCTGCTAATAGTAAGAGTATGATACTATTCCTGTGGGTTACAGATGCCAGAATGACTACCAAATCCCCATTTTGTCTCAAAAGTTCTCATGGCTATTATGTGCAGGCTAGAATTGACCTTGCAAATCTAAAAGCTGTGGCCCATATCGAGAACTAGGGGGCACATGTAGCATCTGTATATATTCACAATGTTTTTTAATTATGCAGATATTTGTCTAATACTATTCTGCAGCATAGCTCTGCAGGTAGAATGGGTTCCTCAAGGCCTAATAGTAAATATGACTGCAAAACAAGCTTTCCAGCTACCCCCAAAGGAAATGCATGTGGTATAAAAACAAATACTTTGAACTAATTCTTTGTTGAGAAAGGGATAAAGATCTAACATGAAATTTATTTTGCAGTCCATAGGGCCTGGGACAGTGACCTTCCTAAGAGATTATCAGAGAAATCAAATGGATGTGAGGTGACAGCCCATATCACATTCTGAATGTGAATAAGGCACAGGAAACACATATGTACACAAATAAATATATGATGGATGTTGAACGTGGTTAACTGATTCAGTATGCTATATTTTCCACCCCTTTCCATAGTGATTGTTTAAGTAATATTTTCTGTGTATCGTTTTCTCTTCCTGACTGATTAGAAGCATAACCATTAAGGAGGAAAAATAAAAATAAACAGTCTACAACAGGCAATTTTCTTTCCTTTTCCTTTTTCTTCAAGTCATTCTTGACTTCAGGTGATTTTGTAGACAAGAGCACATTGTAAGCCGCCCTGAGTCTCCGGAGAAGGGCGGCATATAAATCAAATTAAAAAAAAAAAAAAAAGACTGGGCTGTTTTCTTGGCAACGCTTTGCCTTCTTTTTAAGGCTGAGAAAAAGTTGAGCTTTGGGCCAAAAATAGGACCAGGATTCAGTTCTATCTGCTTTAACAGAGTCACTCATTAGTCATTACTATAAGCTATTATATTTTGTAATAAATAAAATTAGCTTGGATTAATTATTTTAAGAGGCCTTAAAATGTTAAGGAAGCCTAACGTCTCTGATCCAAGACAAGCAGTAAAATCCAGAAAGAGGTTTTTACCAGTCTCCCTGGACCCATTCCAGGGTCCAGAACCTGAGATGGGTGAGATCACACCTAGATTCACATAGTATCCCTATTTTAATATGTTTTATTCAGTGGTGGTGTTCAGCTGGTTCTATCCGGTTCGGGCAAACCTGTATGGGTGACTGTGGGATGTCCCGCCCACCCACATGGATGATGTCCCATTTTTCCACATTTTTGAGGCTCTGTGCAGAAGGCCTTGTGCATGCATGGAAGATTTGTGTGTGCACACATTTGCAAACCGGTAGGGAAGGTAAGTGAATACCACCCCTGACTTTATTCATAATACATACTATGCCCAAACAAAGCATAACATGATTTAATATGATAGTTCATATAGTATGTTAAGACCAGGGCTGAGTATCCACAGTTTGCTGAAACCTCAAATTCTATTTAAGCCCCGTTGTGCAAAGCAAATCAGATATTGTATGTGCATGCATGTATGCAAAGCCATCTCTGCAAATTTCAACTGGTCTACTTCAGGGTTAGGTTCTACTTACCTTTACTACCAGTTTGCAATGGGATTGCACGCGCGCGTGAGCAAAGTGAGCAGAAGCTTCTACGTATGCGCAGATCACCAATGATGATATCCGGGGCGGTGGGCAGGGCCTCCCGCTGGTTTTACTACCGGTTCTTGCAAACTGGTCCGAACTGGGGGCAACCCACCGCTGGTCTACTTCCCCAACAATCTTTTTACAAAAAGTAAAAATGTTTCCTACTCTAAACTAGGGATGTCCAAAATTGGCAACTTTAAGATTTCTGGACTTCAACTCTCATGCTGAGAATTGGGAATTCTGGCAGTTGAAGTCCACAATTGTTAAAGTTGTCAAGGTTGGACACCCTTGCTCTAAACCTTAATGGTGCTTTGATTTTTTATTTTTATTCTAATGTTTCCTTCAAAACTTCAAAAATTTTCAAGGGCCTGAAAAGTCCAGTGTGATTCAGGCAAGCAACTGGTCCCTATTTTGCTACATCCATAACTGAAGAGGAGTTGCAAAAGCCATAAGATGCTAGCAACCAAAATGAATACTGATTCACCAGGACAACAGTCCAGAATAGCTCAAGCAGTCATACTTATCATTGACTGTGCTGGCGCACAGTCAGAAGTATTTATAATTTAAATTGCCTCTTTATTTTTAAGAAATCTCTGCTTAAGTCCAGGAAAAAGAAAATAAAAATGGATTATGCCTCAAGCATCAAACATGAATAAGGATTTTTAAAAAAAACCTATATAAAGTAGCAGTTACAGTTCAAAGTTGAGGCCAGGGAGTAATGCTTATTATTACCCTGATGAAAAGCATTTTGAAACCACTGAAAATACTAGTTTTTCTTTCCAGTTAATTGTGTTATGTTGAATGCCAGGGATGCTATTCCTTCCATTAGCTAATCGTCTTTGACTTTAAATGCTTATTATGCAATCTGTTTGTTCTGAATAGAGCAGAGTCCAAACCGCTCATGGTTTTTGGGTTAGTTTTGTTTGGCTGATTTATTTAAGAACCTTATTTTGGTGTTGCTGAGAAATATCCTTTTATGATAATGCTTTCTCCTTCCTGTTTCATTTATACTGCTCTTGTTGTCTTCAGTGAAATCACTGAATAACTAAATCTGATTTGGTGGTTGGTAGCTTGATAGCCTGTAGCTGCCATCTTGACTTTTTAAACATCTGCCCCAGTTGTCTGGAAGGAACTCATGAAGTCTTACCTCTCCTTGGGTTCCCTGGAAGAAACACATGGATCTAAAGTGGAAAATACAATCACAGGCTGAAAAAAACCCATAACTATTCCCAATTCTCAAACTTAAAGTTACTTTCTTAGGTAAATAAACCTTTTTCTGCCTCTAAAATGGCTCATTTCTGTGTCAAGATTCCAAGTGAAAGAGATGAGATTTGTCCTGAAATAAATAGGAGTAAAGAAAAAGATGAAGATTTATTGTACCAATCACCATGTACTTCTGCTATTATTATGTATAATTGTATTAGTTCAGTCACTAAAAATGTTGGAAATTCTTAATGGGGAATGTTAACATCACTGCGGTAATTTTTGGCTAGCAACTGAAAAGAAATGTCTTCCATGTAAGGAAACATCTTTCTTGACATTACTGAATGAAACTGGCTTGTCCCAATAGACTTGCTTTTAAAAATATCCAATGTTTGCTTTCCTGGTTAAGGCAAGACCTCCCAAACAAATTTAAGTAGTCTGCAGTTGATTTTGATTGACTTTGTTTCTACTGTGGTGAAAGATGACTTCCATCTTGCAGTTAATTTTTTTAAGGTTAAAAAATGTCCAGGCTCAGAACCTGCTTGAATTATTATATAATTATTGAAGAATTGTAATTGTTCTGAAGGAGAAGTCTGAAGGTTTGCATTAACATTGAATAATGTTTCTGCTTAAAAGTCGCCATGGATCATCTACTTGCTGACTGTTTTTGCTCTTCCTTGATATGTCTCAGCTTATTTTCTCTTGGAAACACACTATTCTACATCTTAAGGTCAAAATAAATATGTGTTTAGTGTCTGGAATATGTATGTCTGTCAGAAGATTCCAATTTGCAGTTATGTACAGGCCTACTGAGCAATACATCCCACTGAGTACAATTAGACTGCTTTTGGCAAATATGTATAGACTGCAACATTAAGAAGCAAAACATCACTAAATATTTTGAGAAATATATACATTAAAGAATGTAGACTACTGGTGGTTTCCCTGAACATTTGGCCCTCTTTGTGCTACATCAGAAAGAAGGCAAGTATCAAATTGCAATTGGAGGCAAGTCATCATACATTTTTTCACAATCATCTATCATTTATTTCTTGCCACCAAGCAAACCTATTCTTCTTGCCACATCTGGGGATTGGGTTACTGAAGAGCAGTCTTCTATATAAGAATGGCTAGAAATTAAATTAACTAGTGTAGGGAGGAAGTATAAGAAGCCAAATAGTACCACACAGGTAGAAAACAACATATTGTCCCCACTTGTACCCAACGTAAGTAAACACCAGTACTTAAATATAATCTGTATGGACTTTAACATGCAAGGCTTTCAATTATGTCACCAAGCTGTATGGAACTCATTTGGGAAAAGAAAGTGCTAAATCTCTTGCCTGAGAAAATGTTGTGAAAATGTGGCAAGGTTCTAGGATCACATAAGCAGGTTACCAAGAAGCCCTGCTGTACCAAGAATGGAATGGGACAACTTGCTGTGGCCAACTCACTGTGGCCATCTCACTGTGACAAACTCACCGTGGCCATCTTGCTGTGGGACAATCTACATGAAATAACTCAGTGCAAAAAACGTTATCTGCTATGTTTCTTCTACATTATTTCCATTTCTGTCAATGGTAATAATGTCAAACAGTGGCAAATTTATCATGTTGAATTATCCTGCCTGTATTATCTTACAGCAAGTTGTCCCATGGTGAGTTGGGTGCAGTGAGATGTCCATGGTGAAATGGTCATGCTGGGTTGGCTGTGGAGAGATGATCACAGTGAGATGACCATAGCAAAATGACCATGGTGAGTTGGTCACGGTGAGTTGTCTAGACCCACACAAGAAATGGTTGGAATGTCCCTGCTTGTGATGCTGGATGGTTTTAACAAGTTGTTATGCGACATATTGTGCCTATGGGCAAAGTCAGGAGCAGCAACCAAGAAAAAGCATGGGCAGATGGAGGGAGGGGAAATATTTGTTTTGTTTTTTTCAATTTTTATCTTCAACAATTGTAATCTCAAGGGTCCTTACAGGTAAAATATAAACTCATAAAATATAGAGGTAGAAATTTTGGAAAGTTTAGAAAATCAGCTCCCTTCATTAATCTGAACCAGTCGTTCTGTTTCTTAGCCCACTTTATGTCAAGGAGTTGTTGAAAATGAGAGAGAACCTCTGTTGAGGTCACAGAAGAAAGGCAGAAATTAAATTCAATAAAGGGATAAATCCAAAAGTGTTGACTAAGAATGAAGGATGACTCCATTCCAGAAGAGACAAACAAGAACTAAACACAGTTCCACAGTTTGGGAGTGACACAAGAAAAAGCTAATTTTTGTGTGCTTGAGAAAGCATCTTCCCTTCTTCCAGGCAACACCCTGGTATCGGGCTAAGAGGTCAGACAGTTCATTTGGCTTCTAGATTCTTCCGCACCCTGGTCATTAATGAGCATGCTGAACACTTCCCTCACCACTGTTTTCCCAGTTCTCTTTCAAAGTACCCATTTTTTATTTGGGGGAAAATAGCAGAAGAAGATGTGTTGACAAAGAGATAGCCAAGGTGCTAAGCACTGAGAGCTTGAGATGGGATTTTTTTAACACCTGGTGGCGCAGCAGACTAATAGCCTGTTATTAACATTCAGCTGCCTGCAATTACTGCAAGTTCGAATCTCACCAGGCTCAAGGTTGACTCAGCCTTCCATCCTTTCTAAGGTAGGTAAATTGAGGACCCAGTTTGTGGGGGCAATAAGCTGACTTTGTATAAATATACAAAAGTATGAAGGCTATTGCTTAACACATTGTAAGCCGCCCTGAGTCTCCGGAGAAGGGCGGCATATAAATCAAATTAAAAAAAAAAAACCTGGGAGGGGATTGAACAGCCCCTCCCTTAAATGAAACATATCTTTATTTTTGTCTTGAATAGATACAAGGTGGTATCCTGTAGGAAAGGTGGGGGTGGGGAAATGCAAGTCTGCAGATAAATAAAAATGCAAATCAGTTCTCAAACACTGTGAAGAAATTTGTAAGCTGAATGTGCTGAAGTGGTTTCAATTCTTCATCAGACATTGCATAAATTGAAACTGGAGCCTTGCCAATTATTACTGTTATTACTTTTTAACCAAAGAGTATAAATGGACAGATAAAGTGGAAGAGTTCTCATTTTTTTGCAGATAACATTGTGCCTGCAGGATGCCGGAGATAAGTTGCAGAAGCTTCATTAGCATAACATGACAATGCCAAATTAATTCTAATTATCCTGATCACTGAGCATTTAAATGAAAATGAAGACATTAAAGGTAACTAATTACTGAGAAGGGCATTTCTTTGGATGAATTATGAGGGGTTTAAACAAAGACAGTATGAAACAAAGGCTCTCCACTGCCCAGCCATTTGTCAATTTATTCAGAATGATCTTACCAGAGAAAATTTGTTTTTCGGAAAACATGAAACGCAGAAAGGCCCCTTTTTTTCAGCTAATTGCATACTTTTATTGCTATTCTATCAAATATATTAGCACTGCTAATCACAACATAACTTCTGAGCCATTATCATTATATTAACAGGCTTCCTGACCACAGGTCATAAAGTGGTTCATTGTGGGCCAGCCTAAAACATGGAGAGAAAAATAATAAATGAAAAAAAAATGGTGAGCTTTTCTAAAAATTCTGAAAATAGTCATTTATTGTGGTATGCATACAATGTTCATCACGCAGAGGAGTTGAAAGAACAGATATATTACATGATGGTGTTAGGGTTCTAAGTAACTAAGTAAAGTAATCAGTTCCTCAAAAATTAACTCCTCTGATGCCGCAAGCTTGCCGGAGGTCCTGGTCAGGGCCTCTTTGAAGTAGTGGATGAGAAGGCATTCAGGCCAGTCCCTCAGTTTTCTGGCCAACCTCTGGAACTCCCAAAGTCCTTGGGGGGTCAGTGGTGGTCCCCCGCTTACTTCGGGGCTTTGATTTGTACTTCAGCCTCCTGCCTATGGGCCATGTCTTCAAATTGGGCCCGGAGTAGCTGTACAAATTTGTCAGCATCCTCTAGCTCTGGGGTTCCTTCATCATGTAGTTCAGCCTTGGCGGTTTCTGCTGCCTTCACCACAGCCTTGGAAGGGGAGTAGAGGGTCTCGAGGAGGATCTCTGAACCAGTCGTGGTGGCTCCCTCCATAGTTGCCATCTTTTCTCCACCTTACCTGAGTCTTTATGTCACCCTGCTATTGGGTCGGCGCTCGGGGTTCAGGACCCCAGACAGCACCCTGCTCAGCAGGGAGCTGGGTTGAGGTTTTAAAGCAGATTCTGGTTAACATCAGTGTTCCAAGTAACACCCCCAACCAAGTAAGACTCCAAGGCAATCAATTCCTTAAAGATCCATTTTATTGGAGATGTCACATTGGCACATCTGGGAAAACCTGAATCTGAAAGCTCCCAGGTTTTCCCCACCCAAAAGAAAGTCAAATTTCTCTTCCCCTGCACCCACATGTCCATCACATGGTCCAATCAATCCACTGTCCCAACTGGAGATGCCTCCCAGTAATGCCACTCCAGGTGCAGGCTGAACGTCCTTGACTCTTATAGAAAAGAATGTTGTTATGGCTAAATAACTCTACCAACTCCATAGAACCCCCCTCCCACTTTCCCACAGCACTAAGTGTTGTAGCCCTGAAGATCCAAAAGAAAAGATGGCCTCCAGGGCTGACAGATGGTTTTATTTCTGAATCTTTTCCAGCCACAATATCAAATTGGGATTCTATTTTCAATAGAGACTTTAGTAACTTGCTCTAAAAATTACCACAGAGGAAATCAAAGCAACCCTTTCTAAATTTGAGCTGCTTTTTCATGCACCTTCCCATTACTCATGAGGAGATGGGAGTGTTCAGGTTTTACTTTAGATTAATCACAAGTTAGCACCTCTGAATCTGAAATTATGGCTGAGTTTAACTCTGGATAATGGAGCTGTTTCCATCTCCTCGTGATTTGAAGCTGGCTTGTGTTCAATAACTATAATTAAGTTGAACCATAATTTGTGGAAATGAAATGATTCAAAGGGCCACAGTTAACCTCAGTCACAAATGAAAGTTTTGAACTTGTGGCCATGCTGAGAGACAGAACATGCAAACATGTCTTCTACTATTAAAGTGTCATTTAACATTATTCTATAGCTAATATAGAGACCAAAAAGGACTGTATAACCATCCCTCACTGTAGCCTTATTTTTCCAGAATATGCCTCTGCTATTAGGAAGTATATAATAAATGCCATATCATTGTTTATCTATCTGGTCCCTATAAAACCATTTGTATCTTGCAGTGAAATATGATCCTTGTCAATGAAATAGGCAATGACTTACAGAGAAGGGGAAGCCAGAAAGAATAGAAGCAAGAAAAACAGATGGTGCATTGTATAGAATTTATTTTGCTCCTGTACATAATGTTTAACAGAAAATCTTGGGCATTTTCAACATACCTCTCCATCCTCTTTATTATATTTACAGTACTAGAAATAATTTGTCTGTATTGCCATATATTACCTAGAAATAATTTGTCTGTAGTTTCAGGCTTGTAGCCAAATATTAAATAGATTTTCTAAGTTGTCCAATATGTAGAAATAGCCAAAGGGATTACTTATATGCAAAATACAGAAGCATGAGCTATGCTGTACTTTGCTGTTAGGGTTGGTTTTTGGTTTTGGAAAGGAGTTTTTTGGGGAGAAGGGGGCATTTTTTTCTGTCCCTTCTCAAGCAATTGCTATTCTCAAAAGGTGTTTCTTTTTCCTCCAGTAATTCTAATGCGAACATTCTAGATTTCTCCAAGGATGTATGAGAGAGAGAAGAGAAATAGAAAATACTTCTCTTCCATCTCCCCCTGCCAACAAATGAGCAGGATTAAGGCCATTCACCACCCAAAAAGTACCGGTGTCCTTCACAAGCTACACCACCTGCTGAGCAAAAGCCAGACTGCTAAAAACAACACTTGTTTCAGGGATTCGCTTTTGAGTTGAACTTTTTCCCATGATTATTGCAGCATTTTCTGGAGTGATGTTTGTGATAAAAATTGCAAGAATAAGGGTAAAGAGTGAGTCAATGAGGTACCTTTAGCCCATTAGAACTGCAGAAAAAACAATTACTACCTGCCTGCCTTCCATTGAGGACCTGTATACTGCATGAGTCAAAAAGAAGTCTGTGAAAATATTTACAGACCCCTTGCATCCTGGATATAAACTGTTTCAATTCCTACCCTCAAAATGACGCTATAGAACAGTGCACACCAGAACAACTAGACACAAGAACAGTTTTTTCCCGAACACCATCACTCTGCTAAACAAATAATTCCCTCAACACTGTTACTAAGTCTGTGTTACTATTAATCTTCTCATCGTTCCTATCACCCATCTCCTCCCACTTATGACTGTATGACTGTAACCTTGTTGTTGGTATCCTTAAGATTTATATTGACTGTTTACCTATGACTATCATTAAGTGTTGTACCTTATGATTCTTGACAAATGTATCTTTTCCGAGAGTGTATGCACCAAGACAAATTCCTTGTGTGTCCAATCACACTTGGCCAATAAACTATTCTATTCTATTCTATTCTATTCTATTCTATTCTATTCTATTCTATTCTATTCTATTCTATTCTATTCTATTCTATTCCATTCCATTCCATTCCATTCCATTCCATTCCATTCTATTCTATTCTATTCTATTCTATTCTATTCTGGAAGACCAATTTTGAATTTTTGCTAGAATTGTCTTTCATTCCATCTGACTTCCGATACACTTCTTCTGAACTTTAAAGTAGAGTGTCTAAAAGCAATGTTGGATTGTAATGTGCTTATTTTCTGGAGTTTACATGTTTTGTCTACCTATGTTGATAAAGACCATATGTACAATGATGAAATATCAGTTAAGCAATCTTAATGCAATCGTGCATATGCTTTTATCAGCATCTTCTGTTCAGAATAGTTTATTCTTTAAGATGCCTACACATTACTCAAAAATCACATTTAAAAATGTATTTTGTTTTTGCTTCTTCCACTTTTCCTTCCTTGTTTTCGAAGTGCACATGTTTATGTTTAGTGTTATAAGATGGGAATTGTCACAAAGGAATTGAGAGACAAGATGTGCATGGGAAAAGGAAAATTACAATTCCAAAATATAATTCCAAAGTATACCTTGCAAACAAAATCATTTCAAATTTTTTTACCTAAATTAATGTTCTTAAGCAGTGGTGAAATGTAAAATTTGTTACTACCGGTTCTGTGGGTGCGGCTTGGTGGTGGTGGGGGTAATTGACTGGATGGGCATGGCCAACTTTTTTTTTTTACTTTTAAAAGCATTTTTCTACAACAAAAAATGCTTTTAAAAGGCTCTCACGATCCCAGCTGAGTTGCCTGATCATCAGAGGCTTTTTTTTCTTTTAAAAGCATTTTTTCTACAACCTCTTCAGCCGAAGAGGTTGCAGGAAAAAATGCTTTTAAAAGCCTCTGATGATCAGCAACTCAGCTGGGATTGTCAGAGGCTTTTAAACACATTTTTTCTACAGCCTTTTCAGCCAAAGAGGTTGTAGAAAAAATGCTTTTAAAAATAAAAAAAAAACCAGCCTCTGATGATCGCGTGGCTCAGCTGGGCATGGGGGTTGGGTTGCAGGGATTTTTGCTACCGGTTCTCCAAACCACCCGCCACCATCACTACCGGATTGAGTGATCCGGGCCGAACCGGGAGCATTTCACCCCAGGCATTGTGATCTGGAAGCCAGTTTGGTGTAGTGGTTAAGGCATCAGGCTAGAAACCAGGAGACTATGAGCTATAATCCTTCCTGGGCCAGTCCATCTCTCTCAGCCCTAGGAAAAAAGAAATGGCAAAGCACTTCTGAAAAACCTTGCCAATTGGACAGCAGGGTCTTGCTGAAGCAGTTTCCAAGAACTGGACATGATTGAATGGAAGAAAAAAAAAACTCTAGAACTCTCAGCCATTCTCTTTCCCAGTGCACAAGGTCCCAGGATCTTTTCCTTCATCAACTGTAAACTCTGCAGCAGTGGGATTGATGTGATTGGTGAAGAAAGAAAAGAAAGTTTCAGTAAGTATCACCTCCTGGTGAGAAGAATAATCACCCATCACTCCCCATAATGTGGGACAGGCAAAGCTGGACAAATGGTGACAGATTTGGACAAGGGTAGGGGAACTCTTTGGTCTGAGGCTTTATCTATTTGCCAAGTTGCCTAGATAACAAGTTACAGAGAACTGGTCAATCAGCCCGTTTCTGAATGCAGCTCTGGTTCCCAGTTTCATCCTGCATCATTCTTCAGCATTTTAGCCATAATAGCCAGTTTATTTTTGGTCACAAATGTTCAGAATGTATCAAGACCATGTCTGGTTGTGTTCCTTAGAGAATGTTATAAAAAAAAAAAAAGCAGAAAGGTTGTGGTAGAATTCTATTGAGAGAGAAAGACTACATTAGCCTGAAAAATAACCATTCTTCTTCAATAATACAATTATGCATTTTTATTCCAGCTAGCTCTCTTCTAATTTTAGTTATTTAATATTAACAAACACTGGCTTTATCTTTACTCTCCTAGTCTTTTTTTAGGATTTTATTTTGAGCACTGTTTATTTCAAGCACTGTGCTTCCTTTTGACCCAGACTAGAGTGCAGATTTCAAAGTTGTAATCCTGCATTTATGTGCATATATGAGTTTATGCTTGGGTTCACAATCTTAGAGTTTTCTGTTCCATTTTGTAGCCATTCAGACTTTTGCAGCCTAAATTGTAGCTCTATATGACCATGCAGCTCTCAGATACACATAGAGCAGGTGTGTCAAACTCACGGAATCTTGGCAGTGTCACATGACGTATCACAACTTTTTTCCCCTTCGTTAAAGTGGGCATGGGCGTGGCCAGTACATGACACATCTGACCTGGGGGCCATGAGTTTGATAGCCCTGGTATAGAGGAAGTGAGCAGGTATAATACTTCAAATTGCCTCCACGGATACATCATCTAGAATTTTAGAAATTTCAAACTTAAAGGGGAAACATTAGGAAATTGGCAATGGTATCCAGAAAATCCTGAAAGTTTCAAAACAAGCCATGATAAAGCTGGAAAAAAACTTTGAAGGAAATTCTAGTTTTCAGTTGGATTTCATTGTAAACCAATGATTCACAAACTATGGCTCATGACTCAGGAGGGTTGCAAAACAGCAGAATGTGTTCCTCCTTCTCCAGCAATCTTATAGAATTCTCAATTTGACAAAAAAAGCAAGATAGTGCTTCTAGGGCCTTTGTGAAGTGTTAACTTTCTTTTTTAATATTATTATTTTTAACACAATGTATTTGCCTTCAAGATAAGAGGAATCATAATTGAAGGGCATGAAACTTCTATGCAGAGCTCTAACGTATTCAATAAAGGAAGCTGCAAGGATGGGGAAAGGATTTACAAGCATCCGACTAGAAAGGAAAGAATCTTGACTGTAACTTTTCTCTCAAGGCAACTACACACGTAGAGAAGGAAGCAATTTATTGTCATCCACAGTTTGGAAAGTTGCAGCAATTTAAGAGAAGTTTATTTAATGCAGTGTCGGGATATAGCATGAAGACAGAATTATTGTGCTTATGATGAACACAAGATAGTGGTTGTACAATTATCTTTGTTTACTTTTACCCATCAGTAGTCCATGACAGGGGTGGGTTCTACTTACCTTTACTACAGGTTCACAGTGGGGCCGCATGCTCTTCTGCAATGATGTTGGGGTCAGTGCGCAGAGCCTCCCGTCGGTTTTACTACCGGTTCTATAGAACCAGTGCAAACTGGGGGCAACCCACCACTGGTCCATGATATTTGCTTATAATATGCTTCTGGATCAATTGTAGGGAGCAGGAGTGGGAGAAACAGTGTTGGGTGTTTCTCTCTCTCTCTTTTTTTTTTCTACAGCCGGTTCCACTGTCCACACATTTAGGCCTCTGATGCGTGGAGTATTTCAGGACTCAGTGCTCTTGTTCCTCATGTTTGACATCTCTGTGGAACAACTGTGCAAAGTCACCCATCAACATGAGGTTAGGTATCATCAACATGATGATGATGCCCATTTGTACACTTTAAGCTATGGCCAACCAAGTGATGCTGTCAAGATTTTATCCCACTGGCTGAAAGTCATTGGAGTCTGGATGGGAAGATATAGGCTTAAACTCAATCCTGTGGCTTAGATGTGTTGTACTTTATTGGAAGGAAGTTGAGTCTTCACCCAAGGCTTTATTGAACCTACAACAGAAGTGTATACTCCCGTCCATAAGGTAAGGATGTCTTATTCATGTAATATATTTATTTGGGCTAAAATAATATAATGTATATGAACAATACATATTCCTGCATAATCAAAAATGTATCTGCATTATAGTTACTTTTCCAAAAGTAGCTTAGCATTGCAAAGATTCAGCTTAACATAAACCATTAACGGAAAAGCTCCTGAATTTTGCTCCTGAAATGGAATGATTAATCTGACAGAGGATAACTGTCCCTCAAATAAATGCTATCACAGCTTAAAAGTTGACGGTGATGGTAGTTGTTTCTCTTAGGTTTTAAAGGTGAAATAAATGTCCTCTTTCATGATCAGGGTTCAGTGTGCAATAGTGATGTCTTATAAAGTGACATGTATTAGTATTATTATGTTATTATTATTGAAGTTTTTGAAAACCAATATTTACACTTTTGAGGGATACCATCACAAAGCACATACCCAAATGTTTATTATGCCTCCAAAAGACAGTCCTGCTCAGATTGTACAGACAGAAAGGAAAATGACCTTGATAGAGTTATGCCAGCTCCTTTGCCAAGGCAACAAGGGATAAACATGTTTTAAGTGAAGAATATCCAGATAAAGTTCAGAAGCAGCTTAGATAGATATATTTCCAATTTACTGAACTATAAGTAGAAGAAGGTATAAGATAATCAGACATCCAAAATTCTCAATAAAAATAGTTTTATCCTTCCTGTGATGATGATTTCTTGATCTGGACTTTCAGTAGGGTTGACAAATTTCTAGGAACTTGGCATAGTCACATAACTTGAGTTGTTAAGTAAAGGTTTCATTGACAAATGCCCATATGTGCATGAATAAGATCAAGGATTGCATCTGGAACATATGTAGAAAAATTGAGGGTTATAATTTCTGCTCTCAAAATAGACACACAGAAAAAGTACGGAGAAAGGAAATGTAAGTTCAAAAGAGCATGATAGAAAAATCCATCAGTACCCCAAATTAATCACATAAATATCTAGGTGGTACCCATGGGTACAACAAACTTCAGGCTCTCCCAGTCCTTTTACATATATATAATTTTTTTTTTGCAAGATGACATCTTGCAAAATTACAGTGATCTTGCATAGAAACCTATAAGATCATCTGGATCACTCACGAGAATGCTAAAATTTGACAAGATTAGGATGTTGTCATGCAAAACCATGTAGGATTTGGGAAGAAACATACCATGCTGTTGTACAAAATAGCATAGTAGTACCTGGAAAATAGAAAAGGTTGTATTCCTAAACTAGCATCAGTGGTGGGTTCCTCCCGGTTCCGCCCCATTCCGCCGAGCTGGTAGCGGTGACGACATGACATCACTGAATCGGTTCTGCCTCCCCCATCCCCTCTTTCCCCTCCATGTTATTCTTACCTTTTATTTGGCCCCACCCCCAATCTATTTCTGCCTCCTGAGTCCCAGCTGAACGGCAAGAAGGAAAAAAACTGTTTAAACTCTTGCCACGGGGCTTCAAAGGGCCACCCTACAGTTGATCAGTGTTAAAAGGCAGTATGGTGGTAGACTGGTGCCTCCAAAAAGCAAATCAGTAGACATTTACAGCTCTGCAAGCAGTTAAAAGCCTGGTAGACCAGTACCTCTGCTAAATCCTAAAGAATTGTCACATGACCATCAAGCCACGCCTACAGAACCGGTAGTAAAAAATTTTAGAACCCACCCCTGACTAGCATCCTATTATAAATTTATAAGCACTTCTAGGGTGTTCTCCTTTTTACTATTTAAAACATTGCAGATAGAGTTAAAACATGTTAAGTACACATCTTATAGAAACCTGTGAGATATCAGAGATGTGGAGCTCTTCAGATGTTCTTTAATTACAACTCCTTAAAGACCCTCACCATTAACTATGTTAGTTCAGATGGAAAATTGCAGTTAAGCAATGTATAAAGAGCTACAAGTTCTGTATTTGTGTTGTGGTCATATTATAAATCAACTCAAACTCAAAATAATGTTTCAAAAAGGCAAAGCATACGATAATACTGGATCAACTTTTGGAACATTACTAACTTTATTTATTCAAAGTTATTTGGGCCATAGTATACACTTCAATGAAGACATCTGCAAAATGGTGGAAACTACTATAAAAGTTAATTCAGTGAAAAAAGGGCTCACATTTTCAAAATGGGAGAAAATATGGGAAAATAACAAAATAAAATGATTTAACAGTGGGAAGAAAGAAAATTTGCCACTAACAAGGCAGAGACATATCAACAGAGTACATTCTGCTTATTGTTTACTGATTTTTCTAATGACCCTATGAAATAAAATAACATAATACAGTCTAGTTGGATATAAAAAATAAATTCAATGAAATAATCACATAATCCAATCAACCTGGTACTCAGTTCCAATCTGATCTAGAAAGGAAGCTCTCAGTTGAATGGTTTAAGCTATAAATTTGGCAGGCTTTCTTAAGGTTCATGTTTTTGTATCTTGGAGGAAGTGAGAGAACTATTGATAGGATCCCAATGGACTATGCTGTCAATTAGCAACTCTAAATGCTTGTTCTGGCTGAAACATCTAGTTGGCAGTGCAGAATACATGCTGAAATTTCCATTCACAATCCAGAATGGTTACTTTAGTATAAATGTCAGAAAATACTTTAAATTATCTCACTCATACAGCTTGCTTTGATTTGCTAAACAGACATCTCTGGGCAGAAAAGTCAGCCAAAATTGTTCAGACAATTTGGTTAGATTCTAAGCCAATAATCAGGAAAAAAAAATCACATGCAACAGCTATAATCCTTTATACTTTAAAAATTTATATATATTGGAACAAGTTTGTTTTTAAGAATTTTAGCCATGTGTGTGACCTTATGTTCTACAGTAATTAACTGAAACTAGCTATCTGCTATCCTGTTCCTGTATTCTTCAGGCCGATATAATCTCTCAGTAAAAAGTTTCCTATCTTGAACCATGTCCTATAACCAAAACAGGATAGTTAAAGTATGGGAACTACAGAAAAAAAAACTGAATATGAAGAGAAGTTCTTATTGATTTAATTTCCACATAGGTCTTTGCATCATCTGTGAATACACAATAAGAGACCTTTTTCCCCATATTAACTAAACAGTCTCAGCTATGATCAAAAATACACTTCAGCAATTTTGTGTCAGAATCAAGATCATTCCATATACCAAACTATGAGACACTAAACTACTCAGTATTTAACAACAACAATAAAATGTGGGTGTCAAAACTCAAATAAGGAGAAAAAGAGGAGTCAGCTCTGACCTTCCCAATGCATTTTTGGACAATTCAAATTCTAATGAAACATATTATTATAAGATTACCATCTAATCAGCTACTTTTGACCAGGTATTAAGAGAAATATTCTCAGTTACCCACACTGGTAATTATAGGCCTGTGTGAGTGAGATAAGCTTTAATGAAATGCTCTACACCATGGAGTCATCGCAAGGTACTTTTATAAGGTACCTGTTTAAGGGATTTCATGTCACTTCATAAATTTGGCTAACAGTTCCAATAATCATGCATGCACAGAGGTCATTTATGGCTATCAATGTTGTTTGGAAATCAAATAAAGTAATACAGTTGAAGCAACGAGAAGCAAAACAGAGTGGCTCCTTTTTTCACTTTTTTGAAGCAAGGATGACTTGTGCCTTTATGAAGCAGCTTTAGAAAGATGCTTTAGGTAAGCCTTTAGCAAAGCAAAATACCTCTTTGGACTTTTGCACAAGCCTAATGAGGTATACTCATGAAGTATTTATCTTCAATTTAAGAAATGAAGATTTGGGATTGTATTGACTTGATCAATGTACAAATGCAGCATGCAGATTCACTGATTCAACTAACTGGACACCTTTCAAAATACTATTATATTTCATGACTATATGTCATATGTTAGATATTTCTCAGGGTTTTGAAGTATGTTAGCATATATGAATTCTAAGATCCAGACACTGATCGACTGATACTGTCATATGCGTTATCAAGAAATTGCAAGAAATGAGATCTGGCACTTTAATTTGCCACAAGTCAGGCCAAGACAAAATGAATCAAAGAAATGTATAAAAGTACTGAAAAAGCTTGCTAATATTTTTAGAAAATATTATTATTCATGATCTGGGAAGACAAGTATAAAACCTATTCAATTCATTTCTGCAACTCACTGATCATTTAGACTAACTCTATCTGATAATCTTACACTTCACACTATAGGAGTAATCATCCAGCTCTTGTTTTAATGATGAGTACAAGAGAGGTGGGAACTAATCAAGCAGAGATTCCATGTTGCCTGCCTAGTCCTGTAAAACCATCATTTTCATAATGAAATTATCTTATCTCAGGTCCAGACAAGGTTAAAGAAAGGAGCTTTTGAGATACTGTATTATAAGCATTTGGTTTGGCATGTCGCCTCCATTCGCCTTTACCATTAAATAATTAGTAAAAACTCTTTAGAATGAACTCTAATATAAAGGAATAAATCCAACACTGACCCAGCTTAGGTTCAGCTAGCAATGAGCATCAGACTTGTTAAATTTTCCAATGATTCTGTTTCAGAAAGATTCAGTGATTCTTCCTGGTGAAAAAGGATTCTTTCTAAAGTAATCACATATTATTAATGTAAAAACTTAAATGTTTATATTTTCCAAAGCTTTCCAAATATTTTTGCACTTCACCTTGCTCACAAACTCCTCAAGTGAGACAATCTGTAGTCATTTTGAAGTAGGCAAGAATGAAGTAGAAGCAGATAATGCAAAAAGAAATAGAACTCTTCTTCATTGTATAATGGTGTAATAATAGAATCTTGAAAGTTTGTCAAAGTTTCCCTTGGAGCACCAATACACATTATCTTGAGTATCTTTCTCACACCCTCTTCCTTTCAACAGCTGAATTGACATTTACTGAATAGTCCTTACATTCCTTTTTCAAGGCTTCTGTATATCTGTACTTTTCTATACAACCCTTTTTACTTTCTCTTTTCATGCTGTGGTACGGAGAGAGAACAGAGTGAGAAAGGTGTTAACTTTCTAGCCTACTCTGCCCTTTCAGAAATTAGTTGTATGTTATTTGGTATATGTATAAGTTTAAAGTTGTTTGATTTATAACAATGAGAGTTGACTATGTCAGGAAAAAACTAAAAGGAAATGGAATGCAATGGGAATGGCTTACTCAAGAACTGTATGTGATAAAACAAGAAGAGATGGGTCAAGCAATGTGAGAGAGAGATTGTGGAAGATCAGGGGATGTGGCCTTTGAAAGTTTTTCTCAGAAAAGGTAACTCATTCTAGTTACTGAGAAATTGAAAAAAAAACATTTCAAAGAGACTCCACCTTCATTAACTTGCTGTTATTGAAGCTGGGAAATTTAACTTACAGTTTTCAAGATGATATATTTACCTCAGACTAACAGTAAAAAAAAAAACTTTATTGAAATCTATGTCTTTCTTGCTTGTTGCATATTTTTGAGGATCAGACTCAATAAATGATTCAGGAACAAAGTATTTAAACAAAGCACTGTTTATTTACATTAGGCATTCTATATTCTCTGAATGATCGTAGATAGAAGCAAGGAAGGAGGTGCATACATCCCCTTTTATATCAATAAGGCGGAGTAAAGGATGGGAGTGGTTACATATGAATATATTAAGGAAGGAAGAATAAATTAACCCCTGATACCCTGTGTATGTACATTTTCCCCATTTGAGAATAAGGCATTTACTTGTGACAAATCCCCCTCTAAATGCCGATTCGATATACAACAATAATTACATTCAGATTCAGAACAATATAAGACTTGTAGTTTTGAAGTTAAATATTTATGTTGTTTAGATTGCAAAGGCTTAGTCAATATATCAGCTATTTGTTCTGAAGTTTCGCAATGAACAGCCTTAATGAAACCATCTTGAGATAATTGCCTTACATGTTTGAATTTGATATCTATATGTCTGGACCTTTGACCAATGGAATCAGATCTAGATATCTCAATAGCAGCTTTGTTATCTTCATGTATGATAAATGGTAATGAAGGATTTTTCCAAACATCTGATAATAAATCATTAAACCATACTAGATTATTGGAGGCTTTAGACAAAGAAACATATTCTGCCTCGGTTGTTCATGTGGCTACTAAATCTTGTTTTCCAGTATACCAGTAGACTGGACAATTATTAAGGAAGAATATATAACCTGAGGTACTTTTTCTGCATTTAGTATCACCTGCCCAATCCGCATCAGCGTAACAAGTGAGGATGGGCTCTTTAATATTATTGGGTTCCAGTAGTAGGCAGAAGTCTAAGGTGTGCTTCAAATACCTTAATATTCGTTTAATGGCTTCCCAGTGATACATTAAAGGTTTACCAACATATCTTGATAACAGATTGAGGGGTAAAGCAATATCAGGTCTAGTCCAATTAGATATATACAAAAGGGAACCAATAACTGATCTGTAAAGTGTATTATCTTTAAATTCAGGGGATGATTCATCCATGTTTCTTAAGAAATCGGTCTGCATTGGAGTATCACAAGTCTTGGCATCATTCAAATTACATTTGTTCAGGAGTTCTATAATTTTATCTTTTTGAGAAAGTTTAAATCCTTTTTTAGTTTTACTGATTTGAACTCCAAGATATTTATTTACTTTTCTTAATGTTTTTAAAGAA
Organism: Pantherophis guttatus; assembly: GCF_059756535.1. Lineage (NCBI taxonomy): Eukaryota > Metazoa > Chordata > Lepidosauria > Squamata > Colubridae > Pantherophis > Pantherophis guttatus. Next base: position 102,929,662 of record NC_142067.1, on the reverse strand, counting down.
AAATGTTCATTTAGTTTTGTTACAAATGCATCTCTTTTCTCTTTATGTTTACCGATATATAAAATGTCATCCACATAAATTAACACAAATTCTAATGAGTCACCTTCCTTTTTAACAAAGAAACAATTGTCAGTAGTTGTGGCATTGAAATTCATAGTTTTGAGTACGTTAACTAAACATTCATACCAACGTTTGCCAGATTGTTTTAGTCCGTACAAACTTTTATTCAATAACCAAGTTTCATTTTTGTTTGTGTATTGGCTATGAGGTGCTCTTACATATATCTCTTTATCGAGCTTTGCGTGTAAATACGCTGTCTGTCATATTGAAAGACATCAAGATTAAGTGCAGATGCTATGACTAAAGCTGTTTTAACACTCTCAGTCCTTACTGTGGGAGAGTATGTGTCTGTGTAATCCTCAGGATACTTTTGAATATAACCTTGTGCAACTAATCTAGCTTTATATAATGTGTTGCCTTCTTCCAGATTTTTAATTTTGAATATCCACCTGGTGCCTATAATAGTTTTGTCCTTAGGTGCAGGAGTAGGTGTAAATACATTTAACTTTCGCAAACTGTCCATCTCTTTGGCCATAGCTGATTCCCATTTTTTTCTTTCTTCAATGGGGAGCTTTAATACATCCTCGTATGTGTTAGGTGTTGATGTTTCATTATTCAAGTGCATTATGTAGTCCTTATATTTACTTGGCACCTGATTTCTGTTACATCTGATTGTTTTTTCTGGTTTGCTATCGTTATCGTGTAGATATCTTGCCTCCTTTTTTGTTAATGAATCTGTTTTTATTCTGGGGTGACTATTTGTCCATGTTTTAATTTTGTTTTCATGTGCATTGTGATTGAGTTCTTCTCTATCTATTTTGTCTTGATGTTCAGTGTCTGTTTTTGTAGTTGGGAATATCTCATTAAGATGTATTTTAGACCAATTGGCCTGTTCATGAAATACAGCTGTTCTAGAAATTATGAATCTGTTGTTATTATCAATAAATCTGTACCCTTTTGTGCCTGTTTCATATCCCATGAATCTAAGTCTTCTGGATACATTTTCTCCTTTACGCCTCAGTTGTTTTGGTATGTGTACATCCGCTGTGACTCCAAAAATGTGCATGTGTGTTATTTTGGGTTTTCTATTATACATTAGTTCATATGGTGTTTTGTTTACGATGCTGGACCAAGTTCTGTTTTGAGTATAATTGGAATATAGTAATGTTTCTGACCAGAATTGTTTTCCTAAGCCAGCATCTTCTAATGTACATCTAATCATGGTTTGTAGTGTTGAGTTCTTTCTTTCTACCACCCCATTTTGGAATGCAGAGAAAGGGCTAGATGTGAAGTGTAGCATTCCTTTGTTTTTTAGTCACTGGGAGAATTCTTTTGACATGAATTCAGATCCCCTGTCTGTCATGATTTGTTTTATTTTAATATTATGTTGTGTTTCTACATGTTTGTAAAACTCTTTAAATTTTTGAAATGTTTCATCTTTGTGTTTCAAAGTATAGACAAATCCATAACGACTATAGTCATCTACAATAGTTAGAAAATATCGTTTTCTATATGTTATTGATGGGGTTAATGGACCAACCAGATCCATATGTACCAGATCAAAAATGTGATTAGTTGATCTTGTTGCCTTTTTTGGCTTGGGATTAGTTCTGAGTTTTGAGGACTTACATACTGAGCATTCCAAATAATTTTTACAATTTTTTATTCTAACACCTTCAGCATGTTCAATCATTTTTTGTACTACAGGAAAACTAGCATGTCCCAACTTCCTATGTAATATGTGTGCACATTCATCGTGGATTGGTTTTCCAATCGTAGGTTTTTTGTTATTGAGTGTGTCATTAATAGATGTGTTTCTGTGATTGTGATTTGTTTCATGTTCCTCATTATCACTATTGCTATTGTCTTCATTCTCTATGTTAGTGTCATCTTCCATGTTTGAATCAATATTGTGTAGCCATTTTTCTTCTGTGACTAAATATGGTAGACCCCCTTTGATAACCACACTACCCAAATTTGTTTTGTTTTTCTCTAGTGTTGCTTTTCCTTTTGAGAATTCTATATTTATGTCAGAATCTCTACTTAGTTTTATTGCACTAAGTATGTTATGAGGTATTTCTGGTATTAATAATACCCCCTCTATTTTCCCTAGACCGGGTAAGTTTACATTTCTTCTTCCAATAACTTGGACCTTTTCTTGATTGGCTACCTTAATTACAAATTTATCTTCTATAAAGGAAGATAGTATTTTTTTGTCATGTGTTGTGTGATTAGTTGCCCCAGAATCAATGAGCCAAGCATTATCCCTTGGATCCTGTGTGTTAGTTATACTATGTTTATCTAATCCATTTAATGATCCAGACTTTCTATCTCTTGAATTATCTCTGCCCCCTCTATGCTCTCTAAAATTAGGTGAGTTTCTATATCTATGTCTGTCAATAGACGATTGTCTGTGATGATATCTGCTTCTATAGTCATGTTTTTGTTTAGAGATATTAAATGTTCACTTACAGTAACCCCAGGTTTTATCCTAGCTGAGAAGAAATCTTTAGACATTCTTGTAGTGGTTGCTACACTTTCACTATGAAACAATTTAAACATGCAGTGAATAATCTCTGAGACAGTCAAGTTATGCTTAATACTATGATACATAGCAGGAGATATACTAGATATTAATAAGTAGAATGCTCTGTGGTGCAGACAGTCCAATTTTAGAGTCCAAGGCCTTTTGGGGGGGTTAGTTATAAAAAATAATAAGTTCTCTTTTAGAAAAACAACCTGAAGTTGTTGACACCATTCCTGTAAATTAATACCATCTATTCTCAGTTTTGGGAAATCATTGGGCAAGTTCCCAATAATATGTTCCATTACTTACAACTGGAGGTTGTTCATGATCTTGTAAATGTTGATAGTTGCAGAATGGTATAGGTATGCTTGCAACGAGTCTGAATGGTTCTCTCTGTTCTTCATGTCCTCCGTAGTTGTCTGCATGTGTTTGCGCATGCGCGTTGCTCATTTCGCTTCTAAAGCTTTCGGGAGAGATTCTCGATGCTGTAGCTCCCTCGTAGTGTTCTTCCTCCGATGACTCGGTCTCCGGCTCGATCTTGGGTGTCCAGGTGACGACTGGCGCTTGCTTCTTTTCGCTGAAGTTGTTCTTGTTGAGGTCTCTGGCCCCTGGAATCGTCTGCGGCATGGCGGAGTATTTACAGGGTTCTCTGGGCTCAGGCGTAGGTGCTCTCGCCGTTTGGATAGAAGCGGGTAGATTCCGAGACGTTTGCTTGCTTGCTTGCCTTTTCTTTATTCTTTGATCGCCAGCTTTCGTTGGTTCTTTTGTGATTTTTAAATTCGGGCCGAATGTTGCAAAGAGAGTTTTCATTGCTGATTCTATTTGTAGTTCGATTGAAGTTTCTTCGATGTCTGTATCGGATTCTTCTGAAGAGTAGATTTTTCCTTTTTTACTTTTTACACTATGTAGGGCTTTTCGCGCCAGACATTTTGAATTCTGTTTTCTGATTGGCTCTGCTTCGCTCATCTTAGTGGTCTGTTGAAACCAAGATGGCTGCCATTCAAAATTTTGTGCGGGACCGTTAGTCTTCCTTTTCATTATATTCTTATCTATAGGCAATTCGCTCACCATTTTTAGTTCTTTAGATTCATCTGTTACGATGTGTTTTTCTCTCGCTGCTCCGCTGTTTTTTATGATGTCTTGGAGGTTCGCGATGAGATTTTCGTCATCTTTTTGGCTTTTCAATAGTCTCAGTATCTCTGATCTGAGTTCGTTGTTTTCTATCTCGTTTTCTTCTTGGTCATCAGTTTCATCGATTATCTCTTCGTTGTCTGTAGCGCAGTCTTCAGATTCTTTTGTTATTATAGTTGTGGATTCATCGATCATTTCTTAATCCGTTTCCATCTCTTTATTATGTGCCCTGGTGTTGGGTCTTTCTCTTTTGTTTCTGGAGTCTTCTCTCTTAGGCATATCTAATTTTTATTGAGTCAGTCCAACCATCCTCTGCTACCAGATTGTTGCGTATTTTTGAGGATCAGACTCAATAAATGATTCAGGAACAAAGTATTTAAACAAAGCACTATTTATTTACATTAGGCATTCTATATTCTCTGAATATAGATAGAAGCAAGGAAGGAGGTGCATACATCCCCTTTTATATCAATAAGGCAGGGTAAAGGATAGGAGTGGTTACATATGAATATATTAAGGAAGGAAGAATAAATTAACCCCTGATACCCTGTGTATGTACATTTTCCCCATTTGAGAATAAGGCATTTACTTGTGACATTGCTTTCTTAGTCTCGCTAGATACATGATATTTGACAATGGATGGTGAATGAATGAAGACTGAATATAAAAGACAAAATAAACATGTTGAAGTTTGCCTACAGAAAGAGTATGAATGAGCTTTTATATATACGTATATAAAATGAGTGAACAGGTTGAGAAGATGGTGTTATACCACCCCCAAAATGGAATCATAGACACTTCAGAGAAACAGTTGGATTTTATTGAGGAGCAGCACCATAAAAGCATGTCTACAGGATGGGCAATGAAAAGGAAAATAGCAATTATTGTGAGATTAACAGTCAGTGCAGGAATAGCTTTTAAGTGGGTCTGAAAATTAACTGAGCATAGTACTGTGCCTGAAAGCTAGCAATGGGACAGTAAACATATTGCAGAAATCATTTTCTTTGCTAAGAGTTTTAAATAAGCACTTGGTTCTAAGAATGGGAAGAAAGAAAGAGGGGACTGAAAAGCTAGGGATAAATGGGATGCAATGAGGGAGGATAAGGGAAGGAAAACAGGCTGAGATGGTAGCCTATACAGTATGTGAAACCAGTTAGCAGAAGGAGGGGAGAGAAAGAAAGAGTCATGGAGAATTAGCAGAGCTTCTAGGCTGTCAAACTCACGGCCGACTGGCTGGATACCTCACACACTGGCCACACCCACGTTCAGTTTAGTGAAGGGGGAAAAAGTCATGATACGTCATGTGACGCTGCCTGACAATGCAAGTTTGACATCCCTGCTCTAAATGTTCACACATAGGAAATGGGGATCCTTATAAATAGCTGTTGACCAGTGATTTTTGGCTACGTCAGTTCATAGCTTCCCAAAGTCATAGTTCTCCTACAGCTGAAAACTGAGGTAGGCACAAATATACCAGATGAGTTTGTCTGATCTGGAGCCAGCTGTTCAGACCAAGAGAGTTGGCTGTTTGAGGGTGTGACTCTAAGTACCACAGGTTTGCTTCAGAGATCTAAGAGGGCTGTATTTTTTAGGAATAAGGAAGCAAATATTTGAGAAGTTGAGTTTAGCTTCCAAAAGGCAGCATACGCTCAGGGCTATAAGTACACATTTAGTTCAGTGCAGGACTTCCAGCTTCTGCCATTGTTTGTGTTGTTTTATCAATTGTTTATTATATTTCCCGGCCAGCCCAAGCTGAAAATATCAGTGTAGTGATGATGCTTCACACCAAGACTCTTGTGGAGGTTTCATGCAATTTTTGAAAAGAAGGAAGGGATAAAAGGTACCCCAAATTGAAATAACTATGAGACTGATCTCTCTTGCCCCATAGTAACTAGAACCATCAGGAAGGGATGCAATTATTTTCAATCAGTGCCCCAATCCCATCTTTTTGTGGTCTAGAAGAGTACCATGGTTGATGGTCTTAAAGGCTACTATAAGATCTAAATAGACCAGGGGTTCACCCATCTAAATGTCATTCCCCAGAATGATCAATATAATTTCATCTTATGCCCAAGTTGATCCATAACTGAGAGGGATACAGATAGACATGCCATTTTCATTACAATTCATCACTTTCTCTAGAATAAGCAAGGCCACCATATATCAGATAATAACACCAGGCATTCTACACTGCAGGAATGTTTTCTCATACATATTTCCCAATATTCTTCAGTAAACCAAGAAGATCCCTAGATGTAGGAGGAGTTCCAGAGTTCAACCAAGTGCTTAGCAGGCCTGCTTTCCAGAGTTCTGTAAAAATGCCAAAGCACTCACTGAAATGGATTCCTATATAAGAAGCACCTGGAGCAAACCATCTTATTCAGATTCATGGCTGAGCTAAAATTCATTTCATTAATATCTTTGGATGGCTCAGAAAAATTTCCTGGAATAATCCAAAGCCTGCAAAGATGGGGATTTGTTCAGAGATTACTTCCCTACTGTTCAGTTTTCCCTCAGGTAATTTTAACGTAGAAATAAAAATAGGACCTTAAAATTAGATTTCTCATTGAGATAAGCAATAGCTTGGGAAATGAGGGGTTGCTTAGAGCTGGCAGTCTAATTCTGCAGTATTCCCTTGAGTGGTTTCATCAAAATGGAATATTTTCTTTTTTGAAATGGCTGGCCAAAAACTAGTCCCCCCCCCACATTGTCTGGATTCTGGTAGATTCCACATCATCCCATTACCCATGGAAAACATTCACAAAGTCTTCCCAGTTGTGATTGTCTTTTAATTTATTTAATTTATTTATTTATTGCTTATATTTATATACCGCCCTTCTCCCGAAGGACTCGGGGCGGTGAACAGCCAACAGATAAAACACAAGAAATACAAAATTTAAAAACAGTATTAAAATCCGATTAAATTAATTTGGCCCATAATTAAAAGCACCCCTGTATTAAAACCCATAATTAAACAGTTTAAAAATTAAAACAATTTAAAAGAGTTAGGCCAGCCCGGCTTATTGGAATAAAAACATCTTTAGGGCATGGCAAAAGGTGCGTAGATCCGGGATCCGCTGAATCTCCAGGGGTAGCTCATTCCAGAGGGTAGGTGCCCCCACAGAGAAGGCTCTCCCCCTGGGGGCCACCAGTCAGCATTGTTTGACCGATGGCACCCTGAGGAGCCCCTCTCTGTGGGAGCGTACTGGTCGGTGGGAGGCTATCAGTGGCAGAAGGTGGTCTCGTAAATACCCGGGTCCTAAGCCATGGAGCGCTCTAAAGGTGGTTACCAATACCTTGAAGTGCACCCAGAAGACCACCAGGAGCCAATGCAGCTCGCGCAGGAGAGGTGTTACATGGGAGCTATTCCCTTCCTCTCATATTCAAGTTTGATGAGAATCGGAATCCAATTAATCTTTCAACAGGATGCCTACATACATACGCCATCTTCCAACAATGGAAGTTTTATCCCTAGAGGAATCATTGGCATTAAACCTAAGTAAAGGTCACATTTACAAGAGGAATAAGCATGAAAAAGTACTCATAAATATCATCCTATAGTTATGCCACATCTCCTTCTATACCTGATATGTGATAATGGCTTTTCTTCCTATATAAGAAGTCTAAAATGATCTCATATTAAGAGTCTAAGAGCATAAATTTCTCAAAAGAAGGGAATTTTGCTCAAAGTCAAGGATTTAATTTTACAAAACGAAAGAACAAAATAGTTGTGACTGAATGGAAATTAAGGTCTCCAAAAGTGAGATGTGAAACTAAAAGAATAAAAAGGGAGTACTGTAGGTAAATCAGTTATGAACATGGTAGAAGTAAGGATGGTGTTAAAAAAAATAGAACAATATTAATAGGTATAGTGAATGTTGGTTTAGTTATACATATATAACTAAAGGTTTAGTTATACATATTTCCATTTCCTTTATCTCATGCCTTTTAACTTCTTCTTCATGCTTTTTGTCACTTCTTTACTATGTTTTGCATAACATTGCTATTCCAAGTGGGAATATTCTGCTCATTATGTATGAAGGTAGGCAGAATTAACTACCTGCCTCCTATCCTTTAACCTTCTTGGCATCAGCCAGACTTGATTTCATTTTAAATCAGTTGAATTAATTAGGCTTGCTTTTTAATTTAATTTTTTTAAAAAATTCTTTGACTTGTTTTGTGTGCTTATAATTTATTATTGTAATTATATATTTCAATGTTCTGTCCCACTGAGTTCTCTTTATTTATTGTGAGTGAATTTTATTTAATTTTCACCCAGAGAGAGAAGGAGGATGCCTGTTTGCATCTGGCATGTGTTGCTGCTTACTAGGCAATGCAAACTCTCTTCCCTTCCAGCTGTCACAAGGAAGTATGAAGATTAGTGGGCTCCCTAATTGTGTTCTACTATTGGTAACTGTCCCATATAAAAACAATTTGGTGGTTAATATCTATAGTCTAATTACCAATCTGCTGACCAAGCAGCATTGTTTTCTTTTCTTTCTTTTTTTGAACTGCAATGTTATTGATTTATATTTCTCCTATCTCTTCCATTCATCACACACTGGCATTAGATCAGAAATGCACAAATGTGGTTCCTTGAGAACCAAGTTTTTTACAGTCTGTCCAAAACCATCTACAAAATTGCAATGGAAACAGAAAAGGGAAATATTAAAGACACAAGGAAAAACAGATGCACTTGATAAAACTAAGTTACGTTAACTTAAACCCAGCTGTTTATCCTAGACCCAGTTAAATGTTGAATGTGGTCCCCAGTGCACAGGTGAAAGTCCAAATCTATCTATAAGATCAATAAATCACTTTCTTGTATTTACAGTTCCTTTAATTAAGACAAGTAAATGGGATTGCTGTTGTAGGATTTACAGATAAATTGACTGTGAAATATTTCTGGCATCAATGTTCTGCATTCTTCTATATGTCTACTCATACGTAAGTCCCACCAAATTCAGTAAAGCTTCTTTTCAGAGAAGACAACATGGGATTAGAATCTAAATTCTATCAATCAGTCAGTATGGAGATACAACATCAAATCACAGATAAGTGGCAGCAAAAGGCAACTAACTAATCAGTGACATGGATGCAAGAAGGCTACATGGAAAGATCCATCTGAGAACATGGAATTTACACTCTTGATCTTCACCTTTGCTATCAACTGACACTTTCAGATGCTGCTATAATTATTCAATGTTTGTACAGTACTATCAATATATTCGGCACTTTTGTATAAAAACAAGCACAGACTCTCTCTGCCACTCACTCTCTGCCCTTACGAAGAAAAGGCTTACTAAAACAGAAGGAGAGAGGAGGAACAAGATGAGCAAGTGCAGCTAAATATGTTTTCTTACACTTCACTTTATCTAGAATTATATTAAAGCAGAATAATGAACAGTGAATACCTTTCTGGCAAACAGAGACAGAGATTGCTTATGCAACCTTTTTGACATCTTTCTAGACATCCTTCTATGCATATCCCTACTTCCCAATCAAGCCCAAATTCATGGGGGGTGGGTGGGAGCTTGTTTGATACCAATAGGGACTTGCAGAAAAGACAGAGAGAGACATAAATGTTCCATTCGGCAGTTCCTTGCCAGACCAGTGGTCAAGGTTCACAGATTCTTTCCACTGAACCTGGCTTGTTTCAAGTGAACTGAGGCAATCAATAGGTTTGGATGGAAACTCTGTGGTTTTGCAGAAACCTGACCTTTCATCAGGGAGGAAAAAAAATCCAAGTTGTTTATGAAGAGTTTAGTCTTCAGTCCTGTGGTTTGTTTGATCAGAAACCTCAAAGCAATTCTCAAGTGACCTGGAGCTTTAAAATAGTTCACACAAAACTACTGTAACCCAATGGCTGGGCCTTCCTAAGGAAACATCTGCTTTTTCTCTGGCCATTGTAACCCTCACTACATCCAAGGACTGTTTCATATTCAATATATTGTACTCCCGTTGGGTTATCTAAATATAAAATTTAATTCTACTGATGGGCTGTGGAACAAGTGAAATTCCAGATGCTTCTGAATTAAAACTCTAGTCAACAAGTCAACCCTCACTCTTTAACTCTGTCTGCTATTTAATAAGCTAAAAAAGTAGCAGTTCGGGAAGTGAATCTTGGCATGCACTGACTGAGGAGCTGAGTAGGGGAATAAGCCTTGATTGCATTGGTGCTTATCTAAGAACCAGGGGGAAAAAAAACTGTATTCCAGTCTAAGGTCTGGACTGCTGATCTGGCTCAGGGTCAGAATGGGCAAAAATAATTGATTTAATCCTCTATTAATCTCCACTCACCTGACCTTCAAAGTGACATTAATACACATTTTTCTACTTCATTTACAAAGCACACCTTTCTACTATGCTGTCTTAAGAACTTCTGTTCATTTCAACTAATTCATTGGCTACTTTGTGTAGGAAGAGCTGTCCCTTAAACTGAGCTAGTGCTTATTTTATTTATTTCATTCATCATTCATTGGCATCCTTCAGTCTCAAGAGACTATGGTATTGTGTTCTGGAAAGAGGTCCTAAAACAGCATCTAGTGTGACTAAAAAGGCCAATTCAAGAGTGGCAATCCCTTCCACACTGAAGGCAGATACATTCTGTCCCCTGCCCAGCCCCCAGATTTTGCTGGTTCTAGGACTGCCTTTTTGCCTCAGCCTGCCGAACAAATGTCTCTTCGAATTGGAGAAGGCCATGCTGCGTCTTTAGCCTCCAAGCTGAATGATCGGAGGTCAAGGTTTCCTAGTTGTTAATGTCCGTTCCCAGGGCCTTTAGGTCCCTCTTGCAGATATCCTTATATTGCAGCTGTGGTCTCCCTCTGAGGCGCTTTCCCTGCACTAATTTTCCATACAGGAGATCTTTCAGAATCCGACCATCATTTATTTATTTATTTATTTATTTATTTATTTATTTATTTATTTATTTATTTATTTATTTATTTATTTATATAACCATATAAATATAACCATATAATCAGCAGAACACTAGGTGGTGAACAAAATTTTAAAAATGATAATCTGGAAACCATTTTTGCATTCAGATAAAGAAACAAAGGAAGCCTCCAGCAAGCATGATCATAACATAATTTTTAATTGCACATATTAAATAAAGATCTTTTTACCACAGAATTGGAATAGAAAAAAAGAAATGCTTCTCTCCAGAATGCAAAAATGAAAACAACATATTGAAAGACTTGCAAATATGCCAAATATGTGTACTAATGATTTATTCCAGTTTGTTAAATAAGCAAAAATTATCAACTGGTTCAGAAAATTGCAGGTACACATAATTTGTGTGTGATTTGTTTTTTGTTTTGTTTTCTCCTGCTTGCTGGAATTAGGATGGAATTTGTGGTGTGACTGAATCACTGCTTCATTGCTCACCTCACATAAACTTTATTTCTAATTAGTTTGAACTCCAGGAGAATCAATCAAAGACTATATAAACATTCAGATTTCATACTGTGAATATCACTTCAAATTTATCACTAACACATTATGATATTTCTGTTAAATATTATCAAGATGTATTGCAAGTTGTACCAAAAGAAGTAATTATACCAGAATTTGGTAGCCTAAAAACAATAAAAGAAACAAGGAAATCACAGAAAGATGTACCAAAAGGCAAAATAACATCATTATGGAATTGAAACTTGTGTAATTATAAGATTGAAAAGGATAAGACTTATAGTATGTAGCAGAATAATTCAGAATTTGGAATATAATTGTGTACTAATGATGAAGATCTAATTGCTAAAATATACAAACTTTTAAAACAGAGGAAGAATAAGTTAAATAAGGTATGATAAAGTCATCTTAGAATTTTGATTATAATATACAGATGGATCAATAGGACAATAGGTAGTTAAAAGGATTAAAATTTGCATTGAAATCATTGCACTGATTTCAAAGAGAATTTTTATAAAATGATGTATTGTTGGTAAAGATATCAGAGAAATTGTCTAGAATATATATTGGAAATGTGAACAACATGAAAGGACATTTTTATCATGCTTGGGGGAACATATGAAAAAGCTAAAAAAAATAAAAAGTGGGTCCAAATATATAATGGTTACAGAGAATTTTAAAGTTCAATATTCAATTGAAGACAGAACATTTCCTTTTAGGATTAGTGGATAAATAGATTTTAAAAAGCCACTGGAGATTGTTTCAATGTATGGCCACAGAAGTGACATTATGCACAAGGATGGAAAGATTTGACATTACCAACTATGGAGGAATGGTGGGTGAAGTTCACAGAATATGCTGAAATGGATAAATTAACCACTTTGATTAGAAAAAAGACATTATCTACATTGTGAGCTTTTTTGCATAAAAAGTGAAAAGTAATGAACTTGTAACTTATCATTTGATAATTAGGATAGTATAGTAGAAAGAGCAATATGATATCACTTTACAGAGAAAGGTAAAATATATATGTGTACTTATAACTGCTGTGAAAAAATATCAGAAGCCACTTCTTTATTTTTCTTTAGCTTTTTTCCTTTTTCAGATTTTGATTTCTTTTTCTTTTTTCTTTTCTATCAGTTTGAGTTGGTTTTCATTTTCTTGTTAAAATAGTTTAATAATAATAAAGAAACTTATTTAATTATTATAGGCACTAGCATCTCTCTCCCCCCTCTTTCCATCCGTCTGTCTCTCCCAACTTCAAAAGAAAACTAATCCAGTTTGACATTTTTTCTCCCATTTTTAGTCTGCACAATGTATGCAAAAAAAAAAAAAAAGCAAGTATTTTAAAAACATTCTTCAATTAATTAAATAATATATTTAAAGCGTGGAGTCCAAATGAGATAGTATCATCAGTATTTAGTTTGAAACGTTTGCAAGAAACCCTCCAAGCTCAGAGAGCATCACAGTTCAACTCTGAGCTAAAATAATCTCTTCTATCAATATATTTAAAAACAAACAAGATACTATATTTCATGCCTTTTCTGAAGGGTTCTACTCATTTATGGATCAATAAATAAACTATTTTATTCAATTAATATTAATGCTGAATTTACATTTTTTTAAAAAAAAATTAAAAATCTGATTTTCAGTTTTTGCTATTCACAAGGCTTTTGTACATTCACCTATTTTTGTAGTTTACAATAACTCTTATCCCAAAAGCAAATTAATGTAATTTCCCTAATATTCTTCTTTCATGACATACAGTATATTTCTGTAAGGCAGACCTTTTGTACTTAAAATTACATGCTGCGACTCCTTTTTGAAAAATAACGTTGGAATTATTTGCATTTTCTTTATAGGAATATTTAAAAACTGATGTTAAGTATTTCTTTGGATCCATCTTGAAATCAGTTGGCAGATGCTGCCTGAAGAAAAGTAGAAAACAGAAAATCCTACTTGGAGCTTCAAGAATCCCTTGGAAGCTTATTGTAGATTAATTTGATAGCCCTAATTTAGTGATTTCCCCCTTGGTAAATATGCCTTTTACCACTATAATTTGTCCAGTCCTGGTTTAAATCTGCTTATGTATTATTGATTTATTTGATCCATCTTTTGTTCAGCAGCTCAAGGTTTCATTTCCTGTGCTCTCTCTTTTTCCACTTTTCCCCACAATAATCCTGTGAATAAATTACTACCCAGAGTAATCCAGTGAATTGGTGCAGATTTGGGTCTCAGCAGTACTCTTTAACCATTATGCCAAATTGATTAATTAGGAATTTCAATGAAAGATTATCCATTACAACTGATGGACAAACTGGTTAGTATGTAGAAGTTATATTTAGTAGCTTTCAGCATCGAAGATGCAATAAAGACACTGAACTTCTAATGTTTCTAGTATAATCATATCTTTATTAAAAATTAATTTTGATATCCGATACAAAAGAAGACACACATAATATTTAAAATCAATGTCAAAGCAGATATTAGCTGTATATTCAATGAAAAGCAAAGATGAGAAGATGCAAATGAAAAATATTTGGATTACAAATTGTTTGCATTTATATAAACAGCATGATAAATTCCATTTACTGGTATATGACTCAATTGTATTTGGCATACATTTTTCTCATTAAGCAGCCTTTTCCAGTATACCCTCTTAGGCCTGTTTTCCCAATCATTACTAATAAATGCCAAGCTTTAACAAATATCTCTGTAAAGTTATAGAATAAGATGCAAAGAAAGTCAAAACATGATGGCTTATATTAGTATTTAGGCTTAAGCCTCTTGTTATTTTAGCAAAACTGTAGAAAAGAAAAATCAATTCTGTATGTCAATACCCTTGTTTTAATTAACCCTCTTCACTTCAGTTATTGATCAGATATAACTTTTAGTTATAGTTGTAAAGGCCTATGTCAATAGCTTCAAGTGAGAACATTAGCTGGTCTCGCAATGCTTTGGCTCATGTCAGAGAGTTCTTCAAAAAAGAATAATTGCTCTTGATGGTTTTATCAGGAAAGGTTTGGATTGAGGAATTAGAGCTTCAATATCAATATGAAGGATTCCTTGGAGAACATTAGGTCTTTATCACAAGACTGTAAATGTTCTGGCCTGTTGTAATGCTGATAAGGTTGTATTTGAAGAAAAGGGGGATGGAACAACACAGACAAACTGAATTATATTCAGAGAAGTGCAACTAGGATAATGAGAAATAGGAAAAAATAGAATTATATTAAAGTGATTTTAGTCAGAAGAAGAGAAGACTGATAAAAACACTCTTCAAATATCTTACAGGCTGTCATCCTGGGGAAAGGAAGATTTAATCTTCCTTCTCCATTAGCAGAACTAAAACCCCTGAATGATCCTCTCTGGATGATGCATTTTTAACTAAAATGCATCTAAAATGCATTTAACTAAAATGCATCATTCCTGATGGTATACACTGTCTTAAAATGGAAACAAGTGCCTTGTATTCTGTTTCCCTGGAGGTATCCCAGCAAACCATGAAATAGATGTTGAATTCATCTAAGGATGCACTAGATGTATTCTAAGTTCTTTTCGAAGTCATTTATTTAATGATTCTAATACTTGCACGTACTTACATTGCTTGGATCAATTTTAGCATATCTGAATTGGTTTGATTCGGTGGCTTGTTTAATCTTGGCTAACAGTAAGATAGTTCGGTTTCTTAACTGGCAAAGATATTTGAGAGGTTACGCCTAACCAAAATGAAGCTGCGGGCAATTTGTTACACCTCTTGTCAGTCTTTCTAGATTTATTGCAACTCAGGGTAGAGAAACAGACACCAAGATTAAACTGGGGATTAGCATTTCTTATGTAGTCAGATTTGACCTTAATAGGAACAGCATCATGTTGTGGTTCTTCTTGCCTCTGAAAAATACATTTAAATTCCTGACCCAGAATCTAATGCACTTTTTTCACATATACAGTAGTGGCCAAAATTGTGGAAACCTTTTGGGAAAAGTGTATTTTCTAAAAGTAGCTAATAACACCAGGTTTTTTTGGAGTAGTACCATAAAATTATATATCAATGGAAAGATAATTTAATCAAGAATAACTTTTATGAAGGATTTGCTATTAGAATAGCAGTTACAGTATAAAGAAGAAAAGTGAAACACGTAGAAAAAATGAGATATACAAAAATTATCACCATAGGAAAAATGACATATACAAAAATTATCTCATCAGTTAATACTTAGTTGGGTAACCTTTAGCATGAATTACGGCCTTACAACGTCTTCCCATGGAGTGAACCAAGTCTTTTAGTTCTGCAGCTGTTATAATGTGAAACCAAGATTGAATGATTGCTTCTATTAACTGGGTTTTATTGCTGGGTTGCTTCTGACTAACAAGTTTCTTTAGTCAGTTCCATAGATTTTCAATTGGGTTAAGGTCTGGGCTATTCCCAGACCATTCCAGCAGTGGAATAGGATTATCTTGAAACTCCCCCCCCCAAAAATGGTGTTATTAGCCATCAAACCTCAAAAATACACTTTTCCCAAAAGGTTTCCACAATTTTGGCCACTACTGTAGAGTACATTATCACTGGAAAACTAGGACTGAAATTATCATGAGCTAGTAAGTCTTCTGATTATTATTTTAACTCTCCTTTCCAAGAATAAAACAGACCAGGATAAGCTTAAAGCAGTGAGGGAACTGTTCTCTAAGTGTGGACATCTTCCTTTCTTTTCTTTCCCTTCTCTGCACAATCCTGCATTCTTGTGATATTTCTCTCTGGCTTCTCTTTGGAGTAAAGTGGAAACATAAACAGGGAAGTCTCTTGCACTGTGATTAATGAACGTGTCGGAATACATAAAACAGCCAAAGCAACAGATTCAAGCCTGTTGAGAACATGAAAGAAGATGAGAAAGAATGTCTCTTCATTGCCAACTTCATCAAACACTCTGATAGCACCAGAAAAACCAGTGGGGCAAATGGCGATAGCATGCTGGTATTCACGCCTGAAGTGAGATAAAGGGTCAGAAGGAAATGGGACACTTCTGTATCCTAATGGTGTCACATTAGCAAATACATGAATAAAAAGACAGCATGGATGAAGACGAATACTCTTTGTTAAGGCTCCTAGACACCTCATCTGTGGACCAGTAATTGCACTCGGAATGATATTTGGAGAGCAACGAAAATTTTGGCAGGAAGTTGTTCTCTCTCCCACATAAAAATCCTCTTAAAAAGGGATGTTACACATAACGATCAGGAAATGCATTTATCATTTGTCTTGGGTGTATGTGATATCCATGCAATATTGCATCTTTTTACCAGATGTGATAACTTTCACATGGTCGCCAAACATTGTAATAATTCGGTTCCTTACATTAAGAAATTTGTCATGATGAAAGTAACCCCGAAGTGGGTTTTAAAACTGAATGAAACAGAGACAATAGTAATAACCTGAGTGGTTTTATAAATCATTCCAGTCTCATTGAAACTGACCTGACCTGTATTGCAGCATTGAAGGCAGAGCCTCAAGGGAACACATGCCCTGTCCTTCTGGTGTGGCTCATACTTTTCAGCATATTTAATGCCATTACTAAAATCAGACAGTCATCATAAGGACATAGATGCATGTCAGTGCATAGATTATCGAGATAGAACATCTTTTTATGGCAAACCTCTTATTTAATGATTATAGACCTTTGGTTTCACTACCCTTTTCTGTTACAAGTACAGATTTTAAAATATAGATCAGTGTTTCTCAATCTCAGTGACAGCACACTGATCAGGGAATTCTGGAAGTTGAAGTTCACAGATGTTAAGGTCACTGAGGTTGAAAAACATTTTTTCTGGATTTGCATTTTTCAAGCACTTGTCCTTGACAAAAGCTCCAAAAATATGGTACTTTTAAGATTTTTTAAATTACCTTTATTATTATCTATATATATAAATGCGAAAATCACTCATGCTGTAATCACGAAATCTCCAGAACCGTAAAGCCTACAAACTTGAAATTTGCCACGTATGTTCTCTTGGCATCTAGGTGCTTACTAAGAAAGGCTTTTTCAAAATCACCATCGGAGCATTAGTATTTCCTATATTATGATTAACATCCTCTGATGCTAAGGAATTCTACTCCCCTCCCCACCTGAAAAAAAAATATGTTCCAAATGCAAAACACAAGCAGAGGAGAGGAGTTTCACTTTCAGTTTTACTTTCACAGCAGGAAGCAGCTTTAATACAGAACACTTGAGCTAAGCCACAGCTAGGCTCCTTCCTGTGTCCTTCTTGCTAACACAGCAAATACTGCTTCACTTTCCAAACAGCCCTCTGTTGCTAAGGAGTTCTACTCCCCCTTCCCCATCTTAAAAGAAATCTGTTCCACGCTCTGATGCTAAGGAGTTCTATTCCCCCTGTCCACCTGAAAAGAAATCTGTTCCAAATGCAAAACACAAGCAGAGGACAGCTGCTGGCTGGGGGATTCTGGAAGTTGAAGTCCACCCATCTTCAAGCTACGAAGGTTGAGAAACACTGGTGTAGAGCTTTTGCGTGTTTGCTTGTTTGCATCTTTTTGTTTCTTGTAAATATTAAAGGTAATAATAATGTTGGATCAAGCAGCCGCCATACTTACAGAAGGTCTATGTGTTGCTGGTCATGTGTATTCCAGTCTAGGGGACATTCATTATGCAATGAAGAAATTAGTTTTAAAACTAAAGAATTCCTTTGCATTAGGGTTCACTATCTTGCCTTCCTTCAGGTACATTGGTAGGTATTTGCAACCCAAAAATCCATGCCTTATCTTTTTCCCTTTTCCTGAGTCCACTTCTCATGATTTATCCCCATTATTATTTACAGACATACGTTTGCATTTACTGGGCATGAGCAGAAACCTGAAATTGCAGTGGGGTGCCTTGATTACTCTGCAGTTGAAATAGACTTGCAATGCACTAAATAATTACATACAAGTAATGTTTCGGTGGCTCAGTGGCTAAGATGCTGAGCTTGTCAATCAAAAGGTCGGCAGTTCAGCGGTTTGAATCCCTAGTGCCGCATAATGGGTTGAGCTCCCATTACTTGTCCCAGCTTCTGCCAACCTAGCAGTTCAAAAGCCCATAAAAAATGCAAGTAAAAAAATAGGGACCACCTTTAGTGGGAAGCTAATAGCATTC
Source organism: Pantherophis guttatus (assembly GCF_059756535.1). Lineage (NCBI taxonomy): Eukaryota > Metazoa > Chordata > Lepidosauria > Squamata > Colubridae > Pantherophis > Pantherophis guttatus. The sequence goes on along the minus strand of NC_142067.1, from coordinate 102,911,389 downwards.
CATGTGCCATTGGCATTTAATCATGCTGGCCACATGACCACAGAGATGTCTTCAGACAGCGCTGGCTATTCGACTTTGAAACAGAGATGAGCACCGCCCCCCTAGGGAATGACTAGCACATATGTGTGAAGGGAACCTTTACCTTTACCTTTAATGTTTCAGACACTACCTATTTACTACATCTTAGAACATTGGTGAATGTCTTTGAACCAAACTGAAAAAGCAGCCTTAAGTTCACAACAATATCAGCTATAGGGTAGAGTTCAGTGTAAGACTGTTGTAGCTTATTTCTGTATTTTCCCTTTTTTAATCCATGTTTATGTTACTGTATCTTGTTGCTATTGTTACTATTAAATGTGATATCTTTTGCAAGCAAGAAGAGAGGGCCTGTTCTGTTGTAGTTTCAGAAGAGTTATTTGGAAGAGTTTCTATCCATTGTGATTTTAAATTGCAATGATGAAATGTGGGAAGAGAAGTGGGTAGGCTGGGTATATTCAACTATCCCAAGTTGTTATGAATGAATGTGAACGTGGCTCATCCAGCATTCTATCTGGATTCCAGCATTGGCGGATAGGCATTTTCAGATCAAAGAAAACTTACACATATAAACAGTTTTTAAGTGTAAGTTCAATTTGGGATTTGTCAACCATGACAGAATGTTACTTTAATCTGTCCTTATAACTGGCGGGTTCCCAGGCAGCTTGTTGTTCAAGTTGCTGGCACATTATGCATTTTATTTCATCCAACTATGTTCATAATAATAAATAAAACACAGTTTAAAAAGGATGGTTATCATCCCCCCTGCTGACCTCTATAGAGTAAAAGGAAGTTGGCATTTTTAACCACTAATATTTTGTAGTATTATTTCTTATGAACATAACAAAGGCATCACACTGGAGAACTGTTGGTTTCTTTGGAATCCTACCATGTCTGTACCAATCTATTTTTTAAAAAAATCCTGTAAAGATGTTTTCAATTTAAAAAAAGAAAAAAACCCAATGCTAATGCTCTGGATAGCTGCAAAATGGATGTTGTTACTTAGATTTATATAAGACTTATGAATTGATTTATTCAGTGTTTTACATTGCTATCTATTGAGTGGCAAAAATTTACAATTTTAATGGTAATTTTGGCTACGTTCCAGGCATTATAAACTTTTACAGTTTTCTTGCTTTCTTGTTTTGATTTCCTTGCTTTGATTTATGGGCACTTTCAAACTTCTGAACTATTATAAGAATGTGCACCATGCTGGGGATTTGAATGCTTATTAATTTCAAACAGGATACAGAATTACGTGACTAATGAGCAAACAACACTTTGAACATGTGATTCAAAAGTGGGAGAAATTTGCTTCATGAAATGCTTTTAACAATGGTTCTTTAAAAGTAGAAAAGCTGAATGGAAATGCTCTTATCTCTAGCCTTTCTAAATAATTTGGTTTTATGTGCCATTTGCGATGGCTTACACATTTGTTAAAAAATAGCTCAGATAAATACTACCTTTTAACTTAAAAAGGTGGAAGTGAGTAGAACAGAATTTCCAAAGAAGGAGACGTAACCAAAAAACCCCACCAAAAAACACTAATAATATACTAGGATTAAAGTAAGTTTCATACTAGAAAGCTGGAACACATTTTTTAATGCTTACAGAGCTTAATCACTTCTGTCTTCAGCAAACAAATTATTGAAGCTGCAGAAATTATGGTTATGAGCTGCCGGTTTGGGCCATATCATCTTTCATTTGTGAGATCCTTGAATAATGACTTTGGATGGGTGGTGGATGCTTTCTCCAGAAATAAGAAGTGGGAGGGGAAAGTGACTAATCCCTTCCAACAAAAGATTTCTTTTAAAAAAAATGGGTATGCATGTATGTACATGCACCAGAAAGAGAAAATCAGAAGTAAAACCTATTCTGTCTCAAACAGGGAGAAAGATGGAGATGCTGAAATTCTACATTGGAATTCTGGAAACCTTTCTCCAATGATCTTATGTCAGACAGAGAATCTACAAGTTCTATTTGTAACTTCTATACCTTGCCTTAACTCCAGGAGAAAAGGACATCATAATATATTTTCTTGTTTCATCATCTCAACCATCCTGGAAGATAGCTAAGATATAGAACCAAATCAACTAACATGGCTTTATGGTTGATGAGACATTTACACATGGACTTTCAAAATCCTAGCCCAGTACTCCTAGCTCCTGGGCTAGGATTTCTGCCTCACCCCAAAACTGTTCTCTAAAATGTAAACTGTACTCTAAAATGTAAACAAAACAATTCTGATATTGTAGCAAACATCATTCAATATTTAAATGATGTTTGCTTACAAATAAACAGTAGGAATGGAAACAGGAGGTACCTGGAACACAAACTTTTCTGATTTCTACCATAAATCCCAATAAACTACAACTCTGAACCTAAAAACACATGGATGATCTGGGGATTTTTTTTTACAGAATTAGAGTGGATGAGAGTTTTTTTTTTTTTTTTAAAGACCTCTACTCTAGCCCACAAATTAACCTCTCTTACAAAATCAATGTCTTCTTTTTTGCCACATTGCCATGTTACTTACAAGGTCAGAAAGCTGAAATTTATCTAGTCACCCCTCCAATACGATTTGCCCAACTCTTCACCTAATTCAGTCCTACACTGACCACTGGTAGAAGCAATTTCGTTTTATTAGATTGCTTAAATCCATAGATTTTCTTCAGATATGCTAATGCATGACAATGATGATTTTATCCACTTTAGAGGAAAAGTGATAAAAGTTTCCTGTGCCTTCAGAGCATGATATTGTATCTCAGGATTCATATTATACATAAAAGGGTCGATTTGTTCCCTTTGAAGTTCCACCAGCTTTTTAAAATAAGCTCAGCTGCTGAGCATCTACTTTGAATTATTTGGTGGGAGGTAGGAAGGGAGACATAAACAGAATCTGAAAGTCTGCAGAAATGTGGCAAGTCGAAATTATGACCCCAGAAAATGCAGACCATAAACAACCTTGCTTTCGTGAGTCCCAAGGAAATGGAATAAAGTGTAAATGCAAATGGCATTATCGAGTGCTTTGCGTTTATATAAAAATCGTTGGGTCTTTCAAATGACCCCCTAAATAAAGAAGATATGTAAGCCACCAGGGCACAGTTAATAGATTATGAAAGAGAAGCCAAAGGGAAAACAGAATACTAGGCTGATCCATAAAGCAGCAAAGTCCATGTTGCTTAATTAACATCATCCCTCCCAGCTCCTCTCTCTCTCAAAAAGAGAGCCCTTCACATATTTTCAAGATAATAATGGCAGGATTTTTACAAAGACTGAAGTGATTAAAATAACCAATGCTGGCTCATTTGTTGCAAGTTCAAACTAATAAACTCTAGTAATAAGACATTACCCTCTTCAATTATAGAATACACTGCCTCTTTCTGTTATGGGAAAGGAGTCTCTGTGGGCTTGTAAATTTTCTCTAAAGGATCATTTCTTCTCCACAGGCCTCTCTTTGAATTTTTTCTGACTTCTTATATTAGAGGAAGTTGCTTTTAATTTTATTGTTCAGTGCTATATGAAATCAAATGAGTTTTGCTACTGAGAATCTTCTGTACCATGGAAGGGTACAGAAAGATTGCATATTTCCTGTCGTTATGAAAAATTATAATGGAGCATATAGTAGTTGCCAGGAATGGCTAATTTAGCTCTAACAATGAGGCTAATATCCTTTTTTATAGCAGGTTGTACTTCAAATTCCTTCAAAAATTGTTTGCTATTTCCCCCCCCCCCCAAAATCAGGGAAAAGGATTATGATTAGAATACCATTGAGTGAGCTACTGAAATGAACAGACTTGACTCACTGCTGAATAATTTGTATCTCCAAGGTGACCTACTTGGTTCAGCAAGAGGCCACTTGATTTGACTCGACAGAGCAATTTGGGCAGCCTCAAACTGCTTCGGGCCCCTGCTGCTCAAGAGGTTGCCTCTCAACTTTTTTCTCCAATGCTAGCCAAACTGTGCCCAGGCTGGATAGTTTCAGAATTGCCCACAGTGTGTGCCCAATCGTTTCATTCAGGAATAATTTCACATTGTGGAGTTTTTGGCAAGGGGTTTGGAGGAAGTAAACAGCACATCCTTCACAGCCACTGATCTTTTCTGAACCGTCCTACTTGAAAAGTGTTCCCAAAAATTAGTCCTTGTTTCTGCCAAACCACTTTACTCTTCGTCTGGTGGGGGGGTGGTACAGTTAGTTGTTGATCTCTTCCAGTCTCTTTTCACTCAGTGTTCCCTCAAAAAAGTGAGGGATAATCTTTGCAGAATTTGTTAAAGGCTTTATCAGGAGCCCGAGAAAAGATTCCAGGCTATCAGCATGGATGTGTCCTGCAGGGTTACATAGAAAATCTTCAACGGCTGACCCCACTCGAGAAAACCTCTGTTCATGCCAAGAGCACTCTTGGTCTGCAGTCTGTACCTTGAAGCATTTGGGGAAACTCTGTTGGAAAATTGAAATCTCAGTAATGAATTAATGTAATTGTGAAATAGCATAATAGTAGAAAGCAGGACTAACCTGTTTCCTGGTCATCTGAACAGAGGACAAAGGAAACTGGCAGTTGACTGTTTTTGCCTAATCCAAGAAAGGAAAGTCCTGTTTTGGAAATAGTTTCCTCCATGATTTCTTGCTGCTGTGCCTTTTTTTTTTTTTAAGAAAAAAAATCATTTAGTTTGGGTTATGATAGAGTGGAGTTTGGGAGGGAGGCAGAGGAAGAAATCTAGGTGATAGGTTTCATCTACAAGAACCACCTCATTTCTGTTACACCATCATAATTGGTTGAACAATTTGCTGGTTGAATGAATCGCTTTACTTATAATGGCCCTGCATACACAAATTGGGACAGCATCATCTTGCAAACAAGTCACAATAAAGGCAGGTTAAGGATCAGTAGTGATGGCAGCAAAAGTCATGCTAATATAATTCTTTGCTAGCTCAAGAATGAGTGGTTTCCACTTTAACTTAGTAAGAGCAGAAGGCTCAAAGTGCAGATTCCACCAATGAGAATGGTAAGAGAAAAATCACTAAAATCATAAGATAACAATAGAAGACAGTGACTAAATAGACATAGTGACATTGGTAAAAAAAAAATCATATGGAACATTATTCTTCTTTTAAATCAATATTGTAATCTGCATTATTGTAAGATTGCACAGATTGGCTTTAAGATGATTTAGATTATTTCTGCTATTTTCTTGAATGTCATTTGAGCCCTTTAGGATGTGGTCAGCTGAGAGTTTGCCCTCTCTGTAAGTTTGTATGAGAAATGCTGCCATGAGACAATCCCAAGCCTTTAGATAACTTTATTTTCTTTATATTCCTCAGAGTTGAACCTTTTCTTTTTTTTTGAAATTGTTGAACTTTTCAAAGATTCATCACACAAGTCTGACTCCAACATATTCCTGTTCAACATGTGAATTGATGTGTCAGTGGGACCACAGCTTGATATTTTTCTAACAGCACTTTATAATTCGTACATTTTAATAAGCACATCTAGAAAAAGACAGAAATCAAAAAATACTAAAAACCAAAAGTAAAAATATAACATGGGTGAAATGCAGTATCTATTTTTTGGATCTCTGCTGAACATCTATTATTCCAAAAGCAAAAAAATAAAATAAAAAATTGATTGTGGCATTTCATTACTGCCAAAGAACTTGTAAAGATTCAGTGGCTTTTAGTTCTCCCATCCTACTGAAGCAGGGGTGAAATCTAAAATTTGTTACTACTGGTTCTGTGGGCGTGGCTTGGTGGGGGGGTTATGTGACTGGGTGGGCGTGGCCTTTTTTTTTTTTTTTACTTTTAAAACCATTTTTTCTACAACCTCTTCGGTTAAGAGGTTATAAAAAAATGTTTCTTTTAAATGCTCTGACAATCCAAGCTGATCAGGGACCTCAGCTTGGATCGTCATAGCATTTAAAAGAAAACAAGGGTTTTGTTTGATGAGCCGCGCGATCATCAGAGGCTTTTTTTTTTACTTTTAAAAGCATTTTTCGGCCGAAGTTGTACAAAAATTCTTTTAAAAGTAAAAAAAAAATGCCTCTGATGATTGTGCAGCTCAGCTGGGCATGGGGGGGGGATGGCGGGAATTTTTGCTACCGGTTCTCCGAACCACCCATCCCCATCGCTACCGGATCAGGTGATCCAGTCCAAACTGGGAGCATTTCACCCTGTACTGAAGTGATAGGCTTCAGTTCTGACTCCTGTGATGTAAAAGCAGAGTGCTTTTTCCCTTCCCTCGAGGCCACCCAGATGTTTATTATATCATGCTACTGAATGTAAAAGGTTTATCAGAAAGAAATGATTTTTTTTCCACCCAAGATTGAATCCTGGCATCTCTAGAATTAAAAATTAAGCAATGAAGTCCTAGCTCTGAGATGATATGGGAGACAAGCCAGTGGTGGAATCCAAATTTTTTTACTGCTGGTTCTGTGGGCGTGGCTTGGTGGACATGGTGTGGCTTGGTGGGCATGGCAGAGGAAGGATACTGTAAAATCTCCATTCCCTCCCCACTCCTGGGGGAAGGATATTGCAAAATCTCCATTCCCATCCCACTCTGGGACCAGCCAGAGGTGGCATTTGAGTAGTTCAGTTTTCTGAACTACTCAAAATTTCCACTACCGGTTCTCTGAACTACTCAAAATTTCCACTACCGATTCTCAAGAATCTGTAAGAACCTGCTGGATTTCGCCCCTGAGACAATTTTTGAATTCATTACCTGAAATATTGAAGGTGTATAGGGGCATGAGACTACTGATCTTTTACTCCCTTTCACTTGCATTTAGAATACAGTATATTTAGTCTCCACTTGCAGAAAGCTGGCAGAAATATGATTAAAAACCTTCTTATCTTTTCCTTTTCCAAATATAACTTGAACAAGTGAAGTAAATATCACTCATTGGCAACCTTCAGTGTCAAAAGACTATGGTATCGTGCTCTGGAAAGAGGTCCTAAAACAGCATCTGGTATGACTTAAAAGGCCAATTTGAGAGTGGCAATCCCTTCCACACTGAGGGCAGATACATTCTGTCCCCTGCCCAGCCCCCTGATTTAGCTGGTTCCGGGACTGCTTCTTTGCCTCAGCCTGTCGAACAAGTGTCTCTTCGAATTGGAGAAGGCCATGCTGCATCTTTAGCCTCCAAGCTGAACGATCAAGGTTTCCCAGTCATTAATGTCCATTCCCAGGGCCTTTAGATCCCTCTTGCAAATATCCTTAGATCACAGCTGTGGTCTCCCTCTAAGGTGCTTTCCCTGCACTAATTCTCCATACAGGAGATCTTTCAGAATCCGACCATCAGCCGTTCTCATGACATGCTCAAGACAGCATAGACGTCGCTGTTTCAATAGTGTACACATGCTAGGAATTCCAGCATGTTCCAAGACTGTGCTATTTCAAACTTTGTCATGTAAGGTAATGCCAAGAATACGTCAGAGACACTACATATGAAAGGTGTTCAACTTTCTCTCCTGCCATGCATAAAGGGTCCAAGACTTACTGCAGTACAAGAGTGTGCTCAGGACACAGACGCTATAGACCTGGATCTTTGTATGTTCCATCAGATTCTTATTAAGCCATTCTCTCTTTGTAAGTCTGGAGAATGTGGTGGCTGCTTTACCAATACGGTTATTCAGCTCAGTATCTAAAGAGAGAGTATCGGATATGGTTGAACCGAGATACACAAAGTCATGGACGACCTCCAGTTCTTGTGCAGAGATTGTAATACAAGGAGATAAATCCATTTCCTGACTTGTGTCTTTTTCAGGCTGATTGTTAGCCCAAAATCTTGGCAGACCTTGCTAAAACAGTCCATAAGTTGTTGAAGGTCTTCAACAGTGTGAGCAGTAACAGCAGCAGCAGCAAAGAAGAGGAAATCTTGTAAGCATTTTAGCTGGACTTTAGACTTTGCTCTCAATCTAGAAAGAGTTTTCCGTCTGATCTAGTCCGGATAGATATCCTCTGTTGCAGTTCCAAAAGCATGTTTCAACCTGACAGCAAAAAAGATCCCAAATAAAGTTGGCACAAGGACACAGCCCTGCTTCACTCCACTTCGAATGTCAAAGGAATCTGATGTTAAGCCATCAAAAACTACAGTGCTTTCATTTCCTCATGAAAGGACCTAATGATATTAAGGAGAAAGGACCTAATGATATTAAGGAGATGACATCCAATCTTGGAGAGAATTTTATAAAGGCCGTCCCTACTAACCAAGTCAAAAGCCTTCATAAGATCTATGAAGGCTACGAAAAGTGGCTGTCTTTGTTTCCTGCATTTCTCCTGCAGCTGTCTAAGGGAAAATACCATGTCAGTAGTGGACCTGTTGGCTCGAAATCCACACTGTGATTCTGGATAGACTCTCTCTGCAAGCATCTGGACCCTATTCAGTATGACACAGGCAAGCAGCTTCCCTACAACACTAAGAAGAGAGATGCCACAGTAGTTGTTACAGTCACCCCTGTTGCCTTTATTCTTATACAGTGTGATGATATTTGAATCCTTCATGTCCTGACATATTCTGTCTCCAACAAAGACAGAAGATTTCATGCAATTCAGTGGAGATGTTCTCTTTGCAACACTGCAGAACTTCGGCAGGGATGTTATCTTTCCCGGGTGCCTTGCCAGAGGCAAGGGAATCCAGGGCCACGCTTAGTTCTTCTAAGGTTGGTTCACTATCAAGCTCCTCCAAGACAGGCAGGCACTCAATGTTATTTAATGCTTCTTCAGGTACCACATTTTCTCTAGAGTATAACTCAGACTAATGTTGCACCCAGCATGCAATCTGCTGTGTTTGGTCCTGGATAACCTCACCTGTAGCAGACTTCAGAAGGGCAGATTTCTTCCGTGTTGGACCTAAGGCCTGCTTGATGCCATCATCCCCTTGATGTTGCCTGTATCAGCTGCTATCTGGATCCGCGAGGAAAGCTGCAGCCAATAGTTATCAACACATCTACTAGCGATCTGTTGGACTTTGCTACGAGTAGATCACAGAACCTGTAGGTTGTGCTCACTGGAACAGGCTTTATATGCAATTAGAGCTCTCCTTTTTTCCTTGATGGCTGGCATCAGCTTCTCCAAGTGGGCTTTTAACCAATCTGCTGTCTTTCTGGTTTCCTTACCATACACCAACAAGGCGGTGTTATAAACAGCATTCTTGAAATATTCCCATCGTTCAGTTGCATTTGCTTCAGCTGAGCCTGGGAAAGTTTCCTTGAGTGCTTGTGCAAATTCCTCCACTTTGCCCTGATTGTGGGTCTTGTTGATGTCAATTTGTGGTCTTCCTTTCTTCTTCAAGTGATGCAATCTCTTTATTTGCAGTTTTATTCTGCTGCACACCAAGGAGTGGTCTGTATCGCAATCAGTGCCCTGATAGCTGCGTGTGATTGTAATAGTGGGGAGATTGGAGTGCCTAGTAAGAATCAAGTCAAGCTGGTGCCAATGCTTTGATCTTGGATGTCTCCAAGAGATTCTGTGTTGAGGCTTTGTTTTAAAGTATGTATTGTTAACACAAAAAATGTAGTAGAGCAAAACGCCAACATGCATTGGCCATTTTCATTCATCTTCCTGACACCAAACTGACCTAAACAGGTGGGCCAAGAACTATGATCTGCTCCAACCCTGTCACTAAAATCACCAAGAATAAACAGTGGTTCTTTCTCATGGATTTTCTTGTTAGTAAACAGCCAGATCATCGTAAAATTTATCTTTTATTTCACCTGCATTTAGAACGCAGTATAGTCTCCACTTGCAGAAAGCTGGCAGAGATGTGATTAAAATCCTTCTTACCTTTTCCTTTTCCAAATATAACTTGAACAAGTGAAATGAACATATTGCTAAGTTATAAAAAGGGTAGCATCCAAGAGATACAAAAGATGAATAAATATATATTTTCTTGAATAGTTTTTCTTTGTGTTTTTCTTTTTTTCTTTTTTTTTCTTTTTTGATTTTAAAAGACAAACTTTATTAGATTTAAAAAGATAAAATTATATAAAACATTCACCACCTTAAAATACAATCAACGGTGCTAATCACAACAAACAAACTAAGTATATGTGGTATATATAAGTACAAATATACACAGTGACTAATTTCCTTTTTTATCTTGATGACGGTGTATAATTATTACTTTTAATTTCTTACTAAATTTTAACTTTACCTTCTTTTCCATTGGTTTATCCACTCATTCCCATACCTTAAAATACTGTGAGTCTTCCTTATCTTTCAATTTCAATGTTAGTCTATCCATTTCTGCACATGTATAAATTTTTTGAATTATTCGCTGCTCCGTTGGCAATTGATCTGTTTTCCAAACTTGTGCTAGGGCTAACCTAGCCGCCGTAATTATATGTAATATTAGGTACTTTTTTTCTTTTCTAATGTTTTGTTTAAGCATTCCTAACAAAAAGATTTCTGGTTCTAACTCAATATCCTCCGCAATTATTTCTGATATCCAAATTTTTATTTTTATCCAATATTTCTTAATTTTTGGGCAAAGCTACCAGACATGAAAGAAGGTTCCCTGTGCTTGCTTACATTTCCAATACATTGGGTTAAGATTTGCATACATTCTTTGTGTTTTTCTACATGCATATTCAACGATTCAAACAGGTTGTTTCTGAAATGGAGTATACAGTATGTCCAGTACACATTCACCATAGGAAATTAACAGAAACTCTGATTTCATGATGTTGGCTTGATATCTTGGCACTCAGAGATGACAGAGTCTTCAGAAGTACCAAGAGTTTTTTTACTGGAAACCTTGTCAGTGAAGTGATAGAAAACCAACATACATATAGCATTTTCAGCTTCCTAACCTTAAGGATCAAAGGACATATGATGCTCTTACTTTGTACGACTGTTCATTTTATTCCTTGTTTCACCTTCAGGAGCTTTGTGTGAAACTTCTCATTCAGAGAACATTCACTTTTGATATACCTGGTGGCAATAACAGTGTTGCATTCATGTGATCCATGGAACTGAAAGGGGCTTTGATTCAAATTAAGACATGGGCTTAGACAGGTCCTCCAGGCAGCGTTCGGATCCAGGAGTTCCTTTTCAGAAGTGCTATTTTTAGCTGCAGAGTGTAGATATTCGTAGCATTCATCAAACAACAATGCAGCTTGCAGCCTGGGTGGCTCTTTTCTCTGAACACCAGGGGATAATAACTACTTCTGATTAATGCCAGATGCCATTGAGCCAAGCTGCTCCCTGATCCAAGCAGAAAAAGAGTCTGGACATTTAGCATCTATTTTTCCCTCCTCTCTGTTTGTACATGCGTGCCTCCCTCCATCAGCTCAAAATTGTGTGCTATTTCTTTCCTTAACTATAAATTGCGAACAACTTCATGCCTTTTGGAATGAAAACAAACTATTTCTGCTCCCATTCTATGCCTTGCTATGTTAAGATATATGAGTAGCACTTTAGCCTTCGTGGAACTGAGAGAAAGCGAGAAGTGAAGAAACTGCCTGGAAGGAGGGAGAACATTGTTCCTCTCCAACAACTACAACAAAATTAAAATGATACCATGTATCATTTCTCCTCAGGATGAAAGAGCAGGCAAGGCATATTCCCAATTATATCAGACAGCACCATTTTCAAAGAGCACAATATTGCCGTCTGCAAAGTGGTAGTTAGGTCAATAGCTACATTAACAGTGACAAAAAGGCACCTACAACATAAGTTGCTGTATGAGCTGCTCCTCTTTATTTTCCAGCTAGCCATGCCAGTTCTTAGATACACCATTCAATCCACAATATAATTTTTCCATTCCTCCCCCCTCCCTCCCAATGACTATTTTATGTTTTGTACTTATAAGGTTGCTCAGTCTTTACTGAACTATTTTTGGAGAACTTTCATTAGTTCCTTCCCAACCTAACATGTCTTCTTTTTCCTGCCAATTCTGTCTTTCCCCATTATTATTATTATTATTATTATTATTATTATTATTATTATTATTATTATTATTATTATTATTATTATTATTATTATTATTATTATTATTTCTATGCTGCCCACTCTCCGAGGACTCTGGGCGGCTTACACCAAAGACAGTATACTAAATAGCATATTGCCCCCAACAATCTGGGTCCTCATTTTACCCACCTCAGAAGGATGGAAGGCTGAGTCAACCTTGAGCCGGTGAGATTTGATCCGCTGATCTGTTGAACTAGCAGTCAGCTGAAGTAGCTGCAGTACTGCGCCACTCCTTAACATTCTGGTATCTCCTACTTTTTGTGGATACTGTTGTAATTACATAAGCATTTAATTCAGAAAAGTGAGGTCACCCCTTATAAATGCAAATGCAAAGGGAGCCTAATTCTGGAGATAAAAATTCAGGGGACGATTGTGGAGACTATGGCTTATTTAAAAAGCTGTTGGGAACCCTATTCTGAACTTGATGACTTCCAAATGGATTTCCAATCATTGTTGGATAACAATGATCAGTTCCAAGTAACATGACCAATGATCAAGGCTTATGAAAACGGCTGTTCAGCGTTTTTGCAGTACTTGCATAGCCATCGTTGTAGTGCCTCTGAATTTGATGTAATTTCATTTAGAGAATACTTCTTTTGTTCTAATGAATATTTTATAGAATAACTTGATATGACTTTGGAAGGATGATATTAAATAGAAATTTCTTGTTCAGATTGCCCAAGAGTTCCACCCAAAGAACTGATTGTTTAGAATTTATATTTAGATGGTGTATAAGCGCACCAGCGTGCCTACCGTCTCTGTCCTAATGTTTTCTTTTATTCGTATCCTTTACATGTATTTATACTTACGTTTACACTTGCATCTGTCATAAAATACATGCTTGACAAAATAAATAAATAAAAAGTAGCTAATGCTTGTTAAAAGTCCAGAACCTAAACCTTACTTTTAAACATGCTCATACAGTGGAGAATCTCACTGACTCATGATTTAATGTTGGTCTTAGATTTAATGGTATATTCAAATCTGGTGAGAGAAGTAGGTGATTTGTTTAATAAGATTCTATTGCATTTTAAAATTGTATTTAGTTATTTCAATTTTTATGATCTGGTCTTGGATTATAAGAAAGTGCACCATATGTTTGTTAACAAACAGCACCCCAACATTTATATTTATATAGTATGCAAATTAAAATGTGCATACTCTTCAACAATTCTACACATAATAGTTGGACTTTTGTATTCAATAATTTTAAATGAAAAGATGGTTTCATCAGTGGAATAATACTGCAGAATTTTAGGAATATATATTTAATCACTTCAATTAGTCCTGGGAAAACATGTTGTTCTATCAGATCTTATGCTCATTTGGAACAGGTATTTTTTTTTAGTTAACACTCGCATGAGTTATCATTGTGAACTAAAAATGTAAAGGTTATATGTGGTTTCCTAACAGTTACTTCTGGCAGTAGATGCAATCATCTACAGAAGTTAACAATCACAATGGTCAGAAAAGCACAGCAATTTTCTTATCCTTGATGAAAAGAAATACACTGCACTTTTGTTTTTGTTCTTTTATTGTAAAAGTAACCTAACCAATCCAGAACATAAAAAAATCCTTTTGAATCAGTACAGCACAATTTCATTTTACTCTTTGGGTTTCAAACACTTGGAAATGTATAACCATAATCAGGAATTTTGCACATTTAGCCAGCATAATCTATAATGGATATCATGTATGATAATCACATGCCCAGTAAAGATCATTTGTATCCCAAATAGCATAAAAGTTATTTTGCCTCCAATCATATAAAAGAATTCTTTAAATGTAGAATTCTTTAAATGCAGCCCTGGGAAGTGGGGAGGAAATCAGCAATTGCAGCACATACATCTGTTTAATTATTGAAATAAACCTTCTGTGTAGGAAAAAAATAGAGAAGGTGCCATCTGAACACAGTTCTTCTTATCAATACCTGATCAAGGTTTTTTTCATCTTTTACTATGGCAATGTGGGTGCAATTGAGACATTTAGAGAGAAAAATATTAACTATGTACCATATATATATATATGCAAAAAATTAAAATCTCGGGTGTTTTCCTGCGTCATTATAAATAAGTTGGTTAAAATATTTAAAATCCTGGTTAAATATTTTAACCAACTTATTTATAATGATGCGGGAAAACACCCGAGATTTTAATTTTTTGCATATGCACACCCGCGAAAACTTAAGAAGACATATATATATATATATATATATATATATATATATATATATATATATATATATATATATATATATATATATATATATATATATATATATATATATATATATATATATATATATACACAGTTTTTCATCTAGCTGAAACTACACACGGGAAAAGATCTCTTCCTTGTAGAGGTCAAATGGTTATTTGTATCAGTGGTGTACAGTACATAGATATTGGAGGATAGATAGATATATAGATTGGTGGACATACATGCAAATTCGGTCGAAATATAAAAAGATACAAAATTATATGAAGTACAGAATGAATAAAATGAATTGGATAAAATTATACAAGGGACAGAGGAGAAATTAATTAGTAGGATATACACATTTTTACTGCGATATAAGATGGAAGAAGAAATAGTTAAAGATACAATGATCAAATGGGCAAAAAACTTTAATCACACAATAGAATTGGAGAGATGGGAAAAAATGTGGCAAATAAATACAAAATTAACCATGTCCATGGCATACAAGGAAAACCAGTTGAAGATGTTTTATAGATGGCATCTACCTCCGTCTAGACTTGCGAAGATGTTTCCGAATAAATCTCCAATATGTTGGAAATGTAATAAGAGCTACGGAACATATTACTTTGGTGGATGTGTCCAGCTGTAAAAAAATTCTGGGCTAAGATTAAAAAGTGGTTAGAGAAAATAATAGAGCAACCTATGAACAGAAAACAGAGACATTCTTATTAGGGATATTTACTGAAAAATACACCAAAGAAATAAAATATTTGATTTTACATATTATAACAGCTGCATGTGTATCATACGCACAAAATTAGAAAAGGGAAAATATACCAACAGAAGAAGAATTGTTTAAAAAAAATCCTAGAATGTGCCGAGATGGACAAATTAACAAAAGAGCTCAAAGAAAAGGAAGATACAGAATATTATATAATCTGGCACAAATGGTATAAGTGGTTAGAGACTAGAAATAATGGATAATAAAAATAGGGGTGAAATTTGAAAAGGGAAAGAATGAATATGAGAATGTATAGAATGTATAAAATCAATATTAAGAGCCTTGATAGTACAGTGGTTTAAAGCACCCTGTTATTAACACAGCTGCCTGCAATTACTGCAGGTTCGACTCTTACCAGGCTCAAGGTTGACTCAGCCTTCCATCCTTTCTAAGGTAGGTTAAATGAGGACCCAGTTTGTGGGGGCAATAAGCTGACTTTGTATAAATATACAAAAGTATGAAGGCTATTGCTTAACGCATTGTAAGCCTCCCTGAGTCTCCGCAGAAGGGCGGCATATAAATCAAATTTTTTTTAAAAAAAAAGATTGTTAAGAAGTACACTGTAATTAAAAGAGAAAGGGACAAGAAGAAAATGGAATAGTATAAAGAGAAATGGGAAGAATGTAAATATTAGAAGATGACCACCATGAAATAGCTGGAAAAAGTGTGTGTGTATGTGTGTGTGTGTGTGTGTGTGTGTGTGTGTGTATAATTTAAAAAAAGATATATAGATGGTTACATATGCCATTTTTATACAAGAAATAGCACTCTTAAATTAATTATCTCTGTTAATCAGATAACTAGATTATTTTCATAATCCTTAGAAAAATCCTTCAACTCAGGTTTAATTTCTAAAGGCCACATTCAAGTGTTCGTTTTGGCAATAATGCAGAAATGGTTTATCAAAGCCTACTTGAAGAGTTTATTTTAATTTTCCAGTCCAGCCTGTAGATTAGATATTCCTTAATTATCCATTCAAGATACAAGCCAGGCTCATAATGGCTTAGCTACCAAACTGAGACAAGATCAACCAGATGCTTTCACTTGTTGAGCCATATTATTTCCACAGAATAATAATAAACATCAGTAATAATTTCTTCTAATTTTTAATTACCCTATTTATAAAGAGCAATATGTTCTAATGGCATTGAAATCTTTGTCTTTAGCCAAAAGACCAGATTGCTTAGAAGCAAGATTTATTTCTGGGTACGTGAATATATATATTTTTTACTCTCAATTATTTGTTTCAGTTTGCAACAACTACAATTGTTGCCAATCACTTTTTTATTTTAGCACTCAACACCTGCTATTTTAATATTTTTGTATCTCAGTGAAAGAAAGGAGCCAGGCATCCAGCAAGCATGAGGGTGGATGGGGGAACTAAAACTACAAACAGAAGGCAACAAAATTATACATAACAATGCTTAATATTGCTCTGTTAACATATTTCTCACATAGCTCTTATAACTTATTTCCAATTTGTATTGGATATTTTTTTTAAAAAACAATGCAAGTTCAAGAAGTAAATTGTAATTTATTACACTTTTTAGTTTGAAATATTTTTTTCTGAACATCTCAAATTAAAGATATAGGCCGGATCCAATACGGGTCGGTCACTGAGACCAGAGATTTTGTCTTTCAAGCTTTTGGACTTCTGCTGGAGCCCATTGTCAGGGAACTTCTCTCTAGCAGAGTGTGTGCTTTGGGCTATTCTGTATGGTGTTTATATGGTGCCTGTTGTGAGTAGCCTTTTAGTTGTTGAAGATAGATAGATACCATGTTTCCCCGAAAATAAGACCCCGACTTTTTTTTGAACCCCGAAATAAGTGCTTGGCCTTATTTTTGAGGAGGTCTTATTATTTTGGGGCGTCTGGAGCAAGATGAGACTCCTCTTGCCATCTTACCCGAATTCCAGCTCTGCATTTAAATATTTTTGGGGAGGGCTTATTTTTGGGAGGAGGCTTATTTTAGTGCATGCGCTCAAAAGCCCAATTGGGCTTATTATCAGGGGATGTCTTATTTTCAGGGAAACAGGGTAGATAGATAGATATAATTTAGTTATTGAATATAAGGTATATTCATCTTCATTCATAAGGAGATCTCTTTATTTTCTATCATTGCTACTTTTGTGTAGATTCACTCACTATTCCCATTTTCTTTTTTTAAAAAAAACATTTATATGAAATAAATATTTGCTTGAAAATATAATTTTCTGCTGGTGTATTGACACCTTACTGCCCAGCACAGACACTCACTCAGAAGCTCTTGAAGCTCATCTTAGGACTGTTGCTGAGTTCCCACAGGTTTTGGATGACTTCCAACTCTTGGAAAGGAGATTCAGCATAGCTTATGAGTTTATGACCTTCATAATGACCATAGGTCTGTCATGAATAACTGTAGCCATGACTCACTTGTCCTTTTCTTTACTTTGGCACAGATGAGACTCAATCTAAAAAGAAAGGATGTTAAATTATATCATCTGTTGTGGTTTTGATCACTTCACTGTCTCATTGAGGATCGAGATGGCTTTGCAACTGTGAAAGATGGTTCATCCCAGAGGTCTAATAGACTTACTGGATTCCTGGAGGGCAATATCATATCAGGTTGATTCCTGGAATATGGAGACAACCAAAAGACTACATAAGATTGTGCCTCTGCCCAGCCTCTAATTTTCAGGAGTTCCTTACTCTATTAAAAAGTTAAGAGAAAATAAGTTACTATAAGGACTATAAAGTGAAAATAAGGATGTGAAAAATGAAAATGGATGAATTAATACAAGTAAAAGGTTGCGTTCACATCTATCTAGTTAGTGTAAGCTCAATTCTCCTCTATACTTATTGTTTCTGCCAATTCTACCTTGGAGCACTGTTCAGAGTGACCTCAGCCTCTTTTAGGAAAGGATAAACTGTGTTGTTCAGTAGATGTATGGCCCTTAGGTTAATTCAATTAAATAGCCATTCTTATATTTTAGCGTTATTGATTAATTATATTATCTGTATGTGATTGCTGCATATTGCTTTGTCTTGATTTTTTTGTACTGTATTCCAAGTCCATTTAAGTTGGATCTGGCTATTAATATTGTAAAATTGATGGCAGATAATTGAATAAATATTGTAAAGTAAATAAGTAAATAAATTTATCATGTCAAGGTGCCAGTAAAGGCTCACACTGTGACAATACTGCTAAGTATTCAACTCAGTAATAAAATGTTTCCAAGATAGCCTTAAAAGAAATAAGCCCAATGGCACACTTACTTTTTGGAATACTTACCAAAAGAATTGCAGCAGTTATCATTGAATAATTATCTTTTTTGCATTTTATCAATCCCAAATCCCCTATATGGGGACAGATATTTGTTGGGTGTATGGGAAGCTATTCATTTTATTTATTTATTTTATTAGTTCAATTTATATATGCCGCCCTTCTCCGGAGACTCAGGGCGGCTTACAATGCATTAAGCAATAGCCTTCATACTTTTGTATATACCTGCTTAATAGGGCTTTTTGCCCCCCACCCCCCGAGTGTTGTTCTCTTTTATACAAAGTCAGCTTATTGCCCCCACAATCCGGGTTCTCATTTTACCTACCTCGAAAGGATGGAAGACTGAGTCAACGTTGAGTCTGGTGAGAATTGAACTTGCAGTAATTGCAGGCAGCTGGCAGCTAAGTACTACTTTAACAGCGGCAGTTTAGTCCACTGCACCACCAGGTTAAGATCAGCATTTCTAAACCTTGGTAGCTTGAGGATGCATGGACGTCAACTCCCAGAATTCCTGGGAACTGAAGTCCACCTAGGTATTTTCAAGTTGAGAAACACTGGTTAAGATAGTCTACTTTGAATGCCAAAGTAAATATAGTGTTCATACTAAATCACATTGACTAAGAATGGGAACTGCCCCGTTTTCTAATGAATAGCATCTTGTTTAAAATTAAAATAAGATGCATATTTTTGAATACAGTATCATTATATGAAGAATTATAGCATGTCTGAGAAATAGCAAAGAAATTTGTTATTCCACCCTGGAAAGATGGTATTACAACAGACAAAAATTTTGATGGTACATGATATGATATGATTCGATTTGATTTGATTTGATTTGATTGTGTGTGTGTGTGTGTGTGTGTGTGTGTTGTGTTTATGAGCTTGCTTGCTCTAGCTTTGTTTAAATGGAAAGATTGATGAATATTATTTTGTGTGGTCAAAAAAATAATGCTTCAGTTTTTAAAGTAAACTAAATAGTTTTGAATGTAATATAATATGTGGTTTTATATCTGTCTATTTTTATTGCATTAAAAAATAAATGAACAAATTTAGCCTTTAAAATTATTTGAAGGTGCTATAAGATGTCCATCAAATTCACTGTTGACAAAATCTTGGATTGTTTATAGACATATCATTCTTGAAGTTGCTGCCATGTAAATATATAATTGAATGTTGCCAACCAAATAAAATTCTACATAGTCAAGATTTATTAAAATAATCAAAATAGTAACTTCAATGTTATATAAGCTTTGTTTTGTTTTATCTTGATTGCATGTACTATGGGTGTGTTATTATATTAACACATTCTATAGAGTACCTCTATGCCCTATAATTATTTTCATACTAATTGAATTTTAAGAATAAGAATGCCTGACATATTGGATTTTCACAGTTTATAACGGTGAAGTCAAGCATTTGGCTTGGAATGTCTTGGCTTCTGTAAATAGTCTTAGTGATGTTAAATGCAAAGTATATATTTTTTTTGTCTTTGCAAAATCAAGAACTTTAGTTTACTCTCATTTCTAGCCACTCCTGAAAAAATAACCAGTCACTAAAAATATGCTTTTTTATCATTTGATCATTTGAATCACTATCTTGTATCACAAAGTCTATATATATTGTTATATAAAATTTAAAATATACCCAAGCTTAAATTAAGCCTAGGAAATCATTTTGAAGTGTAAATAGGAACTGTCAAAACAAAAAGTAATGCAGCTCATTCAAATGGTTCCTACTGTTAAGTAGAATAATTATAAAAATGGATTTATACATATGTTAAAATAGCTTATATTGCAAAGGAATTGTGATGGTTCCTTAGCATACCTTATTCAATGAATTTGGGTAGTATTATAGTGGTGCAACCATTTTTCAGTTTTTATAATGTAATTGATTGATTATGTGCTATCAAGTAATTTTTTTATATATTCCTAGCAACTACATGTATAGATTTTCTCTATGACAATCAAACCCTAATCTGGTCTTTCAGGTTTTCCAATGGCACACTCATTGCCACTGCAACAAAGTCTATCCACTTTTCTGCTGGTCATCCACTTCTCTTTCTTTCCATTTCCCCAACATTAGAATCTTCTTGAGAGAGCTACATCTTTATTAACTGTGTCTGAAGAAGGATAATTTGAGCCTGGTCATGTGGGCCTCTTGTGAGAAACCAACTCTGAGTTGAATTGTTCAATGATCCATTGGTTTGTTTATATGGCTATTCTCAGGAGTCTTCTCCAACATCAAAGTACAAAGGTACAAATACTCTTCCTCTCTTCCTTCTTTGACGTCCATTTTTGATTTCCATAGGGTGTCACAGAGAATACCAATATCTTCATAGACACAACCCAACATTTGAATATCTTTTCCAAGTCCTTTACAACTGCTCTACCAAATGCTTGTCTACGGTGTATTTCTTGACTGGTTCCTTTACTGTTTTGAAATTGTTTATAAAAAGTAGGAACTATCCACCATGTTGATTTCTTAATTGTCAGTTCTAAGGCTGTCTTACTTGTTATTATTAATCTGGTCTTAATCGAATTTTGCTCCATTTTTTCCACTATGCATTTTTACCTTTAGTACTAGGTCTTATAGATCCTTAGTGTCATCAGCATAATGCAGG
Organism: Pantherophis guttatus; assembly: GCF_059756535.1. NCBI lineage: Eukaryota > Metazoa > Chordata > Lepidosauria > Squamata > Colubridae > Pantherophis > Pantherophis guttatus. The sequence continues at coordinate 102,890,529 of NC_142067.1, read as the reverse complement.
TTACTGGTTTTCCTTCCTCCAATTTTAAATCACACTTATCTTCTTCCAAACCAGTTTTTCTTAATATATATTCAGCATATAGGTTAAATAAATAAGAGGAGATTATGCAGCCTTGTCATACTCTCTTTTCTAATTTTTAATTCATTACAGAACTATGGGGAAGCGGTGATACTACAGTGACTTTTCTAAGGTTATGGGCATTGTTACTGTATCATTTGAGTAATATCTTTCATGAATATTTATATGTTGAGCTATATAACAGAAAACTTGGGAGATCAATTCATAATAGAAGACCGTTTCCTTTTTTCATTACTAACAGTTTAAGAAGGAAATGTAGAGAATGCACAGTAGAGAAAGAACTTGCTTCTCCTGCAACAGGCTCTCTCCTCAAGTGATATAGACTTTGAAGCTGCAGCTGTTGGCTGTGTCAATCTCTGCATTAGAAATTTTGGTCTCTGAGGAACTTCAAAAGATTATTTTAACTCCAAATGTCTCTGCTCCCTTCCCTTTAGAGTCAGAAAGCCTAGAAAACCCATCTATTTTGGAGGTGCTTGTAATCATAACAGCCTTTGCTCTTGACTTGAAGCAAACATATTCCATAGAAGAATACTGTAAAATATGTTTTGAAATATGAGTTCTTTCTCTAAGTGTGTTGGAGCTTAAAGTAACAGAAAGTATATATGTTAAAGATTTGGTAGGATAAGATACCCAGGATAAACTGACAAAATTTGGGAGGGGGGATGGAGTATTTAATATTCATTATAATGCAAAATCAGTTCAATCTCTTGTGTTCTATATACAAAAAAAAAAAAACACACACACAAAAAACCCACCCACATTGTATGTTTGCATTAAAGCCTGAATAAGAGCTTGAATTTGAGATGTGTACTATTTAACATTTCATTTTATTCACCTCGAACTCACCCCCATTATCATACAGTATTAGTTGATTTAGTATTTTATGACTTTCAAGGCAAACTTAATTTTGGGAATGGAACATTTAAAAAAGAATGAGATTTCTAGATTTACTTCTCCATTAACAAAAGTTGTTTAATAGATCACAAAAATTGCAAGACAAAAAGAGGAGTGGTTTTGGGGTGTGTGTGGAGAAGCACTATCATTTTTTCTTTCTTATCTTTCTCTGAATTCTGGTGTTGAGAGAGGAAGAAAGAAAGAGAGAGAGAGAGAGAAGGTACATTAAAGCATTTTTATGATTTCTGAGCTTTTGTTTATTTTATTCTTTTTTTTCTTTTTATACTTTATATGTAATATAGTTCTGAACATTTTTTTCTTAGCTATTGCTTGATCTATAGAAGTATTGTCTTTTAAAAATATTTCTTATATTTATGAATCAGTAGTGGTTTTTTGGAATGTTAAAGCCTTAGTGTTCCTCTATGTGGGAATAGATTTTTTGCCAATTAGCGAAATTCAAACCTAATGTTATTTTCTACAAGAAAACTATATTATTCCACAGGTGAAAGATTTCTTCTCAAGAAGGCAGATAGGTCAAACATATACTGAAACTACATAGCAGAGGTCAAAAAAATCAATATGATGATTGCAATGATGAAATCAAAGCCCTGCATCTTTGTTATGTGCATCGAGTACAAAAAAGAAGGAAAATTGTAATCACATTGTAATGGCTGCCATTTTGTTTTTTTATGGCTCCATTCTCTATTCCCAGGTACTTTCTCACAGGTGTAATTAACTGATTCTGTGGTGCAAACCTTTTACCTTTCCTGCTTCTGAATTCTAGAATGATTTGGGATCTTATAAGGATTATTTGCTGAAGTTGTTCTTGGTCAGATCATTCTGATTTTTTTCTGATAGGCTCTGCTGCCCTATTGAGCTTGGTATAATCTCATATCATAGTATTCGACTAAGCCACACACTGCTTTTTTTTTTTCTCACCACAGGATTGTTTCATAAAACTTGCATAATCTTCAACTCTAACGTGTGTTTTTTAAAATTATCGTTTGAAAAATCATCAATCTGAAATCTTGTTCCCATAACAGTAACAGATGCAACTGAAATAACTCTTATACACAATAACAAAGCAACATTATATATGGCTTGGAAGTGCCAAATTAAATAAGATTGCATTCAAGTGTGTTCCAAATATATTTGTTCCCTGTTTAGCCAGAAGTACTGAGCCTTATTTCTGAAACTATTGATCTCTTTCCCTGAAATAAAATTAAAGGCACATGATACTATTTAGTTCAGAAAGGTATACATGTTTTTTTACCCAGTTACCATATTTTCTCAGCACATTTAGCAGATTTTGTTTGGAGTATGAAACAATCCAGATAGTGTCAAAAGTATGCTTGCTAATTTGCTTCAATAATTTGTATGCTGCATACTTACCACGCTCTGGTATAATCCACAATCTCCTTTTTGTGAGAAGTAATTGTGGAGATATTCTTGAACAATAGTGATATTTTTGGATTCCCTATCATCTACATTTTTCCTTGCGTTGTAAAGGCCGTTTTTATTTCTTGCTTTAAAAACGAGTAGTACAAATTGTATATCCAAATCCAATACGGTGGTTTAATTTTCATGGTATATTTCTGTGTTTTCTGTATACCTCTTTTACCCAGCAGCCTGTGATTTAGAACCATTACAAAGAAAGGAATGTTCTATTATTTGATGTGAATGCAATTTATGTGCAAAGTCCATTTGTGACCCAGCACAGTGTAGATTTTGACCTATATTCACAGCTTGTTTGTTTTTCCACAAAAAAAAAAGATAGTCATTCAGCATTAGCCTCACTGATTTATTTCTTCTTTATATTGCAGGGTAAAGATCCAGTCAGGGACCTCAATCCTGTCCTCACCCTGTGGGTTGCACTTCCATTGACAAAAGAAGACCATTAGTGGCAAAACTCCCACTCTTGGCATCATAAATTCATTTAGGGAGAATTAAGTCAGATATCCTAAGCCTTCTCAGATCCTAGCACTTCATGCAGAAAGAAACATAAATGGGAAAGGAACCCCTTCCCATTTTATTTATTTATTTATTTGTCAGATTTATATGCCGCTCTTCTCCCATAGGACTCGGGGCAGCTCATAACAATAAAACAACCCGACAATAGATAAAAATTAAATAATATTAAAAACCAATTTAAAATCCCCAAATCCCCAAGTTAAAATCCACAGCAGATCAGGGAAGTTCTGAAAGAGCCATGTCTTTAGGTCAGCGCGGAAGGTGCGGAGGTCGGGGGCCGTCCAGAGCCTGGTGGGCAACCCATTTCAGAGGGTCAGTGCGACCACAGAGAACTTTTGTTCCATCAAGAAAAGCCTGACTTTTCTCAACCCTCAACTGAAGTAGCTGTAATGGCCAAGAGCTCTTTCTGTAGATATTCCCTAACAATCATAAGTTTTTCCCAGGAAAACTTGAGTGGAGGAAACATGATTATTGACAATATGGCAGAGGATGGGAATAAAGGTGGCTTAAACCAATTAGCTGTATGGCCAAAGATTATTAATAGGTCAAAGATAGGTCAAAGATTTATTGAACTCATATCACACTCTTGCCCAAGTTTGTATACTCGTTTCCCATTTTATTTCAGCCAGAATCCTGTAAATTAGGTTATGGAGATTCAAGATTTATGGTTTATTTATTTATTTATTTATTGGTTCGATTTATATGCCACCCTTCTCCGGAGACTCAGGGCAGCTTTCAATGCATTAAGCAATAGCCTTCATATTTTTGTATATACCTGCTTAGTAGGGCTTTCGGGGGGGCCCCCCAAGCGGTCTTCTTTTTTATACAAAGTCAATTTATTGCCCCCACAATCCGGGTCCTCATTTTACCTACCTTGGAAGGATGGAAGGCTGAATCAACTTTGAGCCTGGTGAGATTTGAACTCGCACTAATTGCAGGCAGCTGGCAGCTAAGTGCTATTTAACAGCACTTTAGTCTGCTGCACCACCAAGGCTCTGGTTGTGGATGTTAGAACATGAGTCATCTCAGCTCAAGTACAATATGGGGCTCTTGCTGCTCTTTGAGCTTGGTTGTTTTCTTGCAGACCTTTCATTTCCAAACTAGGTAACATCATCAGTGCATGCATTGATTTTAACCCCAGGCTACAAATATTCTCTTCTATCAGCAATCACTTTAACATCCTGAATTTTCCTTAGATTTTGTTACGATGATGGCTTCATAGCATATGATGTCCAGGTGAGATTTCGGTAAATAAATCTGCCTTACTGGCTTTTTTTTTTGTTTTCATGAAAAGGTAAAGCCTCAATTAAATGAATAAAGAAATGTAGTGGAAAATGCAAAGTACATACTATCTGATATTAAATGTTCATATGTTGTAACTATTTTTTTAAAAGGCAACTGCCAGACACAGTAGCCTTGTACTCAAAAGAAGTATAATGTTCAACATGACCTTGACCTCACATTCTTAACATTTGCTCCATCTTTTTTTTTTCCTTTTTCATTTTGACTGGTTTGTTGAGATGGTAAAATCCAACCATGATTGAGGGAGTGTGAGTGTGCATACAAACACAAGTACATTTATTTCTATGAAGTCAAGAGGTGACAAAGCTCTCTTTGTTCCCAGAAAATATAATTCTTTCCTGCTTAGGTAATTGCTTAGATGTTTTTGTTTGAAATTCTATTCACACTGACACTTCATATATGCGTGAAACTGGTTTGAATGATGTCTGTATCCATCAGTTCGTCACAGTGACTATTTTCTTCTCGAGATGTACAATCTTAAAGCAAAAGGAAAAGTTAGCCATTCAAAATCCAGAGTGTGTTTTCTGAAGGACTTTAGTCTTTATTCTTTTTGCTGTCCTATATTTATTATAATTCTTTCAGAAAACTTTTTTAAAAATTGATTGTAATTAAGATTTTTGCATGAAGTAACAAAAGAAAACAGCCCATGTCAGTATAGGCCTGTTAACATTTTAAAAGGTCTGTTGCTCAGTTCCTTTGACTGATCTGTAGTCAAAGGTGAGTGAATGTAATTCAGACAATTACATTTAAACATTCATAAACATTTGAGTGGAATCTATGGATAAGTCCAAAGGCTAGATCTGTGTAAAGAGAATTGATGTGATGTACATTAATTTAGTAAACCCTTTAAGTACTTGAAATGAGAAACTCTAATTCAGAAAAATAGACAATGTAAGTCACTGAATAAATGGTCTTATGTCATGGAATTCTTGTATACAGGAAATGCAAATTCCAAATCATATTAAACTGCATAATGACTCATGTCAAGTATTTATTTATTTTAAAATAATGCCTCTTTATTCATAATTATATAGTATACAGGTTTCCTGCTAATTTATTTCCAATAATCTCAATCTCTGAATTTTTTAAAAAAACTTACGTTGCATGATCTCCATGGTGTTTCTGTATACTGAATGTTTCACAAACTTGCGCAGAGTACCATTACTTTATATATATATATATATATATATATATATATATATATATATATATATATATATATATATATATATATATATATATATATATATATAAATGGATAAATGGTTAGCTTTTATCAATTCTTTGATTCAATATGTGTTCATTGTTTCCTTCACAGAAAACACCATGTTAGCTTTCCCTTTGATTAAGCACACCCAATCTATAGAGGGGAAAAATAAGGTTTGTATGCATGTACAGAATTGTATACCACTTTACTTAAGAAGAATTCAAGATGGATTACACAATTAGTAATTAATATTAGCATCATTAAGGATTTTAAAAAGAGCACATAATTCATGATGGTTTTTATTTTGCATGTTCTGTTGGAAAGCTCACTAACTAAATACATAACTAAATGAAATTTAAATATGATCACTTATTACTGCAAAACAACAATGTGCACAAATATGAGACTATCAAATATATAGTGACAGGAAATGAAACAAATTTTGTATATTAAAAAGTAAGTCACTAAACTTAATTAGTATTGAATGATTAATGGTGCAAAGCACTGAAATTCTTTCTGAAGCTTCATATGTTTAGTACTCTTGGATCTCCAGATGTTTGGTTGAGAGACTACATGATTCCTGAGGACTGGTCAGGTCAGTTGATGTAAATAGGTTTCATAGTCCAATTTGGAGGCCTACAGGTCCCTCGGACCTGTTATCTAAAGACTGTGCTTAATTAACTGACAGATGTGAAAATATCTCCTTCTTGCATCAGAGCATTAGCACTGAAAAGTTTTGCTGAACCATTTAAGCACAGATTCTTGCCTTTGTCTGTCCCTGCACTCTGAAGCAGATGGCTGTATGGCACAGCTAGTTATAAAAATGACTTTGAACCCTCTTCAGATTCATAGTCACTGTTCCAGCAGTAGGCAAAGAAAGACCTTGTCAGTGGAAACTATCTTTTAAACAGGCTTGTAACATAATCGATTGTACATAGTATAAAAGGAATGGGCAGATGTTTAGATGTAATCATAACTGTTTGAAATCTACACATGAGGTCTGTCCTGGCTGAAGATAAAAGAGAACCTACAGCCAAAGAATGATGACCATATTCACTCAGATTTCACAACAATTCTGAGCTGAATGGAGAATAGATTCATGGTGTACTGTCTGATGAATAGTACTATCATTTCCAAAGAAATGTTTTCCTTAATGGATTTTCTTTCTTTAAAAGAAGTGAGGAAAATATAAGTGCATTACAAAGAGAAAAGAACATTGATTGACCGTGCATGCACTCATGACATAATATTCTATGAATAAGACAAGATCTATTTTGAAAGTATTCTTTCAAAGAGGATGGAGAGAGATTAAAATAGAAGAGCTACCTGTATCAGGTCTGGTCATTTCTGAGCCAAAGAAGGGAACATGAGAGATGAGTGAAGAAATAATAAATAAATCATGCATCTTGTTCTAATAGCAAAGTTAGGTAAATTCATACTCTTCTGAAACATAGCTTCTAGTTTCTCCCCCAGAAAAAAAAGAGCTTTTTACCCCATTCTGAGAGCATTTTAGCATTTCTCTGGACAGCATTTTTGAACTTACTTTTCTACGGTAAAATGGAAGAGAGCGTTGTATACCTTTCCTCTTGTTACTCATCATGCCACTTGTACTTCTTGTTCTCCTTTAGAATCGCTAGAGTAGAATCTCTTCTCTTGAGGAAAAAAAAACCCATTACTAGTGCTCAATAAATTTAATAAGAAGACTTTTAAACAGTATGAGAAAAAATGGCATTGCATTAAAATTACCATTGGCCTTTTAAGTAAATGTTTCATTTCTTCTTCACGTTAAGGGGAGGGGGCGGAAGCTTGCCTCAATTGTTTGTGATGGGAAGTTCTACCAGGAAACTACAGAATCTAGTTAATGAATTGCTTTGGTGTATAGCTTGGATTCATAGGGAATATTAAATAGGAAACATAGCATTACATGATATATTAAATAACTTTTAAACTTACCTGACTGTCGTACTTTTGAGAGAGAGAAAATCTTACAATTCTGTGGTGAACAACAATATCAACAATGTGTGTGTGAGTGAGTGTGTGTGTATGAAAATCTGTAACATGGTGGATGGAGTGCCACAATCCAAGTTTAGAGTCTTTGCAGATTTTGATACATACATATACAGGACTACTTAAATGTCTCTAATAAATAAACACACAAATAAATCCAGCACCTAAAAATAACATATTCCAAGAATACTATACTTCTAAGAACAATTAATATTACTATAGATCAAATTCCTGGCCCATGGGCTGGATGCATCACGCGTTGGCCATGCCAATGCCCAGTTTAGCGAAGGGGGGAAAATCATGTGACACTGCCGTGATAACATGAGTTTGACATCCCTGATATAGATGGTCTTAAAATGTTCATTAAGCATGCCAAAAAATCAGCTGTCTATATTCTATTTAAATAAATGCAGATCAAGTACTTAAGAGTTTATTTAAATCTTACTGATGTATTTGGCAGTTAGGTGAACATTAATGTCTGCAGACTATATCGAGGCATTCCACATTTAACCTATTTTCATAGAAGAGTGAGTTGTCAATTAATCTAGACTTTCATCACAATAAGTTTTAATACAATTTAAATACCTGCATTGTTTTATCTATCTATATTCTTCTAAAAAAATAGCTTCTATTTCTTTGTAATATTTATTTGCTACCTTTTCATAAAAGAAATTACCCTCAATGCAAGTCACAGATAGTTAAAAACAGCAGAATACATCATAAAATGAGTGCATAAAATATATTGAGAATAAGAGAGTAAATATTTAAGTAGAACTAATAAACATTAGATGACAGTGTTACATTTAATTAAGAATACCTCTCTGGCCAAGGGATGACTCAACATATAAGATCTTAAAAAGAGGGAAAGTTGTAGAAATAAGGTAGCAAGTGTGAGTGTTAGAGTTTGTGTGTTATTAAAGGGAAAACAATGTTGTATGTTGTAACAGTCTACCATGTTATAAATGTTGGTAGCTCAAAAATGCAGGACCATGAAAAATGGCCAATGTGAGTGAATAGGTTCATTTGAAAATATTGGTTTCATAGATATAGGATATCCATTCAGCTTTCCCTCAACTCTGACCAGTTTCTCAGTTCCAGCTGCTGAAAAATAACCCCACAGCATGATGCTGTCACCATCATGCTTCACTATTGGGATGATATTGGGCATCGTGATAAGCAGTACCTGGTTTCCCTCAGACATTTAGAATTGAGGCAAAACAATTTAATCTTGGTTTCACCAGACCAAAGAATCGTGTCCTTCACAGTCTGAGAGTCCTTCAGGTGCTTTTTTGCAAACTCCAAATGGGCTTTCCTGTGTTTTTCACTGAGGAGAGGCTTCAGTCTAGCCACTTTACCATAAAACCCAGATTGGTGGAGGGCTACAGTGATGGCTGTTCTTTTGAAATTCTGCCCCACCTTCAGACAGGATCTCTGGAGCTCAATCAGAATGACCATCAGGTTCTTGTTCACCTCTCTTACTAAGGCCCTTCTCTCCTGATTGATCAGTTTGACCAGGAGATCAGCTCTTGGAAGAGTCCTGATTGCTCCAAACTTCTTCCATTTGAGAATTGTGCTCTTAGGAACCTTCAGTGCAGCAGAAACTTTATTGTAGCCTTCCCCAGATCTAGTTCCTTACAATAATCCTGTCTCTGAATTCTGCAGGAGGATTCTTTGACTTTTGCTCTGCTACAGTATGCATTGTCAGGTGTGAGGCCTCCTATAGAGAGGTATGTGCCTTTCCAAATCATCTCCAATCAGTATGATTTACCACAGGTTGACTCCAATCAAGGTGTAGAAATGTGTCAGCAATGATCAAGAGCAGGGGTGTCAAACTCGCGGCCCACAGGCCAGATGCATCACATGCTGGCCATACCTACCTGTTTTAGCAAAGGGAGAAAAAGTCACAATATGTCACATGACAATGTGATGACGTGAGTTTGACACTCCTGATCAAGAGAAATGGGAGGCACTCGAGCTAAATTTCAAGTGTTGTTGCAAAGGGTCTGAATACTTATGCCAATGTAATATTTCAGTTTTTCATTTTAATAAATCTACAACCATTTCTAAACTTCTGTTTTCACTTTGTCATTATGGGGTATTGAGTGTAGATTAATGAGGAAAAAAATGAATTTCAACAACTGCACTGTAGTATTAGGCTGCAGCTTAACAAAATTGACAACAGTGAAGGGCTCTGAATATTTTCTGAATGTATTGTATATGTTTGACCTATCTGCCTTCTTGATAAGAAAGCTTTCTCCTATGGAATAATATAGTAGGTCTGAATTTTGCTAATTTGCCAAAAATCCATCACCACATAAAGGAACACTAAGGCTTGAACATTCTAAAAAAGGAAAAATTGTTAAAGGCTTACCAGAAAGTGCAATTTAGCATTTTGACCTAAGAACTAGACATTTAAGTCATTTTGTCCTTTATATTATATTGCAATACAAGTCCATATTTCCATACACAATTTAAATCCTTTAATTTTAGTTCTGTTCATTTTATAAGTGAATCTTCCCTATGATTCCTTCCTTCCTTAGGAATGCTCACCAGATATCCCGATTCCAAGTTGAGAAATTTATTCAGCATGCAAGGCAATTGAATACAGGTAGTCCTCGGCTTACAACACACAATTAAGCTCAGAATTTATGTTGCTAAGTGATAAATGTTGCTAAGTAAAAAATGAGTTCTGCCCCATTTTACGACTTTTCTTGCCACATTTGTTAAGTGAATCACTGCAGTTGTTCAATTAGTAACCCAGTTGTTAACTGAACTTGGCTTCCTCGTTAACTTTGCTTGATGCTTGCAAAAGATGATCACATGACCTCAGGATACTGCAATTGTCATAAATATGAACCAGTTGTCAAGCATCCATATGTAAATCATGTGACCATGGGGATGTTGCAATGGTAATAAGTGTGAAAAATGGTCATAAATCACTTTTTTCAGTGCTGTTGTAACTTCAAACAGTCACTAAATTAACTTAAGTCAAGGATTACCTGTGTTAAATTTGGTCAGTATCGTGTTCAGGGTGCAACACCCTTTTGTATAGTCTGATATAAATAACTTGTTTGCTCATACCTAATTTTAGAATTCCCATGTCTAACTTTTCAAATAAGGTATAGCATGATTACTCGCTTTCTAATTGGTATGTCCAGGGGTGGGCTCTTGGGCGTTTGCAGGGTTCGCGCAATCCTCCAGCCAAGGATCACTGGGGTTCAATAAACCCCAAATGTCATGCCTGGCTGGCCATGCCAACCCCACCCACCCCACCCCTCCCAGGACTCTCCATGTTCATCATTCCAGGTAAGTGCAGGGACTGAGTGGAGGGTGTGGGAGGGCAAAAAACGGGTCTACTGGAGGGTCTGGAAGTCCAGAAATGGGCCTGTTTCCAGCCTCAGCTTCTGGGGAAAGCTGTTTTCACCCTCCTGGAGGCTCGAGGAAAGCCTCCAGAGCCTGGGGAGAGCGAAAATGCCCCCCTGCCATGATGCAGGTGGCTGACTAGGCCACTCCCACCATGGCCACACCCACAGCCACCTAGCAATGGTTGGTTTAGCAAACCTGTTGCTAAAGGATCTGAAGCCCACCCCTGGGTATGTCTTAGCTCTGTTGCCAGAAGCCTAATGGTTTCTTATTCCTTTCTTATCTGTCTATGTGTCCTTTTCACTTCTCTATAATGGTGAAACACTAACTTCCCTTCTAAAATGGTGTTGGTTTAGTTTTCTAATGACTACTTTCCAATACATTTAAGCCATTTTATCCTGCTGTTGTTATACAAACCTATATTTCTTAAGTAAGTCTTCTAATTTTGGTTTTGTTTATTTGATAATGAATAAATCTTTAGGAGTAAGATCTATTACATCAGAACCAAAATGCTTACAGGAATTTATTTCAATGGCAACAATTAAAAGATTTAAAACTGAGAAACATTTACAAAATAGGTTAACGAGCAATAGGATTCCATTGGTCTAAGTCCCAAGAATTTTAAAGAAGAAATACCCTGAGGTTAATAGTCATTTAGCACCCAGAAATGTATTAGTTTTCCACCTGCCTTACTCAGCCAAGCCATTGCAACTCAATACTGTCAGCTTGAGATAGGCCAGAATATTCACATACAACAATTTCTGTGTTCATTATATACAAGATACTCAGGGTTGTTTAGTCATGTATTCTATCCATTGCTTTCAAGATTTTGAGGAGCCTATTTCACAGTGGAAATTAATATATGGCTTCCCTTAGTTGCACGAGGTAATTATACGGCTCTCATCTCTAAAATGAAATTATAGTTATAAGTGGAATATCAGCAGCATCTGTTCAAAGGTTTTAGGCAATTTAACCTTGGCCAGTAAGGATCTATTCGGCTCCAACTGACTGACAGCATTTAATGTCTTTGTCTTCCATGATTTAGTATCGGGGCCTGGAAAAAAGGTTTTCCAATTATGGGAGAGGATTCAAAACTAACAGAACAGAATGATTGTCAATTATAAAGTCAGTTGTGTAAGGGGGATAGGCCCCAGTGAAGAATGGTTAACATAGGCTTAGAAGACCATCTTCAAACTTCACTGAACTAAGTGGAGATAGTTTTGCTTTGCACATGTGTATCTGGAGGTTTGTAGATTTAAATCTTGGTTTGTATAGATGACAGAGTGGCCCAAAGGCAGATGTTTCTGTTTTACTGTCAACATTAAGCAAGTCCCAATATGTGACAGGAGATCCATGCAGCTGTCTTGAAGAAGTATAAGGGGGGAAATGAAATTAAATATGTCCACTGTTGAAGTGGGACAGTTTTGTCCATTTGCTATTATTCTGCCCTGTGGGTGCTTTTTAAGAAGGGAGTTTGCTATGGTTTGTGTTTCAGGTTTTCAAAACCCACATTTTAATTAATTTATGTGGAAATATTAACTGTCATGGGCCTATCCATTTTAGCTACCAGAATTTGGCTGGATTTTCATAATATGATAGTTCAGGTTAAAATAGGGCTAAATAATGCATTATTGCCATTGTATGTTTATGTAAAAAAAGACATTGTGTTTTGTTGTTTCAAGAAACACACCAAGCTTTATATGGAGGCTAAGGACTATACTGCGGGTGGGTGGGAGCTTGATCCATTTTGGGAATGGATGCAAAGATTTGAAGGGGTATGTATAATAGGTATCTTAAACATCTGCAGAGCCTAACTCACCCATTTTGCTTCTGAAGTCCCTCTACCCCAATGCATAAAATAACTTATTTTTTTGCCTCATTTACTTATGGGCAAAATTGCTATACATGTGCAATATGTATATGCCTTTCAATTCACATTCAGATGTTGAGTGACACATACATTGACTGATTTGTTTACTCCTGTATTTCACCTAAAGCTAAACTTAAGAGGACTCCAACCAGTTACAAAATGATTTGGTCTATTATGTTCATTTCTATAGTTGATCAATCAGAATTTTCTCTTAAGGATGAGACCCTTAAAAATATTGTTTGCTTTCTCCGCGAGCTGGCTATCCTTTGCTTGATCCAATAGAATAGAATAGAATAGAATAGAATAGAATAGAATAGAATAGAATAGAATAGAATAGAATAGAATAGAATAGAATAGAATTCTTTATTGGCCAAATGTGATTGGACACACAAGGTATTTGTCTTTGGTACATATGCTCTCAGTGTACATAAAGAAAAAATAAAATATATTCGCCAAGAACCATAAGATACAACACTTAGTGATAGTCATAGGATACTAATAAGCAATCAAATCATACTAGGAAACAATAAAAACAATATTTATTTATTTATTTATTTATTTATTTATTTATTTATTTATTTATTTATTTATTTATTTATTTATTTATTTTTAAATTTATATACCGCCCTTCTCCCTGAGGACTCAGGGCAGTGTACAGCCAGAATTAAAAAACATGAAATACAAATATTAAAAAACAATTAATATATATATAAATTTGGCCCAGAATTAAAAATACAAACCAATTAAAACATTTAAAATTTCTTCTTAAGCCAGCCCGGCTTGCTGGAAAAAGTGGGTTTTAAGGGCACGGCGGAAGGCACTAAGGTCTTGGATTCTCCTTATCTCTGGGGGCAACTGATTCCAGAGGGTAGGTGCCCCCACAGAGAAGGCCCTCCCCCTGGGGGTCACCAGCCTACATTGATTGGCTGATGGCACCCTGAGGAGGCCCTCTCTGTGGGAGCGCACGGGATGATGGGAGGTCGTCGGTAGCAGCAGGCGGTCTCAAAGATAGCTAGGCCCGATGCCATGGAGCGCTTTAAAGGTGATAACCAACACCCTTAAACACCAACCAATATAAGTTGTAAAGATACAAGCAACATGGATATAGCCATAAGTGGGAAGAGATAGGTACTAGAAAGGATGAGAAGGAGAAGAATAGTAATTCAGTCTTAGTAGTTAATTTGACAGTGTTGTGGGAATTAGTTGTTTAGCAGAGTGATGGCATTCAGGAAAAAACTGTCCTTGTGCCTTGTTGTTCTGGTGTGCAGACCCTATAGCGTCGTTTTGAGGGTAGAAGTTGAAACAATTTATGTCCAGGATGTGAGTGGTCTGTAGATATTTTCACAGCACTCTTAAATTATTAAATAATTAAATAATTAAATTAGTGCTTAAATTATTGCTTTAGGTTCAATCTTGATTATATTTTATTATTATATTTAATAAAACTATAATAGGGGCCAGTGTGATACAGTATGGTACAATGGGGATCTAGCCTATCCATAAGCATGGAAGACAGCTAAAATTCTTGAATCAGACATTCCTTCTCAGCTTTAGACTGAGAACAAGTGGAAAATTCTATCAACAGCCCTTGAAATCTGGAAACCACCGTCCATAGTCTTTAATGAAGAGGCTTTCACACTGGACTGGAGGACAGGGGGAAAGGGAGAGAGAAAGAGTCATTCAAGTTATTCTTACACAGTTGAAAGCCTGGTTCCTCCTGGTATATTTCCTAATGATCTGAAGGAGGATAAGAAACAATGTGAGTGACCTTAAGGCCTTTGTTAGTCTCAGTTAATTGGGCAATACACCACAGAATACTCAGAACTAATGTTCTTTGAGGGGAGCAATTTCATGTCTCATACATGCTGATGGGTTTTAAATTAATTGTAAATAGCCCAGTAATCATTTGAACAAGAACATCTGTTCATTATTCCAGGAGCTCCAATGCCTTCTAAACATATACATATAAATATATATATGTATATACACACATATAAAACACTTTAAGAAATGGAAAAAAATCATGAAAAAATCATGCTGAAATAGTAGAACATTAGACAATCAGTAGTTCTTCAACACTTTGAGCAGGGCCAGCCTTTTCTTATTCTTCAAACAAGACGACCTACAATGGACAAGACATGTGAGAGGAAAGGAAGAGAAACTTGGAATTAGAAACATGGGAAAAATGTTCTTGTGAAGATATCTTCACAAGGAAGGAAAAAGGAGGTAATCAAGCCAAGTCCTCAGCAGGGTTTAATAAAACATCAGAGAGTCTACTCTGTAGTCATCACTGAATGTTACTATCATTATAATTCCAAGCTATTGAGCCAAGCAATTCTCTCAGCTGGTGCAAATAATTGTTGCTCCCATTGGTTTTAAGAAGGGCTGGTACTAGTTAGGGATTGGTCTTATTTCATAAATTATCATGAAAGTGGGAATAATCTTTTTCTCCATCTTTTTAAAAGTGAAAAGTAGGTTTGAACATTGATCAAGTGAGACAGCTTTATATATATATCAAGAAAAGTGATCCTGAAATTTATTTCTAAAAAATACAGTTGCAGTTTTAAATGCTGAAGTTAGGGATGTTCAAAAGAAATTTGGGATGTATTTTTCTGACAATGATGGGGACTATGGAAGAATATATTTTATTACAGTAATGTTTTGGTATAACAGCAAATCAAAGAGATTCTCATAGCATGCCACCCATTGTCTTTTCTCCAGTAATTTCTCTTAAGAAATTGCTCACTCTCCTTCTTTGTAATGACATCTTTTTAGAGATTGGGTTATATATGGTTTTTTTTTAAAAAAAAATCAAACATATTTTAAACAGTTCCAATTTGATGGGATATGAAGAGACTTTAATGGAATTGATATTTAGATAACAAAATAGAACATATCTTACTATTAAATGAAGACACATTATTTAAAGAGAATTGTGGATAATGTAGGTATTTTCACTTTATTGGAATAAAAATGAAGTGGCCCATCAATGCCAACTTATGATTGCCAAAGAAGGATTGGCCAAGTATTTGTTGGTCTATGCAAACTTTTGATGAAATTATGTCCACATCGAATGTGGTCACACTAATTACACACGTTGCATTTTTGCACAATTATATCAAGATCCAAGTATGGTATTATTGTGGCTTCTACTGAACGCCCAAAGATTTAAATCTTACCATACAAGTGAATAAATGCAGAATAATAACCATAGCAACTAGTATTGTAGAATAACATCAGATAGTTACAATAGTACTTATTGAAATTCTAATGCCAGAAAGTTTCTCGCTGTCCTACATCTTCACTTTGCTGCAGAAACAATAACTGCATGTGGCATATAGAACTATATTATCAAGGAGCACACACTTAAGCAGTGGCACTCACTTATTAGAATAATTAGAAATTAGGAAATGAATTGTGTGTGCTTTGCAGCCTGATTTGAATTTTGTATCCTGAAATCAGATAAAAGGTGCTGCCTCCCTTCTCTTTTTGATGGACAATTCATCTAACCATCCAACATCAGTCAGCTTCATGCAGAAGCAATGCTATATATCAAAGCTCCAAAAATTTTGGGTCAGTGCACACAAGACAGAATTAAAATATATATGATACAAATTAATTCCAGGATGGGGGAAAATCAATTTAAAATGAAGTACTTTGTGTGGTGTGTAAGGTAAAATGACTGTCGGAGATTGGAAGAGTTGTCAAAAAATTTAAAAGACAAAACCAAATGCCTGTCCATCCCTCCAAACACACACAATCCTTTGAGACCCACTTCTTAAAATGCATAACTGAGTTTATGATCTGCCCAGAATTGCTTAAGAAGATGGCCATACAAATATGATAAAGAAATAAATAAAAACACTGTAGCACGATTGATCCTACAAATAAAGAAATCAACTTGCTATAAGAATAATTACTATTGCCAAAAAGAGTCTGATCCATACTGGATAGTGGTTTGGACAAAATGTGTCATAAAAGTTAAAATTTCCTATTCTATTTTGTTATTAATAAATAGAACAAAAGTTGGACATTGATAAGTATTCCCTGTAGGGAATAATATTGCAACAGATGGTCTCCAAATATGTGACTTATGTAAAATGCATCACATGACAGGCCTTTTAATAATAAAATCCTAACTAAAGAAAATAGGCACACTACAATTATAGACCCTAATTGCCGTCATGGTTACAATAGAACATCTTTTGAACATTAATTTGAACAAAAAAAAATGTTAATGAACCCAGTACCTAGTTAAATGGTGCATAACAGAGAGCAATAGTATATTTTTCTAAGAATCCTTCAAAGCATAATCTACCAACCTCAAAATGACTTAAATGATTTAACTAAAATATCTTCTTTGTAATTCTTGCTTCATTTTTCTTATTCATTTTAATCAAGTCGCCAACTGCTCTGAAAAGAACGGTAAATATTACTATTTGCATGTGCTTCAATTAGTGAGACATATAAAACTTAGAAATCTAACAGTTCACATGTTAGTTGGGAGAGCATCATTCATTTGAAGGACTAGGTTTTGAACTGATATACTGGATTGGATCCAGTCTTAGGGCTTATCCTCATCTCCTATTTACTGCAAAATAATTTGCTAATAGCTTTTATGGAACACACCTCCATGAAAGTGCTACCTTTTGGAGGTAGAGTGAAATCACGCTATCAAAATATTATTGTTTGCCCCTAAATCATCTTTAGATGTTCTCCTGCAAAACTAGTGTTCTGCCACTTTTTCTGATGCAAGTCGTGCTTTAGGGACAATCAATAATATTTTGATAGTAAGACTGGAGATGACATGAAAAGGGGCATAGAATTTGTCTACTTCTTATTGTCCATCTGCTGAAGGCATGGCTCCTTCACAACCAGCTATTGAGCACTGACTTTTTAAACTTTTTTGATTAGGGCAGCAAGAGACACTGAACACTGAAATGAGCTTTGCTCATTTTTCTGACAAACCAATTAAAAGTAGACCTTCTTTTAATATAGAACAAATGTCAGTCTTCCATGAGATCAGCACACCCATGTTGAAGCAAACAAGTGTGGAATGGGAGAGACAATATATTACTTAGCTGCTACAAGAAGATCAAGCAAAGGCATAACAAAAGAGAAAAAATGGTGCATTGGGATATCAGCAAGAGATACTAGTTACCTGCCCCCCCCCCAAAAAAAAAAAAACTAGTGGGACCACAGAATAGACAAAGATACAATAATTGTTGATGAGAAAGAAAATGAAAGTCAGAGTAGTGGCCATTGCAGTACCTGGAGACAGCAGAATAGAAAAGAAAGAACTGGAGAAAAATCACAAAATACGTGGCAAAAGAAAGAAATGATAATACCAGTAGTAATAGGTCCCTTGGGTGCAATCCAAAATATCTGAAACACCATTTGAATCACCATCAATCAATTTCAAAAGTCAGCTTTACTTAGAACAGCATACATCCTGAAACATACCTTTAACACTATTGAACAACGATATCCTTGGGAAGGACTCGATAAATGGACAAAAATGGTAAATCCAGTCTAACCATCTGCCTGACTGTGCAACTAACAGTAATAATACCTCTTTTAAATGGGTATGCTGTCCTGCTCCCGGTATCTGGATGGTTATTCAAGGCAGCATTCTTAATGGTAATATATAACGCTACTCATAAGGCTGGATATATGAAGGAATCTAAAATGAGACCAAAGTTTTACAATTTCTGACTTAATGTTCATTTTTGCCATGTTGGAATTTTGACTATAATGTTACTTAATGCCTAATTTTCTGCAAGTGCAGTTCAAAATGATTGGTTCAATATTGGTCCTGACTGTAATGCAAAGATTGCATAATGCTATGGTGAACTATGCTAATTTCTCATCCCAGGAGGTGTTGAAACTAATCTATTATTTTTGACTCAGAAATTCTTCTTACATTAAAAATCTCAGCCACTTCATTAGGAAGGGTTCTTATTAAATGAATTGTGTGCATTGAAACTGATGAGAAGGTGAGCTGAGAAACAATAGATTCTCAATGTTATACATGCAATGACCCAGTAGGATAGTCTGACAGCTTTTCTTTGAAATTTACTGTGGTGCAGGTATAAAGAGATCAACATGTTGACCAATTAAACCAAACATTAGGGTGTAAAAATTTTGGCCCTGAATGAAATAAGCAGCTGCTGACCAGAGCCCACCTGTTTTTTGGGTATTTAAAACAGAACCACTTCTGAGCATGTTGAAATATAATAACTCAGCAGCTGCTTATTTCATTCAGGGCCAAAATTTTTACACCCTAATGTTGGATCTCCAGAGGTTGTAGCAACATGGCTGGCAAATGTACAAGATTAATTGAAGATATTTTGCCATCTCAGGCAGAGATCCAGATCCTGTTTCACATTAAGAAGTGAGGTGAAACTGGGAAAGTGTCTACACTTAATGTTTGAGCTGCTCATGTTGTCTTGATATAACAACATGAGCAGCTATCTTGATAGGTTTTTAAAAAAATCAAAAAAATCTATCCAGACTGAGACACTTTAGCAACAAGTTGCAAGATATTCAAACTGTACCCTAGACATCCTTCCATTAGACAACTTATCTACTGTTAGGCCATTTTACCTACTTGTTTCAAGAAAGCAAAACTCCATGGACAGTACCAAAAGGAAAAAAGATATGATGCCGGAAGTTGAGCCCCTCAGGTTGGAAGGTGTCCAATATGCTACTGGGGAAGAACAGAGAGCTACTAGTAGTAGTGTCAGAAAGAGTGAAGCAACTGGGCCAAAGCCAAAAGGACATTCAGCTGTGGATGCATCTGGTGGTGAAAGGAAAGTCCAATGCTGTAAAGATCTATTCTCCATAGGAATCTGGAATGTAAGATCCATGAATCAAGGCAAGCTGGAGGTGGTCAAACAAGAGATGACAAGACTGACCATCAACATTTTAGGAATCAGGGAACTAAAATGGACAGGAATGGGTGAATTTAATTCAGATGACCATCAGGTATACTACTGCGGGAAAGAATCCCTCAGAAGAAATGGAGTAGCTTTCATAGTCAATAGAAGAGTAGGAAAAGCAATACTGGGATACAATCCCCAAAATAACAGAATGATCTCAGTTCGAATCCAAGGCAAACCATTCAATATCATAGTAGTCCAAGTCTATGCCCCAACCACTGGTGCTGAAGAAAATGAAATTGACCAGTTCTATGAAGCCCTACAACACCTTATAGAATTAACACCAAAAAATGATGTCCTTATCAACATGGGGGATTGGAATGCTAAAGTAGGAAGCCAAAAGATAATTGGAATACACGCAAGTTTGACCTTGGAATACAAAATGAAGCACAGGCTGATAGAATTTTGTCAAGAGAATACAATCGTCATAGCAAACAGTCTTTTCCAACAACCCAAGAGACGATTCTACACATGGACATCACCAGATGGTCAACACAGAAATCAGATAGACTATGTGCTCTGCAGCCAAAGATGGAGAAGGTCTATACAGTCAGTCAAAACAAGACCAGGAGCTGACTGTGTCTCAGATCATGAGCTTCTCATTGAAAAATTTAGGATTAAATTAAAGAAAGTAGGGAAAAGTACTAGGCCACTCAGGTATGAACTAAATCATATCCCTGGTGAATATACAGTAGAGGTGACAAATAGATTTAAGGAATTAGATCTGATAGACAGAGTGCCTGAAGAACTATGGATGGAGGTTTGCAACATTGTACAAGAGGTAGCAAATAAAACCATCCCAAAGAAAAAGAAATGCAAGAAAGCAAAATGGCTATCTGAGGAAACCTTGCAAATAGCTGAGGAAAGAAGGGAAGTGAAAGGCAAGGGAGAAAGAGAAAGATACACCCAATTGAATGCAGAATTCCAGAGAATAGCTAGAAGAGATAAGAATGCCTTCTTAAATGAACAGTGCATAGAAATAGAAGAAAACAATAGAATAGGGAGGATCAGAGATCTCTTCAAGAAAATTGGAGATATGAAGGGAACATTTCATGCAAAGATGGGCATGATAAAGGAGCAAAATGGTAGGGACCTAAAAGAGGCAGAAGAGATTAAGAAGAGATGGCAAAATTACACAGGGCTATAAAAGAATGAACTTAACGTCCCTGATAACCAAGATGGAGTGGTCAGACATCCTAGAATGTGAAGTCAAATGGGTCTTAGGAAATCTGAGCAACAACAAAGCTAGTGGAGGAGACAGTATTCCACCCGAGCTATTCAAAATCTTAAAAGATGATGCAGTAAAAGTGCTACATTCAATTTGCTAGCAAATTTGGAAAACTCAACAGTGGCCACAGGATTGGAAAAGGTCAGTTTACACTCCAATTCCAAAGAAAGGAAATGCCAAAGAGTTCAAACTATTGCACCATTGCACTCATTTCACATGCTAGTAAACTTATGCTTAAAATCCTATAAACTAGGCTCCAGCAGTATGTGGATTGAGAACTACCAGAAGTACAGGCAGGATTTTGAAGAGGCAGAGGAACTAGAGATCAAATTGCCAACATACGCTGGATCATGGAGAAAACTAGGGAGTTCCAGAAAAACATTTACTTCTGCTTCATTAACTATGCTAAAGCCTTTGAATGTGTGGATCACAACAAATTGTGGCAAGTTCTTAAAGAGATGGGAGTACTAGACCATCTTATTTGTCTCTTGATAAACCTATATGCAGATCAAGAAGCAACCGTGAGAACTGGACACTGATTGGTTCAAAATTGGGAAAGGAGTCTAGCAAGGCTGTATACTGTAACCCTGCCTACTTATATGCAGATTGAGAAAATCATGAGAAAAGCGGGGCTAGATGAATCAAAAATTGGAATTAAGATTACTGGGAGAAATATCAGCAACCTCTGATATGCAGATGATACCACTCTAATGGCAGAAAGTGAAGAGGAACTAAAGAGCCTCTTGATATGGGTGAAGAAGGAGAGTGAAAAAGTTGACTTGAAACTCAACATTAAGAAAACTAAGATCAAGGCATCTGGCCCTCTCAATTCCTGGCAAATAGATGGGGAAGAAATGGAGATAGTGACAGATTTTATTTTCCTGGGCTCCAAGATCACCACAGATGGGGATTGCAGCCAAGAAATTAAAAGACACTTGCTCCTGGGGAGGAAAGGTATGGCAAAACTAGATAGCTTACTAAAAAGCAGAGACATCACCCTGCCAACAAAAGTGTGTATAGTCAAGGCTATGGTTTTTCCAAGTTGCAAGGTATGGCTGTGAAAGTTGGACCATAAGAAAGACTGAGCGCCAAAGAATTGAGGCCTTTGAACTATGGTGCTGGAGAAGACTCCTGCAAGTCCCTTGGACTGCAAGGTGATCAAACTGGTCAGTCCTAGAGGAGATCAACCCTGACTGCTCTTTAAAAGGCCAGATCCTGAAGATGAAACTCAAATATTTTGGCCACCTAATGAGAAGGAAAGACTCACTGAAGAAAAGACTAATGCTGGGAAAGATTGAAGGGGAATGATGAGAATGAGGTGGCTGGATGGAGTCACTGAAGCAGTAGGTGTGAGTTTAAATGGATTCCAGAGGATGGTAGAGGACAGGAAGTCCAGGAAGAACATTGTCCATGGGGCCGCGATGGGTCGGACACAACTTCGCAACTAACAACAACAACAAGGGTCTTGTAACTCAGTTTGCTCATTCAAAACCTAGCAAAAACACTATGTGTGTATATATACATGTATACACTATGCATGTATGCACACACCCACACCCACAAATATGTACAGTTATTTCCAGCCTCCCCTTTTCCTTATGCTTTATTTTTAATTTGCACAGTGACTTTGCTTCACCATTTTTTTCAGATGCCCAAATGTTATTTGGAAGCTGAGAGTGAAACTTCCTCTTTTACATTACTGGGAAAAAATGGATGATGGGTCAAGCAACACAAGACAGACCTGAGTGGTCATTTAATTTTATATCAATATAGAAGATAGTTATTTGGGGAGGAAGCAGAATGAAATATGTAGCAGAATGATTTCAACCTCAGCACCTTTAAGTTAGGTAAACCTCAACTCTCAGCACTCCTTAGAGCATGGGTGTCAAACTCGATCGTGTCACATGATGTCATGTGATGTACTGTGATGTTTTTTGCCTTTGCGGAGCCAGGATGGGTCTGCGTGTGATGCATCTGGCCCGTGGACCACCAGTTTAACACCCCTGCCTTAGAGGTAGCACATGCCTCTTTGTCTCCTCTCATCAGGCCGTGGGTGGAGGCTGGGAAAAATTTACTGAGGGCTGCCACTGTGGGTCCAAGTTATGGCTACAAAATAGCAGGGAAGATCCCTCATGAGTGAGTTATGTAAATAAAAAAAAACTGACTGAAGTGGTAAGCAATTGTAAAATATATTACTGTAGTCAGAATGCATTGTGTTAAGCTAGTAGGATAATGGTTTTTTTTCCCTTCAGAATTAAGCCTAAATAAGTCAAAACTATACAACACTAAGAAAGAAAAAACTAAATATTAAATAAGGCTGTTTTGAATCTAAGTAAGTTATGCTCCAAATATGTTTATTGGTATTTAATTAACTTGATATAATAGAAAATGTTCTATTCTGCATCAGAAAGATTCCCTTACTCATAAAGACTATTTCATCCTCTTCATATATTGCATTAAAAAGAATATGTCAGACACAAATAGGAATCCAGTAGTCCCCTAATATATTATTGCTTATTTAATTTGTATTACGTTTGGGATGGGGGAGAGAGAATTTCCATAAACAGCAAGTAAAAGGTAGAGATTAAGTGGAGATTAACAGGAGATGAGCTGTTGCTACAAACAAAAAGATTAGACAATTTGGAGCCAGTGAAGGACAACAGAATTAAGGACCTCCTGCCAGGGAGGGAGGAATCCTTTTTCCCAAGGAAGTGAGGTAAAAAGTGCAACTTGGGAGTTAAGAATGTTAAGAAAGGAAAGATACCTGGGAGAAGAAAGTAGAATAAAAGTATCCTGAAAGGTTATGAAAGAAGGGAGGGAAAGAAGGGGTCAGCTTGAAAAGATTAAAAACAAAACCACAATAACAACAAAAGCTAATGAGGGAATCCTTGATTCTTATTTAAGAAGTAAACAAGAGATGAAAAAAAGAGAAAACACGAAGATATTCATCCTGCATCGTTCTTTAGCTATCAGGGAGAAGAAGTAGCTTGAGACTGCAAAAGAATGATAGTGCAAGCTGGCTGTGTTTTGGCAGTAGGAAGAGAGGGCGATTGGCAGGTTTTCATACTTAGGAAATCATCTAGTGAATCAACTGGGGGAAGATCAACACTTGAAGAGCCCAGAGGAGAAGCAGATTGGAGCATATATGCCAGGAAGGAGGAGGTTAGTTTAGTTAGTTAGTTAGTTTATTATATTTGTATACTGCCCTTCTCCCGAGGGACTCAGGGTGGTGAACAGCCATAGTCTGTTCAGAAGGAAAGATCAAACACCCATGTGGTAGAGAGTGAGAAAAAATGGTTCACACTTATTTGACTTCTTGGGCGTTTGGGGAAATTTAGGTAGAGTCAAATTTGTTAAATCATATACTGTGCCTCTGAATGCACCATGCCTTGAATTTGCTCAGTCTCTGTGAGCAAATGGAGGAGGAGGATTAAGACTTAGTTTATCAATAGAAGAAAATACCTGTAACTCAGGTTGAACTGTGGGGTCCTTGGTGCTCTCTGAGTTTAGTTGTTTTCTTGAAGACATTTCATTACCCAATTTAGTAACATCATCAGTGTTAGAAGACAGTGGGGTTTGCTCTCTGTTTATATACAAATGGCTTGCTCTGTCAGTGTTAATGTCTGAATTCTTTAATTGGGGTACTGTTTATTCCTTGTTAATCTAGTGCAGGAGTGTCAAACTCTTGTCATCACGGTGTTATCATGTGACATATCATGAATTTTTTCCCTTCGCTAAACTGGGCATGAGTGTGGCCAGCATATGACATATCCGGCCCCCAGGCTGCAAGTTTGACAGCCCTGCTCTAGTGCTCCATCACTCCAATGGTCCATCATTGGAAGCTTTCAAAAATGACACCAGACAACCATTTATCTGAAATGGTATAGGGTCTCGTACTCAAGCAGGGGTTGGACTAGAAATCCTTCAAGGTCTCTTCCAACTGTATTACTCTAGGTTCTAGTATTAAACTTGGTGTTAATCTCTGCTTATTCGAGTGTTGATTGATGGCAAGGAGGTGTTTTGGCATTTTATCTTTTTGACTGTCTCTTTTGAAAAGTATGTAGATGTTATTTATCTCTGTGTTCCTGTTGATAGCTGATTTGTCTGAGTGCCAGGCTTCTGGGAATTCTCTAGCATTTTTGGATTTATCTTGATCTAGGGTGCTCAAAATTTCCAGATTGAAACTATGGTGAAGTCTTTCTATATGTTGTGTGACTGAGTTTTCATCATGTCTTCTGACTGCTAGTTGATGTTAATAGATGCACTCTGCTAATCCTCTGTCTGTTTGCCCTACATAGTGGTTGTTACAATCCTTATACTGTATGTTTTCTTCTGAGGCTACTGGGTCTTTTGGTATCCATTTTGTTGGAAGATATTGTATCAATCTGTTTCCTTTTCCTGATGTTCAGGATTACTGCAATGTGCAATGTGCTTATCTAAATAGCATTCTTATCAGCATCTCTTATGGGAGGTTAGGTTGTTACCTTTGTAATGGAGTATTTGGTTAGTGTGGGTGGTTTTATGATAAACTTGTGTTTTTAATTTGCCTCTGCCAATGACAATATCCAGGAAGGGTAAAATGTTGCCACTTTCTTCTCTTGTGAATTTTATTCCTTTGAAGACGTTGATATGATGGAATTTCTCTGCAAGTCCTCTCTATTGTACATAAGGACATTCATCTCATTGAATTATTTTTATTGAATTGCCTAATTAATTGGGCTCCTAGCAGCTAACAACGAATCATAAACAAAGTTTAAAACAGTCCCAAATTTTAATGAAATAGTGTATGGAAAAATCCAAAACATGACACAAAAAAATGAAATGACAATGATTACCAAATGTCTGAGAGGTTACTCACAATAGAAGGGGTGGACCCTGTGAAAATGCTAGAACTTGAAGAAATGGATAAATTGATTTGTTTGGTTAGAGCAGGGGTGTTAAATTCATGGCGGTGCCATGTGACATTTCGGGACTTTTTTCCCCCTTCGCTAAACTAGGCGGGCGCAGGGGCGGGACCAGCACGTTATGCATCCGACCCATGGTTTGACACCCCTGGGTTAGAGTTTGACACCCCTGGGTTAGATAGAATACCTATTTCTTTATATATAGACGGGATGTCCTTTATTAACTTTTTGCTGAAAATTGATAAAAATGAATTTTTTAATGAATGGTAATTGAAAATGAATGGTAATTTCTGGATTTACAGATTAAAATGGCCTGTATAAGGAAATTACACATATAATTTTGAAGGAGAGAAAAATGACACCAAATATGTCTAACTTTTAAATAGTGGAAGTTGCCTTTGGTATCTTCCCCTCCTTCATTTTCTATTGTTTTCAACTGTTTTTTGTATCTTTTGTTTAACTTTTAAGTTTGTAAAAATAATTTTAAATGTTAAAAAACACCAAATGTCTGAAAGGTTTCTGAAAGACAATCACAATTTTCAGAAGATGATCATGAACGGGGCTAATCTAATTTCTAGAGACAGCCAGTTCTAAAATAATTGGTGTCACCAAATTTCCCAGTTTCCTCTTGTCACCTCACAAAAGGAGAAACACCTGAGATAGAACAAGTCTTGTTGAAGATAGTCCTGAAGAGTTCAACAGCCTAGTGTTGATTATTTTTCTACCTGGGTGATACAATTGTTTATCTCTATATTGTGTTCCTCTAATGCTACTAGTGAAACCATTCTATTTATAAACAATTAAGTGGGTTCATGTTTTTCTTATTGGATGCTCCAATGTTGGAAGAAAATGACACTTTATGATTATTCCTGATGGTTAATGATGTAACAGCAGATCTTGTTAAAAGATCTGGAGAGAACATGTTTGAGTATTTCAAGGGTGACAACTCCTAAGTTAAAAAAGCTAGATACCAATTTGAAAGTATTTTTATGTTTAAGTGCAATATATTATGTATTATCATTGGGTTTATATCTGTGGTTCTGCGGTTAACTGCCATAAGGTGAAGCCAGTTGCTACAGTATATGGAAAAGCCTTGAGAATGGCTTTATGTTATAAAATTCAGTATAAAAATATAGAGATGAAAACTACTTGGTTCTTGACCTATGGATTAATGTAGGGAGTATCAATCATGACTTAAACATTAGTATCATAAGAAACCCTTGAACTTGGCACAATTGACAGAGAGCTTTATAGATGGGCATTGAAAGGCAGATGCTGGAAATGAACAGGTTTTGGAGGCCTCTCTTTGAAGAAGGAGATGCTGCTGAGTATTTCTTACTTCTTGGCCATGATCCAACACACAGCTTTGTGAACTTAAGTCCCATTACATTTCAGATCTCCTAAGAACCTGCTGGGCTCCAATGCTTGCATTTGATCCCATTTGCTTGAAAGCAGGGTAATTATTGTATTCATTTATAGCAACTAATAAACGATAAATGGCAGGTGGCTGATGAGATACGATTAATATGAATAGAAGGCAGGGTATTATTAAAAACAATAACAAGCATACTAAAGGAAGCTCCAGAAAGTCAGTAAAAGAAGCTGCCTTCAGGATGACAATAGTCAAGAGAATTCTTTCTGTTTTGACAAAAGCTTTTCTGATCTTAAGAATTTTGAGTTGAAAGATTGATTTGAGCTGCAGATGCTCAACTTGTGTCTTACAGTAGAAGCAATTTGCACATCCTTAATTCCCTTAGAATGATTTAGAAGAATTAATGCGATTCAAGCCCATAAAGGCATTTTTGGCACGCAAATTGCACACATTATTTTTTATGGAATATTATATTGCTAGTTAGGAAAAAAGGAGGGGAAGAGGGAGGGACAGCTGCTCCTCCTTCGGTCTCCTTTCCTTTTTCTCCCACACGTGTTTCCTTTCTTTTTCTTTTAATAAAACATAGATTCTGAAAATATTGATAGGCAGAAATAGTAACGTTTATGAACCATACACATACATGGATAGAAGAAGAAAAAAATAGCAGCTGGTAACAAAAAACGGGAGAGAAGAAAAGATAAGCTAGTAATGACTTCTCTATAGTAACTGCAAATATAAAATTGGATTTATTATTTTGACAAATGATCTTAGTAACTGAGGACAACTTTCTATGTTGTGGAGGTGTAAAGAAGTATAACTCAACATTCTCTCAGCAGCTGAACTACTAATACAATTACTTGTAAACATATCTCAGCAGGCCGAAATTCTCCACACTATGTAGGGAAATGTACAATTCAAGAATATATGTACTCTGATTGTGCACCAAATCTGTAAAAATATACTAAAGATTCCTACCTGATTAAGTTATTTATTTAGCAAAAAGGTTATTTACATATAGTAGGAAGAAAGACAATGACGTTTCTCAGCCGGAGCACCATTTGATCCCTTTCCACTGCTCACAAAATTGAAAGTGAGACAATGTCATAAAAATAAGTAGTCAGTTCTTCCTAAAATGAAAGCAGTGCAGCTGGACAATTAAATGATATCTGTAAGGATGCTTTGTTAAAGGAAATGTAATAATAACGAGAAGCCTAAGCATAAAAAGATTTATCAAAATATAGCTCTACCTTTTTAGTCAGGATTGTGACAATGACAAAAAATAAATAAATCCAAAAACCTTCTGCCCCCTGTTTCCACAGCTAGTTAAGATAGGTAATTGAGAAAAATGGTTTGACCCAACAGCTTAATTCAAAGAAGCAAAGAGTTTAGTCTGGAAAGAGATTGAGTTGAAATCTTCACTAACCTCTGATCTTTGCAGCCTAACCTTCCAAATAAGTAAAAGCAGAATGCTGCTAAGTATACTATGCTGAGGTGAAAACCTGTAAAGATAGAGCAAATAACAGTGGGCTGTGATAAATGCTGGCTGCCACACTAAATTTGGTTTAGGTGGATTTGGACATAAGGGAACCTCACACAGTCTCCCATGGAACAGATGATAAAATGAAAATATCGGATGAGCATTCTGTAAATTGTAAAGTCTCCTTCCACTTAGGCTGGATCTCTGGTGATTTTATGGACAAATTTGTGTATTTGTTTGATTCCCCCATCCTCGCAGGAGTTCTACAGGTAATACTTCCCTAGGATTTTTTTCAACCTTCTAGGATAGCCTGCAATCCTGATGACTTTCTACCCATTATTAACCAGCATTGTTTAGCTTTTCCAATCAGCCACATTAAAGCAGGAGCTTCCTAAAAGACTGGACCTGGAAGACCAATAGAATATACCAATACAATAGAAAACCAATATGGAAGATCAATAGACTGCAAAGTTGGGGAAGAAATGAATGACAGGCCACTTCTATATTGTTACCAAGTAAAAAGGCTGGGAGATATGTTGAAGTTTTCTGGAGTTCAGCTTGTTTCAGAGATGACTATTCTTTACCAACAACTTATCTTTGTAACTTTGTATCTTTGTTTTATTATTACATTTCCTTTAACATTCATCTAATGTGGCAGGGTTTTTTTTCCTCCACAAAAATTGTCCTTCAAAGGCCATCAAGTACTATTGCTGCAAATACTGTGTATTTTCACTGCTAAATAGATTTAAAAATGAGGATTTTTTTTTTCTTATTCAGGTGGCAAAAGTTGTTAAATTGGCATACAAAGCAAATGATGTTATTGTTAGGCCATGTGAAGGGACCATTTTAAGAAAAGTCTAGAAAATAGATATAAATTGAATGTACTGAAGAAACAAAATACATGAGGGAGAGAGAGAGAGGGAAAGCCGTACTAAATATATTCTGTTAAGCAAAGCATGCAAATTTTCTAAGATTAGACATAGCATGTATACATCTCATTGATTCTTTGCTTCAGTTTGCTAAACCACAGGTAAAACCCCTGAAACCCCCAAAAAAATGGCCTTTGAGTGATCTTTTCTAATTTGGAAATCTTCAATGGCAGCCATATTAGTTCCTGTTAGTGTGCAACATTAAATAGTGAACTAAAACCTCACCTTTCTGTTGAAACCAGATTCCCAAAGTAATTTACATTATTGCTATTTAATACAGCAGTTTTAAAGCTCACTGGGTTTCTTTATATCTATTTGTGAATGCCTGGTTTTAAGCCGGATAGAAAATTAGAGTCAAATAGGTAATCCTTGACATATGAACGTTCATTTACTGATCATTTGAAGTTATAATGGCACTGAAAAAAAATTGTCTTATGATAGTTTCTCACAGTTATGACTGTTGCAGCATCTCCATGGTCAGGCGATCAAAATTGTGACATTTGCCAACTGGCATATATTTATGATGGTTGCAATGTCCCACAGTCATATGATCGCTTTTGTGACCTTCTGATGAGTGAATCTATCTTACCCATTGACTTTGCTTAACAAGTGTGTTACTAACTTAACAACTGCAGTGATTCACTTAGCAACTCTGGCAAGAAAAGTTGTAAAATGGGAGAAAAGTCACCTAACATGGTGCTGGATACCACACAGCAGGTGTGGCTAAGAGTGTTCATTGATTATGCTGAATTGTGTTTGATGAATCTGTATGTGATGTTGCGACGTTTTCTGGTTTTCTGAGTTGCTTTATTTTCCTATTTTCTTTTAATATTGTCAGCCACCCAGAATTTCAGATGGGGGGCCATATAAGTTAAAATTATAAATAAACTTCAGAAACTATGAAACCTTGCTTTAAATAAGGAGCAGATATGAAAGGCTTGAAATTCTTCCGTGTTTTGGATTAATGAGCCAACTCCCCCATCTCTTAGGCTCCTAAATCTACAATTGCAACCTCCCAACCTCCCAAATGCACTTCTCATTCCTTTCCAGTCAGAAAAGATTCTCTTCTTCTAGCCCTTTTCATATCATTGTACTCTGTTGGTTAAGAAAATAATATTGGTATTAACTTGATATTTTTAAATCCTGAGATGAACTTTGGAGGTTATTATTATTATTGTTATTATTTTTACTATTAAAAAAATATCAAAGCACCTCTGAGTGACTATTGCTGTCAAATTCAATTCAATCTTCAATCGTCACCTTTGGGAGAGAACCAATGCTCATTTCTTGCAGAGCTGCAGCTACATATCTGACATTTTTCTAGTGAGAAGTTGGTTATAAAAGTGAAGGAATCCCTCCTCCTGACTTTCAAGCTATGCAATACTCACTGCTATCCTGATTTTCTCTGGATGGATCCCTTTTGCTGATAGTGTCTGTTTGCCAAGTGAAGTTAGCATAAGGCAGCACAGCCATTCTTAGTCTGCCAGAGTCAATTAGCTTGTGGCTCTCTTGTTGGAATATGCTCCTTAACTTTGAGAGGCTAGGTTTGCCCACAATTTTTGCTCAAGTCAAATACTAATCAAATGACCCAGTTAAAACTCAGAATCAACATCTGTCATAGCCGAGGGCATGTTTGATGCTCATTTGTTTGGGGAAAAAATCATCACAATACTATTGTGATGGTGTACTAATATATTGTTATCTTTTAGGATGGAATACAGAGAGACTACGGAAGCAATAACTTAATGGCTCACAAGTTAAGATAGAAATTTGCAGTTCTTTAATTGTTTCTGGGGGTCGCAATCCAGTAAAGAGAATGCCATGATATCAGCTCTTACTTGGAATATAAACTTTATCAGATTAATTCAAGTACAAAGACCCATGCATACAATTGGGCTGCATAGCACACCAACAATTGTACATGACAAAAATGTGCGTGGGCATGCATTAATGAGTTTCAAAAAGTCAGTATCTCTGAGTTACACTAAAATAACCTTTGAACTTATGCTCTTTGCACCATGATGAAAGTCATTAACTCAAGTTAGATATAGAAGCAAGTCATTTTAAAGTGCATTCTGACAGCGGGAATTAATACCAGAAAAATATCAACATCAAAATAAAACTCCAGCCCTAAACAATATTATTAAGGGATGCATGATTGGTTTTGTCTGTGTGTGCTGTTTCAAATTGATTCCTTTAACTTGATTTTTAAGTCAGAGCATTTTATAAATATGTATCTTTTTTTTACAGTACTGCTTAAATTGGTTGTCTGAGCTTTATGAATAATGTTTATTTTAAATTTATTTACTGTAGACGTGGCTCATTGACTTTTTGACACAGACTTGGATCCAGGCCTAATATATTTATAGCAGACTAAATGTATTTGAAATCCTTTTTATTTCATTCGATACATGTATCTAAGTACAGCCGTGTTCAAATTAAACATTTTAGGAAATGGAAGGATTTATACTCCTTGCAGACAGCTGGTCATTTGCAGTCTTTTAGCGAGTTGTTGAGGCCATCTGGAGGTTTATCTGTGTCGTCAGGGTCACCTAAGGGTCACCTAAGTAGTGCAAATGGGTGTGCAGTCTTCTTGGAACTGTCACAGTCCCTTCAACAGTTCCAAGAAGGCTCCACACCCATCCAAATTACACAGATAAAGCTCAACAACTCGCTAAAAGAATGCAAATGACCAGCTGTCTTCAAGGAGTATAACTCCTTCCATTCCCCACCATCCAGTCAGAGCTGAAGAAGCTTCTTGGATGAGAAGTGAAACTTCTTCAAAGAAAAACCGGGAAGTCCAGTTACCTCTTGAAAAAGTACCTTTGGGACAAAGAATCTCTTTGGTTCAGCTTAACACCTGGTGTTTCCCAGATATGCCTGGATCTACATATGTGCATGAATGAATGTGTGGGGTTTCTTGGCAATTGTGCTGAAGTGGTTTATTATTGCTTTCTTCTAGAAAACTCCAACCTACATCCCTAGAATTTCTTAATCATCTAAATACTAATCAGATCCAACTCTTTTATTTCTTTCAAGAATAACTAAGGTCAGCTAGAAATTGCAACCTACTTTCAAAATCATCAGTCAAGATTGATTGTAGTTCTCAGGTTCTCTTTCTACATAGCAATATAGAAAGCCATATTGGTATCAATATACTTATATTCTTGCAATGCCTGTCTGGTTGATCACTGAGACATGGGATGCTGATATACTTTAGGCTCTTTGTAAAACTTGTCATAGTCCTTCTAAAATTGTCACTAACCATCTCCTGAAAACCATAGAGGTGACAAGAAATGATAACATGCCGGTCAGGGGTGGGTTCTACTTACCTTTACTACCAGTTTGCAATAGGATCGTGGGCGCACCTTGCTTCTGCGCATGTGCAGATTGCTGATGATGACATCCGGGGTGGTGGGCGGGGCCTCCCACCAGTTTTACTACCGGCTCTTGCGAAGAGGTCTGAACCAGGGGCAACCCACCACTGATGCCGGTCCTAAAAGACTGAGATCCAAATATACTATTTCACTGCTTGCTTAGATTCAGTGCATCTCCATCTGATTACTGAATGCCTAGCTTAAGGTTTCCCCTCCCTTTCATTTAAAAACAAACAATTGAGGGCCTCTTTCAGGTGAACAAGCAGGGAACATGGTGTAACTGTTTCCACATTGTCATTTTTCATGTTAAAAATTGATGCCGATGTGCTTCTGTTTGTCTCTGAAGCATAACAAACTAACGCTTGGTTAGTATTCAGCATAAGAAATGTATGGAACTTGCACTCGAGATGAGTACCGTAGGCAAAACTATTGGGAGAAGTTTTCTGCCTTCCCTTCTCCCAGGTCAGTTTCAAGAACTCTCTTCTGGTTGAAGTTGCTGAATCAGCTCGATTCAGATCATTCTGTTTTCCAATGTAATGTGCACATTTCACACAATATATTGGACCAAAGAGGAGGAAAACCACAAGACCAATTCCATGTCAGTTCAATTAGTACCTTTTAGGTCTATGACAGACTAAAATATAAAAACACTCATGTAGAGTCAG
The DNA here is from genome assembly GCF_059756535.1 of Pantherophis guttatus. NCBI lineage: Eukaryota > Metazoa > Chordata > Lepidosauria > Squamata > Colubridae > Pantherophis > Pantherophis guttatus. The sequence continues at coordinate 102,856,944 of NC_142067.1, read as the reverse complement.
CTATTGTCAACTAAATTAAACCCATTCCATTTTAGTGCTGCCCACTAATTAAATTTTGAAGAGCTAAGAAACATTGTATAAGCTACAGTACTTCTTTCCCACACAGGCTGCAAAAAAAGAAAAAAAAAGTTTATATGAATCAATTGCAAACCTGAACTTGAACAGACCAAACTCACCCTACCTCACCCTTTAGAGCTAATGAATGCATGATGAAATAAAGTATTGGTCTGTCTACCATGGATTATGCAGGATCAGTTATTACATAAACTTTTCTATTTTAAGAAAAGACAGATTCATTCTGACTGTTTAATGTACAGTAAAATATGTTTACATAGGATTTTCTTTGAAAAGGAAGCAAGGAAAGAAGATTAAAAATTATTTAATTGTTTTCCCTGTCCTTGTACATCCTCTTGCTGTAGTATTTATTGGCTTTTCTGAAACGTAAGAGCTTGTATTTTATACTCTCGGGTGATATCAAGCAGGTTTTGTCCCTCTGTATTTTGGCCAGCAACCTTCTATTTACAAAGAATAAATCTATTTGCAAAGAACTTTCTATTTTCAACTATTGGAAGACGTGCTATCATATCACTCTGTCTTCAATTCTTAAGGCTAGTCTTTTCCAGACCCTTCAATATTTCTTTTAATTCCCGTTTCATCCATGCTGCCATTCTAAAAACTTGCTCCAGTTTGTTCAACACTTGCTTATATTTAGGAAGTAAGGGGTAGGAGGGCAGAACTGGTCTCACTAATATTGAAAAAAAAGTGGAAAAGGTTGCTTTCCATCATGTAGAATTTGTATTTCTGTGGATATAGCCTTAAATTGTATGTTTATTTCATCAATTTACAGTCACACAGTTTTCCAGTTGAAATTCTGGGCAACCACAAAAAACAATAGACAGAATAAAGACCAAAGACCTGCAATTTTAGTTCTATGTTCTCCATTAATTCTGCTTGAGGGAAGCCAGTTGTGAAGCATTCAAATAGCAATCACATGACTACAGGACATGTAATGGTCATAAATGTGCACCAATTGCAAAACATCTAAATATCAATCACCTGACCACAGGATACCACAATGGTCATAAATGTGAGGACTAGATGCAAAACTGTTATAACTTTGAATGCTCATTAAACAAGGCAGTCAAAAAGTGAAGACTATCTGTATTGGGCTTCCATAAGGCACTAGATTTTTCACCCATGATTGGGCTAAAGTTATTGATAAGTCCTCCAATAATAGATGGGTAGAGACTGATTGAGAATAGTATCAGTTATATTTCCCTTTTCTCTCTGATGGTTTGAGTTTAGTTTTTGATTTTAATCCTATGCCATCCATCTAGATTCAAAATTTCAAGTCGAGTGACTGTATTAATAAATAGGATAAGGAAGGCAATACAGGATTCGCTCATAAGTGGGAATGCTTATCTCTTGAAATATAAGATATGATGTATCTTTTCCTTTTTCTCTACTATTTTGAGATAGATTTTAGCAATCTTCCTGTGGTTACTTTGTCAGAGTGATCATTCAAATGTCGATTTTTCCCCCTCCCTATTTAGGTAAAGTAATATATTATTTACAATCTGAACAAATGAAATATATATGCAATGAGTTACTATTTTGAAAATAGGTATCACCTCAAACCAATCAAAACTCCTCTAATCTAGAAACAATTTTATTATAATGGAAACATTAATTTTGGACTGAGGTATCCCTACAATTTTTCTTCATTACCACTCAACTTTCATCTTGAGTTATAAAATTCCCTTTAAACCAACCATTATGGAAAATTTATGCTTTAATCAACAAAAATAAAGTGCTAGCATTATTTTTGCCTTAGCTGCATAGTGGTTGAAAAATAGCCATGGACAATGTAAAAAAAAAAAAGAAAGAAAAGAAATAAATATTGGTTTAAGATTTTTAAATACATGATATTGTTTTATCTTCCTACCTGAGTATTTGCAAGTGGATAGCGAGGCATTCAACTTTTATAGCAGCAAGCTTGTAGAAAAAGGCATTTTTAGGCTAACACATACTATTTTTGTAGTTAATGAGATTCAAGCTAGTTGTAATTGTAATCAGTTTAGAATAGGCTGAGCAAATGGGGCTGGAAAGGATTGAAAGTATGAATGAGTTGAAGAGTATAGTAAATGTGGATAAGTGCAAGGTAAAAATGGGGAAGGGAAGAAGGGGTTTTTCTTTCTTTGTTTCTTTTTTCTCTTTCTCTCCTTCCTTTCTTCATCCTTGTAGGAAGAAATATCCTTCTGGGTTCAGCTCCAAGTGAGGAAAAAGACACTGGAAACATGGTTTGGAAACCATGGAAAGATGGTTTAATGGTGGACAGAATCACATGGTTTGAGTTCCTGAAAAAAAAAAGAGGCGAGATGCAGCGAGTCCCCGGTTTTATGCCCTCTCTGGCTTTGAACTTCCTGGGGCCCGGAAAGAGTATCCTGATTGGTTGTCAGACTCCAAGGGGGTTGGGGGTCTTAGCTGGCTGATGTAATCTTCCCAGGTGCCATGTGGTGAGTTTCTGTTGCTAGATGGGTCCTATTGTGTTGCAGATGATGGTCCATTGATAAAGATTGAGTTTCTGCCTCTGGCCCATTGACAAAGGGTGGGGGAAGGAAGATGGGAGCTTCTTTGTCTTTAAAAGAAATGCTTCTCCATTTCTCATCCAGGGAAACATAATATTCTGCCTTTTTAATATTTTCCAAAATATTTCATTTCTCTAGGAAAGAGGTAGGTGCTAACTTCCTACATCCTCTTACAAGTTCCTCTGTGAATATTGTCAAAAACTCATAATCTTTTCTTTACTGCAAGCTAATGGTTGATAATTCGGTCATTGCAAAAGATACGTGGAATTTTTCAAAGAACTTGCAGGCAGATAGAATTACTAAGAAGCAAAGCCTGAAGCAAGAGATACAAATTCTGCCTGAAAAGTGTTTTGTTTTTGTTTTTTCCTGTTTTTGCTTCTCCTTTTCAGAGAGTCTTGCCACAGTTCAACCTATGGGGAGGCAACCCATCTGCAACAGAAAGCAAATCTGGCTTGTTGATTCAATCTGTGGCTTTCAACTCTTGCCATTTTTAGCCTATTGCCTTGGAAGACAAAGGGTGGGGTGCAATAGAGAGGTTTTCCTTCCAATAAAAGAACAAAGGATGGGAAACTGTGCTCTTCTCTTTTAGTTCTGAAAAACTGTGTGTGGGTGTTTCTAGTGAGTGCAGAATGATATGGCACTTTAGGCTCCTTGCCAGAAGAGTCACCAGGAGAGACTGCCTTCTGGAGTTACATTCTGGCTCGGGTGTGCAATGTTTTTCCAATTGCAATAGCACCTATTATAGTTATGCATTCGAAAAAATGTGAGGATAAAAGTAGAAAATTAAGTACTGAAGTACAGAAGAACAATGGATGTGAAAAATCTGAACATAGAGCTATGCAGTTTTCGGAACGGGGATGAAAGATTATGAATAAGAATAGATAAAACCTATAATTGCTTTCCCACAACATATTTGGACAGTTTCTCCTTTTGACTGTGGGCATTTTTTTTTTTTGTTAAAGAAAAAAATAATAATTCAACATGCATAAAGTCTGTAAAATATATGCTGCAAAGATACAGAATGAAAAGAAAATATTATCAACTATTCACAATCTATTTGACTGAAGTTTTAAAGTATTCAGAGCAGATCAGCATTTGCAAAATACCCTTGAAAGGCCAACTTTTTCTGTCTGCTGTTACCCTACACTGCGACTCCAGAAGCAATTGTCAGAGGGTGGCAGATGTTCAGTGTTTGCTCTTTGCATCCTAACAGCACTGAACATACAATATCCTAAGTTAAATGTATTTTTTTATGATTACCCTGAGAGTCTCTTTTCTTGTCCAGCTGAAAAATCCCAGAGTGATTCTTAAGTATCTGGTGGGACAAGGATGGACCTACTGTCACATCCAAAATGCTGCCACTACACAACAGAAAATATATGAGCTCCTCCTGGTCTCATCTTCTTCTTCCATGAGCTATACCTATATTCCTTTTTCCTTCCTTCCTTCCTTCCTTCCTTCCTTCCTTCCTTCCTTCCTTCCTTCCTTCCTTCCTCCCTCCCTCCCTCCCTCCCTCCCTCCCTCCCTTCCTTCCTGAAAGGATGCTTCTCTTTTTACAGTACTTTACGATCATTCTACTTTGAGAAGACTTAATGAAATTACCTTAATAAAGAAAATCTGCCATCGTAACAATGACAAATAATTTAATACATAAATGGAGCTGAATAACAACAAAACTAATTGCTACCATCTGAAAAGCATTTCCATCACTGTGAAAAATTAATAACATTGCAGGCTATTCTTTGGTTAAATGACCTCTGAACTTACCCTACTCAACATTTAACATTCAGCACAACTGACAAAGACCGGTCTGTCAAAACCTTGTGGATTTAAGGTTGCTCACAATTACTTTTCAGCTTCTGAGAGTAAATGCAATTATATTTGTAGTAGAAAAAGTAGAATGCTGCATTTGACATAGTCATTGGCAGAGGGGAAATGTCTAAAGAGAAATAAATCTGAACATGAGTGGACCTTTTTTATATAATTTGCTAATGTATCAGTCCTGAAAACTTCCCAGTTTATAGAGGTTCCAAAGAAGCGCCACTGAATATTACAAACACAGACCGGGTGTAAGGGAAAAAACTGTGTGCAAACAAATGTCATCTTTATATGTTTATTTTACTTATTTTAAAATTGTTTTTAGATTGTGATGGAGCTATTAACTGTTGTGTTGCATATTGTCCAGTGTTACATGTTTATAAGATGGCTGGCTGTATAAATATGCTAAATAAAATAAATAATTCCTAAGGTCAGTCAGTTAAAGGATAATCATTGCCAAGGTAATGTGGGAACTCCTCACTCTTGGGTTCCTAATGAAGCAATTCATCTTTTATTTATACTTATGAATCATCCATAATTGAGTCTCCAAAGTGGCCTACAGTAATTTAGTCCAAGCTTAAACACAGATTATGTTCAATGAAATATTGAATAAATTATGATACATTAGTACAAGATAAATTACATGTAGGAATTAAAGTAAACAAAATATTCTCAGAGTAGAGCATGCAAAATAATCTTCTACATAAACTTAAATACATGAAAAAATGAAGGTGAAGGCTTGGATAAACTAAAAACTTTTGCTTTGTACAATGGAACTTCTATTGAACACAGCCCTAAGTATATTTGCATTTGTCTGAGGGAATGTTATTGCAAAAATTGCTTCTCACTTTCATTTATATTATTATCCTTGTACTACAGGTAGAGGGATATTTCCTGAAAACCATCAGTTGATACTCTTCAAGTACTCATAGAAGCAAATGGGAAGACAACTAATTTCAATAAATAAATAATTTAGAAAATATAGTACAACCCAGTGGTGGGCTCCTCCCAGTTTGTCCCGGTTCTGCCGAGACGGTAGCGGTGATGATATGATGTCACCAAACTGGTTCTGCCCCCCCCACGTTATTCTTACCTTTTATTTGACCTCACCTTCAATCTATTGCTGCCTCCTGAGTCCCAGCTGATCGGTTAGAAGGAAAAAGCTGTTTAAACTCTTGCCGCAGGGCTTCAAAGGGCCGCCCTACAGCTGATCAGTGTTAAAAGGCAGTGTGCTGGTAGACAGGTGCCTGCAAAAATAAACCCAAAATTTTAACCTAAGACTGTCTACTGGTGACCTCACCCCATTCCTAAGAGGTCTGTAAGGGGCATGCATAAGAGCATCAGAGTGCCTACGATCCCTGTCCTAATATTCCCTTTATTTGTATTCATTTTATGTATTTAATTCATGCTTATACTTATATATATTATCTAATACGTACTTGACAAATAAATAAATGAAATGAAAAATGAAAGTGCTGCATCTAACAATTGGATCACATTTGACTGGAAATTTATTTAAAAATATCAGAAATCTCCAAAGGATGGGATGTAGGAGTAGATCCATGAGTAACAAGTCTTAGATTTGCCTAAATGAAAAGATTTGGGATAACTAGAAAGATTTCATTGGTGATTATTGGAATGACCGATCTTTTGAAGGGACATACACAAAGATTCATATGCTTGAATATGAATCTATGTCTGAGGGATGGAAGGGAAAAATTGTTTAATCCATAAAATAAAATAAAAAATTGAATCATTGGAGCAGCTTATTTAAAAATATGGAAAGATAACACTAAGGGCAGTGTTTTGGCTGGTTTTCTGAACAGTTTGGAATGGGGAATTTTAATATTTTTATACAATTACAAAATTGTATAAAACATAAATGTTTAACATTTAATATATTTCACTTCTCCCAAAAATTAAAGTCATGCACTTTCACCTACAGATAATCAACACTTGTCAGTAGCAATATGAAGTGCTGATTGCATGAGAAAAAGGATAAGTGGAGATAGACTGGGCAGAGAAAAGAAAAATCAACAGTAAATTTCTTCAATAAACGTTAACTAACAAGCTAGCAAGTCAGGTTCTAGAATCTTTTTAAAAAGAACATGTATAGCTTCTTTATTCGCATATACACATTTTACAGCAGACAGTGGCAACATCTATAGCCTCTTGGAGGCATTCATAAGAGAAATGGGAAATCTTGATTAGAAATGCCCTCCAAGGAAAATGGATTCTAAATCACTGGTCTAAGAAGTAGACCAGTGTTTTTCACCTCTTTGTTGAATAATATAGTCTTTGATTTATGACTGGACGCTTGACGTTATGATGGACCTCCCAGGGAGTGCATACAACCCAAATTTGAATTTCTGTTGGCCATTCCCCCCACAGTCATTTTACAGAACTCCAGGTGCTCAGCAACTGGGTTGCATTTATGGCTATTTGCAGCATTGTGTGATCATGTGGCCATGTTTTACAACAGTTTTGCCAAGAACTGGCATTTACTTCTCGTTTACAGAAAAAAAAAAAAAAAAACAGACCATAGCATTGGTATACTTAACAACAGCAGTGTTTGTTTAACACCTGTTGCAACAAAGGTCCTAAAATCAGATTGGTCATGTGGGTGACCCATTTATAACCATCGTAAGTTACAACCATGTTGGGCAGGCTCCATTGTGGTTCTAACTCAAGGGCTACCTGTAATAAAGTCTCTGACCTAGAAAATCAAACCCATATTCCATATTCAGTATGCTGAGGGCACTGCCATCCATCCCTAACTCTGGATTTGGCAAGGTATCAGTATATTTACACCAATGCTACACTAATGGATTTTCCTTTTTAACGCTTTGGAATAGACGATGAGAGACTTTCCCCAATCAACATCAAAAGGCCAAATAAGGTTTCACAAATTGTATATGCTCAGCATACCAGGGGGACCGAAGCAACCTTTTGCTTGGTCAAAGCTTTTTAAAACACATTTGCCATTATTTGCAAAATAGTGAAAAGCCATTATGCTATACTTTAGTCTTGCGGCTTTTTTAAAAAAAATGAATAATACATACGAAATGTTTTTGGTAGTGTCATTATTAATAAATAATTGGAAATTATGTCATGAGTCATATCTCTCCCCTTTCCTCTGCTGTGGTTCAGATCTACAGGGCCAGGCTAAATAAAGTACCACATCTATAAAATAAAACTACATTTCCTGAAAATGGATTTTAGTGATGGAAATGATGATGGCATTTTGCAATCTATAAATACGGTTTGTCCCTTTTAAAATAATGAAAGGAACATTTTAAAAGTCTTTCAAAAAAAGTAGTTAATTCACTGTTCCTTGGCCTGGGACTTTGGTCCTTGAAGGAGTGCCTGACAACGCTCTGCATGCATTGACCTGGTTCTGAAGATGTTTATCTAAGAATCCCCATTGGGTCTTCAAAGGGAGGCACTTGATTTTCTTGTATTTACTTCTGAGGGATCATTAGACTAGTTGTGTGCTCTGCTGTCTGTGTGCAAGTGCCTGTGGTTTGGGCAAATATTTTTCCATTTCAGTTGTTCTATAAAAATTGGGGCTCTTTTCCTTTGTTTGGAAACATGGAAATTCTCAGTGTTTTCTCAACCTGTGCTGTTACCAAGAACCCATACCCTTACAATAGCTTTATTTATAAAAGTTGCATTTTTTTTCTTTAAAAAGAGCCTTTTACTTGAAGGCTACTTGTTTACAGGTAGTTCTGTTCTGACCTAGGCTTCCCAAGAGCATGAAGCCGACTCCTTGTCCTGATAAAACCCCTTTTATTTAGCTTAAAGGGAATTCCTCTCCAGCAAAGTCCCAGACAACAGTTTTTCAGGAGATTTCACAACTACAGACTTTTATCAGGCTTGGAGAGCTGCCAGGCAGATATCTTCCAAACACCACTCTGTAGCAGACAATACTTGGCAAGAAGTCAGAAACAGATCTTCACTCTAATTGTGGCTTTACTCCTGAGTCGAACCTTGTTCCTTAGCTCTTCCCTTCGCCTGGCAGCTCTGCACATGCGCACACTGGGAATAGGCTCCAGCTGTTCTTCTGCCCCACTGATGGACCCATCTCTGCTTCCAATGCAGAGCACTCATCAGTGCCTTCCCCAGACTCCAGGACTAGTCCATGTTCCTCCCCAATCTCCTCACTGTCTGAGTCTGCCACCAGCTCTGCTGGCTGCTGGTGGGCCACAACAAGTTCTCCATTTACAACCATAATTAAGTTTGGCAATTATGGTCAGTGGCTTAATAGTTGATCTGGTGGTTAAAAGTGATGGCAGGAGGCGTGTACCTTCAGACTTGGAAGATTCTGTTAATAAAGTAGAGGGCTGTTAATAAAACCTTACAATAAAGTAGAGCTAGCTCATATATTCATGTTTTGTTTCCGGTTTACCTGGTTTACCTGTTGGCTGGCAGTTTTAGAAGTCAAAGTCCACACATCTTAAAGTTGCAAAAAGAAACAGGGAGAAACAGGACTTGGACCCTTGAAGGCTTACTAGCACATGGATAACGAGGTTCATTTCTCGTAGTTTGTTACGAGGTATTCAGTTAACTATAGACCTGAATTTGCTTCCAAGGAGTTAAGTTTCTGGTGATTTGCAATTTGAAAAGGCAGCAGGTTAGGAAATTAAGGTCTCGTTTTTCAAATACAGCATTTTGACACAGTTGTCACTTCTTCCAAAACCCACCCACCTACTGAACAATTTTAATTTTTCTTTTCCCCAAAGGGAAAGTTAGCATGCATTAAAGCTGCTCTTTAAAGCTTCTTTTTGTAATTGCAATTCCTTCATTATCCTTAATGACATAGAACATTACTACAAAGGAACATATCTATACTAGATATAAAATGGCATATGAAATCTTAGCTCATCTGCTACTGTTGGACAATTATTTGTCGTCTACATCATGTATCATCACTTAAAACATAACATCAATTCAACCCAATTCAACTCATTCTACTTAATTGTCATTCATTTAAATTCTAAGTATTATCACTTTTTTTTGGTAATTTTACATGTTATTACCCTTTATGTGATTTTAGTGTCTGTGTTATAGTTTAATTCAGGCTTAATTGTGAAGCTCATTCATAGATGTTAGGCTATTTTATAATTGTATTGTTCTATAACTGTAATAAACTAAAATGGAATTGAAGAACATTAACATAATATTTTTATAATATTATTTATTATTATTTATTCAGACATCTAGACAAAAGCACATAAGACCCACTATTTTCTTCCTAATGATACTGATATTAGATAATACTCATTTCCCACGTAATATAAATATTTACAATATTTGTAAATATTGTAATTCTACAATTGCTTGAAATCCTACAATTTTTCACTGTGATAAAAAAAAATAGGAATATGTTTTATTTAAAAGAGTTAGTTTGGTATGGTGGTTAAGGTGGTTAAGGTTCAGGTTGGACACCAGGATACTGTGAGTTCTATCCCCACCTTAGGTACAAAGCCAGCTTAGGTGACCTTGGGCCATTGTCTCTCAACCTAGGAAGAAGGCAATGACAAACCACTTTTGAAAAACCTTACCCAGAAAACTGCAGAGATTATGCTAGACTTGCCAAGAGTCAAAAAATAACTTGAAGACAGACACATATGCATTAAGTTTTCCTCAGGATATGGTGATATATCAGTGCTGTATATGTATGGATCCAAGCAGTGTGTGACCTTTTGTAACAGATAGAAATTTTGTCAATACACTTATTTTCTAAGTGCACCCAAAATTGACCACAGTATGCCAATAGTTTTGCGGGTAACCAGTCCTGGTTTAGGCTTTCAATTTCGATTTTCATGTCTTCGTATTTTGTGATCTTCCCTAATTCTTTGTCTTCTATTCCACTATCCCTCATGTTGCCTCATCTACACTTTCTTCTTTTCAACCACAGTTAAAATTGGTGAGTTATGTGCCAACACTTTATCAGTTTGAATTCAGAAATCCTACAATATTTTAACCTGTTAATTTTTTTTTACTGCTAATTTCCAGTTCAATAGGGAGATAAAGTCAGAAAAAAAAAATTCAATGAAATCAAGGGAGTTTAAATCCCTTGGCTAATTATTTTCCCTGAGTACATTTTAATTGAAATCCAACTCTACAGCTCCAGAGAGAGAAGCATGCATAACCACATGTAACATTAATTTGTAAAAATGTGGTTCTTTCTTATGCTACCACTTCTACCCACATAAAAACTATTGCTGCTGGGAATATGGACAAGAAACAAGTGCTTTCATGTGCCCCAAATGTAAAGCCTTCTCAGAAACTAAATCCTATATAAGCTTGACTTCAGGTAAAAAAACACAGCAAATGGGTGTGTTTCCCACACTACTAAGTAACAAAAGTATCCATATAACTCAACAGGTTTGAGCAAGAACAGATATGTGATGAAGCAGATAATCAGGCATTGTGTTGGAAGATGACTGGAGCATTGAGTTACTTAATGTCTTGTCAAATACATTAATTCCTTAGTAAACTATCTTGCACCTTGAACACCTTTCAGAGAATCAAATTTAACATTACTTGTTGGGTTTGTTTTGTCTTCTTCACCACAAATGAGACCTAGCCCACATTCAGATATGCTAAATGTACAAGTAAAAACATTGTACATGCCCTATTGTCATTATATACACTTCCGAAATTTTAGTTTATCAGCAAAACTCACTTTTGCCCAATTTGGTATTCTCTGTTTGAACTACATCTCCCAACATTCTCAGCCAGCATGAATAAGAATTTTCGAAAAGGTAGTTTTAGCACATACGGAGGTTGGAACGAGGTTGGAAAGTACTGACTTAGAAATGACATGTGCAATTTGCATTTGCAATGCTGTTACTTCAAGTTTTGAAATTATGTCAAAACCTTCTAACATGCAGGTGGGCCTATATATGCTTTAATCTAAACTTTGTTCCCCCACCCCACCCTTCATCTACATTTTTCCGAATGCCATCACTCTGCTAAACAAATAATTCCCTCAACACTATCAAACTATTTACCAAGTCTGCACTACTATTAGTCTTCTCATCATTCCCATCACCCATCTCCTTCCGCTTATGACCGTATGACTGTAATTTTGTTGCTTGTATCCTTATGATTTATATTGATATTGTTTCCTGATTGCTTATTTGTACCCTATGACTATCATTAAGTGTTGTACCTTATGATTCTTGATGAACATATCCTTTTTTTATGTACACTGAGAGCATATGCACCAAGATAAATTCCTTGTGTGTCCAATCACACAATAAAATAATCACACAATAAAAAATTCTATTCTATTCTATTCTATTCTATTCTATTCTATTCTATTCTATTCTATTCTATTCTATTCTATTCTATTCTATTCTGAAGCACTTGCTACAATAAAACAAAAATTATCCACTCATGCCCTCATGATAAACAGATGCTTTTGGGTTTATTTCTTGCTTCCCAAATAAGATTTTTCTAAAAGTATTGGGTGCCTGATTGTCACCCCAATTGCTTTTTTCTGATCCAGTTAAACCATCTATTTATTGTTCAGGATTTTGTCCTGAGGCATTTAAAAGCCAAAGATAAGTTGCTGCTTTAATTATAGGTTAAGCTATGAATCTGAAATTCCCATTCTGCACGTAAATAAAACAGCTATGAGTTGTGAAATTATGATATATCAAGCATGCGTGCACATACACACATACACACACACAAGCATTCATTACGAATTTAAAGCTTGTTAGACTCAGGTTTGCTTTTTGTATTGACCATGATTGCTTATTAATAAAATCAACATCTCTATTGCAATTCCTTCACCATTAAACATCATCAACATCTATTTCCTATTTCTAATATAGTCATTTCCTTGTTAGCAATCTAAAATATTTTCTAGAGCAGGGGTGTCAAACTCAATTTCACTGAGGGCTGCATCAGGGTTGTGTTTGACCTCAAGGGGTTGGGATGGGCGTGGCCAGGATGGGTGTGGTCAGCTTAACGTCAGTCGTGTCAAGGGCACCTGTGGTTGCCCGAGCGCTCTGCCAGCTGCAATGGTCTCCTGTAACCTTTTGCCAGCAAAAATGGAGCTCAGGAGGGCTGCATGTGGCCAGGGATGGGTTCTACTTACCTTTACTACCAGTTTGCAGCAGGGCCGTGCGTGCGTTCTCTTCTGCACATGCGCAAAAGCTTCTGTGCATGCACAGAAGCGTTTTGATGATGTCGGGGTCAGTGGCTGGAGCCTCTCACTGGTTTTACTACTGGTTCTATAGAACTGGTGCGAACCATGGGCAACCCATCACTGCCTCCTACAACACTCTGTCAATGAAATGCAGCCCTCCCGAGCTCTGTTTCTGGCTGTGATGGCCTCCTGCAACACTCTGCCAGCTAAATGCAGCCCTCCTGGGCTCCATTTTCACTGACTGAGGCATCATGGGCTGGTCCTTCACTGTTTTCAGGGCGGCCCAGCAGGCCAGATCTAACCACCCCACAGGCCAGATCTGGCCTGTGGGCCTTGAGTTTGACACTCTTGTTCTAAAGTCAACATAGGGTCTTTCTGCCAAAGTAGCTTTAATGAGAACAGGCTTGATGGCTCAATGATATTATGGAGTTTCCATAAACCATTAGTGGAGAAATGGCAGAAATTTCTTCCTCCACCAAAGCAGGTTTCTATAAAGAGTCCATCAACCCCAGCTGCTTTTGATCAATCTCTTTCTTTCCAAACTGTCCACAATCTTTATACTGTTGGCTTCTTCCAGCTCTGAATTTCCTTCATTCCAATGCACTAGCTACACAAGAAAAAATGAGAATCAACAGTCCCCTCTCACTAAATAAATAAAGTAATTTATTTTCTGTGATTCCAGAAGTAGTTGATTTTTGAAGCCCATTTTTTGCTACTTTCTATTTAGCTTTTGTTTAGCCATCTTTGACATTTGCCATTATATTTGGCAAGTGGCATCAGCAGTAACTATCCAATCTAATTGCTAGACATTTTTCCCAGCCAGTTGGCCCACATGGCAATTTCTGAGTGCTTGTGCCAAACACTGATTTGTATGTCACACACTACTTTGATTAGCTCACCCATCTTTGGTGCTGACATTTTCTTTGGCCTTATAAGAATAACAATCCCATTTAATAGGCGATTAGACCTACAAATTAATTATATGTCATTTGCTTTAAGACACGATTGGCAAGTGAATATTTTTAGCATATCTTGCTTTGGGGCCCTTTCCAAGGTGTCACTGTTTCTGTGGGTCACAGCCCCACAAGTTTTAATCAAAGGATGTATCTTAGATGCTAGGAAGGAGCCCTTTTTCATGACTCCACATTTCTACTACACACTATTTTTATTGTACATTTGTGCACAATAGCTAGCTGCCAGGCTAGTCCCTTTCCAGGAATAGATCTCCTTTCCCACAGTTTATTCAGATCTACTGATTTCTGAAGCTTACTTTGGCTTTTAAATAAGTGCTGCTTTTCACTGGCCAGTTCCAATTCAAGAAATTGTTGATCTTTATGTACGGTAATCCTTATTTAATCAGCTGCAGTTTTCCAAGTCATTCTTTCTCACAGGTTCTTAAGATGGTATGTCGTATTCCATCAAACTCATTACAACATTTTTGGATTCTGTTTGCAATTTCAAATCAGTTGCATTATGTATGATCCTCTCTCCTTCTCTCTGCCACTTTGAATTAGTTTTATTTAGTACTGTCAAACATGCTCTCAAAAATCCCCTCCTTCCATAATTAAAAGATGTCATTAATAAATGTAAAGCATTATCGGATAAGATTTGTTCTTGATAAAGTGATAAAGCCAGATTAAACCTAAACAGCTTTGAGTAGAAATGTTACTTGTGAATGAGACTGGAATGACACGTCTCTCACTGGAAATTTTCCAGTGTTGTTGAAACGGGAAAATTAGGTTCTGTGGCTGAGAATTTTGGTACCCAAATGCATGTGGAATTCCAGATTGTCAAATTCTGTTTTAGCCCTTCCTAGACTTGAGAATGCAAAAGTTTGTCACTCTATTTAATTGAGAAGAATTGCAAGAAGGGGAATTTTTGGAAACATCTAATATTGATTGTAAAAAAAGCACTCTAAATGAGTTTAGATTGGCAGCATGCCTTATAGGAGTGATAGAAAAATGGTGGCTGGTCAAATGTTCCTAAATTTCAGCTTCCAGAAATTCCCACTATTATCCAGATTGGAGAAGGTTGATGGAAAGTGCATTTTTATTAGGAAGATAATAGGTTTCCAAATCTGCCTGCCTTTAGAATTATTTCGGTACAGGCTGTAAAACACACTGTATGTAAAACAGAGTGACATGAAAACTATGAATAATTATATATGACAACAATTATACAATGATAAATTATAGAATTAGTGCCCTACCAATGTTATTATACTTATCTCTTTCAACCATCTAGCTAGGAGGAAGTTTATAGGAAAACAGTTTTGGCTACCATTCTGAGACACAGACAAGGACAAACCAATTGGCTTAACATCTGTGTGCTTTATTATGCCCTTTGAACTCTGGGGACCAAACAGAGCCCCTTCCTGACTTTTCTGAAATGCTTAGCAGTGGTTTATGTACTTCAGACCTTCATCTGAATTTCAGCATCATCTGGTGAAGGATATGGCTTTATGGTGAAATATGGAATTTATTCCTCTATGACATAAATCATGAGATGTCATAAATCTTAAATGTCTACAAGTGAGCTTTGACAGGGATCCATAAATAAAATGGCCTATATTTCATGTTCGTTGCTTAAGTCATTGTGTATTTTATTTTCCCTTAAGGAAAATAATGGATCTGTAACATTAAAAAGATCCTTGTGTTTTCAACATATTAATCGTGTATGATTCGTCCGCTACCATTAATGAGTTCACTATGTTCTCTTTTCTAAGAGAGCTATAATATTTTAATATCTCACCACAGAGTTCTAGTTACCTTGGACATTTCCATTTGCTTTCCCTTGTTTGCTTAGCATCCCAGGTTTCCTCCCACCAATTTTATGGTCATGTAGCTAATCTCTCCCTGCAGGGCCTATTTATTCTTTAGGCTTATTGTTCAGCAGGACACAGTTACAGCAAAGCAGGCTCATATTTAGGGCAACGCACTTGCAGCACTGGGTTTAAAATAATTTGTGCATAGATCTGACATTTAAAGCATCTGAAGCTTAGCTTGGAATTAGGATTTAGAGGTCTGCTTCCTTCAGATGAACTTTTAATATTGTCCATCTATTACCAAAATGGCCAAGGCCCCTTAAAAAGTAGGGCAGTGCTTAAAAAAATGAATGCCTTCTCTTTGGCTTTCTTTCTGGATTTGGATTGTTGGATTTTAAACTCCGTTTTTGTTCTATCCATATGATTGTATCTAAATACCCAGTGTGTTTGTCAATATATATTGGTTTATTTATAAACATAGTGCTGGTAAAAAAAACAATAATTAAAATAATTGTATGTGCAATCATGTCTGTTCTGTGCAGATTTTTACCACAATGAGACAAGAGTGGGGACACAACTCCCCAAAAATGCTTTTAGGAATTACATTATTATGGATTCAGGAGGGATAGTTAACAGAATAACACATCTAAATAGGAAAAGTCATATGTTTAATGTTCTACTTGGCTCGCCATTAAGCCACAAATTTAATTTGAGAAGTCAGCCTATCAGAAAATACGGCAATGGATTATACATTTACAAAAGGGACTTGTATTAATATGTTGTATACACCTCGCTGCCTAATAAAAGGGATAAGGTTTCAACTAACCATCCATGTCCTCCTCCAGAACATTGTAATCTGTAAGAGGCTCAAGTAGGCCTAACAGCAGAATACCTCCTCCACTCAAGTTTTTTTTTGTTTTTGTTTTGGTAGAGGCTGCTTAGTTTAAACTGCATAGCTTTGGGCTCATTCAAGCATGTTGATGTCTTTCTCTTGTTCCCTGGACATGCCTTTTGGTTCCAGTATTATCAACACTTTGCCTCCCAGAATTCACTTTTACAGAGAACAGTGATTAACTCGAAATTGCTAGGAGTTAGGAATCAAAAAGCTGAGGAGTGAAGACTTTAGTACAAAAATAATATTTTAAAAGGGAGTATTTCTCTATCCAACAAAAAGATAACCAGTAGAATAGATTCCGTTCAATCAACCTGCCAGTACTGATGGCAAATATTTCACATACCTATGAATCTTTGTCCAGAATGTCAGAATACCTTCAAATTCTAAGCAAAGAAAATATACCCTGCTTGCAACTGGCTAATGTTAGAAATAAGTAACTGCCTTAGACTGATTAGCAAAAGTAGACAGTTAGTTTAATCATAAAGATATTTCAAAGTCCCTCTGGTTTCAATACAACTACTTACAGGATGATTAAATATGGATAAAACCTCCATATATAATCGTCAGACCAAATTACTGAGATGAATCTATTTTCCTGTGATTGAACTATACAGGCCACCAATTGACTGCCAGTTCTATCTGCTACCCATTATTTATTAATGCTCATCATGAGCATATGCAGTAAAGGTGACAAGGAAACTCATGAAGGGAAAGGGATCTGTTGGAGCAGCAACAATTTTTTTTTTTTTTTGATATATGGAGAGAAGTTATTCTCTATATATTCTGCTTAACATGTTTCTATCACTCTCAGCCTTAAATCCAGTATTTTTTCTGTCTGTTCACAGTTGTCTGTGGAACATATATCTTCTCATTGTATAAAACATAGCTAAAATAATGGTTGAACTTTTCTTTCTGTTCTTTGTTTCATTGTACCTTTCTGTTGTCTTTATTGAGCAATTTATATACTGTAATATTTCTCCTCATGTTATTTTGGCCATATCTAAATAATATTTTGTATTGTTCTTAAAGACATAATTTTGTCTGACTAGGTGGCTCAGTGGCTAAGACACTGAGCTTGTCGATCAGAAAGGTCATGTCAGCACTTCAACCTGTATTTATTCTAGTGCTCACATAAGAAGGAGAAGCAAAGGCGTCTGGAAAGGGACGGCTGACTTTTCACCTACTTATTTTCCCTGGAGATAATGTCTCCGAGGAGATGAGATGGGAGGGGGGAATTCCTTTGAGTTGGAGTAGATTAGGGGTAGAATGACTTGGAAGATGGCCAATGAGTGCAGGGGAGTGGGGAATGGAAAGGGAGGGTTTGGGGGCTGGACATCAGAGTTGGCTTCGTTTGGAGTCAGGTTAGGACGTCGTGCTCAATAAAAAGAAGATTTTTCTTCAGAGATTTTGTTTGAAATGCATTTTATTCGAGACGACCATGAAACTTGACAGGTCAGCATTTCGGCAGTTCAAATCCCTAGTACTGGTCTCCTGTGTGAGCAGGGGTTGGACTAGATGACACAGTCCCTTCCAACTCTGTTACTGTTACTGTTAATTTTGCTGTTACTAGAATCATTCTGACCTTTAGTTATCCTGGATCATGTCTATTGCATCAGACTAGCTGTATGAACTTTTCCTTAGTGGAAACAAATAACCCTTTTAACATCTTCTAACTTTTTATTATTCTTTAGAACTTCACTTAGCTTTTTAGTGCAGTGATTTTTCTGGATTTCACCCAAAAATATTAGACAATAATTGGCCTTTCCTTCTGCTTTCCCAGAAATTCATATCAGTGGTGGGTTACCCCCGGTTTGGACCAATTCGCAAGAACCGGAAGTAAAACCGGAGGGAGGCTCCTCCCACTGACCCGGACATCATCAGAAGTGATCTGCGCATGCGCTTGGGCACGATGCGAACCGATAGTAAAGGTAAGTAGAACCCACCCGGATTCATATCATAGAATTAGGGATATCATTAGGGAGAACTAATGACATCATAGAATTTCTGAGCAGAGGTTTCCCAAATACAGTAAATCTGGCTCATGAGATTTCTGAATGATAATGTATAATTCAAACAACTCTCCACCCCTTTCTTCAGATAATTAGATTGTATAAACTTATCTGATTGTGTCACCTCTAAGAAAATGTCTCCGCTTTAAAAATGCTTTAACTAAATTTGGGGGCAGGGGTGTTCTCAGGAGGGTCTGTCAATCAAATCATGATGTACTTTCCCATTTAGATCACATTTACATCAGTTGAGCTGAAGATGCTTCTTGTCCAGTTGCCTCTTCAGAAAGCAGCTTTGCAAAAAACGTGAACTGAATGGCTGAGACTCTCCATAGGCACTTGAGTCAGTTCTACGATTTCTTTGTTGGCTGCTTGTTTCCTTCTAAACTAAGGTGCTTCTCTCTCCTTTAAATCCCTGAATGGCTTTGGATCCAAGGACATGGCAAATTTCTTTCTGTTGCCCAGCCTGTAACCTCAAAGAAATGCTTTTAAAACTTCTTCCCTCAGAGCACTTCAGCTCAATGTTTACTTAGTTTAGGAAATCCCATTATCTGTCTCAGAATGGACTTTTCTTAATCGTAAGAACAAAATCCTTCCGCTCTTTGTAGTTGTTTAACTTTCATTTTTTTTTTTTTTTTTTTTTTTTTTTTTTTTTTTTTTTTTAGTGAGAAAGGAGATAAAGAATTTATTTTTTTCTTAAATATATGATCATTTTCTAATGATTTGGGAAACTAAATTACATTTCCCTTCTGTCCCAATGTACTGTATTATCTTCACCACAAAATATCTCTGAGGTATAAATAGCTAAAACAACATCCAAATTACTGATTAAATTCATGCTGCTTTCTAATTTTTAGTAAGAGTCGCAGAGAACAACTTCATTAAGTTTTACTTCTGAAACCTTGATAAACCCAAAAGATATCCAAATTATTTTAAAATTTAAACTTTTGTATGAGTAAATTTCTAAGTTTCACAACTCTTTTGACTATTAAATATTTCATTTTTGTTCTGTAGCTATATTTTAAGCCCTCTGAAAATGTTCTTTTGCAACACTTAAAAAAAAACAATTGTACAGGTAGTCTTTATTTAGCTCTTATTAACTATGCCACAGTTACAATGGTGAGGAAAAAGTAACTTTACAACCAATCCTTGCATTTATGACATTCACAGGTCTGTAAAGCAAAGGAAAGCTGAAGTAAGATCTCATCGACAGGTCAATGTCATTTACTGACTGCTTTGCTTAACAACCAAGATGCCAGTTCGTTTGGTCACTAAATGAGGACTACCTCTACTTCGCTTTTATTCAAAGAAAGAAAAAAATGTTTACTCTTTTATCATATATAAGCTAAACACAACACGATGACAAGCAAACACAAATGCTTTGCTAGGTTTATTCCCCTTATTAAAACTATTTAAAACATACAAACATCCCAAATGTTCTTCTAGCAGCCACAACTTTACCTTTGAAAATAACAATCAGCCAAAAGCATTCAACATTCTTAGCTATGACTAACAATTATCAAATGTACTTCCTTTAACTAAGATTGAGGATATTGTCAAAACTATTAGCGAACCTACATTAATATTTTAATAAAACTGAAATAAGGTGCTCCATGGCTCAGCAAGGGAAGAAGACATAGGCTTTTGCACCCATTGTGGCAAAAAGCAGCTTTTATCCCAGCTTGAAACAGTCCAGTAGAAACAAACACGATGCAAAGAATGTTCTGCAAGCATGTTTAGAACACAATTCCCACCTTAACTCTGGGTGACTTATTGAGAAATAATAAAGAAGCCCTTCCTGAGCATGTCTAACTTTTGTTCATCTAAGCAGTGGAGTTTTACATACAAGGTTATACTGGCATTGTTGTTCCTTTCAGGAAAAAGCCTGGACAGTTCAATCATTGTTCCTTTTATTGTTGAATTCCTTAGGAAAGAATTGCAATACCAAGTAAATTCTACTACCCAAGGCTTTCTATACTTTTAAGTCTCCAACCTTCATTTTGTGGGACATATTATTAATATCCCCACTTTCCAGCTTTTATGTACATTCAATACATAACTTGACTGATGCAATTTTATGTAGTTGCATCAAGATTTACTTGCATCAAGATTCCATTAAAATCTAATTATAAACTGACTCTTTTAGGAAGGAAATTTTCCAGTGGAAAATCTTTCAAACTATTTCCCTCTCTCTTTTTTTTTTTATAACACATGTACATTCTGGTCCTTCTGCCATAATTTTTCATCAAGATTTCTGAGACGGTATTTCAAGAACATACCGATTTGTTTAGGTTCTCCAAAGATTTTGTGGTGAATTATTTTACTAAAATATATTGAATGAATCAAAGTGTCAACAAGAATTGACAATTGCTCATATTGTAATGCACAATCACTTTTAGAGGGCAAAAAACCATAAGCAAAGGCCTGGTACACATGGAAGTCCATATATTCATTTTAGTTGCTTTGCAAGGGTTGTATTTTCCACCTGTATAATTCTGCGTCATGTGATGATTTTTTATGATGAGGAGCTGTAAAAGGCTCAAAGCAGCATTTCTTCATTTCCATTTAGAGAAATAAAGGAAGAGTTTTCTTCTCAAGATGGGCATTCATGAATAACAACTCTTTAAAAAAACAGCATCTCCTGCGTCAAAAGGAAACGACCTTTAGTGATGGTTCATTCCTGGATTTTCCTCCTTTTTGGACGATAGGGACATTTGCTTGCTTCCAATTCCATTACAATTTCTTTTTCATTTCATGCTGCACTGATCATTTTATCACCAAGAACTTTTGCCGGTAGCTTTCAGTTAATGCAAATGTTGACTGCCAATTACTATGATATTTGCTTGGACCTGGAGGGGCACGGACCTTCGAGGAAAGGGCCTAATCTAGAATATTCTCTACTGATCTGATCCCCCCAGCTGGGGCCCCCGGGCCGCAGCCCGCAGAGGCTCTCGCTCCACTTCTTCCCCTTCACTCCGCCATCTTCCCCCTTAACTTTCATTTCTTTGTCACAATTCTCCAGAAATATATGGTTTGAATATAAAAGGTAAAGGTTCCCCTCACACACATGTGCTAGTCATTCCCGACTCTAGGGGGCAGTGCACGTCTCCATTTCAAAGCTGAAGAGCCAGCGCTGTCCGCTTTCCGTGGTCATGTGGCTGGCATGACTAAACACCAAAGGTGCATGGAATACTGTTACCTTCCCACCAAAGGTGGTCCCTATTTTTCTACTTGCATTTTTATGTGCTTTTGAACTGCTAGGTTGGCAGAAGCTGGGACAAATAACAGGAGCTCACCCCGTTATGCGGCACTAGGGATTCAAACCGCTGAACTGCCAACCTTTCAATCGACAAGCTCAGCCTCTTAGCCACTGAGCCACCACATCCCTCTTATTAGTTATATTTAGAGCTGGTGTTGAATGATTGAAACTAGATTCTACCAATTTCAACAAATGTATACTAAATATGACTAGGGTGGCCACCATCCATAGTTTTGAAACTTCACTCAAAAAGATACATATGGCCACATCTCTAAATCAATAAACACATGGCTGTTATTAAGAAATAATTTTATCTCTTGATTTTATTTCGTATTCCACCTGACAGAATTCTAGTATATCACAGTTGTAACATTTATATTTGACTATTATTATTTCATCTATAAAATGCTTTTTTGGTAAGAGCCACAAAGGTGTTTTCGGGCACAACCTGGGTTGTATCTGTTCCACATTCTCAATGTGACACATCTAATGAAGTGATTTTTAAACATTAACCTTGATTTGTTCTTCCACAAATATCCATGCCACTAAGTCTCAGGTCATGTCCTTTTAACACCAAGAGCCTTCTATGTCTTAGCAGTATCCTCCTCCTTCCTCAGCAGCATCCTTTCTTTGCATCTTGTAACACTTTATATTTACCTTGTGTTTTTTCCCCTGTCACACAAATTTAGATTCACCCTTCTGCCACTATTTAAATTGGAGCATCAGTTATCAAAACAAATACTGTCAGAAACAAAAATATTATTCTAGGCAGGACATTAATTTTTATCAAAGAAATTCTCCTCAGCATGGACAGTTGTAGTTTCTATCTTAACATTATCTTTTTAAACTTCATTCCATGTTTTAACATTTTTATTTTGAAATAATATACAATTATTCAGTATTTGTCATAGTGAATATTTTACCTTCTTCTCGATCTTATTTTATTCATCAACTCTGTTATATTTTGTTAGCATTTTCGTCTTTTGTTTATTAATCTTGAAACCTGCCAAAGCACCAAATTATTTTAATGTGCCCATTAATGTTTCAATTCCATTCAAAGCATCTTCCAAAACCAACACCAAGTTGTCTGCAAAAGCCCTTAACTTATACATTTCTTTTAAAAACTATTTACACAATATTCTCATCTTATCTTGTGTCTCTAATCAAATGAAGAACTGGGGGAAGAGAGATGTGATTGTCAAAAAAGTTTATGGTTTTCAACAGTGTAAAACGGAGGTTGAAATAGAATTGGGTACAAATGGTGAACATGTAAATGCTAAAATATATAAATTTTATTGAAATTTGAAACAGAAGAAGTGAAAGAAGGTATCATAAGGTGGGCTAAAATTTTGCTTATAAAATACAGATGAAAATACATGGTTGAAAGTATTGAAGTTTATACTATCTTCTAATATTAAAGAGAATGTTTATAAAATGATGTACTGTTCATATATGTCACCAAAGAAATTGTCTAGAAGGTAAAAAACATTTCAAATTTGAAATATGAACAAGAAGGGACATTTCATCATGGTTGGTGGACATGTAAAAAAACTAGAAAATTCAGGATTCAAATATATACACTGATTCAGAGGATTTAAAAGATTAATATACAATTTAGCCTAGTTTGGGGGATTGTATAGGATAGTGAGATTATTGTATGCACAGATGTGGAAAGATTTGGCATTACCCACAAGGGAGAAATAATTGGTGAAGATTATGGAACTGCTGAGTTGGCTAAATTGACCTCATTGATGAGAAAAAAGAAAATATTTATGTGTATGGCTGACTGGAAACCCCTTATGAATTTATTTCTATACAATAGGAAAAAATGTGGTTTTGATGATGACAGAATAGATTATAGAAAGAGAATTATGTTGTAGCCATAGAATAAGAGGTAAATTTATTCTACTTATAACTGCTGTAAAGATTGGAAGCCAGTATTTTGTATCTTTTTTGTGTGTATTTTTCTTATAGGTTTAGCTTTGATTTCTTTCTTTTTCTTACTTTATATTAGTTTGTATCGGTGTTTATCTTCCTTTTTAAATTTTTTAAAATAAACTTATTTTGAAAAGGAAGTAATACATTTATTTGGGAATGCATCCCCAGGTACCATATACTTTTTGTGAAGAAACAATAAAAAATAAAAAAAAAACATAACCAGCAACACTATAACTTCCAGATTTACAACTGGTATGAAAAGTTTTTTTCTTCTTCTTGTATTGGGAGGAAAAACATTGAAGTTGTTGAACTTGATGTACTTTCTCTTTCACCTCATTAGTTTCACTTACTCAAAATATATACAAATTTATGAAGCAATGCTATTACATTCATCAAAATAATTATTTAAAAGACAGCTTTAATGGAGACTAACAATCCCTTTGGCCTTCTTTGGGCAAAGTTAATAGCATAACCTAACTTTATGATTAACAGGATCATTAATTTTTGACTGTAGAGAAAAGACATCAGGTGATGCCAGAATGGGAAGAGAGAAGATGATGTGACTGTCTGACTAAGATCATTTCATAAATTCCTACAATCTGAAGTATTTGTGGGCTGTGACATGTATAATCTAGGCACAAATGGAAGAAGATACACTCTTCAGTTTAGCTTATAAAAACAAGAAGCATACAATCTGATTCCACCAAATAGCTTGAAATTCAGTTGTTCCTAGATTCTCATTTCGTCCTTCTGAGAAGGGGCTCTGTTGCATTCCCTCCAACTAGAGAAGCCAAAGGAAGGACCATTTTGTTTCAGACACCAGATCAGGGGTGGGTTCTACTTACCTTTACTACCGGTTTGCAATGGGACCATGCTTCTGCGCATGCACAGATTACCCATGATGATGTCGTGGCAGGTGGGTGGAGCCTCCCACTGGTTTTACTACCGATTCTAAAGAACCGGACCGAACTGGGAGCAACCCACCACTGCACCACATGTGAAAGGTTGTAAATTTCTTTTAGAATCATTTTGCAAACGTAATACAGGTAATCCTTGATTTATGACACAATTGGGAAGATAATTTCCATTGTTAAGGCAGGTGATTGTTGAGTTGCTCCTGATTTTATAATCTTTTTTGCCATGGTTGTTAAGTGAATTACTGCAGTTCTTAAATGATTCATGTAGTCATTATGAGGATCCAGCTTTGCTGAGTGACTTTGCTTGTTGGAAGCCAGCTGGAAAGGTTGCAAATGGTGATCATATGACCCCAGGACACTGCAACCACTGTAAATAGATGCCAGTTGCCAAGCAACTGAATTTTTATCATACAAACCATGAGAATGCTGCAACTGTCACAAGTGCAAGAACTGGTCATAAGGTGCGTTTTTCAGAGCTGTTGCAACTATGAAATGTTGCTAAATGAATGGCTGTACATTAAGCACTATCTGTAATCTGATCAGATCTACAAAAATGTCATTGGCCATTAGGTAGATTGAAGTTTTTCTATATCTCATTGGTGCTAGCTAATAGTGTCTCTTTGACAGCTATTACATATCTGTATCTTGTAGCCCTGGTTAAGTATTTATTTATTTATTTATTTATTTATTTATTCAATTTATATACCGCCCTTCTCCTAGTGGACTCAGGGCGGTGCACAGCCAAAACTAAAATACATAACAATACAAAATTTAAAATTAATTAAAAGAATTATATACTTTGGCCCGAATTAAAACAGTGCGAATTAAAACCCATTAACAAATTAAAACTAAACAATTAAGAACCATTAAAAACTAAAAAAGGGGGGCGGGGTTCACGCCAGCCCTGCTTGCTGGAAAAGAAGAGTTTTCAGGGCTCGGCGAAAGACCCGAAGATCCGATATCCTTCTTATCTCCGGGGGCAAATCGTTCCAGAGGGCGGGGGCTGCCACAGAGAAGGCCCTCCCCCTGGGGGTTGCCAGCCGACATTGCCTGGCCGACGGCACCCTGAGGAGTCCCTCTCTGTGGGAGCGTACTGGACGGTGGGAGGCTATCGGCGGCAGAAGGCGGTCCCGCAAGTACCCAGGTCCTATGCCATGGAGCGCTTTAAAGGTGGTAACCAACACCTTGAAGCGCACCCGGAAGACCACTGGAAGCCAATGCAGCTCACGCAGGAGAGGTGTCACATGGGAGCGACCCCTCGCTCCCATAATCCCCCGCGCGGCCGCATTCTGCACCAGTTGGAGCCTCCGGGTACTCCTCAAGGGGAGCCCCATGTAGAGAGCATTACAGTAGTCCAGGCGGGAGGTGACGAGTGCCTGAGTGACTGTGCGTAAGGAATCCCGATCCAGAAAGGGACGCAACTGGCGAATCAGGAGGACCTGATAAAAAGCCCCCCTGGCCACGGCCGTCATATGCTCTTCTAAAGACAGCCGTGCATCCAGGAGGACACCCAAGTTGCGAGCCCTATCCGTGGGGGCCAATAACTCGCCCCCAATAGCCAGCGATGGTACCAGCTGGCTATATCGGGACGCCGGAAGCCACAGCCACTCGGTCTTGGAAGGGTTGAGTCGGAGCCTGTTACTCCCCATCCAGATCCGCAAGTATTACATGCAGTAAAAAAAAAAAACATATAGAAAATGATTATTTTGCTGACTTGCTTAAAATAAAATATATACCATACCATTTTCCATTCAACTAGACTCTAGATATACTGTTTCCCAAATGCCTTTCTCTCAGTTCTAACCATGTTATACCATTTAAATCAAATATTTAATGCATAATGTATGGAAGATAAAAAATAATAAACCCACCACTAACTGATGTAGTTTAAATCAAGTTTTACATTTATTGCTTGAAGATAACATTTGAGTAGTATATCTATTATGGTAGAATTAAGGTTATCTGTGTCTTACATGATAAGCAATGTCAGAAACTGCACAGATTTGAACTTAAAACATATCTTCGAGGTAGACCAGCAACTGCATAAAAAAATGTTTTGCTGAAATCTCACCATGGCAAAACATCATAAAAGCATAACATTAACATGAAGAATAAAATGAATACTGTAACATGTTTAGTATCAAATATTTTTTTCCTCTGAACTGTAATAGAGACTATATTTCTAACAATATGATTTTATTCATATTTGTGAAGCAGAGAGTTACATAGCAACATCCAACCAGTTACATTTTTTGTAACAATTTACTATTTTGGGGAAGAAAAGATAGGAGAAAAGAAAGATTCCAGCAAATTGTATTTTTTTTTTGTCTTCTAGAAACTTTTTGGGGCTTCTCATATCCTAACTGACAATGTATTTCTTACTATCACTTATCTAAGTCACCATTGTCAATGAAGAACTATTATAAACTACTGTTTAGTTTATAGTAGTTAAATAAACTACTGTTTATTCATTCTTCCAACTGTATACTACATCAACTGAAAGACAGATGATCTATTCATGTCATACATCCAATAGATTATATATATTTCTTGGACATTGCTGTTGCTGTTGGTTTTCTTAGCTTTGATCCTTCATGGCTGAGGGATCTCCTTGTGCAATGACATCCATCCATCGTGTTTGAAGAGGACCTTGACATCTAACAGGCTGTGGGCTGTCCGTGGTGTGTCCGCAGGTGGTTAATAAGGCCTATACGGGCATGAAATGTTCTGCCAAATGTCAGGCAGACATGTGTGGGCACCATTGTTGCAGCATTTGTAGCTCTGGCTTTGCGGAGAGCTCACTTCTCTTGTGTTATGGTTGTTCTGCTGTTGTCAGATGTCTGGCAGCCTTGGTGGATCAGCATGCACCATGTCGATCGATCTTGTGCCAGGGTTTCCGAGGTGGTGGTGTTGATATCCAGGGACTTGAAGGAGGCTTTCAATGTATCTTTCTATCACTTCCTTTGTCCCCTGTGTGATCACTTTCCTTGAGACAGCACACCATAGAGGAGCTGTTTGGGGATGTGATGGTCTGGCATCCTTGCAACATGGGCCTGCCCAGCATGTCTGGGCTTTCATTAGCAGGGTATGAAGTGATGGCAGGCCTGCTCTGGAGAGGACTTCTGTGTCTGGCACCTTGTCCTGCCACCGGATCCTCAGAATTCTATGGCGGCAGGTCATGTGGAAGTGGATGAGGCAATACTGTGGTTACCTATTTCTTATAACAAAGTTTAATGATATATGAAACAACCATAGAGGTTTTTTTTTTTCATCCATGTTATCACAGAAACTGGCACATATTAGACCTGAGAGGAAGATACCTAGCTCGGTTTCATTCCTAAAGGAGATCCAATCCTGGATCTCCCCATTCTAGTTCAGCACCATAACCACTACACCATGCTGGATCTCATGGGGTTTCTTTTTCCCCTTGGGCACTGTAGGTTATAAACATGCACCAAATCAACAGAATGTAGGAAGAGTGTAGATGCTACTGTATGTGTACTTAGTGTCTTGGTTATTACATGGATGGATAGAGTGTCTTGGTTATTACATGGATTATATCCACATATGTGTTTCTGGTGATACAAACATTTTCTCTGCCCCAAGTGGTACAACTTATTCCTAATCCTAATTGAAATACCATTTGCACTGTCTTCTCTCCAAGGTTAACTTTGAGATAAGTATTGCTCTGTATCTCCCAGAGTCATATTCATATCAATGGGTGCTTTCTTGCATCTATGAGCCACGGTGGCGCAATGGTTAGAGTGCCATACTGCAGGCTACTTCTGCTGACTGCCAGCTGCCTGCAATTTGGCAGTTCAAATCCCACCAGGCTCAAGGTTGACTCAGCCTTCCTTCCTTCCGAGGTGGGTAAAAAGAGGATCCAGATTGTTGGGGACAATATGCTGACTCTGTAAACTGCTTAGAGAGGGCTGTAAAGCACTGTAAAGCAGTATATAAGTCTAAGTGCTATTGCTATCACTAAAGCAAGAATCATGAAAAGGGGGCAGAGTTACATACAGCCTGAGAACACAGCCTTTTTTTTTTCTACAGAATATCCTAATAACTACCCTGTTTCCCCCAAAATAAGACATCCCCTGATAATAAGCCCAATCGGGTTTTAAAGTACATGGCAATAAGGTCAAGCGCTTATTTCAGGGTTCAAAAAAAATATAAGACAGGGTCTTATTTTCAGGGAAACACAGTAATCACTAAGCCCTTGATTGTACACACAAATTGAGCACCTTTGTTGAAATGTTTCAGAAACCGAGCATAATATATGTAATCGGAGAAACCCTCTTTGATATGACAATACAGAGGAATAATGGATGTATTCTATCTGGTCAACTTACAGGTAATCCTCAATTTAGGAAAACAACTGAACCCAAAATTTATGTTGCTAAGTAAGAAATTTGTTAAGTGATTTTTGCCCCATTTTACAACTTTTCTTGCCTCATTTGTCGAATGAATCATTGCAGTGGTAACTTAGTAGCATCATTGTTAAGTGAATCTGTCTTCCCCATCGACTTTGCTTGTCAGAAGGTCGCAAAAGGGGATCACATGGCTCTGGGACACTGCAACCGTCATAAATGTGAGTCAGTTGTCAAGCAACTGAATGTAAATCACATGACTATGGGGATGCAGCAACAGTCATCAGTGTGAAAATGGTCATAAGTCACTTTTTTCTCTGCCATTGTAACTTCGAACAGTCACTAAATGAACTGTTGTAAGTCGAGGACTACGTATATTCCAGTTGGCCATAGCCAAAACTATAACTGGACCCCCAAGACATGTCTCAGTGTCTTTAGCAAGGCCATGTGACTATATAAAAAATGGATTGATGATTCCTTAGCAGACATATCTGTGCAGAAAATGTCCCCTGATGTCCCACTAACTTTATTAATATTCCTGGGACTGGAAGGAAATTGGATAGCAAAAAGCAGAGAAAATAAATTAGATGTTCTTACTATAATCATATGATAATACTCCCAGCTGTAACTTTTGCAAAATTGGAGTTCATTTCAGAGACTCTCTGTCTGAACAGGGTAATCAAGTGAAACTCTCCCTGTTGGCCAGCTCTACAAACCTGGGCCCTTCCTGGTCTTCTGCAACTTCTCCCAGTAGTGCATCTTCATTAAGCTACCATAAAGTAAGAGCAGGCATTTCCTCCTGAGGCTTCCCCCCAAAGTAATCATATTTGCAATATCTTCAGAATTGCTCGGCACACAAGGGGCTATTTTATTTCCTGATCCTGCTGATTTAGCCCATTCTAATAAAAATGATCTTTGGATGGGAAACAATATTACTTCAGCCTTATCTTACAACATTTTTTAATCCACTGATTCCCAGACCAATCCTGTCAAAATGGTTGTTTGGTTTCTCTAGCTTCTATGAGACTCTTTCTTGTATAATTCACCAAAAACTTGCAATATGGTGTGTCTGTATGTGTATGTGTTTGTGTGTGTGTGTATTCTTTTTCAACTATCATTTTAAGAAAATGGTATAGCATTTCCCAGCAAATAATCAGAGTTACCGAGTGCAGATTGTATTACAAGATAAAATTCTTTACGAGAAGAGCTTTATTTTGAACTACATCATGGCAAGTCAAGTTCTGTAAGATATAACAGGATGTCAAGGTGGAAGGAAGAATTTAAAAGTTAAGGAGACAAGGAGACCCAACATATTTCAAGAGACTTTCTCTTATAATTAAGAGCACAATATGTTGTGGAGCATGGCTGATCAATACCAAGAGACATCCCAAATATGGAAAACCTGCCCAAAGGAGCTTGTCTGCTGCTCATACAACAGCCATCTTAGACCAAAGGAAGACCTTTTATTTTCTCAGGCCTTTGATCTATAATTGCTTTTAATGCTTTTAATATTTATTATAATTGCTTGCTGCTCCTCATTCCAGATTCATTTTGTGGGGTTGGAAATTTTATGCTGTTTCTCAGCACTTTTAGGGTTCTTTTAAATTTTTATTATTATTTGGTGTACCTTGAAAACTAGGAGATGTAAACAAGGAATTTGGCAGACCTCAAAGAGAAAAGAAAGGACATTACAGGTAGTTCTTAACTTACAATAGTTCATTGAGTGACCATTTGAAGTTACAATGGCACTAAAAAAGTGATTTATGACCATTTTTCACACGTATGACCGATGCAGCCTCCCCATGGTTCTGTGATTTACATTTGGATGCTTTTCAATTGGTTAGTATTTATGACAGTTGTAGTGTCCCAGGGTCATATGATCACCTTTTGTGACCTTCTGACAGGCAAAGTCAATGGGGAAGCCAGATTCACTTAACAACCATGTTGCTAATTTAACTACTACAGTGATTCATTCAACAAATGGGGCAAGAAAAGTCGTAAAATGAGGCCAAATTCACTTAACAAATTTTTCACTTAGCAACATAAATTCTGAGCTCAGTTGTGATTGTAAGTCGAAGACGATGAGGTTTCTAACTATACTCTATAGAAGCTTGGAGTTCTTCAAAAGTTTGATTGGATTCATGAGAGACCATTGGTATTTTAAAAGAAAATAATTCAAACGAGACCACATTTCCATTATTAGAATTTTGCTCAAGAAAAGTCACGCTGAAGACAATGCTGGAGAAACAATTTAAGCTCTTTTTTTTTTTTTTTTACACACATCACACATGATGTACTCTGATGGGTATACCTTCAATCAAACTGTTGCAATTGCCATTTTGGCTATTTTGACTAAACCCTGAAGACAACCCAGCTTTGTGTTTTGATTTGGGATTATGAGCTTTATTTTTTTAGAACAGGTTCCACAGCCTGTAAAGTTTGCAAAATAGCTGCATATAGTCATTTGTGTCATTTTAATATGAGTTGTAATGCAATGTTTTACTTCATTTTTTTTAAAGATCAACTTTGCATGTTTATTTGGAAAATAAAAACAGTGGAAGGAACTCTAATATCTTCCGGGTGCGCTTCAAGGTGTTGGTGACCACCTTTAAAGCGCTCCGTGGCTTAGGGCCGGGGTATCTACGAGACCGCCTTCTGCCGCCAATAGCCTCCCACCGGCCAGTTCGCTCACACAAAGAGGGCCTCCTCAGAGTGCCGTCGGCCAGACAATGTCAGCTGGCAACCCCCAGGGGGAGAGCCTTCTCTGTGGCGGCACCTGCCCTCTGGAACGACCTACCCCCAGAGATACACACAATATCAGACCTCCGGACTTTTCTTTGGGCCCTGAAAACACATCTATTTCATCTAGCCCGACTGGCTTGACCCCATCTTTGCGGTTTAAAATTTGTAATTGGTTTTAACTGGGTTATTTTAAATTGATGGCCAAAATTATTTAATGTTTTTAAACTGCTTTTAAATTTTATATGTTGTGTTTTACTATGGCTGTTCACTGCCCTGAATCCTGTTGGAGAAGGGCGGTATACAAATTAAATAAATAAATAAATAAATAAATAAATAAATAAATAAATAAATAAATAAATAAATAAATAAATAAATAAATAAATAAATAAATAAATAAATAAATAAATAAATAAATAAAAAAAATGGGGGAGGGGCAGAAGGGTGACAATTCCAAAATTTTCTCGTGATGCCGTTCTATAAGTAAACAACATAATCCAATATATTGTGGGTCTTTTCAGATTTGCCAACTTTAAGATATGTGGACTTCAACTCCTACAATTCTCCAGCCAGTGCTGGAGTTGAAGTCTAGATATCTTAGAGTTGTCAGTTTTGAAAAACAGTGATACAGTAGATTAAATGTTGGGCTTAGGCTGAGAATGTTGGTTTTCTCTTAACAGTAAAGATTTCTGGGTAGCCCTGAGTTCCTTCAATAGATAATTCAATGTATGAGAAGAGAATCATGGTTAACCTTTTTTTTTTTTTAATTTATATGCCGCCCTTCTCCGGAGACTCAGGGCGGTTTACAATGTGTTAAGCAATAGCCTTCATACTTTTGTATATTTATACAAAGTCAGCTTATTGCCCCCACAATCTGGGTCCTCATTTCACCTACCTTTGAAAGGATGGAAGGCTGAGTTAACCTTGAGCCTGGTGAGATTTGAACTTGCAGTAATTGCAAGCAGCAGATGTTAATCTGTTAATAACAGTGCTTTAGTCCACTGTACTACAGGCTCTTATTCCTTGAAGATTTTAAGCTTGAAGATCTTCAACATCAAGCTGAATAATTCTAGTCTAATAAGTATTGTCCAGTTAAAAATTAGGGAAACATATAAACATTATGGTGGTACAAAATATATAAATATTAATAGGATGTGATTCTCTCCTTTTAAAAATGATTCAATATGCTCTCTATTAATTTCTTTTTTAAATCTGTGGGTTTAACAAAGGGTTGTTTTATGGTGCCCTCTTGTATGTTTGTGTGCTTTATTTCATACTGTGTATTCTAATCATTTTAAAGACAATTTATCTCCATCCTTGCCTTAAAGCATTTCTGTTGACTAGAAGACTTTTAAAAAGCTGTTTCCAGCTGTGCTGTAGTTTAGTAAATTATATTGAAGGTTAGGAGGTTTTTTCTTTTTTTTTCTTTGTTTTCTGCTGCAAATCTATGAAGATGAATCTTTAATATTTATTTTAGAAAAGCTGTTTCATACGCTTTGTTTCCTGCTGTTTCCCTGAACAGCTCTATAAAACTTTTTAATGAAGCTGGTTGAGAATTCCTTCTATTCCTACCACTTTAAAACTGAAAGCTTCCAGAGTAACCAGCAAATCAACATTCCGTAATCTAAAAAGGGGGCATTTGAGAAATTTAGAGGCAATGTTTCTCAAAATAATATCTAAATATTATCTTTAAAATGTTGGCCATGGTCCAGCAATCTAGTTAAGCACACTTAAACCTCTTTGTGGATATTAGAGTTCCTTCCACTGTTTATTTGTTTAAAAGAGTTAAACCATGTCTTTATGCGATATTGACTGAGGCTCATGTTTTAAATTTAAATCTATATTCATAGTTAAAGATAACCAAATATCTAAAAATAATAAAAATATCTAAAAAGATGATAATAACCAAATGAAGAACAGAAAGAGACATGAGAAGACAAAGTATTATATGGCCAGTACATTAAAAATAATAGCAGGCAAAATAATAATAACAAGACCTGGCAATGGCTAAGAGCAGGAAAGTTGAAGAAAGAGACAAAGGGGCTAATTCTGGTTGCACAAGACCAAGCCTTTAACAACAAATGTATAAAAAGCCAGAATTGAGAAGACAGTAACAGACTACAAGTGCTGCCTCTGCAAAGAAGCTGAAGAAATCTTGTTAACTGATGCCAAATGATCACACAGACTGACTACAAATAACAGCATGACAAGTAGCAACAACGGTGCCTTGGAATATCTGCAACAAATACCACTTACCTGCAAGCAAGAATTGTTAGGATCAAAAAATAGAGAAAGTCATCAAAAATGAAGAAGATAACAGTACTCTGGGACTTTAGAATTCAGACCAACAGACAGCTGCCACATAACAATGTTGAAAGTGCACAAGACAATTGAAGAATAAAAAAGGGGGCATTGAAGGGAAGGGAAGAAGATGCACTCAGTGCCATGATAGCTTACTGAATACCAGAAAGACCAAACTGGCCTACAAAAAAGATCAAATAAAGAATAGAAAAGAGAAATAGCAAGGCAATCACAGATCATGTTACTACTATCTGAAGACAAAACTAAGATCTAATGTGTGGCTCCAATTATGAGTTGAATCCCTAATATATAGGACAAGGTTAAGGTTTTCATAGTAAGCTGTGAACTACCAGGGCCAAAAAAGGCAAATTGAAGTCCCTCCAAGCCCATTTTGCTCAACTCACCACCAATTCAGCTGCAGAGCCCAGGAGTTAAGAATGGGCTACTGCCACACTGCAGGAAAGAAGTTAAGCAATAACAAACTAAACTCATCATTTTACAGGCCAATTCCCCAAAGAAAAATTCACAACCAATTAGATCTGGGTAGCCACCCTCAGACCACCAAGGCACCTGGATAACAACAGCCACACTCTCACCCTTGCCCCAGGGTCATGGCTGGTGCCACACACAAAACTCAAGAGTGCACATTTCCAACAGATGATCCCACATTTTGCATTTAGCCAGATTTTAATATTGCACACAAGCCGGGTCCTTTCATTCATGATAAATGATTAATTATGGCATTGTAGCAGTAGCTGGAATCCAAGGTCTCTAAGATGCGGTGACCATGTTCTGGAGCTGAGCCCAGGGTATGGAATGTGACATTGGTACTAAACACCAAGGTTGCCTGTCTCATTACCACAAAACCTCTCCATTCCAATCACCTCTCCAACACTGCTGTCCATCCTTCCCCTGACAGCACTTCCATCTCACTGAGGCCCCTCACTACAGGGATGCCAGAGCCAAAGCCATCCTGAAATGCCACCCCAGTTCAATTGGCTTCCATGATGTCTCCAATGCAATTTTCAGAGTGGATGGTGAAAATGGAACTTCACTGCCCTGCTGTTCCTTCATAAAGCTACCATGCCTTCCAGTTCCAGACAAACATCACTAGTGAGCTGAATCGAAATCAGTTTTTCTCTGAAGTTCCAGCTGACATTGGCAGTTCTACATAAAGTCTCTGGTGAAGTAAAGTGAAGCTTTGGTGAAACTGTGGTTAGAGTTCACTGCCCGCTGCTTCTCCTGTGCTTACATGGGCTCCAACAGAACTCATCTTACTACCACTTTTCTCACTTCCCTGAATTCTTGAGTTCTCCTGGCAGCCAGTTGCTCTGTTTGAAACCCCAACACACGTCTCTAACATTCTGAAACCACTTTGCAATTGCTGAGCCAGACATGATACATCCAACCCAATGAAGGTTACAGACATGCCATAACGCTATGTAAGGACATTAAAATATTTAAACCCCTTTCATGATGAATCATAGCACAAAATTTGTATTGAAGTTTGAGAAGATCCAGAGTAAGTGATCTGATCAAATCTCAGCTTTTATGCTTTAGTTGGTTGAGTTAAGTTACCTCTAAATTAATTCTGAATATAAAGTGGGGGGGAGGGGAGCAGTAGATAAGAGATCCAGGAACATTGATTTGAGTTCCATCAAGAAAGGATGGGAGAGAAGAAAATAAACTGATCACTCTTTTTTTAGAAGCTAGGTCAATAAATGGGGCCATTTCCAGAACCAAATATATTGCATATACCACATCAAAGACTTCTCTCTATTTCTATCCATTTATCACTCAACTTCCAAGCAAAAGAAAGTATCACCATATTAAGTTGCAATAACATTGAACATTAAAAAAACTACTTTATACTTTCTTGAGCTCAGATTGTTACAGCTTTTCATCTAGTTCAGTACTATGATGGGTGGCAGGTTGATTTGAGAATGTGAGATTAACTTCTGGGTGAAATTCCAAATAAAATAACTTTCAGACTGTAAATATACCATTTGAAATTTCAGCTGCAGTTATGTATGTATTTACATACACTACACAAATATACAGACAAAAGAGATTTTTAAGAAGACACTGAACAGCCATTTGTCTGAAATGTTATTGGGTCTCCTGCTTGAGCAGAGGGTTGGACTAGAAGACTTTAAAGTCCCTTCCAACTCTGTTATTCTGTTATATAGTGTACATCTAAATGCATAGAAGTTATTAACATATTTCCAAAATGAGGAGAAATAAGCTGTGCAACATTAGATCTCCTTTTTATGATAATAATATTTCTGTTTTTGAAAAACCTGCAGTGGGAAGGACCTGCAAAACAAACTTTTCATTGTGGTCTATGGTTTCTCAAAAATACGACAAGGAGAAGTAATAATAACAGCCAAAACAATATCCATAATGTACTATTAAGGAAATGCAAGAAGGCATTCTAAATCGCCTTCCTTGGTCAAAGAGCAAGGCACTTAAGGAACGATATATTTCACTCCCTGCTAGGTTGAGCAATACAATCGCCTAAGTCCACTTTAAATATTTGATTACAGCCTTCTCCATTCATATAATATTTATGCCCACTTCAAGTACTGGAACTTTTGATGCCCGTAAATATACCATTTCCTGGTTTAATGGTTTGCCAGGAACATTTGAACTTCTATATAAACACAGCTTAAACAACACTTTGGCAAATGATCTCATTGGACCCAAAACATGACAGATATAAGGTTGGTGTTTCATACAGCCAACTCATCATGGGGGGACATCGCGAGGAGAGAGATAAGAGCAGTATGAACAACTTCATTAACTTGTTGTTAATTTAAATCCTGAAGGTGTCTGGTGATCCAACAAGCTAATGGCAGCTCAATAATCATGCCCTCTGGCCTACCATGGATTCAATAAATTTCTAGAGTTTGCTGATCATCTAGAGTTGCATAAACATACAGTATACTGACAAACATTGGCAAGTTACAATACACTGACAAATCCCTCCATACGATGGATGGTTTGTTCTTGGTAAGTCATGTCTTCTAAGTCTACAAGATTGCTTGATTCCAAAGGCAACACTTCTTAGCTACCTTTTTGATTCCCCTTTTCTCTCTTTTTATTTTTCTTAGCGTACTAAGTAACTAGGTCTTACACATTTTAAGAGCTATTTCTACCAGTGCAATGTCTCCTTTTCTAAATGCAAAAGAATCCAGTGTGGAACTGAGATGTAAAAGAGAGGTGCTGTTCCTGTATTTTGTCTATTTCAAGTTAGTGCTTCCTAAGTATATAACATATACTGATTCTGCATATTGGCTATTTTTTAAATATATATATATATATATATATATATATATATATATATAAAAAGAGATCAAAAGACACAAAAAGGACAATCATAGCAGCGGTAGTTTCATGGGCTCTGGCTCACTTACAAAAATGATGGTTGAATTTGTATAAATCACATACTTGCACTCTCCTTGCTTCACTGACAAGTTCAACTTAATGCATACTAAGATCATGCATAGTTTGTCTTGATGTAAACAAAGATTTTATGAAAGTCTCTCATCTAGGATTACATATGTTTTTCTGTTTTCATTGGGAAGAGGTTGTTCGTGACTTAATCTGCTAATGGTTTTTACATCTTATTTTAAAAAAAACAAAAGAGTTGAAGTCTTTTCCATGCTACAGGACAATTTGCAAATCCTTTTATAAATAATATAAAAAATATACGTACCGTGGCTTGATCTAAATAAAAACCAAGAAGAGAAAAGATACAAGCAAAATGGCTTACTTTCAATCTAGTGTATCAGTGAAGTAAAGAATCTCTATCTGGTTGGCAATTTCCGGCAGGCTTGGGGCCATTGATCTCGCTCTTGTGATCTGGCGAGATCCGGCCATGAATGGCGTGAATGAGTTTTTAATGTTTTTAATTTTTCAATGTTTTTTTATAATTATTTTTTAAAATGTATTGTGAGCCGCCCTGAGTCTTCGGAGAGGGGCAGCATATAAATTTAATTAATTAAATTAAATTAAATTAAATTAAATTTGGCCTGGGAAATTCATATCCAGGTAATCAAGTTAAAACCATCGATATGAGTAGCTCTTATCAAATCAGGAACCAGAATATCGTTGTCCTAGGAATCCTCAAGATGAAACATTCAGGTAAACTAGACAATTCACAACTTTACTGACTCCAATCTAAAAACATGACAACTCTGCTGTATAGTCAGAACGTCAGTTGTGCATCTATTCTTTTCCATGTCTTATCAATGCCACAATGCTCTGGCTTGAAATCTCTGTTGTTTACCAGTTAGGGATATGCCAAAGCAGAATAGCAGTTTGCAAAATTAGTGAACATTTATAGTTATTAGTTTGCAAATTGTTGGTGACAATCTACATAGCTATTGAAACATATTGATGCTTGTAAGACAGTTATACCTCATAGTCTTTGTACTATATTCCCATTTATTCACCTTTATTTGAACTGTGGTAAAATTATGCTTTGGAATATCGTTATGGTTTTATGAATATGTTATGTTTCTAAACTATTTGAAATTTGAAAACTTTCAATTCTGATTGTAATTTACTTGCCTAACCTTTTGTTCACTTATATCATTGAAACTGTTTAGTATATAACTTCTGTCATAACTAATTCAATATGCATGGGAAATGAATTTGTTCATTCAACTAGAATTTTCTGCTGAGTTGAGATCTTTGTTTTTCAGTGAGTTAACTTTCTATTAAAATAAAGCAACTGAAAACCTGCTGGTTAGTTTATGAGACCAACATCAAATATTATTTGTGAACTTAATGCTGAAAAATGAAAGGCAGGTAATGCCCTCAAACAAAAATCATGACATAAAATTTCTTTTCCATTGTGGAGTATAATTGTTATTTTATTGTATATATTTGGCAATAGTGCTCAATATCTGGCTTTCTGAAAATGATATCTTGTCATATCCTATGTTCTGATATTGGTCAGATGTACTGCCATGAGAACATAAAATATTTTATATATAAAGCAATATAATGTGATGAAATATAACAGACTTTTAGAACTAAGTTGCTAGGATTTTCCTCTGGTCTTCTGAAGGTTGTTGGAGGATGTCCTCAAGAGATTATTTATGATGATGGACAAGCTTCCTGAAGCTGTGTTGAGTTAACCTTTAGGGCTTCCTTGAATTAGTACAGGCCATGAATGAGAAGGAGCATCATTTGCTTAGTATCCAATGTTTTCAACAAGTGACTCTTCCTGGCTCCACAAATACAATTCAGGGACTGTGATTTGTGAAATATTTTGCCTTGTCTGCCATTTAGGTTTAGAAAATCAAAAGACTGCATTTGCTTACCACTGATATAAAAAGGTAAAGGTTCCCCCACACATGCAAGCTAGTTGTTCCCGACTCTAGGGGACGTTGCTCATCTCTGTTTCTAAGCCAAAGAGCCAATGCTGTCTGAAGACATCTCCATGGTTATGTGGCCGGCATGACTAAACACTGAAGGTGCACAGAGCACTGTTAACTTCCCACCAAAGTGGTCCCTATTTTTCTACTTGCATTTTTTACATGCTTTCGAACTGCTAGGTTGGCAGACTGGGACAAGTAATGGAAACTCACTCCGTCACGCGGCACTAGGAATTTGAATCGCTGAACTGTCAATCTTCTGATCGACAAGCTCGGCGTCTTAGCCACTGAGCCACCCTTACCACCCCTTATCCAGTGTTTCTTTTATATATGGTTTTAGCAATGATGGTGTATTTTGGGTATTCCATTTATTTTGGGTTATGCGTGGGGCTATATCAGTATATAGCCCCACACATAACCCAAAATATATGGAATACCCAAAATACACCATCATTGCTAAAACCATATATAAAAGAAACACTGGGCCTCAACCTCCCACAATTGTGACTTGTTTTAGGGAGCTCACAAGGGTTTCTTGCTCAAACACATTCATTAAATGGCCTTTTATAAATTGTTCGTGGTGTGCTTGTGCAAACCAACAGAGCCCTTATTCACAAATGGGCAAAGATGCCTGAATTATACATCCCCCAAGGTGAATCAAAGCAAACAGAATGCAGAAAGACAAAGCAGCCCAGATGGTCTATCAACAGTTAATTAAGTGGCAGAGCCCAAGCCAGGCTTGTGCTGCCAACCTCATTGCCTGCAGACCCTACACGGGAGTCCATTTTAGACTGCTGGATGAAATCCTGGTACAGATTGGCATCAGCATCCTGTGACAAGCCTTTGAAACACAGCCAAGCAACCAAAGAAAAAAGAAAGGAAAATGAGAATGAGTCTGCTAGGGTAGATTTTTTTTTTCCTTTTCTTTTAACAATGGTGGGGTATAGCTTCTTTTTTGTCTGTTTCTCAGTGCTGGGTCTGAGTGAGCCAAATGAAGATTATTGATTTATTGTTCCAAATACTGAATTGTCCCAAAGACTAGTGGCAAAACTAAATCAAGGTCACACAGAATAATAGGAGTTGGCTTCTATTGACTGTGTTTACCTATTACCCCATCGAAAATTATCTCCAGCTTTGTGAATATAAAGGCTGCCTTGTTGATTTTTTTCCCCTACCACCAAGAAAACTTTTTTGTATTTATAAGACAAAAAACAGGGTTGACTTAATAGCTAGATTTTAAAGGCAAGAAATCCAACAATTGTTTGCTTTCCACTTTTTCACAAGCCTTTGGAAAATCGGTCTCTTTTGCAGTTAATCAGACCTATTCTGTGCGGCTACAAACTTTTCAGAACTTTGCTACAATGGGAAGCTGTGCAGACTTTACTTGGATATAAACCACAATGCCCCTTCCTTTTCTCACCCTATTTTTAAAACATTTTTCTTTATGGAGATTGATTGGAAACTCAAAAGCTTTCACAATATTTTGTCAGGCTTGAGTTGTCTTGATAAAAACACTGGTGTCAGTATAGATTCTGAAGGGCAGGTTATATTTTGGACTTTGGCAATGAAGGGTATTTAAAATCCAGGTAGTCTTTCTTCAGATTGGAATAGGGATTCCTGAAAGAAACAAAATAGGATAAGAGCAGTACAAAATAAAAGAAAAAGAAAAGCAGTTGCAGTTTGAAACAAAAGGAGATGATCAAGGCCCTTTGTGTGTCATATAGAGAAGACGTAGAGGAGGGGTCTCCGAAGAAAAGGGACAGAGAAATGCAAAAGTATAAGATCTGGAAAGTTGCCACAGGTTTTTTCCAAACTCCAAATCATTCTTCAACTCCATTCTTGATTAAAAAATGTTCAAGTAGAACCCTACCTACACACTAGATGCATGCATGATGTCAAGAAATACTGCATTACATGTAGTCTTCAACTTAGGACCACAATTTCCATTGCTAAGGGATGCCATGTTACACATTGCTTAGCAATGGTGTTAAGAAATAACCCTTGAGTAGCAAGGGTGTGCACATGAAAGCAGTTGAGAGTAGTTATGAATAAACACAGTCACCACACAGATACACTGAGTCATGTTATAGTTTACACAGTCCAATAAATGAAGTCTTCATACCAGTCGTAATAATCATACACAGTAAACAGTTCTTCTAGAGTTGCAAACAGTAAGACAGTAAGTCAGATAGAGATATCAGAGAGAAAGAACAACAAAGAGAACAGGCCATGTTTCTAGCTCCCTCTTAAGGACATTGGCAATAGAGCTAACCAATCAGTACACAGTATGATGCAATACAGCAGCCTTAAAGCTATACAATACAATACAATATAATGCAAACATACATTGATGGTTTATATATTGCCAACCCAACAAGTTAGGTAATAGTCATATTCCTAACATCTGGCAATCCCAGCAGTGCCTGTTCCCATTGTTAACCGAATTGCAACAACCATTGGACTTTATCCAAACAATTATTTTTTTTTTTAATTTGATTTATATGCCGCCCTTCTCCGAAGACTCAGGGCGGCTTACAATGTGCTCAGCAATAGCCTTCATCCTTTTGTATATTTATACAAAGTCATCTTATTGCCCCCACAAACTGGGTCCTCATTTTACCTACCTTAGAAAGGATGGAAGGCTGAGTCAACCTTGAGCCTTGGCGAGATTCAAACCTGCAGTAATTGCAGGCAGCTGGTCTTAATAACCATCTTAATAACAGGGTGCCCTAGACCACTGTATTACCAAGGCTCCTCCCAATCCTGAGCCTTGGTAAGGTAAGGAATGGCCTCCTCTTCAACTCCTATCTATCTCTCACCCATCTCTTGTGTGCCTTACTCTGAGACTGCTTGTCACACTTGTTCAGGGGCTTCTTTGCTTGCCCCACTCTGGGCAGCAAAAAATCCCTGAGACGCAGCACAGCACAAAACCACCGTGTTCCAGGGAGCCCCAACCATTCCAGCAATGCAGTGCAAAACTGCAGTGCCCCTGGAAGCTTCAACTACCCCAGCAACACAGTGCAAAGTCACAGTATGCCAGGAAGCCCCATCTGTCCCGGAAACACAGCACAAAGCTCAAGAATTCCAGGAAGTCCCAGCCACTCCAACAGCACCCTGGGAAACCTCAGCAATCCCAATCTAATCCCATCCACAGTCACCCATGACCATGGGTGGCAGTGGTGGGTTGGGCCCGGTTCTGTCTGGTTCTTTAGAACCGGTAGTAAAACCGGCAGGAGATTCCGCCCACCTGCCCTGACATCATCATGGGTGATCTGTGCATGCGCAGAAGTGTGCGCGCATACGTGCGGTACAATTGAGAACTGGTAGTAAAGGTAAGTAGAACCCACCCCTGAGGGGTGGATTCTACTTACCTTTACTACCGGTTCACAACGGGACCATGCGTGTGCAGTTGCTTTGCTCACACACGCACTTCTGCACATGTGCAGATCACCCATGATGACGTCAGGGCAGGTGGGCGGAGCATCCTGCTGGTTTTACTACAGATTCTAAAGAACTGGACAGAACTAGGAGCAACCCACCACTGCCCATGACCTACACTTAGTAGCTCTTATCATTCTGCACTCTAACACTCTTGCTGACCTTTGTCAACTTCTTCTTCCCATTGCTGACAAAGCACACCCACGCAAGGCAGCTGCTGACTGTTCCAGGCATTCTTGTTGAGGCTACATGTGCCATTCTCCAAATGATCTCACTTCATCACTTCAGATAATCACTTCATCTGAAGCATCAGGCATGCAATGTGGAGAAAGTCACGTATGGCCACCTTACAAGGTTTTGGAAGGCATCTATTTCAGTCCCAGGGCTGCCAGTACCACCACTGCTG
Source organism: Pantherophis guttatus (assembly GCF_059756535.1). Lineage (NCBI taxonomy): Eukaryota > Metazoa > Chordata > Lepidosauria > Squamata > Colubridae > Pantherophis > Pantherophis guttatus. Next base: position 102,813,951 of record NC_142067.1, on the reverse strand, counting down.
CTGGGCAGTGCTGCCATGCAGGGTGGCCAAAAATATAGAGATTGGGGAGAGTTGAGTAGGTGAAGGGAGTTGTAGCACCCCTACAACACCCATAAGTCTGGGTATGCTGCGAAGTGCCCGAATTTTGATCATGTGACCACAGGAGTACTGAAACATCATAATAACTATAATTTTGGATGGTCACTGAACAAATACTTGTAAATTAAGGACTGCCTGTATAGTATTAGGACAGTGCTGGCTAATCTTTTTGTCATCACGTGCCAAAAGCAGGGGGAGTGCGGGAGTGATATGCACACGTGTGCCCACACCTATAATTCAATGCACCCTGCCCCCCCATGCATGCGCATGCAACCCCCCTGTGCTTCCCACACTTGTGGCACATGATGGCATGGTAGGCCCATTTTTCACCCTCCCCAGGTTCCAGAGGCTTTCTAGGAGCCTGGGGAGGGCAAAAACGGCCTTTCCCACCCTCCTGAAGGCCCTCCAGAGGTCGGAAACTGCCCGATTCCCAACTTCTGGTGGGCCTGAAAATCAGCTGGTGTGCCCACCATTATGGCTCTGCGTGCCACCTGTGGCACACATGCCATAAGTTCACCATCATGGTATTAGGACTTCACTAAAATATATGAGTCACTATATAAGACAGATGGCTATATAAATGTGATAAATAAAATAAAATATATTGATAGATATTGAAAAATACTAACTACATATACTGGTTATTTTCTAAAAAATGTAAGAAAATTTCATGCTGATTAGTACTTCAATAGGAGTCTGCCAGAAATTCCAGGGATATAGATTAAATAGGGAAATTGAAAACAAAATCCCAGAAGTAGGTTCTTGTCAAGCAAATTGCTTGGATGAATTCATACAATCATTAGGAGTTGAACTTGACTTGAGGGAGTCTTTACACACTTTTATTTTCAAACTAAATTTGAAATGAAAAGAAATAACAGAATAAAAATAGGCAAATAGTTCACAATCCATAATTATGGATCCTCTTTCACTGGAATTAAAATCAGTGAACTTCCACAGAACTTTTCAAATAGATCTTAAAGTTCTTTGTTTAAAATATTTATATGGCTACTATTCTTGTACAATATAACTCTTTGGACAGTTAACTATCACAACGTAGGAAAATAAAACAAACTTAAAAACCATCTCACACCACCAAGCTGCTGTAGCATTCCCATTCAACATATGTTGGGCTCATGTCCATCATGGCCCAATGCCTGGGGGAAGAACCAGGTCTTCATGGCCTTCCAGAAGGAGACTTCATCAATCTCTATATAAAACTATAGCCAGAGAATCCTACTTTTTTGACTGAAACACTAAGCAATTTTTCATGTGACCATTTGAACAACCATTGTGTACATGGTTTCTTTTAGCTGCATGAGAATTAGTCTACATAAATCTATTGCCCATGAAATTATGGAAGCAAACCACTGCCACACTGTGTGGTAAGCAATCAAGTATGCTAATAATCAAATCTGTGGAAAAAAATACTTTTATCAATCGTTACTTATGGGGTTTTTTTTTCCCAAAGAGGAAAAAAGCCAATTACAATACAGTATAAAAAGAAATAGTGTATGAGAATTGGCTCATTAATGCATTAGGAATGTCTCTTCCAACTCTTCCACAAAGAAGAAAAGCCATCATCTATTTTTCAAAGTTAAAAAAAGAAAGTCATTTCACAACTTAAATATTAATGTCAAGAACAGAGGCAACAAAATGGGCTATGCGCAAACTTTCAAGGAGCAAGACTCCAAATTTCGAAAAGCAGGAAAGTAGAATATTTTTTCCACATTTTTCATTTTCTAAATTATATTAGCCCAAAGGGTACAACACCATATTTTTGCCTGTGTTGTGTAAAAACAATGCATAACAATAACTCATCTTAAGATTTATTGACTGTTAGCAAGAACATGTCTTCATTTAAAAATAAAAGTCCAAGATTTGATCTCAAGAGCTGATGTTATTATCACCAGTTATTATTTAGCAAACCCACCCAGAAAAAGTGAAAAGAGAAAGAATCATGGGATTAAAAAAGCAGTAACCAATGACAAAGAAAAACTCCAGATCAAACCGAGAAGATCCCAATAAAAGTGGAAAGCATGTGGAAAATCCTGCTACTGACCCTCAGCCATCTCACTTGTCTAGAGAAATCTTGCTTAACTCCAGAAACATTAATGCAGCGATTAGGTAAACTAACATTCACAACTCTATCAACGTGTGTTTTCCTTACGAGATTTACTTTTTATATATATATATCTGTCCCTCTCCTCTCTTCCTTGTTCATTTCTGGTTCCAAAGAACTTTATCCTGCAGAACTGAATGGACTCTCCATCCAGAGATGATGGAATGATGATGGAATTCTCCATCATTTTCTGTAAATTTAGACTTTAGTGTAGCGAAGAAGCTACTGAACGTAATTACAGAAAATTATGCAGAAGTGAGTATACTAATTATTTTGTGAGGCACAAATAAGGCTATTACTCAACAAACATTCTTAAATATTCTCCTGTACTCATTATCCATGGGTTGGTGGCTACAACCATGAGAATCCATGGCTTCAACTGCTTTTCTTAAAATAATGAAAACAACATTGTGCCATTGTACACCACCCCTCAGTGATTACAACCTTTTGGCCATGGATGTGGAATTTTGGAATCTTTGCTGAAAAACAATATTTATGCCTGGCATAGGTATTTATCAAGCTGCACTTGGATTGTGTTCTTTGTTGTGCTTACAATGAGAAAACTAACAGTGACAAGATGGGAGTATGTGTTGGCACATTTATGGTTGGCTTCCATCCGCAATTAGTATGGCCAAGGAACCACTCCATTGCCTGCTGCCAACCAGAAAAAATGTAGTGAAGCATAGATAGATGCACCAAAGTTCTCTGTATGGCCCTTCTTTTGTCTTTGAATTCTTGTTGGATAAAAATATAACATTATAGGAATACATGTTGGAGTCTCTCCCTCTCTCTCTCTCCTTCTCTCTCTCTCTCTCTCTCTCTCTCTCTCTCTCTCTCTCTCTCTCTCTCTCTCTCTCTCTCTCTTTCTCTCTCTCTCTCTCTCTCTCTCTCTCATACACACACACACACACACACACACTGCACTCCAATCAGAGGTGGGAATCACTTATCTTCCCTACCGGTTTGCAAATGTGAGTGCACGCGTGCTCTCAATTTGCTCACATGTGCCACCCCTATGCATGCACACGGCCTTCTGCGTATGTGCAGGAGCTGTGCATTACGTCTGGGCGGGTGGGCAGAGCCTCCCACAGTCGCCGCTACCAGCTCGCGTGATCTGGAAAGAACCGGCTGAATACCACCACTGGCTCCAATCCTTAACAAATTTACTTAGAAGTAAATAGCACTGAAGTTGGTAAGACTTCTAAATAATTCTGTTTAATTCTTAAAGGTTTATACAATTTAGGAAAATGAAGAATTGCACCTCAGAGTTACAGCAATGATTAATTTTCATTTTTCTTTAGTATAACATTTGAGCTTGTATCACATAATTCTGTAAATGATAGTGTTGGCACTAAATTTGTTAAATTTATTTATGTCACTGCAAAAAAAAAGTGACATAAAATTCAATCAAAATTATTCTTCTTGGAATATATGTTTCTAAGCATGTTTTCATTTTCAAAATATACTATTTTTTTTTATTTTAAACAAGCATGACATTACATAATGGTGGCATCAGAATCAGAAACCAGAATCCTGGTTTGGCTCTGCAACCCAACAAGACAGACACAGACTTCAGAGGATAATTAGAACTGCAGAAAAAAACAATTGCTACCAACCTGCCTTCCATTGAGGACCTGCACACTGCACGAGTCAAAAAGAGGGCTGTGAAAATATTTACAGACTGCTCACATCCTGGACATAAACTGTTTCAACTCCTACCCTTAAAACGACGGTATAGGCATTGCACACCAGAACAACTAGACACAAGGATAGTTTTTCCCCAAATGCCATCACTCTGGTAAACAACTAATTCCCACAACACTGTGAAATTAACTACTAAGACTGTATTACTTCTCATCCTTCCTAGTACCTATCTCCTCCCACTTATGACTATAACCATGTTGCTTGTATCATTACGATTTATATTGTTTTATTTGTTTCCTAGTATGATTTGATTGCTTATTAGTAACCTATGACTATCACTAAGTGTTGTGTCTTATGATTCTTGATTAATGTATTTCTTTTTCTTTTTATGTACACTGAGAGAATATGCACCAAAGACAAATTCCTTGTGTGTCCAATCACACTTGGCCAATAAAGAATTCTGTTCTGTTCTGTTCTGTTCTGTTCTGTTCTGTTCTGTTCTATTCTATTCTATTCTATTACGGCAGCATCAGAATCTTCCCAAAATAAAGGCAAAAGTAATGTCTTCGGATTCAGATTCTGTTGCTAACTGAAAGTAAAACTAAGTGTAATGGAAGTTAAGTTAGAAAAGAAGAAAGCAGGAAGAAATATTCAAATGGAAATCAGTAAAAAAAGTTGGAAATCTTAGAGATTGCTCAGTCACATCCTAATTAGATAATTTCCCCAGGCTCTGAGGTTATAATATAGTTTATCCAAGAATTCAATAAGCATTCAGCAAAACTGCTTCATTGTGCTAAAAGACTTTGAATTTATCTATCCTGCCCTGCAAATATTTCTGGAGGTCAGGAATGGATAATGTCTCCCTTTATTAATTCTCCACCCACTGTCAAGACAACCTCAGTGTGTGATTTTTGTCTTGGCTAATTTGCTTCTTTGCAGAAGAGGGAATACCATTTGAACTGAGCCAGTATTTACCATGGTGTTTAATGCTAAATAAAATTAACTTTTTTTGCCATTGTGCTATAATAGAAAAATTCTTGCTTTGCGAATAGAAAGGTTCTGCTTTGAAACCTGGCAGAACCTTTCTTTAAAAATGCAATTTATTGTTTTTGTTGTTGTTTCCTGAATGTCCTATCTTCCCCTATGTATCTTTTTGATACTCTTATAAATATGTAGAGGGTATGCACCAAACATATCTTTCCTGTGGCACTCAACAGTCTGGGAAATATATGAGAAAATTCTTGTACAAATTACCAAGTCTCAAGCCAGTAAAGATTTCAAGTTAACAGTAAAATCTACAGTTGTGCTCAAAAGGCAATTGATAACTACCGTGAGTCTTTAAACAGAGACAATACGGTCTCTATATCTTGCACCAAAAGGGAACCAGGATGCCACATTTTGAATCAGTTTCAGTTTCTGGATATCTTTCAACAGTAGGTTCAGGTACAGCACATTCAAATAGTCAAGATGGACTGTAATCAGGCTGGGGATATCTGTAATTAAGTCCAGATGTCACAAGAAGAGTTGCATTAATTAAGTCTAGATGTCTCAAGAGCTGCATTTGGCACATTCGTTGTAATTGTGCAGATGTGTTTCTCACCAAACCTTTTTTTAAAAAATAATGTTAGTAGCGATTTGAATAAAACAATAAAAGATAATAGAAAATAAGAGAGAGAAAATAATTGCAAAAAATGTATTAAAAGATCCCCAAAAAGAGTTGCTACCCTCTTTATGACAAGTATAAAGAATTCCCTAATCGCTTCCAGTCCTCTTAGCTCAGAAATATAAAACTCTTCATTCCTAACCCATTTCTTAAAAATAGGCAAACCAAGTAACATCTTCAATCTAATTGCAAGCAAAATAGCTGTACAAAGCTCTAAGACTTCCTAACTATGACAACTATAACAAAATCTTATTTCATTTTCCAAGTCATGAACTTGTCCCAACATCCTAATATAAACAAAATTTTTAAAAAGAGATTCTTTATATAAGCCCTGTATACAATATTCCATATAACAGTTTATCTGCAAATACACATTTCACAGTGATAAAATAATACCTATATCCTAATAGAGACTAGAAAAATCTTAAACATATTGAAAATAAATGTTCTTCAAACTTCAAACTTCCTTAGAAAGTCTCTTCAAACTTCCTTAGAAAGAAAAACAGTTTAGTGTATAGAATAGAATAGAATAGAATAGAATAGAATAGAATAGAATAGAATAGAATAGAATAGAATAGAATAGAATAGAATTTTTTATTGGCCAAGTGTGATTGGACATACAAGGAATTTGTCTTGGTGCATATGCTCTCAGTGTACATAAAAGAAAAGATACATTCGTCAAGAATCATAAGGTACAACGCTTAATGATAGTCATAGGGAACAAATAAGCAATCAAATCATATTAGGAAGCAGTCAATATAAATCTTAAGAATACCAGCAACAAGGTTACAGTCATACAGTCATAAGTGGGAGCAGATGGGTGATAGGAATGATGAGAAGATTAATAGTAATGCAGAATTCTGAGTTAATGTCACTTTTGTAATCTATCATTTGTAATGAATGGTACATTTGAAGCCTGAAAGAGATTCATCTAAAGGTAATTCTCAATTTATGACTGTAATGGACCCCAGAATTAAGAGTCCTAACTGGTGGTGGATGCCAAACAGGTCACAACATGACCATGCCAGATTTTGCAACCTTTTCTGTGGTGTTTGTTAAGCAAATGCCATGGTCATTAAGCAAACCCATTTTAGCCAACGTGAAGAGGATTTTTTGCCAGAAACTGGAAGTAAATACCGCCTTCTGGCAAAAAATGCTGAAAATTGCAGTCACTTGACTGTGGGACAATGCAAGTGGCTGTAAATGGGGGCCAGTTACTAAGTGCCCAAAATGCCATCACATGATAAGGGTGGAAGAATTTTGCAAGTTTAAAATTGTGTCATAAGTAGCTCTAGGAAGTCCATCATATTTTGAATAATCACTAAGTGATCGGTCATAAATTGAGGACCTTCTGGACAATCCTCACTTATTAGTTAAGAGAACAGTCTCTTCATGCAGAAGCTATGAGTAATGATTGTCAAAACTTTGCTTAATAACCTCAGAGATAAATTGGATTCTAATATGGGAACAATCCAGTTGCTGCGATTTCTGTAGGTTTTTTTCCAACCTTTTTCAAGAAATCTTGTTAAAAGAAATCCTGAAAGAATCTTGCTTTCTGGTGAAGTGAAGTATCAAGAGCTTGACATCAAGTAGATAAGCCCAAAGAGATAAACCTTTTTTGTTGCTAGCAATTGGTCTCCAGAAACATCTAAGAAGGATTGCCAGATTTTGTGTGTTTGCTAATTGCTGAGGTTCTGGGAAATACTCAAAATGTTTCCTGGTTAATTTATCCAACTTCAAATAAGGTTCATTATTCATTGTATTAATTGTTCTGCTTTTCCTGTTATTAACTTTTTATCTTGCTTTTTATGTTTCTGTTTTGCTGGTATGGTCTTTGAATATAAACAAACTATCCAAAAATATATTATTTCTTTCTAGGGGGAAAATGGTTCTTATTCCATATAATTATCAAAGACTTAAAGTCAAGCTACTTTTATTTATTTATTTATTTATTTATTTATTTATTTATTTATTTATTTATTTATTTATTTATTTATTTATTTATTTATTTATTTATTTATTTATTTATTTATTTATTTATTTATTTATTTATTTATTTATTTATTTATTTACAATTTATATACCGCCCTTCTCCCTGAGGACTCAGGGCGGTGCACAGCCAGAATTAAAAACATGAAACACAAATATTAAAAACAATTAAAATCTATATAAATTTGGCCCAAAATTTAAAAAACCACAAACCAATTAAACATTTAAAAATTTTAAAAAATTTCTTCCTAAGCCAGCCCGGCTTGCTGGAAAAAGTGAGTTTTAAGGGCACGGCGGAAGGCACTGAGGTATTGGATTCTCCTTATCTCTGGGGGCAGCTGATTCCAGAGGGTAGGTGCCCCCACAGAGAAGGCTCTCCCCCTGGGGGTCACCAGCCTACATTGTTTGGCTGATGGCACCCTGAGGAGGCCCTCTCTGTAGGAGGGTCGCTGGGAGGTCGTCGGTAGCAGCAGGCGGTCTCGAAGATAGCTAGGCCCTATGCCATGGAGCGCTTTAAAGGTGACCAGTCTTAAAACCTCATGTTTCAGTTGTTCAAATTCTGGAGCTTGAGTGAGCTAAAACAATCTTCACAACCTGATTGGAATTCTGGGATTTCTGATTCCATCTAAGAAGCACCAGGTTGAGAAAAGCTGTTCTGGGACTCCATAGCTGCAACCTGTTAGAAGGCATTACTATCTGTCTCCGACCATGTGTTGACACATTTAAGAGAATACATCCTGCTTTGCCATGGTCTTACCAACAGGTTCTTGATGAAAACATACTGTGCTATTTCCCTTTAAAGATTGTGGTACTGGTCTGGGAATGGTGCAGTCTACAGTGAAATCAATAAATGATGCACATTTTGAAAACTAAACAGGAGACAAATTATTAAGCCGGTGCATACCAATCAATTGTCAGATGGCTGCTGAACTGAGGTCTGATAAAATCTTGGGCTCATTTAGCACATGGATGCAGACAGGCTGGAATAATTCAGATAGGTCACTCTGAAATCAAAAGTACTTACAGACAAAAATCTGTAATCCCAAAACTCAGATGGGATAAATTAATTTTAAATGGAATAATTAATTTTTAAAGATGCAGAAGGAAAATAACGCTGAGCCATTGCCTGCAGACCAAATGGTTGTAATAATAATGTGCAAATATCTTCTTTAAAGGACAGTATCATGTTTTTGGAATATAAGAGTTTATTTGTTTTTTTTAAAAAAATCCAATGATGTGATTTTCCAATTACAGTGACAGTTATTTTGAAATAACTTCTTTTGTGCTTTGTGTAGGGGTGTATGTGGGATGGGAAGCATGCATCTTATTTAGTTATTAAGAGCTGAATATATTGTGCTCCTGTAACACTCTGCTGAATATAAATGTGGTTCTCCAGTGTCTACATATTTGATTTTATCATTCCAATAAGTTACCAAGCTCTTCAGGTATGTCCTGAGGGCCATGGCGGTGAAGCCATCCAAAAAGTGAAGATGGCTGACACACATAAAAATAATAGTGTTTTTGATTGCATTGCTGTTGCTGGTCACATATATCAGTCACATAATTCAGTTTGGGATCTAGTTCACTTATTCAGAAAACAATCTGATTCAATTTAGTTTTATTTAGATACTTTTCCCCTAGCTTATCTAGGGGAATGTTATCTGAATCTTGATGTTCTGTAATATTATATAATATTAATATAATAGTTCTGTACTATTATTTATTGTATGATAGTCATTCTATTGTACATCTCCACCCCAGGCCACCCCAACAATGCCCTTGAAGTGATGTCCCGGTGCCTGGAGGCCGCGCGGGCCTGGATGGGGAGAAACAGGCTCCGACTCAACACTTCCAAGACCGAGTGGCTGTGGCTTCTGGCGTCCCGATATAGCCAGCTGGTGCCATCGCTGATTATTGGGGGCGAATCATTGGCCCCCACAGAAAGGGCTCACAACTTGGGCGTCCTCCTGGATACACAGCTGTCTTTAGAAGAGCATATGACGGCTGTGGCCAGGGGGGCTTTTTATCAGGTTCGCCTGATATACCAGTTGCGTCCCTTTCTAGATCGGGACTCCCTACACACAGTCACTCAAGCACTTGTCACTTCCCGTCTGGACTACAGCAATGCTCTCTACATGGGGCTCTCCTTGGGGTGCACCCGGAGGCTCCAGTTGGTCCAGAATGTGGCTGCATGGGGGATTATGGGAGCGATGGGGCACTCCCATGTGACACCTCTCCTGCGCGAGCTACACTGGCTTGTGGTCTTCAGGGTGCACTTCAAGGTGTTGGTGACCACCTTTAAAGCGCTCCATGGCTTAGGGCCGGGGTATTTACGAGACCACCTTCTGCCGCCAATAGCCTCCCACCGGCCAGTACGCTCCCACAGAGAGGGACTCCTCAGGGTGCCGTCAGCCAGACAATGTCGGCTGGTGACCCCCAGGGGGAGAGCCTTCTCTGTGGTGGCACCTGCCCTCTGGAACGACCTACCCCCAGAGATACGCATGATACCAGACCTCCGGACTTTTTGTCGGGCCCTGAAAACACATCTTTTTCACCTAGCTGGGCTGGCTTGATCCCATCCCTTCAGTTTTAATTTGAAATTGGTTTTACCATGGCTGTTCACCGCCCTGAGTCCTGTTGGAGAAGGGCGGTATACAAATTAAATAAAAAAAAATATTATGTACTAGTACTATACATATTAAGTATTATTTACTTTTTTACATTTTTTCTTAGTTTAAAAGAACCGGATAAGTTTTGCAGGTTGCTAAATAAGGAATAAAACGTAATACCAAGGCAGAGAGTTTTGTTCTCAGCAGTAAACTTACAAAGCAATGTTTCAATGCCAATAATACTTTTGAGACAAATGTAATAAATTGATTTTGGATTAGGTAACAGGTGAAGAAAAATTATATTGCTATGTAATTCTATTGTGAAGGTAGGAAATAATATTACACATTTTATTATGTGACTCCTATACTAGTCTTGTAAATTAAGGTTGGTCACCATTTTAGATTTGATCTCCAAAGGGTGCTTTACAGTTCTTGGAATTGTATGGAGAGCAATTACATTATGGGAAGAAAATATATATCTGCTTTGAGAACTATAGGCTTGTGTAGTCCTGAGCTCACCAAAAGTCATCTTGAAAAACAAGTCCAAAGCACTATACAGTCACATTTAAAATCCCTTTTTTCCAGTGGTGAAATCCAAATTTTTTTACTACCAGTTCTGTGGGTGTGGCTTGGTGGGCGTGGCTTGGTGGGCATAGCAGGGGAAGGATACTGCAAAATCTGCATTCCCACCCCACTCCTGGGGGAAGGATAATGCAAAATCTCCATACCCACGCCACTCTGGGGCCAGTCAGACATGGCATTTGCTACTTAAAATTTCTGCTACTGATTCTCCGAACTACTCAAATTTCCACCGGTTCTCCAGAACCTGTCAGAACCTGCTAGATTTCACCCCTGCTTTTTTTCCAGTGTTGCATGCATTTGGAAGAATCAGTACTAGATGTCTTCCTCCACATACAGGTGAATTATAAGCTAAATAACATGCAATACCTATGATCCAGACTTGCAATATATCTTTCTTCGACTAATATTCCCTTGCCTTGGGAAATAATCACCTCCCTGAAATACATCTGGCCCTCACTCTTCTAGCCTTTCAAAAAACCTTGAAGAGCTGGCTCTTCCCCCAAGTGAAGGCTGGACCCAGCAAGTGTGAATAGTAAGATATGGGGAAGGTTATTTTGGGGTACCAGAAGTTGTTTTCTGATGTTAGTTTTTCTCTCATAAAAGTCCTTAACAAACAAATATAAATACATACACATGGATCCTAATTTGAATGGATAGCCAATTGTTACATAATTTACTCAAGCTTTCTTCTTGAAATTACTAAACAAAAACAAGTATCTGCCTCATTCTATCTTTTCCTTCCCTAAGTATAATAGCAATAACACTTAAACTTATATACTACTTCACAGTGCTTTTACAGTACTCTCTAAGTGGTTTACAGAGTTCAACCCACCAATCTGGGTCCCCATTTTCACCCACCTTGGAAAGATGGAAGGCTGAGTCAACCTTGACCCAGTGAGAATCGAACTGCTGAACTGCTTGCAGTCAGCAGTCAATAGAATTAGTCTGCAGTACTGCATTCTAACCACTGCACCACCATGGCTGCTGGTCTTATATAATTTGGTCCTTAAAAATGGACCAATTACATATTGTTTTTATTTTTGTCACCCTGTGACAAAAGGAACAATAGCCATTTCATTCCTTATGATATAATTTTACTGCTGGATATGGTCTTTTTATGAATTCAGAATCAGGCCTATAAATATAGGTCTGTAATAGGCACATCTAGCCAGTCAAAACTTTAGAAGTTCTCGCTGGATCAAAATACTGGCTGTAATTTAATATTATCTAACTGTATAAAATGAGCCTGAGAAGAACATTGGTTACCCAAAGTAGTTAACAGTTTCTTTTCATGTCCTGCTCAATACACCTATATGTCATTGAGCTGAGTGAGAGAAAGAAGTATGGTAGTTATGATAGATATAACAACAATGGTCACAGAAGCAGAAGTGGCAGCAACAGCAGCAGCAATAGCAATAACCTCGGTGTTTTCTACAACTATGTGACTGGATTGTTGGAAGCCAAAAGACATCTGTGTCATCACCTAGAGTAGAAGAAGGATGTGGAAGAAAGACAGAGTACAGAATATGCCATGTATCGATCTCTCAGTTGCAAATACTGGAGAAGATTCTGAAAGGAAAGAAGAAGAAACAACAACCAACATGGGACCAGCTACAATAATAGTGGGAACTATGCAGGTATCCCAGGCTATGCTAAGACCTGCTGTTTTCTCTACATTGAATAATGACTGCACAGAAATACCTGGACACTTGACCATCAGCAATGTAGGATGTGTTCCTTCTCCAGCAGATGGAGTTCTTAGAAAAAAATAATAAAAATGGATCCTCATAAATCACACCAAATCAATTAAAAACCCATCTCTGGCTAAATCCCTGGCCACCCCTACCCCCCAATTGTTAACTAGTCAGTAAGAAGCTTGTGAGAGGCTTCCCACGGAAAGAATATTGTGGCCACATGGAAGGAAACAGAAAAGAGACTTCAGGTTGAGGACTGTGATTCTTCAAGGATTTTAAAAAGGAAATTACAATGCACCCCTAAGTCTAGATTTAGAACCCAATCAATCAGATGGTTTTATAGTTTAAATTCATTTTAAGGTCTGTGAAACTTCCAGATTTTTAAGAAGGAAAATACAATGCACCCAGATGTTGAGATTTGGAACATAATCAGACAGTATTAGAGTTTTGACTTCATTTTGGATATGCTCAAAACTTTGTCCAACTCTTTGCGTAACACTTTTTCCCTAAGGTTCAATGTCTATTATGCATGAACTTTCCCATTATCCCTTTCTTTATGTTTTCCCTTGAAATGTAATTAATGTTTCTTCTCTAAGCCCAGCATTCATTTGTATTTCTCTTTGGTGCTGTATATTTTTAAACAAAACCCACTTTTAAAAAGTTGTTTTTTGTGCCCATCTCTGTTTGGAGGGTGGTAATTCGGCAATACTTCAAAAAGCAAGTTTGGGATAGTCACTGTAATTACCCACTTCTCTCTTCCCTCTGATTGGTCAGATTCCAAATGCATAATTGACCAAACACAATATTTTTTTGTAAGAATTAATTCCTGGTCATGTTGGTTAGGGATCTCAATTACAGAGAGATTATGGGATTAAAATATAGGACATCTGACAGGTACTGCTATTGATAGGATAGTTTTGAAACAGTCAAAACTGGTTAGTTAATACACATTTAGAAAAATCTAGAGTTGAGTAAAGATGATGTATTTTATTAAACAGAAAACCTTTTCTCCTCAAAATAGTATGGAGGCTTAGTTAGAATAGAGTGCTTTATTTGGCGAAGTGTGATTAGACACACAAGGAATTTGTCTCTTGTGCAGAAGCTCTCAGTGTACATGCAAAGCAACATGCTAATAATAATCATAATAATGATACCAATAAGAAGGGGTAAGAAAATGAGAAAGATAATATTAACTACAGCCATACAGCATGGGTGAATATATTTAGACATGTCAGTACTGTGAGGATTAGGTGTTCAGCAGAGTGATGGCATGAGGGAAAAAAAACTATAGAGCATTTACATGCCAAAACAACTAGACACAGTAGTGGCCTATAGCCTAATCCTACAGTGGCATCCCAAGGAAAGGACTTGAAATAGATTATGTCAAGGATGTGAGGCAGTGGTGAAATCTAAAATTTGTTACTCCTGGTTCTGTGGGCGTGGCTTGGTGGTGGTGGGGTTAATGTGACTGGGTGGGCGTGGCCAATTTTTTTTTTAAAAAAAACCATTTAACCATGTAAAACCATGTAAAAAAAATGCTTTCAAAAGGCTCTGATGATCCCAGCTGAGTTGCCTGATTGACAGAGGCTTTTTTTCTTTTAAATGCCTCTGATGATCCAAGCTGAGTTGCCTGATCAGCAGAGCCTTTTTTTTCTTTTAAAAGCTTTTGACGATCCCAGCTGAGCCGGGATCATCAGAGGCTTTTCTTTTTTTTTACTTTTAAAAGCATTTTTTCAGCAGAAAGAGGTTGTAGAAAAAATGCTTTTAAAAGTAAAAAAAAAAGCCTCTGATGATTGTGCGTCTCAGCTGGGCATGGGGGAGTGGTGGCAGGGATTTTTGCTACCGGTTCTCTGAACTACCTGCCTCCATCGCTACCGGATCGGGTGATCCAGTCCGAACCGGAAGCATTTCACCTCTGATGTGAGGGATCTGTAGTTATTTTCTAATTAATTATTGTTTATTATTGTTTAACTAATTATTGTTAATTAGCATGATCATGTTTAAATATTTAAGTGCTAAGAAACTTCTGGATTTTTTAATACTAAATGTTAATAGAAGTATATCTCAGTTTATAGACCAACAAACATAACATTTTTATTTTGAAAGGATAGGCATACATCAATACAAAGAGATTTTAAAATTGGTGAATTGATTGAGACTACTTTCATTCAACTAAAAATGAAAATTAAAATAAAATGACAGTTGTGGAATTTTGGAAGCAAATGTAAGTTTCACAATATATACTATGTAGTAAGAGATATTTTCCCCAAAGTCCCCACAATAAAAGAAAAGGGGAGGGAAAATATTTTATGAATTGTGGCCAGGCATGTTCAGAAGAGACTGCAAATGATGGCAACTAATCTATTCAACCAAAGGAACTTGATGGTTATGTTATGGGTCTCCCAGTGTTACCTAATGCAAGAAGCATTGCCTGAATGACAGTGGTGGAATTCAATTTTTTTTACTACTGATTCTGTGGGCATGGCTTGGTAGGTGTGGCAGGGGAAGGATACTGCAAAATCTCCATTCCCACATCACTCCAGGGGAAGGATACTGCAAAATCCCCATTTCCTCCCCACTCCTGGGGGAAGGATTTGCAAAATCTCCATTCCCACCCCACTCTGTGCCCAGCCGATTTTCCAAACTACTCAAAATTTCCACTACTGGTTCTCTAGAACCTGTCAGAACCTGCTGAATTTCATGCCTGCTGAATGAAAAAAAAAAACTTTTAAAAAAAATCTCACCTTACAGTTTTTGTTCTTCTTTTCTTTTTGTCTAATTCTAAAAGCCAAGACACCTACTCATTTCATAACAGCATATATTTCTAAGCATATAATTTAGGCTAAAATGACATTGTGAATTGAATATACAGTTTTATTCACTTTGTTTGTTTTGAAAGAGAAATCATAAAGGGTTCAGATCAAAATGGTTCCTCTTTAGAAAAACAAAATACACATGCATATGGTGTAATATATAGTTTCATGTTAGCATAACATCAGAATCAGAGAATCAGACTGCCTTATTCTTATAGCATTCTTATAACATTATTGCGAGAATAATTCAGGATGTTGGATCAGTAGCTTCCATATAGCATTTTACAAACCAAGACATAAACTGTTAAAAGTGCCTCATTCGAATATAATTTCATTTATTTTGATCCACAATCCTCTGAAGCTTTCAGTATAAGGTAGCAGTATTAATGTCTTAAATTCCTCTCTCTTTACCTAATTTCTATAGCTGTTGTATAGTTTCACTGAAAATAGTTTCAGTATAGCCTCTATAGCTGTTCTATAGTTTCTACTGAAAATCCACTGATCTGTGTATATTTGTACATACACGTTGAGATGTACCCTCTAAAAGGCAGGTCTTTTTGCTGTGATTTTACCAAGTAATCATGTACTTTGATATAAAATAATATGCATGCTTGTGGGATACCAAGCCAATGGTGTTAACACATCCATGAGCTTAGCAGGATCTTTTAATCCATCTGTAGGCAGGCCCAATTACAGTGAAGGTGTCAGCTGTTCAGTTGCAGGTTGTTTGCAGACTCAGCTATGATGCCTAGGCAATTAACTTCTTTCAAGGTCATTGTTCAACGGCAGGTAATGGAGAGGAATCCACGCTCTCAAATGAAAAATGGATTGTTAAGCCTAATTGGGGCCTACCAAGGACAGTCTCAGTTGCACTTTCAAAGTTGCACATCTTTGAACTTTGAGCCTGGTGACAATGTAGTCTGCAGTTCATTTTCTTTTATCTTCCTTACAGGAGGAATGAATGCAGCGAGCACACTTGCTAACATTTGCTAGTAATCAGAATCACAAGGATGATTAAGTGCCCCCATTCAAATAGCTAAGATAGTAATATGAAGGGCTGGAGAGGTGGTATAAAAATCACTTCCAGGGTATACTTTTGTTAGCTTTCAGTGCTCCAGGTTTTTCCATAGAACCTTAAGATGCTAGGTAGGCACCCTCAAATTGAAATTCCAGTGATGAGGCTATTCCTGGAAGAAGGAAGATTCATAGGCATTTTTGTAACTTAAAAATCTACACTGGAACAAAGGAAACAACAGCAGCTTGTCCTTAGCACAGTGCAAGAATTCACAGGAGCTTTTGAGTCCCAATTTAGCACTAAAGTAAAATTAAAGGGAGCATGCTGAGTCTGATATTTGAAAAAGAGATGCACATGAAAATGCTTCTTTTTTTCTCCTGCAGACAAAAGACTGTAGGGAAGCAGACAAATTAAAATGGAAGCCATGGTTTCAACTGTAAATAATGAAAATTGGGAGTTGTTAACTCAGGCTTTGTGTAGTTGGTTGTCTCTTTTAAGATGCACTTTTTACAGCTCACATAGGAACAGAGAAGTATTAGGAGCCTTGCATGGGGTAGAAACTTTCATAAGGCATGCTTTGGCAAGTAGGTTTTCACCTCTTCAAATAGATCTGTCTAGTTGTTGGTGTAGTTTTAACTCAGCACCCAAATCCTAGTGGGAATTGTTGTTCTGGGGTTATATGCTTTGGATTACTAATATGTCAGGGAATGAAACAGTCATGAATTTATTTTGTATGGGAGTATATTGTAACATGGGGTACCACTAAACTGACCTTGACTTCCAGAGTTGTAAATTAAACTGGGCAGTTGAAAAAAAAAAAACCAGTGGCAACCCACTTTTTGAATGTTGTCAGGAAAACAACACAAACCATCTACAAAGTCACAGTCATTCTGGACTCAGTTCACTTCCTGAACTGTGTGTCAGGACTAGCAGTAAAGTTCCCATGGCTTCAGTGGAGGTTTATTGCTGCTGGTAGACTCTGTAAAGGCTACTAGAATACTAGAGGAGTTTATACCTGAATAGTTTATTCCATACATGCTGATCCTGGGAAGTTTCTTATTTTTTCTACGGAGTTCTGGGAAATGAAGAGGCAGAAGGGATGCTGAGGTAATGCCCTTCTTTTTGGAAACAAGAGGCAAGATCATCCACCTATGTGCCATTGTAAATTCTCAGGGAATGTTTTTGCAAATAGCAAACTCTATTTAAATTGCTATAGTTAGGGCCAAACTTCCTACTAAAACAAAACTACACAACTAGCATTTTGTGTAATGTACAGAAAAAAAATGTGAAATCACATCTGCCATTTCTCTAGCTAGCGTAGAACTTCATACACATTGAGTTTGTCCCAAAAACTCATAATGTATAGGTGTAGTGTAAGGGCAGTTCAATGCAGGGTGGCCTTTTTTAATTAACACAAGGAAATTTTCTAAGTCAGCTGTCTCCAACCTTTGTGGCTTGGCAGGCCAGCTGGGGGGTGGAGGACAGGGGAACTGGACCACATGAGTGGCAGGCCAGTACACACACACACACACACACACACACACACACACACAGAGGGAGCTCAACTGTGCGAGCGGCAGACACATGCATGCACACAATTGCCCGCTGCTCTCACAAGTTGAATTGAGCACACACACTCCAACCAGTTACTTGTGCAGCCAAATTCCCAAGAGATTGGGGACTGTTCTAAGTGACATTTAAGAGTTTTTGGTATGGTATCCAGTTTGCTGATAACCCCTGGAACCTCCACATATATGATGATGATGATGATGATGATGATGATGATGATGATGATGATGATGATGGTTTGTTGCACAGATATTTTGACTGGATTCGGCATTTTTATCAACCTATCAGTCTTTATGCATATAGAACGTGGGATAAACAGACCTTCAGATAACAACATGGCAATAGAATCAGTAGCACAGGCCATTTCTGTGGAAATGTAGCACATACTACTAACAAATAAGCAATAGAATGGTTAACATAAACTGGAGCTTTTGATACAATGCAAGCTCTCTTAAGAAGATGTTGTGTAAATTGCTTAGAAAATTACTGTATGTTGTACAACTGGATCCCTGTACCAATCTAACCCCTGTGAAACTCCTAAGATCAATGCTGTGGGTTCCTGAATATGTCTTCGCTGTTGCCATAAGATTGAAACTGGATGTCATAATCTGTTTTTGATTTCCCACGTAAGATCTCGCCCACACATTTCTGATGAGAATACCAAAATCTTACAACATTTCAGAGAGATTGTGTGAGATCTCAGGGATGTGACCAATGAAATTGCAGGAGACAGGAAAAACTGGTTGGATCTTTGGTGTCTTTCTTTTATTTTTTGTAATTAATGGAGGAATCCAGGCCCATCTTGCATTCATTAATGTGTCCTAGAAGTCAGAGTATGAAAAGAATGCTTCCTAATATAACTCAGGTATATGTTGGCTGAATTTACAGTGATTGCTCAAAACTTCCTTTACCTGGCTGTTCTATTTTTGTTCTTTCTTACAGTAAATATCAACTACCAAAATGCACTATATGAAAAATGAGAAAGTTCAATAAATAAGTAAGCAATCCAATGATTCCATTACATTACACCAATTTGTTTACTTTAAAAAGCCAACATGAAAAACTTAAGTCTAAATGCTTATCCATACAGTTCTCACAATTTATCTTATCATCTGACTTCTAAAATGACCTAAAATGTACAAATATAATTTGAAACATAACTCTGCATTAGGTTTAAATCTACACAGGGTTTTTTTTTTCTGTTTGAAAGTCCACAAATACTGAGTGATACTACAACATTCTCACTCAAATCACATCTTTATACATTCAGTTTACCGTTCATCTGATATTTAAATGCTTTTATTTGTTTTTTTTAAAAAATATGACTGCTGCTTATCTTCTGTAGACAGAACACTTCAGACTTATCTCATAACCCGCAGGAGTAGCTACTATATTATTATGAATAGCTTTCTCCCAACTCTTTAGCTAGATGCATTATTAAATTGATAGCTGTACAGAAAGTTTTTCAAAATAAATTTCTCAAGCACTGCATTAGTTTCAGAAGAACTAGTAACAAAAATATAGACTGAGGGATGCTGTCTTTGACAGTTTTCTTTTTATTTAGAAATATGGTATTCTGGTAGTTATCAGAAGATTTAAGCAATCTATCACAGCCACAAGGATATTACTGTTTCTTTAACCTATAAAGTGGTCTTACTTTATAGGTTAAAACCAAGCCAAGGTTTCCACTTTAAAATATGATTATAGAACTAAGATCTTTCCTATTTATGTGGATCAACCTGTGCCACCATCAGGTCAGATCAGATTCCCAAATCAATCCAAAGGGGCAAAACATGTCAAAAGTTTACTATTCATGCAATTGTTTGCTAGATGGCAGAAAGATTGAATTTGTAATCCAATCTCCTAGCATTAGGTTAGGGGATATATAAGGACTACCCTCGCTGTCCTCCATTTTACCTATCCAGGTTCCATGATAAAGCTAGATGGGACTGCAAAGAATAGAATGCAGTTTAATTGTATCTTGAAGTAAAGCCTGTTAAACTTCCATATAGCAGCTTAAATTACTTGCTGCTGAAATCTTCTAGAAAGGAAGCCGCCTCCAGAAATTGTCCAGATAACTTCTTCTTTGGTTTCACCAGTGATTCTGATCAGCTGTGCTGCTGAGGCAGTTGCTACTACAGTTCCTGACTGGTGAATTCTCCTCTTTTTTACCCTTTCCACTGTACCAGAACAATCACCCATTTTTCATGGGTAGGTATTTGGAAACATGCGATTTCATCAAGCCCTTTGGTTTCCATTGACAATACTTTTGATTCCTTCTCAACCTATCTGCCCAATGTTCCTTTGTAGACTAGGGTGGGGTGCAGGTGAGGAAGAAAAATATATCACAGCTTTACAATTCTTCCTGCTATTTGGACAAAATGGCCTCTGGTAGAACTTTTGACAATTTCATCAGTTTTCAAAAAGAAGAAAATAAAATAAAGTCAGCTTTGTCCCAAGCTAAAAACAAGGAAGGTCAATCACTGAACCTATGCCAATGGTCCAACATTCCAAGGGGGTTAGGAGTAGACTGGGACAACTCACCATGGCCAACTCACTTGGGACAATTCAACAATACAAAAGTTAAATTAATTTTGATGGAACTGTGACCAATAACAATAAAATAAAGTCGATCCCAAAATATAAGAGCTACAAAAATTTTGATGAAAAGATGGTTACTAATAATAAAAAAATATCTGAATAAAATTATTAATACAGCATTCAATTGTCTTGCAGCGAGTTGTCCCATGGTGACTTGGCCATGGTGAGTTGTCCTAGACCCAACAGGAAGGCCTGGTTGAGGTTACCTCCACATGGTATAGAGGCAGGCTGAGTGTGTCATTGGTCTTTCTTAATACATTCCTGAAAAATTTGCCCACCCACTCTTAGCCAGTCATGCTGAAGATCCCTTCTAAATAAAATTGAATGCATAGAAAGCCTTATCACATCTAATAAAATAAAGCAGCAGTATGAGTAAGTAATGCTAAAAGCTGTAAAAGAATCAGAGGAGAAAATTTACAACGAAACAATAAATGTGTGTCTGTATAAGGGGCCAACAACTATGTAAAACCACGGGCTCGTATCTCAGTATTCACAAAAACAAACACAATAAAATGTAATCTAGCTCATCTTGGAGTTCCCCCACCCCTCATTTACCTGTTTTAGAAAACATGAGAATTAAAATACTGCATGGAGAAAGGTATAGCAGTCAGAACTATGAAATAAGGTTATAAACTGCATTTTACTAAATAAAATAACAACCTATCTTAATAGTATGTACTACAGTTCTGAATGTCAGGGAGGAAAGGGGTCTTTAGAGAGTGTAGGGCTTCAGAGATAACATCTATTGACAGCTCCTTAAATTAAGCATGTTATTTCCCAGGTGAGCCATGCAATCCCTTGAAAAGATGCAGTTGCTTTAAGGAATTGCAGGCAGGTGCTACATTGATCAAGTTCAAAGTGCTATAGAGTTCTGTTGTTTTCATTAAAAAGAGGTCTTTACAGGTGGCAGAAGCTTTAACTGTTCTTCCCTCTTTGAATACAGCTAATGTAAAGCTGTGCTTCCAATTTCCCCATGGAAGAAATAGGAGGAAATCTCCCTCTCAAACAACTAGGTTTTTGGGATCCAATCTGGGTTGCTCACTGGGACCAGAGGTTTTGTCTTCTGAGCTTTCAGACTCATGCTGGAGCCCATCTTCAGGAAAGTTCTCTCTACTTTCCTGAAGATAGGCTCCAGCACGAGTCTGAAAGCTCAGAAGACAAAACCTCTGGTCCCAGTGAGCAACCCAGATTGGATCCTGCACAGTGGTGGGTTGCCCCCAGTTCGGTCTGGTTCTATAGAACCAGTAGTAAAACTGGTGGGAGGCTCCGCCCACACGCCACAACATCATCACTGGTGATCTGTGCAGGTGCAGAAGCTTCTGCACATGGCAGAAGAGTGCATGTGCGCTCGCATTGCAAACTGATAGCAAAGATAAGTAGAACCCACCCTGATCCTGCAGCATTATCCTTGGACATGTATATTCACCTTTCTTCGTGAGAGATATGGGTGGTTAGCACTTCAAACTAAGCTTTCCTCCCTGATTCATACTCCTATACATTGTTGTACAGTGTAATAGGTCTACTTCAGAGGTGGGTTTCAGCAGGTTCTGACCAGTTCTGGAGAACCAGTAGCAGAAATTTTGAGTAGTTCAGAGAACTAGTAGTAAACATTCTGACTGGCCCCGCCCCCATCTATTCTCTGCCTCCCAAGTCTCAGCTGATTGGTAGGAAATGGGGATTTTGCAGTAATCTTTCCCTGGATTGGGGAAGGAATGGAGATTTTACAGTATCCTTCCCCTGCCATGCCCACCAAGCCAAACCCACCAAGCCACACCCACAGAACCGGTAGTAAAAAAATTTGAATCCCACCACTGGTCCACTTCCACACCTATTGCCCACACTCAATCTCTGCCATAGTTTCATGCCACAAATAGTTTTGCATTTTGTCCTTCGTGGAGATTGCCAGAAGTCCTACCAGCTAGGCCCATGAGAAAGGAAACAATAGCTGAAAGTTGGAATCCTGTCCCACCCTACCCTTCCCTTGCAATATTTTCATGGTCAATGAAAATACAGGATGGAAAATACCATGGAAGAGACAGTGGCAAAGCCACTCCTGAGAGTGATTAGGGAGGATAGATGGTCAACAAAAATGCCTAGTGACAGGACAGAGCTGGAAAATCCTAGGAGCCAAGAAGTAACTCAGGATGGAATTTTTGCCAATAGGAATTTATTTATGTTGTAGCTCTAAGGAAAATTCTGCAAAAGAGTCTTTGCAGTATTTTTTTTTTTCTGAAATAGAAGCTGAGCTAATAAGCTGGAACATTCTACATGTAACACCAATACTCTGCAACTGATCTATATTCTTTCTGTTTTAAAATTTGATCTTGGCGGGGGAAAAAAAAACAATTTTCCGTTTCAATGAGAAAATGCCACCAAAAGTCAGATTTAAGGAAACATCATTGGCATTCCAGACAATTAGGGAAAAATACATTATTGTTTATATGCACTGACAGAAATGTACTTTCAAATATGGCGCCTGAAAACCACCGATGAGAATGCTAAAGGGTGGAACGTCGTTTTGAATTGCTTCATTGAGAGCAAAACCATTTTAAGCCAAATGAATGTGGTTATTGCGGTCATGAACTTCTGCAAACAAGGAAACTACAATACTGAGAAAAGCATTTCTTCAAAACTCGATATCACTATTAAACATAATCCCCCCCCATTC
Source organism: Pantherophis guttatus (assembly GCF_059756535.1). NCBI lineage: Eukaryota > Metazoa > Chordata > Lepidosauria > Squamata > Colubridae > Pantherophis > Pantherophis guttatus. The sequence continues at coordinate 102,790,907 of NC_142067.1, read as the reverse complement.
ACTCCAACTCTTTTTGAGAATAATAAGGATGTTGTCAGATTAATAAAGAGGGGGAAAAAATTTAAGGGAAAGAAAAATTATATGGTTCTTGAAAGTAGGTTTTGTAATCTGCAAGGGAAAATATATATTTGGGATATCTGATTTTGAAAGGATGCCTTGTGGGTTACAATATGGAACTTGTTGAATGCTTACTTTATTTTTATACTTCACATTAGATTGTGTTGTGTTTTTTATGTTGCAGTTATTACCCAGATGGCCTACAGAACAATTTCAGAAATTAGGTTTATTATTTTGAAACAGGGGATGGAAAAGAGAACTGTCTCTCTCAAAGGATGAGATTTTATGACAATTAGCGGCAAATGGAAAGGATGGGAAGAAAGATGAAACATCTAAAATATAGATTCCTGCTCTCCTACAAGATAACCATGTTTGACAGATTAAAAAGAAAGTTCCCTATTCTACTGCCGTCCTTTCTAAGTAGTAAAATGTGAAATTCAGTAAAAGTAAGATCCTTTGCCTGAAGCACTGAGGGCTAAATATCGCAACAGATCTTCTCCGACTGAACTTTCATTAAATGTTTATTTGTTTCTAATAAAATTTTATGGTAAATTTTATTAAAGTTGACAATTGAAAAATTAATGCAAACTGGGAAAAAAAACTAAAAGGAACAAAAGAAAAAATAAAGTACAAAAAGGAAAGAAAAATAGAAAAGAAAGTAAAAGAAGCATATAATAACGAAAAAAGAAAGAAATGTATCTTAAGAAATAATTTCACCCTTCATCAAAACATGTGTAAGCAATTTTTGTAACTTAACACCTTCTCTTAAAGTAGAACAAATTACCTCTTCTTTCTATACCCCTTATCTTATCTATAAATATATCCTTAAAATCTTATTGTTTCAGTCTGGACAGCAAAAGTCCATTTAGGGTTACCAGAGATAAAATATTTATTTTAACCTTGATTCAAAATAACCAATTTTATATGCTTTTCTTTTAACATCCAATATAGAAAACTCATCTAGGTCAATTTTTTGGTTTGTTATTTTTTTTAATTATAAAAATGTCAGCTGGTTTCCTTTGAATATCCAGTGTGACATATTTTTCCATATCTTTTCAAATAAGAAAAACAGAGTTGGAAGGGACCTTGAACATCTTCTAGTCCCCCTACTCAAGCAGGAGACCTATACCATTTCTGACAAATGGCTGTCCAGTCTCTTCTTAAAAGCCTCCAGTGATGGAGCATCCACAACTTCTGAAGGCAAGCTTTTCCACTGGTTAAATGTTCTCACTGTTAGGAAATTTCTCCTTAATTCTAGGTTGCTTCTTTCCTTGATTAGTTTCCATCTATTGTTTCTTGCCTTGCCTCCTGGTGCTTTGAGAAATAAGCTAACCCCCTCTTCTTTGTGGCAACTACTCAAATATTGGAACACTGCTATCATGTCAGCCCTAGTCCTTCTTTACAATACACTAGACAAACCCAATTCTTGCAACCATTCTTCATATGTTTTAGCTTCCAGCCCTCTAATTATCTTTGTTGCTCTTTTTTGCACTCTTTCCAGAGTCCTAGCATCTTTTTTATAATATGGTGACCCAACTGGATTCAGTATTCTAAGTTTTGTCTCACTAAGGCTTTATAAAGGGGTACTAATACTTCACAGGATCTTGATTCTATCCCTCTATTCATGCACCTAGGATTATGTTGGGGGTTTTTGGTTGCTACTGCACACTGCTAGGTCATATTTAGGTGATTGTCCACTAGGACCCCAAGATCCCTCTCATAGTTATTGATATTGAGTGAGGTTTTACCTAATCTGTACTTGTACTTTTGCTTTTTCTTGCCTAAATGTAAAACCTTACTTTTCTCTACATTGAGTTTCATCATTTTAAAATCTACATTCAAATCGGTCTCAGTCTTGCCCAGCAAAATGTAATCCTCTTTCATATAATCTTTTAAACATTCTGGAGGGATAGATAGATAGATAGATAGATAGATAGATAGATAGATAGATAGATAGATAGATAGATAGATAGATGGATGGATGGATGGATGGATGGATGGATGGATGGATGGATGGATGGATGGACTGACTGACTTTTGGGCCCATTGTTCACAAATATTCTCCAATGTTGAAGTATTTTCCCCATACTGTATTAGTATTAGTAAAATTTAAAATTACTTTTCCTTTAAATGTTTTCTATAGTTCCTTGTTCACCCTTCTAGTGCCCAACCTTCAAAGTATCATTTTTTTAAGGATTCAAAACAACAGCATTTTTCTATGTGTAGCATTCTTTCAAATTCACCTGCACACTTCGTTCAACACTCAAAACTCTAAACACCTTTTGCTGTTTATTCAAAAATGTTTTTTTTTAATTTCTTAAATTTGTATTTAAAACCTTTTCACTAAGGACTAAAGATACTCTCAGTGCTGCAAACAATTTATCTTTCTGATGGTTCCTAGTATCTGAAAAGCAATAAACAAGCAATTTCCAAAAGTGAATTAGAAAACTACGTCTGCAAACCCAGTGTTCTTTAGAAAGATGCTGACCACGCTCTGGGTGAAGATGGCATTTCCTTGTCTCTATGAGTTCTAAATTCACCACAGAATGTTACTTTGTTGTCTCCTCATGAGGAGCAACTAACAGCAGCACTTATAGGTGATGCCGAATCCTCTCCTCCTCCAGAGAGGGATTTTGAAGAGTCAGTCTTATCAACAACTCTTCATTTTTGTGCAATCATCAGATCCACTTTTAGCAGAGTTGTCCTCAGTTTGCTATTTCTCTCTGTCTTCTTGATCTTTGGCAGGAACCAGCCCTGAAGGAATAAAGAGAATCAGCACAACACAATTCTGCCCTCTCCCAACCCCTGAAGCCTATCCATAAGTATACCATAAATGATGGTATCAAAGACTACTTAAAGGTCAAGAAGATCAAGAATATCCCCCCCCCCATCCCACTCCTGCTAGAGGTCATTCACAAGCATGAGCATTGCTATTTGTGTCCCATGCTAGACCTCAACTTCAACTGAAAATGGTTCAGATAATTTGTTTCCTCCAGTGTTTTTTTGCTGCACATCTACTTTCTCACCTCCATTTAAAATTGAAAAATAAAAGACCAGATAAAGATTGTTCAGCATGGTTGGTTACTTGGTTCAATAATGTCTTCCTGAGGAGCAGAAAAATCACTGCCTCTTTAAAGCACTTGCCAAAGTACCCCTTCTCTTAAGGAGAAGAAAAATAGTAATTCCAGAACCCAACAACAAGTCACTTCCCAGGAAGCTTGGACAACTCCATTGGACATACAGGAGAGAAACATAGAGATCCCAAGGATTCTGTCAACTTTTTCAGATCTTATAACAGTGATGGCTAACCTTTTCCAGACTGAGTTCCAAAACCGTGCACATGCCCAAACCCGCAAAATGCAATGTGCGTGCGGCCCCCTGCACATGTGCACACACCCCCACATGCACATGCCCCAACCCCATTCATGCATGCACAGCCCTTCTGCATGCGCCCCATGCCCATAGCCCCCACACACCCTGCCCCCCACACATGCCCCGCCCCTCACGTGTGCATGGTAGAGACCCAAAGACCAGTTGGCTGGCAGGAGGTGCATGCACATGCATGATGGACCTGAACTGGGATGACAGCTCGTGTGCCTATAGAGAGGGCGCTACATGCCACCTCTGGCACAGGTGCCATAGGTTTGCCATCATGGCCTTATAAGGTCAAATTCCTCTCAGACAACTAAGTCAGAGTGGGCTTCAGTCATATCTGTAGCTGTTGTGGCCCACCAGCGGCCTGTGCGGCTTGCGACTGATCCCGACGACGAGGAGGCTGGTGTGGTGTCACACCAGCAGCCTGTGCAGTGGGCGCTCGCGTCGGACAGCTAGGAGGCTGAAGAGGATGTGGTGCCAGAGGCAGAGATTCAGCCAGGGCCTTCAGAACCTCCAGAGGCTCCTTCAAGTGCAGAGAGTGAAGTGGAGGAGCCTCTCCTCAATGCTCGAGCACGCAGGGCTGCCAAAAGGCAAGAGTGGCTACTCAGGAGGAGGAGGTCTCCTCAAGAGTAAGGCTTGGGGCTAATTGGCCACTCCCTTAGCCTATTTAAGTCACACACAGCAATTATTGCTGGAAACAGCGTTTAATTATTATGCAGAGCATTTTAGAGAGTGAGTTTCTTATCACATCTTTGTTTCTGGGCTGGTTTTCAACCTTTGTCAGACTTTGTTTATTCTTTGTACTTTATAGCAGGCTGATAAGGACATTTGCACTGAAAGCCTGCATTTTGAAAGGGGTCTGTTTGTAATAAACCGAGTTTTTGGAGCTTGGTGTGTGTCACACTCCTTGAGATCCGGATATGGGGCAGAACAGTAGCATCTGCTTCAAGACTAGTGCATAAAACTATCTGCTGGCACCACAATGTTCACAGTTAGAACTATAGATATGAAGGAGGACCAGCTGAATTCAACCTGAGAGTTTAAACATGCCTAGAAAAAGGACATTTTTTTTCTTTTAAATATCTGGCCACATTGTATATCCAACTGTAATCTTAATAAGCATTATGGCATCCCTACAAAGGATAGTTTTCTTAATTTTCTTAAATTCAAATGAATTTAATTTCATTTGTAGTGAAAAGAAAGGAAGGTGAGATAGTTACCAGTTAATCTTACAGCAAACTACAATTTACAACTTACAAACTACAACCTACAACTTCTGAAGGCAAGTGGTTCCACTGGTTAATTGTTGATTCAGGTAATTGAAATAATGTTGATTCAGGGGTTGCCATGTTGGTGTTTTTGCACTCTGCAGACCCCTGAGAATATAGGTTGGGGGGAAAAAGTAGCTTATGCAAGGCTACGCAGGAATGTTATGGCTTGGTGCAGTTATGGCTCAAGTCTTCCCAGGATACTGGCCCTCAGTTACTAAAATATTTTATCCATTTTCCTTCCATTTTCAATCTTACTTTGTAATGGGGAATACTGAGATAAAAAAAAGCAGGATTTTAAAGCAGGTTCAACTGCATGGTTAATTCCGACACCCCACGCAACTACTGAATCATCTTATCTGTTCATCGAATGTATTATACTCCTGCATTCTTTAAAACAGCACACACACACACAAAACCCTTCAGGGAATATTGTTGTGTGGAGGGGGTGCAATCAAATAATTTACCATAGAAGAGATTTAAGTGACATAGGCAGATGTGTTGGCATGCTGGAAAGGTAGAGATTAAGTCTGTCACTTTACATATCTCACTATTTTTAGAGCAAGATACAATGGAACAGAAGCAAAACTATTTGGATAAATACATAAAAGGCTCTTCCTGACATGCCTAATAATTTTAACCTACTGCACAAGTAGAGAAATTTAACAAAGTGGCTCCTCTCTCCTTTTTTTTTTTTCTTTTTCAAGTTCAAACCCTCTCTACCAACTACCTTTTGTTATCCAAAGGCTGTACCTGTGTCAATCCAATTATTCTGCTTAAGCAAAAACATTTGCCCATAGTAGCAATGCTGCAAGAGTAATGAATACCTACAGATAATCATAGATTTTTGAAGTCTAATAAGAAACGATCATCACGTTTTGCCCTCCATTAGAGTAATCTTTCAATTCTATTTATTGACATGTCTTCTGGGAATGAATCAACACACAGAGGAGAATGAAATAATAATGGCAAAGAATTGTTATCCCAACCCAAAGAAAGGGGGAAGGAGTATTCCTATTGCTGAGAGCATGTGAGTGAGCTTTTTTCCCTTTTATTTATTTATGTTTAAATCATATTTTCCTTCTCCATCAGAGAGCTTTCCAAGCAATCTATAAATTGCATGTAAAATATTTCATGCATTAGAGTCATGCACTCACATTTCTTTTTCTTTTTTCTTTTTTGAATTTTTTTTAATTTATTTTTAAACATAGATAAAATACATCTTTTTAGAGCAAGGGTTTGATCTGGTATAAAATAATTACAATTGCTCACACTCCCTTCCAAATTTCATCCATTAACATCTTAACAAGGAAAAAAAGAAAGAAAAAGACACAAAGAAATCCAAACCCAATTTTTATCACTCAATCTAACATCTTATTCTAAATATTTGGCATTCTGCTATATCACCCTAAATCTTAAACTCCAACTATAGGCAGCTCTTTGTTATATTAATTTATCATTTTAACAATCAGTATTTCATATATGTTCCTTACTTCTAAGACCCAAATCAAATCAGTATTTTCCTTAAATCACATCTAATGTCCATAATTTTAACATAAAATATTTTATTTCTCTCTTAAAATCCTTTCAAAATCAATTCACTTTAAAATTTATTCCACATTTCCATCTATAATTTATTATTCCCAAAATGCTTTGTTTTTGCTAATTACGAGCTTCTTCTCCATTGCAACTAGTTCTGGTATTTAACTGATTCATAACTTAAATAGCTATTCCCCAGCAGTATTTTCCTCCACTTCTATCAATCTGTCTTTTACTGTTCTTCACTCCTCCTAGGTTTATTTTTGGCTGGATCACAGCTTAGTTAGCTGGTGTCCAGGGATGCTTTCCTCCACTCCTAACCTTATATTTAACTGGTTTACAGTTAGGCTTTAACTGCTCTCCAGTATTATCTCCTCCACTCCTCCTAAATTTATTTTTAGCTGGTTCACAACTCGGTTGGCTGTTTTCCAGCAAAGCTTTCTCCACTCCTTCCTATTCATGGCTAGTTCACAGCTTTATTTCATCTAATCACCAAAATCATACTTCTCTTCCTAACTTTTTCATTTATTTGACTGATTCATAGCATTTTGTTTTAACTTACCAATTTGAAATAATAATGCATTATAACAAATATCTTCTCACCTACTTTCTCCTGAACTATTAATTTTCTTTAAAATTCTCCCATTTCATATTTATTTCTTATTTTTCTATGGAAAACAACATAATAAACCCCTTTGAGAAGCAAATTTCCACAATTATAAAATCTATATACATGCACTCACATTTCTATGTTAGAGTTATTTCTACATTAGAAATAATACCACCAAAATATAAAGCAGGTTTCCACTAAATAAAACACCATAGGATTGCAGCCTAAATCAATTATTTAGTTCATTAATTAGTTTTTAAAACATTATCCCTAAATTGTCATTATTATTATGGTTCATCACATGGTCAGTCAGATGTTTAGACTGGATCTAGAAAGATTTTTATCTTTCTATCAAACTGGCAAATAGCAATAGAACAAGTGTGGCAAATGTGGATAAGCAGATGTGGATGCTTGACAGTGTTAACGGTACTGCCACAGGATGTAATCTGTTTAGAGTAAAGCTGCTTTTTTGCAATTGACTAGTGATGATTCTGTCAATACAGATAGTGTTTAAATGGTTCTCCAGTTTTTTGCAATAGCATCCAAGGTTCCTATTTCTATTGTCATACTATCTTTGTATTCTTTTGCTACAGTTGTTCTATTTCTATTTGTGGGTTTTTGTATTTTGCTATCGTCTCCAGTTCCTTCTTTTCCACTATCTCCAGGTACTTCCATGTCCCAACATTTTTTTCCTTTCTTATTGACAATTGTTAAGTCTGAGGTGTTATGTGGCAGATGGCACTTTAGTTTCTTAATTTTCATAATGAGACAACTTCCTTCAGCCAAGACGCCATGGTCAACTCACCATAGTCAACTCACCATGGCCAATTGCCACAACCAACTCATCATGGCCAACTTGCTGCAGGATGACTCGTCATGGACAAGTTGCTGCAGGACAACTCACTGTAAGACAATTCAACAATTCAATTATTTAAAATAATTAAAACATTATTTTAATTTTTGTCATTCACATTTCATTTTCTCCCTCCTTTCGCATCCTTTCTTTAATGTTTCTATTCTACTATTTCTTCTATATTAGTGTAACCCTTGTCCCATTATGAGTTTTCCCATGGTGAATTGCCCATGGAGAGTTGTCCCACAGCAAGTTGGCCATGGTGAGTTGGCCGTGGCAAATTGGCTGTGATGAGTTGACCATGGAGAGTTGGCCATGGTGACTTGTCGTAGACCCGTATTTTGTGATCTTCTCCAGTTCTTTCTCATTTATTCTGCTGTCTCCAGCTATTTCCACATCCACCATCCAGACATTTTTGTCTTTCTTATCAACAATTGTTAAGTCAGAGGTATTATGGGACAAGTGCCTGTCTCTTTGAATTCTAAAGTCCCATAGCACTTCAGCTTATTCATTTTCTATTATTTTCTCTATTTTATGGCCCCAACCCATTCTTGTTTGCAGGTAAATGGTATTTCTTGCAGATTATCCAATGCACCATTGTTGATACTTTGTCATGTCATTGTTTGTACCCAGTCTGTGCAATCTTCCTGCAACAGTTACTCATATAGTTCACTGATTCTTTGTATGCATTTGTTCTTAAGACTTAGTCTTATATTGCCAGAATTAACCTCTTTCTTCAACTTTCTTGCTCTTAGTCATTGCCAGGTCCTGTCATTTCTGCTTTCCCTGCTATTTTTTAAAAATCTACTGGTCATGTAATGCACTGTCTTTTATTGTTATTATTTTGTTACACAGTCAGCCCTATGTTTAAACTGGGTTTGGTATTTTTGACTATCAAGTCCTTTCCAAGGACCTGGTATAGGCAGATCTGTATCATCGCAGGATCTAAACTGTTCTGAACAAAAAACTTTTGTAATTGATGGATGGTGAATTTGCCAATGCCAATGGTGTTAAGTGGTTATTATTATTGTTATGACTTTGATTATTTTTATTCTCATGCAAGGGAATGCCTCTTTTAAGATGCAACCACAAACAAAGTATACCCTTTTATTTGCAACTATTCTATGCCTCTGAACAGCCTAAACCCTATCTATTACTAAGATAACATCTGAACAAAAATATTTCTTTACATATTTATTTGTAAGTATATCTATATATCTATAAGATAAATGAAGGCCCTAGCAGAACTAGCTTTTTGTTGGCAGGTATCATCCCATAATTAATTTAGTCAGTGGTTCTATAGCATCATTGGTGGCTCACCTTATTGTTCCTCAGGTAATTTTCTAATGCTGGGCTCAGCAAAGAGCTCTGCCATCCTTGTCTCTTTCAAAGACTTTGTTTATTTATGTCAATCTCAGACACATTCCTGTCCAGCCTAAGAAAGGAATCCATAATAATGAGAACAGGAGAAAGGGGGAAACTTCAGTGTTGGTTTTATAAATAACTTTTACCTAAATATCTGCATCTGCTTTGCATAGCTACTGGCCATGAAAGTCCTGGAACAACATTTAAAGCCTTGGAAATATTTTACCAATCTTAACAAAGAAATAAAATACATTCAAAACCTTGGTGAAATAGTTTGAACATTCGTATAAATAAAAACCCAGGGAATCGCAGGAGCTGCATACATACCAAGCAGACATAATCAAAAAGATCTTTTTCACTCAATTTCTATTTGGCTTTCTGCCTTCTACAGTATTCCAAATAACTGTCATTAGCAATAAAAGATTCTTCTACCACATACAATATCGGACAAAGGGTTGCTCTTTGAAAGAGAAAAAAAAAAATCTTAAATAGCACCTGGTTGTGTTTTTGTGGTTAACAACAACAGGATTATTTATTCAAGACCAGAAGTATTTATTCAAAGGAAAATGATAAAATTAACTGATGTACCTCTCAAATCTTTCTTGTTACAGTATGCTCAATAATAGTTTTGTTTCCTGTATCTTCTATGAATTACAAAACAAAAACCAAAAGATTAGGTCCAAATACTTTTTTAAAATATGGAAAATGTATGGAACGCTTCTTAGCCTCCAATATAAAAACAAAGCCAAAATTATCCTGAGAATAAGACTGTTTTGTTGAAAAGAAAATGAGGTGTCAGATGACCCCTGGGCTTTTTACCTTCCCAAAATAAACCCATAAAGCAGACTGTGGTTTCACTGTGCCAACAGTTCCTAATTTAAAGTTCCTTATATGGTATGTGGGCTAAATCTATATGAATAGCAGATTAGGTAATAAACTGAAGTTTGCATTGTAGTTCCCAAATATATCAGATCTTTCTGCTTACTGTTGAAATAACTTGTCCCTCAGATTTGGCAGAGTTCATATGTCCTGGGTCCCTGGTGAGGTAATATCACTTGGTGGTCATACAATTTTGGCTCAGTTTCAGATTTCTTTTATCTAACAATTGTTTTCGTAACAGGTCTTCCTCCTGTTCTTCAAGATCATTCTTTTTCCCTGTTACACATTTTGCCACTTTAATGCTTGCTCATACTACTGTCATAAGACAATCCTTATTGTGGTTCTCTAAATATCTATGCGTCATCTTGGATCTATGTAACAAGAGCCGAGGTGACGCAGTGGTTAGAGTGCAGTACTGCAGCTACTTCAGCTGACTGCTAGTTCAGCAGATCAGCGGATCAAATCTCACCGGCTCAAGGTTGACTCAGCCTTCCATCCTTCCGAGGTGGGTAAAATGAGGACCCAGATTGTTAGGAGGCAATATGCTATTTAGTATACTGCCTTTGGTGTAAGCTGCCCAGAGTCCTCGGAGAGTGGGCGGCATAGAATATGACAAATAAATAAGTAAATAAATAAATATGCATATCCTTCTTTGTTAAAAGCATAATATATAATATGAGCTCAAAAATGGAGCAAGATAAAATTTCTAAATATTGAGCGCCTTAGTCTGCAGAACAAGTTCACTGAAATATATATTTTATAGGGTATTTATATTAAGTTACAGGAGATGGGCACCGTATGATCAAGTTCATCCTATTTGAGTTTCATGAAATATAGATAACTAGATGTTATTTTATGGGATTCAAAGCATCTCCTGGGAATTGAACTCATAGGTCTTTATTTACTTTATTTATTTACTTTATTTATTGTTACATTTCTACCCCACTCACCTCACTTCTAGTGTATTGTTGTAAACTAGGCAGTTTACAACAGCATAATAAAACAATTTCATCATCATAATCATTTTCATCATCATTCTAGCCATTGTCTATCCATTGCAAGATGAAAATTTCTTCTGCATGTTTCTAACCAATACAGTAAAGTATAAATAAAACAATGTGAACCCTTGGAAAGAAGACAGATTAAAAATAGAATTAAGAACAAGTTAAAATTGCAAGTTACAAGTAAAAATCAAAGTTAACAAAATTCAGAAGGCTATCATGTTTAACAAGGTAACAGGAGTGCTCTCAAGCCATCAGCCACCCCCAGGGTTGCATCACATTCTAAGACCTCTAGTTGTCAGATACATGTCTTAACCCTTTTCTGGAAAACCAGATCCAGTTGTTTTACTGTGGTCAATGTAACTGTAGAAACTATGCCTACCAGCAAAAGGACAAGGGTAGAAGTCATGTAAAATCTTGACCATGACATAATGTGACATCTCCATCTTTCTGCTATGCCAATTTAAAGGGGACTATATCATTCTGATAGCTCATATTTTATTTAAACATAATTAAATGGGAATCTTACAGAACTAATAAAATGCCAGCCTCCAGTATAATATTTATTTGTAGAATGCCTTCTGCTGCCACAAGGCCCATATTTAGGAATAGAATAGAATAGAATAGAATAGAATAGAATAGAATAGAATAGAATAGAATAGAATAGAATAGAATAGAATAGAATTCTTTATTGACCAAATGTGATTGGACACACAAGGAATTTTTCTTTGGTGCATATGCTCTCAGTGTACATAAAAGGGAAAAAAAATAAAAAAATAAAAAATACATTCATCAAGAATCATAAGATATAACTCTTAGTGATAGTCATAGGTTACTAATAAGCAATCAAATCATACTAGGAAACAAATAGAACAATATAAATCATAAAAATATGAACAACATGGTTATAGTCATAAGTGGGAGGAGATAGATAATAGGAAGGATGAGAAGAATAATAGTAATACAGTCTTAGTAAATATAAAGTAAAATAAAGTAAATTTTTTAAAATATATATATAACTAAATTAAAATGAAGTTAAGTTAAATAATAATATATCTAGGATAAAATAAAATTATAAAATTACATTTGTTATCATAGTTTTTTGTTTTATATTTTTATATGCTGTAAGGAACATAAGCCAAGTTGGTAGGAAAATTGAGAATAAATACCAGATTTTGCCTTTAGATAAAAGGGTATTTCATGACAGACTGTGTCCTCCATGGCAACCATTTTGTGGGAGTGTTCATACTTTTTTTTAATACCTAACATCCCATAAAGTATGGGAGCCAGTGACCTAGGGCGAAGTAGAGATAGTTCCAAAGTCTGTTCCTGGTTGCTAATGCAGAGGATGCATGCCTCTCTAAATAAGAAGTGAACCAAACTACTTGAAATTAAACCAAGAGGTGGAAACCGCTTCTGGACTTTGTGCTTGAGGTAGGGGGGGAAATGAAAGTTTGATTTTGGGTTTTACCAATTAATAGGTTTGTTGTTATAGAAATGGCTACTTTATATTATTATGTAAAAGTAAAAAGCTGAGGTTTGATGTTACTATCTTGTTCTACTGCACCAAAAGAGAGTTGGAAAGCTTTTTCTTTCTGTTTTCCCCTTGCCCCACTCCTTTCCCTTCCCTTTTTCCTCCACTATTTTTTTACTATTCTATTTGTACTTTTTTATTTTATATTTTATAAACTAGTAAAAAAAATAACTCAAGAGGAAAAGAATAATAAAATGTTAAGGTCATAATTTACAGATCTTTAATGGGAGATGAATGTGAGCTGTAAACTGTGAGATGGCTTAAAATGTTAAGTGTTAACCCAAATTACTTGCCAAAATGTCATTGGCAAAAGGGGCCAGCACAGAAAATCTTCAACTTCAATTATTATTCCAACTACTTGTCAGTGTTAGTTACATTAACCCAGGTAGGTCCTACAGTAAAATTATAGCTGTAATCAGATGATTATTCAGTGTTTTTCTTAGAACTACTGATTGATTTATTCCTCTATCTAGGAATAATTTAGATTTTTTGGTGTTTGATCCCCTTAAAGACACAAAATGTTTGGAATTTTATAATTGTCCCAATGCATTCAGCCTAACAGTGGAGCATTCTCTTGTTACACAAAGATAGAAAACAAGATAGTTAATATCATTCTTGCATTACATAATGAGCCAAGGAGATGGCAGTATTCCTAAAGCAACATTGTATTTCTCTTTTTTTGATTCCTTCCATTTTCATTTCTTCAGCTTACCACCGCAGCCTGGCCTTTTAAAACAATATATATTTTCTCAAACAGTCATGGCATCATCTCATTCTGAAAACACATGGGACTTCCTGATAGTATTTGTTTCATTAGCTTAATGCGTTTTAGAAGGCATAGAATCAAATTAAATAACAGCAATAAAAAGACCACTGAAACCATTCCAGATATATTGTCATAGGTAAAACATGCCAAACAATAATAGGATGCATTTGCAAAACATTTCTTCCCATAATGTCTATTGAGTGAAACATCCATATATAAGAAACACACGTTTTATTTATAAATGTTTGTGTGTGTGACTGCCTGCATGGTTAATTCTGACCAATTTCTGAGGTAGCATAGAAGAGCTATGAATCAAGCAATATTCTGATAAATACAACAAATGTGTAATATTACATGCTGAAGTCACTAGGGTTCAACATAATATATAGATGGGCACAATCTGAAGCTGTAGGGCTTTAGGAGATCTCAGAGCTGAACAACCTTCAAAAGTTGTTACTAAATTGTGATTTTTAATTTGAAGAAGGAGAAGTTATTAAATGCATGACTGGAGTGTAATCAGGTTAACTATATTTAACTTTAATTAAATTAAAATATAAATGGAATAAAATCCTATCAATATTATTTCTACAAACATAACTCTCGGAGCACAGGCTCAGGCTGACCATTCAAATAGTCCTTGTGGCCTTTGAAAAAATATGTTCCTTTTACTCCAATTCCATAGGGTGAGATTATATAGCTGGTGACTAGTCCTGTTTTTGCAATTTTAATGTGGAATCCCTTAAGGAAAGCTACTGGTGGATATCCATGGCTTTGTTTGCCCTCCTGCCATTTTGCCCACAAGAAACCATTACTGATCAGGAGGAGGAGCTAATGCCTTAGATTAGCATTTCTCAGGCTATTTTAGGACACGGCCCCTTTAATTGTACCACACTTTTTTTTTTCAAACACTCTGAGAGAGAGAGAGAGAGAGAGAGAGAGAGAGAGAGAGAGAGAGAGAAAGAGAGAGAGAGAGACTTATAAAAATTATTTCTTTGCAACAATTTTTGCAAACAAAACATATTTTTAAAAATAATGACCATACTCCATTACAAATTTTAAAATTAAAAATTAATTATAAAGAAATTGATAATTCCATTGATTTGATATCAGAAGTGTAAATTAAAAAATTCAAACTATCTATTGATTTTAAAAACAGCTCAATGGCCATTAGTTATTACAAAATAACTAAGTGTAATCAAGTGTGAAACTCATGTTTTTGGGAATCATACAATTCAACTAATACCCAGTGCAATCATCTTATTTATGCAATCAGCGTCTAGTTGAAGCTGTCCACTGTGTGATAGAATTTTGAGCATTCTAGAGTTTGATATATTTATAATTAGCAAAATATATACTTAAAATTTTAACAATAAAATAAGTTGGATAAATTGTGTACAAACTTTTGTTATTACAATCCTAATTGCCCCTCTTCTCAGTCCCTTGCCATTTGATACCCTGTCTTCCTTTTAATACCTAATTCCCTTCTAAATAATTTTAACACATGGGAGGGGGTTAAAACATGGTATCACCTACATTGAGAGACAGGGCAATAGCAGCAGCTGCCTTACAGGGGCGGGGCTCAGGTGACGGATCCGCCGGTGGGGCCTTTCACTAAGGCAGGGCAGCAATGGTCCCACTCCTACTTTTAGCTTTCTATAGCCATTTGCCCACGTGATGACCGGACCACACTTATCCAGACAGGCGAGGCCCAGGATAACTGACTCTGTCATTTTTGGTGCCACCACAAAATGGATGAGCTCCCAGGGATGGCCCATATCTAGTCTTATTGGCTTGATGACTAAGGTGGCTGGGGCTCCGCCTATCAATGTCCCATCAACTTTCTCAAAGTGAATGGGGCACACCAGGAGTGTTATGCTTATCCCTAGCTTTTGAACAGTGGGGAGACTGATCAGGCTCTGGTGCACCCGGTGTCTATGATGGCCTCTATGTCCCCTTGGGGTCCCTTCCTGGGCACCACTATTCACGATCTTATGGTGAAGGGGCGGATGGCTTCACTTACCATCGGGTCGTCTTTGCTGCTCTCACTGCTGTCAATCGTGACAATTGGGTGGGGCTTCTGATGTCGGAGTCTCCCCCCCTTTTGCTGAGGTGGGAGGATCCTCAATGTATTTTTTTTTAATTTGATTTATATGCCGCCCTTCTCCGAAGACTCAGGGCGGCTTACAATGTGCTCAGCAATAGCCTTCATCCTTTTGTATATTTATACAAAGTCAGCTTATTGCCCCCACAAACTGGGTCCTCATTTCACCTACCTTAGAAAGGATGGAAGGCTGAGTCAACCTTGAGCCTTGGCGAGATTCGAACCCTGCAGTAATTGCAGGCAGCTGGTCTTAATAAGCTTAATAACAGGGTGCCTTAAACCCCTGTACTACCAAGGCTCATTATTTGATTACATGTATATGCTATATTCCAGGCAGATTACATATATATGTTTTTAGACAAACTGCTAATTCAGGTTATCCCATGTTGCTTTCTCTATATTTCTCTATATTTCTCTATATTATTGAGTTGTCAATTACCTCAGCTTTCGTCTCTAGGTACTTGCAAGCCATAGTCATATTCTCTCTGTCCCTCAGGAATCCACTATCATATCTCCTGTTTTGCATTGTCTCATATCTTCATCTATCCCTTTCTCAAACTCAAAGCATATTCAAAGTTCCATCAGTGGAAAAATAATTTTTATAGCTCTTGTTTCTGATTGTCACTATCATGGGATTGTCCTTTTCTTTGGTTCTCTTCCTTATCGGATGTTCCTCCTTCATTGTTGCCCTTCATTTGTTTGACCTGGTAAGTTTTACATATTGAAATGGTTTAATTGTATAGGTTTTGGAGGTTTTTTTCCTGTAAGCACTGCTACAAGTTTTCTCTTCTTGAAAATACATGCCAGCTTGTCTTCATTGAGAAATATATATAGGTCACAGAATAATAGATTATAAATTCAAATTCCTGTTGATTCGTCATCACTGCTGTTTCTTAAGGCTTCACGAGTAGAAAGGATTTCACTTCATACTGTTCCTTTGTTAGGCTCTCATTTAACTAATCATTGGCCTTTTAGGAGGAAATTTTTATAAACAACACTTCAGCAAAGTTCTTTAATAGCTTTCTTTATTTGCTACCTTTAATTTGTGCATGACCTGGACACTAGATATCTTTTATAGTTTGTGATCAGCTTCTGTTTTTTAATAGGAAACAATCAGTCACTTATCCTTTGTAATCATCAGCTGTTCAGGAAATAATATATTTACCATTGAACAGCTGAGATATTCCATCATACACATAGATTTTTTTTTAATTTTGCTCTTCTTTGTCTATTCTTTGTACTAAATTCCATAGCCAAACTCCTATTTCTGATTATATCTGTGCATTTGTTCAAATCCTAGAATCTGGCTGCCTTAAATTGTGGCCATAAAATCTGCAGTTATATCAGCAGAAGTGTCTGCAAATCGGCAAGTATTAATGTGCTTTAATATTTATGCTGACATTTATACAGCTGTGATTTCAGTAACTTTCTATAGAAACTCCTAGGGCCTGCTTCTTCTCCAGCCAATTACTTTATCCCTTGAAGGATTTGTCAGCAGGACTTTAAATTGCCTAGGCTACTTTATAAACTTTGGTTAAGATGCCACTGTGATGCAGTGGTTGGAGAGTTAGACTTATATTAAGTCTACCCTCTGCCATGAAACTTCAGACTAGTCTATTTATTTCACAGAATTCTTGTAAGAACTCTGTGGTGGCACCTGCCCTCTGGAACGACCTACCCCCAGAGATACGCACGATACCAGACCTCTGGACTTTTTGTCGGGCCCTGAAAACACATCTATTTCATCTAGCCTGGCTGGCTTGATCGCATCCTTTCAGTTTTAATTTGAAATTGGTTTTAACTGGGTTGTTTTAAATTGAGGGCCGAAATTATTTAATGTTTTTTAAACTGTTTTTTAAATTTTATATGTTATGTTTTATCTCGGCTGTTCACCACCCTGAGTCCTGTTGGAGAAGGGCGGTATAAAAATCAAATCAAATCAAATCAAATAAATAAATAAATAAGAATAAAAAGAAATATGATCAACAGGTAAACTGTCTTTGCTTCTAGAGAAAAGATGGGATATAAATTTAACAAAAGGTTTGGCATATGAACAGGGAATATGAACTTAAAATAAATATGGCATATGTGCCATATGGTCAGATAAATGAAATTATGGTCCAGGAAATGTGTGTCATCAC
This sequence comes from Pantherophis guttatus, assembly GCF_059756535.1. Lineage (NCBI taxonomy): Eukaryota > Metazoa > Chordata > Lepidosauria > Squamata > Colubridae > Pantherophis > Pantherophis guttatus. Next base: position 102,773,418 of record NC_142067.1, on the reverse strand, counting down.
AAACTTAGTGGCCATATGGAAGAATGTCCACAGAACCTAACACAGAAAGAAAAACCGTTAACAATTTTCGCTAATAAATACAACACCTATAGAAGAATATGTTCTCTGCTGTAATCCATAGTAACTTTCCATCTCAAGAATCCAATATGGAGGGAATGAAATTGTTTTTGGATCTATAAATTAGCATACTCCAATGGTATCAGTGCTTAAAAAAATAGTGCAGCTTGCATATGTATAGAAGTAAAATGTTTAAAAGATTGTAACAATGGTTACATGTTCATTGATCACCATGGACACCTAGCTTTATTTTTATTCTAAAACTGAACAAAAGCAAAAGAACACTGAAAATATTTCATAAATTATCTCCCATCAGTCCTGGCATAAAGAGATTTACTGGCATTATACTATTTGATGTTTTAGGACATAGTTGCCTAAGTAAAGACTACAAGCTATAAATTCTATGAATTGTAAAGATGCCAGTGACTTCGCTAAATTATAACGTATAACCTTGATGATAAATACTATCCAGGTAAAGCATTTCTACTAGCAGATATTTAATCCTCAAATTCAATAAGATTCCCTGATATAGACTCAATTCAACTGTTAGAAAAGGTATGACAACTGACCAAGAAGTACTGCCTACCTTATTCTGAAGGATATCTTCAGCATATACTGTATTTTTCAGACTATAAGACGATTTAGCATGAACAACTGATTGGGGGTTGGATCTGCCTCCGTATTGGCCTGTTCTAGGCAGCAGGGATAGGTAGCGGCAATCCCACCGCCTGGAATGGGCTGAAAATGGGGCACATGGAGGCTGAAAATGGCACATGTGGAGGCTGAAAATGGGGCATGCAGAGGTGGCGATAGGTGGTAGCAGCAATGGGCGGTGATGGTGGCGGTGGGCAGTGGCAATCCCTGCAGCCTGAAACAGCTGATAGGCAGTATTTCGTGAGGCAGATCCAACTGCCAATCAGCTGCTTGTGCTAAATCAGGGTGTGCTGAAGCTGACCAGGCTGTTTGCTGCTAGGAGGCAAATTGCTGGGAGGCAGAGGCTGAAGGGTGGGGGCCGGCAGGTGGGCGGGGCTTCAGCAACATTTGCTGTATAAGATGCACAAACATTTCGCTTCAAGGTGTTGGTGACCACCTTTAAAGCGCTCCATGGCTTAGGGCCGGGTTATCTGCGAGACCGCCTTCTGCCGCCAATAGCCTCCCACCGACCGGTTTGCTCGCACAGAGAGGGCCTCCTCAGGGTGCCGTCGGCCAGACAGTGTCGGCTGGCGACCCCCAGGGGGAGAGCCTTCTCTGTGGTAGCACCCGCCCTCTGGAATGACCTACCCCCTGAGATACGCACGATATCAGACCTCCGGACTTTTCGTCAGGCCCTGAAAACACACCTATTCCATCTAGATGGGCTGGCTTGATCCCATCCTCTCAGTTTTAATTGAATTTGGTTTTAATTGGGTTGTTTTTAATATCTTGGGCCGAAATTATTTAATTGTTTTTTAAATTGTTTTTACATTTTATATGCAATGTTTTATCTTGGCTGTAAACCGCCCTGAGTCCCGCAGAAGGGTGGTATAGAAATAAAATTATAATAATAATTATAATAATAATAATTTTCAACCATTTTTGTGGGGGAAGTGCATCTTACACATTGAAAAATATGGGTACGTCCCATTACTGTTTCTAATTCAAAACTATAGGCAATAGTAGTTCTAATGGCCATCACATCTATGCAGCACAATTATCACCTTCAAGCCATTCTTTATACATACCAAACCACATGATACCACAAAGACTGATGTTTATGGCACCTATTGGGTTATTTCAGCTATAATTGGATTCAAAACAAGAAGAACAACCTGTAAAGTCACTTTCTTTTAGGTCACCTCCCTAAAGTTCACCATCCATAAAGCTCTGCGTTATTCAATGCAGATAATATGCAAGACTATCTAGTGGCCACAACTGAGTTAAAGTCTTAACATGATATATGTCAGAATAAATCTTCTCAGCTAAAAACCAAACCAATATCAGCTCTCAGATTAATCCTGAGAGACACTGATTTTTTCCAAATATATTAACAGTGAAACTGTGGTTGATCTTCCAAAATCTATTAAGCAGCATCTAAAGCAAATCACAGTTTCCCCAAAATTATGACATGCGGACATAACTTGCATAAAACAATATAATGTAAATCTTATCTTTACAAATTAGCACCCTAACTTCTGATGAAAGTATGCAACTGGTGGTATTTGCACTATGTTGTCATGACACACATTTTATCACACCCACACAGACACTTTTGCCTCCTCTGCAGGTCCCCATGAATTTATTACTTTTAATTCCTTTTAAAACAATTACTGTAAGAGGATATCCTTAAGAGTGGATAAGGTATAATAAAGGACAATTCACAGGGAAAATTTACACTGTTTTCAGAGAAATATAACTTACAATAACGTATTACAGCCGGCTCTCATTATCCACAAGTCAGTAGGGAATCAGAAACAGCAATTCAAACCACAAAGTGAATTCTGTCATATGAACATATATTCTTAGTTTTATTAAGTGATAGAGGAACTCCTATCCATGTCACATTACGTAGCCCAACTCAATTAATCATGACATGAAAACCATAACTCCCAGGATTAAAACTGGGGGGAAAAAAGCATGCAGATACTCACACCCTCACCATCCTGATTTCAAAAAAGTATTTGCATCACTTGTAAAAGCAAAAGCAGCCATCAGATTCTACATTATTAACTAGAATGGACTACATTTCTTGCTGAAACTGTATGCAGGATCTTAAGAGCAAATTCAAATTGGATTATTAGAAGGAACGGTGAAAAACTAGTAACTATATAGGAACTGTGTAGGGCACCTCAATTTTACAATATTGAGATGGACAGAGACACAAGAGGAACAGAATAAATTTGCAGCTTGCTCACAAACCATCGATGCTCAGTTACACAGGCATTGCAAAAAGAAAGTCAAACATGATGAACTCATGATAAATAAAAACTCTGGGATTAAGTTAATGCCACCAAAGGCTGTGACAACACCACTGTCACCTATCTTCAAGCTCAGAACATGTGCGGTCTAATCACAGGACAATTGCCAAGTCTGCTTTTTATTAAAAAAAAAACTTGAGTGGGTAGAAAAAGCTTTCATTTATTGAAGAAGTATATCTCTCTGATGATTTTATTCATTATTATGGTTTGTTGCACAGTCAACCAGGTGTTCTGTTGAATTTGGCATTTTTATCTACCTATTGTGTCCTTCCCAAGGACCTGGGAGAGGCAGATTATTATTTTGTTATTATTATCATTCTGAAATCTTGTTAAGAAAACTGCAAGGACCGGGTAGCTATTGGAAGGAAGGAAGGAAGGAAGGAAGGAAGGAAGGAAGGAAGGAAGGAAGGAAGGAAGGAAGGAAGGAAGGAAGGAAGGAGGGAAGGGTTAGTTTATTTTTCACCCCAGAATTAGGGCATTGAAAATGTCAATGTTTATTTTTAAATTGTTCAATATATTTATGAATTGTATATAATTTAAGATTCAAAGGAAGAGAAGTACAATAAGACATGATCCTATTCAGTGAAGGCCAAAAGCTAGTAGTATATAACATGCCAAGGAAGAATCCAGATGGATGGTAGAAGATTTCCACAAAAAAAGCTGACAAACATCTGTAAGCAGTTTACATAGTTATTGTAAATAAACTGTTGATGTTGATCAAGTGGAAATCTCAAGGCCTTTTGTAAAGAAAGATGAGATTGTGGATTTTAATGGAAAAAATATATCTGAACATCTTGATATGCTACCAAAACCCAATCAGTTGTTTACACACAGAAGTTAGAGAAAGCAATATAAGAAAAAGTTACTTGTCAACAAGATATTGATGTAGCTTTACCTGACACTCAAGAGTTATAGGTGTGATATGACAGATTCAAAACTTAGAAATCAGTTGCTGCTTAGAAGTAACAAATGCCCTGTCTTATCCATCAGATGTGAATTAAAGCTTTTCTCTTGCATAAATCTTACCCCAAGGAAAATAAAGAATAAAATGAAGAGTAACCCAGCAGGGGTAAGAGCCTGCTTTAAAGATTCTCTTGTGGAAATGTTTAGTTGACAAAACAGCTATTCTTCCATCGCAACTGCATAATACCTATGATTACCCTGTTTAGGGTAGTCTGGTCTCTCATCATGAAGGTCCAGAGAAATACTTAACAGGCTATAGTGAGGACAATACTGCACACCTCTTGGATAAAATCATTCAGATTTTCTCAGGGTTGGAATGCGATTGTATAGGTCTTTTGGAATTGCCTGAGACACACTGTTGCCTAGTTATCTAAGAAGAGTTTGAGCCTGTGGTCCTAATGAGAGTTCTAAGATTTATTAGTTCAACCACTTAAGCTTCTGGTTGATTAAGGCCTCCCAGAAGGTATCACATTGTTAGATTCATTCAGTAAAGAATGCTTCTTTGTGGGAGAGACAGTATCCCATGATTTGAAGGAACTGGCTATTTGATATTCTTCAAAAAGAAAAAAAACACATTACTAGATTCAACAGACCTAGCTGATTTGTATCCAGTTTCCAATCTTCCATTTCAGGAAATGATATTTATGTCAAGCCTATGAAAAAGACCAGATTCTAAAACCAACTCCACAGGAAGATTAGAACATACTTTATTGAGATAGATTATGGCAACAGATCTTGCAAGTTTGATTGTCCTTTCCTCCCTTTTATTCCCCCATGAGTCAGGGTGGAGTCAGCCTGAGTCCTCTTACTACTATCTGCCATCCCAAGCTTAAAGAGCTTCCTTTCTGCTAATGATTTTTGAACATATGCTTCCAGGCCATTTCAACAATTTGTAAAAAAAAACATCATATCATATAACTCCAATGTGGAAAAGAATGAAGGACAAGATAAGATGTCAGTATGATGTAATAAGAATCTTTAAACAAGGGACTTATTCTCCCAAAAGCATTATCAATTGTCTATTACTCCAAACCTGGCTGGAAATGAAGTTGGTTTAAGAAATTACTATCCAGATTTCAAATAATTCCTCAACTTTGGCAACAATGACTATCAGGTGCATTGATGTGACAGTAATTGCAGTGGATTTTGCTTGGTGAAATCTTCTATTTATTTCTTTCTCCCATCAATCCATGCCAGGAAAGTAACCATCATTCATACCCTTTTCTGCAAACTAATGTCCAGTAAACAAGTTGACCTTGGTAGAGATAGGCCTGATTATTCAAGCAATGAGTTTCTTGAAAACATTATTAACCTTTTCCAAGAAGCCCCTTTCTCCTCTTCATTTGGTTATAAGTTTATTAGTCTTGAAGAAGACTGTAGACAGATTTCCTTTCTTACTGGCACATGAACTAAAAAGGGAAAATAGCAGAACTGTTGTTAATTTCATTTCAATATTTTATTTCTGGTTTAGTGGACTGCAGAGGGAAGGCAGTTCTACCATTCCGTCATTTACCTGGTGTGGAAAAAAAGATAAGGTGCACCGTGTTCTTTTTCCATACTATAGAGTTCCACAGTCATCTCTAAGCAGATAGCACTTGCCCAGGGCACAGATTTAAGTGTGACAACCCTTTTGTAAGTGGACAGTCAGCCCAGCAGAGGAGGAAGAAATGGGCATGGAGGTAACAACCAGTGAATGGAAAGTAACCAACCAATTGAAGTGAAGTAATTTGCCTAAGATGGAATGAACTGAAGCAGCTGGACCAACTGTTTGGGCCATCAGATTTGGGGAAAACACTATTTTGATGGAAAACAGGAAAAGACAGATGGTTGTTTTTATCCCAGCAAGCTAGGGAAAGGTTGATGATCATCTGTGCTTTTGTATCCTCCAGAAATGGTAGGTTTGCCCTGTCTTCATGCTAGAGCAAGCAAGAAATGAAGATGAATTCAAACAGACAAATGATACATTTGGAGATAGAAATAGAACAAGGTCATCAAGGAAGAGTACATACTAGCTAAAATTGCAGATTATATCAAAATGAGCTAAGATTTGCAAAAGATGTTAAGAACATTTTTTAAAAAATCTTCTGTAGATATATTCAGATGGGAAGAAAAGAATCACTATGCCAGCTGCTCAGTGAAGTTAGCAAAGTGGTAACTGCTAGCAAAGGAAAAACAGAACTACTCAACTTCTATTTTGGTTCAACCTTCTTTAACAAGAAAATGTGTGTTCTGCTCAGAAATTTGTGAAGAGCAGGAGGAAGGGATAAGACTGAAGCCTGAAATTGATGGAAACGTGGTCACACAACTCTATTTATATGGAATTTAGCTTCTATCACACTTCAAACATTATGTTCACTTCACTTAAGAAGGATTCATAAAAACTGCAACAAATTTAGAGAAGAGGAGTAAGGATGATTGGGGAATAAAAATAGAATAATATAAAGAGAGTCTGAAAGACATAGACAACTTTAATCTCAGGAAGTAATAGAGGGTAGGATACAACTCTTCAGACATATAAAAGGTTGACCTAGAGAAGAAGACAGATTTTTTTTTTGTCAAGAATACACTATCCAGACTACTGGATTTAAAGTATAAAGCTGATGCAGTGTAGGATGGCACGAACAGCTTTTGGGAGCCCGTGAGTAACCCACGGCTGTTCCATGATCTGCAATGGCTGCTGGTGTGCTTCCTGGTGCTTCCTGGTACAATTCAAGGTGTTGGTTATTACCTTTAAAGCAGTGGTGTAATTCAAATAATTTAACAACCGGTTCTCTGCCCTAATGATTTCTTCCAACAACCAGTTTGCCAAACTGCTCAGAAAGTTAACAACCGGTTCTCCCAAAGTGGTGCGAACTGGCTAATCCCATTGCTTTAAGCCCTTCATGACATGTATCCAGTTTGCCTAAGGAACCATGTCATCCTACCTGTGCTTGCAGAGGATGCATTCTGAGGGCCTAACGGCCAGGGAATTCCAGCTAGCGGGGTCCAAGAGAAAAGCCTTCTCTGCCATTGTTCCTGCCCTTTGGAACATTTTGCTCCCTGGAGTGAGGTCAGCTCCAAACCTTCTGACTTCTGTAAGAACCTGAAACTCTGGCTCTGCCAGTTGGCTTGGGGCTCCAATGAAGGAACGTTGAACGTGATTGATAGAGTAATAACAGATTCTCCTCTCCCCCCCGCTCATCCTACTCCCTCTCTCTCCATCTTTTAGTTATAGCTGATAATTTGTATTAGTGTTTTATTCTTATTGTATAGCTGTTGTATGGTTCTATTCTTTTTAACATTGTAAGCCACCCAGAGTCACCTTATGGTGAGATGGGAAGCCAACAAGCTTAACAAATAAATAAACTATAAGGAATCAAATTCAAAATGAGTGTCAGAAAAAAAGACCTTCCTTACAACAAGACCAGGTTCATACTGGAAACTTACCTACAAATGTGGTGACTCCTCATTTTTGGAGTGTATTCAAGGACATACTTTTATTTGAATTTTTTTCCTTGGACTGGTAGCAGCATTCATTGCTGCTATATGGCTCCTTCCAATGGTCTGATTGTTTTTCAAGAAAATTATTGTGTTATCTTCTCTTATTATGAACTTGGCTGTGGCAGAATCAATGTAAGCTTCATTAATACAGTATCTTGAAAAGGAAAGAAGCTATAGACTGTGAAAGGGATCACAATTAATGTTGTAGTGCTTCCACCTCCTCTTCTGAGAGCCATAAGTGCTATTAGTAGTGATACAACTAGAGGTCAGGGGCAACATTGTCACCCTGTTTGAGAAAAATAATGTTAAACCACTCCTAAGGCTAATGAAGAAAATAAGAAGCGAATCACTCAGAGAGGAAAAGGATAGGAAGTATTTCTTGCTATTGAAAGTGCCTTTAGATTAGCAACTCATGTCTTTTCAAGAGTTAATAATGGATAGAGTGGCTATAACTCAACTAGGGCATATAATTGTATGCAGAAGATTCAAAACTGAATCCCTGAGATTTTCAGGTAAGAACACCTTTTACATTCTGGATTACTGTTCTTAGTATAAGTGAAAGAGACCAGTTGGCTCTCTAAATCTGATTCCAGTTCTGTATCCTTCTTTAAATCTCTGGAAAGCCTTGTTTGGATTTATATAAAGATTGCATCCTTCTGACAGAAATGTGGAAGCTGAACTTAAAAACAATAATGGAAAAGCCTAAGAACAAATACTTCCTTTGCTCCATTTTAAGCAATTTGTATCATACTGTTTGTAAATCAATCTAAATGTAAGTACTTTAAGAACTACAAAATATCATGTTCCTTATTAAAATGACATTAAAATTTAATTCAGAGTCAAGAAGCTAAACCTTAAAAACTGAAAAAAGACAAAGCAAATCATTTACATCTCCTCATAGAAAACAGATTTTTATTCTTATAAAATACAAGCAAGTTCTTCTTGAATTACGAATACCATCTTTGGGAGATTCCAACTAAGTTAGCTCATGATCAAGTAAATTTCAACATTAGTAGGATTTGGAACCATTTTGCATATTTTTTTAAAAAAAAAACAATTACACATCCTAGAGCAGTGATGGCTAACCTTTTTGCCCTCGCATGCCAAAAGTGGGGGGAGTGCAGGGGGACACACATGCATATGCCCAGACCCATAACTCAATGCGCCCCTCCCCACTGCATATGTGGGTGCGACCCCCCCACCGCGCTCCCCCCACTTTTGGCACGTGATGGCATGTTGGGCCTGGTAGACCCATTTTACACTTTCCCCAGGCTCCAGATGCTTTCTAGGAGCCTGGGAAGGACAAAAATGGCCTCCCCCCCAGACGCCCTCCAGAGGCAGGAAACAGCCTGTTTCCTGACTTCTGGTGCACCTGGAAGGCCCGAAAATCAGCTGGGCGGTGCGCTCAGGTGTGCTGGAGCTTAGCTAGGGCAATTTATTTTATTTATTTATTTATTTGATTTGATTTGATTTCTATACCGCCCTACTCCCGAAGGACTCAGGGCGGTGCACAGCCAAACAATAAAATACATACATACAAAATTTAAAAGTGGAATTAAAATCAAATTAAATAGTTTTGTTCCAAACAAATTAAAACCCCAATCAATTTAAAACCAATTTTAAAATTTGAATATATAAAATACTAAAAAATATTAAAAATTTAAAAATCTTTTATAAAAGAGGGAGAAAATTAGGCCAGGCTGGCCTGGTGAAATAAAAAGGTCTTTAAGGCGCGGCGGAAGGTGCGCAGATCCGGGATCCTCCGTATCTCTGCGGGGAGCTCGTTTCATATAGTAGGTGCCCCCACAGAGAAGGCTCTCCCCCTGGGGGCTGCCAGTCAGCATTGTTTGGCCGACAACACCCGGAGGAGCCCCTCTCTGTGGAAACGTACCAGCTGGTGGGAGGCTATTGGTGGTAGTAGGCAGTCCCGCAAGTACCCAGGTCCTGAGCCATGGAGCGCTTTAAAGGTGGTAACCAAAACCTTGAAGCGCACCTGGAAGACCACCGGGAGTCAGTGCAGCTCACGCAGGAGGGGTGTTACATGGGAACGCCATGTCACTCCCATTACCACCCGCACGGCCGCACTCTGCACCAGTTGGAGCCTCCGGGTGTTCCTCAAGGGAAGCCCCATGTAGAGAGCATTACAATATTCCAGGCGGGAGGTGACGAGGGCATGAGTGACTGTGCGTAATGAGTCCCGATCCAGAAAGGGATGCAACTGGTGGATCAGGCGAACCTGATGAAAAATCCTCCAGGTCTTGGCCATCAAGTGCTCTTCTAAAGACAGCCATGAATCCAGGAGGACGCCCAAGTTGCGAGCCCTTTCCGTGGGGGCCAGCGATTGGCCCCCAATAGTCAGTGATGGCGTCAACTGACTATATCGGGACGTCAGAAACCACAGCCACTCGATCTTGGATGGGTTGAGCTTGAGCCTGTTTCTCCCCATCCAGATCCGCACAGCCTCCAGGCACCAGGACATCACTTCAAGGGCATGGGGTGGTCTGGGGTGGAGATGTACAGCTGGGTGTCATCAGCGTATTGGTGGTACTTCACCCCAAAACCACGGATGATCTCGCCCAGGGGCTTCACATAAATGTTGAACAGGAGGGGCGAGAGGACCGACCCTTGCGGCACCCCACATATGAGGGGCCTCGGGGTCAACCTCTGCCCCCCTGTCAACACAGACTGTGACCGGTCAGAGAGAAAGGAGGAGAACCAGTGCAACACAGTGCCTCCCACCCCTAACTCTTCCAACCGGTGCAGCATGATACCATGGTCAATGGTATCAAAAGCCGCTGAGAGATCTAACAGGACCAGGGCAGAGGAGCAACCCCTGTCCCGAGCCCTCCAGAGATCATCTACCAACGCGACCAATGCCAATGCTCACGGGCCCACAAATATGGCATGCGTGCCATAGGTTCGCCATCATGGTTCTAGAACCATATGCATCGACAGCCCAGAACTGTAGAGAATTTCATTCTTGTTTTTATGCCTGAACTTAGAACTTCAAATAAGCTTCAGAAACTGTAATAGTCTACAAGAAATTAATATGAGAATACCATTGATAGTTTTACTGGCAAGAGAACATAATATACTCAAAAGTTAAGTGTGGGATGGTGGGATTAAAGCTTCAGAATCATTACAGTGTATTCTGTGCACTCTTGAAGTATGGAAATATGGTTAATTTTATAAGGATAACCTCTAAGCTTCAAAAACTTCTGAATAACTATTAATAAGGAACCGAATAAATAATCCTAACTCTAAAAATAGAAAAGAATTACTAGTAACTGTATTTGATATTAAATATGCAAAAACAATAAATTAAATAATTAAAATATTTCCCCGCATCATGATATCCTAAACCTACTGACTTTTGCTTGAAGTGCTCATGTCATTTTTAGCACAGTCATAGGGTTGGTCTTGAATATCAATACCCTTGAATACCCTTCCCTTGAATAGGGACATTTTGGATCATTACTGAATTCTTTAAAGGATGACATGTTATCTTCAATATGTCCGAAAGGTACTTTTTCAAGAGGTGACTGGACTTTCTGGTTTTTCTCTAAAGACATTTTGCTCTCAAGAGCTGAAGAAGCTTCTTGGATGAGAAGCAAAACGTCTTCAAGCAAAACAAAGGAAGTCCAGTTGCCTCTTGAAAATATGCCTTTGGCACAACCTGGATGACTGAGAATCTCCATAGATAGTTACCTGAAATAATTGCATTTGAAATTGTATTTGAAACTGTTTATTTAAGAACTGAGGGTTTTTGAAGTAACTTGTGCATAAGCAGAAATACATATATAGAATTCAACCGGGCAGTTCAACTTTTCTCCAAATCTTCAATGCTCATTTAAATGGAATCAGATTTCTGCAGGAAACCTATCTATGACCAGAAGAAAATATTTATGTAAGAAGTATTTTCAAGTAAATTTCTATAATATTTTTTTCTATTCCAGAAACAAAGCACATATATTTGACCCAGTCCCCAAAATCTGCTCTGAATGTTTAATTAGAACTCATGCTCATTCTTAAACTCTGTAGGGAAACTGGGAACACCTGCTAAAACTCTGCGTGGCTTCAGCTGGTAATATTACTGCCTCATTTTTCTGAGTATTACATTTAAATGTTGTTTTAACCTTTCCAAATGAAAGCATAAAGTTATAGAACATTTCTACAACTAGCCAGATTGTAATGACATGCCACAAAGAAATAAAATAACAGCCCAACATTTAAATCAATCATATGCACTTCCATTTGGCTTGGGATAACGTACCTTCCCATCTTGTCCCTATATACTTTTTCTTTAATGTGTAATCCTCATTGTTGAGAAAAGAGGGAAGCAAAAAAAAAAAAAAAAAAAGACTGACAGTTAATCAGTAATATAGAAAGAAATATTTTCTTCAGGTCATCAGTGACAATGTAGAATCGTACCATAATGCATAATGAGTGTGTGAAAGAAATTTTCAAATTTAGGAAAACTATTATGTAAAGGTTCCCTAATGTGATGAACAACAAACTGCCTAACTCATTTAGCTATTTGTGTGAACTGCGTGAAGTAGGTGGGACTAGGCAATACATTCTAGAGAGACAGTTTTATGATGTCTACATGAACTGAACAACTCAAGACAGCTCTTGTCTATTATAATAATGATTTTAAAAAAAGAATAGTCCCAGCTATATTTCTGAATGTGGTTTGTATGTCTGAAGAGTTTTCAAACTGTGAACTTTTCAAACTGGCAATCTTCCTTCACCTTTCTATAGCCATCTCATATATTTCTCATGTACTGAATGTTACAGTATTCAACAAATGTTTACTACATTTAGTACATCTGCAATGTATTTACAAGGATTTTGCTTGTTAGTTTGATAATATAACCTTTGTTTGCTTGACAAACCAATTCTTATTTTTATTGTTGAAGTCATCTTGTCAATCACCTGACTTGCTCAGACAATAGCCGACATTTGCTATATTCTCTTTTTGTGCTAAGAGGGTTGGCATACATTTACAAATTGTCCCCTAAATTACTAGGTTTTGAAAATAACTGAGGGCAGGGCTATATTTTGCTACCGTTTCCATTTTCCTTTCTTTATGTAATCTGATTCCAAAGATGAATGGCCTGTATTTTTGTTATTTCATACTGAAACTCAAAAATGTGACCATATTTGGCCCAATTCCTAAATATAAATCTTATGACTGAAAGAACTATTTATGGAATGAAGAATCCATGTCTTCATTTTTTAAATCAAGGGGAAAATACTATATTGGATAGTGAAGAAAACCTTAAAAGAACAAAATGGATTGTTGGCAAAATCTGTCACAGAGATGGTAGCCAACTAGAAGCTGACCATTACAAGAACATTCTCCTTCTAAAATACTATCGATCAAGGAAATTAAAAATTAGCACCTTCAAAGAATTACTATAACTGCAGCTCTAACATTATTCATTTCTTCAAAAGAAACATTCTAATTAACATAAGAAGAGGTGTGTCTATCCCGCAGGGCATCTCTCATAGCTGTTTATTTTTAATGGATTATCAAAGTGAATGACAAGATATTTGCATTTCTGCACTCAACTCTCATTAATATAATTAATGCAGTCTACATTTTGTCACCCCATATTCATAAGGAGCTGTGAGAAAAGGCTGGTTACCACTACAGGAACCTCTTAGAAAATGATAATACATGGAAATAGAAGAATTTTACTAGGGGCATGCAAAAGATTTATTCACACTCAGAGCTGTTTAATTTTTCCTGTTAAAAAATAATTACCATCTGGGAAAAAGCAAAGTTATATACTGGAAATATATCTTGTTATTTCTATGCCAGAATTATCAGCTGCAGGACTATACTGCATGTGATGTCACTGATGTTCTGGTTAACCCATTCACTTCCTTAGTAGTAATGGTGTGTGTGTGTGAGAGAGAGAGAGAGTGGGGGGAGGGAGAGAGGGAGAGGGAGAGAGAGAGAAAGAGGGAGAGAAGGAGAGAGAGAGAGAGGGAGAGAAAGAAAGAAAGAAAGAAAGAAAGAAAGAAAGAAAGAAAGAAAGAAAGAAAGAAAGAAAGAAAGAAAGAATCCCCCAGCAGTTCATTAAGTAAATTATCTGATCCTATGTAGCATTTTGGATAGGCAATATCAAGGTTGACTCCTTAGAAGGCATTTATTTCTTCCTTAACAACATCCACATAGCATAAGGAAGGATATAAATTAGATATGACTTTTTCATTTTCTTGGAAATAGATCCTCCAGATGTTGGAACTGCAGAAATGAAATCATTCCCATGGTTAGATTAGTATGCTCCTATGGCATTTTACACTCTTTCATTAATGCATTTCTGCATTTCCATTGATGACTGGGAAGAAAATGTTTCTTTCTATATTACTCATGTTACTGTCAAACTTTCATACTTTATGACCATAGATTTATGTAACAAATTTGTTTTTATAATTCTCTAAAGCAGGAATAAGGAAATTCCCAGCATCCCTGGAAATATGGCTAGTGGAGAAAATGCAGATTCAGTCATAAAAAGGGAGGTTAATATCTGGAGTGTCATAAATTGTTTACTTCTGTCTTCATTCCTCTTTCCCAAATGTGATAGATGAGATGATTGGGGGAAAACCACCTAAAATTAGTAGATAATTGATTGTTGAAATTTTCTTGAATTGCATTCTTCTGACACATCTTTGGCACTATTTGTATTTTGTGATAACTTGGGAACTAGACAGCATTTGGGAAAAAGTGATTGTGGGTTCTTCTCATTCCATCCAAAAAGAACATGCTAATGGCCAATTATAGATTATTTTCTTTGAAGATTTCATACACAGTCCCATACTTCCCCAGTTCTGATGAAAATAAATTTTCAGATATGCATGAAGATTTTCAGATATGCATGAAGATTGGACCAGCCTATGAAGTCCAATCTTATTTTTGGTTTGCTAGCAACATCCTTTTCCTTCTTGTCTGTAGGCTTGCAGGACATTCTCCCACTAACTAAAGAACAGGAATGTTCCTCCCTCCACATTTGAACTGGCAAAACAGACCACACATATGTTGGCCATTGGTAGCTTTGACTATATCCATTTCCAAAGAAATGATACTATAATAGTTCATTTCAATCTTCACACTCATTGCATATTATAATGACACATTATCTGCAAGATAATCAGAAGACTATTTAGAGATAACAAAAAACCCTTTGTGGATTCTTCAAAGAGAAATGTCTTAACTATAAGAAATGCACAGCAAAGCTACATCAATATAATGACAGGAGGGAGTAGAAAACTGTACATCCCATAAGCATGCATAATGCTGATGGGCAAGCAAATGGAGGAAGAACATTCCATTGATGGGACAATACATTTTTCAGTTCTACTCCTACACCATAAACTTGACCTTGAAAGAAGCACCCCAAGGTAAAAATTAATAGTTCAATAGCTTATTTGTAGCCCAGACATGTACGGGGGAGATAATTTATAGGCTTTCATATTTTTTTTAATGTTCATTCCAGAATGCTAATTTTGCTATGGGGGACACGGAACATTTTTGCTGTCAGCTGAGATCAAGCCTATACAGTAGTGTGGGCATGTCAGAAAGATAATTAGGTTAAAATGGTGAGTTGCTCTAAGAAGCACAGGTACACAGTTCACTCACACATTCTTTAGGGCAACATATCATTCAATCACCAGCAGTGGAAATAAGCTAATTGGAAGAAAAAGACACATTTATGACACGCACACACACACACAATTACATTCTCAAAGGTGAATGTAACCCTGCGAAGAGAGTCATACCTCCAGGCTAATTGCTGTGATATTTGGGAAATTATCTGAGGTGAAAATGAGAAATAAAAAGATTTGGAAAAAAATGATTTGGGGAGTAGTGGTTGCAGTAATAGGAGTTCAGAATAGTAGCAGGGTCCAAAACTAAAATGCACCAGAGCAAAATCTTTCTCCTTTGTGAAGCTGAGAGTTCTCAAATGCAAATATTTGTTTCATACTGGACTATGCTCCTTTTTAAAATATTGTTGTGGCCTGTCGGCCGCTGGCCTCTCCAGCAGCTAAATCAGATGAGGACGTGTGGGAGTCTGGGTCAGTATCAAGGCAACCTGAGAGCTCCGCAGGGGAAGAAAGAATGGAGCTGTCAGAGAGAGAGAGAGAGAGGCAGAGTCTGGACCATCTGTCAGACCTCAGCTGGAGAGTCAAGAGCCCCCAGGTCTTGAGGTGCTTGATGAAGAAGAGGAAGAACAGCTGGGTCCAGTGCCTGATGTGTGGTTGTGCAGAAGGCATAGAAGAGGAGAGCAGTAGAAAGCCGTGGACCGATCCCTGGGAAGAAAAGCCACCGCTGCAAGCGAGGCCCCACCCTAGCTCTGGAGATAAAAGGCAGGGGGCGGAGATGAATAGATGTGGCAGACAACTATTCATCTTCTGGATGGACGGACTTGTTAGCCTGTGAGGGAAACTTTTTGCCAGGGCTGCCTAATATATAAGAAAACATAACATATAACATATAAGAAATAAATATTGTATAATGTGAAATAAGTGAAGTACACTCAGGATAATACTGAAACACAGTGATCAAACTGCACGCAAAGAGATCTTGAGGCATATCTTTTAGACGATGAAGTGCAGCTTCCTGATGCTACAATTATCTGCAAAAATTGCAAACATCTGTAAAATCAACCAGAACAAAAAACTATTTACCAAAGCCTATTTTGTTGATATCTGAAGTATCCCCAAAGAACCAAACCATGCTGGAATGAGAATGTACAGTAATAGGTATCTGTGGTCTTTCAAGCAATGGCTGAACTACATCTCCCAGCATCCCATTGGCCATGTTAACTGGTATTGCTGGAAGCTGTACTTCAGCTATCCTTTAGTTACTGAAACACCAAGTGACTTGTTTAATGACTTTTCTTTCATACTTGTTGGTTATTATGATCACTGAGTCCTTCCTTCTTTTCTTTCTTTCCCTCCCTCCTCCTTCTTTTATAAACAATATTTTACTGGCATATTTGGGGAAAATATTATAATTATGAAAAAACAGCTTTCCATTTGAGAAGCCATTGTTGTGTTATGATATAAATCTGCAGATGCAGAGGAAGATATTAAATAACTATAAATGAAATCATAAAGGGGGTTACATCAATAGACTATTTAATACAGAAACATTTCCGGCCCTCTGTCCATTTCTAAATCAAGTCTTGTGATGCTCAAAAGCTAAACCAATCTAATCTCAACTGGACAACATTTCAGAATTTATCAGCTGTTTTTCCAGCTCCAGGCTTTCAGTCAAATGACATCTGTTGTCTACCTGTCAAGACAGGGAGCTTATTCATTAGGATACAAAACCCTTTGGTGGATCTGGGAAATAGCTGATGCATGCTATGCGCATTATAGAACGTTCAATAATTTAGACATTGCTTTGATTATCTAATCAGCGGCGGTGGCAGAAACAGAACCCTGAACGTACGTGCTGTTTTATAGTATCCTGATCCAAAGAGCTTACCATCTGAAGGGAAAAAGTAGAGGGAAAAGCAGAAACAACTTGAGATAAATATGAGCAAATGCAGCTCCACATATTTTGAATTCATGGCGTTTAGGGTAAAAGATGTTAGGATTAAGGACGGGCTTCATGGAGAACTTAGTTAATCTCCTCATCCACTAAACTTTCTTTCTTTCTTTCTTTCTTTCTTTCTTTCTTTCTTTCTTTCTTTCTTTCTTTCTTTCTTTCTTTCTTTCTTTCTTTCTTTCTTTCTTTCTTTTAGCTTGTTGCCGTTTTTATTTTCCATTGAAAGTGTTTCTCCTTTCCTCTTGCAAACTGAACCACCTGAGAATTCGTGCCAGGACAGGCCTTGTTGCAAATGCTGGCAAAGAATGTCCCAAAGCCTGATACTGCTGCGTGAATAAACTGGAGAATCCAGCTTACCTCGATCAGCATCCATGTATCCCCTTTTGTTGGGGCAGAACTCCTTTCTTGCCAAAAGCAAGAAGGAAAGCTACAGTCTACTGGGAGAGGGAAGTGGAGGGGGGAAAAAAGGGGCGGGGGCATTTGCAGGGCCCAGGGGAGAAAACAAAGTAAACAGAGGAGGGAAGACAAGCCATTGATTGGATTTCATTTCTTTTCTTTTTGATGCAGATGGAGAAGTTAGAAAAAGCATTTTTTTAAAAAAAGAAAAGAAAATTCACTTGGGAGAAACATTTTCAGATGGAAATAAAGAGTAGCAATTACATTACCAAATAAGTTATTCTGATATCAATTTGTTCCTTCAGTTAATATAAATTCCATTTTTTTTAAAAAAAGGATACAGAGAGACAATTTTGTCTACAGGCATATGGATATTTTTCTACAATCTACAATTTTGTCTACAGGCATATGGATATTTTTCTACAATCTATGGCCTCTCCTTCCTTTGACCAAGAGGACTTTATTTAATGAACTAAATATTTTGTAGGCCTTTTAGTTTTTCCACCTACAACCCCAGATACGCACAATTACCCATATCTTTTGTTTGCTGAGTTTACATATTTTTATTTTACATTTTTGTAAGGTTTTTTTTAAAAAAAATTAATAAAAGTAGCCAACCTAGTTAAGGAATCAAACTAAAACATGGGAGACTCTTGTTTAGGTATGAAGTCAGCTAGATAACTTTGGGACAGTCTTTCTCTTCCAGCCCTAGGAGGAAGGAGGCCATGGCATGTCTGAAAGTCTTTATGAAGAACTGCAGGCAATGGCCCAGAGTCAAAACTGACTTAAAGGACAACTTTCCTCTTCTCTTCTCTTCTCTTCTCTTCTCTTCTCTTCTCTTCTCTTCTCTTCTCTTCTCTTCTCTTCTCTTCTCTTCTCTTCTCCTTCCCTTTCCCTCCCCTCGCCCCTCTCCTCTCCCCTCTCCTGTCTCCTCTCCACTCCTAATAAAATAGTAACATAGCATAAAATAAATGAGAAATTAGCATGCCAGACAGTAAAATGTCAACATTTATCCATCATTTTATTCATTAGTAGAACAAAGCAATGAAAACAATCACAATATTTTACAGTTCTAGAGATGATCTTTCTTTTTATTTTGTCTCTTCTGTTCTATTATCTCAACATGATCCATCAAACAACATAAATATACTGATTTGTAAGAGTGCAAAGGTTCTTCAGGGGCTCTCCATTTTAGATATTTTAGGCTTTCCTCCAAAAATATAAATACCGTTCTGACAATTACATTGAAAAATATCAGAGAAAAGTGGATCACAAAATGCTCGTGCAAATTTAACATCAAAGTCAATATAGCTATATTTGTTTGGGGCTTCAAAAAGCTGGAGATCTTGAATTTAAACATAACAAAATGTATATAGGTACATTTTGTACCTATAGGTAGTCCTCAATTTACAACCACCACTGAGCCCAGAATTTCCATTGTTAAGCAAGCGGCTATTGAGTTTTGCCCCATTTTATGAACCCAAACTTTCTTGCCACAATTATTAAGTTAATTACTGCAGTTGTTAAATTAGTTAAATGGTTGCTAAATGAATTAAATAAATTTGGTTGCCTATTGACTTTGCTTTGATCACCCCACGTTGCTGCAACTGTCATATATACATGCCAGTTACCAAGCAAGTGACCATGGAGATGCTGCAATGGTCGTACATGTGAAAAATGGTCATAAGTTACTTTTTTAATGCCATTGTAACTCCTAACATTTGTTTGTTCACAACCAACTGTAAACATATGTTTGTAAGTCGAGGACTATCTATATTTTAATAATATCTATCTGAAAGGTTAGGTACTGCTTTGAATAAATGGAAACATAAACTTTTTAACTACTACTACTACTACTACTACTACTACTACTACTAGAAAAAAAATCTTCTACTACTACTACTACATAATTTTTAATTTAAGATTTTCAAAATCCTTTCTTAAGAACAGGAATGGGCAAATTTATGCAAGTAAGGATTGTCCACAGGTTTGGGAGAGATAGGAAAATTGAGCTTCCATGAATGAGGCAGGCAAAGTGATTCAATCCATGACTTTCTTGGAGCGAGTCCATTATTCTCCATGAAGTTCTCCGTGAAGAATGGTTGCAGGAATTGAGTATGGCTAGTCTAGAGAAAAGACGGACTGGGGTGACATGATAGCAGTATTCCAGTATTTAAGGGGCTGCCACAAAGAAGAGGGATCAACATATTTTCCAAAGCATCTGAAGACAGGACAAGAAACAATAGATGGAAACTAATCAAGGATGGAAACAACCTGGAATTAAGTAAAAACTTCCTAACAGTGAGAACAGTTAACCAGTGGAACAGCTTGCCTTCAGAAGTGGTTGGTGCTTCATCTGGAAGTTTTTAAGAAGAGACTGGACAGCCACTCATCTCAGATTGTATAGGATCTCCTGCTTGAGCAGGGGGTTGGACTAGAAGACCTCCAAGGTCCCTTCCAGCTCCATTCTGAATTAAAGTTGGATAAGGGATCATTTTGAAACTTTATCAAGACTATTTCTGGCTGACTACATTACTACAATACAGATTTCACGAGTTTCCTATTTTCCAACAAATATGCATGATTACCCTCAGTAGCATTGCTTGGGGGGAGGGGTGGTCAATCACATGTGAAAAGTATTTAGTACTACTTACATTTCTGCTGCACAAACCGTATTATTTAAGGCCATCCTTCTCTTTCTCAGCAGTTGGCACCGCATAGCCAATTCTATTTGGGCCCTGAATAATACATGGATGGAACACATCTTGGAAGGAGATAGTCTATATCACTGCTGGAAAATCTGCAAGGATTTGTCAAGGTAGTCAATCTGTAGCTCTCACATGCAGGCCATTGCTAGAAGCTTCTGACTTGGATTAGTAACAATGGTGGAAGGAAATATAGTCACCCATTCAGTATTTTAAATCTCCCTCATGACTTAAATTTTCTTATAATGGCAATGGCATTCATTGAAAGATCTGAAAGATGAGGTTAGAGACCGATCATCATGGAAAATACAGTATCTGTCTTTGTGGCTGCTAAGATTTGGCAACTTGATGGCACATAATCAATTATGATTTAAAAAGAACAAGAGATGGCAGTTTCTGCATGATGACCACCCCTGACAAAATTAGATTCAGAAGTGAATATAATCATGGGATTTGAAAGGTTCTAAGTAGAATTAAACAGAAGTGAATGCTTGTTTTGCCACTTATAAAAGCCACTTTAATGACATGAAAACTGATGTAATTCTTTATTTCTCCAACAAATCCTGAAACTGGGCCACTCGCAGAGCAACTAATGCATCTAACTACTATTTCTAGCAATACCTCTGGCCAATTAAATGTTTGATTCTTTTTACGCATAGATGAGGACAACAGCACCACATTGTACCGAGGGAAAGCAAAGAACCAAATCAAACTAAAAAAAGCACTTCAATTTATTTGCTCTTTCTTGTTCCCAAGAAAATTAGCAAGAAACAGGAAGAAGTTTTAATTAAAGGGAGGTGAAAAGCATTATTGTCTTTGTGCCTTTCTTGTATCTTCCAAGTCAACAATGGCACAGAAGAGTAGCAAAATTATTGAGCAATGTAATTAGCAACTTTTAGAACTGGCCTTTAATAGCCGTAATAAGTTTTGAAAATAAACCTCCTACAGTAATTACAGAGTTCAGTTCCAGTTGTCAAGACTATGCTCACTGTGAGAAAAAAAATTAAGAGGAAAGTGTGATAAAAGAGCTTTATTCCCAGAAAACAGAGTTCTTGATGCATTTCTATCACATTCTCCTGCAGCAGCTCAGAAGCAATTTTCTCACAAGTTCTGTCTACTCTGGTCCAATAAAATCTTCTTGGTGAAAAATAAAATAAAATAAATGAATGTAGGATCAGTGACTGTATTTCTTTAGAAATGGTCCTTGACTAGCCTTCAATCATGTAAAGGATTTGGGAGCTCAGGAAATTATATATCTTCCTTCTGCCAGTTGACATCGTACGGCAGTCTATAGGTAAACCTGGGAAAACCTGGTTTTGGAGCCTAGGATGTGCACTATAAAAGCAAACCAACAAATAAAAAGCTAACTGTCAGATTAGTTAGTGTTTTCTACTCTGACAGGCAACAATGCTCAAGTTTTTGAGTAGATAGTTCAAATTAGAGATGGCAGAGTTTCAACTTGTGTTCTTCCTATGATTCATGAGTTCTTCATCTAGCTATTATCATTGTTTCCAAATCCCAATTTTCTTGTTGAAAGATGTCATCAGCCTGGTCAGATTTTGTTGCCTTGTGCTGAGAAAAGAGTATGAATATGGGATATGACTGAGCCATAAACATTTTTATTTTTCTGACAAATGCATCCTCTTCTTTTACTCTCTGAAAGTTCAGGACTATATTCAGCACCTATGTTTTAAAGCACGAAAATAACCTAATTTACATATAGGGCAATATTTCACAAACTAAAAACAGACGAATGGGCTCTTTCAGAAAGAAAGAAATGTTTGCTTTGCAACAGAAAGCAAATAAAGAAGATGACCTCAATTTGTGGGATAGAGAGCTCTGGTTATCATAAAATTACATTATAATATTCTACTTGTATGTCACTCCAAAGCCAGCTTCTGAAGGCAACGATACAAGAACAGGGGTGCAACATTTGAAGAACCGGCAAGTTCATACAATATATGAAGGTGTGGTCGTTCAAGTCTGTCAAATGAAAGTCAGCATCTTAATTGGCACCTCAGGATAAACTTGGAGTATGTGTATCTAATGCAACAAATAGGTGACATGACCACAAAAACCTCCCTATGACAAAACAAATCAAATAAACAAAAGTAGAAGCCATATGCACATTTATGAAAATATACACAATGATGAATTATGTTCTGAAGTTCTACTGTCACTGACTCATGTGGATGACTTATCTGCCTCTGAAAATGATACTGGTGGGTCAAGTGTCATTCCTATCAAAGTCACTTTAGAAATACGATGGAGTAAATAATTACATGCATTAGACGTGTATTACTAAACCTTAGTGTTAAGAAATGATACACGAGTGTGCACTGTGTTTTGATTCTGATCCCACAACATGTTTTTTTTTAGAAAGCATGTGCCGCAGTAAACGTGACATGTTAAATTATGCTATCGTAAATTGAATATTGTGTGTGTGTGTGTGTGTGTATATACACTATGTGTATACATAGTGTCTAAATTAAACCAGTGCCAATTCTCAGGGTACTTTTCCTCACTTCCCATAATGGAAGGTGGATTAGCCTGCACAACAGGACAAACTGTAAATCATTTGGGTCTTCTCCAATCCCTGCAATGAAAAACTGAACATGGTGCCAGATTTGCAGAAAAAAAGGCCAATAGTTCTCCGTCCTTTCAACCATTCTTGGCCACATTCCAGGACATTCTTAGGCAAATTTCAAGCAAAACTTTTGTTTGATTTCATGGTTTTATGTGGAAACATTCCAAAAAAGCTGATGCTTTTATCTTTTAAAAGTTCAATATTTATTAGTGACAGCTGAGTTTGGGGACCAAACAGGCCTTCAAAACTCCAGGAAGCATCTGATTTAGCTTTTGCAAAGTGTTATGCAAATTGTAGCACCTGGAACTTCTGGCAGGCTTCTGGAACTCACAAAGTAGAGCTTTAAAGGCGTTTGGCAAATGAGCTGGTTCAAATGTGCTTTTTATCTACTCAAACAATTCCTCTCATTGAAGATGTCCAAGTATAGTACACAATAAAGCTGCGCTTAGCTTGAAAGAAACAAGTCCTGCTTAGGCAGAATCAAATTCCTTTAGTGCATGACAGAGTTATTTACATCCTTTTAAACTACACAAACAATTATATTTTATCCTAATTTATTACAGTTGATTAGCTGTTCTGATTAATTACTACAATAAAGAACTGAGTTGAGAATGTATTCTGTTGAACAAAACAACTAGCAAAGAAATGAAATACACATAGCAGTATAGGTGTCTGGTATAAAGCATGATGACAAAAAAATGATGAAATATGTGTTACAATATCCCAACATACCTGTATCCTGACATTAAATCGGGGGGGGGGGGTTTCTACTTACCTTTACTACTGGTTCACAATGGGAGCATGCGTGCGTGCATGCTTCTGCACATGCGCAGATTGTCAATTATGGCGTCTGGGTGGGTGGGTGGAGCCTCCCACTGCTTTTACTACTGGTTCTATAGAACTGGACAGAACCAGGAACCCACCACAGCAATACATGCAAGTCATGTGCTTTGCATCATGATATCCAAATGCGCTTAACTTGCCCTTACCCAGAGACTTGTTACTGAATCTAAGTCCTCTTTTATTAGCAGGTGGGAACTCCAAGCCAATTTACCATTGGAAGCTCACTGTGGTTGGCCATGATTAGCACTTGAATGAGAGACCACCAGTGAATTCCAGGAGTGAATGGTAGATTGGGAAATGACAAACCACTTCTATAATTTTGCCAAGATTTCGTGGATATGTCTAGATAGTCACCAAGAGTCAAGTGTGCCTTGAGAGCATATTTTCTTCTTAATCCTTCCTCCAATTGAACCTCAAACAGGGCCCTTAAAGTAATATATTTTAGTTAAGGAGCAGGATTTGGAAAATAGCTTAATCTGTTAGATGCTTAAAGTTTATAGCTGTGAGGCCAAATGCCTTCAGAAGCAAGGATCCCTTAATTTGTTCATTCCTTAGATACAATTATATTGATGAAGCTTTCTCCTTTTCATATATGAAAGGGACATGCAAGCAGATCTCTATATATCAGTTGAAGCCAGTAAATTACAGATGAGAAATATCAGACACTAGAAGAGATTGATGATAGCAGAAGCAATATTCTATTATCATGGTATTAAATATTTCTCAAAGGGAGTTCATGTTTGAAAATGAATATTTGAACTATATCTCAATATTAATCTAGTGATTCTGTTTTTTTACTTTACCTGTTTATTTCTTCTGCCCATGCTTATATTTTAGCATGATTTAATTCATATGTATTTTAACTTACATTTTAATCTTTAATATCCTCTTTTGGACACATTGCCAATTGATTCATTTAGCTGTGTGTGAAGTTTATTGACTTAAGATTCCTTACTGATTGTTAAAATATGACTTTTTTCTTTACTTTGGTTGCACTTTGAGGAAATTACCTTTCCTGTGTATGATAAATTTAAATGACTCAATTTTGTGAATACTTTTTTGGTTAAGTGAGAATAAGCATTGTATATGCTGAGAAATTAAGATTCTATTTTTTCACATGAAACTATTACATTTGTCTCTCGTATATATGATTAAGAGGACTGGAAAAAGTCTTCTCCATCTTTCTGTCTTGTTTTAAGGGAAGATGTATGACATGATAAATTTCCAGGTTCTGTTCTGGTTTTAATTAAAACCCATAGAAATATGCTGGATCAGATATACATAGAAGTGGATGGTGAGCATTACTTTTAACCTGTATAATATGATTGAAGTGTGTGTGTGCTTCCAGAAAATGGTGCAAATAAAATAAAATAAATCAGAAGAAAAAGAAGAGTGCTTGAAGAAATGACATTTGAAGAAACTAAAATTATATCCATAAAGTGTAAATCTAGAATTAGCTCAACGTATTATTTTATCTAGCCTTATAGATAAACATATTAACATATTATTTAATATACAATATTATTGTGTTGATTATGAGAAGCCACAGAGAGCCCTACAAGACCTTGAAGTAACAGCAAATCTGATCAAGTTGGTGCAATCACTATACAAAAATACAAAAATCAGGACACCACTGTGTAAATATTACATGGAGACAGATTGGTTCTATATCTGATTGGTTTAAGATACAGAAAGGAGGGTGACAGGATTGAATTCCAGACTAGACAGCCATTTGTCTGAAATAGTATAGGGCAGGGGTCTGCAACCTTAAGCACTTAAAGAGCCATTTGGACCAATTTCCCACAGAAAAGAAAACACCAGGAGCCACAAGACTTGGGTGGACATGGCCAACTCACTCAATCCCACCCGATCACATGACCTCCCACCAGCCACGCCTACCCAAGTTTTGTAGCTCCCGGTATTTTCTTTTTTCTGGGAAACAGGTATCTCTCTCTGGGTGTGTGTCTGTGTCTCTCTCATCTCTCTCTCTTTCTCCCTCTCTGTCTCTTTCATCTCTCTGCCTCTCTCTCACTCTCTCCATTGGGTGTGTGTGTGTGTGTGTGTGTGTATGTGTGTGTTCCCTCTTGAACCATTTCCAAAAACAGGCGAGGACTGGTTGTTTTGTTTTGTTTTGTTTTGTTTTTGCTGATGTTGTTCTTTCTTCTTCTTTGGGTGCTCTTTACCATATGATTTAAATCAAGAATCATTTCAGGAATCACTCCATATTACAGAGCAGGAGAGAAGCACCCTTGTATTTGCCTCTTCTTCTGGACCTTGTTGGTGCTGTGTGAACCTCGGTCACTTGGGGAGATACGCAACTTTCTCTTGGCTCCAAGACACTGGCCTGGCTGCAGCCAATGCTCTGTGTTGTAATGGCCTCCAGGAGGAGGAGGGGACACAGTCTCCCCCATTGTGAAGTGCTCTAAATTTAAGTGTGCTGCACAAGGCACTGCAAGAGCAACAAGCAGGCCATGGAAGTGGCGAGAGCAGCAGTGTCAGCTGCAGCCAGGCTGGGCCAGTGTCTCAGGTGGAGAGAAAGTTGCGTGTCTCCCCGAACGACCAAGGTGCATGAAGCATCAACAAGGGCCAGAAGAAGAGGCAAGTACAGGAGTGATTCTCTCCCACTCTGGAATATGGAGTGAGTCTCCATTCACTGCTGTCACCCTTTCCTTCTCAGACAAAGAGTGACTGGGAGAGGAGAGTGAGGGGCGGGGCCAGCCAGTGGTGGATTTAGCCAACAGGGAGCCACAGCAGGGGGACGAAAGAGCCGCATGAAGGTCTGGAGCCACGAGTTGCCGACACCCAATATAGGGTTTCCTGCTTGAGCAGGGGATTGGATCAGAAGTCCTGCAAGGTCCCTATCCAACTGGGTATGTCTAGATGAGCAGGACTAGGTCTAACATGATAGTAAGAGAAATGTCAGTGACGACAATTACTCAGTGGAATGGCTTACCTCCAGAACTTGTGGCTGCTCCATTGCTAGAGATTTTTAAGAAGATTGAACAGTCATTTGTCTGGAATGGCCTGCTTGAGGTGCTTTCCAACTCTGTTATTCTTTATTCTGTAAATTTCTAAAAGCCATAGTACACACACCTCATTTGACTTAGAATGCTGTTACATGATTACAATTGAATTGCACCTCTTCTACCGTTTCCCTCAAAAAGGGCAGCATATAAATCGAACTAATAAATAAATAAATAAATAAAATAAGACATCCCCTGATAATAAGCCCAATCGGGCTTTTGAGTGTATGGTAATAAGGCCAAGCGCTTATTTCAGGGTTCAAAAAAATATAAGACAGGGTCTTATTTTTGGGGAAACACGGTATGATCTAGGCAAGGTCTTGGGAAAAGCAAATCCGATGGGGTACTTTCTTGGTTTATCTTACCCTGAATAGATTTGAATCCCTTCTGAAGAGAAGATAAATTTACCGAGATCTGATACACTGGGATAAATTTACTGAGATCTGATATACCAACCTTACTTATCCTAAAACCCTGATAAGTCCTTAGCAGAATTTAACCAGAAGGTCTGGGATTTAAATATCCATTTGGATACATTTTTAAGATCATGCACGCCCTGCTTCTGGGAGAAAAAAAAGCTTTTTTTTCTTCTGGCCCAAGTCCATACATCAGAATGACAATCAGAGGATATCACAGTGTCTCATATAAAAAACATACCTGGATATGTTTAAGCATTGAATCTATCTCATGGCTTATTCAAATTCTCATTATATACTGTATGCATTGGCAAATTTATACCCACATTATTGGGAAATTAAGATGAAAAAATAATAAAATAGCTAATAAGTTAAATGTTTTGGCTAGAACCTGCATTTCTAAAAAGCATTTTTTTTCTGTCCCTCCCCCTCTCCCAGTTTCATAGCCTTACCTGCCAACCTAGCATTCATTTCTAGAGCATTTCTGACAGAAAAAACATCCTTTGCCAGGTATTTTTTCTTATATTTTAAGGACCACTTTAATATACATATGGCCTTCTCTGGAATTTTCAACTTCAGCCTGCACCGTTGTGAAGTTGATGGCTTAAGACAGATTTATGTTATTAATTTGTAAAGTCTAAACATGGATGCTAAAAGTGAAGCTACAAGAATCTCAACTAGTAATCTCTTAATGCCAAAAAAGTTAAGCTACATTTGAATTCAGTTCCCCATGAATCCTTCTATGTAGAACTGTATGAAAAGTAACCAAGGGAAGAAATGAATGTACTACAGGTTATAGGAGCATCTCAAAATTCAGCATTAAAAAATCATGACATTCCTTGTAATTGCAAAAACTCAAAAAAATGTTGTGGCTGTGGTTGCCTAAACTGAATGCTCAATCTATTGTCTCCTCTACCACCTGAAGGGGTCTTCATCTTCGTCTTCCTCCTCCTCCTCCTCCTCCTCCTCCTCCTCCTCCTCCTCCTCCTCCTCCTCCTCCTCCTCCTCCTCCTCCTCCTCCTCTTCTTCTTCTTCTTCTTCTTCTTCTTCTTCTTCTTCTTCTTCTTCTTCTTCTTCTTCTTCTTCTTCTTCTTCTTCTTCTTCTTCTTCTTCTTCTTCTTCCTCCTCTTCCTCCTCCTCCTCCTCCTCCCCCCCAGCAAAAACCATTGACAGAATATGATAGTATTGTCTCAGAAGATGATTGCCCATAGTGAGTGGGGTTCTGCCAGCAGCAGCAGCAGCAGCATTTTTAGAAGTAGTCTTTTAAACAATCTGCTTTGCAACTAATCCAGATGTCTTTTCTATCAGTCCATATATGGAATGATTTAAAGAACCAATTCTGGGAAAGCTGCTACTGGCAGGGAAGTCACGTTTCCCTGACTCTATCTCAAGAATCATTATGAGTCAAGTTAACCTGCAGGGTGGCTTCTCAACCCCCACCTCCCCACACACACAGGTGTTTTCCCAATAGGAGCCCTTTACAGACCAGTCCCACCATCTCCTCAGTGTGTTTGCAACATCATATTCTGATGCCTGCCTGCTTTGTTAACATAATACACCAGTATCAGAATATGATGATGAGACTTTGGGGCATTAGGAACATAAGAAAATGCTCTTTACCTATCCACACTACATAAAATACATATACCCATTCATATAAACCAGCAAGGCTCCCAGAATTTAAAACAGCCTTAGCTTAAATGTTAATGATAAAATCTAAACGCTGCAGGTGCTCTACTACTGAATTGCGTCCCTTCTCTTACTAGATGTTCCAGATGCTTCCTGAATTTTTTAAATTGCTTATTATGGCAGAAAATCCAAGGATCCTTAAAATACAACAATATTGTAAAATATTATTCTATTCTAAAGAAATTATCTGAGCCCACTTGTGTATTTTGAAGAATAATAAAATTCTCTGGTGTTTTTGCAGCCAACAAGAATAGGCTAAACCACTACAATAAAGACAACAGGCCTGTCAAATAGACCATTTCAAAGCTAAGTTAATATGCACTGGGCATCTGATTGCTTTCATTTTTCTACTCCACCCTTCATCTTCTGAACTCCTATCTATTCCGTGCTATTTTGCAGCATCAGCGCGTTTCTGCTATCTTAAGTATGGATCTTCAGAGATATGCACCGCCTCAAATACCTACAGAAGGAATCTCCAGTTACTGCCATAAAGCTGAAATCCAGTTGCAAGAAACATGCCCCAGGAGCCCTTCAATTACAGCTTGAGAAACTACAGCATACCAATGGAATGCTTGTTCCAGCACCTCAGATACCACTGGTGAAAGCAGCTCAAGCACATGGGATTGAGAAGAGCACCTGGTATGTGTTGCGATAAACAGCCAGTGATTTCTGCACAATATCTCCTTGACCAAGGCAAGGCTTTGACTCACATGCCTCCTTGTCTCTGAGCTCACAAACAATTCCTGAGAATATGGTTAGAGATAAAGGCTGAGCTGGTCATCCTATCCAGCTAAAAATTCTGATTTGCAGAAAGGGAAGGAAGGATCTTCCATTACTCTATGCCAGTGTTTCTGGCTGGCTGGAGAATTCTGGGAGTCGAAGTCTATCTCTCTTAAAGTAATGCAGCCTTGGCTGCATTAACACAGGGATAGAATCAAGATCATGTGAAGTGATCTTATAAATCACCAATTTGTAATGCTTTGTTAAGGCCACATTTCAAATATTGCATTGAGTTTTGCTTGCCATGATGTAAAATAAATGTTGAGACTCTAGAAAGAGTGCAGAGAAGAGCAATAAAGATGATTAGGAGACCAGAGGCTAAAACATATGAAAAATGTTTCAGCAATTGGGTATGTCTAGTTTAATGAAAAGAAGGACTAGGCTGACATGATAGCAGGGCACCAATATTTGAGGGGCTGCCACAAAGAAAAGGGAGTCAAGCTATTCTCCAAAGCACCTGAAGGCAGGACAAGAAAGAATGGATGGAAAGGAGAGAACCATCCTAGAAGTAAGAAGAAATTTCCTGACAGTTAGAATCAGTGGAATGGGTTGCCTCCAGATGATGATGATGATGATGATGATGATGATGATGATGATGATGATTTATTGGATTTATATGCCGCCTTCTCTCTGAAGGACTCAGGATGGCTTACATCAAATGAAACAATTCCAATAAATACAAATTAAAACAGACTAAAACAGACTAAAAACCAATTTAAAGCAGTAGACCCCATCAGTCTGGCTAGGGCGTTTAAACAGCCAGGTCTTAATCTCACGGTGGAAGGTACGAAGGGTGGGGGCCAGCCAAAGACCCACGGAAAGTTGATTCCAAAGGGTGGGCATGGCCACAGAGAAGGCTCTACCCCTGGGGATCGCCAGCCGACATTGTCTAGCCAACGGCATCCTGAGTACGCCCTCTCTGTGGGAACACACTGGGCGATGGGAAGTCAATGCTGGTTGCAGGTGGTCCGACAGATATACTGGGCCTAAGCCATGAAGGCCATGAAGATGTTGTGGAGGCAACCCACTGGAGATTATTAAGAAGAGATTGAACAACCATTTGTTTTAAATGGCTCTTTCATCCCTCTGCTGTGGCTCCTTGTCACTCAAAATATGTGTCACAACCACTAACATGCAACATCCTCTGGCATGCAATTTTTTTTTTATACATAACATAAAGATAAAAAGCGATATATGCAGTGTTATCTTCATTTTAGATGTCAGAAGTGTTTTGTGGCTCCTGGTGTTTTCTTTTCTGTGGGAAACGGGTCCAAATGGCTCTTTGAGTGTTTAAGGTTGCCGACCCCTGGTATAGGGGGGCTTCAGCAGGGGGTTGGACTAGAAGACCTTCAAAATCCCTTCCAACTCTGTAGTTCTATTAGTCTGTTAAAGTTACCAAGTTGAGATACTTCCTGCCACCATCCATTTTCAGTACCTGTATAAAGGGAAGGGAAATTTTTAAGGGTTTGGCCTCGCAAGCAATATCCAGGTCATCCACTCTGGGATAAGTGACACTAGGTTTGAGTTTTGGTTGAGATTTCTGGCTATTCTTAGTCAATGAAATAAAGTAAAATAGACGCACATAGAATCAATGGCAGCCCAGCCATGGAATCTGAACCATAGTGTATATTCAACATTTTAAATAGTTGAAAAAACATGAACCCATTCCTCGGAGTTTATTTTTTTTTCCTCCTTTGTCTTCTTTGCCACAAACACTTTCACAAATAATTTGGAGCACACTAGCCAGCTGATGCAAAGAATAAATCCTATTTATAGAATAATTTTAGCTCATGGTGGAAATCAGCCAAGTTCGTTTTCATTAAGCCTGCTTGTTTCCATGGCAAAGCAAGGGTAATCTTTCTGTGCAAACCGAAAGCTTTTACTTGCTGCTTCAAAATGCTGCTCAACTTACGTGTACAGTTCCATGCCAGCAGAGAGATGGCAGGCCAAGGGCCTTTTGTTCATAGCTTTCATTATGCAGATCTACTTACTAGGTTTCTCTGCCCTACCACCATTCTCTACTTTGTATTTCATTATTGTAAATGACTCAAAGCAGAAATGCCTGTTGTGGAGAGGGGGGTGTCACAAAAGTCAAGAGGGGAACCACAGTCGTGCAGTTGTTATGCACACAAAAAGATTGGAAGGGGTCAGTGGCTTTGTGGTCACCATCTTGACTTTTTTACTCCCTCCCTAGGGATGTTGGCTTAAGAATCTCTGGATTGAAGTGGCATATAAGAAGCAATAATTAAATTAGGATAAAGATGGTGAAGACGACAGTGCAAAACAACTTTCACTCATTTGTAATGGTATGCCACTTTCTCTAACATGGACACCTTTGTATATACTCCTTCCTCTTTCTATTTCCCAACAACAAAAAACCCGTGAGCTTAGAGAGTATGACTGGATCAAAGTCACCCAACCAGCTTCCATGCCTAAAATGGGACTAGAACTCACAGTCTCCCAATTTATAGTATGGAGTCTTAACCACTAGACCAAACTTTTATTGAATACACGTAGTCCTCAGCTTGGGGGGTGGGGTGGCTCAGTGGCTAAGACGCTGACCTTCAAATCCCTAGTGCCGCATGAAGGAGTGAGCTCCCATTACTTGTTCCAGCTTCTGCCAACCTAGCAGTTCAAAAGCACATAAAAAATGCAAGTAGAAAAATAAGGACCACTTTTGGTGGGAAGATAACAGCTTTCCGTGCGCCTTTGGCATTTAGTCATGCTGGCCATATGACCATGGAGATGTCTTCGGACACTCCCAGAGTGGTCGCTGCCCTGGCTGGGGTTTGAAAGCCGCAGAGGCAGAGTTTGGGGGAGAGAAAGAAAGAATTCTGCTGCTTCTGCTGCTTTCTTTGCATGCAGCAGAAGTCTTTCTTTCTCTCCCCCAAACTCTGCCTCTGCCACAGCCAGGGCAGCAGCCGCTCTGGGAGTGTGTTTCCCATTCTGTGGTGATGGTGGCCTGAGGCTTCTCCTTCCCCCCTGCTGGAGGCTTCAGCCCACTGTCCCTCCAGAGATGAGCACCGCCCCCTAGAGTCGGGAACGACTAGCACATATGTGCGAGGGGAACCTTTACCTTTACCTAGTCCTCAGCTTAAAACCCTTCATTTAGTGACTGTGTGAAATTACAACTAAAAAAGGGACTTATAAGCATTTTTCACACTTATAACAGTTGCAGTATCCTCATGTGATCAAAATTTTGACACTCGGCAACTGGCTCGTATTTATGACAGTTGCAATGTTCCGGGCTCATGTGATTTCCTTTTGCAACCTTCTGACAAGCAAAGTCAATGGGAAAGCCAGATTCACTTAACAACTGTGCTACTAACTTAACGACTGCAATGATTCACTTAACAACGGTGATAAGAAAGGTCCTAAATAGAGCAAAATTCATTTAACAGAAATTTTGGGCTCAATTGTGGTCATAAGTCTAGGACTATCTGTATGCATCTTTGTATATAGAACTTTCCTAGATGGCAGTATCTATTGCGCATGCATTCTTTGCCCATAAGATTTCCAGAAGTGCACATCTTTTCATGAAAAGTTTTGATCTGAAATACATTTTGAAATAGATGAAGGTGAACATCTGAGTTTATTTATTTATTTGTTTATTTTATTATTCATATTTCTATGCCGCCCACTCTCTGAGGACTCTGGGCGGTTTACACCAAAGACAGTATATTAAATAGCACATTGCCCCCAACAATCTGGATCCTCATTTTACCCACCTCGGAAGGATGGAAGGCTGAGTCAACCTTGAGCCAGTAAGATTTGATCCGCTGATCTGCTGAACTAGCAGTCAGCTGAAGTAGCTGCAGTACTGCACTCTAACCACTGCGCCACTTCAGCTCGGAGTTACCTGCCCGCTTATTCCTTGACAGGTTTCCTTTCAACAGGTAGCATTATTTTCCTTGAAAAGGTCTCTGCAACAGGCTTCTTTTTCGATTTCTACCTTAGAATAAGAGGACCAGAACACAACAAGACTGGCTTTTAAGAAGACAAGCATAGGATTTTATATAAATACTGAGTGGTTAAAAATACACAAAAATATTCACCTAAAATCTGTAATTAGATATTTAGAACTAATGGCAGATGTAAAAAAAAAAAAAAATGAAAACAATGTAGCAGCCATCAGTTCTTTGGCTTATGGCACTTGTAGAGCACAAAATCCATTGAGGACAGGGAGCTGAAATTTAAGGGAACCTTCTCTTGTTGATTAGAATCTTTCTTGCCTATGAAGGATCAAGAGCGTTTCCCTGTAGCCACACAGTCATCTATAAAGCTTAGTCTAAGGGTTAACACACCTTTATTCATTCTTCCCATCCCTGTTTTTGATTATCTGTCTACAGCCTTTCTCCACACTTCTCCACTGCTTCCAGGCTGCATCCTTTCACCCATCTCTCTCTCTCTCTCTCTGATGGATTCTCTGGCTTTGAACTCTGCATTTAACATCAGCTGCTCCTTCGTTTGCTGCTTAATGACCATGCACAAATCTTGCCTGCACTGAACAAGGTGAGATCTCAAGATAATGGAAAAGCAAAAAGCACACCATAATTACTAGACTAATAAACATGAATAGGATAGATGATCCAAATATATATGCATGCTCTTTCTAGTTGCTTTATCTCAAGCACCAGAAGATCCTTTGTTGTTCTTTTCATTTAGAATTAACTGAAACCATACATGTAGCTCTCTCTCCTCTCCCGCTCCCTCTCCCTCTGTGTGTGGGGGGGGTTAGGGTTAGGGTTATGCATATGTGACATAGAGAGGTATTCATATCCTTTCAGTATCAAACTATGGAGAACTGTTTCCCCTCCGTCTCTCTCATCTGTCTGTCTGTCTGTCTGTCTGTCTGTCTAGCTAGCTAGCTATCATCTAGCTAGCTATCTAACTATCTATCTATCCTCCCTCTCTCTCTCATGTCTGTCTGTCTGTCTATTTGTCTGTCTATCTATCTATCTATCTCTGTCTATCATTTTATCTAGCTAGCTATCCATCCATACACACAAACATATATACACACTGTGTGTATGTGTGTGTTGCGTATATTGCTAGAAATTTTTAAATTGTCAACAGAAATGCATAGAATATGCTCTAACATATGTTGAAGGGTTTTTTTAAAAGACTGAATGACATGGTTTGCTCAGTTGAGCAGATGGATTTCCACAAGCCTACAGAAACAGTAGAGATTTTCCTCCTGAAAACTTTTTTTTTTCAATAATGGTATCTTTCAATCAATTTGCATATGGACTAAATAGAGATTGCTGTAGGTTTGCTATCGTACACCATTTTCCAGTGGTTTTATTCCCCACATGCTGCTGGGTAAAAATAAAAAATAAAACGCGATGATCTAGAAGTCTTCTCTTGATATCAGAAAGATCATATGATCTTTTAGCTCTCTTTAGAAAATGGTCTCACTCTTACAGTCTTATTGTTTGATGAGGAACTAACATATAACCTTAGGATAAATTAAGTAAATGTGAAAAGGATGAACTTTGCTCCATCACATAGGATTTCAGGGATTAAAACTAATACTGTGAATTAGGGCTGTTTGTATTAAATGAGGTTTCTAATCATTTTCTAATATAAAGGTAAAGGTTCCCCTCATACATATGTGCTAGTCATTTCCAACTATAGGGGGCGGTGCTCATCTCCGTTTCAAAGTCAAAGAACCAGCACTGTCTGAAGACATCTCCGTGGTCATGTGGCCAGCATGACTAAATGCTAAAGGCGCATGGAACATTGTTACCTTCCCACCAAAGGTGGTCCCTATTTTTCTACTTGCATTTTTTACGTGCTTTTGAACTGCTAGGTTGGCAGAAGCTGGGACAAGTAATGGGAGCTCACCCTGTTAAGTGGCGCTAGGGATTCGAACCGCTGACCTGCCAACCTTTCAATCAACATGCTCAGCATCTTAGCTATTGAATCATCACATCCCTTGTTTTTCTAATATAGCCCACATATAATACATTATTAAAATATGAATTTTGTACCTTGATTGTTTCAAATTAGTGCATTTCTCTTGGAATGGTGGATAACCATAGTTAAACATACCATCCACATCCAGCATCTCTGTTTGCCCTGAAACTGAATCCAGATTTAATACAAAATATTGTCCAACTGATTCAAAAGTTGCCCAATTTATATTATGAGTTATTTTTCACATATTGATAATATTCCTTCCCCCTCTCCCCAAATGCCCTTAAATACTGTCACACCTACATGATAAAATAAACTCCTTAAGAATTATGTAGCACAGCTGCCATGGACTATCAAACTTTTCCCTATATTTCCTTCCGAAATTGACCATTGATATAGGAAAGAATTCTATATTATAATACTCCTGCTTTCCAAATGCTCCTCCAGGCTTTCCTGTCCTCTACTATCCTCTGGAGTCCATTTAAGCTTACACCTCCTTTCACCACCAGATACATCCACAGCTGAGTGTCCTTTCGGCTTTGGCCCAATCGCTTCAGTCTTACTGGTGCTACTAGTATTAGCCCTCTGCTCTTCCCCAATAGCATATTGGACACCTTCCGACCTGAGGGGCTCATCTTCTAGCATCATATCTTTTTACTTTTGGTACTGTCCATGGGATTTTCATGGCAAGAGTACTGGAGTGGGTTGCCATTTCCTTCTCCAGTGGATCACGTTTTGTCAGAGCTCTCTGCTATGACCTGTCCGTCTTGGGTGGCCCTGCATGGCATAGCTCATAGCTTCATTGAGCTACACAAATCCCTTCGCCACGACAAGGCAGTAATCCATGAAGGGGCTAGGCTTTATTTCTTGTATTTGTTACACTTTAAAACAATTCATGAAAAACTTAGCTTCTTACCCCTCTGTTCAGAGAAGAAGCAAAACCTGGAAGGCCAGGTAGAGTATATGAGATAATGAGGAAAAAATCCATAAAGAATTATTTTACATGCCTAGATCAAAGTGGTTATGAACATCTATGCTGATTTGCCTACAAGCATTGTAGTTTCTTTTGGTTTTGGGAGGAGAACAGAACAATTTCAATCAAAGCATAATGTAACTGAGGTGGCCCTCCTTTTGTCCTTTTAAGTCTTGCTTCCTATTTCAAAACATCTGATCAAAGCAGAAAACTTCTAACAACCATTGACTTCAGTACATGCATACCTCTCAATAGGTACGAATAGTTGTGGACATCCAGATAATATTCAACATCTGAATTCTTAACTCCTATCAGTTCAAGTCTACAGAGTCAACATCCAGAGTTGTCCAGTCTGAAGATCAGTGATATTAAGGAGGCCATAGGTTGTCCATTCATACTAGGATAAAATGAATAGGACTTTAAAGTATCTAATGCTGGCTGGAATGTGGCTGATAAAATATCAACCAGTTTCTTTAAATCTTTGAACACATTGCAATGGCTTGATTTAAGTGTAGCATTTTTGTTGCAGTGTCAATTTATCGACATTATCTCCCAAATTGTGCAGCAAGATCTTGGAAGGCTGGTAAGAAAATTGGGGCTGGGTGAGAGGAAAAGAATGATATCTAATTTGCTTTTTAAGTATATCATTTTTCACATTCAGTCATGTTGTTTAGCAGTATTTATTAATCTTAGAAGTCCATTATTATAACTAATCTTCATAAAATAAATGTTTCAGGAATAGCTAATTGCGAACATAAGAAGTTGTATAAGAATATTTTTTCTCACACTGTAAATCGAACAGAGGCAGCAAAGGGGGGAGAAAACTCTCTTAATTGAAGGTAATTTTGTCTCTTATCAGCCCAAACAGTCTTACTTCAAGTTTCCGCTTTCCAGTTTTTCTAGCAATAGGAGGGAATTTCCTCCATGCTCTTATCAGCATGAACCACAACCCCTGTACTGATTTCTGGTTCACTGACAAATTGCCCTCCCTTAATCCCCATCCTGGTAAGTTAACATTTTGTGTCTGTTCAGGATTTTTAAAATGAGGTAACAAACGACAACTTTTAACACTTGACCAAAATGTGAAGCAAAACTTTTCACAACATGTAGTCAATGTCTCCTCTCAAGTAGTATTGGTAGTTGCTGTCTGAAGTTATTAAAGAGCTTTTCGTTATTTCGTTATTTTCGTTACCAAGAGCCTTGGTACTACAGTGGTTTAAAGCACCCTGTTATTAACACAGCTGCCTGCAATTTACTGCTGGTTCGAATCTCTCCAAGGCTCAAGGTTGACTCAGCCTTCCATCCTTTCTAAGGTAGGTTAAATGAGGACCCAGTTTGTGGGGGCAATAAGCTGACTTTGTATACAATATACAAAAGTATGAAGGCTATTGCTTAACGCATTGTAAGCCGCCCTGAGTCTCCGGAGAAGGGCGGCATATAAATCAAAAAAAATTTTAAAAAAAAATTAAAAATTTTTTACTTCAGACTAAGTAGTAATGGGTTTTCTACTTTCCCTGTGTGAATGCTCTGTCTCTCCATCAGAATGAATTATTTGCCAATTCTCAGAGCCTTTCAAGTGATTTCAGAACTGGGAAAGAAAAACCTTTAGTATCAGAAAATTATAATCTCCTGGAATTAAATATACCATTTATAGCCTCACAATATTGATCTGCTTTCCCTACCATGCCCCCCCTCCCCCAGCTTTGGAATTGTTTGTTCAAAAAGAAAAAAAGTGGGATGCTACATATTTGCCACTTAAAATAAATTCAGTTTCCTTGTGGGGTTTTTTACTATTAAAATAACTGTAAATTCTTTTCCACGTGGTATATCCTCTCTTCCACATTTATTCCCAACTCACAAATTATATGTGTAAATGTGGACATGTGTGTGTGCCAAACTGATCAAATAAATGCACTCTGAATTTTAGTTTACCAATTAAATTTTCATATGCTTTCTGCAAAATAAATGAGCAGCGTCCACTTCGTGAGCAGAAGCTGTTATGAAGTAATGAGAACAAATGACAAGAAAGGAATGTAGGCATGAGAGAAGAAATACAATTTCCCAAAATAGCAAAGCAACCCTACCATCAGGCACAGCCAAGAATCTGAATTGGTCAATAGATTTTCAATCCTAATCCCAGCCCTAGCTCTATCAAGCTGTTAGTTACTATTTTTCAGGTTTCAGACTTCCTTGGCAGCCACTGATATTTGGAGGGACATTTTCTGCTCTGTTTCAGGTGACAAACCTTTTGAAGGTGTATTGTGGGTAAATATTCCATTTCAAGCTATCATTAGTACCAGGATTGATCATCTGAACATCCGTACCAGCCTAGACTCATAATTTTTTGCACTCAGGAGCAGAATCTATTATATATGGGACATAAAATAGGCAAGGCCAGAGAATGACACGAAGGGATGGAAGGTCAAATTGTCTTATGGAGTGAGGAGGTAGGGCTCAAACAGAAGCTGAAGGTTACCACCCTATAGGGGAGATAGGCCAGGAGAACAGAGAAATTGCAAGCCCATTTTTCTTAAATCAGTTGCCCCTATCCTAGGCTCTGGTGTGGATTATGAGGTACCTTGGCACCCAGCTGCTCTTAGTAAATGCCAAATTGGTCCACAAAAGAATTATATCTATTCATGATCTGACAGACAAATGCACTGTCCTGGCTGGTCATACAGGAGATGTAGCCCTGTCTGAAATTTCCAACTGTATTTCAGATCGTGTACCAACTGCAGTGACAGGGCTGTGAATGATGGCTAGTCATTATTGCATGCGAGAGTCTTGTAATGAGATGAATCCTGCCCAAATGATGGCATGGGGTGCATGGGGTTGGAATTAGTCCAGACTGAAAAGTTTGAGAACCATGGATTGGACTACTGTGGAGTGCTGTTTCAAAACTAATTTTGGAGATGATCAGGAAGCCAGGGCTGGTATAAAATTTAGTGGTTACTTCAGTGGGTCAATCCTCCCAAAGTAGAATAAAACCTAATTCATTTAATTTAAGCCAATTCAAAATCTTGGTTATTATCTTTGAACCCCTTCTATTACCATGAAAAGATCTTCTGACTATCCCCAAAGCTGAGGTGGGGAACAATGGCCCAATAGTGAAATCTAAAATTTGTTACTACTGGTTCTGTGGGCGTGGCTTGGTGGTGGTGGGGTAATGTGACTGGGTGGGCATGGCCAATATTTGTTTTTAACTTTTAAAACCATTTTTTTACAACCTCTTCCGTGAAGAGGTTGTAAAAAAAATGCTTTCAAAAGGCTCTGACGATCCCAGCTGTGTTGCCTGATCGGAAGAGGCTTTTTTTCTTTTAAATGCCTCTGACGATCCAAGCTGAGTTGCCTGATCAGCTTTTTTTTTTAAAAAAAAAAGCCTCTGCCGATCAGGCAACTCAGATGGGATCCTCAGAGGCTTTTAAAAGCATTTTTTCTTTCTGAAGAGGCTGTAGGAAAAATGCTTTTAAAAGCCTTTGAGGATCCAGCTGAGCTGCACGATCATCAGAGGCTATTTTTTTTTTTTACTTTTAAAAGCATTTTTTTGGCCAAAGAGGTTGTAGAAGAAATGCTTTTAAAAGTAAAAAAAAAAGCCTCTGATGATTGTGCGGCTCATCTGGGTATGGGGAGAGGCAGGGATTTTTGCTACTGGTTCTCTGAGCTACCCACATCCATCACTACCGAATCAGGCGATCCGGTCTGAACTGGGAGCATTTCACCCCTGCAATGGCCCCTTTATGGCTTGTGGACTTCAATTCCCAGAATTCTGGGAGTTGATGTCCATGACATAAAAGGACCATAGTCATGAAATTTACTTACCTTCCCTACTGGTTTGCCAATGTGTGCACACCATGGGCTCACTTGGTCTGCTCGTGTGCACTGTCATCTACACATGCACAAAGCCTTCTCTGCATGTGCAGAGGCTTAAAATGTCGCAAAAAAGGAACGTCATGACATCTGTGTTGGTGGGCGGAGCCTCCCGCAGCCACCACTACCAGTTTGCCCAAACCGGATAGAACCGGCTGGCTTTCACACCTGGCCATAGTTCCCTATCCCTGCCCTAAAGCATGGTGTTAGACAAGGCAGGCATTCCCACCATCTCTACTTTATGATAATGTATCACTGTGCAGGTTCAGACATCTTTTACCATCTTTAGTTTTGGTAAACAGGTTAGAAAGGTCTTATTCTACTGTATCTTTGATCCAAGCTGATGGGGGGGGGGTTAATATGAAAACTCCCCCCGCCCACACTACACACACTTTATCTTACTTTGTTTCTACCCAGAGTCTTTTGGAACGGGGAAGACTAAAGATGCTAAAATAAAACAATGAATATAACTTTGCTTCTGTGACTTCACTTGGATCAGCTTCATTTTTTTGGAACCTATTCAGATCTACAGTAGCTCATGTCTTGCAAGAGATTGTAGGCCTCTCACCAAATCTTAGGAAGTAATGTAGAGGAGGCTACCATGGGGGTCGTGCTAAGGATCTTTAGTTTGTCATAATCATTACTCGCTGCAAAATCAACTGGCATTTATGAATTAGTTCAAATACGTATATACCTTTTATGCTGCATAATCAATGAAAGGCCCTATACATTTTAAGATGTGCTTCAAGTCCTCAATTACAAAGAAACACCCTTTTCTGAATATTCCTTTTAGAGACCAGAACTGGGAACCAATAACATCTGAGAAGTTATTGAATTAAAATTCTCCAAATCCATAGCCAGCATGGCCAATGATGAGTGATGTTGGGAAGATTCTGACAGAGGTAACCCTGTATTTTCATTTAGTCATAAATGTTTTAACCATCCTTTTCCTGACAATAAACACAATTAACCTCATGGCCATAGTTTTAGATTACCAATGTTCAATTCAGGTGTTGATTTTGGTCTTCAACAATCACATGGCCTAGGTTCAGGGTTTGTTTGACAGCTTTAATCTCCTGAAAGATGTCTGGAGATAACAGAGGAATGATTCTTTTGAGGGCAGGACACTCTGTCAGTCGAACAGTCTTCCCAGGAAGACATGTTTTGCCATTTTAATACATTTGTAGAAAACAACTTTATTTTTTAATCCTCTAAATTGGTGGTGATTTCTGCTGGTGGTGATTGCTAGCTAATGGCAATAACGCTTCAGTTTAATTTCATAATGATATTAATGGAATTTTGTATACAATCCTGTCCCCAAAATTTGTATTTTGAAAAAAAAAATACACAAAAGCCAGTACAGTTTCAGTTAAGATAATAGACTAGAAGCAAGGAGTTATAAAAAATATCTGCCATGGCTAAGAGCCACAGTAAGCAAGTGTATAATGACATTATCTGGTTATGAATTGATTTCCTTATCAAGTGTGTAACAACTAAATGATATCTAATCATCACATTATTTCATAGCAACTATTACACTGAGGATAGTGTCTGTAGACTGTTTTGAAATATTCAAACGAGAAATTTTAGATCAGTAGCCATGGCAGCAAATCAGTAAGTTGTCAGCTGCGTGCTGGCATTCCAGCAAATACAGTCTCTTGAGAAATGTGTAAAAACAACTCCAAAATCTGTAATGAATGCCTTTTGGAATTATAATTAGCATCTGGACCTCAAACTCTTAACTCTGTTTGAAACAGTTCCACTGGGCTGCATCAGAGATGAGCTAAAGGAAACCCAAGCCAGAATTGGAGAAGTTTTCAGAGAAATGAATTCAATCTTTTAGAACTTTATATATTTTTGCTATTTTAGATACTAACATCTTGTTTGTTAGCAATGTGTCTGCTTTCACCATGGGCTTTCAATTAAGAAAAGGTTCAATGAGGGATTGCCATTTCTACTCACATCTGGTGGCCAGATAAAGGTGAACTAAATGAATTACAGGTTAAGATTGATTTCCAGATCTAAGCAGGTTGAATTCTCCGAAACCTATTCAATCTCTGTCTTGGCTTCTTGCCAAAGCTCATCCTGTAAAATTGCTCTAGCAAATTTCAGACACAAATGAATGTGTTTCATCTTGCTCTTGGTTCAGGCTTGTCTGTCCTTAATTGGTTTTGAACAATTAGATATCTTTTAAGTAGTGATTGCTATGTGTTTATACTGTTATATTATCTAAATACTGAGAGGTCAGACAAACTGTGTGTCTGTGTCAGTATGTGTTTATGTGAATATGTACAAATGCACACACATACTGTATCAATGGAATGATGGGGAAGATATGTCTTTAAAATGATCTCTACATACTGAAAAGTAGCTATCACATGTTATACAAATGTACCTAGGTTTTCTCTATGCACAGTGATTTTCCTACAATGTTAAATCTTCAGTTATTTTTGACACCTATGATAGATCAGAAACAATTGATTGAGTTATCCCACCATTTCAATTTCTTGCCTAATTCCCCAGAATCTTTTGAGTCTATCATCATATCAATTACTAGTCCATAAATGTAACTGGGAGGAAACTTACAGCAATTTCCCACTTTTCTCTCCTGCTCTCTTCATAACAGTAAAAAAAAAAAAAAAAAAAGCCTCAATAAACATGTAATAATCCAGTTCTGTAGTGCACTTTTGTGATCTTATAAATGGATGAGGCACATGTATATTCTCACTTGATGCATTAACCGACATTCAATCACTCAGACAGACCAGGATAAGAGTTATCTTCACATCTGTTTGAATCTGATTTTATTTCTTCAAATATTATTTCAAACACAATCAGATATTTAAATCAAATTGTGGTTAACTGTAGGGGTGACAACTAACTATAAACATGACCTATTTTTGTTTGTATCTAATGCTACACTTATATTAGATTTATATTTTTGATATGGTCAAACAACTAAATCAATCAATCAGTCAATCAATATTCTATTCTTCTTGTTTAAGGACTCTTGGGAATCTATGTTTATATGTCAGTTATTGTGTGTACAACTGACCTTCTGTTGAATGGTTAGAAGATAAAAAGAATAGGGGACAGGGTCATTGTGTATTGTCCATCAAATAACTACTTTTAAGCTTACATATATTCAAGCAAACACATGATGGGAGCTACTGTTACATTGCTGAAACTAGAGATTGGGGCTAAGAGAAAAGACTTAGCAAATGTGAGAACTTGCTGTGAAATTTCCTCATTTTTAAAATTAGCACAAAAGAGATTTCTGAAGCTGCCTCTGGGAAGCACCTTTTCCTATATGGCTCCTGTCTTGCTTTTTTTTTTAATGTAAATTGCCTTAGGCCTGGTATAAATTCAATAATTTATTGTAAGAATAAAGGTAAAGGTAAAGGTTTCCCTCGCACATATGTGCTAGTCGTTCCCGACTCTATGGGGCAGTGCTCATCTCCATTTCAAAGCTGAAGAGCCAGCGCCGTCCAA
The DNA here is from genome assembly GCF_059756535.1 of Pantherophis guttatus. Taxonomy (NCBI): domain Eukaryota; kingdom Metazoa; phylum Chordata; class Lepidosauria; order Squamata; family Colubridae; genus Pantherophis; species Pantherophis guttatus. The sequence goes on along the minus strand of NC_142067.1, from coordinate 102,729,709 downwards.
AGTCATCTCCATGGTCATGTGGCTGGCATGACTAAGCTCCAAAGGTGCCCGGAACGCTGTTACCTTCCCACCAAAGGTGGTCCCTATTTTTCTACTTGCATTTTTTACTTGCTTTTGAACTGCTAGGTTGGCAGAAGCTGGGACAAGTAACGGGAGCTCACCCTGTTATGTGGCACTAGGGATTTGAACCGCTGAACTGCCAGCCTTTTGATCGACAAGCTCAGCATCTTAGCCTCTGAGCCACCGTGTCCCTCATATTGTAAGAATAGAAAATAATAAATAATAAGCAACTTAATGTAAAACTCTCAACAATAATTGGATTTATTAAAAAAACAATTGGATACCTAAAGACTTCCATGATATCTAGTAATATGGAATTTATCAGACCTGAACACCCTAATTTTACAAAAAAAAAAAACATCCTGCTTTGAACTGCCTATATTTTTAGATGCTACCTTAATAATTCTTAGGTCTTTGGTTAGGACTTGAATTATTAAGTTTTCACCAATCTTAGACAATGAATCTAACTGTACATTACCCACATGTAAGAATCAGAACAAATATCGTGAAATAATAGATCTCTAGAAAAGCATCTCAAACCAGGCAAAGAAACACTAGCTGTTGTTTCTTTCAAAACACACTTTAGACTCGGTGTGTTAGTTTATTACAACCAAAGTTAACAGAAAATGCAAACATACTCATACTAAAGAATACATCAAGGCATTGCAATTAATGAAATGTATTGCCTGAATCAATGATTTTTGAATCAATACCATTCTTGTTCTTATGAAAGTAAGTAGAAAAAACATATCTCAAATTCATTATTGGGTTAAAGTGGGTGAACGTAGAGCTGGATGCGTCATTAAGTAACTGCAGCATCTGAACATATAGTGACTTGGGTCTTTGTTTGTCTTCTATTAACAAAATATAATTCTATTCAGAGAATGGAATTTTTCTTTTTCTTCCTTTTTATTGAAGAAAATTCACAGAAAATATAGTCCCAAGAGTTGGGAGACTCTACAAAACTGGAAAATTTATGGTAATACAGGAAAGAAAATGAAAGAAATATTGTTGTTCTGAAATAAATCTTTATTTTTCCGATATTATAAGGGTCATCTTCTACCTTTTTCTCAGGGTGCTAGAGAATTTTTTTTTTTTTTCAAATTTTTCTTTCTGGGAGTTTTGTGTTTCTTATTAGAGATGGTGAACAATGGATTGCTGGTGGTGTTGGAATTTTGTGCTAATATAATTTTTCCATTATTCTTGGCCATCCCTATCTCCCAAACTTGGGGGGTGGGGAGAGAATATTAGAAAAATTCCCCCATGGTATTATCTCAAAGACTTCCTATGGAAGCCAGAAAGGCTGCAGATTGCTGAAGAATTGCTAAATAATAGAAGACTATCATAAAATAATAGATGACCATCATGAGTGATAGGCCATCATGCCTTGTAAATAGTGAATGTAAGAGAAAAGCAGGTCAGATTGTCACATTTAACCTATACAATTCTAACCAAATGTAGGAGGTGATAAAAATATAGGTTCTGGAATAGGCACCATGCCCAAACAGCATCCTTGTAATGAGTTGAATGGACTTGCTGGACCAAGTAGCATGACTATTTCATTGCAACAAACTTGTCTTATTTGCATCTCATTGAAGTGTCTATATATATAATCTTGGAATCCTCCACACCGATTGAAAAAGCTTTTTTTTCCCCTTAGCTTTTTCCTAATCAAGCTAGACATGATATTGACATGTGACAGCTCTCTGACAATGAAAGGCTCTCACATACATCTGGCTTACATTTGTATGGCATTTGAGAGTATGGTAGAGGCTAGAGAGTATTTGGGGTAGTGGATCATTAGTCCTGCATGGTCTACCTACCATAGTCCCTTTGTGGTGGGTTTTCCATATTTGGCTTTCCCAAGTTTAAAAAACCAGCATACAACTAAAAATATCATTAGAAGCTAAACAGAGAAAAAATCTAATATCTTAGTTCCTCCTTCAGTATCAATGAACTTATAAAAAGGACCAACACATACAATTGTTGCTGCTACATTTATAGAGTAATGCAATTGCTTTTAAATGTTTTGGGTGTAATAGTTTTGTTTTTTAAAATAGCAACAGGGAAAAAAAGGATCAGTTATATAGTTGAGAGGGGAAGCAGATTTTGTTTTCCTTTAAGCAAAATCAACTCAAAGTTGATAAAGACCTGGTGATAAATTGGAGTTTAGATGATCTTGAGGGAAAGCTAAATTAACTCTCTTTTTTCATTTCATTAACTTGATACTGATTGGCCAAAAAGTAGAAGACAAGGAGGAAGGCAGGAAAAAAAAAGAGAAAGTCCAGAAGCAAGCATCCCTGTATTTCTCTAATTTGGCACTAAGTGACATTTGGTAAAATTCACTTAATGAATTGTATTTAATCAGAGGATAAAATAAATAAATAGACAAAGTTTATTGTCATTGTATGTGTATACACAGTATACAACGAAAATACAACGAAATTCACATAACACCCAGAGACCAAGCCCAACAGACATGACAATCCCCAGACACACTCCCACCCACCAAAATTCCCCACCCTAAACTACTCAAACATCTACACAATATACCAAGTAATGCTGTCCAACAGCTCACTGATGGTGGCCCTTTAGTTCATTGTTGAGTGCAATTATAGCTCTGGGATAAAAACTATTCAGAAAACATGTAGTCCAAGTTTTTATTGTTCTGTATCATCTACCAGAAGGCAACAGTCCAAAAAGATTGTAAGATAATACTTAAAAAGAGGATGTACTGGATAATAAAAATTATAATAAAAGAAAATATGTTTTAATTAAATAAAGATATCCTGGGGATGGAGAGAGGGAGGGAGGGAGGGAGGGAGGGAGGGAGTATGTGAACCTTTTAAATATTAACAGAAGATGCAAACTACTTTTGAATCTAGTTTAGTTCCTGGTAAGTTCTAGGCAGTTCAGTTTGCAATGGAAGTAGTTTGTCCTTGCCTTCTTTAGCATTTTTCCTCCCACTTCTTGTCTGTCCTACTGTTCTGCCCCAGCTACAGACCCCAAAGAACACAACACACACAAAGTCTGTACAAAACTTAAATGTACTAAAATAACTCAGTCTTTTCCAAACAAAGGCTGCTAATAAACTTTCTTAACAGCCTACAAGAAACCAAAGATAAAGTAATCACAATCTTACTAAGGTTGGCAGAAAGCCCAGAAGCAATTTGCAGAGAATCCAGACGCGAGGAGAATGAACTAAAGTTGTTCCCTACAAATTGCTTCAGTCGGCATTCCTCCTTAAATAGGCTAAGGCAGTGGCCAATTAGCCTCAAGCCTTACTCTCGAGAAGACCTCCTCCTGAGGAGCCACTCCTGTCTTTTGGCAGCTCTGCGTGCCCGTGCATCAAGAAGAGGCTCCTCCTCTTCGTCCTCTTCACTTAAAGGAGCTTCTGGAGGTTCTGAAGGCCCTGGCTGAATTCCTGTCTCTGGCACCACATCTTCTCCAGCCTCCTCATTGTCTGACTCGAGTGCCAGCTGCACAGGCTGCTGGCGCAGTACCACACCAGCCTCCTCGCTGTCAGAATCAGCTACAATCTGCACAGGCCGCTGATGGGCCACAACACCTACAATTGTAGACTTCCCAAAGAGTCCAACTACCCATCTACCCTTTCTTCATCTGGGCTCTTGAAATGATTTTCCCCCCAAATACCACAAATATTACTCCTTATGATTTTCCACCACCTTTTTTTAATTATTCTGTTACATGCACTGTTATTAATTTATACATGTAAATAATCTAGCTATTTCCATTTACCTCTCTTCTGGGAGACATTCTTTAGTTCTAGTTTCCAAAGTCATTTCAGATAGCAAATATACTTGTTTTGACACTCATTTCTGTTCTTTTAATTTAAAAGAAGTAAAAAGAATACTTACATTACTTTGTTGCACATAATGCTGTAACTTAACTGTCATTTTTAAAAATACACCAGTGAATACATTAGTGAACCAATGAAATTCTTACATTTCTTTTGTTTCTTTCATATGTATCAAATTGAAAGGGAGGAATATTAGATTTGCCCTTAAAAAAACCATAGGAATATATTTATCTGATTTTGAAAACTGTAGAGAACTGCACTTCTAGGTTAAGGCCCAACAAGAAGAGTTTAAAAAAAGAAAGAAAGAAATTGTGGACACTAGTCAAAATATAAAAGTACTGTGCTATGAATTTTTGTAAGAGCAGAATGGGGGAAGGAAATATCCTTCTTTTTAAAAAAAATGGGAGCATAAAACATGGTAACATTTTACAAATATATGGGCTAGTCAAAGATTTGCTTCAAATACTGTATATTTTAAAGTCTGTCTCATTTCCACCAGCCTTTATAAATCAGGTTCTTTCCTTATCTCTATTGATGGATTGAAAATGCAACAACAGAAATTCACCTGAGTAGCCCTGAGAAGTAATATAAAAATCTTCTTGCAAAAAAGAAACAGATTGAGGGAATTATGAGATATTACCGTATTTTCCGGTGTATAAGACAACTGGGCGTATAAGACGACCCCCTACTTTTCCTGTTAAAATATAGGGTTTGGGCTATACTCGCCATATAAGACTACCCCTCTTCCAATGCACACCAAATAAAAATTAAAAAACATCAGATTTGATTTCAATATGGTAATTTTAATTCAAATGCTTATGCCTTTCCAAGAATCTAGTACACCAGGATACAGTGGCCTTAAATCTGTTGCTGTGATCTGGGTTAGATTTGGCCCACTGAAGTGCAAACAAATGTATTTTATTTCGTGTCACTACATAACCGTTTTGGCGATGCTCATTCACCATGTCTGCTACATGTTTTTCGAGTTCTGGCCAATGTGGGGTGCCTCTTCTTAATGCACACTTACCCCTTGGCATACTCTTTAACGCTTTTACATTTGCTTTCCAGTCCCGAACCATCTTTTCTGTTACTCCATATTGTCTTGCAGCAGCACAGTTATTATGTTCCATGGCAAAGTTTAAAACTTTAAGTTTAAAACTGGCTTCATATTTCTTTCTTCTTGCTGGTGGAGCCATGATGGGGTCTTGACTGTTATATTTGTATACTATACTGTATGTACTGTTGCTGTACTGTAGAGAAAGGTAATGGGCTACGTGTAGTGGCAAGAGGGCTATTTTGTACCAGGTTTTTTTCCTTCACCCATGCAGCCTTGTCGAGATCCGCACACTTCATGAATCTGAGTTGCTGGCACTGACTGATGACATTGACAGAAAGCTGTGCCAATCTAGTCAAGGCTGCATGCTGCTGAATGCTGGAACCAGCTGGCTGCTGAGCGGAGCTTCTCCCAGGCATCTAGGGGGGTATTACCGACGCTCCGACTTCCCCAGCTGACCCCCACCAGTCTGGGGAAGTCAGAGCGTCGGTAATATCTCCCTGGATGCCTGGGGGAAGCTCCGCGCAGCAACCAGCTGGTTCCAGCATTCCAAGGAGGTCCACGGTGAAAGCGGCGCCGCGGTCGACCTGGGCCAGCACCTTGCACACCTGGCTCTGCGTCTCCATTATGAGAAGCTCCATGCGACTTCGCATGTCTCTGCCCCAGTCGCGCAGCTCTCGCAATCCGCTCACCGGAGGAGCCATGAAGTGCTCGCACCGCCTTGCCAGATCTTCCTCGTCCTCCTTTCCCCATGGCTTTTCCCGTTGTAATTGCTGCTGCTGCTGCCACCGAGGCTGCTCCTTCATCTCCGCCCGCCGCACCAGACCCAGCCCGGCCAGCACCGCTGTGGCTCCCGCAGTCCAAGCGGATTGGCACCCGGGCTCGCAAGCGAAGGGTGGGAGTGCACAGCGCACTTTTCTGGCTTGGCGCCGATCCGGACGGCTGCAGAAGGAACTGGGCACCGGCTGTCATGTCTTTTCTCCTGTGCGGGATTCGGCACCTGGGCTCCCGGGGTTTAAGCCTCCGGGCCTGCCCGCGCTGCTCCAGGATGTTCGCTTCGGGCTCCTTGGAATCGCTGCCAGGCGGTTCTTCCCGTTGGGGCGATGGTGGGTGGCTCCCGCAGTCCAAGCGACACCGATCGCTGCCATCCACCATCGCCCCAATGGGAAGAACTGCCCAGCAGCGATTCCAAGGAGCCCGAAGCAAACATCCTGGAGCAGCGCGGGCCGGCCCGGAGGCTTAAACCCCGGGAGCCCAGGTGCCGAATCCCGCACAGCAGAAAAGACATGACAGCCAGTGCCCAGTTCCTTCTGCAGCCGTCCAGATCAGCGCCAAGCCAGGAAAGTGCGCTGTGCACTCCCACCCTTCGCCTGCGAGCCTGGGTGCCGATCCACTTGGACTGCGGGAGCCACAGCGGTGCTGGCCGGGCTGGGTCTGGTGCGGCGGGCGGAGATGAAGGAGCAGCCTCGGTGGCAGCAGCAGCAGCAGCAATTACAACGGGAAAAGCCATGGGGAAAGGAGGACGAGGAAGATCTGGCAAGGCGGTGCGAGTACTTCATGGCTCCTCCGGTGAGCGGATTGCGAGAGCTGCGCGACTGGGGCGGAGACATGCGAAGTCGCATGGAGCTTCTCATAATGGAGATGCAGAGCCAGGTGTGCAAGGCGCTGGCCCAGGTCGACCGCGGCGCCGCTTTCACCGTGGACTGCTGGGAAAGAAAGGAAGGTGACCCGAATTCTGGGGTAGAGTGGGGACGCGTTCCTTTCTCGTGGGCCATGCACTGCCTGGCACCTCTTGTAGGTTGGAACTAATTTAGAGTACAGCTTCCCCTCAATGTTGCCGGCGCTCCCAAAGTGTCATCGGTCAGCGCCAGCAACTCAGATTCGGGTACCCGGCGTATAAGACGACCCCCGACTTTTGAGATGATTTTCCTGGGTTAAAAAGTCGTCTTATACGCCGGAAAATACGGTATATTCAGCATTCTATCAGGTACTATAATATTGCTCACCTGGTTAATATAGTAAAGTGGTTATTTAGTGGTTGATATTCATTGAGTGGAGTGGTTGTCCTTCAGAGTTTGAGTGGATCACACAGTTCTGTAACCTGGAAATCTCCAGTTGTACTGGAGAATTTTTGGTAGGGATGGCTGTGCTAAAAATAAATACACTCAAAACACAACTTATTTTTTGAAAATTGCTTTAGCGCATTTGAGACAACTTTCAAAGCATGTGCCTTCTCAGTTCTGCACTGACAACAGTACTACAAACATGATACAGTATCATCAACATATGGCAGAATACTGTTATTTCTGACAAACTGCAACAATTTTAAACCATAATACTATCTTAAGCAGTGGAGTCTGTAAGGAAAGAGGCAAGTGATGCCATGCACATCATGACATCATCTCACAAACAAAGCTGCATTAGATGTGATGGCATAATTGCATAATCCTGTAATTTGTGCACCCGTCTTCATTTTGACATCACCAAGGCTTGCTCCAGCCTCAACTGAATAATTTATTTGCTAGGGTGTAGCATACATTGTAGTTTAAATGTGCTCACAAATATAGGAAAACAAGCAAATCTTCCTCAAAGGTGGTGGGAGCAGCAATGCAATACGTAAGAACTAAATAAAAACCAAATAGAAACTGAAGCAATTGAATCGGGGCAATTCAAAGTGGCAGCAGAGAAAAATCTTTTATCTGCTGGGGGAAAAATGTTGATATATATTTTCCCTTTTGAAACAACTCATACCAACATATAAACTAGACCTTTAAAGAAGTGTTTTCCAGTTTTCTATGACCTGAACATTCATTTTACTCAGTGGAGAATTTCATGAAAGTCAAAGCATCTACTATATTTTTTAAGTGCTGGTCAGTCTAGTATAAGATGTCACTTATATCAGCTTTATTGGCCAATGTGGACTGTCTTCGAAGAGGCAACTGCTTTCTGCAATATGGTTCCACTTTATTGTAGCAGACCAAAAGAGGAAAGGTGTTCCATTTTAGTGCAGTAAAACAGAAATCTGTGTGGAAAGCTTCGTTGTTCTTGTGGCCTGCTTGCTCTCATTCTTCCTGATAGAGTAATGTACAAGACAAAAAGATTATTTTGGAGAAGATCCAGATCCATGGCAAGAGTCTAGGGAGAAATAATATTTTTTGCAATAAAAAGCTGTTGCGGGTTAATGCATATATTAACATCACTTGCTTGCAGGTTTTTAAAAAAGGTTTCTACTTTCTGTATACAAAATAATAAATGCGGAATGGAAAAAAACTGAGTGGGAATCTTTACCTTACTTAAATAAGCTAGTTTCTTTGCAAAACAAAGAAATGTCTTGCCAAAGAGCCCCCAAGGCTGATGAGTTGTCAACTCTAAAATTGCAGTAATCTTATCTCAAGTTTGATATTGGTTTGCTAGGAAAATCCCTCCTGGATGATGGCTTTGGCAGATCAATGACACAATAATTTGTAGCAAGCTACATCCCTGGTCTAAAGTGGGGGTGGGGATGGGGGGAGAGAATGTGTACTAGGTAATGAGATTAAGCTGGACTCAACAGAGACTTCCTTAAAACACACAAAACAAAATCAAAATGTCATCTTGATGTGTCAGGAAAAATTCAGGGAGTGAAGATTTCAGTGGATGTTATGTCAAAAAGCAGCTTTTAAATTTAAACAGCCTGAGGATTAATAAAGTCTGGGACAACAAGTCATGACTATATCCATATATTTTATACACTGACAGATTTTTAAAACTGACAGTAATGCCCGTAGGCTAGGGTGGAAGATTTCTCTGTAGGAAAAAAAGGAAAGAAAGAAAAACCTGAAGCATTCCCGTTTTAGGAGTTTATAAATCAACTAACACATCCCACTGAGTTGAAGGACTGTACAAAGTGCTGACTGCATCTCTTCCAGGCTCTCAGAAAGGGAGAGGCACCTCCAAGAAGAAGATATTTTAAAAAGAGAGATCAAGATGCTGTGTGACTGAAGTCTTTTTTTATAATGTGTCGTGCAATCACAGTTATGTTAGCTGGAAAAACTGATATAAGGATCTGAGGGGAAGGGGTCCAAATAACACACAGAACAAGAGAAATCCAACCCAACTTTATTAGTTTATCTATTACTGCAGCAATATAGAAGTACGCATCCAAGTATTTCTACACAGGGAGCACATTCCCTGCTTGTAGAGGTGGGTTTCAGCAGGTTCTGACCAGTTTTGGAGAACCGGTAGCGGAAATTTTGAGTAGTTTGGAGAACCGGTAATAAAAATTCTCACTGGTCCCACCCCCATCTATTCTCTGCCTCCTAAGTGCCAGCTGATTGGGAGGAAATGGGGATTTTGCAGTAACCTTCCCCTGGAGTGGGGTGGTAATGGAGATTTTACAGTATTCTTCCCCTGCCATGCCCACCAAGCCACACCCACCAAGCTATGCCACGCCCACCAAGCCACACCTCCAGAACCGGTAGTAAAAAAATTTGAAACCCACCACTGCCTGCTTGTCACGTCAACCTTTTATACAATATTCAAACAAAAATAGAAGGAAAATGATTGCTCAAAACCTAAGAGTGACATCTTGTCTATCCCATAATATATGAGTGGTAGGTTCAATTAAAATAAATTGTAACAGAAGGAGATGTATTTTTAAGGATCATTTATTTATTTATTTATTTATTTTGTCAAGCATATATAAGATAACAGGTAAAAGTATAAACATAATTTGAATACATGAAAAGAGTAAGTAAAAAGGAATATTAGGACAGGGACGGTAAGCACGCTGGTGACTTATGCACGCCTTAGAAGGTCTTTCTTTTTAGAAAGTCTTTCTTTAGAAGGTAACAATAGTTCACCAGTTTACGGCCCAATCAGTTTTATCTGATTCTACCTGTCACTCCTGAGGTTTGTCTACTCAGAGGTATGCAACCTTGGGAACTTTTAAGATTTGTGGACTTCAAATCCTATGCTAGCTGGGGAATTCTGGGAGTTGAAATCCACAAATTTTAAAGTTGCCAAGGCTGGACATACCTGCTCTACTTGCTATTTAGTTTCATAATCACTTTTCTTCTCTGCAACAGCTGATATAGGCTATCCATTGGCATTTTGACTATTTTAACACTGGCTTTTGCAGACACCCTTGGAGAAAAGAGCAAAATTATTTAACCTTGTGGCAATCTGATGTTCATAACAAGCTTCACAATCCATTTTTTTTAATGTAAAGAATGGGAATACGAGAACAAATACAGGGTGGATAAACTAAATGCAATCTAATTGGCACATGAAACTTTTCTAGCCTTCTACTGCAAATCTATAACTGAAGAAATGGGAATAAGCAATACCAGTGGTCCAATAGTGATAATAATGAGATAAGATACATAAGGTGAGTGTCTCTGGCATTTCCCCCAAAAAATTGGTATGAAGTATCTCCTTTTTCCAGATTTGCTTAATAACATGAAAGATGGAGATTTTTTTTGTTCATTTTTGGTCAGTGTTGACTCCTCGTGACTGCCAGAATATGTCTCTGCAGTTTTCAGAAGTGGTTTGCCATTGCCTGCTTCCTAGAAACAAGAGACAATGACTGGCCAAATGTTACTTAACTGGCTTGGTGCTTAAGGCAGGATTAGAACTCACAGTCTCCTACTTTCTACCCTGCTGCCTTAGCCACTACCCCAAACTGGCTATGCCAATTTAACTTGAAATACTTGGTAGTGGTTACATGATGGCTGTATGAAGGAGTAGGCTGAGCTGTAGCTTCATCTCACAACAGCATGAAATTTTCTGGAATGGGAACAAAAATGACTTATAAAAGCTCCATAATATTCCTGAGCCATCTGGAAAGAAGCTGAATTGTAAATGTTTCTATGCTGTTAGTCATAATATCGACCCTATCTCTGTCATTCTCATCATAATCACCTCTGGAAATTTGGCAAGCTTTCAGTAGAAAACAAACCTTTTTTTTTTTTTTTTTACTAGAATGGAAAACATTCCAACTATATTACAGCTCAGCTTGCAACCTCCTGAATTAATCCAAATCCAATTGAGAAATCTTCCAAAACCGGCATTGAATATTCTGTTCCTGTCTTCTTCTTTCTTCTGAAGGATACACACATATAACGCAAACACCTGTTTGTGAGAAATGCATTAAAAATCTGCAATTTGTGAACAAGTCAGAATACTTACCTAAGAAAGAAATGATTGTTTTAAGGGAATTCACAGAACAAAGAATTGTATGAAAAAATTAAAACCATTTTTCAATTTATATTAACAGCCACATGCATTGTTGGAAAAGAAGGATACAGAATGCCATGAAGCCTTTAAAAATTCCATTAAAACTCCCCCTCCCCATAAATTGAAATATTGCTTTATTAATATGGATAGTAAAATAGACTACATTTTCAATTTGTTTGTTTGTTTGTTTGTTTGTTTGTCAAACATGTACAAGATAACAAGTATAGGTATGAACATAAAAATAAACAAAGGAAATAAATACAAATAAATAGGGACAGTAAGACAGGGACGGTAGGCATGCTTCTGCCCTTATGCACGCCCCCTTTATGGACCTCTTAAGAAGGGAGTGAGGTCCATGGTAAACAGTTTGAAGTTGAAACTGTGAGGGTTAGAGGCCGTAACAACAGAGTCAGGTAGAACATTCCAGGTATTGACGACTTGTTGCTGAAATCGTATTCCCTGCAATCAAGTTTGAAGCGGTTTACCTTGAGTTTGTAATGATTGTTTGCCCATGTACTATTGTGGTTAAAACTGAAGAAGTTGTTGACAGGCAAGACATTGTAGCAGACAATTTTGTGTTCTATGCTTAAATCAGATCACAGGCGGTGCAATTCCAAATTGTCCAAGCCCAAAATTTTAAGCCTGGTGGCATAGGGAATTCTATTGTGAGTAGAGGAGAGGAGTACTCTTCTCATGAAATAACTCTGAACCAGCTCAATCATGTTAATGTCCGAAATACAGTGTAGGTTCCAGGCAGACGAGCTGTATTCAAGAATTGGCCAAGCAAAGGTTTTGTATGCCTTAGTTAGTAATACAATACTACTGCAGAAAAAACTTTGTAAAATTAGGTTAACAACTCTTAGTAATAATAATAATAATAATAATAATAATAATAATAATAATAATAATAATAATAATAATAATAATAATAATTTTATTTCTATACCGCCCTTCTCCCGAAGGACTCAGGGCGGTGTACAGCCTATTTAAAAACACAAAAACAGAACAACAATTAAAATTTAAAATCATTAAATAATTAGGCTCCAATTAAAAATCCCAGAAATTTAAAATACCCCAATTTAAAACGTTATGTTAATAGCCCGGCCTGGTGGAACAACAGGGTCTTCAGAACGCAGCGAAACACCTGGAGGTCGGAGATCTTACGTATTTCCGGGGGCAGTTCATTCCACAGGGCCATTTTGGCAATGCTGTTACAGTGAGCTCTGGTTATTAGATCAGAGGTGGGTTTCAACAGGTTCTGACCAGTTCTGGAGAATCGTAGCAGAAATTTTGAGTAGTTTGGAGAACCGGTAAATACCACCTCTGACTGGCCCCACCCCCATTTATTCTCTGCCTCCCGAGTCCCAGCTGATCGGGAGGAAATGGGGATTTTGCAGTAAGCTTCCCCTGGAGTCGGGAGGGAATGGAGATTTTACAATATCCTTCCCCTGACATGCCCACCAAGCCATGCCCACCAAGCCACACCCACAGAACTGGTAGTAAAAAAATTTGAAACTACCACTGGCTTAGATCGTTTGAGATGAGTACTCCTAAGTCCTTGACAGAGTGAGGGTCGTCAACGAGATTGTTTCCACCCAACTTGTGTTTGGTGTTCAGATTTTTATTGCCAATGTGTAGGACAGAACATTTATTAGTAGAAATTTGGAGTTGCCAATTGCGCGACCATTCTGACACATAGTCAAGGCCGCTTTGTAGGGCAGCAGCATTGTTAGTGGTGTTAAATAATCAATTATTAATTATTTAATAAATAAGTATTGATTATTTCTCTGTTCCTAAAAAAAACTAAGGAAGTTTGCAATTGTTACATATGGTAATCATTACTGTATGTTGGGGGAAGAGATCATTTAAAGTGTATTAGCCATTTTGCCAATTCATTGCAATAAACTATCTTTTACAAGCTTTTAAAGAATATTTAAAGACTATTTTCAGACAAAAATATTTGGGCATGAATCTTGGTTGTGACTATTTCTAATCTCTAATTTGTTTTTTTCTAGCCAGCAGAATCTGGAGTCCCTTCTAATTCTAAAAATGGATGGAAAGATTTTCTAATCCTAACTCCATCCATATATCTTGCTCCATCTACCTGTATCTAAATTCAGCCCATTTCAGATCATTAGTCCATGCACTGTGGACTATGCATATGGTCCTTCTCCATCAAACAGCTGTCTTCCTATCACATTTTCATCCCTTAATGGCTGATGCGACCTGGGAGAAGGTAGTTTCAGACCTCACTGACAGGTTTCCTCTTTCAAGGGTTCTCCAATAAAGATTTTTTTATTTCACCCTGACTGAAAATCCTAATATCTCATTGGAGTTCCCTTAGTCTTTCTACTGATGATTTCTTTCTTTGGCACAGATTTAGAGGGAGAAAAAATAAGTGCCCTGCATCTTTTAAGGTCACTCACAATCACAAATTCAGAATTCCTAGTACAATCAATACAAAATAAACTACATCAAGCATAAGAATGTACCATATTTTTTGGAGTATAAGACACACCAGAGTATAAGACACACCTTAGTTTTTTGGGAGGAAAATAAGAAAAAAGCTGATTGGCAGGTGAATCGGCCTCCCGGAATACCCCCAATCAGCTGTTCCCAGAAGTGAATTTTAGCAACAGGTTCCTTGGTTGTGAGCTCTGTGCCTTGCTTTTTTTTGCTTTTTTTCCTGCCTTTCCTGGAACTTCTGAAACTCCATTTCAGAAAACCTTTTTTTCCTGCCTCTGAAAGCCTCCGAAACAGAGCTTCTGCCTCTGAAGCTCTGTTTGGTTTTTTTTTTTCTGAAGCTTCTTTTCTGATGCTTTTTTCAGCCTCTGAAACCTCCATTTGAGAAGCTGGGCGGGGCTACATCCGGAATATAAGACACACCCAGATTTTCACCCTCTTTTTTGAGGGAAAAAGGTATGTCTATACTCCAAAAAATACGGCAATTTTAATGCCTATATTCAGCATTAATTGCAAAAAGAATGGCTGGAAGATCATCTGGGCCACTCAGGATATTATTAGGCATGTTCTCTTCCATTTCTTTTTCTTCTACAATAAACTTAAGTTTAAGAGAAAGTAGAAAAAATAAGTACTATATAAAAACCAACCTCTCTAGAAAGACTGACAGTTACTTTGCCCAGTCAAGCAAAACATTCCACGTCTTGTGTCAGTAATCTAAGTAATGAATCCAAAATTTAGAGTTGGTTGAAATACCAGACAATCCTGTAGCTGAATAACAAAGTTGCTGATTAGCTTTACTTTAACTCTGCATCATATAGAAAAGGACCATGTGGGAAAGGCATATATTTGTTTGGTTGTTTATTTTAGAAATAAGAATTCAGACTCTCCGTATAGGGCCAATTGGTCAGATGCCTCAAGTGGCACTGTTTTAACATTTGATAATCTAGAGATCTGTTTCAGGGCCATTTGTAATTTTAAAACAAAATTTAAACTGTCTGATCTTCTAGGAATTCCATTTTTGTAGCTTTTGTCTGGGCGCTCGAAGAGCACATTTTAGTGACAGATGTGTGGCAACAATCATTTTGCCATGTGCAAAGAGGCACAGGATCTATTTACATCTTGCAGGGAAAGAGGAATTCTTTATCTCATAATAGTCACCTATCATGTTCTTTGTAATCATGGGTAATCATCATCTAAATGGGTTTCTGCAGAAAAAACCCCAAAATGTTTAACCTCTGGTTCAGTGATCCTGGCCATGTTATCATGTTCAAATTTCTTTCCAAATTGTAACTGTCTATAAAAGTCCTGATTTAGAGCACTTAAATTTATCGTGCTGAAGACAAGCATGAAAAGGAAGGATGATATTTAGATAACACACACTTTCTTTTATCTGAGATATTACATTTACCCTTTTTCTTAAAAAAAAAAGAAAGAAAGAAAAGCAAATTAGTATTACTTTCTTTGGAATGTTCTTCTAGGAAGCTAGCCAGATGTTTATTACTATAGAAGGCTGGAATTCTGGCCTAAGGAAAAAAAGGAAAGATAATTACCTGTTTCAAAGCACTAGTTCTACTTATTCACAGTCTCGTCTCTGCAATTTTCAGACAGGCAGTCAGGACAATACATGTGTTTCTGTCTCAGATTTCTATTTGACTTTAGGCAAATGAATATTCATACCTAATTCTTTAAACTCCAGCTAACCAAAGAATGAAGGCCTTCAATATTGCCAGTTGTTTTGATTTTTCTCTTGGACAGTAGCATTTATGCAAATATATTATTCACTAGCTGTACCCGGCCACACATTGCTGTGGTCCTGTGCTGGTGCTTCTGCTGGGCTAAAAGATCGAGGCTGAAGTTCCAAAGTCTCCACGAACATTTGGTGGGCATGGCCAACTCACTTTCATCAGTCACATGACAGCCCCCAAGCCATGCCTACCCAGCTGGTGATTAGGGCAGAGAACTGGTTGCTAAAAAACAATGGGAACCACAAAATCCTCCCTCTCTCTCTCCCCTGTCTGTATTCTCTATGTCTCTCTCTCTCCCCCCCTCTCTGTATCTCTCTCTCTCTCCCCCCTCTCTCTATATCTCTCTCCCTCTCTCTCTCCCTCTCTGTATCTCTCTATGTCTCTCTCTCTCACCCCCACTGTATCTCTCTATGTGTCTTTCTCTCCCCCTCTCTCTGTATCTCTCTATGTCTCTCTCTCCCCCCTGTATCTCTCTATGTGTCTCTCTCCCCCTCTCTCTGTATCTCTGTCTCTCTCCCCCCTCTCTGTATCTGTCTCTCTCTCCCCCCTCTGTATCTCTCTATGTGTCTCTCTCTCTCCCCCTCTCTCTGTATCTCTATGTCTCTCTCTCCCCCTCTCTATCTCTCTCTGTCTCTCTCTGTCCCACCCTCTCTCTCTGCATCTCTGTATGTGTCTCTCCCCCCCATCTCTCTGTATTTCTCTATGTCTCTCTCTCCCTCTCTCTCTGTTTATTTCTGTCTCTGGCCCGGCCTCTTCTGCATCCCCTGCCATCACCCTTACCTTTTCAGGCCAGGCCTTCGCAGCTCTCTGCACCACAGCAGAAACTCGGGGGCCTCCTCCATCCTCCCTACACTGGGGGCTTGACGGGGAGACGCATAGCAGGGCAGAGAAGGGAAGGGAAGGGAGGGAGGGAGGGGGTGTGGCAGGGGTTCGAGGCTGGTTTGGGGCTTCCCACCCGAAGGAAGAAAGCGGCAAAGCCAGGAGTCACACACACCCCACTGGAGCCTGCTGCGCAGTTCTCCTCCCCCACCTGCCAAGGGCAGGGGAATGATTAAATCCCCTGTTTTTCCAGGTGAAATGAAGGAGGGCTGCCCATCCTCCCTCCTGCCCGTTTCCACCCCCAAAGCCTCCCCGGAGCCCTTTTTCTGCCAGAGACCAAAATTTTCATGTAGGCTCCATGAACTGCCAGAGAGCCCACCTGGGAATCAAAGGTGGTGCTGGTCAAAGGCGAACCCAAGGCTCCAGTTGCCTCCATCTCCCACTCACCGACTGGATTTGCAGA
The DNA here is from genome assembly GCF_059756535.1 of Pantherophis guttatus. Lineage (NCBI taxonomy): Eukaryota > Metazoa > Chordata > Lepidosauria > Squamata > Colubridae > Pantherophis > Pantherophis guttatus. Next base: position 102,713,069 of record NC_142067.1, on the reverse strand, counting down.
GCGCCGGTTAGCGGCTGGTCTTTCTGACCTCAGGGCCCATGGTAGCGCTGGGCCAGGCACGATTCAGGCCAGGCAAGGGATGGAGGGTTCCTGCTCGGCAGACCCAGGCAGCCTCATTGCCAGGTGTTCTTTGGAGGGAGCCCCAAGAGCAGCTGGCGAGGGGGATGGGCAGCAGCGGTGGGCGAGGCTAGTTTGTGGGGTGGCTGGGGGAGGGGGAGGTCAGAGCCAGGCTCAGGCGGGCCCCTCCCAGCCCTAGAAGCGCTGGCTGTGAGGGCTTCCCAGTGGGAAGCCAGCTGCCTACCTGCCGAGCCTGGTGGCAGGATATGGCCCTCGGGCGTCTCTGCCTTCCAAATGCGCAGTTTCTTGGAAGCAATATGGAGACTCTAAATATAAGGAGCAGAAATCTGTTGAGCGTAATCAGGGCTGGGAGGCTGCCATGTTGGTTTTACGTCCAGCAGATGTCACTGTTTTTCAATGTTTTTCAATGTTTGTCAATGTCTTTCAATGTTTTCCAATGTTTTTCATGTTTTTACCTGTCACAGGTGTGACATGTATATAATATAGGTATATAAAAACATGCCCGTAGTCGAATGCAACGTTGCGTCAAAATTTGAAAGCAATCGGTGAAGAATTTTCGGAGATGTGCAGTTATGTACAAATGGACATTTACATTTTTATTTACATAGATTGGAGATAGGTATAAATGCCCAGAGGATCCAAGTCCCAATTCTGTTGCATGTGTACAGTGTTAATGGATTCTTTCTTTCTTTATTTATTTAAATTTATCAGATAAATAAATGTAGAAAAATGGATGGGGCTTCAATTGCAATACCACATCCATCATCTTTCAAATATTGATCCCTCATCTAGGACGTTGGGTTGTGATATTGGATGCACATTTCATCACTTATCCCATACCCTTTTGTCCACCAAGTTTGTCTACAAACACATCTCCCTTTGTATGTAAGCACAAACAAAGCCAGCTCAATTTCACTCACATAAATATCAGCTATGCTTCCTTATGTTATTTTCACAATTTATAAGCAGTTCTAGGGATTTTGAAACATTATAAATTGTCTTTTGAGTTGGTCTTATAAATTTGACAATTTGAAATTGTCAAAATAGTGAATCAGTAGTGAGTGGCCTTCCAGAAATATGGCTCTCCCACTATAAAATGGTCTCAGGATTAAAACATTTAAATAATATTACTACAACACATAGTTAATGGATGGCATATAAATGCTGAAGGTTAGGGTATATATGCATGAATTAAAGAAATAATAAAGCCCTAAACTTTTCAATAGTTATGAAAATAGAACCAGAAGCTAATGAATGACTTGAAGCAATTTGTACTGTGCACTGTCATTAACAAAATTAAAGAAGTATTTTAAAGTTGTTTAAGATTAATAATTATCAAGTAACAATATCAATTTCACAGTACAATTTTATTATTACTATTTAAACCTAAAATAACATAATGGAAATTATCTAGCTGCCTTTCTCTACTTAGGAGGTTTGTATAGTTGTTTTATTATACATATTAAAGTGGCTTTGCTCCAAACATGGAAAATTTGACAAAGTTGAAAATTTACAGCCAACTTCTAATTCAACCTTATATAGCTTTTTATAAGCTTTCTTTATGTATATAGGTATACATATTCTGTACTCAGATACCATCTGCATATTAATAAAACTTTTTATTTTTTTGTTTAATTCCTCTTGGTGATATTTTTCTTAAGATATATTTAACATTGTTGAAGAAATAAATTAGATATTGATGTTTGAAACTTAAAACTTGTGCTTTAATCAGATCCTAGTATTTATCCATGGTCATCTACCTCAGTAAATTTACTGTAGCCTTAGTATACCTCTACATTTTACTTTAGAGTGGATCAGAAATACTTACAGTGATATGGGTTTTATCTTTTCCTTCCATCTCATTTTCTCTTTAAAATTGTTTCAATTTCTTCATTATGGAGGAAATGATATCTGACCAGACTGCAGACGTACTTATGAGTCACATTTTCTGAATTATTATTTAGACAAATGAGATATGAAATAATATGCAATGCTTATTACTGGGAAGACTGCATGCAGGGATATATCTAGAACATGTTTTAGAACTTGGCAACTTTAAGATATGTGGACTTCAACTCCTAGAATTCCACAGCTAGCATATATTTTTCTGTTCCAGAGCATTGTGCTCTGGAAAGCAAAGAGCAAATATGATTGAACACAATTTAAGGAGCACTAAAGGGCCTCTGCTATAAAAATGAAAAAGAAGAAAAACAAGTTTTTAAAAACTGCTTATTCATTGGCTGAAAATCTTTATAGAGTTATTCTGAAGGATGCAGGGCTGACACAACCCGACAGATTTGCAGAAGATCCCTTAATGCCATTGGCAACATATAAAGGCATTCTGGAACTTTTTGTAAACAAAATCATATTTGTCTAGAAGTGGATTCACCATTACTGTTGCTGGTAAGGAGAAAGTCAGAATAGCTTGCCTTGATTCATGGACAAGAGTGTTTTTTGACACTATAGTATCTTTGAATGCTCACAATTAGTGGGTTTCACTTACTTTCGTTACTTATTTGGGACTGTGAGCACGTGCGTGGGGGGCACAGAGCGTCCATGATGACATCCAGGTGGGTGGGCGGAGCCTCCCACTGCTACCGCTTCCGATTCACTCGAACCGGGGTGAACCAGTAGAAACCCATCACTGTGAGGTCAGGACAGTGGTGGGAAGTATCTATGAATAAACTACTTGTTGGATTATTTCTTGAAGAGATCTAGTCTGGATACCCTTACCCATGAATCTGTTATTCCCATTTGATGGACTTCATACAGGAATGTTCCTTGCATGGGAGAAGGGGATAGGGGGGATACAGAAATTACAACAGATCCAGAATGTGGGAATCAGATTTTTTTGAGAGGGAGGGATCCTAATCCAAGAGGCATGTGGCAGCTGTTCTGGTTAAACTGCACTAAATCCCAGTATATTTCTGAGTCAAATTTAAGGTGAATATTATTAAATATAAACCCTAAGATTGTTTGAGTCAAACCTATTTAAAGGAATGACATCTCAAGAACTATGATCTTTGCTGACCCAGAACAGGAATTGCCTGAAACACATCAGGTCCAGGACATGTTTATACTTATTACTTTATTTAATTCCCACTTTTCATTTTTCACTTTAGCTGGTTTTGTTTGTTGTGAAAAGCTGTAATAAAATTGAATGGAATGGAACTAGGGTTCTCATTCGTTCATGGCCCAGTATAATGGAATGGCTTCAGGCAGGGGCATCTATTCCAAATATATACAATTGTCTGCCTGAAGAATTGCTCACCAACTTCAGAATACCTTCTCTACCAGATCTGATGGGGTGGCAGATATTGGGGAGAGGCAGTTCCTCAGACAACGGGCCCAATCCAAAGGAACCCAGTCCAAAGGCTCAACCTCTCCTTATTAATGGAGTTTGTTCTAGCTTTTCTAATTCTTGAGGCTAGTCCTCTTTCTTCTTCCCACAGAATTGTCCTTGTTTCATTTCTGTAGATGTGTATTTTCAAAATACAACCTTCCAAAAGGTTGAGATATGTATTTTAAAATTGTTGTTGGTAAAGAATGACCAGATCTTTTTTCGTACCTTCTAAAAGTTCAGTGTTTACAGAATTCTTGAAGTTGGATATCAGCAAAGCTGTAAGACAAAGGCAAACAATTGGTTTAAATGGCAATGTGATATTTTTCTCTTTGTTTCATTTCAGTAGGTTTTTTTATTGGCTGTAGTGGCTGTACTCCAAGCTGCAGTTATTTTATAAAGTAATATAATCAGATTCATGTGATATTACATATCCTTAAAGTTTTCCATGGGGTCGTGATGGGTCAGACACGACTTCGCAACTAACAACAACAACAACAAAAAGTTTTCCATTTCAATAAAATAATTAAGGTATCCAAGAAAGTAATAGGAGCCACACTACTGCATATTACACAAAAAGACTAAGAAAGGAATTATGAAAACATAGGCAAGTAAAGTTTGGCAGAGATTTTTGCCACATTGACAATATTCTGCTTTGTGAATATTTGGAGGCAAAATGAGCTATTCTTTTTCTTTAAAAAAGCCTTAGAAAAAGTAGAAATCAGCAGTGGTAATAATTGTGGTAAAGAACTAGAAGAGAGTTGGATCCATTTCTTGTTCTTTAAAATAAAATGCAACAAGAACAACTAAAGGCAGGGAATCATATATTCCAAAACTAACAGAGAGTAATCAGCCAGTTAATGCTTTCAGTCACAGGAAAATGTGTTTCAAACCAAATGCGTTTTCATGAGGAAAATAAGCAAGGACAGTGTCCAGAAGAATATATTCAGGCATTGCCCAGACATTTTGTCGCCAGTTGTTTAACCATGGTTAAGAGGCTGAGGGTGGATGATTTCTTTTCTCTTCTTCAGATTTATTCTTCCATTATTATTTTTTTACTTAGGTGCCACTTCACATGCTGCAATACAAACACAGTTAATCCTAATTATGATCCCACTAAACTCAGGAACTGAAATAATTATACTTTTTAATAATTTTTATTAAAGGATTTCAGAATCTGGTTTGCCCTTTTTTTTTTAGTTCAGCCGATGAAAACTGATTCAAACACTGGTTATTTGCGATATACTTCATTATCAAGTTTAATATTATTTTCAGGACAAAACATTTCATTTCTGTCTTCTACATTATCTTCTGTCTTGAATAAGAATGATTCAGATAGATTGAAAACATTAAAAAAGTGTTTTAATTCCAGTAAACAAATTTGTATGTGGCATTTGCAAAGAAGGAAGACACACACACACACACCACATATACACACAAAAAAGGAAACTGCCTGGATATGGGAAAAGAAGGAAACATGACCTGGTTATAGTTAGGGTCTTTTGTATCACAGTTTACACTTTCTTTCCATTCCTAAATCCTTCACAACCAGGCTGCATATTCCTTTCTTAGAAGAATTGAGTCACAACAGATACTGCCAAGCAGCTGGGAGATGTGGTGAAGAAAGAGAAAAACTGATAGAAAAACAGATTTGGCATTTTTATCCATCTATCGAGTCCTTCCCAAGGACCTGAAATAGGCTGATTATTATTTATGATTACCGTATTTTTCAGAGTATAAGATGCAGCTTAGTTTTTGGGGAGGAAAATAGGAAAAAAAAATCTGCTACCAGGTATTCATCTGGCTAGCATCCTTAGTCTGATCAGCTTCAGCACATTAGTTTGCTGGTTTTTTATCCCCTGCTTCGGGATAAAAAAAGCAGCTTTTAAGGCACAGCTGAGAAGAAGCAGCAATAAGAAAAGCAGGCAAAGCATGCATTGCTTCACTCTGCTAGTGCCTAGTTAGGGCTGAAAAAAAGCTTCTAAAGAACAACTGAGAGTTGGAGCAAAGCATGGAGATTGCTTCATTCGCTAGTGCCTGATTAAAGCACAGTGGAGAGTCAAGGAGCAGGCAAAGCTGGGAAGATCATTTGCTAGTGCCTCATTAGTGCCTTGTTAACGCCTCATTGGGCTGAAAAAAAGCTTCGAAATTTTCGAACCCAAATTTTGCACCCAAATTTTCAGCCTCTTTTAGGGGGGGAAAGATAAGTCTTATACTCCAGAAAATACGGTACTATCATTCTGAAATTTTACCAATAGAACTGCAGGGACCATTCCAGGTGGAAGGAAGGAAGGGAGGGAGGGAGGGAGAGAGAGAGGGAGAAGATTTCAGTTTTGCTTTTCATGAAACCTGCAGGGAGGGAGGGAAAAAAGGCACAGGGTTGCTGATGTGCCTCTTTGCTCCAGGCAAACTACTGCAAAACTACAAAGACCACATATGGGAAGCACCCACCCACTCAAAGAAAGAGTTTTCTTTCTTTATTTCCTACAATTTTGTTTATAATGGCCCTGCTCTATTCAGTTTTCTTTAAGAAGAAATGATTGGCCCAGATATTCTTGCAAAAAAACCCACTGAGTCATGCAAAAATGTGTCTGAGATGCAAATGTGGAAAGCAGAACATGATTATAGATAAATAAATGTCCCAATGTTATGCTTTGTCTTGAAAGAGGTATATATTATAATGATTTTCTCTACCTGCCTTGTACCAGAAAACTGGTAAAATAAACCATAATAGCCTAACTTTTGAGCTCAACAAGATAAGAGCCACATGATTTTTCTGAAAATGTTTAACATTTTTCTCTCCCTTAAGAAGACAAGCAGATATCTCATATCCATACACATGTACCCTCAATATTATATGTACCTTGTGTAATATTGTTGCAACAGTCAGATAGATAGATAGATAGATAGATAGATAGATAGATAGATATAGATATAGATATAGATATAGATATAGATATAGATATATAGATATATAGATATATAGATATAGATATATAGATATATAGATATATAGATATATATATGGAAGAAACAGCTGTGATCACACATTGCTCCTAGAAGCACGAAGCTGAAAACACCAGCCTGAAGATGACGAATGAGACTTCGTCGAAACGTCGCCAAGACACTTCCAATTTTACATGGGAGAAAACCCGAATAACCAAAGACCTACATACAAACACCCGCGAAAACCTCCAAATAGATAGATAGATAGATAGATAGATAGATAGATAGATAGATAGATAGATAGATAGATAGATAATATTATATTTCTCTGATAAGGAAATAAAGGGAGACTAGTATAGATCTATTTCAAGCTATTTAGCTCTCATCAGCTAGCCATACCCTTACTTATATATATATACATATATATACCATGTTTCCCCAAAAATAAGACCCTGTCTTATTTTATTTTTTTATATTTTCAGGGATGTCTTATTATTTTGGGGTGCGTGGAGCAAGATGGGGCTCCTCTTGCCATCTTACCTGATTTCCAGTTCTGTCTCTCTAACCCTGACCAAAGGAAATGGCGGGGACCGGCTGTGCATGCAGTTAAATATTTTTTTTGGGGGGGGGTCATTTTACTGCACGCGCTCAAAAGCCCGACTGGGCTTATTACCAGGGGATGTCTTATTTTAGGGGAAACAGGGTCTATAGATATAAAAACAACCATTTACTACAGAAATAAATTTCTGTTTTCTGTTATTCACATAGGTAATCTGTTGTCACCTACAAAAGTTCATTGCATGCTTAGGTGTGTTGGTGTTTAAGCTGCCACCTGTCTCTTGGTTAATACTGTGGGCTACTCATCTTCAGCTTTCATTATCAGATATGGGCATGGTGGAGAATAAGTAAGTATATAAGGAGGAATAGAGGAAAATAGGGCTCAAGAATCAGGAACAAAAGGAAGCTTTGATCCTCCTTTCCTGCCACAACAGTTAGAAAACACAACCACATGTTCCAGTGGGGGAGTGCAACAACAGCCTTGCCAGTCTAGCAGACTAGTGAGTTCTCCTGCACCAGAAGCCAAAGTTAACCACTGAAAAAAGTGACATCCAACATGACATTCCAGAAATAGACTGTGGAACTGTCCAGCTGGCACTCTAGTTCAAGGCCTGAGAAACCAAAGCAAGATTGGTTGATATTTGGTCTTAAAATTGGACCATAAAGAGAACATTCCTGGGGCTCTTTAGGGTTTCCTTTCCCTCCCATTGATTATGGACTTTGCTGAACTAGATAGGAAAGAAACTGGCATCTTCAGTCTGCAATTAAGAACTCTCTTTTTCCCAAACATCTGAAGAAAATGGTGTAGTACAGGTAGTTGGAAAAGAGGTAAACTTTTATTTGGATCCATTTGAATGCTATGTACTTCAGCTTCAAGACAAATCAGAGATTTAGAATTTCTCTTTATGTAGACAAACATGAGAATGTTTTTTTTTAAAAAAAAAAAAAGGCTGGAACAACATCTATGGCTATCATAGGCATTGCTTAAACCTTCACATTTCAGAAAAGTTGAGGCAGAGTTCTGATGCTAAATTCAATAAATTGGTATGATGTAGGGACTGAGAAAGATCATTGTTCTGTCTGTCTATCTTTCTCTTTCTCTCTCTCTCTCTCTCTCTCTCTCTCTCTCTCTCTCTTTCTCAGCTATCTATCTATCTATCTATCTATCTATCTATTTATCTATCTGTCTATCTATCTATCTATCTATCTATCTATCTATCTATCTATCTATCTATCATCTTCAATTAAATTACATATGTTGATATTGTGACACCCTTGTACAGATCAAACATGATTAGATTTTGACTGCAGATGCACAAAGGTTTGTGCCAAGAGAATTTGGGATAGCAGTGACTACAACCACACCACAGCAATGTCCCATGTAGTTTGATGAGTCATTTCTACAACATATAGTTAATTCCCTATAGTTCCATGAGTAATTTCTACAACAATAGCAATTATTGCATAAATGCCTTTGTAAGAAAATTGTTGTATTACAGAAAGAAAGAAGCAGAGATTTTTGTGATGGATGCCTTAGATATATTTTTATTATTCAAAGCCAGTTTGGTCAAGTGGTTAAGGCAACAGGCTAGAAATCAGGAGACTGTGAGTTCTTGTCCTGTCTTGGCATGAAAGCCAGTTGGGTGATGCCAAAAAAACCAATGCAGTCCTAGGCTGCATTAATGGGAATAGAATCAAGATCGTGCAAGGTGTTAATACCACTTTATAATGGCTTGGTAAAACTACACTTGGAATATTGCATCCAGTTTTGGTCACCATGATTGGTGCATTGTTGCATTGTTTTATTCTCTGTTGTAAGCTGCCCAGAGTCCCTTGGGAGTGGGGCGGCATAGAAATGCGACAAAATAAATAAATAAATTATATAAAACAAATGTCGAGACTCTAGAAAGAATGCAGAGAAGAGCAACAAAGATGATTATGGGGCTGAAACTAAAACAAAAATACAAACAAGAGTTGCAGGAATTGGGTATGTCTAGTTTAATGAAAAGAAGGAGTAGTGGTGATATGATAACAGTGATCCAATATCTAAGAGGCTGCCACAAAGAAGAAGTCATCGAACTATTTTCCAAAGTACCTGAAGGCAAGGCAAGAAGCAATGGATGGAAATTAATCAAGGAGAGAACCAACCTAGAACCAAGGAGAAATTTCCTGCCAGTTAGAACAATTGATCAGTGGAATGACTTGTCCCCACAAATTGTGGGTGCTTTAGTACTGTAGGTTTTGAAGAAGAGATTGGACAACAATTTGTCTGAAATAGTCTAGGTTTTTCTGCTTGAGCAAGGTGTTGGACTAAAAGACCTACAAGGTCCCTTCCAACTCTTATTCAGTTACTCATTAAAGGTGTCTGAACAAGATGGATCACCACAGGAAAAATGTCATAATCCTGTTGTGTGGGGCTTTAGTCAGACCCTATTTAGAATACTGTGTCCAGTTCTGGAGACCACACTTAAAAAAAGATATTGATAAGTTTGAGAGTGTGAGAGATGGGCAACAAAAGTGGTACAAGGTTTGAGGGATAAAACATATCAAGAGACGTTAGAGGAACTGAATATGTACAGCCTAGGGGCCAGAAGGGAAAGGAGGGGACATGAATGAAATCTTTAACTATATTAGGTGTGTGAATAAGGTTCTAGAAGGCAATGTTTTCACTATTAGGCAAAAGTCAAGAACGTGGGGGAGGCATAATCTCAAACTGACAGGAGGGAAGTTCAAAAGTAATATTAGAAGGTATTACTTCACAGAAGGAGTAGTGAAAGCTTGGAACCAACTTCCAGCAAAGAGTAAGTCAGTCATTAGTAACTGAGTTTAAATTTGCTTAGGATAAATTCATGTTCATCATCCAACAAAAATAATAATAATAATAATGAAATGTAAAAATAATAATTAAAATAATAAACAATAAATAAATTAAAAAGAAAAAAACCCAAATACATTCAAAGGACAGATTCATTGGACCACTGGTCTTTTTCTGCCATCAGTTTTCTGTTTCTATGTTGTCCAACAGTTTATGTAACTGAAAAGGAATCAGCTTGATTAAAAACGGGAAAGCTGTAACTTGAAATGGGAGGGTTAAAAAATGAACTTGAATATTTTCCCAAGCTAAGTACATCAATACATAATGGGAAATACATAAAAAGTATTCTGGGCTGAGAGCTAGAAATGATATTCAGCTCATACAAATGCAATGGGATAGTCTTGGAGAACTGGATAACATGATTAGATCACTGGTCCGACCCCCCATTGTCATGGCTCCTCCAAGGATGGAAACATCTGTAGAAGGAAGTCAATTCAACACATGTGGGCTTGCAGCCTGGGCCGAACAAACATGAACATTTAAGAGCAATACCAGCTGGCATGCCCTGTTTTTTCATACAAAACTGTGACTCCTTAAGGATAGGACTTTAATTGAAATGAAAAATGACAGGATATTGGGATGTCACCATCCAAGGGGACATATTGTTGCAAAGCTCCCCTGTTATGTCACCGAGCTAAGCTTGGAAAAATGTGATCGTGACATGAAATATTCTGTGTTTTTCAGTCTTGGATGTGAACCTTGGCAGCATGGCTGCTTAGATAGAATGAAATGAACCAACAAGGAGGTTAAAAAGAACCATCTGTCATGGGTGGGGGGAGACTCCAGTATCTGGAGCTTTCCATCTTTAAGCATAAACTGGTACCCTTGAAGCATCCTCAACATTCATTCACAAATTTCAGTAGATGATTTAATGGCAGTTAAATTAAAACAGGCTTAAAGTGTATGAGGTAAAAACAGTTTAACTACATAAAGGAAAGCTTTGAAGTCAAAGAGAAAGCCACAGGCAGTTGGATATATAATGCCTCATTTCATTATCCAATATTCTGAACAAAATGTGCATCATCATTCAGAGTAAATTAGAGGAAAAAAAGCTACAAGATACTTGGCAAGAGTAAGCAGTATCTGAATTCATAAGATCTAAAGAAATTAAACTGACATGTCACTGATGTCCTGATCTCTTGCCAACTCCTGTGAATTATTCTGCTTATTTCCAACTTTCACAGCACATGTGGACTCTCTCATATATACAGCTGGGATCCTTAAGAGCTTGTTGGCAGCCCACATGCCAGCAGCACCAATGAAGCATCTCTTGGTTCCCACGGAGCCACCTGAGTTCTTCCATAAATCTAATAACCCGGGATTATAATGCTGGCATTTTCTCATTGAATGTACCCAAGACAAGTATGACCTAGCTCTCTTCAAAGATAAAAAGAAAAGAAAAGCTGTCTTATACCCACTAAAGAAAGAAAATCAAATCCTGATATAATAGCCATTAGTCTCTGAAACTGCAGTATTAATCATAAAAGTAACTTTGCAGTAAGGGGGGAAAAAAAATAAGAGGTTCAATTTGAGCTGGATAGGATTGGTTACAATTCAATTAACTTTTTGGTTTCCAAAGGTGCGGTTTTGTGTTTTTTTGTGATTTACTTACCACAACCGGTTGTATCTCTTGGCCGTTAAGCTGACAGAGATTTATTTTACTACAAGTTGCAATACTGCATTGTATTGAAAAGGCCAACCTAATGGAGGTAGCACACCTGATGTTTTTTCTCCATGACCTGTCATCTTTATGCAATTTTGCTTGGAAGGATAAACTAAAAACCTAAGATTCCTAAGAATCACACTATTCAATATTTTGTTCCTTCAACACAGCTGGTTAGCTAAATGTGTACTATGAAGATACTCTGCAATTGTGGTATTCGTAACATGATCTCTGAAAGGCTTCCGTGGACATCCTTTGAGAAAGTTATGGTAGAATGGGCCAGCCAAGCAACTTTTAAAGTTTTTTCACAGGGAAATTCTTTGAGAAATCAAATACAACCTACAATTTGGATTAGGTATAATTTACCAGTCGAACCATTGTTTTCCCAGAAAAAACATCTGGATTTTAAAAGTTAGTAAAGTGGCCTTTCTGGCATATTGATGGTTTTGAGATCAAACATGTTAATAGAGGAGGAAAGCTGTACATCCAGTGCAACTTTGCACAACTCCCCACTAGAGTGGGGAGGCAAGGAATGTTGTATGTCCCATCCCCTAGGGAGATACACCTGGGTGGGACTCAGAAAAAGGGCCTTCTCCATGGTAGTTCCTCTCTCTGGAACACCATTCCCTGAGAGATTAGACTGGCCCTGTCTCTAACATTCTTTTTTTTAAAAAAAGTTTATATATTTTTATTTTTAAATATACATAATTATTGAATACATGAACAGTGTGGCATCTGGGTATCGTCAGTTTTGGTACACAATGATAGCGATAATATTGATAGACACAATTATTAATCATACACACAAAATTCTAATAAGCATTCTAAATATTAAAATTAAGATTATTGACATGTTAGCATTTGCTCCATCCTGTATATAATCCTTCATCCTTTAATTATTCAACATTTTAATACACAATTCTAATAACCCTAATACTCTAACATTCTTTAGGAAGGCGCTGAAGACCTGGTTCTGCCTGTGGGCCAGTGGAACCCAGAACAGGAATGGAACCCATTAAATGGCTTCTGTGATGTGTTCTTGCCGGGAAGGGGCGTGGGGGGATATTATTTTTATTAATTTATTTTTTATAAAAAATAAACTGAAGCTTCACTCTGAAGCACCCATCAAATAGACATTCCTTTGCTGTTTTGAAAATCTATTTTTCCTTTCCTGCTCTAAAGTTAAATATTTCAGCCATACTCTATATGGTGATGTGCACACCTTGTCACTGTCATATTCCATCTCAAATCTATCAAAGATGATAGATTATGGATGTACAGATGTACGGAAAGATACTAGATAGATAGATAGATAGATAGATAGATAGATAGATAGATAGATAAGAAGGAAGGAAGGTAGGTAGGTGGTAGGTAGATGATAGATAGATAGATGATAGATAGATAGATAGATAGATAGATAGATAGATAGATAGATAGATAGATAGATAGATAGATAGATAGGAGATAGACAGAGATAGACATAGAAAATAAAAATAGGTGATGTGATAGATGACAGAAAAAATGATAGATGATAGATAAGATAAGATAAACAGTGGATAATTACAGATAAGGCAAGGCAAGGCAGGACAGGACAAGACAGGATGACAAGACAGGACAAGGTAAAGTAAGGTAAGGTATAATGAATCAGTGAATGTGTGTGCTTCCCATCTCAAAATAGTTGCCTGCTTTTGCACATGTGCAAATGAATTCTTACATTTTTTTTTCTTCCTCTGTACATGTTTTAACTGTTAAAATCGAAGAAAAAAATGTGGGTGCACAACACTTTAACAGTCCTTTTCTTGTCCCAAATCTTGTATGATTTTAGAGGGGAAAACTCTTATCTGCTTTAATAGAGATTTGTATTCTGTGCAAAACTATGTAGAAAATCCAGGGAAAGGGAATTTAAGACTTTGGAAGATGGACTTGATCCAAATCATAACTTCCTTGGGTACTGTATACGAGACTGTGAGGAAACATTTTGTTTAACTTTCACTGTATAGAGTGAGATGAGTATTGCCAAGTACGAATGCACATGATTGCATAAGCCTCTAAAGCAAATAGAGCTTGTGAAATATAATCATATATTTTAGCTTTTGGGTTTGTTTTACAAAAGTATCAGAAAGTATGCTTTGGCACTTTAGAGGTCAGGCATGTAATCTTAAACACTCATCTATTAAGAAGCAAAATCTGCTGTGCTAAACAGGCTTCCCATATGATTAGTAAGCATACCTAACATTGGGAAATGCAGGGCACATATGTTCTATAAGCAAGAGCTGACTTCATCAAATGCAAATTTGCATCTCCCCCCCACAAAGAGAGAACATCTGCAGAGCTTTACAGATGAAAATGAACAAAAATTGCCTCACAGTAAAAAGGACTCTAAAAAGCTGCAAAAAGAATCACTGCGGTTTGATTCCCAACCTATCAGAAACTGTAGAACCCTTCTGTAATGTGGTTTTGGTTTAATTCTGGGATTCATTCAGCATTCTTGCCAAATGTCTTAACAACTGTAGCAATTCATGAACTAACACTTGAGTCAAAGAATGGCTTTAAGTTCTTCTATGAAATTAACACCTTTATAGTTCATTCTTTTCCCCTCCAGAATTTCCTGGAATGGAAAATGCACACATCATCAATTGGTAAAAGGTCTGCCACAATTGTAACATATTTTTTATATCAACTATTACCATTTCCTATATTAATCTATTTTTATTTAATTATTGGATTGATTGATTCATTTATCATTCATCCGTTGGATAAAATAATGGGGGATGGCTGGAAGAGAGAGAGAGAGAGGGAGGGAGGGAAGGAGGGAGGGAGGGAGACAGAGACAGAGAGAGTCAGAGAGAGAGAGAGAGAGTCAACAAAAGCATGCTGCCCCATTATATTGCACAGAAGGATGGAATTCTGTTTAATGACTAAATTCCTAACTTCACATGCTCAGCAAGCAGTATTGGGTTGCCCCCGGTTCACACCGGTTCACACCGGTTCTATAGAATCAGTAGTAAAACCAGTGGGAGGCTCTACTCACCGACCCCGACATTATCAAAACGCTTCTGTGCATGCGCAGAAGAGTGCGCAGCCCCGCTGCGAACCGGTAGTAAAGGTAAGTAGAACCCACCCCTGTCAGCAAGATATGAAACTCACCCTCCATGTCTACAGTTAATGTTTTCTGATTCTTAAGTACTTCAGGTGTAAACAGTTGAGCAAAACATTTTGCTGAATATCTTCAACTGATAATACATTAGAGGGAACTTATTCCATATGCTTTTTTTAAAAAAAAAAATTGTATCAAGGGTATGCATCTTCTAGAAGTTCAAAAAACACACTCAGAAACTGGGAATTGTCTGAGCCTGTTTGGAAATGTGGTTTAGCAGTTTTAACATTGTAAAATTTACAGCACCTATTTTACCCCTATTTTTTTTGCCCCACATCTAAAACAAAATGTATAATTAGGAGTTCTCTGAACAGGGGAAGAGGTTGCTTGAAATCTAACGAAGCAGATTCTTTTGTTTAGTTGTCATTGTGGAGGGAATAGCTGTGTACTAAAAGTTCCATTTTGACAGCTTAAACAAGAGGGACCATGTTTTGGTAATCAAAGCCACACCAATATGATTCAGGATTCAGTTTGAATTAACAATGTACAATTCTAAACATATGGCAATGGATTCCTTTGGCCCAGGTTTTGGTTTCGAGCTTTTTGCCAACTGTGCAAATTTCTTATTCAGATCCAAAATAAAATATAGTTCAAAGACAATTATGAAGAATAATCCATTAAAATGTTGGTCTTTGCTATTAACTAATTTTTAGTCTTTTCCCTTTTTTAACAAATTATTTTACTAGATTTCAATTTTCTTTTTGCAATAGCTAAAGGGCAAATAACTTCTTCTTTTAAAAAGGAACTAAGGTGATTTATTACTCAGATCCTTCATTTTTCCCTCTTTGTGAGTTATACTATAAGTACTGTAACATACAACTTTCATTTTCACCCCAGGTAATATAAACTTGTAGCTAACTTCTTGTGATAACTTTTTGTCACACAAGAATGTTATCAGAGTGACTAAGTAAATGACAAAAGAAACACCAATAAATGAACATCTAAATTAAAGGGTAGAGGGCAGTGGGACACATATAATTAATGTGATGTATTCAGTAGCATATTCTTTTCCTCCTGGTCCTGGCAAAATCTTAATAGCTATTTAGGACTGAACAACTCCAGTGTTGTAAGTAACATGTCCCTACCATTTCTGAGTCCATTTCTGGAATTCTGAGAAGATGCTGTAGGTATTTGAGAAGACTGTCTGCAGTGGGTAGGAACCTGGCATCCACCCATGACTGCCGGGTTATATTCAATCCCAGCACACCTGTTTACAAGAACACAACAGAGGAAGTTGCAAGAAAAATAAGATTCCAAAAGAATCTATGTACACATACATTAGAAGAGAGAGGCATTTTTTTTTTAAAAAAAATGAAAGTCAAAGGGGATCAAGAGATTAGTAAGCAACAAAACAGGTGCCTGTGGGCAGAACACTGAAGAGCTAACCTCAGCATAACAAGATGAATGAAAATAGAGGAGACTTTAGAAGTAGTCCCATTCAAGTTGTACATGGCAGGCAGCTTTTGTCCATGGCAAAATGTCTTCTTCTTGTTGTGACCTAGGCTTCCTGAGTCATTAAAACACACAAGTAGTCCCAAAAACCTCTTTTATTGCAACAGCTGTGAATTACGTTCATTCACAGCTGAGTCCCAATTAGTTGCAAAAAGTCCTTTGGGAGAAGTCCTTCGGGATAATCACCAACCTTTATCTCCCTTGACACTCTGCCAAAGACCTACTTGGCAAAGCCACACAGATTCCAGAATCAAACAGAGATGCCAACTGGGAACAGAATTAACAACGTTGCTTTCCTGCAAAGTGCCACATGTCTTTGCTCCTCTTTTAAGCCTTATGGGAGGGGCCAATCATCTCCAGGCCTTACTCCTGAGTTGTCCCTTTTGTTTTAACTGTTCATGCCTTCTGGCAGCTCTGTGCATGCGCATCCTCCTGTTCCTCTGCCTTTCTGCTGTCCGACTCTGGAGGCTCCAGAGTCTGCACATCACTCCCAGATGGCCCTGGCCCCATCTCTGCCTCCAATGCAGAGCCCTCGTCCGGGCCTTCCCCAGACTCCAGGACTGGCCCATGGTCCTCCCCAGTCTCCTTTTTGTCCGACTCTGCTGCCAGCTCCGCAGACTGCTGGACCACAACACTTCTGTTCCATTTCTACAAAGCTGGACCCATGCTATATACTGAGTCTCGATTGTTAGAGAGTGAGAGAGTGCCTTTCTAGGGTCAGGAGTTGCACTAAGCTACAGAATAGCCTCATTGGGAAAAAAAGAGGATTCCACCTTTCTGGTCACTGATTTTCCATTATTTGTTAGGATGGCGGATTATTTGTCCCAATGAGGAATTTTGGCTTTCTGAAGTGCAGTGTCTATCAACAGAGGAATGAATCTAGAGCCATAGTGCTTCACTCCAAAAAAGAGTCAAGGTGGGTCAGATCTGCCTCAGTTGGAAAATCTGGTGTGTTCACGGATGTGCTCAGAAGCCAAGATTGTTGAACAAAGCGAAACTCTGCTTTTTTAAGAAGTGGCCTGTCTTTTTTCCTTTGCACAGGCACCTTGAAGGGGCACTTTGCTTGGATCTTATCAAAGCCAAAGTGCCTTTGGAAGACTTTACAGCCTACTCAATTAGCTGAAACATGGAGCCACAGGACAGTAGTTCCATTTTTCTCAAAAGAGAACACCCGAATAGAACCACAAGCTATTTTTCCAGGCTAGCTTTCCTTTAGATTCATGAAACATGCAGGGCAAGTCTAAAGAAGGTTTGCACTACTCATGCTTTGGCTGTACACCCTGGAAAGGGTTATTGTTCTTGCTTCTATTCAAAGAAACATTGCAAACCAAAGGCATTCTCTAAGAGCCAGATTAATGACAACCGATGCTGGGTCCAGATAAAAGATGTGGAAAAATATAATATAAATGCTTCTTAGGAGCACTTAGTTAACTATCAGTAGCGACTAAGCAGACAGTCTTCAAAAACAAGCAGCCAGTATGCTGCTGGTATTGGAGGAGATGTTATTCAGGTTGCTTTATATTAGGAGATTCATTGGGATTTAACCCATCAAACCAGCTGCTCAGTGGATCTGCATTCATTTCAAGGGCACTTGCCTGAGGGTCTGGCACAAGGACATTGTATCTATTGTGATTTGCATATTGTAATGCAAAATTAGTTTAGCAGCAATTCAAGACATTTGCAACTGAACTGTAAAAACCTGAGTTTCAAGAGGGTGGAGTGAACAAAGGTTGAAAAACGTAGAGAATCATAAACTTCACCAGAACGTGAATCAAGCTATTGATTAGAAACCAAGGCTGCTCAATTTTCAATATAATGAATGAAACACGTTTAGGTACATCAACAGACATTACAAATGAAAACACTTCAGGCACTGCCATATTTTTTAAAAAGCCTGATATCAGCTTTTCCTCCCAACTAGTTATTAGAAATGAGGGTGGTTATGCATGTGGAACTTCAATTTTCAAATCTTTATGAAACTTACTTTGGAAGAAAGCTTTTAGAATAACTCTTCAGAAGCTTTGAAAGAGAAAATATTAAGACAATCACTTCCATCACCCTCTCAATTCTCCCCATTCTTTCATTTTCACTTATTCTTCCTCTTTCATTGGATAATGGTAATCTTGCTTGCATCAACTGGTCCTACTGAGCCCATTAAAGTCCTAAAAAGTTTTTCTGATTCTTGACAGGCCCACAATCAATGCAAAGAAACCTGTCATTGACCAGTAATCTTCAGATGAGACACTTACAACTAATGAGCAAATGACTGACTAAAATGCACACTTGATTTTAATATGGTCTTTGTTCCTTTTCTTACATTCACAACACCGAGAGGTGACACATGCCATCATTTTGAGCATCCCATCTGAAACATATTTTATGAGGGCTTTTTTTTTCCTAATCTGGTGCCCTACAAATGTGATGAACCAGCATTCAGCAGATGCAACTGATTTTTAACTAATATTAGAAGTGACCATGCCAATTAAATAGTGATGCTCAAGACAGGTTGACAAGGACATTTGAGGCTGACTTCTGGGGAGCAAATGCTGGTGATTGGTGGAAGCGTTTAGATTTAAAAGGCATGAGAAAATATTTGGAACAAACAAATCTGTACAAATCTGTCAGTCAAAATATTTTATTTATTTATTTGTCAAACATGTACAAGATAGCAGGTATAGGTATAAACATAAACAAAGGAAGTAAGTACAGATAAATGGGGACAGTAAGATAGGGATGGTAGGCACCCTGGTGCACTTATGCATATCCCCTTTACGGACCTCTTAGGAATGGGGTGAGGTCCCCGGTAGACAGTTTAAGGTTGAAGCTGTGAGGGTTTGAGGCTGTAACAACAGAGTTGGGTAGAGCATTCCAGGCATTGACCACTCTGTTGCTGAAGTCGTATTTTCTGCAATCGAGTTTGGAGAGGTTTACCTTGAGTTTGTATCGATTGTTTGCCCATGTACTATTGTGGTTGAGGCTGAAGAAGTTGTTGACAACTTTTGATTCATCTCACATTCAGTAATAGTTGAACTTTCACATACTCAATACAGTGAGATGAATTGTTTTATGATCTTAAGAAACAATTCATATATATACAGTAGTTCTGCCAAATGGGGAACGTAGGATTCTATAAGGTTTCTATATATGTCAGTCCTAGGATTTAAATTCTAGACATTTTCCTCCTACCCTTTCACACCAATGAATATGTGACTTTTCTTTTCCTGGCCTTCATTATTGGAGACCTCTGTTTTATGTTTTCATAATGGTTTTCTTCATCCACCATGGCAACTTTGGCCCTTGCAAAAGGAGGATGGACTCATTCAAAGCAACCTAGAGCCCTGGAAGAAAGTTGGTAAAAGTATTGGAAAAAATGTAGATTTTTTTTTTAAAAAAATAGGGCCAAGGTTGGAAGTGAATTAATGGGTGGTCATATTAGAAGACAAAAAAGGACAAACAAAGGCTGTTGGGAAAAAAGGCTTGTGTCAGCAATATTTGAAAAGGACATGGCATATGGGTATTTCTGTGCCAATACTGAACATTTTTAAGTGATGTTGAGAGAATTAGAGTCATGAATAAGGACATAGATGGGATGGGTATAATATATCCTAACTCAGTGGAAAAAATGCTGGTGATCTACATTCATTCCTGAATATAAACTTTATATAAAGGTCATGAAAAGGAGATACTGTTCTTTATATCAAGAGGGTATAAAGTTTAACATACTAAAGACCAATAAGGAGAATATTTGTAGCTCAGGGTTGAAATGAGGGGTCCTCGGCACTTTTTGCACTTATTTGTTTTCTTGTGGATGTTTCATTACAGCACCATAGATGTTACCTAGTTTGGGTATTGAAACATCCGTAAGAAAACAACCAAGTACAGAGAGCATCAAGGATCCCCCGACATACTAAACAACATTGTTAGGAAATGGTTAACTAGTTGGTCAGGCAATATAAAGATTAAAAATGTATGTTTGCAGTCAAAAGGTATTATGCTTTAAGACTGTATTGCATCATCCTATATCCTGATTGGCTAAACTCTGTAGCCAATGTACTTAAGGGAAGCCTGAATCATGGCTTGTTTGGACACTACACCATTTTACATGCTTATTTGCTGTAACTCTCTACCTGATCTCTCTGCATGATCACTGTTTGATCATAGCTACATGTTGCTTTCTACTATTTATTGAATGTTTTTATATTGAACTTGTTCCTGTTTTGAAACTCAAGAAGAACTGTTTTACTGTGTATGACTACAACTGGTAAGAAGACTTTGTCCTTCAAATATCCCTGCATTGATCTTTTAACTTTTGCCTTATCTGTGTATGACTTGGATTGTTTTTGGACTTTGCTTTATTTTTTCCTAAAAGTAAAAGACTACCACAACTCAGTGTGTTTGTATATTAACTGTGATTGTTCACAACCACTCCCAGTCATTTTCATGTGTATACTCAAGGGGTACTCTGCTTAATAACCCACAACATCGGTTATGAGCCAAGAATATCCTTAACAAACATTAAAATAGATTCCTTCATAGAATCAATATGAGTCATATTTGGCCACAAATGTAAATTAGATTGAGGAATAATGCTATTGCCCACTGGATCAAAATATTCATGGCAATGTTGAGATGTTGAAATAAATTAGGAAAGTAGGCAGTTTTTGTAATATTGAAAAACTTCCAATACCTTCAAGTAGACAAGGTAGATTCATGCTCAGGCCATGACAAATCATCATCATCATCTAGATACAGGTAGTCTTCAACTTATGACCACAACTGAGCCCAAAATTTAGTTGCTAAGTGAAACATTTGTTAAGTGATTTTTGCTTCATTTTATGACCTTTATTGCCATAGTTGTTAAGTGAATCATTGCAATTGTTAAAATTAGTAACAACCGTTGTTAAGTGAATCTGGTTTTCCCATTGGTTTTGCTTGTCAGAATGTCACAAAAGGGGATCACATGACCCCAAGTACACTACAACGGTCATAAATGTGAGTCAGTTCCCAAGCATCTGAATTTTGATCATGTGACCATGGGGATGCTGCAAAGGTTGTAAGGGTGAAAAAGGGTCATAAGTCATTTTTTTCAGTGCCAATGTAATTTTGAATGGTCATTAAGGGAATTATTGTATGCCAAGGACTACCTGTATAAGTTAAGTAAAATACTAGGTTTTGGTATAACCAGAAGGAGGCAATCCAATTACTAAATCTTAAATTACAACTTGCCTAGTGGGATAAAAAAAAAAATATTGTAGAACCAAAAGAAAGCATTGAGAATTATGCTAGTGAGAAACTGCCAGGGGATCCAATTCAATAACATTAAATTATAAAAGGTGAAGCTCAAAAATTAGGGGACTAGTCAAAAAGAGGAAAAGTCAAGGAAGCCATGAAATCTTTTCATTGTGCCTCTAGGCTATAAAATCACAATCTGATATATTTCAGAGTGCAAGAAAGAGTCAATCAAATCCAGGAAGAAGCCACCTTGGCTTTTTAGTAGTCTCCAGGAAGCTGTGAAAGTTAAAGCCTTGATAGTACAGTGGTTTAGTGCACCCTGTCATTAACACAGCTGCCTGCAATTTCTGCTGGTTCGAATCTCTCCAAGGCTCAAGGTTGACTCAGCCTTCCATCCTTTCTAAGGTAGGTGAAATGAGGACCCAGTTTGTGGGGGCAATAAGCTGACTTTGTATAAAATATACAAAAGAATGAAGGCTATTGCTTAACGCATTGTAAGCCGCCCTGAGTCTCCGAAGAAGGGCGGCATATAAATCAAATTAAAAAAAAAAAAAAAAAGCCAGAAGTGGAAAATCTGTCCTAATGAGGAAAATAAAGGAGAGCACAAACATTGGCAGCAAAAATGTAAAATGAATATATGGAGTGAGACAAGGACACCACCAACAATAAAAACATAAGGGGAAACAATAAGAACTTAATTGTGTATATACAGTATATTTGCAGCATGAATCCACCCAGGGAAGCAATTGGATGTTACACAACAAAGAAGGAATACTAAGGAATACTTTGTAGGAATACTAAGAGAGAATACAGAAGTTTGTGCTGATCTTTTTCTTTTTTCCCCTATGTGTCTTAATTCAGAGGATCTAGAACATATAAATAAATTCATAAAGATGGCATCAAATAAACTAAACTAAGTTGAAAAATAAGATATTCTAGCTAGGACATCTGAAGAGACTAAAAATAGCTTCATCCTGCTGGCATCTTCTCAAGAATTTTTTGAAGATAGTCAAATAGAAAATGGTTAATGTCCTAGTAAAAATATCTAATTTGTCAGTAAGATCAGGTTCAGTGGTAAAAGACTGAAAGGCAGGAAAATGACAACAGTTTTTAAAAGGGATAGTCTAGGGGAATCCTCTAAATCATAAGCTAAACAGTTGAATGCCTGTTTCTGAAAAATTTGTAAATATAATCATCAAATAAAAAATAACTGGGACCACAGAGATACACAGCACAGATTTCACTCCTCAACCACTCCACATTTGAGAATCTCAAAAGGCATTGGATAGAGTGATCCTATCAACAGTGCATCTTGGGTTCTCAGAAAGATTCCTTATCAAAGCTTCTTAATTCAACTTACTGATTGAAGAGGACCCCATAATTTGGGGATCTCCAATCTGTTAAAATAATAATACTTATTTTATTTATTCAGCAAAAATCTAGACAGACATTGTTTGGCAGGAAAGAAAGAAAAGGAAAAGGAAAAGGAAAAGGAAAAGGAAAAGGAAAGGAAAGGAAAGAAAAGAAAAGAAAAGAAAAGAAAAGAAAAGAAAAGAAAAGAAAAGAAAAGAAAAGAAAAAAAGAAAAGAATGATTTTCCTATCCCTTAGCGTGATCCAGATTTTTGCAGTCCATATCAGATAGCCCTAATGTACGATCAAGCTTTGATTCAGCTATTATACAGCTTTGAAATGGTCTTAATGAATTGCTGAATTGCCATACAGGGTTACTGTATTATGGGTATAAAGTGTATAATCTCCAACATTTTTCATTCCTTGAAATAACAGTAAACACAATATAAAATACTGAATAAACAATAGTGAATACAATATTAAAAATGAGCTTTTGTAATCCTATTCATTTTGATATTCTCCAAGAACTGAGCAGAGGAAAATGTATTTCTGGTAAACATGAATTTTAAATAAAAGAAGCCAAAAAAAAAAAAAAAAAGTCTAATTACTTGGTCAAAATTATTTCTAAGGTTATCAAATGCCTGGTTTCAATGTGGCATTTAATTACCTGCAAAAGCTATTTATTGCCACATTCATAACTTTCTGCCAGGAACATTATCCTTTAATTAAAACCAAGAATATACAATGTATTGGTTGGCATAAATGACCCTCCCTTCTGCATTTAATTCATAAAAACCATCAAACCTAAAATATAAACCTCACTGCTGAATAAAAATAAGGCCATAATAACGGAATAATTCAACTTCTTCTGAAGTGGAAAACTTTTCAGAATAGGAGCGAGGCATGCTGTTCCTGGATATCTTGTATTATTCTGATCCTGGGAACTCACCCTCATAAACACATTGGCTCCAAACTTGGTTTTGCTTAGGCTAGTCAACTTGAAATGAATGCACCAAGCTTGCTGTGACTAAAATTCCATGGAATTCAGTGAATCTAGCTCAGTGGCTCCCAATGTGGGGCCCACGCCCCACAGGGGCACAATTTGATTTTTAATGGGGGAAGTTTGAACCTTGTTTAAACCAAGTTAATGGCCTTTTAGGCTTCCTCCATGTGAGTAGAGTTCACTTTTTGAGTAAAGTAAGAATTATATGTCACAGGACAGGCATCAGGATTTTAGAGATGCTTAGGTGGGGCATTACCAAAAAAAGGCTGGGAACCACTGATCTAGTGTAAAGGCTGATTGAATCATTCTAATACATTTGTAGAGAAATTTGAATATATTTGTAACTAAATTAAAATAAATTTTACTTTCATTGCTCTTTCCAACATTATGTTAAGAAATTATTTACAATTTAAATTCTTTGCTTATTATAAAATCTAGCTTCTTGCTTCTTCTTAAGACAATCTGGACAATGATGTACTCTCAATAATATAAAAAATAATATCCAAAACTAAGTTAGGAAATTCCAATCATGACCTTATTTTTGAGCAAAGAAATTACAAAAGCATTTTAAAAAACAATTTAGCTAGAATTCATCAATTGGTTAGGTTCTTTTACTTAAAGAGAGACAAAGCAAAAAAAACAAAAACAAAAGCCAATTATTTGCACAACCTATTTCTGACATACTCAGTAATCACTTTTTAAAATAATCACAGAATCATAGAGCTGGAAAAAACCAAAGAGAAAATTAAATCAATCACCTGTACATTGGACAATTCACTATATCATCCTTAATGGATGATGATCCAGCTTTGGTTTGAAAACTTCCAGTGAAAGGAAAGAAACTTTTTCTACTGATGGACAGATCTTACTCTCAAAAGAATTCTTTCTGATGTCTAATTTATATCTATATCCTTGATGTTTCATATCATTAGTTCTAGTCTTACCCTCTGAAATCCACTGAGAATAAGCCCAAATCATCTATAATGTGACAGCCCTTCAGCTACTTAAAGATAGCCAGCATATTCCATCTCAACCTTGTCCATCACTCTTAATTTGGAAAATACTACATCTGTATCCTGACATTATTTGGTTAATCTAAGACGGGAAAACCCTAGAAGGAAGTTAATAGGCCTAACATAGTACTTCCATAAACATTTGTTCAAGTTAAAAGTGTGGAGCTAGGAGTCCATCAAGTGAACAATGGATATAAAATGAGATGAAAACAGCTGGAACATTGACAAACCCGTCCTTAAAAATGGATTTTTTTAAAAAAAAAATGATCTCAGACTCTCTGAAAGTGCCAGATATAAACATTTGTACCAAATTTCCCACATGCCCACCAATCTTTGGGTAGAATGATGACAGAGTATCCAGTACACTCTAATGAAGGTTAAATATAATATATGCATCAAGTGACTTTCAAACAGATATAGGATGGTCTCTTTTCAAAACAGATTTTAGAGATGACCTTCTGGCACAGTGGGAATTTAATAATCACCCAGAGGTAATCAAAATAAAGATCTCTTCATAGGCATGCATTATTGGTTAAATAAAACTCATGACCCTGTATCTTCCTCCTTGCAATCAAGCAAAAGGCATATTTCAAAAGGTCAAGAATAGCATACATAACAATGATTATTATTTTTCATTTTGAATGAATAAGATTTCTTTTTAATATATATGTGTATACACACATGCACATACATATATACATAGACAGCACCTTTTTTGTATTGTTTGTATTATTTTGAGGATGAAATTCATGATGACCTATGAAGGAGAGAAAAGGGAAGAAACTGAAGCTACTATAATCTTCACTCACAAAAGATGTGTGTTGTGTGTGTGTGTGTGTATACATACATACATACATACATACATACATACATACATACATACATACCAGAGGTGGGTTTCAGCAGGTTCTGACCAGTTCTGGAGAACCGGTAGCAGACATTTTGAGTAGTTTGGAGAACCGATAGTAAAAATTCTGTCTGGCCCCACCCCCATCTATTTTCTGCCTCTCATGTTCCAGCTGATCGGGAGGAAATGGGGATTTTGCAGTAACCTTCCCCTGGATTGGGAAGGGAAGGGAATGGAGATTTTACAGTATCCTTCCCCTGGAGTGGGGTGGGAATGGAGATTTTACAGTATCCTTCCCCTGTCACACCCACCAAGCCATGCCATGCCTACCAAGCCTTGCCCACAGAACCGGTAGTAAAAAAATTTGAAACCCACCTCTGATACATACATACATACATAAATACATACATACATACATACCGTGTTTTCCCGAAAATAAGATCCTGCCTTATATTTTTTGAACCCCGAAATAAGTGCTTGGCCTTATTTTAGGGGATGTCTTATTATTTTGGGGTGCGTGGAGCAAGATGGAGCTCTTCTTGCCGTCTTACCTATTTCCAGCTCTGTCTCCCTAACTCTAACCAGAGGAAATGGCAGGGACTGGCTGTGCATGCATTTACATATTTTCGGGGAGGGCTTATTTTCAGGGAGAGCTTATTTGAGCATATGCCCTCAAAAGCCCGATTGGGTTTATTATCAGGGAATGTCTTATTTTAGGGAAAACAGGGTACATACATACAAACATACATACATACATACATACATACATACATACATACATACATACCATATATATAACAAAGGATGGTTATCACAATTCAGTTCTTTCACTTCCATAAATGATAAAGATGGAATAGCAGACAATTATTCAGAGTTATTGGAATTTCCATATTAAGCACCAAATAGATGAATCTTTATTGTATTGGTGATGCAGTGGTTAGCAATAGCAATAGCATTTAGACTTATATACCACTTCACAGTGCTTTACAGCCCTTTCTAAGAGGTTTACATATTGCCCCCAACAATCTGGGCCTTCATTATACTGACCTCAGAAGGATGGAAGGCTGAGTCAACCTTGAGCCGGTGAGACTTGAACAAACTGCTGGCAGCTAGCAGTCTGCAGAACTAGCCTGCAGTACTGCATTCTAACTACTGCGCCACCATTGTTAGAATGCAGTATTGCAGACTGACAGTCCTCACTGTTGTGACCCAGGCCCACGTAGTTGTATTACTGTAGATGCAAACAGTTCCAAAACAAACAAGACTTTATTAGAACAGCTGAGAATTAACTCATTCTCAGCGTAGTCCAAACTAAATTAAAACAAATTCTTCATAACACAAATTCTTCAGTCTAATCATCAACCTTGGTATAATTAGGCAAACTGCCAAAGGCTTCTCTTGGCAAAAGTTCAGAAGCAGAAGATGCTGACAAGAGATAAGTGCAGCAAAACAAGAACAAGTCTATCAACGTTGTTTTCCGACAAAGAGCCCAAGAGCCGTTGCTGGTTCTTTTAAGCCTTATGGGAGGGGCCAATCATCTCTTGGCCCTACTTCCAAGTCGTCCTCTTTGCTTAGCTGCTCTTGCCTTCTGGCAGCTCTTCTCAGTGGAACAGGCTCAGTGGAACAGGCTCCTCCTGTTCCACTGCCTCTCTACTGTCAGCCTCTGGAGGCTCCGGAGTCCGCACCTCACTCCCCGCTGGCCCTGGCCCCATCTCTGCCTCCGACCCAGAACCCTCATCCGGACCTTCTCCAGCTTCCAGGATTGGCCCATGTTGTTCCTCAGCCTCATCGCTGTCCAACTCCATTGCCAGCTCTGCAGGCTGCTGGCGGACCACAACACTCACTGCCAGAAGTGAGATTGTTGAGGAAAAATATGGTGACATTTATAAACTGCTCCGAGAATGCTGTGAAGCACTATGGAGGGATATATAAGTCTAAGTGCTATTGCTATTTGCAAACATCAGGTAAATAGTCCCACCATCATATTTCTTATGCTTTATCATCATTGGTACTTTTCTACTAGAGGTAACCAATTTTTAGATATATTGGTCACTGTGTGTCTTTACATATGTGTATACACATACCACGTACAGTGTGCACATACATCCTCTATTAGAATATTCCCTGAACCTGATGAACTATTGACGTTTATGCATAACTCATTTACAGACAGTCCTTTACTTATATCAGTTCGTTTAGTGACTGTTCAAAGTTACAACGGCACTGAAAAAGGTGACTTATGACTGGTTTTCATACTTACAACCATTGCAGCAACCCCATGGACACATCATCAAAATTCAGATACTTGGCAACTGACTCATATTTATGACGGTTGCAGTGTCCCGGGGTCATGTGATCTCCTTTTGTGACAAGCAAAATCAATAGGGAATCCAGATTAATTTAACAACCGTGTTACTAACTTAACAATTGCAGTGATTCACTCAACTGTGGCAAAAAAGGTCATAAAATGGGGCAATGTTCACTTAACAAATGAGAAACTTGGGGGTCAATTGTGACCATAAGTTGAGGACAACCTATATTAATTTTAATAGAAATAGTTCAATAGTGTAATAGAACTCCTACAGTTCATCAACAGAGAAGGTTTGGGTGATTGCCAAAAAGTTTTTTTTTAATTTTTTTTTTAATTTTTTTTTATTTTTAAAACAAAAACATAAAACACATCTTTTCAAACGAAGCTTTTGCTCCAGTCACGTATTAAAGCAAATCATTAACAAATCTTATTTTTCAATTAACACAACTAAATATTTTAAAACAAGTATTTCCCTCAAATCTGTCTATATAACTATGCCATTATCCCCAAAAACTCGTTACTTAAATCTTAAATCCTAACCAATTATCAATCCATTTTCTCTTTCATTTTCTTAGCTGGATATATTTTAACATTATAAATCATACAATTATTTTAAACATTCAAAAAAAAATTAATTTCAACAAAAAGTTTTAAACCGCTTTCATTTCCTAATGCAGATAGGCTGCATTCATATTCTTTTGTTTCATCATTTTGTATATTTTGTCAAGAACTATTAAAAACAACGGGCTATTTATTTATTTATTATTTATTTATTTATTTATTTATTTATTTATTTATTTATTTATTTATTTATTTAAATCTTTTTACCTTGCACAATCAAGAGGCTCTTGTCAGATCTTTAATTATTCATTTTAAATGTCCACATTATAATACACTGAGTAAGCAATCATAAAAAGCTATGAAGGGTTAAGATATAAAATAAAAATTATAATAACCAACCAGGGACTAAAATATGCATTGCAAAGTGTAATATAAAGTAGATTTCCACTTGTCTTCAGTTCAGTTATTAAAATGTTTTGAAAGAAGCATCAAAAGAGATAGTTCTGTTAATCTGAGTGACATATTCAATATTTTCAGGGTATGTATTGTATTTGCAATTAATGCTTTAATAAAACATACTCAATGTCTCCAGAGGTTTTACTTGGGTGCTTAGGTGCATATATGTGTGGCAATATATTCAACAAGTAGAAATATAAAATAAGACAAGGTGCAGCTTACAAATGTAATAGTATTTAATATATATTTTTAATTCAACAGTTTGCATGTTTTTGCAGTTTGCCATAATTTAAATCAATAAACATTTAAAAGCAAATCAGAGAATTGAAAAACACAATCAGAAAACAGTAAAAACAAAACATCAAAAGGCAGTAACAAGGTAACAATATAAGACATCAGCAAGCAAAATACATGAAAAGTAATTCTGCATATATTTTGGTACTAATTTACCATTGCACCAAATTTTGTAACTCAAAGGAAAGGGAAAACAAATAGCTCAAATGTATGAGGTAGATAATTTGCTATTGTTTTTATTTTATTCTTGATCAGAATAAACAAAAATGCTACATTCAGGATCACAATGAACTTATTTTATTTAGCATATGGAGATGCTAAATAGATGGAGCTGCTTTGGAGACAGGACCGGCAGCATTTACCTCCTCTCTGACCTGATGGGATAGGTAGATGTCATTGGGAAGAGTAAAAACCTGGTTTCATGCCATGTAAGACTTTAAAGGTCAATATGAATTGTATCCCGAAGCAAACTGGAAACCAACAAAACTGGAAACCAATGTAAAGGGCATGTCTGCCTGACTGCATTCTGCATCAGCTGATGCTTCCAGATGTTCAAAAACAGCCTCATGCATATTACTGGTATGGGAGTTCGCACTCTAATTAAACTCTAACCCATGATTTAATTGACCATTTTTGAGTCACTGATATCAAAATTTTGGATAAGTCAACATAACATAATATTTGTGTTTCACTAACTCATGTATTATCTTGGAACCAGATAATCCCAGCTACATAAATTATATAAACAAATAAATCTTATTTCAGGTAGACAATGCCTTAAACTGTAATTTGAAATTTCTGGGGAAAGATATGACTATACCCTTTCTAACTATAAAAGCAATGTCCTTCGTTCTTTGCCTTTCATGTCTTAAGTAATAAATAGTGTGATCTTCTGTCATTGGAATGTGTCCAATCTCAGTCCATCTCATTTTTCCAATGCCTAAAATGTCAATTGGTAGCAGTTTCATTTCATCATTCACTGTTTTGAGTTTCCTGTATTCATTCTTCCTATACTCCATCTTCCCACTGAAACGCCGTTTTTACAGCTTCAGATGTTGTGCTTTTCCTGAATAGCAACATCAGAAACTAGGTGTCCTGAAGGCTTTAATCTAGGCACATTGTAAACACAATTATTACTTCAAAAGATCCTCATTCTTCCTCAATAGGATGTTGAGTGCCATCTAACCTGAGGGGCCCATTATTCAACTTTATGTTGTCAATCATTTTATATTTTCTTTCTATGTGGCTTTCTTGGTAATATAGGCGTGGTTTACCATTGCCTTGAGTGGTGGTTAGAATGCAGTATCACAGGCTAATTCAGCTCACTGCCAGGCATTCGATCCTCACCGATTCAAGATTGACTCAGCCTTCCATCCTTCTGAGGTCAGTAAAACGAGGACCCAGATTGTTGGGGGCAATATGCTGATTCTGTAAATCACTTAGAGAGTGCTGTTAAGGACTATGAAGTGGTATATAAATCTAAGTGCTGTGCTATTCTATGCCTTGTCCTGTGCAATATGAATGGATGCTTTTGCCAGTGTCATTAAAGTGTTTGTGTTTGGCATTGTCTAAATAACTATACCCAATATATGTGCCTGCTTGCTTTAGCTGGGCAGCTGGGACGACCTTCACACCTTAGTAATGATGCCACTGATGGGAAATACATTCTAGGCACATACTCCCAACTTCTTCATTCATCCCTCCTCGGAATACCCCTCCTCTCGCCCCACCACAATGTAGGGCTTGTGGGAAAATATGTGCATTACATCTTTATTAATATTTTAATTTACTGATATCTTTTCAAAGTTAATTATTTCACTACATGCTCAAATATTATCTGAAACTCAGAACTCTGCTGGGGTGGAGTTTCTGAAATTAAAAATTAGAGCCTAATTAATCTTTAGCATAATGTCAGTATAGTTCATGTTTACTTTATTCAGCAGAGAAAGTTCAGTAGATGACATCATGTCTGAGAAAAAAAAAATCACACCAAGCAAGCAAGATTCTCTGGATAGGCTTTTAAAGAAGCTCCAGTGGAGTTAGTCTGGAAATAAATATAATTCCCTGATCACTAAAATAAGATCTCTATTTCCATTGAAAGCCAGCATTGGACAATCAGCATAAAAAGTTGTTTGACCAGATAGCATTATTATCACCATCATTTCCTAGAAAATCCACTTCTCATTTTATTATATCTTCATGTATTTTGTCTTCTTATTAGAATCCAGCATGTGGCTGACACAGAACATAATTCACTTCTAGTGACAGATTTAGGAGACAAGAAGGTTTGTCTCTCCTTTGGTAGTGTTGCTAACCAATTTTCACTTTCACTGACACCTTTTATTTGTAGGTAGTGAAAGAAAACTAACCTGTTCATTGTTACTGGCATTGACTTTGGCTCAATGCCAATGGGCCAATCTCATGTCCCCATTTACAAATTCATCTGTTCAGTAGATACAGTAATGTTTATTCAATGACCAGCAAACTAGTCTGTAATGTAAGCTTGAGCAATCTGCAGCTCACAAACTACTTTTTAAAAAATGAGATTGAATTAGATTTATCCTCTTTATTGTCTGAATAATTCCTTTTAAGAACACAAACCCTGTTTTGGAGGTGAACCATGAGATTGAAAACAGAATGTAATATGGCTTCATGGCCTGCAAAATAGGCAGATGTTTTTAATCCTTAAGATAGCTCTTTCCCAACTTAATGCCGCCGTAGATGTGTTGTACTACAACTCCTATCACCCCATGATGTTGGTTGGGTGTGACGGTACAGAAATACAAACAACCCATTTATAAGTATATAAGATACATTATTATATATAAACTCTGAGTGGCGCAAAGAGCCATGGAAAGATACATGTTGAGCATTACAAGACAAGACAAAAAGACCTGCACATGGATTAGAGAAGAAACTACGATATCAAGAGAATAAAAGAATTGAAATGGAAATGGGCTGGTCATATAGCAAGTAGAACTGATGGCAGGTGGATCAAGGGAGACACAGAATGGATTCCACTTGATAAAAAACATCCACAAAAGAGACCTAAAACAAAATGAAGCAATGACATCAACAAGGACTGTAGGCCCAATCGGCAAAAGAAAGCTCAAGAACACATTGGTTGGAAACATGCGGAAAATATCTTCAGTGGATATGCAATGGCTAAAGAAGAGGAGGAGGAGGAGATACATTCAAACAGTAGTCTTCTATGGAAGGGTTGGCTTGGTGGGCCTGGTTCCCTCTGCTCACTTATGAATATCTAATAGGGATATTGTTGCACTGGCATTATGGAAGCCTTGTTTATTGGATTGTTCTTAGCAACCATATAATATTTTAAATCTTTAAACCATATATGAGTAAATTGCCTGCTGTGCTGTCCCACAAAATCTGCCAGTCAGAGAAAAATCTAGGATGTTATCAATGCATTTAGCAGACCTCATGCTAATAAAGCAGCTGTAGAACAGATAGAAATCCAACAGTTAAAGGCACACATCTTTTCAAACATTCAGATGTTACTAAAAGTCTATGGAAACAACCCACAGATAAGCAACATCTAAGTGATTGTTGAATAGTTATTTAAAGTAAAAACTGGAAGATCTGAAGCATTTATATTGGTGCCAACAGACGGTGAACATAGAAAGACCAAATAATTTTTGATTCCTCCTAATTAAAAGAGATATGCAAATAAAGCCAGACTTCTTTTCATTTCTAAATGGTCCTGTGATCAAGCTGAATTGAGACAGCTACTTATGTTGAAGTTAACAAGCCAAACACTTCAATTCTGATGAAAGCACTACTGTGAAGCTTTGCAGCATTTTTTCCTCTTAATGCTTGTTCACCTTCTGCTGCAAACATCTGACACTATCTCTAAAATAATATGAATTCTTATTCAAAAGAAGATAGAAAAGCAATCAACATGGGATTATTTTTAAGGCAAATATTACAAGTAAATTGCTATTTATTTTTTTTTTGAAGGGGAGGAGCAACTAACCAATCAACCAAGATCCTTCATTCTTTCTTATGACAGACTGTGTCACATTCTGTGTAATATGTGTATGTCTGTTTATCCTGGGTAATTTGATTGGCTGTACTTCTATCTGGCCACAGCAATGGAGAAAGATGATAAGAGTTTATTGAGCATTGCTGGAGGATTTCAACAGACAAGTCATCAGATTAAGTTATCATATATATTGAGATGGAGGATTAACTAACAGAAACAGAAGTTAGAACATTTAAAATTATAAGAGAAAGATTAATTTTACTATGAGGGTTTATTATGATATGTTGATTATTAATATGATTTACTATTAATAAGTATTGCTCAAATAACTGTAGCCAGACAACACACTGTTTATATAGACATTGAAAATGTTGCTCTTTCTTTATATAGTAAAAGTAAAAAAAAATATTTTTAAAAAACATTTCTTCTAAAGTTCTTGGAAGTGGGAAAATAAGAAGTATATATAATATATAATTCTTGAGAAATTATTGAGTGTTATGAAACATATGAATTCCATTGGAGCCAATCAATCCAATTGGCCAATTAATTTAAATAAAATAGTAAGGATCTGCATAGAGCATTTTAATCAAAGTGATAAAAGAATATTTTATAGAATATATTGTATTGTAATATTCTTGTATAGAATATACAAGAATATATTGTAGTGCAGGCTGCATCCCTTTTGTATAGGTCTGCAGATGGGTGGAACTTACATCTGATTGGTGTGGTGTTTATCATTTATTTATTTTCTCTGAAATCAGTAGGCTTATGTACACATGGCTGGACAAAATTGCTGTTCATTGATGACCATATTGATTTTCATTGAAATTTGCCTTTACTCTGACCTAAGTGTAGTACACAAAATTATATGCTACAATGTTCTACCTGTCAATGATTACTTCAGCTTCAACCGCAATAATACACAAGCACACAATAGATACAAACTTAAAGTAAACCGCTTCAAACTCGATTGCAGAAAATACAACTTCAGCAATAGAGTGGTCAATGCCTGGAATGCGCTGCCTGACTCTGTGGTTTCATCCCCAAACTCCCATAACTTTAACCTTAGACTGTCTACTGTTGACCTCACCCCATTCCTAAGAGATCTTTAAGGGGCGTGCATAAGCGCACCAACGTGCCTACCGTCCCTGTCCTACTGTCCCCATTTATTCATATCCATTTCCTGTATTCATAATCATGTTTATATTTATATCTGCTATTTTATACATGTTTGACAAAATAATAATAATAATAATAATAATAATAATAATAATAATAATAATAATAAATAAATAAAAAAGAATTATAACTCTAAGTAGAGCCCCATGTTCTATGGCCAGGTGTTATGAGAAGAAAAATTTGATGTAATTACCAGACTCATATTTAAAGTCCACTAGACTAAATCAAGACATCTACCTGAGGACAAATTGCCTGTATCGAATTGTCTGTATTTCCTGATGTTTAATCCAAACTAGCCCACCTGTACAAATCATGCCAAACAAGTCACATTCTAAATCCAAAGTCTGCATTTTTGGGCAGAACAACAAAGAACTTCACAAGTCGGGAAAATGTCAAATTAACTAACTGTTCATCTTGATTGTAAATTGAAACTCCCCAGAAAAAGCCATTTCTACTTTGAAGTCACTCCCCAAAACAGACACAGAGTTGAGAATGAGAGATGATAGAAAATGAGATTGGAGACCTAGAAAAAGGAGAGAAAGTGATCAAAAAGTAACAAAGGATTCATAATTAATTCATCGTCTAATTTGTTTTTCTTTGTGATGACATAATGAGTGCCATGCTTGCACTGCACTTTAAGGGTATCTGGGGTAGCTTTGGAAATTGAGATAGATGGATTTTCCAATGTGTTTCAGCATTGACATAGTTTCATTGAATACATGACACAAGCTATTGGCCACCAGCATTGTGAGAAAAATCTTAATTTTCATTATGGACTGTGAGAGTAAGGGTGTCAAAAGTCCAAAAGGCTGGAGAATATAACAAGCAATGCAGACCTTTTGAGCTAATTTGTGGCCATTCACAGATTGTGAAAATGACATTCATCTAAGAAAATCTAGAGTTCTTGGGAAACATAAAGGTCAACAGATTTATTGTGACTTAAGCTTTCATAGATCCAAGATGTACAAAGTATTATTCATGGCAGTTTTATATTTAAATAAGTTCAGAAAATTGTGAATAATTGTGTTAGATTGGCGCAGGGAAAGAGTACGCGAGCAGCAAGTGGTCTGTTCAGCACTTTATTTAGAGAGAAACAGAACAGCCGGTTGTGCTACCGGGCTCGCCTTATAAAGGGAGTTGGCAGGCAAGCTGGCCAATGACAGATCTTCAAATCTTCCGCTGGTGGACTAGCCAATCTGGCGGGGAATGCCCATATACAGACATAACACCCCTCTCCTCCTAGTTCTTAGTCCATCACTCCAGTGGTCACGTACATGACGTAGTCGCGCAGGTAGGCGGGGCACCTCCCCATCCTATCTGACCTGTGCAGATCACTTCTTGCCTCACTGTTGACCCGTGCAGTCGAGGCTCTTGTCTCTCCTGGTTCCCGCCTTGGAACCGTCTGGAACTCGGCCGTCGAGTGTGCAGGCTCTGGCCCAGCACCTCTGGCTGGGTTCTCGGAATTCCCCGGTTGCCCCGGGGAATGATGCCTCAGCCGCTGCAACTCGCCGCTGATCAGGACTGGACGCCAGGAACTCGGTAAGTTGATGGTTCTCTTCCCTTCAATCTGTGACTGGTTTTCAGTGCTAGAGGTGTCCGCTGTCGTCCAGGTCCTTGGTCTCTGTTGTCGCTGTAGCCGTCGTGATTTTTATTGGGGGTCCTCGCGTTCCGGTGGTGGTAGTTGGTCCGCTCCACTGGTTTGGCGCAGCCGAACCTGACCGGGGTGTCGGAGGTCTCCCTCGTCGAGGTGGTGCATGCTACCTCGTTGGGTTGTGGTAAACCTCCCACATCGGGGTGGCACAGGCCTACCTTGTCTGGGTGGTGTAGGTCTACCTCGCCTGGGTGTGGTAGGTCTACCTGGACAGGGTGTTGTAGGCCCACCCCGTCGGGGTGGCGCATGCCTACCTCGTCTGGTTGTGATAAGCCTATCTCGTCGGGGTGACGCAGGCCTACCTCGTGGTGTAGCCTATCTCGTCAGGCTGGTTTTCGCCATTTCCACTGCTTTTCCTCCACCTTTTCTGGAGCTGGTCGACATGGCGTTTATCGATCTGCCCATCTCCCAGCTCCACTTGGTATGACCTCGGGCTCATTGTTCTGTTGATCACTCCCTTCAGCCACTTCGGAGGCTCGCGGAAGTTGAGAGTGTAGACCAGGTCTCCCACGGTGAAGGTGCGCGGCAGCCGGGTTGCACTCACTGGTTCTTGGGGGTTGTACTGGGGGTGTAGCCGGTCCAATGGTGTCCTCAGCTTCCTCCCCATGAGCAATTCGGCTGGACTTCTGAGAGTGGTGGCGTGCAGGGTGATATGCTGTGTGAAGAGGAATTTATCGATCATCTCCTGCCAATCCCCGGTGCCCATCTTGGTGAGAGCTTCCTTGGTGAGCCTCACCATCCTCTCAACCTATCCATTTCCAGCCGGCCTGTATGGGACAATGAGGGCATGGCGGATGCCCAGCTCAGCCAGGAACGATTCCATCAGCTTGGCCCATTGTCCGACACCAGGACGTCTGGAATGCCGTGGGTGGCAAAGAGTCTGCGCAGGGCCCAGATGGTTGCCTCAGTGGTGATAGTGGGCATTTGGATGACCTCCAGCCACTTGGAGAATGCATCCACTACGATGAGGAGGTATTTGCCTGCCATAGGCCCCACAAAGTCGATGTGAATGCGGGACCAGGGGGCACTAGGCATCTCCCATTCTGCAGGTTAGGTTTGTGCTGGCCCTGGTTTGACCTCCTGGCACGGGGTGCATCAATTTGCTCAATGTCCTTGTCCAGGGCGGGCCACCAGACGTAGCTTCTGGCCAGTGCCTTCATCCTCATGATGCCTGGATGCCCATTGTGAAGGATCTCCAGGATCCTCTTCTGCAGCAGTTGCGGTATCACTACTCTGTTGCCCCAGACTGGGCAGCCCTTCATCGTTGAGAGTTCTTGCTGCTTCCTTAAGAAAGCGCTGAACTCTTCGCCCACTTTTTCTGTTGGCCAACCCCCAGGACCCAGGACATGACTTGCCTGAGGGTCTTTTCCTTCTTCGTGTGGGCTGCCACGTCTATGGAAGATACTGGGCACTGCAGGTCTCTGTCGATGTGGAAGAGGCCGAGCGTGGGTGCGGGGTCTTCCACCGGTTCCTGCATTGGGCACCTGCTGAGAGCATCCACATTGCTGATGGTTTTTCTGGGTCTCTGTGTGAGAGTGTACGAGTACCCGGCAAGGAAGATGGCCCAGCGCGTCATCCTGGGTGACATGTATGTCGGTGTTTGCTTGTCGCCTGCGAAGAGTCCGAGGAGGGGCTTATGGTCCGTGATGATTTTGAATGCCCTCCCGTAGAGGTATTCATAGAAGCGCTTGATGCCAGCCATGATGGCCAAGGCTTCCTTGTCCAGCTGGCTGTAGTTGCGCTTAGCTGCCGCCAGAGTCTTAGAGAAGAAGGCGATGGGGGCTTCCGTGTTATTGGGCAGTCGGTGGCTGAGGACAGCCCAGACTCCATATGGGGACGCATCGCAGGTCAATACCAGTGGAAGCGTCTCGTGGTATTGTATCAGCACGCTGTCCGAGGATAGGAGCCCCTTGACGTTCTTGAAAGCGGTTTCCTCGGCTCTACCCCACTTCCAAGGAGCCACTTTTCCCAGAAGGCAATGGAGTGGCTCAGCAATTGTGGCTTTCTGTTTAAGGAAAAAGC
This sequence comes from Pantherophis guttatus, assembly GCF_059756535.1. NCBI lineage: Eukaryota > Metazoa > Chordata > Lepidosauria > Squamata > Colubridae > Pantherophis > Pantherophis guttatus. The sequence goes on along the minus strand of NC_142067.1, from coordinate 102,675,077 downwards.
TATAGAAATTTAGCAATCCTAAGAAAGCCTGAAGCTCTGGCTTGTTTTTGGGGGCCGGAGCTTCATGAATTGCCTTGACCTTAGATTTGGTGGGGTGTATGCCAGTGGTATCTATTAAATAGCCCAGGAACTCGACCTCCTGGACCCCAATGATGCACTTGTCTCTCCTCACATGCAGACCCTTCTCTTGGAACTGCTTCAGGGTGAGCCTAAGCCGTTCCAAGAGTTGAGACCTGGAGGTGCCGGAGATTAGTACATCATCAAAGTACGGCACCACCCCTGGAATGCCTTGGAGAAGGTGCTCCATCATTGATTGAAAAATGCCAGGGGCTGCGCTGACTCCAAATTGGAGGAGGTTGCATTTAAATGCACCCCGGTGGGTGACAATAGTCTGAGCCTCTGCAGTTTTTTCATCGACTGGCAGTTGCTGGTAAGCCTGGGCCAGGTCCAGTTTTGCAAATATGGTCCCACTCCCGAGTGAATGCAACAGATGTTGCACCACTGGGACTGGGTATGCGCTCTGCTGTAATGCATTTATAGGGGTGCATTTATAGTCGGTGCAGATGCACACAGATCCATCATGCTCCAGTGGGGTCACGATGGGGGTCTCCCATGCAGCATGATCAATTGGTTCCAATATGCCTTGGGCAATTAGTTTATCTAACTGAGCCTAAGGTAGACACCTTAGGCTGAAGTGCAAATGGAACCCTGCGAGGCTTAAGGCGAATTGGGGTGATTGAGTTATCTAAATTGAAAGAGATGGGTTTCCCAAAAATTTACCTAAACTGCCATAGAAGATGTCCTTGAACTCTTTGAGGAGCTTGTCAAGTTCATCCTGCCGAATCTGATGGATTCCTCTGATTGAGAGCCCTAGAGGCTTGAACCACTCCACTCCAAGCAGGGTCAGGCAGTTGTCCTTAACGATGGTGATGGGTAGGTCACTCTTGAAGCCGTGGTAGCTGACACTCAGCAAAACTCTCCCCAGAACCCCAATGGGGTTTCCACCGAAATCGACGAGCCTTGCGTGAAGCGGCTGCAGTTGGCTCTTTGAGATTTGCGGTTTCAGCCTCTTGAGATGCTGCCAGTCCATAATGGAGTAGATTGAGCCCGAATCTACTTTCATGGCACATGGAGTCCCTTCCACGTACACCATCATGATGAACTTTGTGGCATTGTGGTCATCGGTGTGGGCAATGGTGGTTTGGTGGACCGCTCTGTTTTGCAGGTACCCGTCTCCCTCACACCTTGGTTGATAGGACCGTCTGGATGTCCTCTGGTTATTTCAGTTTTCCAGCTTGATTTTCTCCTGGACTGGTTTTGGAGCTCTGCAGGCCTCAGCGATATGGCCTTTTCATTGGCAACGGCGGCAGGTCGCATCTCTCCACCAGCATCTGGCTCTCATGTGGTTGCTGTTGCAGCTGGCACAACTCTCCCCTCGGTCGCCATTTTGTGTGGTCTCACGTCTGGGTGGTCTGGAGACCTTATGGATTGCCATTTCCTCATCCGATTCAGGTCCCATGGTGGATTCCTCGGATGAGGTCTGGGGAGCTTTCTTAATTCTGTGGACTGCCTTGGCTCTCTGCATCGCTGCCGCTGCCACCTCTGATGTTTCTGCGGCTGTGGCCTCTTCAATTACGTCTTTTAGCGAGACCTTTCTCCTGCTCAGCAGCTTTCTCTGCAGGGAGATGTCCCACATCCCAAAGACGATATGATCTTGGATGGCGTTGTCCACGTGGTCGAACTCGCAGTTGGCAGCCAACTTACGTAGTGCTGCCATGAAGTCCTTTATAGATTCGCTCTCCTGCTGATTCCGTTGGCTGAAGGTGAATCTGTTCGCCATCAGTGTGCCAGTTGGGGCGTAGTGTTCCTGGAGAACGTCTTGGAGGTCGCTTCACGCCATGGTCTCGATGTTCTGAGGTGCCACGAGGTGGATGGCCATCTTCAGGACTGCCGTTCTGCAATGTGCCAGGAACAAGGCTCGTTTGCAGTTCTCCTCCAGGTCTTCATAGCTGTTGCTGGTCAGGAATTGGCGGAACCTAATCATATAGGCTTTCCACTTCTCCTGATCGGGATTGAATGGTGCCAGCAAGATTTGTGGCGCTGCCATGATTCTCATGCTATCAGCTCTAAGTGATTCCAGCTCAGTGACTTGCTCTGTTGAGTCGGGCTGGGTGGCGATCATGCCATGAGGTTCTTCACTGTGATTCTTGAAATCCTTCGTCGCCAGTGTTAGATTGGCGCAGGGAAAGAATACGTGAGCAGCGAGTGGTCCGTTCAGCTCTTTATTTAGAGAGAAACAGAACAGCCAGCTGTGCTTCTGGATTCTCCTTATAAAGGGAGTTGGCAGGCAAGCCGGCCAATGACAGATCTTCAAATATCCCACCAGTGGACTAGCCAATCCGGCGGGGAATGCCCATATACGGACATAACAAATAGAGTCACCAAAACTATGCTGTAGCTTTTACATAATGTTTTTTGATCGGTTGTATTGCTATCCAGATCTCAAATGTAAACAAGAGATCCATTCACAAAAGAAATCACTGTGATTATATTGTCATTTTATTTAGTTATTTATTTAGTTATTTTCTAATAACTAAAATGTGAAAGAAAGTCAGTGTTCTAATATAATCCAAATAAATCCATCCACATAAATAAAATGGCAAGACTGGGACTGTATAAGAAATTGTAGTGTTCCAGGAAAACCATGAAATGAAACCCTGCCACTCGTTCATGATTCTGCCTACTACAAGGTGACTCATGAATACATTGCATTAAAAAGCAATACAATTTAAACACCCAGACAATACCTTATCATATTCTCATATCTTTCTTGCCAACCCTAGTAAAAAAAATGCTGATTTCATTGTCTGACACTTCTGAATTTTACAGACAGCCTTATTGCTTGTTTCTTGTTGCAAGACTATTAACATTTAGAATCACTTAAAAGAGCAAGGAGCTTTCTCTCTCTCTCTCTCTCTCTCTCTCTCTCTCTCTCTCTCTCTCTCTCTCTCTCTCTCTCCCCCTCTCCCTCTCCCTCCCTCTCTCTCTCTTTTACCATTGGTGAGCAACTTGTTCTAAATATAATCAAGTTCCAATTCAGTTTAATTAGCATCCTTTAATTAACCTAAGATAAACAGTGCAGATTCATTAAAATAAGCAAAGCACAGAAGCAAACATAACTTCCACAAAAGAAAAATGCTACACTCGCCTTTAAACTATTTTTAAACTATTAAACTATTTTTAACAAAATCATTTAATATTAAAGAAATAAAGGTTTGTTTGTTTTTTTTACAATAAAACAATGTCTCTTCTCAGTACATATAAGTAATGCACTGGAGGGGTACAAAGTTCTGCAAAAAACAAATACCTGAGTTTGCTTAAAATTAGAGATCCTATCACACATTTTTGATAGGTATTATACATTTCCTGAGAAACATTTTTCCTCAAAAAAAAGAAAGAAAATGGATAGCTTTCTTTCTTGTATATATTTACCCTACATCAGCTTTTTAAAAATCTAAAGTTAAATACTAAGCAGCCATTGGCTTCTTCCTTTTGGAAAAGATATATAGGTAAAGATGAAGAGCAATGTGGAAAACGTCAAGCATTTTTTCCCTTTGGGGCAACTGAAATGAGATGGGAAAACAAAGTTCCCTAGGAGCCAGAAAAGAGTAAAAATGATCCATAGTTTTTGGGGAAAAATGTCCTGAAGAGATAATAATGACTACCATGTTCCCCCCAAAATAAGCCCTCCCAAAAATAAGCCCTCCCTGAAAATATTTAAATGCATGCGCAGCCAGTCTGGTAAGGGTTAGGGAGACAGAGCTGGAAATCAGGTAAGATGGCAAGAGGAGTCCCGTCTTGCTCCATGCACCCCAAAATAATAAGACCTCCCCGAAAATAAGGCAAAGCGCTTATTTCGGGGTTCAAAAAAATATAAGACACGGTCTTATTTTCGGTGAAACACAGTAATAGTGACAGAAAATATTCCCCACATACTTTGAATTTCCATGAAATCTTCCATCAGTCTCAATCAACAGAGCCCAGGATTTGGGATTGTGAAAACTGCAATCCAATGCAACTGAAAAGCACGGTTGTGCTTGGTGTGCTTTTCTAGATTGTGCAAAATTATAACTATAACTGTAATTATTGTTAATATAAAGCAACTTACAGGGCTATCCACAGAGTATGACTTTAAAAAAAAATAGTTAAGATGGCATCCATGATGGTGTGATCGAAACTCTGCCTTTTTCTATTGGTATCACACTATCACAAGCTTCTTTTTGACCACACCTTGTAGAAACCCTTAAACTCCTGGATTGGCTTGGATCTTCTCTGGTCTTTCTAATTATTTTATTTTAGAACAAAGGGAAACTGTCAACCTTTCAAGATATCTGTGTAAACCCTTTCTCACATGGAAATGTTAGCTGTTGTGCTTGCCAAAAACCTTTGCAAAGCTCTCCGTCAACTGGAGGCCACAAAGCACAGTTGTAATAAAGTCTGACCCATAGAAAGTTGTGTAAACAATCTAAGCCTATTTTTACTAGCCCTTTGGCTGCCAAGAGCAATTCCCTCTCACAACTTTGATGTCTCCCAAAGAAACTAGCCTCAGAAGATGGGTGTTTCTATGTCTCTGGTCTCGGAAACTAAAACATGGTAAAGGATAGAAAGGTACTGAGCCAGTTAATTACTCACATCTGGCAGATGTTTCGCATTTCTAAACAGCCAACAACTCATAATGCTTTTAAAAGGGACAGCTAAACAATTACACATGATTAGCTATATCAAGCATGCAATCTTTTTTCAGTTTCCCTAAATTCCTAGAGCTGATGTTATCCCAGTAGAATATAAAAACAGGGTAAATATAGTAAAATCCCTGCTCTGGGAATCGTGTATTTAAGGTTCAAACCCTTTATTTAACTGCTATAAACCAAATAATGAATTGTTTGAGATTTCTGGCTAAATACCACTGACTTGAGTGAGAACTACAGTATACTGAAGCAATGATGGAATAATTTAATTCCATCTCAGTTTTTACTCAACTTCTATGCTTTGAACAGTAATATTTAAAATGTGGATTGTTAAACTATTTTAAAAAATCAGTCCAATAATTAAGATTTGCATTATACCTAAAAAAAAAAACCAAGCAACATTTCTCTGAATTATTGTATATTAATCCTTTGGTATGGCAGATCCTACCCATCTACAATGGTATCTTCTAAATATTTTGATTTGGTTGGGAAAATAAACTATAAAGTTTTCATGACAATTATTACTAATTGTTTGTTTGTTTGTTTTTACAAGCACAATGTGTTTTAAAATTCTTATTTAACTTTAGAAGATTCCTGGAAGGTGGTATTTTGTCCCCATATATTGTTACTTCTTAACCAGTTCTGTGGGTGTGGCTTGGTGAGCATGGCATGGCTTGGTGGGCGTGGCTTGGTGGGCGTGGCATGGGAAGGATACTGTAAAATTTCCATTCCCACCCCACTCCAGGAAAAGCTTACTGCAAAATCCCCATTTCCTCCCGATCAGCTGGGACTCAGGAGGCAGAGAATAGATGGGGGCAGGGCCAGTCAGAATTTTTACTACCGGTTCTCCGAACTACTCAAAATTTCCGCTATCGGTTCTCCAGAACTGGTCCGAACCTGCTGAAACCCACCTCTGTTCTTAACTAAATATTTCTGGTTGATAGTCGGTACTAAACATGTTTGTCCCACAAAAAAGACCAGAAATTCTAAATACTTCTCAATAAAAAAGTTTCTTCCACTATTGAGAAAAAGAACACCCACATTTGCATAACATTTGCATATGCTAATATATATGCAGATGCACCTTTACATGACCTTCTCAGTCATTTGCTCAAATGTCATGAATTTGCCTTTCTTTTATATTCTTCTTTGTATTTAAATTGAACTTGTAATGAGCAGCTCTGCACATACCAGCTATTTTAAAACAAGGGGTTTTCCTTTCTAAAATAGGAAAGTTCTTTTTTTTCTTTATTTTATTGATTTCAGAAATGCCCATTACAATCTTTTTTTTTTTTATTTGATTTATATGCCGAAGTCTTCTCCGAAGACTCAGGGCGGCTTACAATGTGCTCAGCAATATCTTCAAGATCATATTGAACTTTCCAAAATGTATCTTATGCAACACTGTTGCAAATCTATCGTGTCAACTATAAAGACAATGAGTCTTAGAGAAGAAAGCCTACTAAATTCCTCTGTCTTTATGAAGCTGAATTAAAATCTGAGATCCAGTAAACGAGTTCAACAGATTTTTTTCAAAAACAGTTGTCAAAAGCTACAGTTGAAAAACTTAATGGCCAATTCTCATATGCTCCAATACTGAAGTAGTTTTCATGTATTTTAGCAGAGGTTCAGCAATAAAATCCCAGTCCCTTCACTTAGCTGAGCTGTGCAATGAGATGGAAGATCCTACCTACAGTGTGTTGTTGAAGTATAGTGTCACAGCAGCTTGTAATCAACCCTTGCTCATGTCATTGTAAATGCATTTTCAGACCTCAACCATTTGTTTGGCATATTATGGTTACAATCTCCAGGATATGGGTCACATAAAGAGCTGCACCTGCTGTCAGTGAAAACATAGCTACCTTCTCATTTTCCACCCAGTAGGAATTTGCTGAGACACATCCTTGTTTTTTCCTCCAGTTGTTCTTTTCCCTAAAGTTTGAATAAGACTAAGTATCCAGGTATATCTGAAGCCTTGATTCATCAAGTATATTAAAATTCCTGCTTGTACTATTTTTTCAAAATGGTAGCAATAACTGACATTTTAAAACAAGCCCTAGCTCAGTAGAATCACATCCACTCGATTCTGGGCTTTTTTCTTTTCTGGCAGCCAGCAAGTTTTTCCTGCCAGGTGGGAGACTTATATAGATCTATTTCCAGCTCATTTGATTTCATCAGTAAGCCACACCCACATCTTATGTATCCTCCCTGTAAAGGTATAGTATCTATTTTCTTACTTCTTCATAGGGTTTATGTGTGTTTTTCCTCTAACCAGGTTTCTCCTACGTAACCAAGGTTTTTCTGCAGCCCTAGCTCAGTAGAATCACATCCACTCGATTCTGGGCTTTTTTCTTTTCTGGCAGCCAGCAAGTTTTTCCTGCCAGGTGGGAGACTTATATAGATCTATTTCCAGCTCGTTTGCTTTCATCAGTAAGCCACACCCACATCCTATGTATCCTCCCTGTAAAAGTATAGTATCTATTTTCTTACTTCTTCATAGGGTTTATGTATGTTTTTCCTCTAACCAGGTATATATATATATATATATATATATATATATATATATATATATATATATATATATATATATATATATATATATATATATATATATATATATATATATATATATATATATATATATATATATCGCTGTGCTGCTTACGGCCCAAGCTCATTATGCCTTAACAATTCACCTTTAAGTCCATATTCATATAAAACATTCCATAATTCAAATATAAATTTTTCCTAACTTTATACATTTTATTGGACTAAGTCCGTGATGGCAAACCTATGGCATGCACACCGTCGCCCCAGGTCAGATCTCTGTGGTGTTTCTTTTGTGAGCTTTTGTTTCCCTGCAAACGATGAAACAGAAGCTCACAAAAGAAAAAGCTCTTACCTCTTGCCACGCTGCCAGTGTTGGGATGCCCCATCTCCCGCCGGCCAGCTGGTCTTCGGGTCTCTGCTGCACATATGCGTGTTCACACAGCACATGTGCATGTTTCAATTTGGGCATGCATGCGCACGCAGTTTGGGCACTCGTTATCTAAAAGGTTCGTCATCACTGAACTAAGTGATACCTTTTGTTTAGAATTGAAGACTTACCTTACTTCAGTAAAAAAAAAGAAGAAGAAGAAGAAATAGCTGAGGCTTATATGCAAATGACAATGGAGAAAGATTCAAAGATGGTTTTCACCAGAATTGCATACAAAAAGATATATTATTATAATAGAATTATTTTTGGAGTAGCACCCAGCCCCATGGCAAAAGTCATCAATGAAACATTATAAGTTTGTCTAGATATCTAGTGCTAATTAAGTAACATTATTATCATACGATAAAACTGGGATCTGAAAAACTCAAAATACCAAGCTAGGTAACATCAGCAGAATTTAGGGCAGGGGTCAGCAACCTGCGGCTCTAGAGTCGCATGTGGCTCTTTCACCCCGCTGCTGCGGCTCCCTCTCACTCAAAATATGTGTCACAACTGGCAATGTGTGACACCCACTGGCACGCAATTTATTGAGCTTTTCAACCCCCGGCAGGCCAACCATGGATAAATCCAAGAAAAGAAAAGTTTCAGAAGAAAACAGAACATTTAATTCAACTACATATGCTAGTTTTGTGACTGCTCAAGAAATAATCAGGCACGGGAAGGGCTTTGTGGCTCCCGGTGTTTTATTTTCTGTGGGAAACAGGTCCAAATGGCTCTTTGAGTGTTTAAGGTTGTAGACCCCTGGTTTAAGGATGTCAGTGGTCTGTTTATAAGGGCTTACGGGTGGGTGTGCTAAGTGAGGGTCTTGTGATAGGTCTTGTGATGAGTCAGCTGTGAGTCTTGTGATGGGTCTTGTGATATGGAAATTACCTCAGGTCAGGGTCATTGGGAGGTGAACTGCTGGTGTGTATGAGTGGGGGAAGAATTGCATGAGTTGGTTGAAGGTCGATGCTGTCTCTGGTTGGCTGTGCAGTTGATTTGGATTCTGAGGGGTTTGTAGGCTGGTTGTAAGTCAGTGTGTCTGTTGATAGAATTGCTTGTGGAGTGCCAGGCTTCAATGAACTCACGAGCATGGTGGGTGGTGGCATGGCTGATGATTTTTTTGTTGCTCTAGTCGAACTGGTGCTGTTTGGTGTTGGTGTGGGTAGAGAGTAAGGATTTGGGATCATGGTATTTGACTGCCAGCTGGTGTTTGTGGATCCTGATTTTTAATTGATGTGATGTTTGTCCCACATAGGTTGCACTGGTTACTATTGACTTTGTAGATGGCACTGTTTCTTTCATCTTTCTTTTGTCTTTGGTTCTGGATAATTCCTGGCAGAGTGTGGCTATGGGTTTGTGGGCTATTGTTATTCCTAGGGGTTGGAGGATTCTGGCTGTCATTTCTGACACCGCTTTTTTGTATGGTAGGGTTAATTTTTGCATGGTGGTTTGCTGCGTGGTATGTTGTGATTTGGGTGCTGTGTGTCAGAATATAAAGTTTTTTGGATAGCCATTGCGAGGAAGACCTCAAGCAGCTGTTTCTCTTCTGCTTTTCTTAGTGTTGTGGTGCTGCAGCGTGTCCTGGCCCTTCTGAACAGGGTCTGGACACAGGTTTTGTGTGCAGTGGGGTGTAAACTCAATGTTGCAAAAATTGGCAGACAATGTTTTTGAGCATGTTGCAAGAAATATTATTCTTTAAGCCTAGCATCACATATTGATGCAGAAGGCATAGGCATGTGTAGAGAGAAAGTTCATGAATGCCTCCAGATGTGTCATAGCTTGGTAGGGTTTCTTAATGGTTATAACAGATTTATGCCAAATTGTTGTCCCTGTGCTACATCCCTTGAACATTTCACTGCAGGGGAGAAGGTATAGTAGTGGAGAAACATTAGAAGGAAGTAAAAGGGTGGCATCAATCATGATGTTCGTATATTATAGTGCATTAAAGTTGGCTTACGAAGCTTCACAATATGGTATCAGTGTGGTAATATTGCATATAATAAAAAATAGCAGTGTATGCCTTTTGTATTACTGTCATAGCTTTAGAAAAAAGAAAATATGCACAAATAGATAGGCAAATGCATAAACAGGTAGGCAAGTGTTGAGCTTTGTCTAGGGAATTAAATGTATCAGCTAGTATTTGTACTGAAAGGACTTTATCTTTAATACTGATTGCCATTCACTAATATCAACCTTCAGTCCACATGACAAAGTATCTGCTTAACAGCAGCTGTTTAAATGTAACATTAGACTTTGTTCTTTGAAAGTGTGGAGAATTGAAACAAGAATTTAGCTTTAATCAGTTATAATTCTTTTTTATATGCAGATATAAGATTGCATATGTTCTAGTTATATTTCTTTGGTAATTTACTTAGCTATGGAATTCCTGTTATGATGCCAGTTTGTTGCCTATTGGTGATTAAATACCTTTAAGATTTATGCCTTGGAGACAATTGAGGATGTGTAATACAGCTTCCCTTGCACACCTCCCCCCCCTCTCTCAAGTTAAATAATTACCTGTGGTAATATAGGTGCCTAATAAATTTTACAAATAATAAAATAAAATAATCAGAATTCAGAATGACATACAATAAGCCAAATGTGGCCAGGTTGTCTTGTTTTCAAGAGTGCTTTCTGAGCAAAACATCCAACAAAAACTTGCACATTGTATGTTTTCAGATTGCAATATAGGGCATGGAAAAATAAATCAAACACTAGTAATATTGTTCTTAGATCATACTTTACATTTAACATTGGGCATTCTGAAACTTACTTTGATAAATAATCAATAATCTTCTAACAATGAAACATGACCCATTATCAGATGAAGAAAAGGTTTTGTCCCTAAGGGTTGGAGATTCAAATATACTGGTAGTTCCTGAATTATCACCAATCATATGACTCTTCAAGGAGGGATGCAACTGGTGATTTGTACATGATCATTAATACTACTGGATCAGCTGAGTGTTCCTGTCTGCAGTGCAAAATTATCCTATTCACATACAAAATCACCACACCATCTATATTTGTAAATATAATAGGTCTGTATGAGTGTAATATATTGGATAATTGTAAAGGTATATTCATTTAGTTACTTTGGACTCTCTGTGTGTCATAACTCTCACAGAATCATTTTAGTAAGGCAACCAGCATAAACCACTAACACTCACTCTATTCTCTTTTACATGTCTCTAGAAAAATACACAATGATAATATCTGGTTGTTATGAAATTCAATTTGTTCCATTAAGTTTAGATGCCCAGGGCATGGACATTAGACTTTTAACAATTTTTGGTGTGTTACTATAAACTCCTCAAATGAGGAGGCAGATGCTACAGGTTTTAATAATGATGTATCTAATGTGTTCTCACACTTATAGATCTAACATTTCTACATTTTTACAGCTGACCTTCAAATTTTGTTTTTCTATTCTATGATACGTTAGTCTCCTTTTACTGTTATACCAAGTATGTGAGTAAAACAAAGTAAGTTAGAAAGGTTTTTGCAGAATCAAAAATATGAAGATGATGACCACAATGTGCCAAGCTTAAAAAGTCAGAATGAAGGTTCATATGGTGTAGAGGTAGGTCAAAGGTCGTAGTGCCAGAATAAGAGCAGCACACTGCCTTAGCTCATGCGCTGTGGATTTTGCCTGCTTGTATGATCTCAATTTGGCTTTGATCTGCATTATTTCAGTTGCCTTCAGAGGATGGCATCTTGAGAGGGGGGTGAATAGTTTCTACCAATTAGAACACTGTTGTCCTGCCTTTTTGTCTGCCTGTAAAAACTGTATAAAAATTAAAGCTCTCTGCGAGAGCGATAGAGACATCTTCGCACAGAGCAAAAGCCTGAACCTTTGATTTACAACATCATGGAAAACTACAAAAAAAGAGGTGGGGGTGTAGCTGACTTTGCTAGTTGGAAAGATCGCAATTCAATCACATGACTCCAGGGTGCTGCAGTTGGTATTAGAACAGTATATGCCAAGAGCCAAGTGCCTGAATTTTGATCACTTGACCATGGGAATGTTACAGTGGTCATAAGTAGAAGGACTGTTTGTAAGTCACTTTCTTCATAGCTGTTCTAACTTTCAATTGGTTTCTAAACAAACAGTTGTAAGTCAAGGACTGCCTGTAGTCCAAGCATCATAGTAAAAGCCTCTTGTATCATAGTAAGAGCTTCAACCAAGAAGAAGGTAACAAGGGGCGTGCCCAATGCATGTGCACTCAGTACTACACATTTATTGCAATTCCATGTTAAAAAGCTCAGCAAGCAACCATTTTCAAACATTCACTGAAGAATCCAGCAGAATAAAAAGAAATCTATTTTATGAATAAGCCTTGTTCAAGATCAAAATAAATATAATAAATTAGTATTTTTAAAATCATATTTCTTATGACCTCAAAGCTTGAGATCATTGATTTTGCAATAAAGAATACTCCAATTATTTCAAATTTCTTGGATACTGTCCATATTTATTTGGACTGTATTAAAGGTATTTAAACCATATAGATTTCCAAGGCTGGCAAACAGTGTATAACAAATGACTTTTTCAACTGAAAAATCAGAAGGTTATTATCTTTTCATAAAATTATAATGATGCTTTGATGCTAATCCCTTCTGCAATCTTCACATCAAAGTTCCATTCAGAACCAGAAACTACAAATTCACGCAATTTGTAAAGTCCATTCCCATTTTCAAGAGAGAGAGGGATTCAGTTAAGTTCCTTACTAAAAGGATCATAGCAATGGTGGGTTCGCCAGATCAGGTGAACCGGTAGTGGCGGCAGCAGGAGGCTCCGCCCACCCACCCGGATGCTTCTGCGCATGCATGAGCGAACCAGTAGCGATGGGTTTTGAAACCCACCCCCGGATCTTAGTATATATAGTAGAAGTTATGAAAGGCACTCCGAAAGGCACTCATGACAGTCTTCAAAATATATATTATGGATATGAATATCAACAAGCAATATATTGAATCAGTCAAATTATTTGGATCCTATCTTGTGTACTATCTTGTGTATTAAGCAAACTGACTACCTTTTATGCAGAAGTATATGCCTCTTTAATTTCAAATTAAAGATTGTGGTAAGGAATCACATGATATAACGGATGCATATTGGAAAGGACTTCATGGAACTAGTCATCTACAATATATTTATGATCCAAACTGAAAAGCATTTCTTATTCTTCTTTAGAATATCAGTGGAGTAAACACAAGACATAGTGACAAAAAGAACCGAAGATTCACAATAATCAGATACTTACATCCACATTTCTAACCACAGAGGAAAAGCTACCTCAAAATATGAAATTTCCTTAACCTGACAAAGGTTCATAGAAAATTTGCACTTGCCTCTGGATTGTACTATTATTTAGAGAAAATAGCAACTTTTAGTTATTGCTTTCTATTATTTCTTCATTCCAGTTTGTTGCTTGGCTTCCACAGGAGTGTGCTTTGAGATTAGAGGGCGTTCCTTCCTTTAAAAATGCATCTGTAAAGGGCTCACATTTACACATGCTTTTTTCCCCCTGCAAACCATGGCAATGGTCAGTTTCAAATTGTGTTCCCTGATCAGGCTGGTAGATTTTCCATTCTGAAAAGGATTGCAACTTAAAATATCTCAAGGCATACATTTTAGTAACTGAAGTGATTCCCCATATGCTAATCCTGAAATTCAGCGATCTTCTACATCCAGTTACAATCCTAACATATTCGTTAAGTCAACTCATGAATTGAGGGCATAAAACATATTCAACTTCCCCCTAAAAGGGTCCCACAGAACTTTTTACTTGTTGACTATAACACAGAGAAATTGAGGTATGACACACAGCAAGCAGAGGGAAGAAGTAAGAAAAATGGTTAGGACAAATCACAATTATTTTGTCAGGGGTTAAAAGTAACGAGAAAAAAGCTGGCAACCCTTCATGTTTTCCATTTCCCACCCAGAAGCAACCCATTTTTTTTCTAGTCCAGAAACACCTGTGTGGGTAAGCTGAAAGATGAGCTAATTACAAAAAAGGAAAAGAAAAATATACAATCTACACTGCATTCCTCCCCCCTCCTTCCCTTTGGCCTACCTGCAGATTTAAGTTCGCTAACTAGTTCCAGCTGTTTGATTTGACTCTGCACCAATGAGTTTGCCAATATCCATTCTGAGTCTATCTCCTCTGGCTAGACTACGACATGAAGAGTTGCCTGAATAATTAGAGAATTTGTAACAAAGCCTCCAGAATTATCAAACATAGACTCTTCTGTTCAAGCTACAGTTTCTGGCAGTCTAACTAGGTGGCCTTGCCAATAGGTCAAACAGCCCAATTGTCTTCTAGTTAAAAGAAATCCCAGAACTGGTCTGTGGGAATATTATTACGGCCAGGGGTTGGGGAGTAAGGGGGAGATGGGCAGCTTGAAACAAAAGATCTTTCATTATTTGGATGGATAAGTAATCCTTGGCCTCCTTACTATCACCATTATAATTATACTTTTGGAGAAATACTAATCTCATCAAGCTTCTGTACAGGTATATTAAACACATGTATTTTATTTATGCTTTCCTTTTGTAGATCCATACTTATCATGCTGAAGGATAAGAAGACAATATTTTCCATCAGCCTACCTTGACAGGTATTTTCTTGATAAGTGATAATCAAGACAGGTATTGATTATAGATATTTTCTTGATAAGTGATAATCAAAATATTAGCATATCTTCACTTTTGTCGATGTGCTGCAGTAGGCCCCACTTCAACACAAATATCAGAACTTTGGAGATGTGATTAATTTGGTTCATATTTTTGGTATGCAAGCTGAGAAATAAATGTATGCTACACAATTGGTTTCCCAGGCTACTTATATTGATGGATAGTAGATGCTGTTGCTTGTTTGTTTGTTTATTGTCTGATTTATGACTGTATAGCTGCCCATTTCACATAGACGACTCTGGTCAGCTTACAGACAGTTAAATCAATGTAAAAACAACCAAATGATACATTTAAAACTGTAGAAGACAATGCAAAGGCAATTAAAATCCTCATTAAAATTAATATCATTCACCACCAAAGTAATCATGCCTCTCAATAGCATTTAATACAGCTGTTGTGTCGGTTTCACCATTTTCCCACATCTTAATACTGATTGGCAAAATCAGGTTTCCGGGTGGTTGTTGTTGTTTTTTTTGAAAGGCCAGCCATATAATCTGACCCCCAAGGGGAAAATGTTCCATAGAGTTCTCTCTTTCTTCCTTGACCCACCAGATGACACTCCCTGGTTGACAAGACCAGGAACTTGATCCTCCTATCAGATCTGATGGGATGGGAATATGAAATTGGGGAGATGGTGGTCCCTCAAATAACCTGATTCCATGCTATGTAGGGCTTTAGATATCATTACTGCCATCTTGTAATGAATCCAGAAGCAAACTGACAACCAATGCAGGTCACAGAGTACCTGTTGTGGGTGTTTCCCTAAACTGATAAAAAGATTGGCTCAATACTGTAAATGCAATGTACTCTGAAGATTTCCATCAACTCTTTTAATGTCTTAGTGAATCATTGCACATGCACAGCAGGACATAGACCAGCCCGTTGCACGATGCCAGCTGAAAAGCATTGGTGACCTTTTGAAAATACAAAAACTTCATTATTGGCCATAACAAGTGAAGCCTAATTTGTTTTCCTCTATTGTCTAAATTGCAGAAGACCTACAGAATTCTCTGCCTCCCACCCCCTCAGTCCCCTCCTCACCCCCACTGGCTGAAGGCACACTTGTGAAAATGCAAATCTTTTCATAAAGCATCAAGAAAACCTAAGACATCTTTTTTTCCTGATGAAGCTCTTTTTTCTCCTGTCTCTTACCCCAAAATGTAACATGCCTGTATGAGATCATCCAGTTTTGATAGAAAATATCATGTACTACTAATCAAAGGGTTAGTGTGATCGACCTTATTTGAATAACTTAAAAATATGTGTAACCATTGAAAAATGTTTGTGCATGTGTGTGTAAATATACAAGAGAGGCCTTTCTTAATTTCCTTGACTTAAATACCTTATATGAAGTAATGTATTTCCAGGGAGATCAGTATTTATCACTATCATTTTTGAAACTATGCTTAAATTTGTCCTGTATCCTTACCAAATGTTTCCTACTCTGGCACCTTCTACCTCTTATATTCTTTCAATTTTTTTTAGCTTACTTTATTGTTGCAAGGAGGCAAGGATGCTTCTATTCTCACCACGAACTTCATGCTCTGATAAAGCTCCCTTAGGAGGAGTCCTCCAAATATCTGAAACCTCATTAGTAAGTTAGCCACAGGTCCAGTGGTGGAATGTTGCTGGTTTAACAACCAGTTCGGTGAGCACGCGCTTTGCATGTCTAAGGCGCTTGCACGCAGTGCTAAAAGTGGAGCATTTAGAAGCTCAGCTGCTTACCTTCCAAGTCAGCAACGGTAAGTAGAACAGCGATGGGGGGGGAATCAGCTGTGCCGCACGATTGAGTTGAGCTACAAAGCAGGAAATAAAGGACAGGATAGAGTGGGGGCGGGTAGGTGGCGCCAACTGATCTTCAGCGCTACTGGTACATCTGAACCGGTCTGAACTGGCTGAATTCAACCTTTGCACAGATCCCCTCACAACGGATTAAATATGGAAAGACAGTGCTCTAAGAAATGAACCTGCATTCACATCATATATATGGACTAGAAGACCTCCAAGGTCCCTTCCAAATCTGTTATTCTATTCTATTCTAAATGAGAATGTCACCAAGAAGTTCTTACTTGTCTGAAAATAAAAATTAAAAAGTATATATAGATATAGATATATATTGCCTACAACAAATAAGAATCATGAAAGTTTCTGCAACCCTGAATCAACTGAGGACCTGGATTGTGGGGGCAATAAACTATTGTATTTCTATACAAATAACTTTGTATAAAAAAGAACACCGCTTAGGGGGGGCCGAAAGCCCTACTAAGCAGGTATATACAAAAGTATGAAGGCTATTGCTTAATGCATTGTAAGCTGCCCTGAGTCTCCGGAGAAGGGCAGCATATAAATCAATCAAACAAACAAACAAACAAACAAACAAACAAACAAACAAATAAACAAATAAATAAATAAATAAATAAACTACAAGTATTATTTAGCATTATAGAATTATATTTAATATTTTAAACTTCAAAGTAAAGCATTTAATTGTATAATATTGATATTATCAAACATTTGGCCTCTTCTGGCATATTCTTAGTTATGTGCGTATTATTCTGTGCATCTCTTTACAGTGCTACCTGCCAGCAAAGCCTCACATTAAATATATTATTTTAGAATTTAGATTAATCATTTAATTAGTTGCCCTTTCTGTCCTTCTGTTGCCAGGGGCTACTAAAATAGTTAATTTAGAAAAGTATATCAAATGCTAAAGGCCCCATTCCTATGAAAGCTGTTGACTCTGATGAACTATTATGTGAGGGAAATTAAAATGAAAATCAAATTTTAAAATGAGTTTGGCATCCTCATTTATTTACGCCTTGTACTGTAAGCATGAAAGGCAGCCTAATATGTATGTTCAAAATGAGTAATGACTCTGCATTTCTCTGCTTTGTTTATTATCAAAATTATTCTAAAGAGTTTAAAAACCTCCCCGCCTTTTAATCCTACTGTACCTCATCTTATTAAGTTCCGGTTGGCCTCAGGTGGAAGGTAAACTAGTTCAATTATTCTCAAAAGGTTTTTCTGCAAGGAACTGTTTTCAGGTTCATTCAAAATTCAGTCACTCTGCCCAGTAGCTAAACTTACTCAAAGGGCAAAAATAAAAACCGGATTCCAGCTGTTAAACAATTATATACATTTTTTTTCCTTGAACCACAACCTGTTTGTTCACATTGCAACTTCTTCAAGACTGCAGTGCCCTGTCTGTAGCTCATTTTAATGCTGGAACTGATCTCGGACCATTATTAGAAAGTGTGGGGAAAAAAATCAGAAAGTATATGTGCAAGGTTATTAAAAGGCAGAGAGATACAAGGAAACTCGCACGTATCTCCCATTTCAACCTCCGTTCTTCCAAGCCATTTCAAGAACAAGTATAGAAGGCAAAGTCTAACTTAGATGTCCTTCACTGCAACCATCCTCCTGTGATGGCCCGCCAGCGGCCTGCATGGATTGTGGCTGATCCCAATGATGAGGAGACTGGTGTGGTGTTGCGCCAGCAGTCAGCGCAGCCGGCGCTCGCGTCGGACAGCGAGGAGGTCAAAGAGGATGTGATGCCAGAGGCAGAGACTCAGCCAGGGCCTTCAGAACCTCCAGAGGCTCCTTCCAGTGGAGACAGCGAAGTGGAGGAGCCTTTCCTCAATGCTCAGGCACGCAGGACTGCCAAAAGGCAGGAGTGGCTACTCAGGAGGAGGAGGTCTACTCGAGAGTAGGTCTTGAGGATAATTGGCCACTCCCTTAGCCTATTTAAGTCGCACGTAGCTAGTGCTTTCTTGCTAGAAACAATGTCTCATTACTACAGAGCATCTTGGAGAGCGAGTGACTTCTCATATCTGGTTTTCTGGGCTGATTGCCAACCTTTGTCGGACTTTGTTCTTAATAACTTTGATAAGGACCTTTTGCACTGGAAGCCTGCATTCTTGAAAGGGTTTGTTTGGAATTAAACAGTGTTTGCGAAGCTTGGTGTGTGTCACATTCTCTGGGAATCTGAAGCTGGGGCAGAACACCTCCTTCAGATTTCCAGCTGCCCATCGTACAGATTGATTAGTTGGCTGCAGTTCGCGCAAACTGCATACTTCATAGTTAAGAATCCATGTGTGGGAAGCCCCTCCCTCCTAGAAGAATGAAATATTTTGGGAAATATTAAAAAGGCAGAATATTATATTTCCCTAAAGGAGAAATGGAGAAACATGCTGTTAAAAACAGAATCAGCCCCCAGGTCTTCCTTAATAGCCCACAGCAGATGTCAGCGCTTAAGAGATAAAGAGCTTATTGAAAGAGGAAGACAAGTATCTAGATAACTCTAATCATAAGCAAAGCAAATACTGCAGACAGAAATCCATTCAAGACAGGATATTTTGAAACTCCTTGGCTGAATGGGTAGGATTAGAAAGCAGCCCCTCACCCAAGATCCAACACAGAACAAAAGCCCTTAGCCACAATAGGAATTGCTCAACAGTCATTCAAAACACAAGCCCCTTCATTGCACCATCCCCAGAACAGTTAAAACTTCAAAGTCACAGAAATCTATAAAGTTCCATCAATTCATTCAACCATTTGTTCAGCTGACCCAGAACTGTCTTTGTCCTTGTGTTCAATAAACTATCTTTCCAGTCAGATTGTTTCCATCGTTTTTCTCACAGTTTAGAACTGAACCAGATGGATATTTCTTCCAACACATGTAAAACCAGGTGAAAAGATATCTCTCTCTCTATCTATCTCCCTCCCTCCCTCCCTCCCCCCCATCTCTCTCTCTCCAATATGCTCCCACAGAGAGAGGCTCCTTAGGGTGCCGTCGGCCAGACAATGCTGACTGGCGACACCCAGGGGGAGAGCCTTCTCTGTGGGGGCATCAGCCCTCTGGAATAAGCTGCCCCTTGAGATTTGTCTCATCCCCGACCTGCGTACCTTTCGCCGCGTCTTGAAGACCCTCTTGTTCCAACAAGCCGGTCTGGCCTAATACAAATACGAATTTTAGAATGGGTGTATGTGTGTTTTAATCTATGGGCCAATTTTTTTATATATTCAATTTTAAATTGTTTTAAATTTTGTATATTTGTATGTGTTTTAATATGGCTGTACACCGCCCTGAGTCCTTCGGGAGAAGGGCGGTATAGAAATCTACTAAATCCTAAATCCTAATCCTAAATCTCTCTCTCTCTCCCTCTCCCTCTCCCTCTCCCTCTCCCTCTCTCTTTCTCTCTCTCTCTTTCTCTCTCTCTCTCTCACACACACACACCAGTGGTGGGTTTCTACCAGTTTGCCCCGGTTTGAGCGAATCTGTAGTGGCAGCAGTGGGAGGCTTCACCTACCCACCCGGATGTCATCATGGATGCTCTACGCATGCGCAGAAGGTTCTGTGCATGAGCAGAAGCACCAGGCACGAGTGAAGCAAGCATGCGCACAAGCATAGCAAATGTGCACATGAGTGAAGCAAGCACGCACGTGAGAGTGCTCTCAATTCCGAACTGGTAGCGAAGGTAAGTGGAACCCACTACTGACACACACACACACCATTTTTCCTATTAGTTCCCACACAATTTCATGAAAGATTATTTGCTTGAGCAATCTTTCAAAGGAGAAATTATCCTGGGACGACTGAGATCTTCTTGTGCACTGAGTGCTCATCTCTTCAGCTTCCATAGTTTCCCTGTGAAATCCTATGGAAACAAATCATGAAGAAAGCCTGAACTTTTTCAGGAACTTCTTCTGCTCACACATTCTTATCTGTTGGACTGGAGCATATCAAGCAACAACCTGGTGACTAGTGACAGAAGCATCCTTGCAGAAGGATCCCTGCAGAAAATGCAGTGACAATTACTCCATTAAGGAAAGAAAAAAGAGAATGGGAATGGGATGGGAAATTAAAAGAAAAAATGGTGGGACAGAAGACAAGAAAATGACAGAGGAAAAACTGTCTCAGAAGGAAAAAAGGTATAGTAGATTTCCTGTCGCGGATGGGATCATAAATCCAACACTCTATAAGTTATAGAAAAACAATCTGTTATAAAGGATAAATGGTTCGTTTCCTACTCACAGATGAGAATCCTACCATTACCAATAGCATTGCTATGTTCCTATATCCAGCTAATTCCATAAAATGGCACAGGATATCCAAATCTTGAAGAAATGACATTATGAAGTCTCTCTTTTATTTCAGAGTATTTTCTTTTTTTTTTTTACTCTGTTGCAATTTTATTTTGTATTTTATAATATTAAAATGCATATTGTTTAATCGTTTCATTTCTCTCAGTCTTGATTTCTAAGCTTTATATGACTATTACATTGTCTTTTGTATTTGATTGTTGCTTCTGTGTTTTTCACCTTGCTGGTCATTCGCTACAATTAAATAAATTTTAATTATATTCAATAGCAATATGCTCAAAACTAGCTACTGATATTCCTGCCTCACCAACAGTATGATGTAGGTAACTTGATTAGTATTATTACACTCTGGAAAACAATTTTTACTTTGCAATTGTGCAGCCCTCAATGTATTCCTAAATGAAAGGTAGCCATATTCGTTTAAAATTGTTTGGATTGTTCCTGAATTCACTTTCTCTGCAATTTCATATTAATTTGAATATGAGTTATGCTTTAGTAGGTAAAAGGAGCCCTTTCTTTAGGGGACATGTATGATTGCCTTAGATGGCTCCAGAGAGCTCTTGTGCTTTTCAGGCAAATGGAACAGTGTTTCCATCATGGCTGTTTAATGAATAGGGATGACCTTCTCTAATAGATACAGTGGACTCCCAGATGGAAGGGCAAGTAGACCAGTCATTTCAAGAACACTCTGCAATGCAGTTTCTCAGGCTATGAAATAAGCTCATCTTGAAAGTATTAATTGAGTTGTCCTTCTGCACTATTTCCTTCTCAATAACGTATTCCACTTTGAACCCAATTCAAGACACCTAAAATAGAAATTCAAGGTAATTCAGCTATAGTAGCATGAAAAGAGCAGCTTTCACAGGCAGTTTCACAATGTCTTACGTTTAGCTGAGTGGCAGGAGATCTCTGCATTTACACCATCCCTTATGTTGGTCATGAATGCCCACTTCTGCGTATTTTATTTAAAACGTGAAAGTGAAAATAGAGATGTTAATCCAAAAATCCCTGGTCCAAATTCTGTCTGTCTCCTGAGCTCATTCTTCTGCAAAAATTCCCAGATTCAGTCCACTCTTCAGTAATATGGAATGATAATGTTGAGATAATTTACAGTCTTTTTTTCTTATAAATTATACCAATATCAGCATGTAGAGTGCTTAGAAATATATAATTGGTCCACAATTGTTCAGTATTATTTCGAATAGGAAGACTGAAAAATTTACTCAATAAAGACCATGCTGTCTAAAGTAGCATTAGACAAAAATAAATCCTTCCCTCGTATGAAACAACATTTTAAATTTAGAAATGGGTAGCTAAATTAGAAAAGAGAGAACAACACAAGAATAACAGGGATCAAGTTTACAGAGACTACAGGTAGTTCTCAACTTGCAACAGTTCATTTAGTGACTGTTCAAAGTTACAACAGCACTAAAAGCCATGACTTATGACTGTTTTTCACACTTACGACCATTGCAACATCCCATGGTCACATAATCAAAATTCAAATGCTTGGCAATTGACATGTATTTGTGATGATTGGAGTGTCCCAGGGCCATGTGATCCCTTTTTATGACCTTCTAACAAGCAAAGTCAATGGAGTTGCTTAACATTCATGTTGCTAACTTGATAACTGCAGTGATTGACTTAATAACTGTGGCAGGAAAGGTCATAAAATGGAGCAAATTTCACTTAACAAATGTCTCACTTAGCAACATAAATTTTGGGCTTAAGTGGGGACTAGCTGTATTGTATTTGTAGGAGAAGAATTCTCCAGAATTTCAGAAATGGTACTCAGGATTGTACTATAGTCTGAATTAAGGTATATGGTCTAATCTATGAAAACTAGCCAATATTCCCATAGTTATTTTTCCTTCCTTCTTTGCATCAATTGTCCAAACAAGTGGCTTTTCTACAAGTCCTGTTGTAGCATTCCAAAACTCCAAACTACTTGTGTAGTTCAGCTTCAGCTTCATACGGAAGCAACTTGGGTTGACCCTGCTCTGCTTCAAAGCATTGAAAGAAAAATGAGCCCAAATTACCTTGCTTTTCTCCTGAATTCAGTTCATCCAAATCTAAGGCACACTCCTTGCCTTCTTTCACTTTAGAAAAACCTTAGCAATTAACATAGAGATAACAAAGAGCAGCAAAGCAGGAGATTGTTCAAGATAAGCAATTATAGCACGTATTTAAGCTTCATTTCACATTTAAAACAGAGTCAGTACTACTATTTGTAGTTACCATGAATACCTGAGAATAAAGGGAAGAAGGGGAGGCAAAATAAAAGAGGCACCGACAGCCTCTGTTAAGGTAAATGATCCAAAGGCATCCAAGTGAATACATACTGCCAAGACTAGTCAGAAGTAAGTCTCATCTGTACTTGTCTCAGAGCTGGTCCAGACATTCCCCATTTTCTAGAGCAAATGTTCAGAGGGGCATGAAAATTGCAAGGGGAAGGGGCATCAAAATTCCCATGGTGTTCATTCAACTGGCAGTCAGAAAAACTGCCTGTAAACAACAGTAACCTCAGTGCAAAATTAGTAGCAGTAAACTGTTGGAAGATTTGGTCCAAGATATCTTGAGGCCTAATAACTGAGGGAAATGAATAAGTTCTAGAATATATAGGGGGACCTTCTGTCAGGTTCGCCTGATTCGCCAGTTGCGGCCCTTTCTCGATTGGGATTCCTTGTGCACAGTCACTCATGCCCTCGTCACCTCTCGCCTTGACTACTGCAATGCTCTCTACACGGGGCTCCCCTTGAAGAGCACCCGGAGGCTCCAACTGGTCCAGAACGCAGCAGCGCAGGTAGTGATGGGAGCAACATGGCGCTCCCATGTAACACCGCTCCTGCGCGAGTTGCGCTGGCTCCCGGTGGTCTTCCGGGTGCGCTTCAAGGTGTTGGTTATCACCTTCAAAGCGCTCCATGGCATAGGGCCTAGCTATCTGCGAGACCGCCTGCTGCTACCGACGACCTCCCATCGACCCGTGCGCTCCCACAGAGAGGGCCTCCTCAGGGTGTAGGCTGGTGACCCCCAGGGGGAGGGCCTTCTCCGTGGGGGCTCCCACCCTCTGGAATCAGTTGCCCCCTGAGATAAGGAGAATCCATGACCTCAATGCCTTCTGTCGTGCCCTTAAAACCCATCTTTTCCAGCAAGCCAGGCTGGTTTAAGAAGAAATTTTTAAATTCTTTTAATCAGTTTGTGATTTCTTAACTTTTGGGCCAAATTTATATATATTTTTAACTGTTTTTAATATTTGTATTCTATGTTCTTATCTTGGCTGTACACCGCCCTGAGTCCTCAGGGAGAAGGGTGGTATATAAATTGGAAGTTAAAATTAAATTAAAATTAAAATTAAAATATACTGTATGCTTCTCTACCCAAATCAGAATTACTCCCCAGTAAGAACTGGTGACTTTACAGGAACCTTACAGTTTGTGTCGTTTTCAAGTCTTGGGTTCAGTTAGAATTGAGCCTTCTGTAATGCTCAACCTCTGATAATCTGTTTCAGTGAAATTTATAATGAATATGGATATTTAAAACAAAGTAAAATGAGTAGGGTAGGGTAGGGTAGGGTAGGGTAGGGTAGGGTAGAATAGAATAGAATAGAATAGAATAGAATAGAATAGAATAGAATAGAATAGAATAGAATAGAATAGAATAGAATAGAATAGAATAGAATACTTACTTGATCTATTTGAATTACACTCATTGTCTGTCTATAAATCTCTCTAGGAGAATAATTATGTTAGGCATATGAAAAGCAGTTTTTGAAAAGCAGTAGTCATTCAGTTAAAACCTGGGACTACCATGAACTATTTATATGACTCATTAACCATGTTTCACATTTTAAAAATAAAATAATGGGTTTTTGAATTTCTTAATGTTACTTTTGAATGTTACCATACCTTGAGTACTGAATTCATTAAATATAAGAATATTTATTGAACTAAAATCAGTGAAATGAGCTCTGTCAAGAAAGTGTGGCTGGTGCAGATTGGCACCAATTTATTTTGTAAATAGATTATTTTATTTGATGGAAAAATAATTTTTAATCTCTCTCTCTCTCTCTCTCTCTCACACACACACACACACACACACACACACACAAACACACACACACACACACACACACTTGCAATACAGAAAGCAGTGCAGAGAGTGGTGAGGATAGCATAAAAGATTATTGGTAGTTCACATCCTTCTATTCAGGACATGGCATATAAGCACTGCTTGACAGGGTCTGCAGTATTGTCTGGGATGCTACACTGTTACAAGTAAATGCCTTATTCTCAAATAAGGAAAATGTATATTCACAGAATATCAGGGGTTAATTTATATTTCCTTCTTAATGTATTCATATGTAACCACTCCCATCCATTACTCCGCCTCACTGATATAAAAGGGGACATATGGACCTCCCACTTGCTTCTATCTGTAATTCAGCACAGAACATAGAATGCCTATTGTAAATAAACAGTTCTTTGATTGAAGAAATTGTTCCTGAATTATTTATTGAGTCTGATCCTCAAAATATTGCAACAAGCTGGTAGCAGAGGATGGTTAAACTGACTCAATAAAAGTAGACATGCCTAAGAAGGAAAATTTCAAAAACAAAAAGGAAAGACCCAACACCAGGGCACACGATAAAGAGATGGAAACAGATCAAGAGATGATCGATGAATCAACAGCTATAATAACTAAAGAATCTAAAGACTACATCACAGACAACGAAGAGGTAATAAATGAAACCGATGACCAAGAAGAGAACGAGATAGAAGGCAACGATCTCAGATCGGAGATACTGAGACTATTAAAAAACCAAAAAGATGACTGCAGTCTCATCGCGGACCTCTGAAACATCTTAAAAGACAGCGGAGCAGCGAGAGAATATAATATCATGACAGCTGAACCCAAAGACCCAAAAATGGTGAGCGAATCATCTATAGGAGAAAAAATAACGAAAAGAAAGACCAGTGGTCCCGCTCAAAATTTTGAATGGCAGCCATCTTGGTTTCAACCGACCACTAAGATGAGCGAAGCAGAGCCAATCAGAATGCATCATTCAAAATCTCTGGCGCGAAAAGCCCTACACAGAATAAAAAATAAAAAATAAAAACTTTACTCTTCAGAAGAATCTGATACAGACACGGAAGAAACCCCTATTGAACTAAAAGTCGAATCAGCCATGAGAACACTATTCACAACGTTTGGCCCAAATTTAAAAATCACAAAGAAATCAACGGAAGCTGATGATCGAAGAATAGAAAGAAGACAAGTAAGCAAGCAGACACCTCAGAACTTGCCCACTTCAATTCGCACAACAAGAACAACAACGCCTGAACCCAGAGGACCTTGCAAATTCTCTCCCACGCCGCAGACGATCCCGGGAGTCAGAGGCTTCAAGCAGGACAGCTCCAGCGAAAGAAAGCAAACACCGGTCATCGCCTGGATGCCCAAGATCGAGTCAGAGACCGAGTCGTCGGAAGAAGAGCACTGCGAGGGAGCTACAGCGATGAAGACCTCTCCTGACAGCTTCGGAAGAGAAATGAACAACGCGCATGCGCAAACACACACAGACAACTACGGACGACATGAAGAACAGAGAGAGCCATTCAGACTTGTTGCAAGCATACACACACCATTCTGCAACTATCAACATTTACAAGATCATGGACAACCTCCAGTTGTAAGTAATGGAACAAATAATATTGAGAACTTGCCCAATGATTTCCCAAAACTGAGAATAGATGGTATTAATTTGCAGGAATGGTGTCAACAACTTCAGGTTGTTTTTCTAAAAGAGAACTTATTATTCTTTATAACTAACCCCCCCAAAAGGCCTTGGACTCTAAAATTGGACTGCCTGCACCACAGAGCATTCTACTTATTAATATCTAGTATATCTCCTGCTATGTACCATAGTATTAAGCATAACTTGACTGTCTCAGAAATTATTCACTGCATGTTTAAATTGTTTCATAGTGAAAGTGTAGCGACCACTACAAAAATGTCTAAAGATTTCTTCTCAGCTAGGATAAAACCTGGGGTTACTATAAGTGAACATTTGATATCTCTAAACAAAATCAGAGCAGAGCTACATTTAAGGGGAGAGATAATTTCAGATCAAACAATGAAAAGTGTTATCATTAATTCATTAGACCCATCGTGGGATAACTACATATCACATTTAGACACAATTAATTTGGGATACTTATCCATAGAGAATTTATCAAATAAGCTAATAGCTGAAGATAATTTAAGAAGAAGCCGCTGTAATACTCACATAGAACATAGACAAAGTAAGAGAGTAGTATTTCAAGAAAAATATCGAGAATCAATTGAATGTTATAATTGTGGATCCAAAAAAACACTGTAGAAGAGATTGTCCTAAATTTCTTAGAGAAAGACAAAAACATGACTATAGAAGCAGATACCATAACAGACAATCGTCCATTGATAGACATAGATATAGAAACTCACCTAATTTTAGAGAGCGTAGAGGGAGCAGAGATAATTCAAGAGATAGAAAGTCTGGATCATTAAATGGATTAGATAAACATAATATAACTAACATACAACATTCAGGGGATAATGCTTGGCTCATTGATTCTGGGGCAACTAATCACACAACACATAACAAAAAAATACTATCTTCCTTTATAGAAGATAAATTTTTAATTAAGGTAGCCAATTAAGAAAAAGTCCAAGTTATTGGTAGAGGAAATGTAAACTTATCCGGTCTAGGGAAAATAGAGGGGGTATTATTAATACCAGAAATACCTCATAACATACTTAGTGCAATAAAACTAAGTAGAGATTCTGACATAAATATAGTATTCTCAAAAGGAAAAGCAACACTAGAGAAAAACAAAACAAGTTTGGGTAGTGTGGTCATCAAAGAGGGTCTACCATATTTGGTCATAAAAGAAAAATGGCTACACAATATTGATTCAAACATGGAAGATGACACTAACATAGAAAATGAAGACAATAGCAATAGTGATAATGAGGAACATGAAACAAATCATAACCACAAAAACACATCTACTAATGACACACTCAATAACAAAAAACCTACAATTGGAAAACCAATCCACGATGAATGTGCACATATATTACATAGAAAATTGGGACATGCTAGTTTTCCTGTAGTACAAAAAATGATTGAACATGCTGAAGGTGTTAAAATAAAAAATTGTAAAAATTATTTGGAATGCTCAGTATGTAAATCCTCAAAACTCAGAACTAATCCCAAACCAAAAAAGACAACAAGATCAACTAATCACATTTTTGATCTGGTACATATGGATCTGGTTGGTCCATTAACCCCATCAATCACATATAGAAAACGATATTTTCTAACTATTGTAGATGACTATAGTCGTTACAGATTTGTCTATACTTTGAAACACAAAGATGAAACATTTCAAAAATTTAAAGAGTTTTACAAACGTGTAGAAACACAGCATAATATTAAAATAAAACAAATCATGACAGATAGGGGGTCTGAATTCATGTCAAAAGAATTCTCCCAATGGCTAAAAAACAAAGGAATGCTACACTTCACATCTAGCCCTTTCTCTGCATTCCAAAATGGAGTGGTAGAAAGAAAGAACTCGACATTACAAACCATGATTAGGTGTACATTAGAAGATGCTGGTTTAGGAAAACAATTCTGGTCAGAAGCATTACTATATTCCAATTATACTCAAAACAGAACTTGGTCCAGCATCGTAAACAAAACGCCATACGAATTAATGTATAATAGAAAACCCAAAATAACACACATGCACATATTTGGAGTCACAGCGGATGTACACATACCAAAACAATTGAGGCGTAAAGGAGAGAACATATCCAGAAGACTTAGATTCATGGGATACGAAACAGGCACAAAAGGGTACAGATTTATTGATAATAACAACAAATTCATAATTTCTAGAACAGCTGTATTTCATGAACAGGCCAATTGGTCTAAAATACATCTTAATGAGATATTCCCAACCACAAAATTAGACACTGAGCATCAAGATAAAATAGATAGAGAAGAACTCAATCACAACACACATGGAAACCAAAATAAAACATGGACAAATAGTCACCCCAGAATAAAAACAGATTCATTAACAAAAAAGGAGGCAAGATACCTACACGATAATGATAGCAAACCAGAAAAAACAATCAGATGTAACAGAAATCAGGTGCCAAGTAAATACAAGGATTACATAATGCACATGAATAATTAAACATCAACACCAAACACATACGAGGAAGTATTAAAGCTCCCCATTGAAGAAAGAAAAAAATGGGAATTAGCCATGGCCAAAGAGATGGACAGTTTACGAGAATTAAGTGTATTCACACCTACTCCTGCACCTAAGGACAAAACTATTATAGGCACCAGGTGGATATTCAAAATTAAAAATCTGGAAGAAGGCAACACATTATATAAAGCTAGATTAGTTGCACAAGGTTATGCTCAAAAATATCCTGAGGATTACACAGACACATACTCTCCCACAGTAAGGACTGAGAGTGTTAAGACAGCTTTAGTTATAGCATCTGCACTTAATCTTGATGTATTTCAATATGACATACAGACTGCGTATTTACACGCAAAGCTTGATAAAGAGATATATGTAAGAGCACCTCATAGCCAATACACAAACAAAAATGAAACTTGGTTATTGAATAAAAGTTTGTACAGACTAAAGCAATCTGGCAAACGTTGGTATGAATGTTTAGTCAACGTACTCAAAACTATGAATTTCAATGCCACTACTGCAGACAACTGTTTCTTTGTCAAAAAAGAAGGTGACTCATTAGAATTTGTGTTAATATATGTGGATGATATTTTATATATCGGTAAACATAAAGAGAAAAGAGATACATTTGTAACAAAACTAAATGAACATTTTTCTTTAAAATCATTGGGAAAGGTAAACAAATATCTTGGAGTTCAAATCAGTAAAACCAAAAAAGGATTTAAACTTTCTCAGAAAGATAAAATTATAGAACTCCTAAACAAATGTAATTTGAATGATGCCAAGACTTGTGATACTCCAATGCAGACCGATTTCTTAAGAAACATGGATGAATCATCCCCTGAATTTAAAGATAATACACTTTACAGATCAGTTATTGGTTCCCTTTTGTATATATCTAACTGGACTAGACCTGATATTGCTTTACCCCTCAATCTGTTATCCAGATATGTTAGTAAACCCTTAATGTATCATTGGGAAGCCGTTAAACGAATATTAAAGTATTTAAAGCACAGCTTAGACTTCTGCCTACTACTGGAACCTAATAATGTTAAAGAGCCCATCCTCACTTGTTACGCTGATGCGGATTGGGCAGGTGATACTAAATGCAGAAAAAGCACATCAGGTTATATATTTTTTCTTAACGATTGTCCAGTCTACTGGTATACTGGAAAACAAGATTTAGTAGCCACATCAACAACCGAGGCAGAATATGTTTGTTTGTCTAAAGCCTCTAATAATCTTGTATGGTTTAATGATTTATTATCAGATATTTGGAAAAATCCTTCATTACCATTTATCATACATGAAGATAACAAAGCTGCTATTGAGATATCTAGATCTGATGCTATTGGTCAAAGATCCAGACATATAGATATCAAATTCAAACACGTAAGACAATTATCTCAAGATGGATTTATTAAAGCCGTTCACTGCGAAACATCAGAACAAATAGCTGACATACTGACTAAGCCTTTGCCATCTAAACAACACAAATATTTAACTTCTAAACTACAAGTTTTATATTGTTTTGAATCTGAATGTAATTATTGTTGTATATCGAATCGGCATTTAGAGGGGGATTTGTTACAAGTAAATGCCTTATTCTCAAATAAGGAAAATGTATATTCACAGAATATCAGGGGTTAATTTATATTTCCTTCTTAATGTATTCATATGTAACCACTCCCATCCATTACTCCGCCTCACTGATATAAAAGGGGACGTATGGACCTCCCACTTGCTTCTATCTGTAATTCAGCACAGAACATAGAATGCCTATTGTAAATAAACAGTTCTTTGATTGAAGAAATTGTTCCTGAATTATTTATTGAGTCTGATCCTCAAAATATTGCAACATACACATCCTCTTCATGACCTGTTTTCCTTGCTACCTTCTGAGAGGAGGCTTTGCGATATTTGAAGCAGAACATCTAGATTCAATCACAGTTTTGTTCCATATAGTATCAAACTTGTAAATTCTCAAGTTTCCTCTTTATGATATGTATTCAAAACGGACAGGGGTTAATAGCTATAAAATGAATGGAATGGAATGGAATGGAATGGAATGGAATGGAATAGAATAGAATAGAATAGAATAGAATAGAATAGAATAGAATAGAATAGAATAGAATAGAATAGAATAGAAATACATGTGTGTGTGTAGCATGTATATAAGTGTGTTATGTATGGATATGGGAAGATATATATTTTCTTTTGAGAGCAGGCAACGGAATTTCATTTTTAATGTGTGCCAGTGTGGTCACAGTAAAAAATGACAATAAAGGTTATTTTAATCTTTTGTCCTGGACTGGCCTTTTGAACATATTGTCTAGGTAGGAGGAATCTCCATGATTAGCTTGAACTGGCATTGGCAACTCTGCGTGAACAAAGTAAAGAAAATAACATTGAACAAAATATTTTTTGTTTTTAAACTTTTTCCCCCATCTACATTTATTTTTATTTTTGCATCTTGAGTCATTGAAGGTAGGGAAGGTAAATACTATATGTCTCTTTTTGATAAGATTCTTGGGGATTTTTTTTTTTTATCCAGCTTGATTCTAAAAATCACAGGTGGTATTACGCTGATTGGATATTCATCAAATAAAAAATAAATAATTTTAAAAAGTCAGTGAAAATTAAAAACATTCTTTTGGATGTTTTAGTTTTCATTTAGACAAGCCTTCATCTGGAGTATTAACCTCCAGTTCAATCTTCAGTGAGAGTCGAAAAACATGACATGCTCAAAGTTAGTTTTGTCTTTTATGAATAAACAGCACTTTCAAATGTTGGTTTTGAGGCTCTGGTTTAGACACTGATTTCTTAGGTATCTTAAAACTGCTTTGAGTAAGAGCAGTCAAAGCAGAGATAATAGTACTAATAGTTCTAATAGAGATCATTCAAATCCATTCTCATGACCTCTATGAGAGTTTTATATAAAGAGATTTAGCAATAAGCCTATGTTTTCAGTGGTATCTGTGAAGCCGGAACAAAATTCAGGAAATTTCATTTCCTGACCCAGCTTTTGTTCCACAGGGAGAAAGTAAGAACTGTTACTATGCAAGGACTGGTTTATTGTGATATGAATATGGAGAGGGGAGAGGAAGCACATGAATATTATGCTTCCTTCCTATATAGGTCACAATTATATCTGAAATAGAAATAAACAGATCAGTTTCCACAAGCAGAGGAATATGTAAATTATCCATAAAAGAATAGAAGCCTTTTTTTTTATTGATCAAAGTACTGGTTAATGGTCCATAGATATTTAGCTACATCTATTCTATTACATTTTCACATTCCTCAGCAATTTTTGCAACTCTTTTTGTTCAAAATATGTCTTTCTTAATATAGTTTCGTATCAAAGTTGTCTTGGATCATTTGGAAAGAGCAAATTCCAGTAGATTATTATATTCTGAACTGTACATTAGTCCAGGAGCTGTTAGTATCGCAATTTGTGAAAAATAAATCCCCGATCATCAGTTTTTAGTACTTAAATAAATGGATGTAAGAAAAAGTCCATATCTTGCTGAGCACAAAGCACGTACACAGTTCTTAATCCATCTTGCTATAAAATGTGACTCCTAATTACATTCTTCTTTGATTTCCTATACACTGTCCTTCATGTTTCCTCAACAGGAGATTTCACATAATATAATTTCGTACAGCACGTAGCTTTTTGTCTCATTTCCAAAATCATCTTCAACTTTACATGTCATTTCCCAACAGCTATGACCCGTGCTCATGAGATTAGAACAATCAACCGAAAAACACAACACCCTTATGCTCTATATTTTCATGTAAGGCATTGCATTACTAAATCCTTGTGAGGTATTCATTTAAATTTATACTGCCTAACTACTGGAGGGCAAGGTGGCAAGTCTCAAAGAAGTGATTCAAAGAAAGCTTCATGCTGAATTACATTGACAAACCTACAGCAGGGTTACAGCACTACATAATATATGCAGCAATTCTGTGTAGCCTATTATACAGTTATTGTATGATAATTGAATAATTATTTGCAGCCCTTGAGAAGCAATGCAAAATATATGTGTGTGAGTAATTCAAAATATGCAGCTGCAAAAAGTCTGTAGGAGTGATAATTGGGTGACATAAAGGTGGGGGTGCTAGGGGAATTAGATACAATCATGTAGTGTTTTACTATCTTTTGGAAATAAATCCAGATACAAATATTTAAGCAATCCTGATAGTTCTCCTAATGTGTTCAGCAGTTCATTTTTTATACACTGGAAACAGTGGCTAAACTTAAGCAAAAAAGTCTTCAGGAGATATTATTTACCCCACAAAAGAAATCATCCACCTCTTTTATTTATTTACGGTTTTATAACCACAAGACTTTTAATATTAAAAAAAAAACCCATAAGATCATTAAAAATAGCATAAAACAGAAAGCAAGATTATAATTGACATGTTTGTCTAGTTCAGAGATCAGGACAAAACAGACAAGAACTAGGAGAATTTTTCTGAGAAGAGAATTCCAAAGTTGGGAAGCCACCATTAAAAACCTCCCCTTTGTAGGAATAATTTTTCATCTAGTTGGAGTTACTTCCAATACCAAGTCTAATTTTCTCCTTTAAATTGTTTCCAGCATCTTTTTAGCAAGTCTAAAGATGGGACTATTAAAGTCTGATATACCAGTAGTTTTATGCTCAGTTATGTGGAACCAAAGTTAAAATTCTGATGACTGGATCCTTCAACTGGATTGGGGGCATTTCAAAGGAAGGCAGGGGTAACATGTTAATCCCAAATCAAGCCTTATCCAGAATGATAAGGTTAATGTAAATAACAGACAAAAGAGCTTAAGTGGGGCTTTTCTAGAAGCATGTTATGAAGTTACTTGTCTATCTTAATTAATGCAGTAAGTAAAGAAGCCTAAATGCAATAGGCAATTTTTGTAGGCTAGGTCTACTAATATTTGTTCTTGAGGCGAGCATGTTCATGCCTAACTTTTCAACTAATCAAAAACTGTCACAAAGGTGTTATAAAGTTTGAATTAAGCAGGATTTTTGCACAAATCTGCAACACTGTGCTGAAAATTTAGGCACGAATAAACACTTTTGTCTTTTTCTGTATGTCATATCCACACGGAGGTCTCTCTCTCTCTCTCTCTCTCTCTCTGTGTGTATGTGTATGTGCGCAAAATTTAGATTAGTTTATGTAGAATTGAACTATTCACCTAAAA
Organism: Pantherophis guttatus; assembly: GCF_059756535.1. Taxonomy (NCBI): domain Eukaryota; kingdom Metazoa; phylum Chordata; class Lepidosauria; order Squamata; family Colubridae; genus Pantherophis; species Pantherophis guttatus. The sequence continues at coordinate 102,641,080 of NC_142067.1, read as the reverse complement.
ATTATCAAAGTATAAGGATTCTTATTTTGCTTATTTTGAAAAGCCAGACAAGGGTGGAGACATCATGTTTTCACAAGCCTCTAGTCACATACAAATCTCTGCAGTCTACACTGAGTCAGATCATGCTACATAGACATGAAGGATTTAGCTTTGGCTTTAAAAATGCAAAAATAGAGAAACTCCAGTTAAGACTTGTATTAATTATGAACAAAAAAGAAATGCTAGTTATCAAAATCAAGAAAAGCAATTGGGCTTCATCCAAAAGCTCACCAACAGTAGAAATGAGATGATATTTACCAAGGAGGCAACTGAATTTCACCTTCAGAATGAAGTTGAAAAAGAATAGATGGGGCCATTTCATTATGTAGGGATTCACATTTTTTTTAATGCTGAGTTACCTTGAGAAATCATACACAGTAGCACCAGATGCTGTTTTCTTAGCAATCAATGACTCCATAAGGATAAGTTTTCTTAACTTTTTTTTTAAAAAAGTTGGGGAACATTCAAGAGTATGTTCCCCTCCTTCCCTATGGAATAGTATATTCCATTCTATTAGCTCTTTCATACTTTTCTCAGCTTTATTGCAAAAGTAGCCTGTTGGCAGATTGGAAAGATAAAAAGAACAGAGCTTATGTGGGATGTAAAATGTGCAGATTTATTCATAAATTTATAAAGCTGGGGAACTAGTCAGAGGGGAAGGAGAGTCAGTAGGCGTCCCCTTGAATGGCGGCAGTAGCAAGAACAGCATAATAATTCAGGAGCTTTTTCTCTGAAGTGGCAGTATTGCAAAGGCCGTGCTGTCTGTTCTAAAGCTACAATAAGTACAAAGAGCTTTCTCTTTGTCCTTTCATACACATTCCTAATATTCTTTTTCTCATGCCTACTCCAGCTGGCATTTTATCAGTTGTGACAAATCATTCACCTAGATGCTGAATCACAATATTTAAGGCAATTTCAGATGCTGGATCTTGGGAAATCAGGCAGGTGTTTGAGATGGGAAAGATTCTTCTCTCTTTAAAATATGGTTTCACAATCACTGGTGAGTAAAGCATTTCTGGGTGCCAATTCCTGGAATCACAGTAAGTTCAAGATATCTCAATTCTGAATTTTTTGCTTTGCTGGGCTGCCTCCTGGGATCTGTTGCAATGTCTCAAGCTTCTGGCTCGGGTGACTTATGTTAGGTCTTCGGACCTGTCAGCTGGTAAAACAATGTTCCATCTAGCTTAATCATTTGCGTTAGATGGCCATACAGCTCCTTCAGGGTATGGTTGCTGCTTTGACCTTTACCAGATATCTGATAATTGGAATGATACAGAGTCCAGAAACTGCTGTACTCATTATCAGCATGGCTAGTTGAAAATCCTTCTTCCAAATGTTTCTTCGCAATGCTGTCAAAGTTTGTCTTTCATTCATCCTAACCCAATTAGGACAATATCCAGAAATAGCAGAATACCAAACTTAGAACTTCTGATGATGATACTGATCTACTAAATACTGCTCTATAACCACTCATCCCTCCTTTGGGGATTTATTTATTTATTTATTATTTATTAATTATATTTCTATACCGCCTTTCTCCCGTAGGACTCAAGGCGGTGTACAGCCAAGAAAAATATAGACACACAAACATCATAAAATTGCTAATTAAAATTATTACTTAGTTTGGCCAATTAAATAAAACCCAGAATTAGATAACATTTTAAAAAATCATTCACAAGTTCATATGTTTAGCCCTGCCTGTTGGAACATCAGGGTCTTGAGGGCACGGCAGAAAGCACAGAGATCAGGGATATTCCGTATCTCCGGGGGCAGTTCATTCCAAAGGGTTGGAGCCCTCACAGAGAAGGCCCTCTCCCTGGGAGTCACCAGTCAGCATAATTTGACTGACGGTACCCTGAGTAGTCCCTCCCTGTGAGAACGAACTGGTCGGTGGGAGGCTATTGGTGGCAAAAGACGGTCTCGTAGATACCCAGGTCCTAAACCATGGAGCACTTTAAAGGTGATGACTAACACCTTGAATCACACCCAGATTGTAGATATATTATTTTATATACATCCTTGATTTATTTTTGATCTATGACATCTGGGTCTTCTGTTTCCATTATGGAAATCCCTGCAATTTTTTTTTTCATGATAGTTCTTTTCCTGTTCTTCTGCATATTGGAGGATAGCCCCCTTGTTTCATTTTAGCTTCCTTGTTTTAGTTCATCCCCTTTTTTGAAATTCCTAGCTGACCTTAAGAAGATTTTCACAAGAGGCTACTTTGTCATTTGTCTTTGTCATCCCTCACCCCATGAACCCTCCAAAACTGTGTTTTTATAGTATAGTAATGCTGGGATGGATGTCTTCTCACATTCATCTATTGTAATGTGATAGAGGAGGGAAAAAAAGGAAACGTAGGTTGTTTTCTCAAATTTTCTCTCATGTCAATTTTCTACCGGTTTTTTTTTTCTTGTATCAGAGCATTAATATTTAGTTTTAAGTTCACCACCATCCCAATATTTTTCTTCCTCAACACCAATGTTTTTTGACCTAGCAACTTGAAAATGCGTGGACTTCAAATCCCAGAAATTCTGGAGGTTGAAGTCCACACAACTTCAAGTTGCTAAATTGAAAAACACTGCTATAGAATTTTACTTCTCCTAAATCACTGATTTTACTTATTTTGTATTTATTATTAGTTTGCATTTCTAGACCACCCATCTCCCTCAAAAAGGGACTCTAACTCTTTCTTTGCATTTTGCTTTTATTTGTTCCATAATTTGATTAAACAATTTAATGCTCAATCTCTTCCCCTCCCCCCCCCAAAAAAAGCTTTTCTCTCTACATTACAGTTCATTAAATTGTGCTCACTGAGGTCATGTACTTAATCCTACTTGCTCATTCCTGAATGAATTACCCTGGATTATCAACAGTCAGTTCTCCAGGGAAAAGAGTATCAGAAAGAAAAGCAATTTATGTTTTTAAAAGACTTATTTCTCAACTAGGAAAAATCAGTTTGGGATGTGGTTTAAAGAATCAGATACGGAACAAGCCTAATAACAAATCAAGATTTGGTAAAAGCTTTTTTTTTTAAAAAAAGAATGTGAGAAAAGTCATCAGTCAAATTGTCTTTAGATGCCAAATGCTATCAGTGCAATCCCTTGGTTCTTTCCATACATTTCCTGCACTTCTCAAGCTACCTTCTTTTTCAGAAACCCACAAATTAAACCATAATTTGTTGTGCTAAATAAATCATAGATAATTTTTTTAATCTTTCATTTTGCCGACAGCATCTTAAAGTGCTCAGGGTGATTCATCTTGAATTTGATTTCAAATAATTGTGGCAACAGCCATTAAGAAATGTATCTCATATCTGGGACTTTGTTCCTGCTGACGTCAGGAAACAAGCACAAAGAGAAGATAAAGTCCTTTTCTCCTTCATCCTAAGGTATTTTTCAAAGCCTTAAGCAAGGCCACACACTTGGCACACAGCAGGCGAAAACCTTGAGCAGACACTGGGAAAAGCAAATGAAAGATAACTTGCATCCCAGAAATGACAGTTGGCTTCCAAAATTAATTCCCTTCCCCAGCAAAACTTTGCTAGCCAGGACACAGAGCAACCATTCAAGAGATGGTAAAGTTATTTTATTCCAATTTAATAAGATAGCCTATTGTTGTATTGTCCCCCAGAGAGAATAAGAATGTTACTTAGAAGGTTTTTTTTTTACGTCTGTTCCTAAGTAATATGTGTATATGCAATTCCCAGGAAGAAAATGGGGACATGATGGACTCACCCAATGTACTTGGGTGCAATTTAGAATGTCAGATCAAATTGTAATACACGAAACCAAAACAAAGAGTGTTATTGTGAGAGTGTCCCATACTTCATATCTCAAAATCTAATCATTTTATCCTGCTATAAAATTGTGTCTGCATTTCCATTCAAGAACAGACCACCATGCGTACATAAAATAATGCCAGATTTTATCAATTCCATATCATTTTTGGTGTAAATTGTTTAACTGTGAGGCTCCCCAGTGTTTAGTCCCATACAACTATTTCTGCTTAAAATAGTTATAACCTACTTTTCCTTTTATAAAGGAAAAGTACTAAATTACTGCAACTATAGTCTTCTATACATTTATTGAAAGTCTGTCTTGGAGATAATGTATAGTGTATGCAGCTCCATGTATAACCTATTATTCATAACTTTGAAAACAATAACAGCTCTGTTCATCATATATAAAGCAGTGTTTGAAGCACATGGTTTTCCTCCTGCTCCCTCAACACAGTTATGAATCACCTCCTGAAAGAGTGCCATGTATTAGAAACGTCCATATTTGTATGATTATGACCATGATCAACTAGATCATTACAACCGGAATGCAAAATGACAAGCTACTTTTTATAGACGTGAGCAAAGTTGTTTGCTTGTTTTTAAAACAGGCTATACTATATCACAGAATAGGATCCATATTAGTCACGCTTAAAGAACAATCACTAAATTAATGGAGATTTAATTTGTCATGATTGACTTGTTTGGTTAATTTCAATGGTTCTATCCCAAGCATGATTAAGGGTTAAACTACACATTACTTTCATAGCAGAAGATAATGGGATTTACCCACAAGTTAGCAGGAAAAGGATTGCAGCCTTGAAGATGTAATTAGAAGCTGTGTTTTCAATAATAAGCATGGATTTTTTTTTTTTTAGTACTTCTTGTCTGTTTCTGAAAGGAGTCTCCTTGTGTGCTATACTGGAACATGCCTAGCTACTAATATTGCTTCTCGCCAGTAGTGGATTGCAAATCCCGTCGTTACGGTTTGCTTGTGGGCGCGTGCCCGCTCAAGTGTGCGTAGCGCTTCTGCGCATGCACAGAAGCATCCAGGCGGCTGGGCAGAGCCTCCCGCCGCTGCCACCGCCACCGCCACTACCACAACCTACCACTGCTTCTCATAAAGATGTGCTTTATTATTTTGATCCATAGGATCTGTCTTACCCAAAACTAGTCTTGGGTAATTCAAATAGGAGATGTAGACTTTTTAACTCTGTTCATTTCTGTGCTCACAAACCAGCCAATTCTGGAGTTGTTCCTATCCAAAAAAGGATTTTCTTTTCAGCAACACAGCTTATAGGCAAAAGGATCCCAGTCTGTGGCCATGTTAGAAAGCAAAATATTAAACTCTGATTCCCTTCCCTGAAAAGTCTTTTTCTATGTCTTTTCTATGGAGAATTTATGTCAGTTCTCCAAGTCCAGCTTTTGGGCTTTCTAGTCTAGCTTGAAAACATTGATTTTCATAAAGAGGTGGGAGTGGACTGCTTAGTTAATTTTGTCTGCTTATTTTTGTATTATTATTTTGAGATTAATCATTACATATATTTGTTCAGGTAGCAATTCCTGAACTTCATATGATACTTCGGGAAGGAATTTTAGGAACAGTGTTGGTTAGGGCAGTTGAATTTCCAAATGTGGCATTTCTGTGGGTAGTTTGGGGAACTATAAATTAGATGAAGCAATACAGTAAAGCAAATACATACAGGCAACATTATTATCAGGCATATATGTGCTGACATTGCACACCTGGAATTGTGTACTTTCAGAAACAGACAAGAGAGCTTCCCCCCGCCCCAAATGCTCATCAAGGATTTCCATACATTCCAAACTGGTTCTGAAGTATGCTTGGAAGCGTTCAACCATTACTAATCAAGACAGCTTCCCAAAGCTGTTGTCATATTGCTGCCTGGTTCAATGGTGGACTTACCGCATGCCTATAATGCATTGGAGCATTCAAAACACTGATGGCTGCATCAGTAACATCAATCATCCCAGTGTAGTTTTCTCCACATCAATCAACACCAACCCTGAATTGGATTTGACCCAATAGGCACATCATTTAAGTTTAGGAGAACAAAATTGTGAGGAAAAAGTGAATTTAATGTCGAAATAGAAATTAAATAATCAAGAGAACACTAAATAAACAAGCAGCAGCAAAGAGAAGGCCAAAGCTGCATAATAAATGCTAGGTCTCATAGAATTCAGAAGTGTTGAAATATTTAAGACCCAAAAAAAGCCCTTTGTGTCTGTACTGCCTTTGAATGCCTCCAGGGATTTCATCTGAGGTAAAACTGAATAATTTCTGGGCTCACACATTTCTTTGTTTTATTCCTTCAAGAGGAGTGGTAAAAAGAGCAACAAAAATCGTCAGTCTGAGAAGGAAGAGAAGATGAGACATTCTAAGAGCCAGAAGTTCAATCCTAATTTTCTTTATGTTTTCAGTTTGTCCTGTATCAAAATCAGTAAGTGTTATTACCGGTAACCTATCAGTAACATTGCGACAAATCTCCAATTTGAGATGTCAAGTAATACATAAAATAAAGCTTCTCTCCTTATCTTTTTGATGACAAATGGGAAAGAACCTTTGTTCCTCTTTTAAACAAGCACTAATCCAAACCCAACAATCAATGGACTTCTTTAGTTTGCTGAACATTTGACCCAAATATTTGTATTGTCTGATTTCCACAGATCTAATAGTTTCCTGGAAAAGCAGAAGGATCTTGATTGGTTATAATTTAAGCAACAGCACCGAAGAGAGAAATGAGACATTGATGCATTTGGTGGTGTACATAGGATAATGGATGTTAGTGAACTCATGACACCCCAATACATATTTAATGAAATTGAGACAGACTTGTGTGACCCTTCCCTTTTAGTTGAGGCACAAGTGACTAGTTAGAGATCCAACTAACTTTTAGAAACATTTTAGAAAATGTTTAGATGAAACTGTGCCTTAATTTGCTAGTTTTTTTTTTAAGTGTCCTGCTTTAATATAGAACTAAATATATAGAAGGCTACAAACAGCAAGAAAACTAGAACTTTCCACCCTGTTTTTTTCGGCATTTCTTACCACCCAGAGAAAAGAGAAAGGGATCATTTCAGATTCAAAATAAAAGTTGTATTGTTTTGTTTGGCATATGAGATATTTGCTCTTATCCCTAATTAAAAGCTAAATATTCATGTCAATACAATTTCAGTTGCTCAGCATTCTCTCTGAAATCACTGCCACTAAACAATGCTGATGTCAGAATGAATATGACCTTACAAAATACAGCAAGGAAATGGGAATAGTAGGATGTATAACATAAGCTAGTTGCTTAATTTCCAAATGTATCAGAGGTTTGAAACTCGAAAGGGATTGAAGGATAATCCATTTTAGATGACAAACTTTTTTAAAAAAAATTATCAGCCTAATTCAAAAATAACAGGTGTGTCTATTGAAATGATCTTGAAAAAGTGAGCAGGATCAAAAAAACCTGAGATAGGAATCTTTCAGGAGGAACATGTGAAGGTTGACTTGAGGGAGACTTTTTTGGATTGGAAGCACTAAAAAAATCCAAGGAAATAGATGCAAACTACAGCCATCTACCTATTTTAAACAGCTATGCAGGGAATCTGAAATAAATCTTATGTTGTGATATATCAGCATTCATGAAGAACACTTATATTTACATAATCATTTTTGCCATTTTCTATCCACTGGAGGATGAAGGCCTCTTCTGCATGTTTCCAGGTTATACGGTCCTAAGTTTTCTTTTGCCAATTGGACCCACAATAGACTAGAATAGAATAACAGAGTTGGAAGGGACCATGGAGGTCTTCTAGTCCAACCCCCTGCTTAGACAGGAAGCCCTACACCACTTCAGACAAATGGTTATCCAACATCATCTTAAAAACTTCCAATGTTGGAGCATTTACAACTTCTGATGTTGTCAGACCATCTTTTTTAGGTCTCTTTTGTGGATGCTTTTCATCAAGTGCCATCTCTTCTGTGACTGCCTTGGTCCACCTGCCATCACTTCTTCTTGCTATGTGACCAGCCCATTTCCATTTCAATTCTTTTACTCTCTCGATCATATCGTATGTTTGTTTGTTCTCTAATCCACGTGCAGGTCTTTCTATCTTGCCTTGTAATGCTGAGCATGTATCTTTCCACAGCTCTTTGCCCCACTCTTAGCTTTTGTTATTTTTACATAAACATAGGATTTTCTTAAGAACTCCAGCTAAAAAGATGCCATTAGTTCAAATAAATATTTTGTGGCTTCTTTGTGATGGCAAATAATAATATTTGAGCCTGCATGCCTATCTGGGAGATGAATTCTGGCATCAGGTCGTTCATCTGTGAAAAGCCTGCCTTCACATTCACGCCATGCAGAGGCACATGTGAAGTGTTTCTTTAAATCACATTTCCTGAACAGCTGCCCCATTAGATTCAATGGGGACACACATGTTGCCCTTCCAGCTGGTAGCCAGCTGCCTAAGTGACAATTGCCAGATGGAAAAATGCATGTAAAAATCAAGGATCAAACACTAAATAAAGAGACACTACTCTGAAAGCAACTTTGTATCCCAATCTGAAAATCAGGCATTTTAAAATGGGTTCCATGATACAAGTTGGGGTGGGGGACAAAAAGACTAAAGGGAGTGGAACAGGAAATCCACATGATTAAGGCATATGGCTATTTTGCACTTTGAAAACAAACACATGCTCAGGATTGCTTCCGATGTTATATCAGAGAAGTGCAGATTCAAAGCTGGGATTGCCTGAATAGTATTCCTGAGAAAGTCCATCAAAATGTGCTAGTAGAAATTTTCCTGCAAATATAAATAATCAGCTTTGGGTTTGGATATTTTCCGAGGATAGCAAAAAAAAAAAAAATGGAGTTACCCCTTCTTCCACGATCCTGAGGTTGCTCTTTACATCACCAATACACACATTAATAGCACTCAGGCAATTACACCTAACATCTATGTGGTGCAACAGAATCCTCTGAGCTTAGAAAGTTTTGATCTATACCAGGGGTCACCAACCTTTTGGACCTCAGGGACCACTAAATTCATAATTTTAAATCCCGCGGACCACTAATATGATCTCCCTAATGTCCGGCTGGGTGGGCGTGGCTAGGTGGTCATGTGACTGGGTGGGTGTGCTCAACTCGGTGTCACTCACATTGAGGAGTACCTCGCCAGCCTCTACTCATCCCTCCCCTCCCAGCCACTCCTCACCTGCCTGCCCGGGTTCCTTAGGGTCCCAACAGGAAGCATCTGTGGAGCTAAGCAGCCACCATGAGAAAGAGTTGGCAAAACAACTGCTCAGTTCAAATTGGATCTGACCAAGAAGGAGGCTCAGTAGAAGCACCTCACTGAGGATTATGAGCATAGGCTTTCCAAGCAGAGGGAAGACTGTGGGAGTGCAAGGCCAGATACAGGCACCTGGAGGCTCAGCGGGCTGAGATGGTCAACCAGTTCCAAGCCATGATGCAGTCCCACTGGAACAAGGCCCTCTGCAGCTCTTTGCTCCAGCCTTCGCCCAAAGCCCCACACAAGGAGGCTGAAGCAGACCCCAAGTCAGAATTTCTGCCTCCCTCCAACCCACACAAAAGACCCTAAAGGGGGAGACACTCTGCAGCAACACAAACGCTCATTGCATGTATCTGGCCGAGGGGCCCTAGTTTGAGGACCTCTGATTTAGTACAATATAAAAAATGCAAATAAATTTTCTGCGGACCACCAAAATTTTCTCATGGACCACCAATGGTCCACGGACCACCAGTTGGTGACCACTGATCTATATGACAAAGTGGAAACCAATTTAAACTAAGGGAGATGCCCATTTCTGATGCTCGGTTCCTGAGCACGTGTCCTCCTCTTAAGCTTCTGAGTAGACCTCCAGAGCGCTTTCAAATATTATTTTTTTCATTTTTATGTGCCAGTCAAGGAAATCATTAAATAAATTGGGAAATATGGTATTCATTCATTTTACTAATTAAGTTTCAACTAGGTTAACCATAAATACATTTTTTGTTTTGTCTTTATTACTTTTGGCAGTCTGGTCTCCAGTGTGCCATTTAAAGATATAATATGGTACTTTGCCTGGAAAATAAAAAAGCCCAGGGAACTCTTTTTTTGCAGACTCTTCTAAGAAATTAGTCAAATGTTCTGTAGAAACGCCAGACTCTGTATATATAGAGATATTTATTTATTTTAATTTAATTTATTTTATTGGTTCGATTTATATGCTGCCCTTTTCCGGAGACTCAGGGCAGCTTACAATGCGTTAAGTAATACCCTTCATACTTTTGTATATACCTGCTTAGTAGGGCTTTCGCCCCCCCACCAAGCAGTGTTCTTTTTTATACAAAGTCAGCTTATTGCCCCCACTGGTGAGATTTGAATTTGCAGTAATTGCAGGCAGCTGGTGTTACTTAACAGTGCTTTAGTCTGCTGCGCCACCAAGGCTCATCTATATCTATATCTATATCTATATATATATTTTAATGTGATTCAAATATGTGTGTGTATATGTGTGTGTTTGTGTGTAAAGGTAATGTATACCTTTACATTACACTTTACACTAGCACGTATATGCTAGTCATTCCCGACCCATCTCCATTTCAAAGCCGAAGAGCCAGAACTGTCTGAAGATTTCTCCGTGGTCATGTGGCCGGCATGACTAAATGCCAAAGGCGCACGGAACACTGTTACCTTCCCACCAAAGGTGGTTCCTATTTTTCCATTTGCATTTTTTACATGCTTTCGAACTGCTAGGTGGGCAGAAGCTGGGGCAAGTCACCCCGTTACGTGGCACTAGGGATTTGAACCGCTGAACTGCCAACCTTTTGATTGACAAGCTCAGCATCTTAGCCACTGAGCCATCACATCATATATGTGTGTATGTGTGTGCGTATTAATGCGACTCAATAAAGTATTAATACAGTGTGTATTTGATGTATAGATGGAAACATTGATCCTAGAAGATGTTAGAAAGCAATCAAAATCAAATTGCTACTATCTCTCATTGTATCTAATGACACCATTAACTCACTCTTAATCTTAACACTACCAAGTCCTCCGTATCAATGGATTCTGACCCCAATTAACTGATGTGGGACTATCAATCCTAGAGGAGTGCTTCTACCCTCTAGAAAGCTGAAGAACTCCTAGGTTATTTGGAGAAACCCCATGAGAGCCGTGGTAATTTATTTGGGAATAATTATATAATTCTACAATTGGCTACAGCTACCTGATCAAGTTGGCAAAGGCATGAAAATCATTAACAGCACAGTGTTAGATTTTCATTATCTGTTTCTTTGCTCCTTTTGATTTTTACAGCTTTTATTATTATTATTATTGCAGGTCTTATTGTTATACTGCTAGTTATGATTCTATGTAAATAGATGATAGGAGCCTCCTATATTTGAACTTCTGCCTGAGTAATCTCTAATTTTGGAATACCTTTTACTTTAGCTGATTCTTTATTCTTATCATCCAGCCTTGTTTGTCTATCTGAACATTGTGTATTCTGCTTGGATTTGACTGTTCTGTGCCCGTACCACACACGCACCCCCACAGACGGCCCAGAGTTAATAAGCCACACGACAAAACTCTTTGAAGATAAAGCTGGCAGCAACCAGGGGCTAGCTGCCAATTCAGACTTTACTCACACAAAACAAAGATTAGACTGCAAGCATTCCGATAAAACAGGCAGAGTTTCAACAGTACAAGGGTTAATCCAAATGCAGTCCGATAAAGCAGGCAAAGTCCAGTAATGCAGAGATCATGGATTATTTCCAGTTTTTGCTCATCACAAACTGAACCAGCCACCACACCCACATTTATACCCTGTGGGGTGTGGTCCAGTGACTCAGCTAATCTCTGGCACACCTTCCCCTCTGCTGCACACACTTATCCCTGCGCCTCTGCCGAGGGTCCAGCCAGCACTTATCTTCTTCGTCGCTGTCCACCTGTGGCTGCGGGGACGTGCTTGGCTCTGAGCCTATCGTTTGGCCTTTGGTGTCCTCCGGAGGCATTGTCAGAGAGGAGGGTCCTGGAGAGGGAGGCCTTGCCAACTCCTCTCCCTCACTCTCAGAGTCTGCATCTGTCGATAGCCCAGGCTCAGGCAATGGAGCCACAACATTGGCAATGCTTTACCACTGTTTTGTGACAGCTGGAGTAGAAGTTGTATTCTTTGAAATCTTAATTAGCTTATGATTATGCCAATAATTCTACCCCAAATATCTCTTATAGTACTAAAAGGTGAGTACCGGTATTCTGTGAAGGCTTAGAGGTGGAATAATATCATACTGATTTTGCATAGTCCACAATGCTATCACATGTGGAACAGTTCTGGTTGTTGCACTTCAGAATTTCACAAAGCTGAAAAGATGCCAAAAAAATGATGCCAAAAAATAAATAAGCAAATAGAGCCCCTTAGGTGGAGCCAGGACAAAGAATAGGAAGGAACAAGAGAAAAAAAAACCCTTAAATCTAATGCACTTTAAATTAAGAAAGTATTGTGATTGTTCCTTGGGTCTTTAACAATTTCTCCCATTTATTACATTCAACATTGCAATCTTATGAACATTTTGAATGAGTTTTGGGGTCCATTCCCAAACGTTGCTTTGGAGGTACAAGTATATAGGTGTTGTGGCCCGTACACGGCCTGTGAAGCTAGTAGCTGATTCAGACAGCGAGGAGGATGGTATTGCTGCGCCAGCAGCCTGTGCAGCTGGCACTCGAGTCGGACAATGAGGAGGCTGGAGAAGATGTGGTGCTAGAGGCGGGGATTCAGCCAGGGCCTTCAGAACCTCCAGAAGCTCCCTTAAGTGAAGAGGATGAAGAGGAGGAGCCTCTTCTCGATGCACAGGTGTGCAGAGCTGCCAAAAGGCAGGAGTGGCTCCTCAGGAGGAGGTCTCCTTGAGAATAAGGCTTGGGGCTAATTGGCCACTCCTTTAGCCTATTTAAGGAGGAACACCAACTGAAGTAATTTGCAGGGAACAACTTCGTTCACATACCTTCATGTCTTGTCTTGCTTATCTTATCAGCTTCCTGCAAATTGCTTCTGGGCATTCTGCCAACCACAGTAAACTTTCAGTTATTATTCTTTGAATTCTTGGCAGCTGTTAATGCAATTAATTAACAGCCATTGTTGTAAAAGACTGGTTTATTTAGTAAAATAAGGTTTGAATGGACTTTGTGTTATGCTGCGTTCTTTGGGGTCCATAGCTGGGGCAGAACAATAGGTGCTGCAATTATGTAGCCCCTATAGCATTGAATACTGCACGTTGTAAAATCGTTTTAAAAATATAATTAACAGATTTTCTAGGAAAGCTTGTTGTTTCATGAAGAAGAAACCAAACACCTCTATCTACTGTACTATAATGCATTTGTGCTGCCAATAACAATTATAAGGCTTCAGAAGCTATGATTTCTTCAGTATAACATCATTTCCAAAGAATGATTACCATCTATCTCCAGATTGGACAGAGTCAATAACTCTTGTATGGGAGAATAAGAAACATGCTGTATTAGGGATTCTACTGCTTACGCAAGTAGGGTTTATTTCCTCAAAGAATTTCAATTAGTTTCTGAAGAACAGGAAGCGGGTGACGCTTCCATGAAGCATCAGCTAAGAAGGCAATTTTCAGGTAGCCAACAGCTAAGAGGCAATTTTCATCCTATTATATTGTGTTCTGCAGGCGACAGATTGAACTAGTGAGCAGTTGAATGTGAATGTGTTAGCAGTAAATTCTGAGTTGGCCTCATCGGCTGTGGCAGAATTTCAACTTTTTACTTTGATAGGTACAGTAAGAAAAAAATCCACAGATATTTCTTTGTGAAAAGAAGCTGCAGGTCTCAGATCCTACTGACATTAACCAACCCAATGCAAGTAGAAATAATCTGAGGTGTAACCAAAGCTTCTGGGTATTTGTATATGGGTGGGAGAGGCAGAGAAAGAGAAATAGGCAAATTAAAACACATTTCCTGAGAAAATTTTGAACAGCAAAAAAATTCCTAAAAGTGCTGAGGTATTAAATATTTTATTTCTTTTAGGAAAGAAGGAAAGGGAGGGAGGGAGGGAGGGAGGGAGGGAGGGAAGGAAGGAAGGAAGGAAGGAAGGAAGGAAGGAAGGAAGGAAGGAAGGAAGGAAAGGAAAGGAAAGGAAAGGAAAGGAAAGGAAAGGAAAGGAAAGGAAAGGAAAGGAAAGGAAACTTATGAAATTTAGATTCAACACAGTTTTAAAGATATGCTTTGATTTTGGTGTTACAATACATTATCAACACAGTTATTAGTTACTGATAAAATAAATACAATTGAAAAAAAAAACCTACCTTGGTCTTTATGAATACTGAGTGTTGACTGAACATTTCAGATGAAGGAAAGCTGATGCAGTTGAAAGATGGGCAACTTATACCGCCTTAAAAAAATGTGTGCATCTTCAAATGTTTCCAAGGTCTTGCTGTTGAAACTGGTACATATTATTTTACAAATTAAACTTTCTAATAGGAATGCTTAAGCCTCAATATATTTAATATACCTACTTTAAACAATTGCCTCTCCCAATCCCCACCCAAAGAAACAGACAACATTTACTCTTGCTGCTTTGTTGAGCCATGGTGGCACAGTGGTTAGAATGCAGTATTGCAAGCTACTTCTACTGACTGCTGGCTGCAGTTCAGCAATTCAGTTCTCACCGGCTCAGGTTGACTCAGCCTTCCATCCTTCCGAGGTAGGTAAAATGTGGACCCAGATTGTTGGAAGCAATATGCTGACTCTGTAAACCACTTAGAAAGGGCTATAAAGAACTATCAAGCAGTATACAAGTGTAAGTGCTATTGCTATTTGTTACTGTCATTGCCATGTTCTCCTCCATAACTGTTGGACACAAACAATAAAAATAATCTGAAGTTTCCTATCATTGGTGTAGATTATTCTCTCTCTCTCTCTCTCTCTCTCTCTCTCTCTCTCTCTCTCTCTCTCTCTCTCTCTCTCTCTCTCTCTCTCTCTCTCTCTCTAAAGATTCTTTTAGATTCTTCTTTCTCAACAGCTTGAGAAATCTGGAAAAGTTCACTGATATGTGACTGATATGTGTTGACTGAGCTGACATAGGTAGTTTTTAATGTGAAGTTGAAGAATCTCAGGATGATGATATTGGGAGAATCTTAACTTCTATGCTGGGCTGTTTTAGTAGGCTCAGAATGCTGTGGCAAGAACCATCCAGCAGAACTGTTTGGAGTTGCTTGCTGTAATCTACCCTATACTGACATTCCCAGAAATCTATTTTACAATTTTGCAAATCTGAAGATAACATTCCTTCTCTTGATGCTGATTTGCAAATGACTTTTGAAATACTGTTTAGGAAAAAGTGTCCAATGTATATCTAGTCCACTTATGTGGAATTACTTTTAATTTTTGAGACCTAAAGACAAAGTGTTTACTGTCTGCTACAAATATCTTTGTTCTTTCCTCACCTCAGCTTATTTAAGAGAAGAGGTGATTGGACAGATTTGGAGATTTGTAAAGATATATTTGTTTGTTGGATTGGTCCTCCAGCAGCCAAGAATACCACTGAAAAAAGATTTCTCTCAGTCCAAAGTTTATGACAAGTGCCACCACCCAGTAAGAAATATCTTTTGTGGGGCAAATTGTAAGACAGGGAAGTATCCAGATAGCTTCAGATATTGGAAGACACAGGTTGCCTTGACCCATTTCATTTAGAGATTCAGCATTGGTTTGATTTCTTTCAAGTTTGGGTTCAGGTTGAGGACCTTGTGTTGGAAAGAGACAAAGGAAGTTTTGATAGACCCAAAGGTGCTTTTTTAAAAGGCAACTGGACTTTCTGGTTTTTCTTTGAAGATGTTTTGCTTCTCATCCAAGAAGCTTCTTCAGAGCTGTAGCAGCTTTGGGGCAACCATGACCATGAGTGAGAATCTCCATAGAAAGGTTTTGATAGAGATTCCTATTAGAACTGATTCTAATGGAAGACCAGGCTAGGGACAGATTGTCTTGGATAAAATCTATCTATGTGATTGCTGCCAACCTGATGGCTTATAATCAGTTAATCCTACTGGATCTCCCAACAGATATTCATACCAGCAACTATGAAGCAGATATCCTTCATAAATGCTGAAGTGACTGCTAGAAAACCAGAGCTGAAATTGCATTATTGGTGCAAAACCTCTAAGCAATACCAAGTGTTTTAACACCGTAGTTTTATTAAATTGGATTGAAACTGTTTTGAAATACTTTACGGAAAGAAGATAAAAGTATTTAAAATATTTAATTTTTTTTGTTTAGGCAAGAGAGCTTAATTGAACAGAAAGACAGGATATTAATCCCACAAATAAATAAAATTTAAGCAGAAATTTGGGGACAAAGATCAAACAAATTATGTTGTCCAATACTACTACAATGCTAATAATATTTGTTTCATTTTTCATCTATGCTCTTGGCATCACAATATCTTTCTCTCTAAGGGAAAGGATAAATTGAGAACCTTTTGAAACAGAAATTACTTTTTCTGCTTTTTTAGGCATTCCTAATTATGTATATTACCAATTACTTGGCAATGATTTTAAATTTTTTCTGAGCAACAAGAATTTACACCGGCTGCAAGATTCACACTGACAAAAGAAGGAAATGATGTCATCACTTTGACTGACCTGTTTCTTCTATTACCTCAATTCACAGCTTCGTGAAGATTTCCTGGACAATTTACCTGCCCCAGGGCAGAGACTATGTATAACTAATTCTCTGTTCTACTATAAATCTAAAACTGGTTGTCTACTCTTATTTGTAAGTACTGAGTTTTGTTATGATATTGACAAGGCTATGAATCATTTAACATTATCTAAGGATTATACATAGCTGACAATATTATGAGGTGAACTCTCTCGCCTTTCTAGAAGCAAAGCTGAGGAACCAATGGTCCTCTGGAACTCTAATTCTGAGTCATGCTCACCAATGCTTCAATGGCTGAGAATTATTTGAAACTGCCCTTCCCCAGTGCCCTTACACTTACTGTCAAAGCTTAATCATAAATACCTAAACATTTATGCAGAGTTGTGATTTTGCATGCCTTGACAGATAATTGTGCATTTCAAGCCCTGCTGATAATGTACCATGTTGTCTATGAATTTATAATTTGGAAGCATCTGAAGAAGAAAGAGTTTTCATTTTTAATTACATTCATAAAGGTACAGTTTTTCCTGAGGTGATATAAATGACATTGTTAGTTTAAGTAAAACACATGCACACACAAAAGTGTAAAATTGCTGCAACAAAATTACATATTCATCCCTGTGGGCCAGCTTAAAATGGTCAAACAGAGTAACTGGCAGACACAACACTGTCATTTCCAGAGAGGCTCTTAGCCCAGCTGTGTTCCAATGTAAACTGTATGACTTTGCCAAACTTCCATCAACACACTTCTCACCAGGTCCTATTATTTCTCTTAACCAAATTAAACAGAAGCTACAAGAACATTTCTAACATGCTTGCTATTTCCAAGCAATCTGATGACTCATAATGATTCAAAGCACAATACAGTAGCTCTACTTTTTCATCCTAAACTAAGATCAGGAAAATGTGACTTTCATTTCTGCAAAAAACTAACCCTGGATTTTGAGTGAACCCATTTCTTTCTTGCACCTCCCTCTCCCCCATACAAAAGCCACAAGCTGATCTGCAATTGGCATACCTGTACAAATGCTTATATCTAGGCATGAAAAGAAATTCATTTTAGTCACAATTTTACTACCTAACTGCAGACTTTTGAACTGAAAATGCAGACTCAGTCTCCCAAAATTCATTCTTCTCCCACCTGAACGCAAAACTGTATGTGTTCAAAACTGTGCATAATCTATTTTAGGTAAATGTTCAAAAATGTGTGTTGCAAAAAATGTTTCCCAAAATACTCATGAATTCTATCAAAAGTTTTTTCCCCAAAAAAAAATTTAAAGGAGACAGACACACACACATTGAACAGATTTGATAATGGGACCAAAACAAAGAGAAATGAGATTCTAAACATCCAACAGACAAACACGGTCTGTATAATTGTATATGCTATCATATTTATTCTCCTTCGCATTTCATATGGCTGCATTATCAAGAAGAACTGTAAAATATAAATGGCAACATACATGATATTAAATTCACTTGAAACCTTAGTAACTCTATATGCAAATAAAATTTACATGCCATAGATAAAAAGAACGTATTTAAACTAAAGCTGTATATTTCCCTTGGAATCCAGGGCGGTAGGAATAACTACAAAATCTGTTTGAAATATAGCTATGTTTATTAATAGCCAGCTTCAACATTAATCAAGACAGAACTATGGATATAAATTGTGATGCACACTAAAATTATGCATTTTTAGGGCAAATAACATGAAATTAAGAAAAGTATGTTTACATTTAGAATTTAGATCTTGTTCTATTTTTCCCTGGAGATCAAACAATGTTAAACAATTCTGATGATAAAGTGTTGTTATCTTCCTTAGGGAAGATACATTTCCTCTGTAAACGGCCCATTTTGCATTACTAATAATGGTGCTCGATTTCAAACAAATTACAAATAGTCTCAATATTCATATTCCAAGTAATACTTCCCCACAGACCAACCTTTATACAAAATGTACCATTTAAAGCCAACATACAATTATATCAGAGCTCTGTGAATTATGATTTACCAAAACCAGTTTATATTTCCCTATAAGGAATGTTAATTTATGAAAATAGAATTGCTGCCATACCTAAATTGAAGTAAAAAATATTGAGACTTTATTCATCAATCTGATTTAGCAACAACAATGCTAAATAAAAAAACAAATTAAGAGTATCCTTTATTATAAATAAAACCAAGATAATCATATCTTAAATATTAGCTACTTTTTATTAGCAGTACCACTGTTGTGGTATGATACACAACTAAGCAATTTATACATTTCAGACAGCAAAAGCAAAAATCAATGAAAGGAGGGATGAAACCACATCACCAAACAAGTATTTTAACTAAGTATTCAACTCAATACTCTATCTTCTGTATTCCACTAATTCTGAAGATGAGCTGAAGTATACAGCGTTGGGGTTAAATTTGTCTCCAGCAATTACAAATAATCAGAAAATGAGGAAAATCAGTTTGTTGTGAAAACAAGCAACTTCAGATTTGTAAAGGCTTTTAAAACCTTCAATTGTACCCTTGAAAGTTCTAAATGTTCATTCCCAAATAGGTCTCCTTTCTCACATATTTTCCTAATCACAGGTCCTTTTCTACCATTACCAGTCATTAATTTAGCTGTTTCCCTTGGCTGGAACACAATATTGTGTTATTCCCACTATCCGACTCCACCCAGATTAATTTGATCTCAGTCCCCAAAAATGGCACAGCTTGTTCCTTGATAGTGCAGAATTATTAAAAAATATATAATCTTGTCCTTCATTGTCCTTGCACCTACCCTCTGGAATCAACTGCCTCCAGAGATAAGGAGAATCCAAGACCTCAGTGCCTTCCGCCGTGCCCTTAAAACCTTCCTTTTCCAGCAAGCCGGGCTGGCCTAATTTTTAAAGTGTTTTTAAGTGTTTTGTTTATTGTTTTTAATTAACGGGGCCAAATTTATATATGTATATTTTTAACTGTATTTTAATATTTGTACTTGATGTTTTTACTTGGCTGTTCACCGCCCTGAGTCCTCAGGGAGAAGGGCGGTATACAAATTCAAAATAAAATAAAAAATAAAAATAATTTTTTTTAAAAAAAATTACCCTGGGTTAACCTTATCTACACATCTAAGATACCAGTGGATTCTAGATATTGGAGTTCATATTCTACACCTCCCTTCCTTCTTTTAAAGTCAAATTTTACAGGAAAGGCATCAAACTTTCTATTTAGTCTAACTATCCCCAATAGTTTCCAACAACTTGATTCCAAAATAGTCCCTCTGTAAAAGGAGAAGCTATGTCAGCAGAAGCTTGTCTTGCTGACGGGAAAAAATAATTATATATTCAAATTCTGATCTTCAGTAAACTTTAAAAAGTAAAGAGAACAGCTCTGACAGCGATACAAAATATGGTCCTCATAAACTTTGATGCAAGAGAGAAATTACATTGTTCACACCTTTGGCATGTCTTCCTATGAAAAGAGGGAAAGGTGGATGGTACTTGTGACAACCTGCATGGCTCTTGAAGAACAGTCGCAGACAGACAAGTTCAGCCATGACAGAACCAAGCAAAATGTGGCAGCCTGTGCTTTTGAATAAGAAAGAGACTCAAACTGTTTGAGGGACACATACAGACAATAGATAGGTAGGTAGATAGGTAGATGATGATAGATAATAGATGATGATTGATAAATGAGAGAGAGAGAATACTTATTTTTTAAAAATTCCCATGAAGTGACACAAGCAAAAAGTTTACTATGTTGAGAGGCAAAGCAATGAAGTCATAGTCTAGGACTAGAAGAAAAATCTAGACAACCACTCAATTGAAGAATTTGTTTTGTTATTTGTTGTTGTTACCTAGTCAATATCCAGATGTTCAGGCTCAGTTCCCTGCATGTTTTAAAATTCACTAATCTAGTATACCAGTGCATCCACCAGAGGCATCTATCCTGAAACAAACCAATTTTATAAGAAAATATCGACAGTAATTCCAAGTATTCAACCTAGGAATCTGTCCTAGTATATGTAAGTAAATATAAACTATCCCAGATATATATAAAACAACCACATGTATATTAGCTCACTTCCAGAACTTTATGGCATCCAAAGTGAGACAAACATTCTCGGCTCACATTTGTTATTTGCCAGGGAAGGAATGCTGTCTACCCATATTTAAGACCCAATTTATTTTATTTTGTTTTTACTGGTGGGAAATTACTAAGGAAAGAGGGAAAAAAGGGTCATGAATGACATTTTGTCTTGCTGGGGGAAGGAAGGTAAAGCTAAATGGAATTTGACATTACAGGGATAGTGGCACCCCCAAATGACACCCCCCCACCTCTTAGTTTTCATATGTTCTCAATCTATTGAATTCAGAAACTAGAGATTCCACCTTAGAGTCAACCATGATTGATGTCATTGGCACTCTCCATATTCTGTACTGGCACAAATTCCATCCCCTTCAGCACTCATAAACTGGAGGAAATACACCTTTTTAAAGACCACAAAAACTTCTGCTGAGACGTTTTGAAAAATACTTGCCTTTTTCCTGCATACAACATAGTTTTCTTTTATGTTGTTATTGTGGGTGTCTCCCAGACCTGAAGGGCTCATTCATAAGTCTCAGTAAATGCTGCATGAACATAACCCAATAACCTGGTTTTTTTTTTAATACTATGTGGTAATGATGCTATCTTTGTCTCATTTCAGCCATTCCTGAAGCAGCTTGAAATCATCTTGGGTTATTTCAAATTTATGGTAGTGTTTCCTCTCTTCCTGAACATACCTTCTGCCATTGATAATGAGCTAGCATGTGACTATCAATCATGTGGTTGCTGAATGAGCTAGCATGTGACTTCAATCATGTGGTTGCTGAAGCAGTCACAGATGGCATCATTCAAGTTCCGAATAGCAATTTTAGGATGTAATAGGAATGCTCTGTCCCTTCCTAGTTACTGGAATCTCCCCTTCACATCCATTTTGACTTAAGCTGAGGAATGTATTATTCTGTGTATTATACAGACAGTCAAGAGATAGGTACTGCCAGATGTTGCTGTTTTCATTGTTATGCCCAGAAAAAGCCATGGTGGAGCAGTGGTTAGAATGCAGTATTGCAGGCTAATTCTGCTGACTGCTAGCATTTTGATTCTCAATGGCTCGAGGGTGACTCAGCCTTCCATCCTTCCAAAGTTGGTAAAAAGAGGACCCAGATTGTTGGGGGCATATGCTAACTCTGCAAACTACTTAGAGAGAGCTGTAAAGCACCATGAAACAGTATACAGTAGAACTTCTGGTCACGACCATAATCCGTTCCATAACTTTGGTCGCAAAGCGAATTGGTCGTGACCCGAACCTAATTTTGGAAATTTGGCGCTTACAAAAAAAATTGGCATGGAAAGGGAAATTGGCCGCAAAAAAAAAAAAGTGAATTTTTTTGGTTGGAACCCAATTTGGTTGTGGTCAGAAGCATTCGTGACCAGAGGTTCAACTGTATAAGTCTAAGTGCTATTATTTGCATTATATGTCTTCCACTGCTTCTGCTAAGAAAGCAGTTAATGGAGCCATTTTTTTACAGTACTTTGGTGATTCAAAACAGTTCTAAATGTATGTCCAGAAATAGTTCAACTGACTAGTCACAGACCTCAAGAACCTCTGCATTTGTGTCTCAACTTTACATGCCATTCCAAGCACCTGCCCCACACTTAACCCAACCTTAAGAAAAGTGATTAGTGGCAGGAGAGGATACAAAGCTGGAAACCACCAACTATTTTCCTTAGCTTGTGACAGAATATGATTTGTTAATAAGGGGAGCAAATTTACTTGATTTACTTTTCTGCTGGTGGATAGGACTTTAATGCAGCTGCCTGGACATGTCCATAGATAATATCCTTTAAATTATTTGGTCAAATGGAAATACAATATATTGCACACTTTTTAAAAAAATAATCTAGCTTTATTCTACCATTGGTTGAATATCCTTCTAAAAATCTTATTAAACTGTTCAATTTGTTTTCTGATGTTTGCAAAAGGCAATATGCTCATTTAAGTTTTTACAGTTGGCATCAATCAAGAAGTAATAAGTTAGGATCTAAACAGCTCTTAACTAATCAAAAGCAATCTGCAGCAGTCTCATCAGAAATATCTAGAGTATCTTGGCTCAAAGACAGGGCAATCAGGAACCAGTAGTCTCAGATTTTTCAAAACTAAACCAATCAGAAGCCTTCCTAATCTAAATAACCTGGCAGTAGCCTGACTCAAGTACACACCAATCAAAAATTGGTTGTTGGATTTTTTTCAAAAATGAAAGAACCAGAAGTCTAAAGAATCAGTCAGGAACCAATTTCTTAGGCTCCTTTGTCACAGACCAATCAGAGATCATCTTTCTTGTTTAAATACAAGAACCCAGTCAGTCTCTGTGCTTTGAAATACTGAGAGGTTCAATACAAAACAGTTCATTCTGCCCCTAAAGATACCAGCCACAGTTGCTGGAAAGAAAAAAATTAGACCATGGCCATTTAACGTGGAATCTCATCTCTGCTTGATTTGGAAAAGACAGCTCTTCAATTTTTTCATTGGGAGGAGTAGGGTTCAAACTTCAGTTGTTAATAGCTGTCAGTAGGCTTCCCGGTCAAATTCAAGATGCATGTTATGACTATAAATAGGGGTGGGATTCTACCAGTTTGGATCGGTCCAGGTGAATCTTTAGCTCTGATGTTCAGCTGGGAGTGAACCGGTTCGCTCCGACAATCAGCTGGGCCCGCCCACCCTCCCTTGCGCTTTACTCATCTATATCTTCTCGGCTGATTTGTGTGGCACAGCAGATTGCCGCTCTTCAGTTGTGTTTCGCCTCAGCAGCAATGCGGAAGGTAAGTTTTAGTTAAACTGTGCACTTGTGCGCAGTGAGCATCAGGCATGTGCGCATGCGAGAAGCATGTGTGTACGTAAGAAGCACGCAATCACCGAACCGGTTGTTAAACTGGCAGATGCCACTGGCTTGATATCCCAATACTTCAGGGTTATCTCTCCAAGATTTAGATTAGTGTGAGAGTGTTGAAAGGATCTGCTGACAGTTCCCCAGGCTTCATGAGGTATCCGTTTGATTAGGGTCCCCATGCTGAAATTTATTTTATTTATTATTTATTAGTCCAATTTATATGCCGCCCTTCTCCATAGACTCAGGGCAGCTTACAATGCATTATAGCAATAGCTTGCATACTTTTTGTATATACCTGCTTATTAGGGCTTTCGGCCCCCCTAAGTGGTGGTGTTCTATACAAAGTTGGCTTATTGCCCCCACAATCCATGTCCTCAATTTACCTACCTCGAAAGGATGGAAGGCTGAGTCAACCTTGAGCCTGGTGAGATTCGAACTTGCACTAATTGCAGGCAGCTGGCAGCTAAGTGCTAGCACTTAACAGCACTTTAGTCTGCTGCACCACTGAGGAAATATCTTTCTCTTTTAGGATCTTGCCTCTATTTTCTTCACCCATTTTTAACTTTAAAAACAGTATTATTCTAATGAGCTTTTGATGCAGATGGTGGCCCCTTGTTGGTATGGTATTTAGCTCTTTATGGTTTTGTTCTATGCAGTATTTCCTTTGTTTTTTAAACCTCCCTGGATCAAGGGAAGGGTGGTATCCATTGTGTAAATAAAGCACATAAAATAAGTTTTTAAAATATTTTATATATAATGCAAACTGCAATCCAATATGCAAAAAGAGGACAGACGAGTATATACAGTTTGAATTAAAAATACAGTATTGTGATATTTTTTCCTCCCCCTTATATTTTTAGAACATTTTCATGGAGCCACTAGTTAAAAGCCATGCTAGTCCCTTATGGAGTTGGGTGGCCAATAAATTTAAAATCTATATCATCATCAGAAGAAGAAGCAGCTTTGAATATATGAAATGTAACAGACAACATTTCATACTGTTACTTGCTGATATGCAAATATAAAACTTTGTTCTTGGGGAAAAGTAAAACAGACAAAATCTTACTAGGGTGCCCTCTCTCAGAATAATAAGAAAAAAAGAGGATAGCACAAGGTAGTTTTCCCACAGCTGTTTCAGTAGATATAGATAATTGTAAATACATTCTTAAATGTACTTTAACACTATTCCTCTCAAAAATGTCCCCACCCACACTTAAGGAATGCCTTTATCTTTCTGAAAATAAACTCTGGACAGAATTTACAAACTTGACTGTACCGATGTGACAACTGGATGGAGAAGGCAAAATTTATGTTTTTCTTACTTTTGTTCTCATATTAGTTTTCCTAAAAAGATCACAGGGAAATACAAAGGATCAAAGAAATACACAAGCATTAAAAGTTGTCTGGAACATTAAAAACAACAAATCTCACATCAGAAGCAATGAATCTTCAAATGGAATCTTAAAGCATGTGGCCAAGAAGGGTCTGTGTTAGCAGAAAACACTAAGCTAGCATTGATTAATTAGCAGAATTCTGGCTAAAGTGGATAAGCAATCTGCAGGTAAAGGCACAGTGCATATTGCCAGATCACTTCTGTCTCTTCCCATCAAGTGGGAACGATTAAATTATCCAGCAGTGAAGGGGGCCAGGGAAGTTTCACATTTTGCATTAGAAGTGGACTCAGACTCCTGGTTTGTGCCTGTCTTTTAAAAAGCCAGGTTTCTAGCAGGTTTGTAGGCTAGAAAGCAGGATTTGGAAATAACTACAAAGCTAAACTTTTCACCCTTGCTATTGTTCTGATTATTTCAGACCGCTCTTTAATGTTAAGACAAAATTCCCAATAATTATAGTTCAGCATTTTGTGCAATTATGGATATTGCTATAATATCTATTATCTTTTGAAACTGAAAATACTTATCTGCACATGGGTATCTTGTTAATAAAATTATTTTTAATATTAAGTGCCACTTGATTCCTGAATATTGTACATATACATATACACATACAAAATTTTAAGATCTTAAAGGTAAAGGTAAAGGTTCCCCTCGCACATATGTGCTAGTCGTTCCCGACTCTAGGGGGCGGTGCTCATCTCCGTTTCAAAGCCGAAGAGCCAAAGCTGTTCGAAGATGTCTCCATGGTCATGTGGCCAGCATGACTAAATACCAAAGGCGCACAGAACGCTGTTACTTTCCCACCAAAGGTGATCCCTATTTTTCTACTTGCATTTTTTACGTGCTTTCGAACTGCTATTGGCAGAAGCTGGGACAAGTAACGGGAGCTCACCCCATTACACAGCACTAGGGATCTGAACTGCTGAACTGCTGACCTTTTGATCGACAAGCTCAGTGTCTTAGCCACAGAGCCACCACATCCCTTAAGATCTTACTTTCTCTTTACTGACAGTGGGATAGGATCAGTAGCAGGAAGAGGAGCGAAGATGATAACCACCACGCACAAAGTCTAGAAAATCTGTTCTGTTTATGGTGTAGACTAGAGTCAGAAATGTTTTTTGTAGTCTACACTAGTGTAGTCTACACTAGTGTAGTTTAGACTAGTGTCAAAAAGAGTTTATATATATATATAGAGAGAGATAGATAGATAGATAGATAGATAGATAGATAGATAGATAGATAGATAGATAGATAGATATAGATATAGATATAGATATAGATATAGATATAGATATAGATATAGATATAGATATAGATATAGATATAGATATAGATATAGATAGATATATATAGGCTGGAGGTAGAGTTCTGTTTCACAGAGCCTTGCTATGGATTTTGGTTTTGTTCTTTGTGTCTGAAGAGCTGGCATCTTTTTTTTTTCCTCCATCACTGTCCCATAAGAGGATAGTGCATATGGGAGCCAGTGGTGTCCAGAATGGGAAATAAAGGGGTGGGGTGTGAAATTCAAGTAGATGCAATCTAGATTTTTTGTTACTCATGGAATCTACCAAGTCATTCAAACGGATGATTCAGTATAGCCAAAGTAAGAAATTTGAGCTGATTTCAACTGTGTAATGCTCAATCTAGAATGATTGCTTACTTCCTAAAGAATTTCATTTTTCCTTGTGATGGCTCATCTGAAAAGATTCCCAGACTCAAACAAATGATGTGGTAAAGGGTGCTTCCTCTTACTCATACTGGCCAAGTATACGTAGCTCAGGATGCCTGGGGGCAATTTGAGGCCTGATCCAGATATAGGGAAGGGACTGTATTGTTCTACAGATACTCCTGATAGAAAAGTTCTGTATGATATCCAGAGGTGTTCTGCAAGTCAGAAGAACATATATAACTTTGTTCTTCATAATGAAGCACAGGAAAGAATGTAACAATTTTGGTTGACCAGAATGAATTGAAAATTACACATAAACAGGGCCTTAAAAAAGAAGGTAAGTTGCTATATTTTATAATAAATAGGTAAACAATAAAGATTCCTCTCGCACGTATGTGCTAGTAGTTCCTGACTCTAGGGGGCCGTGCTCATTTCCGTTTCAAAGCCGAAGAGCCAGCGCTGTCCGAAGACATCTCCGTGGTCATGTGGCCGGCATGACTAAACTCCAAAGGTGCTCAGAACGCTGTTACCTTCCCACCAAAGGTGGTCCCTATTTTTCTACTTGCATTTTTTAGGTGCTTTTGAACTGCTAGGTTGGCAGAAGCTGAGACAAGTAATGAGAGCTCACCCCGTTAAACGGCACCAGGGATTCGAACTGTTGAACTGCTGACCTTTCAATCAACAAGCTCAACATCTTAGCCACTGAGCCACTGTGTCCCTTCTTATAATAAATAATCTTTTCAAGCTTCAGTCCTTTAATTTTTTTAAATTTGTCTTTTAGAAATGGAATGTAAGAATATTTGCATAGATAGCAGACTCAGTAGTGAAGGATAGTTTATAAGGTATGAATGATGTTTTTTTCCATAAAACAAATAGGTTGCTAGGCTAAGTCTGCAAGCAACTGGAACTCACTAAACAGAGTCACTTGGTTGAGTTGGGCAGCTATAGAAATTAAGTAAATATAAATAAATAAAAAATAAACACTGTAAATTATATTGAGCAACAATGAGACGGAGCGTATGAGAAATAAAAGGCATTTTCTCAACCTTCTAAGACCTCTTATCTTTTTTGCCTGTCCTGTAGAGTAATGTTTCTTAGCCATGGAATCTTTAAGATAGGTGGACTTTGACTACCAGAATTTGAGAAACACTGTTGTAGGGTATGGTGATAAGTGCTTAATCTGATTTGCCAAAGAATGAAGTCTGGTAAGCACAATGTTGGAAAGAGGGGGAAC
Organism: Pantherophis guttatus; assembly: GCF_059756535.1. NCBI lineage: Eukaryota > Metazoa > Chordata > Lepidosauria > Squamata > Colubridae > Pantherophis > Pantherophis guttatus. The sequence continues at coordinate 102,613,371 of NC_142067.1, read as the reverse complement.
TTCCTGGAGGAAGGGACAAGTTTGTTGAGTATCTATACAAAGACATTTCCTGATAATATTTCCACCTTTTTAGCTTTGAAGAAATCTTCCTTATTTTCCTAGCCTTTCCAACACAAAGTAGACTATACAATCCTGAATGTGTTTACTAATATTCATCTGATTTTTTTTAATGTGCATGTTTTCCTTACATATTTATTTAATAGTATAGTATTTTATATGTAAGCCAATCTGGAAAAAAAAATATTTCAAGAATGATCAAATATTTATTCAGTAATGCCAACAGAAGTGATGCTGGAGATCAAGACATTATTTTTTCCTCCAGAGTTTCACCTTTAACACAATTTCAGAATAGCATTTAGGTGAACAATGGCTTACAGGTGTGCCAAACAGTGAGGGCATCAGGCCTGAAGGCACACACATATTTTGTTGCATGTTTGCTAGAGATTTGGCAAGATCATAATCATGAACTGTAATCCTCTTGTGAATATGTACTATTTAAACTTACTGGGTTCAATGGGATTGAAATGTAATCAACTATGGACTGGATTGCAGCCATTACGTTGTGGAATGCAAGGCAGAAATTTATGGGACACATTCTCTGTTTATATACAGTTATCTCAAATAATGTCCAATGAGAATAAACAACCAAAACAAATTGTTGTAAATGTCACATAGATAAACGTGACATGTTTAAATAATCTTCTATTTAAAGTTTGACCTGGCACAAAATCTTATCTTTAAATTAATGGTAGCTTTCGCCACCTTTTAAGAAATATCCATAAGTTCAAACTACACAGGCATCTCTGGAAAACCTATTAATCTTCTGGTTTAAACTAAATGTCTATTTGAAACTGGGAACCATACTAAAAATATATGCCAAGTAGTTGGTCTTTAAAAAGCTACTTAATTGCATATGCCATGTAGACATGTACAAGTTCTCAGAGTAATAGAGAACAAGGACTTTTTGAAAGTATTGTGCAGTTGGAAGCTTCCATGTGGGAGACAATAGACAAATCCTCAAACAGATTTGGGACTGATGATGACAATTTTAATGAGGATGTTATAATTTGAACTTCCCCAAATTAAGTACAGTCATACTTCAGTATTTGACTAAAGAAAAGGAACTGGCAGGAGAAATGATGTTACTGAAAATTTGCCTTTTACCAATCCTGCTTAGAAAAAGATTAAAAAAAAAAAAAAAAACACAATTTCCAGCTTGTCCAATTGGGGATGATGATCTCCTTATAGTCTATGCAGCAAGGGCTTGTCGACAGCAGGGGTCTTCAACTTTGATGACTTTATGACTTGTGGACTTCAACTCCCAGAATTCAGCTCTGCTAACTGAGGAATTCTGAGGAGTCAAAGTTCACAAGTTGCCAACGTTGGAGACCCCTAGACTACAGCAACCAAGTCTGGTCTGCAAAAACCTAATAGAAAGCAGCAAAGCACGGGTGAAATCCAGCAGGTTCTGACCGGTTCTGGAGAACTGGTAGCAGAAATTTTGAGCAGTTTGAAGAACCGGTAGCGGAAATTTTGAGTAGTTCAGAGAACCGGCACCTCTGGCTGGCCGCAGAGTGGGATGGGAATGGAGATTTTGCAATATCCTTACCCCAGGAGTGGGGAGGGAATGGAGATTTTGCAGTATCCCTCCCTTGCCACGCCCACCAAGCCATAACATGCCCACCAATCCACACCCACAGAACCGGTAGTAAAAAAATTTGGATTTCACCACTTCTTGCAGCAAAGAGGTGTTTGGTTTGCCTTGATTTGTTTTTGGAATCCTGATTTGGCAGCCCTACACCTGCTTATTCAACTATATTGACCTCATGATTACATATTTGAAAAGCAGCAGTTTGTACAGAACTTCATGGCCACAGGACAGGCTATTTCCATCTATTTAATTTTTTTTTTAAATTTGATTTATATGCCGCCCTTCTCCGGAGACTCAGGGCGGCTTACAATGTGCTTAGCAATAGCCTTCATCCTTTTGTATATTTATACAAAGTCAGCTTATTGCCCCCACAACTGGGTCCTCAATTTACCTACCTTAGAAAGGATGAAGACTGAGTCAACCTTGAGCCTTGGCGAGATTCGAACCTGCAGTAATTGCAGGCAGCTGGTCTTAATAACCAGCTTAATAACAGGGTGCCTTAGACCACTGTACTACCAAGGCTCTTTAATGGAATTATACCCTGCAGTTGCAAAATAAATCCTCAGGTAATATTAATATTATTAGTATTACCATTATTAATTGTATTACTACATGTATTATTATATCTAACTTGTTTTGTGAATTAATAGATCATAGCTATGGATAAATGTCCCTTGTGTTATCAATAATATACCAAATAACAAATGCCATTGTTTTCTAAAATAATCAAGTCATATTGGGAACATTCCTTCCCAATTGAAAGTAAGCCTTTTTAACTGATTTTGATTGGCAAAACCAAAACAGAAACCATGCTGATACTAAACTGGTAGTTTGTTTATTGTTGTTTCTTGGTTTTAACTTTTTATTTTTTCATTTTTGCCATTCAATGCATTATTTGTCATCTGTTACATTGGCATTCCTTATAAGAGAAAGGCTGATTTCTTCACTTTATTATTTATTTGTTAATGAAGTTCAACTTTCAGTTCAAAGAATTGAATGGGCAGTGAAAAAATAAGAAACTTTTTAATTGTTCTACACTTTTTAATCAGAATATTTTGTTGTTGTTGCCTGTAACAAAATTGCAGCCAAAATAATCATGATCAGCCTCTGTCACATTTTAAATCACCCAAATGACCTTTTTTTTTTTCAGAATAGATTTTGATCCAGAGTGAAACTATGGTGTCTAAAGAAGATAATATTAAACTTAATTGGATGTTTCAACAATCTGGGCATCAATACAAATGCGAAAAGAGAACAAAGCAAAACAAAACAAAAATCAGTATAATCTGATTTCTTTGATTTGCGTAAGCCTCACATTTCTTCTGATGAAGGGAGCGTAGGAAATAATTGATCAATCTGTTTTATAATCTTCTGTTCAATTGTAAATTTCCTTTATTAAAAATCTGAGAGAAATTGAAGTTTATACATACTGAATGGATTTGTGGATAGATTGACCCAGAATATCCATACCCATACTTATTTTGAAACAAAATGAATTTTTATCTCCAATTAAACAAAACCTCAAATCAGAGGAAAAACCAGTCCAAGAAAATTTGTCTAAAACTACACTCACAGCGAGATGATCACGCAAAGGGAACTCTCTGAACTAAAATATTAATATTAATATTCTGTAAGTATGTAGCATCTAAAAGAAGGTTGTCTGCTTGGAAAGAATTTTAATTATCGTTTTAAAAAGAAAACAGGATAAAAATAAGATAGAGTACTGTGGCTATAATCTTAAGGGATTAATTCATCAGGCCTTAAGTGGGGCCTCTGAGTATAAGCTGGCTTCCATATAGAATTGCACAGGGACAGAATTAATACACTAGCTATGGGTCAAGGATAAGAGGTTGGGCCTTTGAAATAAATCTTGTTAAAATTCAATGATAAAAAGGTACTTCAAGCATCCCAATCTTTCTGATAATTATATCATGTCTCCATTCTGCAGTTTTGAGACCTCCATCTGAGGCAACATCTTACTGTTCAGCCAAGGTCTGTATGATGACAGCCCCATATGGAAGTCTGCCCTACTTAATTAATGAGTTTACTTCTGCCATTAGTCAGGAAGAAATCCAATGACTAACTCAAATTCTATTATTTACAATGTAATTGGAGTCAGTTTAGAGTCAATATATTATAAATAAAGCAGAGAATAAATGTGCAATAAGCAAAATATATTTTCCTTGTCTACTATATTGCCTCTGTTTATTTAGGTAATTCACACTCTTCTCTTCTCCATTTCTTCATCCCAACCAGATATCAGCATTTTTTTTTATTTTTAAAGAGTTAGCAAATTTAGATTCCAGACTCCAGTTGTTCCAGATCATGGCAGCACCTAAAGGGAGGGGGGGGTTGTACCAGAGGTGAAATCCCCCCCGTTCTATCCAGTTCGCAAAACCGGTAGTGCCGGTGGTGGGAGGCTCCGCCCACCCATTGGGATGTCATTATGTCCCGCTTTTTACCATCTGCACATGCACAGAAGGTTCTCCGGATGCACAGAAGAGGCACGCTCCTGCGCTATGTGCACGGTCCTGTTCCCGAACCGGTAGCGAAGGTAAGTGGATTTCACCACTGCGTTGTAATAGTTGATTGGTAGGAATTTATTGCATCTGTCCATTGTCCCTACAAAGGCATGAAGAAAAAAAGACAGGCAAGAAGAGAAAACAGAAGGAAGTATTTAAACAAAATGTGAATAGAAAACAGCTTTTATCCTCCGAGTCCTTCCTATCGTCTCCTCCTTAACAGAAACAAGATTTAAATACCTTGTAGAAAGATTTGATTAGAAGAGACTTCTTTAGTAAATGAGGGGGAAAATAGATGCTTGGAAAATCAGGTTTCTTTTCAAAATATGGTAGAGGATGCCCTCTCTGAAAGCAAAGTTAATTCAGAAGAAGTGCATTAGAAAAGTATTTTTCTTATTCCAGAACAGTTTTATTTTTCATCAAACTTGTTACCCAGTTTGGTAGAAAGAGTGACTTCATCATATGCTGAGCAGTGTGACAACTTCACTGATGGAAAACAAAATTAAATCAGAATAAAGCTCCGTTTATTACCTGATGTTGAACCTGAATGAAAATGATGGTGACTGTCCTGGCTCTCCATTGGTTCATGGCCTGCGGTGAACAATAATGTAACTGACTATAAAGCATGCCATTTTTTCACTCTGCCATGGCCCTAGTTTTGTTCCCCTCCCCAATTCAGTCTCCACTCCCTTCCTGTTCTTACAAACAAGGCAGAGCTGAGAATAAACCAAATTTGCTATTTGCTTTCCTTCTATCACAAATTAGCTTTGCTCTTATGGACTTCAGCTGAATTGCAAAGAAGTTACTGCCTCAGAAACGTGCCAAATAGATTGACTACTTCAATGTACCCGATTTTCTCACTTCCCCCTTTTTTCCTACATTAAATAAAGTCTGTTCTTCCAAACCAACTGAAGAAAAAAAGAAAAGAAATGAAAAGCTCTTTTGATTGAGAATGATTATTACTTCATCTCTAACACCAATATAATTCTAAGTGACACACTTAGCAGAATGTTGTCTTTGCCAGATATGGCACCATTGCAAGCCTGAGACTAGGAAGAAAAATATGATTAAAAGAAATTAGTTTCCACATACTTGGATGCATAGGAGAGGCTTACATTTAGACCTGGAGTTGCTTGGACTTTCCTAATATGAGCCCAGATTCTCATTTACCTGCTATTTTTTAAGCTTATTGTTGCAAAAATATTTGGCAACACATTTGGCAAGGAGAAATGAAGTAAAGAAAGATCATGTTAAAGATAGTTACCCAATAATCACACCATCTTCAGTTACCTTACTGTACTTTCCCTTAGGAGTCACAGTCCCAAGTACTCCTACCACTACTAGGACAGGGGTGGGTCCTAATTTTTTTTACTACTGGTTCTGTGGGTGTGGCTTATTTTGTGGGTGTGGTTTGATGGTCATGTGACAATTGTTTAGGATTTAGCAGAGGTACTGGTCTACCAGGCTTTTAACTGCTTGCAGAGCTGTACCAGTCTACCCATTTGTTCTTGGAGCGTCCTGGTCTACCCATTTGTTTTTCGAGCACACTGGTCTACCACCACACTGATCAGCTGTAGGGTGGCCCTTTGAAGCCCTGCGGTAAGAGTTTAAACAGTTTTTTTTCCTTCCAGCTGATCAGATTGGACTTGAATAGGCAGCGAATAGATTGGGGACAGGGCCAAATAAAAGGTAAAAATAACATGTGGGGGGGGGAGAGCCCAGCTCCCGAAGAAAGAGAACCAGTTCAGTGATGTCATATCGTCACTGCTACCGGCTCGGCAGAACCGGGCCAAACCGGGAGGAACCCACCACTGTACTAGGACCACTTTGGCCTTTATTTTCCACCTCCTCTCCAGCTTCTCCTTCAAGCTATGGTACTTCTTCAGTTTTTCATACTACTGCATACTACTACTGTTGCTTTCTCTTGACACTACAACATCTATCACTGTCACTGTCTTTTGGTCTTTGTCTAGTACCATAATGTCTGGTTGATTGGCCAGTACCTACCTGCCCTTATGAATCTGGAAGTCCCACAGGAACTTATTTTCTGCAACTAGATAGATAAATCTAGATGTAGGTCTAGCCTATATATGTATATGGACATATACATATATACACGTGCGTGGGGGGGGCATGCATATATGCATATACACATGCAGAAACAAAACAAATGTCTTGTTGTATAGAGCCTTGGTAGTACAGTGGTTTAACGCACCCTGTAATTAACACAGCTGCCTGCAATTTCTGCAGGTTCGAATCTTACCAGGCTCAAGGTTGACTCAGCCTTCCATCCTTTCTAAGTTGGTTAAATGAGGACCCAGTTTGTGGGGGCAATAAGCTGACTTTGTATAAATATACAAAAGTATGAAGGCTATTGCTTAACGCATTGTAAGCCGCCCTGAGTCTCCGGAGAAGGGCGGCATATAAATCAAATTAAAAAAAATGTCTTAAAAATTCTTCAAATCTATTAAAAAAGAGAGATGCACAGCCAATCTATTGGTTTTATGAAATGTAGCTAAAATAGCCAAACTGCAAAAGTGGGCAAATATTTTTAGTTGATGGTCACGTTGATTAAGAGGAATCTGCTGTGAGCTGCATGGTACAAAGAACTAATCAAAGCATTAAAACTAGAATGAAAATGGGTTGCATCCAGAATGAAACTTTCTTCTCTTTTTCTCTCTTTCACTTTTGCTATTGGTCTGTCACATATTCCCTACTTGATTCCTCCTTTCTGTCCTTGATATCCCTTTTCCTTAATATCTGTGATTCTCCCTCTTCTCTGTTTCTCTCTTTTCAGGCTGTATCAGCCTATTAAGAAAGGATAATTCTTGCAAGGGTCTACCGTTCATTGCCTGCAGAACACCATATATTTTTCCACTATTCCAGGGCTGTCAAACTCCCTGCCTACGGGCCGGATGCATCACATGCTGGTCATGCACATGCTCAGTTTAGCGAAAGGGCAAAAAGTCCCGATATGTCACATGATGCTGCCGTGATGATGTGTGTTTGATACCCCTGCAGTATTCCATCAATATGCTTAGAGTATACTTTATGATATTCTCTTTCACTTGTTCTTCCTCCATTTCTAATTTCAATTAAAATTGCTAAAACATTTTAGCATTCACACGGGCATTATTTGTACTTGGATCAACTTTGAATTCTGTCTCCTGCTGTTCAATTCCAAGTGGTCTTATTACTGGTATATACTTTAAATCTTTCTCTTAACTGCCTATGAAAAACCTTTGAAAACTAAACCCCTCTGCAATCAGTTGCAGTTCATCTTTTATTGCCCATCTTCTTGTTGTAACAATTCTTGATAAATCAATCATTTCTTTTTACCTGCTGAGGTTTTTTTTAATATAAAATGCTTCTTGCATAAAATGCAGGTCCCAAATGATCAAACAGGGTGGCTGTTAAATGGGAAAGGGGACAAGGGAATGCATGGGGGAGGCACAGTGAGGGTGCACAAGGAGTGCACAGGAGATGTGCCAAAGGTCAGAGGAGGGACAAGAGAGAGTATGTGCTGAGACCCATAAAGGCATTTTAAGGCACAGTCTGGGTTTATACCTATTCCATATTCTAAGTAAGGCATTTCTAATATAATGATTCTTAAAATATACAATTATTTTACTTTATAAATACCTTACTTTTGACTTTATCTCATCATATTTTAATTTTGGGGGTTTTTAAATCGGCCAAATCTATTTAATTATTTTAATTTTTAATTATTGTTGTGTCTTGTGTTTTTAAATTGGCTGTACACCGCCCTGAGTCCTTCGGGAGAAGGGCGGTATAGAAATAAAATTATTATTATTATTATTATTATTATTATTATTATTATTATTATTATTATTATTATTATTATTATTATTATTATTATCATCATCATCATCATCATCATCATCATCATCATCATCATCATCATAAAAAAACCATGCCATCCAAACCTCTGATTGTTGATTTCTAGTTCTAAAATTCTCTTATTTCTTACCAAGATGTACTCTTTCATCTGGAACAAGCAGGACACTGTAAAGTACTACTTTTCTGATTTATGTAGAGGGCAGAGAGAATGGCCTTTGAGGAGAGGTATAAGAATTGCTACCAAAGCAGCAGTTAGATAAAAGGGGCTTGAGTCCAAAGCAAGAATGAAAAGTGAGTAAATATCTCAGAGAAGCCCTTCCCTAATTCACATGAAGATAAAGGGAGGGAAAGGTAAGCACATTCAGACTTGCTGTTCTGTTGCAGATTCTGTTTCTATAGCTTTCCAATAAAAGCAGTACTGACCTGTTGTTGGTTTCATTTTGTGTGTGTGTGTGAGAGAGAGAAAGAGAGGGAGGGAAGGAGGGAGGGAGAGATATATTCTAATTCTGTGAAATGTATGAGAATTGCATTTCTATATTCCACTTTACAGCATATAATGAAGCATTTAAGCTTACTATTCAACTCATGTTTACAATTTCAATGAAAGAATGCTGAAAGTGAATGGCTGCATGGCAATTAAATATGTACTTCTGGTAGAAGACAGAAGCAGTTTGTGAGAACCAAATATATATGTGAAGCATATTTCATAAATTCAAAGCTTTGGTCATTATAATATTGAAAGATGTTCAAAAGCAAACCTTAATTAGGCAGGAAATATGAACTAGCAGTTGCTTCAGGGAAAACTATCATAGTTTTTATGCAAGAGTGTTCACGAATGGAGATAGATAGATAGATAGATAGATAGATAGATAGATAGATAGATAGATAGATAGATAGATAGATAGATAGATAGATAGATAGATATGGGACTTATTTATTGGTTAGTTAGCATACTTGAAATTACTTAAGAGAAGTACCAAATTGCAAAACCCATGAGAAATGTGTGCCAGGGAGTATCCTTGAATAAAGTGTGGGTGGTCTGAAGATTTACAGCTGCACACAACATTCTCACAAAGCAAGTAGGAACAAGGTATCAAGGTGAATACATGAGAAAGGAAGAAAAAGCAGGTGCAACACAAACAATGAAGTGAGATAGGTTGACAACTGTCTGGAATGAGCACTCAAGTGTAAAGATGTCCAAGATAGGGAAACTCAAAATATTTTGATTAGGTAGCTTGAAACACACAGGCAGCTGAAAAGAAAAAAAAAATCAGCATTGGGCTCTAAATAAGAGGGGAAGTGTCATAAAAAGAGATAGAACTCAGACATTTTGAAACTTTTTTTTTATCCCGGGAATCATAGTTCCAAACTTACTTAATTTAATTATTCTTGGAATGTATTAGCCAGCCAATTCCAAAGGACACTTTATGGTATTTTGAATAAATATTCAACTGAATCCCATATGATAAAATAGGACCTTCTCCAGAAATAAAGCATGGCCAGATGAAATTTACTATAATTATTATATACTTCTCAGTAACCAAGGACTCTTTGACTGAATGCAATACTTCGGTAGTAATTTGTGCAATAGGGTTCACTCCAATAATTCCAAGTTGTCTCAGGGCACATCTGGACTTTTCAGAAGAAGAAAAAATTGCAACTCTCAGAAAAGGAGAAAGCAGAACAAATATTTATAGTAAGGTCAAATGCATGCAAAACCTCATTTATATTGTGGAAAAATTGTAATAAAAATGTAGAAGCTGTAGACAAAAATATGTACAAATATGCTGATTTGTTTGTTTTTTAATTTCTCCTTAATTTGCAAACTGATGGGGGGGAAAAAGCTGAAATGAAAATCAACACATTTACCCAAAGCTATTTGTGACTAATTTTAGTTCTCTCTAAAAAATCAGGTTTTGCTTAGCTCTGCACTAATAACAAACCTTTCAAATAGCTTATATTATATAAGCTATTTTATATTTTATTTTATATCTTATTTTATATTTTGTATTCTATTTTATAACTTTTATATTATATAGAACAAATAATACACACACACACACATACACACACACACACTGCTCAAAAAAATAAAGGGAACCGAAGCAGAAGACATCCGAGATCTGAATGAATGAAATAGCCTTATTAAATACTTTGTTTGTTACATACAGTAGTTTTGTGTTCCCTTTAGTTGTTTGAGCAGTGTATAAACTACTGTATGTAAAGAACAAAGTATTTAATAAGGCTATTTCATTCATTCAGATCTCGGATGTCTTCTGCTTCTGTTCCCTTTATTTTTTTGAGCAGTATATATAAATGTTAATATCAATCACACTTTCTTGGACAGTCTATTGTAAGTTCTTCATCAGCATCTAGAAAATGCTTTCTTGCTTCATCAGCAAGAAAATCAGAGGTGGTATTCAGCAGGTTCTGACCAGTTCTGGAGAACCGGTAGCAGAAATTTTCAGTAGTTCGGAGAACTGGTAAATACCACCTCTGACTGGCCCCGCCCCCATCTATTCTCTGCCTCCCGAGTCCTAGCTGATCGGGAAGAAAATGGGGATTTTGCAGTAACCTTCCCCTGGAGTGGGGTGGGAATGAAGATTTTACAGTATCCTTACCCTGCCATGCCCACCAAGCCACGCCCAAGCCACGCCACTCCCACCAAGACACACCCACAGAACCAGTACTAAAAAAATCTGAATCCCACCACTGAACAAAATCATTATAGACACTCAGCTTCTCTTATAATATGAGCTAAGAGGTGTACCAGTTGGAATTTCAAGGCAAACAGTGGTTTGGATACACAGAAAATCAGAGGTCCAGTAGCACAGTTTAGGCATAATGAAGAAAAAACAAAGCTCATGAAAGCTTATGCCTTTAAAAAAAATTGTTAGTTGGAAAACCACTTTGCAACCCTTTAAAGCAGATGCTTCTTTTCCCAAGATCTTTCAGACTGATGATAATGAAGATGATGATTAGATTTTGTATGACCTTTGCAGCTGCTGTGCAATCCCAGGAGATGAAGCACTTCGCTTCAGGAGTTGTAGGCATTACCAAAGGATTATTTTGCTTTGGAATCCAAAATACACCACAGCCCTAAATATTTGCATCTAAAATTACTGCATCTGGAATGGGAAAGTTCCCAAAGAAACACACTCACCTTGCTTCTTTTGCCTGTAATCGTAGGGTGAGGCAGTTTCTGTATACCTGAGAACCAAGGTTGGAGGTGCATTCTGACATAACTGGACACTCCCTTGGTGACTTGATCTATATGCTAGCATTGTAAGCTTTGGTTACATGAAACATCACTCGTATATACATAAATATATGCATTTGTGGCAGAGTGTCAAAAATGCATCTTTATCAATATATCATCATTAACTTGGTGGTGACCAATTTGACTGCTGACATTGCTTTACCTGGACTCAATCAATCCTTTGGTTGCAAAAATCACTGGCCTCTTCTGTGGGGAAAAAGCTTTTCAATCTGGAAAATTCCAGTTCCTTTTTGATTTTCCATTATATGAGAATCATTCTTTATAGTAATCAGTAAGGAAGAAGTTTAACTGCACTTAAATGCTTATTTGTATTTTTTTTCCTTCCTCAGAAAAGTGATTGTACTGCAGTTAGAAAATGGGCCTCAATAAGATATTCATTTTAATGAAATAATGACATTTTAAATAACTCATTATTCTGCAATTAGGATTTGATCCTTTGCCTTTTTTAACTTTGTATTTGACTTTGTAGCACTGGAAACAGTACTTGTGTGAAACTGAAGGCAAGATGAAGGGTTTTTTTAAGTATTAATTTTTAATATCTGAAAAATTCAGGCATTTTCAGTATGCACACAGCATATACCATGTTTCCCTGAAAATAAGACCCTGTCTTATATTTTTTTGAACCTTGAAATAAGCTCTTGGCCTTATTGCCATGCACTCAAAAGCCCGATTGGGCTTATTATCAGGGGATGTCTTATTTTGGGGAAAACAGGTTCTATATCATCTATTGATGCTTATCAGGTAGTCTCTAATTTAAAGTTCTACTTTGCATAGCATAGCATCAATATTTGGTCGCATTTGTATCATACTTACAAAAAGGTGCCAGAACTGACCAGTATTTTCCATTCCATTAGCAGGGAACACTGCATGTGGCCTGAATAGAAATTTTAGTCTTGACCTTCTGTGTTGTACTAAAAAATGTTATGTGAAAGCCTTCAATGGCCAAGCAATATGAGTGATGGAAGTTAATATCTGTGGATCCATCTAGTAAAAACCATGGCATTTGAAAGGTTGCGACCTGGCATGTAAGTGGAATAAATGTTAAAGGACACGAATTAAATAATGAAATAAGAAAGTAAAGTTGCTATGTTGTCCATGAAACTAAGAAAAAGTGAGAGAATAGGTGAATGAAGATGGTCCAATTCTGTAGAACAGTTTAATAAATTCATGCAGGGAAAGGAATGGGTAGGTTTAATTAAGAATAAAATACTTAAAGTATAAGTCAGAAAGTTGGTAAATTGGTGCTCACCTGTTTCTTGTAGGAGTATATAAAACTGGCACTCCAAAGGTTAATTACTGTATGTTGCAAATTATGCTCCACTAAATGGTGTTAATGGAAGAACCTGGGATTATTATGTTTTAGTGGGGGAAATGCAACATTCAAGCATGCAATGGATGGAGAACAGGGAAAAAACATGTGCTAGGTAGCATGAATGGATGTGTGGGAATGGGATGAGATATTGCCAGAAAAATGCTTAGGCATTTTGGAAGTCCAAAAATGATTGAGAATGGTGACTGCTTAGTGACTGCTTTTTGGTTTTAAAAAGGTGTTTGATCTGATTGTTTATGAAAATGATTCAGATAATTAGTAAAAAGTGCCAAAATAATGAAATCATATAATTTACAAAGTGCCACAAAAGTGTGTAGAGCTAATGGGAAGTATTAAAAAAATGATGTACAGTGATGAACTGAAAGTTTCTGTGAATGAAGAAAAAATGCATATACAAAAAAATGCTACAAAAATGAATGGGTAACAAAGATATTGCATAATATGTATAAATAGAGAAAATGCAGATGTAAATAATATAGTTAAGAGAAAGCTGAAAGAAAAAGAGAAAATAGTTAATGTAGTGAGTATTGAAAAAAGGTATAATCTAGCCTGTGAACTGGAAAAATGTTAAAATATGGATCTTATTTATGGAAAGGTTGCATACATTTTAATTGGGAAAAAAATGCAATTATTATTTCTCCACACAAAGGGAAAGATAGTTTGAGTGAACGCAAAACTATAAGGGTTGTTTAGAAACACTATTCTGTTTGACACAACTCTGATTGAAAGGATATAAAATTAGGAAAGTGTTCTGGAGTTTATGTTGGATAGGGAATACACCAACTAGATTTTGATTCTTCATTGGATCATTGAGAAAGGAAAGGAAATATGAGAAAAGAAGCACATTGCAATTTGTTGATTTAGTGAAAGAATGTGAATAAAATAAATAGGCTTAAATTGTGGAATGTTTTGCATGATTTTTTTTATTTATCAAATTTATTTGCCACCCATCTCACAGATCAGGTGACTCTACATAATTGAAGAGTAGTTGTTGAATGTACAAATGGAAATGAAGTATGTAGGACTATAAATAGAGTGCTTAACAGGGGTGAAATGCTACCAGTTCGGACCGGTTCAGAAGAACCGGTAGCAGAGATTGGGGCTAGCTCGCCATACCGGTAGCAATTGCTGGCTGGCCATGGCCCCGAACTGGACAACGGCCCTCAGCCCTGCCATGTTTCCCTGCCTTCCATGCGGCCTTCCCATGGCCAGCTTGTGAAGGCAGGTAAGCGGAAGGCCACATGGAAGGCAGGCAAGCATGGCAGGGATGCAGGGAAGGGAGCTAGCAGCTTACTTCCTTCCCAGCAGCCCTGCCATGCTTGCCTGCCTTCCATGCTGCCAAACTCATTGTTCGGACCCTCAGCGATCTAAGGAAAGTCTTCTAACTCTTCAAGATTTACTTGAAGAGTGCTGAGAAGCCGACAGCAAAAGTAGCAGCAGTGGGAACGACAGGGCATGTGTGGGTAGGTGTGTCCCTCTGCGGTCCTCCTCTCCCAGGTGACAGCCAGGGCTTTGCCGCCTCCTCTTTTCCTCAGAGGGGCAGTGTCTGCCTCCAAGTCCTTGTGGAGGGAGGGACACACACATACACATACACACACCTGTTGCCCCCTGCCGCCACCACTACTTTTGTTGTTGGCTTAAAGTCAATCTTGAAGAGCTGAAGAGCATCAGAGATCTAAGGAAACGTCTTCTTACACCTTCTCCTCCCCATTCCCCCCCCCATTTTTCCATTTCTGTGCCTGGATTCTGCTTCTCCAAGAGAAAGCTCCGATGTTCGCTTGGGTGGTGGAGAGAAAGCTTTGGGGGCTTCAGAAGGGCAGAAAGTGCTTCAAAATGCGCAGCTCCTGGCTCTAACAGTGAGTGACATCAAGTTGGCCATGCCCACCCAGTCACATGCCCACCAAGCCATGCCCATCAAGCCACACCACAGAACCAGTAGCAAACATTTTTACATTTCACCCCTGGTGCTTAGCAAATAGTTCAACACTAAATATTGACTAAGTCAAAAACAATCCCTTTGCTGTTTATCATGCCCATCTTTTGGGGGATATGCTTGTGCTTTCAAGTCAGTCTTGACTCCCAATGATTGCAAGGACAGGTTTCTATGTTTTATTGGCAAGATTTCAGAAGTGTCTCCTTTCTAGGGCTCAGAAGCAGGACTGGCCCAAGGTCACTCATCTGTCCTTGTGCCTAAGGCAGACTAGAATTCACAATATTCTGGTTTTTAGTCCAGTGCCCTAATTTGCTAAACCAAATTAACTTTCTTTCTTGTATGTGCCAAATAAATACAAAGGAATGTTTCTGGTGGTATTAGAAGCATGTTTGCTGGGAATATGAACACATGTATACTTCTGTAGGCAGATGGTGTTATTGTCCAAGACTGTAATGACCTGCATCAAATGTCAGACAGATTGTATGATGCAATCAGAAGCGTAGCTTTGAAAATCAATATACATCAAAGATTAAGTATTCAAAGGCATCTGTAGGGGGAATGGTCATGACACAAATGATACAATTTTTATGCTCTTGCTGGATGGGAGGTTGAACAACTAGCCTTGTGGTGCAACCAGAACAATCTTGAACTAAATACACTCAAAACCGTAGAAATGGTGGTGGATTTTAGAAGAAAACCTCCTATTCTACAACCTCTTGCAATACTAGACAACACAGTATCAACAGTAGAGTCCTTCGAGTTTCTAGGTTCTATCATATCTCAAGAGTTAAAATGGACACTTAACATCAAAAACATCAGCAAAAAAAAGTGCAACAAAGAATGTTCTTTCTGTGCAAACTCAGAAAGCTCAAACTGCCCAAAGAACTGCTGATTCAGTTCTACAGAGGAATTATTGAGTGTATCATCTGCATCTCCATAACTGTCTGGTTTGGTTCTGCAACCAAATAAGACTTCAACGGATAATTAGAACTGCAGAAAAAACAATTGCTACCAACCTGCCTTCCATTGAGGATCTGTATATTGCACAAGTC
This sequence comes from Pantherophis guttatus, assembly GCF_059756535.1. Classification (NCBI taxonomy): domain Eukaryota; kingdom Metazoa; phylum Chordata; class Lepidosauria; order Squamata; family Colubridae; genus Pantherophis; species Pantherophis guttatus. Next base: position 102,597,742 of record NC_142067.1, on the reverse strand, counting down.
AAAAAGAGGACTGTGAAAATTTCTACAGACCCCTCACATCCTGGACATAAATTGTTTCAATTTCTACCCTCAAAAATTGTTTCAACTTCTACCCTCAAAAAGACGCTATAGGGCACTGCACACCAAAACCACTAGACACAAGGACAGTTTTTTCCTGAATACCATCACTTTGCTTAGCAACTAATTCCCATAACAATGTCAAATAATTTACTAAAATTGTATTATTATTATTATTCTCTTCCTTACTAGTATCTATCTCTTCCCACTTATTACTATAACTATGTTGCTTTTATTTTTCAATTTATATTGTTTTTATTTGATTCCTAATACGATTTGATAGCTTATTAGTAATCTAGACTATCAATAAGTGTTGTATCTTTTTATTCTTGATGAATGTATTTTATTCTCCTTATGTGCACTGAGAGCATATACACCTAAGACAAATTCCTTGTGTGTCCAATCCCACTTGGCCAATAAAGAATTCTCTTCTCTTCTATAATATAAGTACCTAATTGTGTCATTGTGATGATGTCATGAGGCATGTTTCCTCATTTTGACATCAACAGCAAAAGATGCTATGAAAGCATTTCTGTTTGTCACGGGGAAAAATGAACAACTGCAAGTTATACATAAATGTCAAAAAACTGGAGCTTTTTGCATACTTTGGTAGAATATTTACTAAAGATAGAAAAATGAACGGATACATTTTAAGACATGCTAGAAAATTAATGAATAGTACATGGAATCATTTCAAACAAGCAAAAACGGCTGTTAATTAAAATATACTTTTGCCCTCTTTGTTAGGTGGGAGGTAGGCATGTCAGGAGAAACAGATTAACAGTAATTTAATACAGTGAGAATGGGTTTAAAAAATGGGGTGGTAAAACAAGAAAAGATTGTGGCAAGAATAACCTGATGCTGAATGCAAGTGGATTGAATTTAAAAAAATGAATTAGTGAGAGGTGACAACACATATTGAGAAGTTGGTTTTATACAGAGAATTAACGAGAATTGAATTGCAAAGCAAATACAGTATATAAAGGAAGAGTGAATGGATAAAGAGGAAGAGGAAGGAAAGTTGTGGTTGGATGGAGTTGATGAGAGAGAACTGACAAGTTCAATATGCAAAAGCAATGCATGAAATGGGTAATGAGTATGTTGGAAACAAGGCTGGTTTGCAAAAATGTAAAAAATATAGAAAGGTACATGAAAGGTGTTGATGTTTTACCACTGATTCCTTTTTTTCCTCCTACTTCATGTCTTTTTTGCTTTACTACTTCTTACTTTTTTTCGGTGCTCTGCATAATGTTGCTAACCTGACGGATAGATATTTAAGTATGTATTAAAAATTCATGTACAGTATCATTGTTTTTCTCCACTCTGTGAAACAGTGTTTATTGGTTATAATTAACTTGATTTTTATTTATATATATGAACACTGTTTAGATGAAGTTCTGTTTTCCATTTACTGATGGCTTTCAGTATTTTGCAAATGATGGGAACAGGTTTGTATTTCTAAATATGCAGGATGAACAATAATTTGCTCTAATTTCTCAGCCAGCTTGGAGCAACTTCATAGGAACTGATTTGCATTGATGCAGATCAGAAACAGAATTCATCTAAGACTGACTTGGTACAGATATAAGTTGAAAATGCATGTTTACACATATGCACCTCTTCTGGATTTTTTTTTTTTTTTTTTTTACTATCTTGTCTTTAAAAGGTGTGCCTTTGGGGTAATAATAGTAACAACAACAACTATATTTGCAACCATGTTTACCATTTTTAATTCTTTATATATTGTTGATTCTTAGACATTCCAAGCAGGAAAGAAATACACTGAAATTATAATCACCTCAATATGAAATTTAGAAATGTTAAAACATTGTAATACTTCTTAAACATTTGCTCACTACATTGATTTCATTATGCATATTGAGCAATGATACACAATTTGATTTTTAAAATGTTGGTACCAAAGGTTTTAGTGTTTAATGTCAATGAAAAAACAAATGATAAAATTACAGGCAACAGTAATACTGATCTAGACAATTTTGTAGTCCAATGATTTCATTTTAGAGCTGACATTAATAGCTATCTCTTAAATCAGTGTTATTCAATACAACCAACATTATAAAATGATCAGATTAATGGTACGAGTCCACCTTTATTTATCTGGTAATATCTGTAATGTAATTAATATTCTATTCTTAATATATTTCTTCACTGATTATTTGCCTATTTCATTATATTAATCTGTTTTGCCTTTTCAAGTTCAAAAATGTAAAAGTCACAATTGTCATACACAAAAAAGAACTGCTGATGAAGGAAATAAATATAAGTGTGAAAAATGGTTATTGTTCCAAATCAAACATGGATTTTATAATTTTAAAGATCAGCCATAGTTCAGTACTTTATTTAGTCAGAACCTCTTGCAGCAACTGGTCCTATTTAGTTTAATTGTGTGTGGGGGGGGGGCATATTTAAATTAGGTTTCTTTCTTTTCTTTTCTTTAGCTCCTGGTAACTGCCCAGACAGTTTTGCCTGCAGTCTTCTTGGTAAGATTTTCATAAGTGGTTTGTCATTGCCTGCTTCCTAGAGTTGAGATGGTATGAGTTGCCCAGAGTCACCCAGTTGACTTTGTGCCTAAGATAGGACCAAAATCCATTGTCTCCTGATTTCTAGTCTGCTGTCTTGAAAACTTGTAACTTTTTCCACATTCTACCTTAAAAGAGGCACGTGGTGTGGACTCCATAGTTTGAAGATCATGGCATAGGTTTTTTTTAACCATATTGCCTAATGAATGGAATTTGAACATTATTTCTTATATATTTTTGATTTAGCAATAGCATTTAGACTTATATACCACTTCATAGTACTTTTATAGCTCCCTCTAAGTGGTTTACAGAGTCAATATATTGCCTCCAACAATCTGGGTCCTCATTTTACCAATATGAGGAGGATGGAAGGCTGAGTCAACCTCCAGCTGGTAAGAATCGAACTGCCGAACTGCTGATAGTTGGCAGTTAGCAGAAGTAACCTGAGTACTGCAGCCTACCACTCCACCACCTTGGCTTTAATTAAGTTTTAACATACTACAAAGTTCAGAATGATTAGTTTTAAAATGATAGTTTTTGTGAATAAATGCATTCTAAACTAGGCTATCACAATTTTGATATACTGTTTGAACTAGAAATAGACATCTACACACATTTTGTACATAGTCTGCACATAAACATATATAAAATGTGTTCTGGAGTGACTGGCTCAAATTAATAATAGTAATAATTATGAACTTTAGCAATGACATTCTGTTTATGACTTTAAAAGATACATGAGAAAATTAGTTTATAAAAAAATACATTGTTATATAGCTAACAATGTTTTAGTTTCCTAAAAAAAATTAACTTGCATTATAAAGTTAAACTGCTATATGAGGAAGTTGGACAGTACCAAATATGATATATAAAATAAACTTGCACTATAAAATAATATTTGTGTTATGAATGATTGTGAAGTGTCAGCCCACTAGTTTGATGCCAATAACAGGATAATTTATTTTTGTACATTAAATTTAGAATAGGTGTGAATTTAGGAATAACTCTAAGTAGCAGTTTATTAAAACAGGTGTGCCCTGTTTGCTTTGCTTTGCTTTTTGATATATTTTATGTGTATATACCTTTTTGTTATGTTATTCTAGATTTAATCATAGGAATGCTCTGTGGAGTTTACCTATGGATTCTAATCATTGTAAGAAAACATCTGATTAAGAGAAACTAAACTTTATACAGGAATTACTTCCAAGATGGAAATTAGCTCTACTATTGATATGGTAGCTTGCATAAGCAATTGGGTTGTGGGTATGACTTCAGTAGGGCAACAATTTGCATATTTGCAGTGTCTTCCGAAGAACATGGATTGCAGAAAGTAATCTGCATGTGATACAATCAAAGCATCAGTCACATGGGTTAGTTCACACTAAGCCAATATGTAGTCTGTTTGCTTTTCCTTAGATAGTTTACAAACAGAGCCATTGTGGTTTGCAAAACGTGGTTGATAATTTAGTATATTTTACATATCCAGCTAATTACAGTTTATTAAATGGATGATAGAAGCAAATCGTGGTTTAATATAAAGTGTGAACTATAGAGTAATAAATGTGATAGAATGTAAATGTTACTTACAGTCATCTTGACACATGATCTCACAGATGCACAGATCCTATTTCATCTTATTGTTCATAAGGTAAGGCTAGGAAAGAGCTGGCTTTTTCACATCTATACATAGAGCTGCTTGTAAAGGAAAACGAAAGAAGTTGAAATGGGCTAAGGCTGTGCCTGAGAAAGAGAGAGAGAGAGAGAAAGAGAAGAAAATGAAGATGTCAAGCAGGCAATTATAGGATTAGGATTTGATTTCTAAAGATATGTAAATACATGGGTTACAGAAAATCCCCGAAGAGGAGTTGCCACAGAGAAGGAAACCACATTTCAAGGAACAGTCTGTCCAGAAGAGAATTCTCTAAAGAGAAAAGAACAAAAAGAAGGTCAAACATATGGTAGGCAGAGGGGATTGCCAGCTAACAAAAATCCTTGATTTACTCTATAGGGAATTTAATAAGAGCTATACCCAAGGGATAGGTTCACAATGATGAAGTTGCAGAAGGCTTTCTGGGCAGGGATAGTCCCGAAAACATCCTTAATATTATTATCCCTAATAATAATAGAGTTAGAAAATACTATTAGATTCCGTTTCTTACTCAATGCAGGAAACTAAATTGAACTGTTGCTAACCGGTCATTGTTGTGCATAATCTGCATATTCATTTAACAATTCCAATTCCTTTTCATTTTTAATTTTTTTCTAGATTTTTGTCAAAATCTGTGCAGTGAGCCATTATATTCCCATAGCATATCCAACTACTAAGTCTCTTTCATCCTAGATATAAAGTCTCCGACAGAGACTCAGGGAGCATTATTATGAATTTCAGCAATGATATTCTGTTTATGACTTTAAAAGATACATGAATAAATTAGATTATAAAAAATACATTGCTATATAGCTAATAACATTTTAGTTTCCTAAAAGTATTGGAATGTGCATTATAAAGTTAACTTGCTGTATGAGGGAATTGGCAATATCTAAATACGGTATATAAAATAAATATACTGTAAACTTGCACTATAAAGCAACTTTTATGAATATTAGTGAAATGTTAGAAAGAAAGAAATAGAAAGCCCCTACAGTAAGCACTTAAGCACTAAATTGTGGCCAGTGATTAAAACACTAGCTGAAATACCATATTTTCCGGCGTATAAGACAACTGGGCGTATAAGACAACCCCCAACTTTTCCTGTTAAAATATAGGGTTTGGGCTATACTTGCCATATAAGACTACCCCTCTTCCAACTCACACCAAATAAAAATAAAATAAAATAAAATAAATAAATTAAATTAAATTAAATTAATAAAAATACATACACACAACACAACACAACACAACTGGCTCACCCACAATGTAAAATCAGCTGTGCTAGACCCAAACTGGCCCCTGCAACAAGCAGGAACCTCACACAGCCACCAAAAGTCCCAAAAACCAACTTTCACACTTTACACACACAAAATTCCACATACAGCTTTGTGAGATTTTGAGTGTTTGTGTAGTCAGGGTGAAACACTACAGAAACACACAAAATCTCAGAAAGCTGCACAAATATTATTTTATTTTATTTTTATTTTTATATGAAAGCAGCTAAATTTAAAACTTCCTAAACTTTAAATGGCTAGGTCTAAAAAAAGAACAACAACAACAACAACAACAAAAAACCTAATTAACTATTTTTTTAAAAGCTCCCAAAACGGAAAAAAAACTTACCCAATAGAACAGGGGTCTCCAACCTTGGCAACTTTAAGACTTGTAGACTTCAAATCCCAGAATTCCTCAGCCAGCTTTGCCTTGCTGGCTGAGGAATTCTGGGAGTTGAAGTCCACAACTACCTGCCTGCTTGATTGCAGGCAGGGAGATTCAGTTGCTTGCTGATGCAATTGATTGCAGGCAAGTGAAGCAAGGCAAGTGTTGCGACTTGCAGCTAAGGTAAGCAAGCTGGAGGGGGGGATTTTTGCTACTGATTAGCAGGCAGTCAGAGCCATTTAAAAGAAAAAACTTTTTTAAATGGCTCTGGCGATCCAAGCTGAGTTGCCTGATTAGCAGGCAACTCAGCTGGGATGGTTAGAGCTTGGCTCGTCAGAGCCATTTAAGGCTCATCAAAGCCTTTCGGGCTGGTCTGCTTGGTTACAGAAGAACGACACCCGGCGTATAAGACGACCCCCAACTTTTGAGAAGATTTTCATGTGTTAAAAAGTCGTCTTATACGCCGGAAAATACGGTAACTTAGATAATACTGACCACATATAAGAGCTCTGTGGATCATTTTAAAGCTCTTCTGTTTTTCTCTCCTAATGGACAGTTTTCCAGCCTACTGTGATTTTTATGGATTTTTTTTAAACAGAACTGTTAAGAACAAATCTGCCTCTATTTCATTAGATAATTTTCTCTAATATGCAAAATGTATAGAAAGAAAATGGAAGAGTCAGGGGAAATGGGCATGAATGCATACATATACAATAGGCATACAAATATACATTAACACAGAGAGCAAGATGCACAGAGACACACTCTAGTCCAGACTTTTTCAAAATATACTTGTTTTCTATGTCTAAAATCCCCTTTTTTAGATATGCAGCAATCCATCATAACACCCATCAACAGCAGGATAGACATGATACATATCTCATTTGTAATAACCAATCTTCTTATAGATGAATTTTTGATAGTACTCTAGAAAACACAAGTATTCACTGAAAGGTGATTTAAAAACAGTGAAGTTACATTAAATCTATCAGCTTTCCTCTTTTGTGCCATCAGAATCTTCCTTGAAATCTTCCAAATCCTGCTTATCAGAGGGAATATTTTATTGTAGGTGTGTCTTTGATACCTTTTTATCAGGATTTCAAGTACATGAAATTTGGGGAAACATTGTTTTATCATCTTACTCTATCACATTTACCCTACTTTGGCATTATTGTACCTTCTCTGTTCAATAGTCTAGAACTAATTCTTCCCCTGTACTTCTCATGCTGGTAACTATAATAATCTATACACTTGTAGTAGGGTTAGATTAACACACAAACATTTCTATATTAGCGGTAAAAGATGACTCCCTTCTGGAATTAATTACGCTTTGAAATGGATACCAGCTCCCCACTTCTATTATCAGCAGAAGCAGGAGTGGCTATTTATTCTCTCCAATTGTTGTATTAAATACATGCTACACTAAACCTATAGTTCCCAACAATGGGCAATGAAAGAGCCACACGTTCTCCCAAGATGCATGTAATAATAAACAAAGTAGGAAGTTATAATAATCCTTCTTAAAGAGAAGATCCTCACCAATGAAATGATAGCTTGCTTCAGTCATCACATGCATTTCAACCAGGTTATAGCTCTGCTACTACAGATCTTTTGCATTTGTGCCAATAAAGCAACTGGAAATTCTAATTAGATCTGTAGAAGATCTCAATTAATTTTTTGGCCCAGGGAAAATTTTTGGAATGAACTCCCTTCAATCTGTAATCATCATAAATTGAATACAATTGCCTGGTATTTATGAATGCAGAGAGCCTTATTGTTTCAAAGAAAGAGAGTTGTATTTGTGGGCACATTTAAATATTCTTGATTTGCAGATATTTAAGCTATCTGGATTTATGAAACATAGATCTTTATTCTCTGTAGTACTTAATCCATTATCATTAAAACAGTATTGGTATCAGTAAAGAGAAAGCAGCAGATATAATAGGAGTGGTGGGGGTGTTTCCTACTTGAATGAAAAATATTTACACGCTTTGAAATTCAGTTGCTACAAAAGAGCAAAAACAAATCACTAGACTAGGATATTAAATAACTATTGGGTAATTATATCTCTATAGGTTTTATTTTTTAAAAAATCTAAATATAAAAATTGTAATCTGTGGGGTAATTTGCTTCCTAAATTAGAAAATAATAATCAGGGTACTACATGGTAGTATTTTTGCATTCAATAGCAATAGCACTTAGATTTATATATCGCTTCACAGTGTTTTATAGCCCTCTCTAAGTGGTTTACAGAGTCAGCATATTGGCCTCAACAATCTGGGTCCTATGTTACTGCCCTCTGAAGGATGGAAGGGTGAGTCAACCTTGAGCCGGTAGGGACTTGAACTGCTGAACTGGCAATCAGCAGAAGTAGCCTGTAGTACTGCATTCTAACCACTGCACCACCACAGCTAAAGAATCAACAAATATATAGCTCAGAGAGTGACCATCTCTCAGAACTATGATAAAGCTTTTAGTATACAATATGTGAATAATCCTAGGTTGCATCTATGGCACTTCCAGTTGTTTTTGTTTTTGTTTTTTGTTGGAGGAGGAGGAGGAGGAGGAGGAGGAGGAGGAGGAGGAGGAGGAGGAGGAGGAGGAGGAGGAGAGAGTGATCGACTACTTGACACTTTGAAGAGATGTTCTGTTGGAGATCTGAGGCAAGAGATTTTCTAGTTGCCTAAGGACAGAATAATCTTTTAGTACAACTTCTGGGAGAGAAGATAACATTAATGGACAGAGTGTTGTAGCCCCATTGGTTCATAGTTCTGCCCTCAGTGGTAAACAATTCCACTGAGTTGTACTGATAGCAAAACACTCTGGCCTGTTTCCTTCTGCCTAGAGAAGTGCAGAGAGATGGGTAATCAATAGTAATATTGATCTCTGAACCAGAGAAAAAAGTTTACCCTTTTCTCAGAGGAAAAAAAGTTATGGTAAAATCCTTATTCCTTCATAATACATTATTTCTGAATAATGAACGGAATGGAAGAGATTTATGACGAAGCTTTAAATTAAAATTTTAATATACCGAAACATTTCTAGATAATAATACAGTTTAAAAGATCTTAAATAAATTATAAACGAATATACTCTTTCATTCCTACTGGAACATTAAAGCAGACAGTTTCTATGGTAATAATAGGCAGACACTAGTAAGAATGGGAGAAGGTTAAAAAAAAGTTGTAAATCTTAATGTCCCATTTCTAGACAATCCTGATCACCAACAACCTCCCTTTGCTGATGCATTGATTGACTTTGCTGATGCATTGATTTAAATGAAGGAATTCATTGACAAGGAACTCAGCTAGGTTTCATCAAACTGAATATGAAGGGATTTAGGTGGTGGATCTAATTCAGGGAGAGGACATAACCCATTGCTGGAGTTGACATTCCTAAATTAGACAACTTCATAATTACTCAGATGGAAATTAGTTTTCATGTTTCAATATTCTGTTCTCAGTGATCCTTTACATCCAGAGAGCATGCAATGGCATCTTGGCTAAATAACTACAACGTTGAGTTTCAGAATAGCAAAGTAAATTTTTAGCAGTCCTCTTTTGCTCATCTTGGTGAATGGTTGTTACATTCTCAATCTCTGTCCAAAATGATTGCTACCTCAGGAAAGTGATCAATACACTGTGTGAGAGTTATGTTAGGAGCTACATTTTCTTAGGGCAAAAACGTAAGCTATATCAAACACTGATAGGCATTTATCTCAATGGTTGAAATGTGCAAGGCTAAATATCCGTTGAAAAGTTGTAGAGAGGGAAAAGACAATGCCATAATTAACCACCATGGTATATGAAGGGTCCCTATTTCATTGCTGGCAGAGAGAATGAACTGCTTCCAATGGTTTCTTCCTACCATGTAATAAAAATGCTTTATCTAGTCACACCATACTGAGTAGCTGTGAAGTTTCTGCCAAGTTCAAGCAAGAAAACCTGCCACTCCCTGAATGTGGGATGTAGTCCTGCCTGCTTAAAATAAACAATGATGATGTTGTTATTGGAAAATACTTCCCTTGACCCTGAAAAATTTTCTCACTATATGGCAATCTAAAATTTTCCAGTCTCAAGTGAAGTAAACAAAAAGGTGATTGTTGTTCAGCTTTAGATATATTTGGATGAAACTGAATAGCGGATTCATTTCAACTGGAGTTCCATTCAGGATAAGATACTGAGAATGTTTTGCTCAACTTGGTGAAATACAGGTGAAACTCGAAAAATTAGAATATCGTGCAAAAGTTCATTTATGTCAGTAATGCAACTTAAAAGGTGAAAATAATATATGAGATAGACTCATTACATGCAAAGCGAGATAGTTCAAGCCTTGATTTGTCATACTTTTGATGATTATGGCTTACAGCACATAAAAACCCCAAATTCACAATCTCAGAAAATTAGAATATTGTGAAAAGGTTCAATATTCTAGGCTCAAAGTGTCCCACTCTAATCAGCTAATTAAGCCATAAGACCTGCAAAGGGTTCCTGAGCCTTTAAATGGTCTCTCAGTCTGGTTCAGTAGGAATCACAATCATGAGAAAGACTGCTGACTTGACAGTTGTGCAGAAAACCATCATTGACACCCTCCATAAGGAGGGAAAGCCTCAAAAGGTAATTGCAAAAGAAGTTGGATGTTCCCATAGTGCTGTATCAAAGCACATGAATAGAAAGTTATATGGAAGGGAAAAGTGTGGAAGAAAAAGGTGCACAAGCAGCAGGGATGACCGCAGCCTGGAGAGGATTGTCAGGAAAAGGCCATTCCAAGTGTTGGGGACTTTCACAAGGAGTGGACTGAGGCTGGAGTCAGTGCATCAAGAGCCACCACACACAGACGGATCCTGGACATGGGCTTCAAATGTCGTATTCCTCTTGTCAAGCCGCTCCTGAACAACAAACAACATCAGAAGCGTCTTACCTGGGCTAAAGAAAAAAAAGAACTGGTTTGTTGCTCAGTGGTCCAAAGTCCTCTTTTCTGATGAGAGCAACTTTTGTATCTCATTTGGAAACCAAGGACCCCAGAGTCTGGAGGAAGAATGGAGAGGCACACATTGCAAGATACTTGAAGTCCAGTGTGAAGTTTCCACAGTCTGTATTGGTTTGGGTGGTGTTGGTCCACTGTGCTTCATTAAGTCCAGGGTCAATGCAACCATCTACCAGGAGATTTTGGAGCACTTCATGCTTCCTTCCGCAGATGAGCTTTATGGGGATGCTGACTTCATTTTCCAGCAGGACTTGGCACCTGCCCACACTGCCAAAAGTACCAAAATCTGGTTCAATGACCATGGAATTACTGTGCTTGATTGTCCAGCAAACTCGCCTGACCTGAACCCCATAGAGAATCTATAGGGCATTGCCAAGAGAAAGATGGGAAACGTGAGACCGAACAATGCAGAAGAGCTGAAGGTCGCTATTGAAGCATCCTGGTCTTCCATAACACCTAAGCAATGCCACAGGCTGATAGCATCCATGCCACACCGCATTGAGGCAGTAATTGATGCAAAAGGGGTCCAAACCTAGTACTGAGTAAATATGCATGCTTATACTTTTCAGAGGTTCGATATTGTTCTATGTACAATCCTTGTTTTATTGATTTCATGTAATATTCTAATTTTCTGAGATTGTGAATTTGGAGTTTTCATGAGCTATAAGCCATAATCATCAAAATTATGACAAATCAAGGCTTGAACTATCTCGCTTTGCATGTAATGAGTCTATCTCATATATTAGTTTCACCTTTTAAGTTGCATTACTGAAATAAATGAACTTTTGCATGATATTCTAATTTTTCGAGTTTCACCTGTATCTGCAGCAGAAATTAGATGAGGGAAATACAACTCATTTACTTCTGGACCTGTAAACAGCTTTTGATATCAGTGACCCTGATATACTTCTACTGTATGTTACCTAGCTGAGTTAAGATTTGGGAGTCCTGTTTTACAATAGTTCCAGTTGAATTACATCAAGAAAGTAATGCTAATAAACTTCAGTCTTCAAAGTTGCTGGCCTGAGTGTCCTGTAATTGTCCCCAATGTTTGTTAATATCTACATTAAACCACTAAGGGAGGGAAGGGTATGCCCTCCCTTAGTGGTTTCATGTAGATATTAACCCTTCCATATCATCTAATTATAAAGAAATCTATTCCTGACAATGGGTTGGATGAGGGAGAGATTGTTAAATTAAATCCAGATATCAAATTGGAGGTTATGTTGGTAAAAACTGGATTCAGAGATTAAAGTGAAGTATGTGTGGGATAGAGCTTACTCTTTAGAAGCAATGGACAAATTACAAAATGTGCATTGTGATATTGCAACCTAAAGTGACTGTGCTTATGTGATTGTGACATCTCCCCTGAAATATTATGCCTGTCAATTTGGAATGTTCCACAATCCATTCCACTGTATTTACATATAGTTTTGTGGGGGCATCCAGTTGGCTCTCTGGCTGCCTATTGAGTGCAATTTAAAGCAGTGCTTGTATTTAACAATTGCATACAATTTAGGGCCGACCATGTCAGGACTGCCCTGGGATTGACCTGCATTTTTAATTAACAGTAGAAAAACAGACTGCTTAGAAAACCCAGCTCTTCCTACGGTATTTAATTTCTGAAGAATATAACTTGCTAACAGTGAACTGTGACATAACTCCCTGTCTTAACTCCAATTATATATATTTTTCCCCTCTTTTGCTTTAGCTAGGCACCTGATATCTGCTAGACAGCTAACAATGTAGGTCAGGGGTGTCAAACTCATGTTGTCATGCGGGCATCATGTGATATATCAGGACTTTCCCCCCCTTTGCTAAAACAGGCGTGGGCATGGCCAGCGTTTGATGCATCTGGCCCGCGGGTTGGGAATCTGACAGTCCTGATGTAGCTCATCCTCAGTAATAGGTAATCTTCCCTTACTGGTGCCTATATACCTAAGCATCTGAGGAATGAGGGAGAAGAAAGAGGCTGCAGGGTACGAAGTAAACAACACCAGGGGTGAGGGAGAAGAGAGAGGCTTGCCCAGCCAAAGCAAGCAGCCTTTTGCGAGCAGATGCCATGCCATTTTCTCCTCACTGTCATTTTGGCTCATTGCAGCAGGTTGAAGTGGAATCTATCTGACTCTGTAAGTATCTGTACTTAAATTGATATGAATTGTAATCATCCTGGTGTCTTCCCAGTGTGCAGCTTCTTAGTAACCAATCCCAAAACATTTGGAACAGCAGGAACGTCCCTTTTGAAAATGTTTCACTTTTCAAGATGGATATGCCATTTTCTGCCATGTTGTATAACTTCATATTTCTGGAAACTCTTTCCAGGCCCTTTTAATAGATCTAAATCAGTAAAGAGCAGTTATATCCTGGTTTAGAGATCTCAATCAAATGGATGTGAACAGAAATAGAACAATAACAGTAATGTTGTGTTCAGACAAACCAGGAGATTGTAATCAGTTAGGAATGCTGGTAAAGACCTCATGCTTTCACCTCCAAAGATCAGGGTTGTTATCCAAGCAATATAATCATTCAGTTCAAACCATATGGCTACTTTACATATGAGTTGCCTTTTGTGTGAAGCAACAGCTGATTAGCTAATTCTACCTCATTTTACAGAGGAAACTGAGCCTCCTTCCAATTTACAAATGTGGGTTAGTGGGAGCTTTAGGGATGGTAAAGAAATCAACCATTTCTTTACAAGAGCATTGTTGCAAGAGCTGCCAAAACAAACACTGTTGCAGCTTAGACTCCACTAGCATCTGCTCTCTCTCCAGTAAAAATCTGGCTGTGCAGATGCAAAGTAGTTAAAAAGAATGTTCAATGTTTGAAAATGGTGCAGAACAGATATATCCTGGGTGTTTACATTTTTAAATCACATACAAGCAGTTAAAAAAATGAACTTCAGAGGAAATTTGTAGAATTTTCAAATTTTCACTTTGAGAGGATAGATAATAAAAAGATGATAGATACAGATAGATAGATGACAGATAGATAGATAGATAGATAGATAGATAGATAGATGATAGATAGATAGATAGATAGATAGATAGATAGATAGATAGATAGATAGATAGATGATAGATAGATGATAGATAGATAGATGATAGATGATAGATGATAGATAGATAGATAGATATATAGATAGACGATAGATAGATAGACGATAGATAGATAGATAGATAGATAGATAGATAGATAGATAGATAGATGATAGATGATAGAATGATAGATGATAGATAGATGATAGATGACAGATGACATATGACAGATGACAGATAGATAGATAGATAGATAGATAGATAGATAGATAGATAGATAGCAACAGCAGTAGAACATAGACTTATATATTGCTTCACAGTGCTTTATAGCCCTCTCTAAGTGGTTTACTGAGTCAGGATATTGCCCCCAACAATCTGGGTCTTCATTTTACCAACCTTGGAGGATGGAAGGCTGAGTCAACCTTGAGCCCATCAGAATCAAATTATCAAGTAGCCTGCAATACTGCATTCTAGCCACTGCACCATCACAGATAGATATATGGATGATTGATTGATAGATGATTGATTGATAGATGATGGATAGATAGGAGAGAAAGAGAGGGAGAGGGAGAGACATAAATGTTTGTTAAAAGTGACATTTGTTAGAAGAACTTCATAATATGCAACTTCTCCATATATTGCAAGAAAGGAGCAATTTATGCTATCTGCACATCTCTGTACAGGTAGTCCTCAACTTATGACCACAATTGAGACTGGAATTTTCACCACATCGCTAGATGATGTGGTCGATAAATGAGTCATCATGTGACAAGACCCAATTTTATAACCATTTGCACCATAGTTAAGCAAATCACCAATTTTTAAAGTGAATTATGTGATCATTAAGTGAATAACGTGTTAAGCAAATCCAGCTTCTATTGACTCTGCTTGTCAGAAGCTAGCTGAGAAGGTCACAAATCATGATCACGTGACCATAGGATGTTGCAACATAGTAAATGCAGGCTAATTACCAAGTGTCCAAATTGTGATTGTGTGACTGTAGGGCCAGTGCAGAGTTCATGACTTTGAGGACTGATCATAAATCACGTTTTTCAGCACTGTGGGAAATTTGAACCATCATTAAATGAATTATGGTAAGTCAATGACTAACTATAGTTTTCTCTCATGACATATCTGTGTGTAAGAATGATTCTGCTTATATAGCTGAATATGTGTTGGTATATTTGGTATATATTGGTGAATATATGTATTTATGTTGGTAGGGAGGATACAATGCATACATTGTTTTGTGATAACAATAAGTGATAATTTGCAACCTAGAAGTGTTTTGTGATCTATAGACTGGTTTTTGGTGGCCTGCAGTATCTCTTACAGAAGGGTATTGGCACTGCTACTGGAACATAGTGATAGAACCTTGTACAAGATCTCAGTTCTAAACTGTCAGGTTTACTGATGTGCTTGTGTGAAGAAGTGTCTATGGAAATTCTCAGTCATGGTTGTCCCAAAGGGGCTTTGAGGGGGAGGGATACAACCTCCTCTATCTCCAAACTACAACACAGACTGGATTCAACAATTCCAAGAAGGCTCAACACTCATTTGCACTACTCAGGTGACCCTAAGGACACAGTTAAACCTCCTTGCGGTCTCAATGACTCTCTAAAAAAATGTAAATGACCAGCTGTCTGCAAAAAGTATAAATCCTTCCATTCCCCATCATCCAGTCAGAGATGAATTTATTTATTATAAATAGATGAGAAGTGAAACATCTTCAAAGAAAAACCAGAATGTCCAGTTGCCACTTGAAAAAGCACCTTTGTGACATGTATGAAGAAGGAAAGTGAGGAGGTATCTAAGATTTCCTACAGAGCCAAAGCTCTGTATCTCAGGCAAAGTAGGGAAGGGATCAAGGAGATACCAAAGTTAAAGGTTGAGAAGAGCAAGCATCACCCAACTGGGTTATAGAGCTTTCCAGGACTAGTCAGCAGGAGCAAAGTTATTACTTAACTTCTTCTGTGTAGAAGAGGGTGTTTCAAGATCAGTTAGAAGGCAGAGGATAAAAGATATGGGAGAAAAGTATTGCTCTGATCTCAAAGATGATTCCAAATTGCCACTTCCAGTGACAATTGGAATGTCTTCCTAACCCTTGAAGGCCCCCTTTTTTTTCTTTCTGGCTATAAAGAGTCAGAGCCTTGGTAGTACAGGAGTTTAAGGCACCCTGTTATTAAGCTTATTAAGACCAGCTGCCTGCAATTACTGCAGGGTTCGAATCTCGCCAAGGCTCAAGGTTGACTCAGCCTTCCATCCTTTCTAAGGTAGGTGAAATGAGGACCCAGTTTGTGGGGGCAATAAGCTGACTTTGTATAAATATACAAAAGGATGAAGGCTATTGCTGAGCACATTGTAAGCCGCCCTGAGTCTTCGGAGAAGGGTGGCATATAAATCAAATTAAAAAAAATAAAATAAAGCTGGATGGAGCCACATAATGTGCAAGGATATAGGAAGAAGTGGGATTGATTTGCTCATTTTGGCTTCATCTACCATCAGCTAAAGCTAGCCACCATTGTTGAAACCTTCAGCAGATCTTTCCTATGTGTCAGTAGAAAATTGTTTTCTCACTTCTATAGAATTTTAACTGTGGAATAAAAGCATTTTTTGCAGTATCTTGGGGTCTGCAAGTACCTGTCTAAATTAAGTGCTATCCATTAGTCTTTGAGGCAGTGATAAACTGTGCCTGTATAAAATCTGCTGCTTTTCTGAATGGTGTGCAATGAGAAGGAAGGAAGGAAGGAAGGAAGGAAGGAAGGAAGGAAGGAAGGAAGGAAGGAAGGAAGGAAGGAAGGGTTAAGGATATTGTTGTTGTGTTACCAACCAGCAGAGTGTAGAGCACAGAGAAACGTTGCTGAGAGCAATGAATAAGAGATGTGCAAACTGGTTTATCAAAAGCTTACTTTATAGGGAAAAAACAATCTCGTAGTCTTTAAATCAATCCAAGTCTTTGCCAGTTAAATCAGTCCAGTGATACAAAAATCTTCTTACCACCCAAACAGTAGTTGGTTAGAATAACAAACTCACTCTGGTAACAAACCACTATGGTAGCAGATCCATCCAACGATGGTAGCACAATAGTAGAAACTCCACACACAATGGTAGCTTATCATCAACTGAATACGTTACAGTACCTTTCTTAAATATGTTTACAACTAGTGATTATCTAATTACAGCATGACTCAGCATTACAATGAATCAGCAGTAAAACTTTAAAGTCACATAATACATATTCATATTAAAGTCACAGAACACATATATTGTCTGGACAACTTGTTAGGCTCAAACCATATCCTAACAGGAAGGAAGGAAGGAAGGAAGGAAGGAAGGAAGGAAGGAAGGAAGGAAGGAAGGAAGGAAGGAAGGAAGGAAGGAAGGAAGGAAGGAAGGAAGGAAGGCGATTCCCTTGGTTTCATTGTCCCCCCAACAAGTGTCATATGCCACTTGCAAAACAATGAACAGTCATTCCTTCTAATATAGATGGATACTTAGAATAGCAAGCCTTGTCTTATGTCAAGCTGTCTAACAGGTAACAGACATTGAGGGAAAAGGCATGGAATGATTCGACTTCTCCATTCCTGTTACCTATCAGGCAGACTAATTGAACACAGGTATAGCATTCTTCTCAAAGAATCTTTAAGCAGAGTTTAATGATGAGTAGTGACTGAGTTCCGAAGCTAACTGTCACTCGGTGGGAGACAATGACAGTCCTGGCAACAAGCGGCCAAGAAATCCAGTTTTGACTTTAGAACAGCAGCATCTGGAAGCAGTCAGTGAATAGTCCTGGAGAATGCAGAGACTAAAGCACTTTTGCATAATTGTGCCAGGTCTGCAGATTATAACAACAGTCATCCCCAGGGCACCTGATGTCACCAAAGTCAGAATGGTGTGGGCACAATGAGACCTACCACTTAGCCAGAGAGGAAATGAGGAAATGTATATTGAACAGACAGAATTTGTACATTGTGTAAATGTATATTCTGCACTAAACAGAAACTGAATCTGCATGAGAGTGGTCCCAGGATCATTGCCCAGACAACTGTAGCTGTAGAACATCTCAAAGGTATAATAATACAACCAGATAAAAGTATATTCACACAAAAGACAGCTCTCTTTTCCAGTTTAAATGAACCTTCTGCACAATACAGGACCAATGCTCTTTCAAAATAGCACTGAGTTCATTTTTCTGCAAAGCTTGTATAAGATCTGACAAGTACTGTGGGAAGTATTAGTCAGTTATTAGGTGGGCAGGTGTGTTCAGGGAGGCAGGTATTCAGACTTTCCTGCAATCAAGCCAAAATGACAATAAAGGGCTGTGCCTGGGGGTGGAAGGAGGAGGGTTAGGCCCATAGCAGCTAAAATAGCTAGTAATCTTGAGTAGATGATAACTCCTGATTGTGCCAGCAGCACATCTTTGGTGAAGGGTTCCATACCTATGGCTAAAACAATATCAGAAGGAGAGAAAAAATATTGTTTTAAAACTGGGACAGCTAAAAATAATTTAAGGCTGTGCTGGATATGGGCTGAGTGTGAGGAAAAGGATGAATACAACATGGCCATGATTATGCCATGATTAGACCTTTAGAAAGGTCTTCTGTCCCTCAGAATAGATATGTCTATGCTGAAAACCTGCTATCTACAGAAGAGCAACTCATTGCATTGTTAATGTTCTCCCTTATATCTTGCCTATACCCCAAAGTATGGTATTCTGTTATTTAAAAAACCTAATATTTTGAGAAAGCTTGTTTGGGATCCAAGTGATCATTGTTTATTTTACAATTAAGATTAACTATCAAAAAATGTTGGGTGATGCTGAATTATTACATTAATAATAATTATTATTATTATTAGGTCATTGTAATTATGATGGCTTTATAAATAAGCCAAAATTATACTTCAAATGTTAAATCTTTTTTCATTTACTGTCTAGGATGAAATAATGCTGCATATGAAAATACTTTGTGTTTTTATTTCCAAATCAATATGGGGAAATTATATAATTCTATCCAAATATGGTAGTAAATGTCTATATAATCCTTTTATAATAGAATAAATGAAATGGGATTTTTGTGAATACCATAGATAGCCA